>NC_091515.1:41236010-42655423 GCF_947461875.1 Haliaeetus albicilla
GATTGCAAGGGAAATCTGCATCTTTGAAGGCCAGGCCTTGTGCTCCTTATTGAGCTGTCTCCAGGAAAACTGCTGGGAGCAGCACGCACATGTACATAAACAAACATGAGAGAAAGAAACCTAAAGGGAGCCAGAGGCTGGTTTCAGTTGGAAAAGACCTAAGTTGCAGTCAACCACCTCTTATTCAAATTTCAGCTTGGGAAAATAACTGTGCTTCTCATTAGGAACCAATGTGCCATTGCTCCTGTTCCCATTCAACCTGACCAGGTCTGATGGGGTGGCAGGGCTGAGAGATGGGGAATGAAGGGACTGGTGGACAGGTATTTTGGCTCAGCCTCCAAAACCGTATAAGACTGTGTCTTCAAGTGCTATGAGCCTTCAGACATGCCCTGCCTGCCAGGCTGACAAAATAGACCAGTGCACTGAAATTCTTGCTCTTGGTTCCAAAACTCAATCTGAAGACTCAATTTAACAAGTGCTATCTTAATCTCCCCTTTCTCCCTGTGGTCTGGAGGGATTATTTTTTTTTTTAGCATATGCAAGAGATGAATTACTGCAGGGATTTAATTGGCCTTTTTTATTCAGTGTACATGGCAAGGGGGTGGGTCAGCTCACCACACCTTGGTTTTGTTTTTTGCTTTTTTCCTTAAGGAAGAAATGTCAGTGTAAAAGTCTCCACTTGGGTGGTCAGAGCTGTGGCTGCCCCCAGTTTGTCTCATAGCTGATAGCTGGGTGCTACATTCCTAGCGATAATGTTTTTCCTAATCAATCTGCCCTTATTTACATCTATAAGCACTGCTGGCTGTGTACTCAGAACTGCTCTTCCACACTAAGGGATTTTTTCTAACTTCAACAACTCGCAAGGATCCCACAGATTTTGTATGTCAGACTTGCTCTGTGGGTGAAAGCCTGTGGTGTCTCCCTGGGTAGAGTGGCTGCAATCTGAAATCCTTTATACCTGGTCCTCCCAATGCTTGGACAGCCAGAGCTGGCATACAAAAATCTCAGGGATTTGGTCATACACAAATAAATTCATTTTGTAAGGCTCCGCCTCTTCCTTAGGTCACCTTTGTTCTCAAAGGTACTGCATTATGACCCCTAAGAGCTGCAGAGATTCATACTTCCCTCAGACAGATGAGGGATCAAATTCAACAGAGGTTAATCATGGGTAGCACTGATTTTACTTTAATACATTTTTCCAGGTTGCCCATTGCCTGTGGCCATGCCACCAAGAAGACTGCACTGCATAAGCATCTGATTACCTTAATAAAGAAGCAACACTGAAGTGAAGTGCGTACCCTTCAGTTTAATTGTTAGGGACTAGGAGAGAGCTGAGTGTGGCAGAACAGGGAACAAAACCAACTTGCAGGAAAATAAGCTCGTTTTGTGTATCCTTTCAGTTTTTTGCATCTCACATGTTTTCATCATGCAAAGGCACAGGTCTGCTTCAGCCCTATGCTCCATATACCTGCCTTACATTGGCTTTGGCATTAAATAAGGTCACAAGGTAGTACCTTCCCTGCATTTTAGAAGGGGTTTATATCTGTTAACAGTTGCGGGTCACGACATTGATTCATCTGTTCTTGATATTAGTTTATCTGATCTGCACCAAGCTCTTTTTTTTGCTGTATCTGTTTGTCTTGGGTTCAGCTGGGATAGAGTTAATTTTCACAGGAACCTGGGAGGGGGCAGAGCCGGGACAGCTGACCTGAACTAGCCAAGGAGCTATTCCATACCATGTGACATCATGCTCAGTATATAAATGGGGAGCGGGCCAGGGGGTGTGCTCTCGGCTTTCAGTGGGGGAAGTGGCTGAGTGTCGGGTTCCGGGTGGTGAGCAGTTGCACTGTGCATCACTCGTTTTGTATACTCTTTCATTAGTACCGTTGTTGTTGTTGTAACTTCTCTTTTTGTGTTGTCCCAGTAAATTGTCCTTATCTCAACCCATGAGGTTCCGGGTTTTTTTTCTTTTCTGCTTTCTGATTCTCCTCCCCATCCCACCGGAGGGGGGCGGGGAGGAGTGAGGGAGCGGCTGTATGGTCCTTTGTTACCGGCTGGGCTGAAACCACGACACTGTTAAAGATGGGTGTTGGCTTTTTCAGTTTGCTGTGCTCTGTAGTGATTAGTGCTGTTTTGCCTGGGTGATTTGTTATTAAAACACTGACCTTGAGCTTAATCTGGTATTTGGGCTCTGTACAGAAGCCATTACTGTACTTTGGGTACCATCACATGGAGACAATTAACAATTATACTTCTTCCTCTGAGAGGTTTTTTGTGGAGAAAATGCAGGATGGCACCTTCGCTACCTTCTTCTGTGATGTTTTCTCCCTCGTTACAATAACTTCTCAGTATCTTTAACATCCTTGGGTAGTTAAAATACTTCTATTGGTATTTGTTAGGATTATTGCTTCGATTTTGTCTAAGGCTAACAAACAATTTAGGAATATTACCCAGGTTCCACAAGAGTATGGTCATGGGTGGCACGGCATGTGGGAGAATATGAGTAGGTATCTAGAAACCTTCTCACCTCCAGTGGCTTGGAACTTCACTCCCGAACAACTACAGGATCCTGATGACGTGATAGAATGTTTGAAAAAAAATAATGCCGTGGCTGTTCCAAAGAGGTACAACTTACCGCACTGTGCTGGGCCCTGGCCAGCATCTACTAAACACTGCTCGATATTATGCAGCAACTTCAGGGACAAGAGAGGGAAAACATACCAACAGACACTATGGCTAAACCAGTGTATTGGGTTTGCATGGCAAGGTTTTGGTAGTGGGGGGGGTTACAGGGGTGGCTTCTGTGAGAAGCTGCTAGAAGCTTCCCCTATGTCCCATGGAGCCAATGCCAGCCAGCTCCAAGATGGATCTGCCACTGGCCAAGGCTAAGCCAATCAGCAATAGTGGTAGCACCTCTGTGATAACATATTTAAGAAGGGAAAAAAAAACTTGCAGCAGAAAAGAAACTGCAGCTGGAGAGAGGAGTGAGAACATGTAAGAGAAACAACCCTGCAGACACCAAGGTCAGTGAAGGAGGGGGAGGAGGTGCTCCAGGCACCAGAGTGGAGATTCCCCTGCAGCCCGTGGTGAAGACCATGGTGAGGCAGGCTGTTGCCCTGCAGTGCATGGAGGTCCACGGTGGAGCAGATATCCACCTGCAGCCCATGGAGGACCCCATGCCGGAGCAGGTGGGTGCCCGAAGGAGGCTGTGACCCTGTGGGAAGCCCGTGCTAGAGCAGGCTCCTGGCAGGACCTGCGGATCTGTGGAGAGAGGAGCTCACGTTGGAGCAGGTTTTCTGGCAGGACTTGTGACCCCGTGGGGGGCCCACGCTGGAGCAGTCTGTTCCTGAAGGACTGCACGCCATGGAAGGGTCCCATGCTGGAGCAGTTCGTGAAGAACTGCAGCCCGTGGGAAGGACCCATGTTGGAGAAGTTTGTGGAGGACTGTCTCCCGTGGGAGGGGCCCCACGCTGGAGCAGGGGAAGAGTGTGATGAGTCCTGCTCCTGAGGAGGATGAAGCGGCAGAAATAACATGTGATGAACTGACCGTAAACCCCATTCCCCATCCCCCTGCACCACTGAGGGGGTAGGTAGAGAATCCATGAGTGAAGTTGTGCCCAGGAAGAAGGGAGGGGTGGGGGGAAGTTGCTTTGAGATTTGGTTTTATTTGTCATTACCCTACTCTGGTTTGATTTGCAATAAATTAGGTTCATTTTCCCCAAGTGGAGTCTGTTTTGCCTGTGACGGTAATTGGTGAGTGATGTCTCCCTGTCCTTATCTCGACCCATGAGCCTTTTGTTATATTTTGTCTCCCCTGTCCAGCTGAGGAGGGGGAATGATAGAGTGGCTGTGTGGTGCTTAGTTGCTGTCTGGGGTTAAACCACAATATCCAGACACTATATCAGTTGCCCGTATAACTAAAAAGAAACAATGGAAGCGGAAGTCAGCTCATTTAGTAAGGGATGAAGAAGCTTCTCCTAAGAGGGAGCAGGAGAAAGAATCGGAAGAGGCAGCCTGTTCTGCAGCAGAGCAATCACACGACCAGGAGGAGGAAGAGAGTGAAATCATAAATCAGACAGAAACCACCTGAACCTTATCCCTAAGTGAGCTGCAAGATATGCGAAAAGGTTTTAGCTGTCAACCAGGTGAGCTAAGTCTCAGCTGGTTACTCCAATGCTGGGATATTGGGGCCAGTAGTCAGGAATTAGAGGGTAAGGAAGCCTGGCAGCTAGGATCCCTTGCTAAGGATAAGGCCATTGACAAAGGGATTGGAAAAAAGGCAGGAGTCCTCAGTCTTTGGCGGCAACTCCTGTCAAGTGTGAAGGAGAGGTATCCCCTCAAGGAAGAACTTGCAAATTCCTGAAGCAAATGGACCAACATTGAGGGAGGTATCCAGTATCTGAGGGAATTAGTCGTGGTGGAGGTGATCTATAACAACCTGGATAACGACCAGGCATCCAGAGACCTGGATGAAATCTGGTTCATGTGGCGAAAGTTTGTACGAAATGCACTGATGTCATATGCCAATACTGTAGCGATAATGATCTGGACAGACATGGAGGCATCAACTATAGATGGACTGGCCAGACAATTCTGAGAATACGAAGATAATCTCGCTTCCTCCATGTGAGCCTGAGTCTCGGCTGTGGACAGACTGACCCAAAAACTGTCCGAGCAAGCCAAGAAGGGTAGGTCTTCTTCATGCACTCCAACCAAGGCCTCAGCTATTAAGAGTCAGCCTTTTTCTGTTCAAGGGAAAGGGTACCGGTTGTGCACACCACGTGCAAGCCTGTGATTCTTCCTGTGTGACCAGGGGGAGGACATGAGGAAGTGGGATGGTGAACCTACCTGGAGACTAGAAGCTCAGGTACAGGAACTGCAAGGAAAAACAACAGCCAAAAAGCATCCATCCAGGAAAATCACTGCTCCAATGTCTGTTGGGCAGAGTAGAAGGGCTAATCATACTTTTGACCCTGATGAAGGGACTTCTAGTTTGCAGTTACAAAAATCAAGTAATGAAGACTCTGACCAGGAATAGAGGGGCCCTGCCTTCGGCCAGGTGGAGGAAAGGGACAACCAGGTTTACTGGACTGTGTGGATTCGATAGCCTGGAACATCATCCCCACGGGAGTATAAAGCTCTAGTGGACACTGGTGCATAGTGTACCTTAATACCATCAGATTATAGAATCATAGAATCATTTAGGTTGGAAAAGACCTTCAAGATCATCGAGTCCAACAGTTAACCATGCCCACTAAACCATGTCCAGAAGTGCCTTGTCTATGTGTTTTTTGAATACCTCCAGGGATGGTGACTCAACCACTTCCCTGGGCAGCCTGTTCCAACATCTGACAACCCTTTTGGTGAAGACATTTTTCCTAATATCCAATCTAAACCTCCCCTGCCGCAACTTGAGGCCTTTTCCTCTTGTCCTATCACTAGTTACTTGAGAGAAGAGACCAGCACCCACCTCACTACACCCTCCTTTCAGGTAGTTGTAGAGAGCGATAAGGTCTCCCCTCAGCCTCCTTTTCTCCAGACTAAACAACCCCAGTTCCCTCAGCCACTCCTCATGAGACTTGTGCTCCAGGCCCCTCACCAAGTTGGTTACCCTTCTCTGGACATGCTCCAGCACCTCAATGTCTTTCCTGTAGTGAGGAGCCCAAAACACAGTACTCAAGGTGTGGCCTCACCAGTGCTGAGTACAGGGGAACAATCACTTCCCTGCTCCTGCTGGCCACACTATTTCTGATGCAGGCCAGGATGCTGTTGGCCTTCTTGGCCACCTGGCCACACCATTTCTGGCTCATATTCAGCCAGCTGTCAACCAGCACCCCCAGGTCTTTTTCTGTCAGGCAGCTTTACAGCCACTCTTCCCCAAGCCTGTAGCGCTGCATGGGGTTGTTGTGACCAAATTGCAGGACCCGGCACTTGGCCTTGTTGAACCTCATACAATTACCCTTGGCCCATCCATCCAGCCTGTCCAGATCCCTCTGTAGAGCCTTCCTACCCTCAAGCAGATCAACCCTCCCTCCCAACTTGGTGTCATCTGCAAACTTACTGAGGGCACACTTGATCCCCTCGTCCAGATCATTGATAAAGATATTCTAGAGAACTGGCCCCAGTACTGAGCCCTGGGGAACACCACTTGTGACCTGCCATCAACTGGATTTAACTCCATTCACCACAACCCTCCGGGCTCATCCATCCAGCCAGTTTTTTTACCCAGCGAACAGTACACTTGTCCAAGCCATGACCTGCCAGCTTCTCAAGGAGTATGCTGTGAGAGACAGTGTCAAAGGCCTTACTAAGGTCAAGGTAGATAACATCCACAGCCTTTCCCTCATCCACTAGGCAGGTCACCTGGTCATAGAAGGAGATCAGGTTGGTCAAGCAGGACCTGCCTTTCATGAACCCATGCTGACTGGGCCTGATCCCCTGCTTGTCCTGCACATGCCATGTGAGCGCACTCAAGATGAACTGCTCCATAATCTTCCCTGGTACCAAGGTCAGGCTGACAGGCCTGTAGTTCTCTGGATCCTCCCTCCGACCCTTCTTGTAAATGGATGTCACATTGGCAAGCCTCCAGTCTTCTGGGACCTCCCCTGTTGACCAGGACTGCTGATAAGTGGTTGTCGCGTCCCAGAGTTGGAGCGACTCAGGTTCGTGGATTTCCTTTGTCAGAATTAAGGTGAAACGACACCAGGGGAGTTCAAACAACAATCAACATTTATTCAACCTAGCTAACCTTGCCCAAGTACAAGTGAACTTATCGATACGAACCTTGCAACATGTCGTTAAGCCGCTGTTTGAGAAGAGAAGGGAGGTGTAGAAAAAGAAATGGAAAAAGGAACATGAAATGTATCAGAAGGAGAGCCCTCCCGTTGAGTCATGAGGTTCAGAGCAGACCCCCTTGCTTTCTGGACTCCTTCTCAAAGAGGAGCTCAGGGGCGGCTAGATCCACTCCCAGTCTCAGACTTGGTCAACGGTTTATGTTTAAAAGGATGAGGTGTAGGGACTGTGGAAAAGAAAGAAGGAAAAGAGGGAGAGAGAGAATGAGAGAAAGAGAGAAAGAAAGAGAGAAGAAAAGGGTTTCACCAGTCCTGGGTCCAGTGTTGGTCCAGCCAGCGTAGAGATCCAGTTCTGGAGGTCGCGCACTGAGAACTCGTTCTCCCTTCTTTTATAGTGTGTTAGTCGATGGTCTCGACATGCACAGTTCCCATTCCCAGGGTTCTCTGGAATTGTTCGGTGAGCTTTGCAGGGGGTGTTCATTGTGGAGTTGCCTCTCTCTTTCTGCTGGCATGACCGCTTAAGATAGAAGCACAGTCCCATCCTCCGTGGGGCCTCTTCCTCCAGTTGCATATGCTGTGCTCCTTCTCCTGGTCACTTAAGATAAGGAATTGTGGCTTTGGAGAAGTGCGGTCCCATCCTCATGGGGCCCTCTCCTCCAGCCACATTGTCCTGTTCACAAAACTCCAGCGTTTTTACAGAGGTCATTTTCTCCAGCAAAGTTCTTTAATGAATGTTTGAGACATTGACTATAATTTGTCAGACCGTCACAGTGATGGAGAGTGGCTTGGCAAGCACCTCTGCCAGCTCCCTCAGTACTCTTGGATGGGTCCCATAGATTTGTGAATGTCCAGATGGCGTAGTAGGTCACTATTTCCTCATGGATTATGGGGGGTATATTCTGCTCTCCGTCCTTGCCTTCCAGCTCAGGGGGCTGAGTACCCTGAGGATAACTGATCTCACTATTAAAGACTGAGGCAAAGAAGGCATTAAGTACCTCAGCCTTTTCCTCATCTCTGGTGGCAACATTCTCCTCTGCATCCAATAAAGGATGGATATTCTCCTTGGCTCTCTTTTTATTGTTAACATATTTGTAAAAACATTTTTTGTTGTCTCTTACAATAGCAGCCAGATTGAGTTCTAGCTGAGCTTTTGCTTTTCTAATTTCCTCTCTGCATGACCTAACAAGATCCCTGTACTCTTCCTGAGTTGCCTGCCCCTTCTTCCAAAGGTCATAACCTCTCTTTTTTTTCTGGAGTCCTAGCAAAAGCTCCTTGTTCAGCCAGGCCAGTCGTCTTCCTTGGTGGTTCATCTTGCGAGCATGGGAATAGCCTGCTCCTGAGCCTTTAAGACTTCCTTCTTAAAGAATGCCCAGCCTTCCTGGATGCGTTTGCCCTTCAGGACTGTCTCCCAAGGGACTCTCTCGACCAATGTCCTGAAAAGGCCAAAGTTTACCCTCTGGAAGTCCATAGTGGTGGTTTTGTTGACCCCCTTCCTTGCCTCACCAAGAATTGAGAATTCTATCATTTCATTGTCGCTAAGCCCGAGATGGCCTCTGACCACCACATCTTCCACCAGTCCTTCCCTGTTTGTAAACAGTAGGTCTAGCGAGGCTCCTCCCCTGGTAGGCTCACCTACCAGCTGTGTCAGGAAGTTATCTTCCACGTACTCCAGGAACCTCCTAGGCTGTTTGCTCTCTGCTGCGTTTTATTTCCAGCAGACGTCTGGAAAGTTGAAGTCCCCCACGAGAACAAGGGAACATGATTGTGAGACTACTGCCAGCCGCTTGTAGAATGTTTCATCTGCCTCTTCAGCCTGGTTGGGTGGTCTATAACAGACTCCCAGCATGATATCTGCCTTGTTGGCCTTCCCCCTCATCTTTAACCATAAGCACTTGACCTTATCATCACAGTCATGGAGCTTTGTACAATCGAAACACTCCCTAACATAGAGAGCCACTCCACCACCTCTCCTTCCTTGCCTATCCCTTCTGAAGAGCTTATAGCCATCCATTGCAGCACTCCAGTCATGGGAGTCATCCCACCATGTTTCTGTGATGGCGACTAAGTCATATCTATCCTACTGCACAATGGCTGCACAAAGGGGCAGAATCCATCTGTATTTCTGGAGTGACGGGAGGATCCCAAGAACTGTCTGTGTTGGAGGCTGACGTAAGCCTAACTGGGAATGAGTGGCAAAAGCATCCTATTGTGACTGGTCCAGAGGCTCCATCTATCCTTGGCATAGACTATCTGAGGAGAGGGTACCAGTGGGCTTGTGGTATAGCTGCCTTGAGTCGGAGAAGATTAAACAGCTGCCTAGCTTGCCTGGTCTCTCAGAGGATCTGTCTGTGGTGAGGTTGCACTGGGTTATAGAATAACAGGTGCCATGACAGTGCACCGGCGGCAATATTGCACCAATTGAGACTCCCTGGTTCCCATCCATAAGTTGATCCGGTGACTGGAGAGTCAATGAGTGATCAGTAAGACTCACTCACCTTTTAAAAGTCCCATATGGCCAGTGCAAAAATCTAACAGAGTGGAGGCTAACAGTGGACTATCGAGGCCTGAATGAAGTCACACCACTGCCAAGTGCTGCCATGCCGGACTGCTAGAACTGCAATATGAACTGGAGTCAAAGGCAAATGGTATGCCACAATTGATATCGCTAATGCATTTTTCTCAATCCCTTGGGCAGCAGAGTGCAGGCCACAGTTTGCTTTCACTTGGAGGGGCATCCAGTACACCTGGAATTGACTGCCCCAGGGGTGGAAACACAGCCCTACCATTTGTCATGGACTAATCCAGACTGCACTGGAACAACGCGGACGGTGCTGCCCGGGGGCCGGCGGTGGCGGCGGCGCTGGCGGCAGCCGCTCCATGGCCGGCTGACACACGCCGCGGCGGGCGGACGGAGGGGAGGGCGGGCGGGGGTGAGGGGAGAAAGCGGGGCTGGCAGTTTTTGTAACTGGTTCACCACCTCCGAGTCTGTCGGCTCCGGACCTGCCGGGCGACAATCGGCCCCCCCTAATTCCTCCGCTTCTCGCGAGTAACAGGCAGGGGGATATCTTCGGCGCCAGCGACCTGGCTGGGTATAGGCAAAGGCTGTGTCTGTGCAGGCGTCTTAGCATTATCAGAAATGGATGTTCGGGGGGGTATAGATAGCTGTGTAGAGAATGTCCCCCTAACTGCAGCGGGATAGGCTGACGCGGCAGCCGTGGAGGCAGCAGAGGGGGTCACCGCCGCGCAGACAGCGGCGGCTGCCTGCCGGTCCGCCCTCATTGCCTGCAGCATGTCTCGAATTACCTTCCAGTGCGCTGCGTATTTGTTTGCCTCCTTTGCCTTCTCCCCCCCGCTTCTAATAGCGTCCCACAGCGCCTTGCCTCTATTATCCCAGGTCGCTTCTTCAAATGCGACATTTATACTCGGAATAAGTTCTCTCTTCCAAGCCCGTAAAAGCAACCCCTTTATCACAGAATTATCGCATTTCAGTCCTCTCAGAGAGAAAATAACGAAGGAGCTTTAGGACTGCTTCCTGCTCTTTGTCCAACCCCATCTCCTTCTCCAACCACTCACCTGATCAGGGTGAGATTCAAGCTTTCGAGCGTCTCCTCCTCTTCCCAGCTCAGCTAAAGCTCATGTCGTTCTTCCCAGCTTAGCTGAAGCTCATGCCATCCTGCCGGGGCAGCAGGAAAGTCTCGGCCAGCTTCTCTGCTCCCTTGTCGGTTCAGCTGCACCAGAAATTCTCGTAAAGATGATAAAGTGCTGATTGGAGGGTCCCTGTTCGGGCGCCAAATGTTGCGGAGGATCCACAGGGGACATCACACACAGACCAATGCGATCAAGTGAAGCCCCCTTTTACTACAACTTTTAGCACAGTTATATACCTTATGCGCTTGTGCACGCACGTTATACAATACTCTAATTGGTACAATACCCCGTTTCACGCGACGCTATCTTATCCTCTATTGGCTGTGCAAGCTTCTTCACGAGGTGTCCAGCAGTTACTTATCTCATTCTTCGGCATCCAGGAGTTGTTTGTAAGGCTCTTCTTATCTTCCTTTTCCCAGTGTACAAGGACACAGCGTCCTTGTCCGCTTCAGCACTTCGTAAACTTATGCTTCGTTCCCAGCTAAAGGCTGGATTGCTCACATGCCCTCGCCCAGCCAAGAAATCCTCAACACAAGGTGAAGCTCTGTCCTGGTTTCAGCTGGGATAGAGTTAATTGTCTTCCTAGTAGCTGGTACAGTGCTATGTTTTGAGTTCAGTATGAGAAGAATGTTGATAACACTGATGTTTTCAGTTGTTGCTAAGTAATGTTTAGACTATAGTCAAGGATTTTTCAGCTAATCATGCCCAGCCGGCGAGAAAGCTGGAGGGGCACGAGAAGTTGGCACAGGACACAGCCAGGGCACCTGACCCAAACTGGCCAACAGTGTATTCCATACCATGTGACGTCCCATCTAGTATAGGAACTGGGGAGTGGGGACGGGGAATCGCCACTCGGGGGACTAGCTGGGTGTTGGTCGGCGGGTGGTGAGCAATTGCCCTGCGCATCATTTGTACATTCCAATCCTTTTATTACTACTGTTGGCATTTTATTAGTGTTATCATTATCATTATTAGTTTCTTCTTTTCTGTTCTATTAAACTGTTCTTATCTCAACCCAGGAGTTTTACTTCTTTTTCCTGATTTTCTCCCCCATCCCACTGGATGGGGGGGAGTGAGTGAGCGGCTGCGTGGTGCTTAGTTGCTGGCTGGGGTTAAACCACGACAGTCCATTTTGGCGCCCAACATGGGGCACAAAGGGTTGAGATAACGACAAACCTGACCAGAGCTTGTTAAAACAAATTTTTATAAGCATTCATTATGTTGATTTATGTGTTCTTAGAGTTGTTGCTCTGGTTTTTAAAGCTCTGTTATGTATCACCTCGCTTGCTGTATGTAGTTCCTCTTCTGCTGCTTATCATCCGTGGGAGGTGGATTCAGGTTTTTGCTTTGATGTATGGTATAACACTGGTTTATGGTATGATAAAGTCATCGGCTGTGGGATTAATCCGGTATTTGCACTTAGCATTGTCACCTTTATACTGCAGGAGCCATCTGTGGGAAACTATTAATAATTATACCATTTACCTTTCCTCCATGGAAAACCAGTCTGTGGGTGGGGTACCTTTCTTCCCCTCTCCTTTCTCCTTCAGTCCAGTTACAATGGTGTTTGAGAATTTTGAAAAATTTGAATACTCCTGGAATGTTGGGACTAGCACGGTCCTAGCCCTACTGCTAGGAATTAGCATACTTCTGAATGTGGTTCAGCTCTTGTTTAAGGTTAAACAGCTATTTAAGAAGATCACCCAGAGATCCGCCCCAAGGCTGGATAATTATGAGTGGCAGGGTGTGTGGGGTAGTATGGGCAAGTACCTAGAAAAGTGGGCACCTCCAATGTTTTGGAAATTCACCCCTGAACAAGTGCAGGATCCAGAAGAACTAGTAAAATATTTGGAAAAGGTATGCTGTCACCCCGGCAGCTCCAGAGAGATACAAATCACTGCAACGTGCTGGGGCCTGGCCCATGCCTATCGAGCCCTGTTCGACACCACTCAGTACCCTCAAGGCGAAGAGAAAGTCTCTGGACCTAACAACAAAACCATGAGCACCGCGGCCACCCAAACCTCGGCAATGGGCACTGCGGCCCCTCCAGCCTCGGCAACGAGCGTTGCAGGCACCCAGACCTTGGCGACAGGCACCGTGACCCCTCCAGCCCTGGCGACGAGAACTCGGGCTACCCAAACCTCAGCAACAGGCACTGCAGCCCCTCCAGCCCCGGCAATGAGCACAGCAGCTACCCAAACCTTGGCAACGGGCACTGTGGTCCCTCCAGCCCCAACGACGATCACTGCTGCTACCCAAACCTCGGCGACAGACACTGTGGTTATCCAAAACCCGTCGAGCGATACTGCAACTGAACCAGCGGACCAACCTGCACCAGTATCAGTTGCCCCTGTACAGAAAAAGAAATATACAAAAAAATCAGTTCACTTAGCGAAGGATGAAGATGAACCAGGGCCATCACGGGAACCGGAGGAAGAGGCAGAACCAGAGGTAATAACCCGGTCCCTATCCTTGAGTGAGCTGCAAGATATGCGAAAAGATTTCAGCCTCTGTATAGGTGAGCATATTATCACCTGGCTCCTCCGATGCTGGGACAATGGGACTAATAGCTTGGAATTAGAGGGTAGGGAAGCCAAGCAGCTGGGATCGCTTGCCAGGGAAGGTGGCATTGACAAGGCAATTGGAAAAGGGACACAAGCCATCAGCCTCTGGAGGCGACTCCTGTCAAGTGTGAAGGAAAGGTACCCCTTTAAGGAAGATGTTATATGTCAATCAAGCAAGTGGACCACCATGGAAAAAGGTATCCAATATCTGAGGGAATTAGCTGTGCTAGAGACGATTCATCATGACCCGGACAACCCACAATTACCCAAAGATCCAGACGAAGTCCAATGCACACAACCCATGTGGCGGAAGTTTGTACGGAGCGCACCATCGTCCTATGGCAACCCACTGGCAATAATGGCCTGGAAGGATGAAGAGGCACCGACAGTGGAGGAAGTGGTTCGCCAACTCCGTCAATACGAAGAAAATCTCTCCTCCTCCCTACAAGCCTGCATTTCGGCTGTGGAGAAGCTGTCCCAGGATTTCCAGCAATTCAAAGACGATATGTCCTACTCCACACTTGTAAGGACCAATGTCTCAGCTATTAGGAGTGAGCGTTCTTCTGCCCAAGAGAGAGAATATAGAAGGTACACACCGCGAGGTGCCCTGTGGTTTTACCTATGTGATCAGGGAGAGGACATGAGGAAATGGGATGGAAAACCTACCTCGGTCCTAAATGCACGGGTACGTGAGCTGCGAGGAAAAACCACCACAAAAGGGGATTCTACCAGGAAAAATGCCGCTCCAGTTTCCAAACGGAGTAGAAGGGCTGATCTTCTTTCTGATCCTCTTGAAGGGATTCTGAGCCAATTTTAAGAGAAGTGAATACTGGATACTCTGATCAGAATTAGAGGGGCCCTGCCTCCAGCCAGGTGGAGGAAAGGGATAACCGGGTCTATTGCACTGTGTGGATTCGATGGCCTGGCACATCAGACCCACAGGAGTATAAGGCTCTAGTAGACACTGGCACACAGTGCACTCTAATGCCATCAAGTTATAAAGGGACAGAATCCATTTGTATTTCTGGTGTGACAGGGGGATCCCAAGAGTTAACTGTATTGGAAGCTGAAGTAAGCCTAACTGGAAATGAATGGCAGAAACACCCCATTGGGACTGGTCCAGAGGCTCCATGTGTCCTTGGCATAGACTATCTCAGGAGGGGGTATTTTAAGGACCCGAAGGGGTATCGATGGGCTTTTGGTATAGCTGCCTTGGAGACGGAGGGCACTGAACAGCTGTCTACCCTGCCTGGTCTCTCTCAAGACCCTTCGATTGTGGGGTTGCTGAAGGTTGAGGAACAACAAGTGCCAAATGCTACCATGATGGTGCACCGGCGGCAATATTGCACCAACCGAGACTCCCTGATTCCCATCCACAAGTTGATTTGCCAACTGGAGACCCAAGGAGTGTTCAGCAAAATTCGCTTACCCTTTAGTAGTCCCATATGGCCAGTGCAAAAGTCTAATGGGGAATGGAGACTAACAGTTGACTATCATGGCCTGAATGAAGTTACGCCACTGCTGAGTGCTGCCGTTCCAGATATGCTGGAACTTCAATACGAACCAGAGTCAAAGGCAGCCAAGTGGTATGCCACAATTGACATTGCTAATGCGTTTTTCTCAATCCCTCTGGCAGCAGAGTGTCGTCCACAATTTGCCTTTACTTGGAGGGGTGTCCAGTACACTTGGAATCGATTGCCCCAGGGGTGGAAACACAGCCCCACCATTTGCCATGGACTAATCCAGACTGCACTGGAAAAAGGTGAAGCTCCGGAACACCTGCAATACATTGATGACATCATCGTATGGGGCAACACGGCAGAAGAAGTCTTTGAGAAAGGGAAGAAAATAATCCAAATCCTTCTGAAAGACAGTTTTGCCATAAAAGAAAGGAAGGTCAAGGGACCTGCATGGGAGATCCAGTTTTTGGGAATAAAATGGCAAGATGGATATCATCAGATCCCAATGGATGTGATTAACAAAATAGCAGCTATGTCTCCCCCGACTAATAAAAAGGACACACAGGCCTTCTTAGGTTTCGTGGGGTTTTGGAGAATGCATATTCCAAATTACAGTTTGATTGTAAGCCCTCTCTATGAAGTGACCCGGAAGAAGAATGATTTTAAATGGTGCCCTGAGCAACAACAAGCCTTTGAACAAATTAAGCGGGAGATTGTTCATGCAGTAGCCCTTGGACCAGTCCAGACAGGACAAGATGTTAAAAATGTGCTCTATACTGCAGCTGGGGAGAATGGCCCTACCTGGAGCCTCTGGCAGAAAGCTCCTGGGGAGACCCGAGGCCGACCCCTGGGGTTTTGGAGTCGAGGATATCGAGGATCCGAGGCTCGCTATACTCCAACTGAAAAAGAGATATTGGCAGCATATGAAGGAGTTCGAGCTGCCTCAGAAGTGGTTGGTACTGAGACACAGCTCCTCTTAGCACCCCGACTACCAGTGCTGGGCTGGATGTTCAAAGGGAGGGTCTCCTCTACACATCACGCGACTGACGCCACGTGGAGTAAGTGGATTGCACTGATCACACAACGGGGTCGCATAGGAAACCCCAGTCGCCCAGGAATTGTGGAAGTGATCACGGACTGGCCAGAAGGCAAAGATTTTGGAATGTCGCCAGAGGAGGAGGTGGCATGTGCTGAAGAAGCCCCGCTGTATAATAAACTGTCAGAAAATGAGAGGCAATATGCCCTGTTCACTGATGGGTCCTGTCGCATTGTGGGAAAACATCAAAGGTGGAAAGCTGCTGTATGGAGTCCTACACGACAAGTTGCAGAAACTGCTGAAGGAGAGGGTGAATCGAGTCAGTTTGCAGAGGTGAAAGCCATCCAGCTAGCGTTAGATATTGCTGAAAGAGAAAAGTGGCCAGTGCTCTATCTCTATACTGACTCATGGATGGTGGCAAATGCCCTGTGGGGGTGGTTACAGCAATGGAAGCAGAGCAACTGGCAGCGCAGAGGTAAACCCATCTGGGCTGCCACGCTGTGGCAAGATATTGCGTCCTGGCTAGAGAATCTGATTGTAAAAGTACGTCATGTAGATGCTCATGTACCCAAGGGTCGGGCCACTGAAGAACATCAAAACAACCAGCAGGCAGATCAGGCTGCCAAGATTGAAGTGTCACAGGTGGACCTGGACTGGCAACATAAGGGTGAGCTATTTATGGCTCAGTGGGCCCATGATACTTCAGGCCATCAGGGAAGAGATGCAACATATAGGTGGGCTCGTGATCAAGGGGTGGACCTGACCATGGACACTATCGCGCAGGTTATCCATGAATGTGAAACATGTGCTGCAATTAAGCAAGCCAAGCGGTTAAAGCCCCTGTGGTATGGAGGGCGATGGCTGAAATATAAACAGCGGGAAGCCTGGCAGATTGACTATATCACACTCCCACAAACTCGCCAAGGCAAGCGCTATGTGCTTACAATGGTGGAAGCAACCACCGGATGGCTGGAAACATATTCTGTACCCCATGCCACTGCCCGGAACACTATTCTGGGCCTTGAGAAGCAGGTCTTGTGGCGACATGGCACCCCAGAAAGAATTGAGTCAGACAACGGGACTCATTTCCGAAACAACCTCATAGACTCCTGGGCCAAAGAGCATGGCATTGAGTGGGTGTATCATATCCCCTATCATGCATCAGCCTCTGGGAAAATTGAGCGATACAATGGACTGTTAAAGACTACATTGAAAGCAATGGGGGGCGAAACTTTCAAACATTGGGATACACATTTAGCAAAAGCCACCTGGTTAGTCAACACCAGAGGATCTGCTAATCAGAGTGGCCCTGCCCAATCAGAATTTCTACATACTGTAGAAGGGGATAAAGTCCCTGTAGTGCACATGAAAAATATGTTAGGGAAAACAGTCTGGGTTACTCCTGCCTCAGGCAAAGGTAAACCCATTCGTGGGATTGCTTTTGCTCAAGGGCCTGGGTGCGCTTGGTGGGTAATGCGAAAAGATGGGGAAGTCCGATGTGTGCCTCAAGGGGATTTAATTTTAGGTGAGAATAGCCAGAATTAAACTGTATGATATTAGTTGCTATATAACCCTGCTACTGTATGTTATCATTACTATAATTGTTATATGCTATATCCATAGTACTATAGTAAGAATCACTTGGATCAAGCAAGAAAGAACTGTGATAAAACTAAGCAAAGCGCAGTAGTGATGGAAGCAGAACTGACACCAGCATGCAATAATCCAACGGTGCACACCATCCTCCTGCTGCGTCAAATGTCACCTGCTCGTCACACCGCACTGAAGCCCAATTCTGCTCTACCGACTGAGAGGACTTTGCACCATCCCTCCTGCACAGACAGACTGGTATGACAGATGGAGCCCAGAGTCGGAAACTAAGTGAACTCAACAAAAGTTTTATGAACATAACCCATGAACTAAAGGAATGATATCTGTGTGTGTATACATATATATATCTCATTGTTCATATGTCTCAAAGGGATGGAAAGGTGATGATGATTGATCAGGATGTAACTAAAGGTATGGGAACTGAGCATGACGTCAATGGTATAGAATAAGGGGTGGATACTGTCCTGGTTTCAGCTGGGATAGAGTTAACTGTCTTCCTAGTAGCTGGTACAGTGCTATGTTTTGAGTTCAGTATGCGAAGAATGTTGATAACACACTGATGTTTTCAGTTGTTGCTCAGTGGTGTTTAGACTATAGTCAAGGATTTTTCAGCTTCTCATGCCCAGCTGGCGAGAAAGCTGGAGGGGCACAAGAAGTTGGCACAGGACAGACCCAGGGCAGCTGACCCAAACTGGCCAACAGTGTATTCCATACCATGTGACGTCCCATCTAGTATAGGAACGGGGAAGTGGGGACGGGGAATCGCCGCTCGGGGGACTAGCTGGGTGTTGGTCGGCGGGTGGTGAGCAATTGCCCTGCGCATCATTTGTACATTCCAATCCTTTTATTACTACTGTTGTCATTTTATTAGTGTTATCATTATCATTATTAGTTTCTTCTTTTCTGTTCTATTAAACCGTTCTTATTTCAACCCAGGAGTTTTACTTCTTTTTCCTGATTTTCTCCCCCATCCCACTGGATGGGGGGGAGTGAGTGAGCGGCTGCGTGGTGCTTAGTTGCTGGCTGGGGTTAAACCACGACAAGCTCCCAAACACCTGCAATACATTGATGACATCATTCTGTGGGGCAACACAGCAGAAGAAGCATTTGAGAAGGGGAGAAGAATAATCCAGAGTATCTTGAAAGCTGGTTTTGCCATAAAACAAAGTAAAGTCAAAGGATCTGCACAGGAAATCCAGTTTTTAGGAATAAAATGGCAAGATGGGTGTTGTCATATCCCAATGGATGTGATCAATAAAATAACAGCTATGTCTCCACCAACTAATAAAAAAGAAACACAAGCTTTCTTAGGTGTCGTGGGTTTTTCGAGAATGCATATTCCAGGTTATAATCTGATCATAAGCTCTCTCTATCGAGTGACCTGGAAGAAAAATGACTTTGAACAGGGCCCTGAGCAGCAGCAAGCCTTTGAAGAAATTAAATGGGAGGTAGTTCTTGCTGTAGCCCTTGGGCCAGTCAGGACAGGACAAGATGTGAAAAACGTGATTTACACCTCAGCCAGGGATAATGGCCCCACCTGGAGCCTCTGGCAGAAAGCACCTGGAGAAACTTGAGGCCAACCTCTAGGGTTTTGGAGCAGGGGATATTGAGGATCTGAAGCCCGTTAAACTCTAGCTGAAAAAGAAATATTAGCAGCATATGAAGGAATTTGAGCTGCTTCAGAAGTAGTTGGTACCGAAGAAGCACAGCTCCTTTTGGCACCTCGATTGCCTGTGCTGGGTTGGATGTTCAAAAGGAGGGTCCCCTCTACACATCATGCAACTGATGCCACATGGAGTAAGTGGGTCACACTGATAACGCAACGGGCTCAAATGGGAAACCCCAGTTGCCCAGGAATTTTAGAAGTGATCAAGGACTGGCCAGAAGGCTGAAACTTCAGACTGTTGCCAGAGGAGGTGACGTGCTGAAGAGGCCCCTCTGTATAATAAATTACCAGAAAATGAAAAGAAATATGCCCTGTTTACAGATGGATCCTGTCGCATTGTGGGAAAGCATCGAAGGTGGAAGGCTGCTGTATGGAGTCCTACACGACAAGTTGCAGAAACTGCTGAAGGAGAAGGTGAATCGAGTCAGTTTGCAGAGGTAAAAGCCATCCAGCTAGCGTTAGACATTGCTGAAAGAGAAAAGTGGCCAGTGCTCTATCTCTATACTGGCTCATGGATGGTGGCAAATGCCCTATGGGGGTGGTTACAGCAATGGAAGCAGAGCAGCTGGCACCACAGAGGTAAACCCATTTGGGCTGCTGAATTATGGCAAGATATTGCTGCTCGGGTAGAGAACCTGGTTGTAAAAGTATGTCACATAGATGCTCACATACCCAAGAGTCGTGCCACTTAAGAACATTGAAACAATGAGCAGGTGGACCAGGCTGCTAGAATTGAAGTGTCACAGGTGGATCTGGACTGGCAACATAAGGGTGAATTATTTATAGCTTGATGGGACCATGACACATCAGGACATTTAGGAAGGGATGCAACATACAAATGGGCTTGTGATCGAGGGGTGGACTTGACTACTGATGCCATTGCACAGTGTTTGGGGTTTTTCTGGCGGGGTTTTGGTAGTGGGGGAGGGGCTGCAGGGGTGGCTCCTGTGAGAAGCTGTTAGAAGCTTCCCCGGCTCCAAGTCGGATCCGCCTCTGGCCAAGGCCGACCCAATCAGCGACAGTGGTAGCGCCTCTGGGATAACATATTTAAGAAGGGGAACCTGCAGTGAGTAGGGGGATTGGAATGTGAGAGGAACACCTGTGCAGATGCTGAGGTCAGTGAAGAAGGAGGGGGAGGAGGTGCGCCGGAGGGGGTGATGCCCCTGCAGCCTGTGGTGAGACAGCAGGCTGTTCCCCTGCAGCCCATGGAGGTGAACGGTGGAGCAGATGCCCACCTGCAGCCCATGGAGGACCCCATGCTGGAGCAGGTGGATGTCCCCGAAGATGGCCATGACTCCGTGGGAAAGCCTGCACTGGAGCTGCCTGTGCCTGAAGATCTGCAACCCGCGGAAAGGACCCACGCTGGAGAAGTTCGTGGAGAACTGTCTTCCGTGGGAGGGACCCCATGCTGGAGCAGGGGAAGAGTGAGGAGTCCTCCCCCTGAGGAGGAAGGAGCGGCAGAGACAATGTGTGGCAAGCTGACCCCAACCCCCATCCCCTGTTCCCCTGTGCCGCCGGGGGGAGGAGGTAGAGACAACCAGGAGTGGAGTTGAGCCCAGGAAGGAGGGAGGGGTGGGGGGAAGGTGTTCTAAGGTTTGGTTTTACTTCCTAATATCCTTGTTTTGTTTTGATTTGTAGTAAATTAAATTGATTTTGTTTCTTCCCCAAGTTGAGCCTGTCTTTTGCCCGTGACCATAATTGGTGAGTGATCCCTCCCTGTCCTTATCTCGACCGACGAGCGTTTCTTTATATTTTCTCCTCCTCATCCCACCGTGGCCAGGGCTGGGGGGAGGAGTGAGCGAGCGGCTTCGTGGTGCTTTGTTACTGGCTGGGCTTAAACCATGACACACAGGTTATCCATGAATGTTAAACGTGCTATAATCAAAGAAGCTAAGCAGCTAAAGCCTTTTTGGTATAGAGGACGATGGCTGAAGTCTCAGTATGGGGAAGCCTGGCAGATTGATTATATCACACCACCACGAACTCTCCAAGGCAAGCGGCATGTGCTTGCAGTGGTGGAAGCAACCACTGGATGGCTGGAAACATATCCCATGCCCCATGCCACTGCCTGGAACACTATCCTGGGCCTTGAAAAGCAAGTTTTATGATGACACGGCACCCCTGAAAGAATTGAATCAGACAGCGGGACTCATTTCCAAAATAACCTCATAAACACCTGGGCGAAAGAGCATGGCATTGAGTGGGTATATCACATCCCCTATCATGCACCAGCCTCTGGGAAAGTTGAATGATACAATGGACTGTTAAAAAATACACTGAGAGCAATGGAGGGTGGAACTTTCAAACATTGGGATACACATTTAGCAGAAGCCACTTGGCTAGTTAACACTAGAGGATCTGCTAGTCAACCTGGCCCTGCCCAATCAAAACCCCTGCACACCATGGAAGGAGATAAGGTCCCCATGGTACATATAAGGAACTTCTTGGGAAAAATAGTTTGGGTTATTCCTTTCTCAGGAAAGCGTAAACCTATTTGTGGGATTGTTTTTGCTCAAGGACCTGGGTGCACTTGGTGGGTAATGCAGAAGGATGGGGGACTGCAGTGTGTACCTCAAGGTGATTTAATCCTGGGTGAAAATAATCCATGATTTGAGTTGCATGTTATGGGAATTCCTATAGCAAGAACTCCTTGTTGGTAGCCAGGCTAGGAGCAAGGGGAGGAGTTAATTGCAATGTTAAACCCTATAACCTGGCCCAAAGGGACCAGGGGTGGAGATGGATATACCTTTAAATTGTAACCCATTATTTGAGTTGCATGTTCTAGGAATTACTATAGCAGGAACCACCTGAACCAGTGGAGGACAAGCCTTATAAGAAGCAGTGTGAGTGCAGCAGTAATCCGACTGGAGTTGGCTTTGGTGCCCAATAACTCCATGAAAGACACCACCTCTCCTGTCCTGAGTGACCACCATAGCAGATGGAGCCCAAAGTCATGGACTAAATGAACTCAATGGACATTTTGTGGACATTTATGGACATTTTACGGACATTTATGGACATTTTACAGACGTTTCACAGGGGTGGTCCATAGACTAAGGGAATGATATCTGTCTATTATATCAAAGGATGGCAAGGGGGGGGTGGTGGTTAATGAGGATGTATTGGATAGTGTGAGACCTGAGCATGACGTAAATGGCATGGAATAAGGGGTGGAGGATGTGATGGTTTTGGCTGGGATAGAGTTAATTTTCTTCATAGTAGCTATTATGGGGCTATGTTTTGGATTTGTGCTGGAAACAGCGTTGATAACACAGGGATGTTTTAGTTATTGCTGAGCAGTGCTTACAGAGTCAAGGCCTTTTCTACTCCTCATACCACCCCACCAACGAGTAAGCTGGGGGTGCACAAGAAATTGGGAGGGGACACAGCTGGGACAGCTGACCCCAACAGACCAAAGGTATATTCCATACCATCATGCTCAGCAATAAAACTAGGGGGGGAGGCTGGCAGGGGGGCCGCAGCTTGGAGACTGGCTGGGCATTGGTTGGTTGGTGGTGAGCAATTGTTTTCATTTGCATCACTTGTCTTTCTTGGGTTTTATTTCTCTCTGTTATTTTCCTTTTCATTACAACTTCTTCTTCTTTTTCTTCTTCTTCTTCTTCTTCCTGTTTTATTTCAATTATTAAACTGTTCTTATCTCAACCCATGAGTTTTCTCACTTTTACCCTTCCAATTCTCTTCCCCCCATCCTGTTGAGGGGGGGAGTGAGCGAGCGGCTATCTGGTGCTTAGTTGCTGGCTGGGGTTAAACTACAACAGCACCACATGTAGATAAACTGTCTTCCACCTCCAGCTTTTCCAAGAATATCGTCCTTTCTTATCCCCACTTACCCTGCATGCCTGCATCTCACCTGTGGACATACCGTCCTTCCAATTCTTTTAACTGGAAGAGAATGCAGAGAATTTCATTCCCTGCTTGCTCCTGCAGGCCAGCCTCTAGTCTATCTGGAGTTCCCTTTGGACTTGGCCTTTTCCTGCTCAAAAGGAAGGGAACTGTTAGTGTAATCCACGTACCACCTTTTGGTTCTATCTTCACAACTACTGGGATGGTGCACCTACCTTAGAACTGGAATCCTATGTACATGAATTGCAGGAAAAACTGTGTCCAAAAAGGGTCTTCCATGAAGATTACTGCTCCAGTTGCCTTCAAGCATTTCACTAGACACAGTATAAGGCTTAGACTTAGAATTCCTCTCCTCCTTCTGATACTGATCCATGGAGATATGTTCTTTTATTTTTAAATCCCACTCCTGGTACCATGTTGGAGAGACTTCAGGTTTCTCTTTACAGGAAGCAGGTAATGAATGCTATGATCAAGAATAGGGCATCCTGCCTCTGGCCAGGCAGACAAAAGGCAAAACTGGGTTTACTGAACTGTATGGATTTGATGGCCTGGCACATCAGACCCAAGGAAATATAAGGCTTTACTGGACAACTTGTTGCGTTAAAGGGTAAAGAAGTTTGGCAGAAAATAAACCCCCTTGTATTCCAGCTTGTCCTCAGATATCAGAGGGGCTGGGGGCGACTAGGCTTAGATTCTGAGTGATGTCCAATTCAGCACTATAAGTTCAGTCACGTTCAATATATTGAACTACCATGATTACAGATGTGCTAATAGTGTACTGTACTTTCAATTTAGTCGTGTTCAATGAACTATCACGGCCAGACTTAAGGAGTTTGGTCGCATTCGACGAACTATCATGGCTAGATTTTAATGAATAGTACAGTTTATTAAAGCAACAGAAGTACAGATTCTTTTGGAGTGCTGGTGATAAATACACTGTCTGCAAAGCACGCGCAAATAATACAGTTGACTACAAGCACACTAAGTTATGGAAAAACTCTATAGAGATTTCTAAGTTTCCTGGGGAAGCACTCGGTATAACCGAGGGTTCAAATCTTACCCAATAGGTGTCCCTATGGGGGGGAAGAGAAGTTCAGCCCATCGACTGATCCCAGAAGTCAGCGATGTCCTCCCCACTTGTCTATGATGGTGTCTTCCCTAATATTCCTCCTCTCTTAAGCCCTTTTATATTTTCTTATTTTTTAGGTGGAGCTTGAGTGACTTTAGTCATACATACTTTTACTATGATTGGTATAAAATCTCCTCACTTTGCTTTTAAAGGTATATACTAGAGAAAATTCAGAGCACATGCTCAGTGAGGGCTGGTCACACCTCAGAGGTGGGTAGCTTTTGGGATGGAGGTGGGTTTTGGTATTATAATGTGATTATAATGAGCAAAGTTCACCCAGAGACCATCATTTAGCAGGTCACTACTCCAGAACTGGGCACTGATGATATACATCAGAAGTAAGGCAATAGCATTGACAGAACCCCCTTGTTTCACCTCCTTGCTTCAGTGGATTCAATGCAGGGACCTTCCATTCTTGTTCCAGTAGTTCCAGTTCCCCACCCCTGCAGTGATATCACAGAGTCTGGCCACAGTGTCTCCACTCCGCTCCACCCTCCATGTTGTTTCTCAGAGTCAGCAAACCAAGCTGCCCTGGTGTTGCTAACATCTAAGGTTGCAGGTTATGTTGCTTAGGGAATTATTATGGAACAGATTTCGTGTATATCCATCGCATTCCACCCTGGAGGTTTACCTTCCCTTAAGAGGGGGACATATCAATAAGAAGTCACCTCCAGCAATCATTCCACACAACTGTGCACACTGTACCCTAATGCTGTATGTATATTAGGGGGAAAAACACATCTGGATTTTTGGAGTTACAGAACAGTTGTCTGTGTTGGAAGATGAGGTGACTCTAACAGGGAGCAAGTCACAAAAGCATCCTATTGTGACCAGTCTGGATTTCGCGTGTATCCTTGACAACGGCTATCTCAAAAGAAGGCACTTCAGGGATTGAAAAGGGTACCAGTGGGCCTGTAGGAGTCACCCCTCAGTGTAAACCAGGGTCAATACTGGGTCCAATCCTGTTTAACATCATTAATGATCTAGAGGATGGAGCAGAGTATACCCTCAGTACCACTGCTGAGTACTCCAGTATCGAACATGCTAGAACTCCAAGATGAACTGGAGTCAAAAGAAGCTGACTGGTATGCCACAACTGATATTGCCATTGCATTTTTCTCTGTCCCTTTGGCAGCAGTGTGCAGGCCACAGCTTGCTCTCATGTGGAGGATTATCCGGTAAACCAGGAACTGATTGCCCCAGGGATGGAAGCACAGCCTTATGATTTGTCATAGACTGATACAGACTGCACTGGAACAGGGTGAATCCCCTGCACATCTGCAATATATTGACAGCATTGTGTGGGGCAACATGGTAGAGAAAGTGTTTGAGAAATGGAAAACAATAATCCAAACCCTTCTGAAAGCTGGTTTTGCTATAAACCAAAACAAGGTCAAAGGACCTGGATGAGAGATACAGTTCTTGGGAATAAAATAGCAAGATGGGCTTTGTCACATCCCAATGGATGTGATCAATAAGATAACAGCCATGTCCCCACCAGCTAACAGAAAAGAATCCCAAGCTTTCCTAGGCCTTGTGGGTTTCTAGAGCATGCATATTTCAGGTTACAGCTTGTGAGTTCTCTCTATCAAGTGACCTGAAAGAAGAACTATGTTGAGTGGGGCTCTGAGCAATCACAAGCCTTTGAACAGATCAAACAGGAAATAATTTGTGCGGTAGCCCTTGGTCCAGTCCAGACAGGACCAGATGCAAGAAATGTGCTCTACACCACAGCCAGGTAGCATGGCCTCACCTGAAGACTCTGGCAGAAAGTGCCAGGAGAGACCCAAGGTTGACCTCTAGCATTTTGGAGCTGGGGGTATCAAAGGGTCTGAGGCCTGCTATACCGTGACTAAAAAAGAGATGCTAGCAGTGTACGAGGCATCATGTAGATGTTCACATGCTTAAGCGCCATGGCACCAAAGAACATGGAAACAATGAGCAGGTAGACCAGGCAGCCAGAATTGAAATGGCTCAGGTAGACCTGGACTGGGAACATAAGGATGAGATGTTCATAGGTGGGCCCATGTAACATCGGGACATCTAAGGAGAGATCACAAAATCACAGAGTCACAGAATGGTTGAGATTGGAAGGGACCTCTAGTGGTTATCTGGTCTAACCCTCCAGCTGGTTGTGTTTGAGTATTGCCAGGAGCTCCTTGTTCATCCATGTGGGCCTCCTGGCATTTTTGCCTTACTTATTGCTCATGGGGATGGACCTCTCTTGAGCTTGGAGGAGGTGATCCTTTAGTATTAACCAGCTTTCTTGGGCCCTCCCTTCACTCCAGGGCCTTATCCCATGGGACTCTTCCAAGCAGATCTTTGAAGAGGCCAAAGTCTGCTCTCCTGAAGTCCAGGGTTGTGAGCTTGCTTTTCACCCTGCTCCCTCCTCTCAGGTTCCTGAACTCCACCATTTCGTGGTCACTGAAGTCAAGGTTACCTTTGACTATATACCAATGAGTCCCTTCTTGTTTGTGAGTGGGAGGTTCAACAGAGCCCCTCTCCTCATTGGGTCCTCTGTCACTTGGGTCAGGAAATTGTCATCAAAGTTCTCCAAGAACCTCCTGGATTGCTTCTGCCCTGCATAAGAGATGCAACATACAGATGGGCTCATGACTGAGGGTTGGCCCTTACTACTGAAGCCATTGCACAAATTATCCATGAATGTGAAATATGCACCATAATCAAGTAAGCCAAGCAGATAAAGTCTCTCTGGTATAGAGGCTGGTGGCTGCAATATCAATCTGGGGAGGCCTGGTAGATTGATTATATCACACTGCCATGAATCCATCAAGCTATGTGTCACATGCTTACCATGGTGGAGATGACCACCAGAAGGTTGGAAACATACCCTGTAACCCATACCACCACCCAAAAACACATCCCAGGCCTTGAAAAGCGATTTCTGTGGTGGCACGGCACCCAAGAAAGAATTGAATCAGACCAAAGCAACCTCATAGAAACCTGGGCCAAGGAACACCGCATTGACTGGGTGTATCACATCCCCTGTCATGCACCAGCCTCTGGGAAGACTGAATAATACAATGGACTGTTAAAGACAATGCTGAGAGCAATGGGCACTGGGACATACAAGCACTGGGATGCAAATTTAGCAGAAGCCACTTGGCTCGTTAATACCAGAGGATCAGATGACTGACCTGGCCTTGCCCAAATAAAACTCCTACGTACTTTAGAAGGAGATAAGGTCCCTATACTGCATTTAGGGAACCACCTGGGAAAGACAGCATGGGTTGCTCCTCCCTTGGGAAAAGGCAAATGCATTTGTGGGATTGCTTTTGCTCAAGGGCCCTCATGCACTTGGTAGATAATGCAGGAGGATGGGGAAATCTGGTGTGTACCTCAGGGAGATTTAACCTTGGGGGAAAATAACCCATGATTGGAATTGCATATTATAGGAAGTACTATAGCAGGAATCACAAGAAACAATGGAGAACAAGCCTCACAAGAAGTGAAGCAATAAGAAGACAGGACAAGTTGCAGAATGAAGCCCTCATAATCCAAGGGGAAATGGTTAGTGACCTGCTACACCACTTCTTAGACACACACAAGTCTATGGGGCCGTATGGGATTGTTTTGGGTTTTTGTGGCAGGGTTTTCGCTATGGGGATGGCTCCTGTGAGAAGCTGCTAGAAGCTTCCCCGGCTCCAAGTCGGATCCGCCTCTGGCCAAGGCCGACCCAATCAGTGACAGTGGTAGCGCCTCCGGG
The DNA here is from genome assembly GCF_947461875.1 of Haliaeetus albicilla. Lineage (NCBI taxonomy): Eukaryota > Metazoa > Chordata > Aves > Accipitriformes > Accipitridae > Haliaeetus > Haliaeetus albicilla. The sequence goes on from NC_091515.1 coordinate 41,263,507, forward strand.
ATAACATATTTAAGAAGGGGAACCTGCAGTGAGTAGGGGGATTGGAATGTGAGAGGAACACCTGTGCAGATACCAAGGTCAGTGAAGAAGGAGGGGGAGGAGGTGTGCCGGAGGGGGTGATGCCCCTGCAGCCTGTGGTGAGACAGCAGGCTGTTCCCCTGCAGCCCATGGAGGTGAACGGTGGAGCAGATGCCCACCTGCAGCCCATGGAGGACCCCATGCTGGAGCAGGTGGATGTCCCTGAAGATGGCCATGACTCCGTGGGAAAGCCTGCACTGGAGCTGCCTGTGCCTGAAGATCTGCGGCCCATGGAAAGGACCCATGTCACGTCCCAAGGTTGGAGTGACTCAGGTTCGTGGATTTCCTTTGTCAGAACTGAGGTGAAACGACACCAGGGGAGTTCAAACAACGATCAACATTTATTCAACCTAGCTAACCTTGCACAAGTACAAGTGAACTTATCAATATGAACCTTGCATCATGTCATTAAGCTGCTGTTCGAAAAGAGAAGGGAGGTGTAGAAAAAGAAGTGGAAAAAGGAACATGAAACTGTCAGTGAACTGTACAACACGTGCTAACCATACATAAGCCTTGCTTATTTGGGGATCAATTCAAAGAAGAAAATATGGAGACCCCCCTCCCATTGAGTCACAAGGTTCAGAGTGGACCCCATTGCTTTCTAGACTCCTTCTCAAAGAGAAGCCCGGGGGCGGCTAGATCCACTCCTTGTCCCAGACTTGGTCAATGGTTTATGTTTAAAAGGATGAGGTGTAGGGACTGTGGAAAAGAGAGAAAGAGAGAGAGGAAGAAAGAGAGAAGAAAAGGATTCCACCAGTCCTAGGTCCAGCGATGGTCCAGCCATCTAGAGATCCAGTTCTGGAGGGCGTGCGCCAAGAACTCATCTTCCCTTCTTTTATACCTAAAGGGTCCGCCCCTGTAGGTGGGGGTTTGCCATCATTGAGGAAGCGCAGTGTGAGCTCAGGAGTGTTCCAGAAAATGAGTGGATGGTCTCAACATGCGCAGTTCATGTTCCCAGGTGTCGTGGTTTAACCCCAGCCAGCAACTAAGCACCACACAGCTGTTCACTCCCCCCCCCAGTGGGATGGGGGAGAGAATCGGGAAAAGAAGTAAAACTCATGGGTTGAGATAAGAACGGTTTAATAGAACAGAAAAGAAGAAACTACTAATGATAATGATAACACTAATAAAATGACAACAGTAATAATAAAAGGATTAGAATATACAAGTGATGCACAATGCAATTGCTCACCACCCACCGACTGACACCCAGCTAGTCCCCGAGCGGTGATTCCCTGCCCCCCCTTCCCAGTTCCTATACTAGATGTGACATCACATGGTATGGAATACACCATTGGCCAGTTTGGGTCAGGTGCCCTGGCTGTGTCCTGTGCCAACTTCTCGTGCCCCTCCAGCTTTCTCGCCGGCTGGGCATGATTAGCTGAAAAATCCTTGACTTTAGTCTAAACACTACTGAGCAACAACTGAAAACATCAGTGTGTTATCAACATTCTTCTCATACCTAACTCAAAAACATAGCACTGTACCAGCTACTAGGAAGACAATTAACTCTGTCCCAGCTGAAACCAGGACAGTCACTCTGAAAATGATGCTAGAGGTCAATTACTGGAGTAATACTGTGTAATGTTCTACATATCCTGTCACAACCCATGCTGGACAGACCAAGGAGGGGTTGTGGTGAGTTTGGAATTCCCTCGGGCTAAATTAAGGTGAAGTGATGCCAAACAATCAGTTAAACATTTTATTTATGGCAGAAGCAACCTAAACTTGGAAGGCATAATAGTAGGCGGTGTGGTTCCTATTGAAACATCTACAAAGGTAAGGAGGAGAAAGAGAAGAAAAGAGAGAGGAAAACAAGAAAAGGAGAGAGAGAGAGAGATCACCACCCTTGGATCCTGCGAAGTTGTTAATGGTTGATGACGCTGACGGTCGTGGTAATCCTCCGGAGATGGGCGCGTGCGGGGCTCCTCGTGTCTGCGTCTTTTATAGGCCAGTTCCCACCTTTTGTCATGTCAATCACATCCCTCGGTTTTCTGCACACTGCCCCTAAGGACTTATGTAACTCTTGATTTTCTGTGCAGGCACCATCATGGGGGGTGGTCGTGAGCCCCTTCCCCAAATAAACTCTGGGTGACCCCTGGCCATATACGGTGAGTTGTTCCACCCAGTTCATCAGGACGCGGGACTGTGCATCCTCTGACAAGCCTCCGGTGTCCCATGTGGTGTTGCTATGCAGAACTTATCTTGTTACAGTGCCTTGCAAGCAAGTTCCATTCCCTCAACCACAAAAGCCAGGCCCTGTTCTCTGTCCATCATGACAGGTGTTTGAGGCATTAACTCCCTCCAGCCTCTCACAATATCCACATACCTTCTTATGTTAAGAACATCATTATGTGTACTAATTTGATTTTAGAGAGAAAACAATAATATTTTTCATAGGTTCTTAGAAAAGGTACATATTTGTTGCTCTAGGGCTCAACTCCTGTTCCTGCTGAACTGAGCCAGTATGTAAAATCAGAACTGATATCAGCTCAGTAGGCACCGGAGGACAAGTCCATCAAAAGCTTGGAACAACAGCAGCAGCCGTAAATGGCAGCTCCAGTCGGAAACAATAGTTTCCTGCAAATGATATACATTGCTAAGCTACAAACAACTGCAGAGAAATCATGAGAACATCCATTAAAGAGACTTTACAAAACAATGCTTTATAGACAATTCCAATTTAAAATCACAAACATTTATTCCCTCTGACCTTTAGAAAAGCACTGTAACCAAATTATCTTAAATTCTCAGTCTGACTGCAAAAGTAAGGAGCACTGTTTATTCTCAGCTAAAAAAAGAGTCTTTGGTTCTCGCTGAGTCACCTCTGCCTCTTATGCTCTGTATACTATGTTTCACACACAAACATTTATTACAGAACTATATATTAAGCAGCAATGTATCTCAGCCAGCAAATGCACTCCACCCGATATAGGCTGGCGCTTAAGAAATGTTCTCATCTCCTCTTCTCTTCAGGTACAGAACTTAGCCACTGTGAACAAAGAGGAAAACAATCACTGCTCACCAATCAGCTAAGCTCTGAACCTTGTCAGAGAGGTCTTAATCTAACTAATTATCATATGAGGTTCTTCCATGATGTGCATTCCTTTTCTGTTTGGACTTTTTTTAATGGATGGAGAAGGTTCCAAGGTGTATATCAGATAGTCATGATGATTTTTATAGTAGCAGCTGGGGTTATGGCTATGTGGTAATCCCTGGCAATGTGATTTTAATCTCAAATCTTAAATCATCATGCCAGGAACCCAAACAGCCACAATATTAAAAAGAAGCTGTGCACTCACTCTTTCTTCACAAGCTCAATATTTAAGAGTGTTGTTCTCATAACAAAATCTTCAGATTTTATTTATTTAGCTCAGAATGCATTTCTAGTCTGAGAAGTCAAACAAGTAATTCTAGACTATTGCTAACACATATATTATGTAATTTTCCTGTGCTAGATACTTACCACCAGAAATTTGTAGAAATTTTGATTTTCATTTTAATATTTAAGGAACTATAGGAAGACAGCACCAATTAAAGAAGAACAAGCTGTATCTGCATCTTTATGGCCTTTATTGCACTTCAGACACTTAAAAGGCGTTTACCAGATTGCAGAAATGTTGAATATAACTCTCAAATTTGGGTGGGTTCTTGATAAATGGGAGTGCATAAGCAAGTGTCTTGTTATAGCCCTGCCTGTTTTTAGAATGTGACCCTCCCCCCCCCCCAACTGATATCCTGTCACTCTACAGTCTAATCCACATTGACCACATTTTCCTGGCAGGCACAGTTCTTGTCTATACAGAACAGGACTATTCATAAACAAACATGTTTTCACGGTATGTGCCATAGTCCATATAAAGTAAATGCCAGAAATTCATGTTGAACTTAATATCAAGCACTGCCTACATGTTGAGGCTTGAATGGGAGAGAATTAAGATTCCTGCTCAGTACTGATTACAAAATGATGATTTTGCTAAATTAGATGTCTGAATTTTGATATCACAAATTAACTATAAAGGTATGTGAACATCCAAGGCAATCAGTCTGTCAGATGAATTATATCATTAGGCAAAAATCTGAGGTATGCTGTACTGGAAGAGATGTTCATACCAATCCTAACTGGCTGTGTGTTAAACATACATGTACAAATAATGTAAGGTTATCTCAAGTTATTCAAATAGACTGAAAGATGGAGAATATCTTTGCAAATGACCAGTTTATAACCTGCAGCAATCTCTATTTTGTCACTATTACTTGCAATGTTGCATTTTCTCTGTTGTCTCATCCCCATTAATTTCAGAAACAAGCTAGATTGTGTATGACATTAAGCAGCTTCTTAATGTCAAGGCTTCTCTTCTTACCTCAGATTCAGTCTTCAAAGACCTGACTACACTTAGCACAAAATAATTTAAATTATCAAATTGTTCTCACACAATTCAGATTTGCACAATTTCATAATTCCATTATGGGTGCAGATTCTTTTCAAAGATTGTGCTACCTATCAAGTCAATATGCAACTTTAGTAAACAGGACTGCTTCTCACACAATTGCAATTTTGTTTAAGATGTGTTGTAAACAGAGTTAAGAATACAGAGTGGAAAACAACTGCATGTGGAGCCTGGCCTTTTCTGGCTGTTCTGACTTACAGTTGCCTATTGTAGAGGCCATTACAAAGCCTCTCTGTGCTCTTCAGCTAGTGCCTACATGCATCTAACTCAGTGCTCCAGCAGCTGGGTTTAAAAACAAACAAGATATTTAACAAGAGTTATTTCTTGAGCTAAGCATCCACAAATTCTATGGTATGCCAAAGTTTACTGTTTAGTGAGCTATGCATATTCATTCTGTATGAGGTAAAATCAGGGGTTTAAATGAAAAAAAAAAAAAAAATCACCTTTTCAGAATATCTCTGCCACTTCTCTGGCTAAGGACACAGCCTTTATAGGCAAGTTCTTGTTATTTTGCATCTTCATTCACCATTAACTCACCATAGAGATATGTGCCCATTGCCTGAAAGAATAAAACGCACATTCATCCTATCACCACTTATGACCAGCTAGCTAGTTTTTGTTCCATTTACCTCCTAGCACTCATATAATTAAAAACAAACAATCAAACAAAAAAATGCACACACAGAGAAAAAAACATATACTCTATAACACATATTCCCCCAGCTCTGAAGTTTTCTCTAGCTTTCTTTAGCCTAAAGAAGATTGCCTGTATGTTGCATTGAGTGTGTAAAACAAAAAAGAACGTTAATTTAAGAGATGTATGTTATGTCATAACAAGAAAATGCTTTCTCTCTCAGTCCATTCTAAAATGCCCATTTGGCAATTCTGTAACTGGAAATCAATTGAAAGTGGTCAGGTCTGTGTTTCAGAATCTTCTCTTTACATATGAGATGTGCTTAAACATTCATACAATCCTGTTTTGGTAAGAAGTCAAGCTTTTCCTTACTACTGATTTTGGAAATGTGGGAACAGCTCGGAACACCTGGCATTTGTTTTCAAGAGTGAACGTTAGAATTTGTTGTGCTGCATGTTTGCCAAGCCTTTGAAGAACTAGTTTCACAAGGTCAGGTTGGAGGATGGCCTTGTGTAGGCCTGGGAAGATGTGGCTGAAGACAGTCACGAGTATGTGTATGGAATGGTTTTATCTTTAACTGTTCTGAGGACTGGCAAACATCCCAGCCGAACCAGATATGCGCTCCTGTGTTAGTAGTATTGGCTGTATGCCGTTAGTTCTTTCTAGATCTTTGTTGAAACATATATAAGTTTGATCCTTAATAAAGGGAATCTTGTACAGATAGCTTGAGCGCTTAATTCAGTTGCCGCAGGAAATAGCAGCATTTTGGAAATAGCAGCAATCAAGAAAGATAATTGAGCATTTTGGTGCAAAATCTGTCTCCCTTTGATGGCAGGTAACAAAGCACTGGCTAACTTGAAACAAAATTTCATCATGGATTGCCATTTTTTTTTCTGATTATACAAATATTTTTATCTAATGACAGGAATTCAGTGTTAAGTTGCACTTATCAAAATAGGTTTATACATATATCTTAAAATATTAGCAGCTTAGCACATTAACTTTTAAAGTTGTACTCAATGTTTGGACAGTTTAAGGAGAAGAAAAAATATGGATATCATTGAAAAACACATTTTTAAAATATTATTCCTCACAATTTCTGGGGTTGGCTGGTAAGCCTTGAAAAAAATTAGTTTCAACAAGAAAGGAAATTTAAAGTTTAACAAAGACCGAAATTAAAGGCAAAAGTCCCAGACAGACAGAAACCTGCCAAACTCCTCGCCAATTCCCTAACCATGCTCTCTTGCATTCAGAGACCCAAGAGCTCAGATTTCCAGGATCTGCAGCAGCAGGGCAGTCATATCAGGCAGACTGGCTTGGAGCTGAGGTCCAGTTGCTTTCATAGAGAATTTCAAAATGTAGAGATTTTGTTCCAAATAGGAATTACCTTCTCTACCCAGTGTTAATAAATTTCCCAAAACCCCAAACAATAAAATGTAGTAAACATACTCAGTTTTTGCAATCCTGAAAAGGATTAAATAGTCACTTTTGCATTTTTCCCAGACTTTTTAAAAAAGCTGAGTCTTTCATGATCCATAAAGACATGCAACTGCTCTCATTTCAGTTGTAATTATTCCAGAACCTGGCTGTGCCATAAACTGCATGCATTGCTGGAGTAAATTAAATGAAGGATATTGAAGATTACATTAAAAAATAGTTGCAAAAATTCTTTCTCTGCACTGTAGAAAATGTTAGTCTTTATTTGGCATAATATCTGTTCCAAACATAATGCAGTTCAACATGTTTGTTTGTATAAACTTGAGGAAATTTCTTCCCCTTCTGCTGATGGATATCTGCATCCTTCCACATGATTAAAATATACATAAAATATATAGCTCCTTGTTTTCATAAATAATGTCAGCTTATGTTTATTTTTAAAATGAAGAGCTTGCCAGGAATTCTGGGGCCTGTTTATTGGCTGAGATATAAATAGGAGGCATACTCTAGAGCTGGAAGAAAGAGTATGGGAGACTGTAATAACTTTATTGTACTGTTGCGACAAAATATATTTGCTTGAAAGCATAAAAACTTCATAGGCTGTAAGTGACTGTTCATTGTCAACATAAAAGGCAAAGGCATGAATATATTGCAGATTTTGATATATCTTGCAAAGTTTTTTGCATAAATTTTAAATATATAACAGTCATCCTAGGCAGTGAATGTCTTGATTTATAAGGTTCATAATTACTAAAAATACATGAAAGTGAAACTGAAAGAACAAGCAGAGATAAAATTACAACTGTAAGTTTATAATTGCTTAAATAATAAGCCATAGTAAAGACACTGAGTATGGCCAGTCTTTTAGACCTTCAAAATCTTCTCCTAGCATTTCCCTTACCCTAGAGATCCCTATATTTCTCTTTCTGGACATGGTCTTGAAAACTTAAGTCTCTACAGCACTGACTATTTTGCACCTAACGCTCATCTACATGCATTAATATTCACAACTAGACTTGCCTTTGTCATCCTGCAAATGGAACCAATGTTGGGAAGCATTTTTCCAGCATCACTACCACCTGTGGCTTGCATAAAATGAAAGCAAAGGAGATTATACATCCTGTTTAACCACTTACCAGAAGATGAGCATGCTTAGTTGAGGCTAAGTACACCTAGGTAGTGTTCTTAACCTACAGTGTTTAAGGAAAGGGAAAAAAATGAATAAAAATTCAAGGTTTTGACAGTCCACAGCAAGAAAAGATATTAAAACCAGTTTTTAGTTTGACACAGTACAAGCTGATTATTTTGAAAATGGTGATTAAGTGGAACTGAACTGATCTTCTCTGAGAAATTTCTCAACATCTCCATATCCAGGTACATATCTGTGTTTAACAAGTTCTCACCACCGATGCTGAACCTTTGGTGTCCTGGTTTCAGCTGAGATAGAGTTAATTGTCTTCCTAGTAGCTGGTACGGTGCTATGTTTTGAGTTAGGTATGAGAAGAATGTTGATAACACTGATGTTTTCAGTTGTTTCTCAGTAGTGTTTAGACTATAGTCAAGGATTTTTCAGCTTCTCATGCCCAGCCAGCGAGAAAGCTGGAGGGGCACAAGAAGTCGGCACAGGACACAGCCAGGGCAGCTGACCCAAAGTGGCCAACGGTGTATTCCATACCATGTGAAATCCCATCTAGTATAGGAACTGGGAAGTGGGGGCGGGGAATCACCGCTCGGAGACTAGCTGGGTGTCGGTCGGCGGGTGGTGAGCAATTACACTGTGCATCATTTATACATTCCAATCCTTTTATTATTGCTGTTGTCATTTTATTAGTGTTATCATTATCATTATTAGTTTCTTCTTTTCTGTTCTATTAAACCGTTCTTATCTCAACCCATGGGTTTTATTTCTTTTCCCGATTTTCTCCCCCATCCCACTGGATGGGGGGGGAGTGAGTGAGCAGCTGCGTGGTACTTAATTACTAGCTAAGGTTAAACCACGACATTTGGGAAGAGAGAAAAAAAAGAAACTATTATATCTGTGCAAGTGCTAGTAAACAATAAATTTCTAACCAGTTCTGGTGATTTTTTTAGACAGCTTGTCAAAAGAGGTGGCCTGAGAAACAACATAAAATGTACTTTAATATGTTAGGCTCATGTGAAATCCTACATGCCTTAAAATAAGAGCACAGAAGTTTCTGCTTTTAAGGGCAGATACCATTTTCAGCAACCTGTCAAATACCTCAAAACACCACTAGGTAGGTTGTGCTAGTGTGTCAGTGTGCGAGCTTTGGAAACCCAAAGTATCCAAAGACAGGCAGAGATTTGCAGTTTCTTCACCTCAAACTTTTCCAGTCTACACTTTTTTTTTTTCTTTAAGTTAGGTTAGAGGTTATTTATTTTAAAATGTTAAAAAGGGGGGAGGGGGGACAGGGGAGATTATCACTACAAATATCTGGAAGAGCCACAAGATAATTTCTTCCACATAAGTGTATAATCTAGGAGATAAGGCTTAAATATAATTCTATACCAGTACTACATTCATGTTGAAGAGATAAAAGATATAAAACCATGAAACAGGGAGCTTTCAGTTAAATAAAACAGTTTTGCCACCATAGCATTGACAGGTAGTAGATTTTAAGCTGGGCTGTTCTAACAAATACACATAGAATCATAGAACCATAAAATCATAGAATGGCTGAGGATGGAAAGGACCTCTGGAGTTCATCTAGACCCCCACCCCCCCGCCCCTGCTCAAGCAGGGCCACCTACAGCCAATTGCCCAGGACCATGTCCAGATGGCTTTTGAATATCTCCAAGGATGGAGACTCCACCACCTCTCTGGACAACCTGTTCCAGTGTTCAGTCACCCTTACAGTGCCCATTGCTTCTTGTCCTGTCACAGGGCACCACTGAAAAGAGCCTGGCTCCGTCTTCTTTGCACCTTCTCTTCTCCCTTCAGGTGTTTATATACATTGATGAGATGCTCCCCTGAGCCTTCTCTTCTCTAGGCTAAACAGTCCCAGCTTTCTCAGCCTTTCCTTATAGGAGAAATGCTCCAGTCCCTTCATAGCCATTTGTTGGACACTCCCTAGTATGTCCATGTCTCTCTTGTACTGGAGAGCCCAGAATTGGACATGGCATTCCAGGTGTGGCCTCACCAGTGCTGAGTAGAGGGGAAGGATCACCTCCCTCAACGTGCTGGTAACACTCCTCTTAATGCAGCCCAGGATAACATTAGCTACCTTTGCTGCAAGGGCATGTTGCTGGCTCATGTTCAACTTGGTGTCCACCAGGACCCTGTGGTGGGTTGACCCTGGCTAGATGCCAGGTGCCCACCAAAGCCATTCTATCACTCCCCCCCTCCTCAGCTGGACAGGGGAGACAAAATATAACAAAAGGCTTGTGGGTCGAGATAAGGACAGGGAGACATCACTCACCAATTACAGTCACGGGCAAAACAGACTCCACTTGGGGAAAATTAACTTAATTTATTGCCAATCAAACCAGAGTAGGGTAATGAGAAATAAAACCAAATCTCAAAACACCTCCCCTCCACCCCTCCCTTCTTCCCGGGCACAACTTCACTCCTGGATTCTCTACCTACCCCCTCAGCAGTGCAGGGGGACGGGGAATGGGGTTTACGGTCAGTTCATCACACATTGTCTCTGCCGCTTCATCCTCCTCAGGGTGAGGGCTCATCACACTCTTCCCCTGCTCCAGCGTGGGGTCCCTCCCATGGGAGACAGTCCTTCATGAACTTCTCCAACATGGGTCCTTCCCACGGGCTGCAGTTCTTCACAAACTGCTCCAGCATGGGTCCTTTCCACAGCATGCAGTCCTTCAGGAGCACACTGCTCCAGCATGGGTCCCCCACGGGGTCACAAGTCCTGCCAGAAAACCTGCTCCAACGTGAGCTCCTTTCTCCACAGATCCGCAGGTCCTGCCAGGATCCTGCTCCAGCGCGGGCTTCCCACAGGGTCACAGCCTCCTTCGGGCATCCACCTGCTCCGGCATGGGGTCCTCCATGGGCTGCAGGTGGATATCTGCTCCACCGTGGACCTGCATGGGCTGCAGGGGGACAGCCTGCCTCACCAGGGTCTTCACCATGGGCTGCAGGGGAATCTCTGCTCCGGTGCCTGGAGCATCTCCTCCCCCTCCTTCTGCACTGGCCTTGGTGTCCGCAGGCTTGTTTCTCTTACATGTTCTCACTCCTCTCTCCAGCGGCTGTTTCTCCCCGTCTCCACTTTTTTTTCCTTCTTAAAAATGTTATCACAGAGGCGTTACCACTATCACTGATTGGCTCGGCCTTGGCCGGCAGTGGGTCCGTCTTAGAGCCGGCTGGTATAGGCTCTCTCTCGAACACAGGGGAAGCTTCCAGCAGCTTCTTACAGAAGCCACCCCTGTAACCCCCCCGCTACCAAAACCTTGCCACACAAAACCATTACATAGTGTTACATTTATGGTTGGACTCGAAGATCTTAAAGGTCTTTTCCATCCTAAATGTTTCTATGATTCTATGGTTCTGTATACTGGTGCATGGGGTTGTTCCTCCCCAGGGACAGGACTTTGCACTTCTCCTTGTTCAACTTCATGAGGTTCCTGTCAGCCCATTTGTGCAGCCTGTCAAGGTCCCTCTAGATGGCAGCACAACCCTCTGGCATATCAACCAATCCTCCCAGTTTTTTGTAATCTTCAAAGTTGCTGAGGGGACACTCTGCCCCATCCTCCAGATCATTAATGAAGATGTTGAACAGAACTGAACCTAGGATTGACCCCTGGGGTACACCGCTAGTTACTGGCTTCCAACTAGACTCCATGCCTCTGATCACCACCCTCTGGGCCCAGCTGTTCAGCCAGTTTTCAGTTCACCTCACTGTCTGCTCATCTAGCCTATACAACAACAGCTTCTCTATGAGGGTCTTAGGGGAGAAGAAAGCTTTACTGAAGTCAGGGTAGACAATATCCACTGCTCTCCCCTTGTCTACCAGGCCAGTCATTTCATCATAGAATGTTTTCACGTTGGACAAGCATGACTTCCTCTTGGTTAATCCATGCTGAATATTCGTGATGACTTTATTCACCTTTATGTGCCTGGAAATGGTTCCCAGGTTTCGCTGTTCCATCACCTTCCCAGGGACTGAGGTGAGGCTGACCAGCCTGCAGTTCCCTGGGTCCTCCTTCTTGCCATTCTTGAAGATAGGAGGGACACTTTCTTTCCTCCAGTTATCAGGCACCTCTCCAAATTGCCCTGATTGTTCAAAGTTTATGGAGAGTGGTCTTGCAATGACATTGGCCGGCTCCCTCAGCACTTGTGGGTGCATCCCTTCAGGGCCCATGAACTTATCTATGTCCAGTTTGCTTAAGTATTCTCTGACCTGATCCTCTTCCACCAAGGGTAAGTCTTCCTTGCTCCAGTCCTTCCCCCTAGTCTCTGGGGCCTGGGATTCCTGAAGGTCAGTCATGCTAGTAAAGACTGAGGCAAAGGCGGCATTCAGTACCTCAGCCTTTTCCATGTCCTGTGTCACCAGGTCCCCTGTCTCATTCAGCAATGGTCCCACATTTTCCCTAGTCTTCCATTTGTCGCTTATGTACTTATAGAAGCCATTCTTGTTGCCATTGACATCCCTTGCCAGATTAAATTCCATTTGGGATTTAGCTTTCCTAACCTCATCCCTGCACGCTCAGACAACACCTCTATATTCCTCCCAGGTTACCTGTCCTTGCTTCCACCCTCTGTATGCTTCCTTTCTGTGTTTGAGTTTTACCAGGAGCTCCTTGTTCATCCATGCAGGCCTCCTGGCATTTTTGCCTGACTTCCTACTCGTTGGGATGGACCACTCTCGAGCTTGGAGGAGGTGATCATTGAATATCAATCAGCATTCTTGGCCCCCCCTTCCCTCCAGGGCTTTTTCCCACAGGACACTTCCAAGCAGATCTTTGAAGAGGCCAAAATCTGCTCTCCTGAAGTCCAAGGTTGCGAGCTTACTTTTTGCCTTCCCGTCAGGATCCTGAACTCCACCATCTCATGGTCACTGCAGCCAAGGCTGCCTTTAAACTTCTGTCCTGGTTTCAGCTGGGATAGAGTTAATTGTCTTCCTAGTAGCTGGTACAGTGCTATGTTTTGAGTTCAGTATGCGAAGAATGTTGATAACACACTGATGTTTTCAGTTGTTGCTCAGTAGTGTTTAGACCATAGTCAAGGATTTTTCAGCTTCTGATGCCCAGCCAGCGAGAAAGCTGGAGGGGCACAAGAAGTTGGCACAGGACACAGCCAGGGCGCCTGACCCAAAGTGGCCAATGGGGTATTCCATACCATGTGATGTCACATCTGGTATATAAACTGGGGGGAGTGGGGGTGGGGGAATTGCCGCTCGGGGGACTAGCTGGGTGTTGATTGGCGGGTGGTGAGCAATTGCATTGTGCATCATTTATATATTCTAATCCTTTTATTATTGCTGTTGTCATTTTATTAGTGTTATCATTATCATTATTAGTTTCTTCTTTTCTGTTCTATTAAACCATTCTTATCTCAACCCAGGAGTTTTATTTCTTTTCCCAATTTTCTCCCCCATCCCACTGGGTGGGGGGGGAAGTGAGTGAGCAGCTGCGTAGTGCTTAGTTGCTGACTGGGGTTAAACTACGACAACTTCATATACCTAATGAGCCTCTCCTTGTTGGTGAGTATGAGGTCCAGCAGAGCCCCTCTCCTTGTCAGCTCCTCTATCACTTGGATCAGGAAGTTGTCATTGATGCGGTCCAGGAACCTCCCAGATTGCTTATGCCCTTCTCTGTTGACTCTCCAGCAGACGTCAGGGTGTTTGAAGTTCCCCATGAGGACAAGAGCCTGTGAATGTGAGGCTGCTCCTATCTGTCTGTAGAGGGCCTCATCCAGTTCTTCCTGGTCAGGCAGCCTATAGCAGACACCTCCTACAACATCACCCATATTGGTCTGCTCTTTCATCCTTACCCAGAATCTCTTAGTTGGCTCATCATACATCCCCAGTCAGAGCTCCATGCTCTCCAGCTACAATCTCATATAAAGGGCAACTGCATCTCCTTGTCTTCCCCCTCTGTTTTTCCTAAAGAGTCTGTATCCCTCCATTGCAACACTCCCGTCATGCGAGCCGTCCCACCAAATCTCCATGATCCCAATAAGATCATAGCCCTGGAACTGCATACAGATCTCTAACTTTGACAAATACAGTTATTAACATACCGTAATGAAGAGTATGGAAATTTTCAAATTACTAGTGAAAATATTTATATTTAAATAATGTGAACAACACACCTTTGAAATGCATGCTTTTTTTTGCCTTTAAATTACTGACTTTGTTCTTAACCACTCTTGTGGCATTAGCGTCGTCTTACACTGCAGTAACACTCTCCTCATTTGTAGGCAGTTATCAAGCTAATGTTTTATATGCCATTATTAGCTCAGCACTGACCCTAATGGTTGGACTCAATGATCTTAAAGGTCTTTTCCAAACTAAATGATTCCATGATTCTAAAGGAAAACAGTTGAGTGCAATAAAACCCTCCCACCCCACCGTTCCTTCTGTGCCAGCCTTTGTTCTTACTATCTTTTAAAAGACAGGCAACTAATAGTAACCAGTTTTTATAATGAGTAAAATGTAAGGAGCTTTAATATTTTTCAAAACTGAGTCCAAATTTGCTATTATCAAGTAATTGAGTGTTGTATTTGGTTTATGTGTAAAGGTTTTGGTAGTAGGGGGGCTGCAGGGGTGGCTTCTGTGAAAAGATGCCAGAAGCTGCCCCCATGTCGGACAGAGCCAGTTCCAACCGTCTCCAAGATGGACCTGCCACTGGCCAAAGCTGAGCCAATTAGCAATGTTGGTAGAGACTATCATTCCCTGTAGAGACTACCAGCAGATGTTGGCAAATAGAGACAGAAAAGCTGCAAAATTTGCTGCAGAATTTATTCTTAAGATGGAAATTACTGATATATCTATGTGTGTGTCTGAATTTAGGCATTAACTATGAATTTCTACTAGGTGGAATCATCACCATCTTTTCTAGCTGGTGCTAGAGACCCCCCTCTAGCACTCAATTCATAGCAGTATTCACATGTGGGCCTGTTTAAGTCCACCTGCTTCTCTGGCAAGTTTTTCTTACTTGTGATAGATGTTTTTTTTCAAATGTTTGTCCGGACTTTTAAAAGATATGCACATGGTAGCTTGCTTACCTTAGCAGGGAGTAGCTTATTCTGGGAATTTGCTGTTAGGTGGTCTGTTCACTACTGAATGTCAAAAAGGAGTTTCTCTTGCTTGCTTTGGCCATCTTCCTTTAACCATCTGTCTGGCTGTTGGAAAGGAATAACCCTCATGAATACCTTCTGAAGGCTTAAGAGTACTCATAGTGACTGGGTCCTTTTAATGGCCATGGTTCAAGAGCCAACTAGGGAGAGGCATTGGATTGCCATCAGCTGCTGAAACAAAAATAAGAAACATCAGCTGACTGTAGCTGAATTCTAGCAATATAATTAGTAGGCACAGACTGTGCCTTAATTTGTGTTTTATAAAACACAAATGCATGTGTGGGGAGGGACAGAAGGAAGGGAAAAAAACCAGAGTTGCAGAAATTTATCTGTGATTTTTATATTCAATTTAATCATAGTACTGATATGACTAGGAAATAACAATTCCTTGTAAGACAGTAAACCTGAGCATCAACAAGTAGCAAGAAAAATTCAACAATACTATGTCTTTAATAGTTCTGTACATTTCTTAACTAACTTCCCTGTCTCTTCAAACCTTTAAAAGCATGCTTCACAACTCTTCTGTATCATATTGACGTGCGGAAAACAGACTCTACAATCAGTGAGATTGTAAAGTAGGTATGTTCATTCAGCGCTGGGCGGCACGGGGGGTAGTCCCACCAAAGTCGTGCGCGCCCAACTCGGCAGTTCGCCTCAAGTTTATACAGTCAGGTATTACATATTCACAATACGCCTATACATATGCATGACCTATCCCCGCTTCATATTAAAATTAGCTCCGAGAGGTCATTTCCATAGTCCCCTCCCAACTGCGCCTGCGCAGGGCCTCTTTATGGTGGTCGTCTGGTGGTCGCAGAGATGAAGATAGATGACTCCTCTTCATCACCGCTAGTAACCTTTTTCCTTGTGCAGGCTCAGTGATTTCTT
This sequence comes from Haliaeetus albicilla, assembly GCF_947461875.1. Taxonomy (NCBI): domain Eukaryota; kingdom Metazoa; phylum Chordata; class Aves; order Accipitriformes; family Accipitridae; genus Haliaeetus; species Haliaeetus albicilla. The sequence continues at coordinate 41,279,270 of NC_091515.1, forward strand.
GGTATTCACCCAAGCCGCAAGACCAGTCTTAGCTGGCTCTTGGGGCCTGCTCCTGCTTCTTATCAAGGACTGTCTTTACCTCATTGGCTGGTTCTTGGGACCAGCTCTTCTTATCAAGGACTGTCTCTACCTCAGCTAATTTCAACAATGTAAGCACTAAACATCATCTTTCACCCCCCCTTTATTATGTCTACTGAGATTCTTTTGACTCCCCTTGTCTCAGTCCCCCCTTTTCTAGAAAATAGTAAATTCTTTTACTATATTTAATCCTAGTACTTCTAATACATTGTTTCCCTATCTAGCATCCTCTCAAAGTATTTGTTGGTCTCCAGTTTTCGTCGTAACTGATTCTTTTTCCATTCACTGTAAGAGTCTCCTGTATTCTTACAGCACAAAAGGCCACATCGAACCACTATGCAAAGGACCACAGACAAGAGAATGATGATTATTATAGTGACAAACAAATGCTTCAACCATGCCAAATTTGGCAACCAGGAGGTTAGTTTTTCTAATATGCCTGTCAAGCCCCAAGAAGTGTCATCTTGGGAAACTTCATGTAGTATTTTAGTCTTTTCCCATATCTCCTCAAGATCTGTTTCAATTCGTTGGTTTTGATTGATATAGGTACAGCAAGTTTGGTTTATAACTACATATAAGCCCCCTTCTTTTGCTAAAAGCATGTCCAATCCCATTCTATTTTGGAGTACTACTTTACTTAGGGATTGTATTTCCAGTTGCAGCCCTCGAATTGCATCAATTGTAGCACTTTCTATAATCTCTAATGTAGCAGATATATTCACGATAGCTTTCTCCAACTCGCTTACCCCTAAAGAGGGAATTAACCATCGGACAAAACTATGGTACCCAGTACCTCGAATAATTAGTGGGTTTTCAGTCCGTTTTACACGGAGCCAAGGTGTTCTCAAAAACCCTCGGGGAGGCGAAGCTCCCTCGAATATACTGGTCTGAGGTGCAAGGTACCCCTGAACACAGTGCCCCTTCCAGTTCTGGGGTAAACTCTTTCTGGCCCTGCCATCCCCACAGAGCCACCAGTATCCGGGCCCTGTGTTGCATCTTGGACCGAGATGCGTCTCCCTTCTTTCTTGTTCTTGCCCCTTCTTTCCTGGCCCCCCCTTTGGTTTCCGGATATAATAGAAACTGATACTTAAGTTCAGTCCTTGGCCCAGGGCAAAGTTGTGAACATTTATACAGACTCAAAATATGCCTTTGGAGTTGTACATGCACATGGAGCAATTTGGAAGGAGAGAGGACTATTGAGTTCTCAAGGGAAAAATATCAAACATGCAGAAGAAATTCTGAAGTTACTGGAAGCTGTCCAGCTCCCTAAGAAAGTAGCAATTATGCATATTAAGGCACACCAGAGATTCTTTTGACTCCCCTTGTCTCAATATTAGATAGACTGATTTTATAAAAATGCAACCTGTCAGAAACAATGATCCTCTCTTTTATATTACTTTGAATAAAAATATCTATTGGGCTCACGAATGCCGCGGAGGATCCACAGGGGACATCACACACAGACCAATGTGATCAAGTGAAGCCCCCTTTTACTACAACTTTTAGAACAGTTATATACCTTATGCGCTTATGCACGCGCCTTATACAATACTCTAATTGGTACAATACCCCGTTTCACGCGGCGCTATCTTATCCTCTATTGGCTGTTCAAGCTTCTTCACGAGGTGTCCAGCAGTTACTTATCTCATTCTTCGGCATCCAGGAGTTGTTTGTCAGGCTCTTCTTATCTTCCTTTTCCCAGCGTACAAGGACACAGCGTCCTTGTCCACTTCAGCACTTCGTAAACTTATGCTTCGTTCCCAGCTAAAGGCTGGATTGCTCACATGCCCTTGCCCAGCCAAGAAATCCTCAACACACGAACTTTTGCAAATGCATATTTCCATTTTGAAATAAACATTTTTCCTGTGTTTTTGACCATAACCATAGAATCATAGAATCATAGAATGGTTTGGGTTGGAAGGTACCTTTAAAGATCATCTAGTCTAAACCTCCTGCCATGGGCAGGGACAGCTTTCACTAGATCAGGTTGCTCAAAGCCCCATCCAACCTGACCTTGAACACTTCCAATGATGAGGCATCCACAACTTCTCTGGGAAACCTGCTCCAGTGCCTCGTAAAGAACTTCTTCCTTATATCCAGTCCAAATCTACCCTCTTTCAGTTTAAAACCGTTGCCCCTTGTCCTGTCCCTACAGGCCTTGGTAAAAAGTCTCTCTCCATCTTTATTATAAGCCCCCTTTCTATATTGAAAGGCCACAATAAGGTCTCCCCGGAGCCTTTTCTTCTCCAGGCTAAACAACCCCAGGCTTCTCTTCTCCAGGCTGAACAAGTCTTTCTTGTACTGGGGACCCCAGAACTCATTGCAGTAGTCCAGGTGGGGTCTCATGAGAGTGGAGCAGAGGGGGACAATTACCTCCTTTGACCTGCTGGCCACGCTTCTTTTTATGCAGCACAGGATAACAAACCCTTCCACTTAGTTATCTTTCCATATTTTGATTTACACTGTCCTTGAGATTTCCTATGTACACTTGCCAAACCATCCTGAATATATAGCTTATTCACTCCTCACTGTTTTGATTTTATTTCTTAGTTTGTAGGTTTATTTTGAACCTCCTGAAACAGTTGCATGCTACTGTTAACAGTTCTTTTAATATTTCACTTAAGACAAAGCAGCTTCTTTCTTTTGACTAATGATGCCACAATTTTTCATGTGTATAAATTGTCTTTATTCCAAACTAACTTGTAACCATAGTTGAGGATACAAGTTTTCCATCTGTACTCATTCCCTGTAGAGACTACCAGCAGACATTTAAGCATTTGTAATCTCATGATTGTGCTTCGCTTCCATATCAGCTTGAATGTTGGCAAATAGAGATGGAAAAGCTAGTATCAAATTCCATTGAAGAGAGACGCCTTGAAATTTGCTGCACAATTTATTCTTAAGATGGAAATTACTGCGCAATAAGCAGGGACATCTTCAACTAGATCAGGTTGCTCAGAGCCCTGTCCAACCTGACCTTGAATGTTTCCAGGGATGGGGCATCTACAACCTCTCTGGGCAACCTGTTTCAGTGTTTCACCACCCTCACTGTAAAAAAATTCTTCCTTATATCTAGTCTAAATCTACTCTCTTTTAGTTTAAAACCATTACCCCTTGTCCTATTGCAACAGGCCATGCTAAAAAGTTTGTCCCCACCTTTCTTAGAAGCCCCCTTTAAGTATTGAAAGGCTGCAATAAGTTCTCCCCAGAGCCTTCTCTTCTCCAGGCTGAACAACCCCAACTCTCTCAGCCTTTCTTCAGAGGAGAGGCGTTCCATCCCTCTGATCATTGTCATGGCCCTCCTCTAGACCCGCTCTAACAGGTCCATGTCTTTCCTGTGCTGAGGACTCCAGAGCTGGATGCAGTACTCCAGGTGGGGTCTCACGAGAGCAGAGTAGAGGGGGAGAACCACCTCCCTTGACCAGCTGGCCACGCTTCTTTTGATGCAGCCCAGGATATGGTTGGCTTTCTGGGCTGTGAGCACACATTGCTGGTTCATGTCCAACTTTTCATCCACCAGTACCCCCAAGTCCTTCTCTGCAGGGCTGCTCTCAATCCCTTCATCCCCCAGCCTGTACTGATACTGGGGGTTGCCCTGACCGAGGTGCAGGACCTTGCACTTGGCCTTGTTGAACCTCATGAGGTTCACATGGGCCCATTTCTCAAGCTTGTCCAGATCCTTCTGGATGGCATCCTGTCCCTCAGCTGCACCACTCAGCTTGGTGTCATCTGCAAACTGGCTGAAGGTGCACTCGATCCCACTGTCTATGTCATTGCTGAAGATATTAAACAGTACTGTTTCTTTAAATGTTATCTTTATAGACCACTAAATTTATTCTTGAAATACATTGCAAAAAACCATCATTATGACTCAACTTCTCTTTTTTGTAGGTTTACTTCTTTCTTAAAACACAAAAGTTATTAGGGCTAATCAATACACCATATAGCATACTTTTAAGGCAATAATGAATAGCTGTAGTTGCTTACTCTGGTCTGCTTAACCCAGGCCATAGCACCATGCTGAGCAAATGACAAGCCCAAACCTTGCAACTAAGTTATAACATCTCTTTTGGAAATACCTTTCTACTGGGATTTAAAGGTTTCAGATGATGGCAAATTCAGTACATTGCATTTAATTATTCTGTATTTATCTTAGCTGTTAATTATTTTTCATCATAACTTTCTGATCTCAGCTTCTTTTCAACAAGTTTGTTTCTACTTGCTATATTGGCGGAGACAACTCTCAGACAGTTATGTTTTAGATAGATAGAAACATTGCTTTTTCTTTCTCTTCCCCCTCTCTTTTCCCTTTCTGCCCAGTTGTCCTGGTTTCAGCTGGGATAGAGTTAACTGTCTTCCTAGTAGCTGGTACGGTGCTATGTTTTGAGTTCAGTATGCGAAGAATGTTGATAACACTGATGTTTTCAGTTGTTGCTCAGTAGTGTTTAGACTATAGTCAAGGATTTTTCAGCTTCTCATGCCCAGCCAGCGAGAAAGCTGGAGGGGCACAAGAAGTCGGCACAGGACACAGCCAGGGCAGCTGACCCAAACTGGCCAACGGTGTATTCCATACCATGTGACGTCCCATCTAGTATAGGAACGGGGAAGTGGGGACGGGGAATCGCCACTCGGGGGACTAGCTGGGTGTCGGTCGGCGGGTGGTGAGCAATTGCCCTGTGCATCATTTGTACATTCCAATCCTTTTATTATTGCTGTTGTCATTTTATTAGTGTTATCATTATCATTATTAGTTTCTTCTTTTCTGTTCTATTAAACTGTTCTTATCTCAACCCACGAGTTTTACTTCTTTTCCTGATTTTCTCCCCTATCCCACTGGGTGGGGTGGGGAAGTGAGTGAGCGGCTGCGTGGTGCTTAGTTGCTGGCTGGGGTTAAACCACGACACCAGTGTCCAAAGCCAAAGTAGGTATGGTCTATGACAAGGGTTTCTAGGCCAAAGTGAATCAAGCAACCAAAACAACTGTGTTGTTGCTAGGCTAAGTTAGGTAACAGTGCAAGTCATCCAGTGTACTTGTCAGAAAAGGGGAAGATGCATATCTTAGCCCCTGTATGTCCCTATGTGTGTAATGTCAGATCTGGTGCCAGGCAGTACCCCAATACAAATCTTAATGAGTTAATTACTATTAATTCACACCTATAAAGTTAGCTTCACAGTCAATGTATTTTTAAGTAAGATTCACTTTATCCCCTGGGGTGGGGTGGGGGCAGGCAGGGAGGCTGAGGCTGAGGCTGAGGCTGAGGCTGAGGCTGAGGCTGAGGCTGCTGATGTTCTGATTTGTTTCACCTTTCCAGCAGCTGAGCTAGAGACAATATTTCCTGTGTTGCCTCTTCTCTGTGGGTGGGCAGGTTATACAGCACTAGATCCAGTCACTTTAAATATAATGATTTATTTTTAAGACTGAATACCACAAAGTTATGCAAACATCATAGAATAAAACTGAAGGTCTTGCATATAAAATTTCATGAGAGCTGAAAATCTGACCTAAGTGTTTATTGAGTTCCTTTACGTCCATACTTCTGTCTAACCAAAATCCTACCATTCAATAGTCTCTAAATCAGCTCTTCCCTGGCCTGATTTCTTCAGACTTGGCAAACTTAATTGTAATAGAATTCTTTTTGCTTTATTATATTGACAGAAGAAGAGAATTTGTTATTATATTCATGCTGTCTTCTGTCTGTTTAAAAAATTAGGCATTGGAACAGCCCAGTAATGGTATGCCACTTAGTAACTGTGGCTTGAGACAGTTCTCCAAAACCTATTTCAGATTATGGCAATCCACACATATTTAAGGAAATCATGAAAAGGACTGCCACATGACAACCTGTTGTAGTGCCATCTTTATCACTTTCCTATCAATTCCATTTTCTTTCATGACTCTCCATGACAGTTTAGCTCTGATTCTTCAGAAGTTCTAAGAGTAGGCACCTCCTTCCAGACTGCTTTGGGAGCAGTGGGTCCTCACCACCTCCAAAACATACCAGAAACCCTTCTCTCTTTTGTACTAACTGTATTTCAAAACAGAGAGAGGAACATATTTTGGTAATTTTGGTTCTTACCTGTTATAAAACTGTGGTTGTGGCATTAGAGTGTCTTGATGCTAAAATGTAAATTATATTGCTAAAAAAATACACAAACTTTTAGCACTGACCTTTGCTGTTTGGTGTAGAGCAATTGCTTTTCTCAGGATCACATTCATCCCACAGCTGATGCTGGCATTACTTGATATTGGTAAGAGAATCAGCTAGCTTAACAGACTTTAGTCTTACTATTTTCCTAGACTAGACTAGACTAGACTATTTCAGTTGGAAGGGACCTACAACGATCATCTAGTCCAATTGCCTGACCGTTTCAGGGCTGACCAAAAGTTAAAGCATGTTATTAAGGGCATTGTCCAAATGCCTCTTAAACACTAACAGGCATGGGGCATCGACCAACTCTAGGAAGCCTGTTCCAGTGTTTGACCACCCTCTCAGTAAAGAAATGCTTCCTAATGTCAAGTCTAAACCTCCGCTGATGCAGCTTTGAACCATTCCCATGCGTCCTATCACTGGACATCAGGGAGAAGAGATCAGCACCTGATACAGGGAAATAACTATTTGCCTTTTGACCACTTAAATATTGTTTAATAATTCTCTTGGCCTTGTTTGTTCTTTTGAGGCTCACTTGCCAGGGCCTGGCGCCTGTGGCATCTGTCAAGGGTTAAGCTTATCAGGGACTGGTATGCGTCAAGGACTGACATGCCAAACAAAGGGAGTGATAACAGGACCTGCAATGTTAGTCTTACCACAGAACTTGTTAGGACTTGTTAAAAACCACTGAAATCACCAAGTAAGAAGAGAACATGCATGAATGACTAAAATTCATTTAGAGGACAGAAGAAGAGGAAGATAAGACCCCTGAAGAAGTAAACAACCACCAGAGACAGATCTGAGCCTGCGCAAGATGACATAAACATTTTAGAACTGCTGACACAAGCTTTTGAACTAACCCTGCCCCAACTTATACATATGTATATTTTGTATTGTGTAACCCTATGAATATGTATGCTTTGGTGTAATAAATATCTGGCTGCTTGCTGAGACGGTGTGCAAGCTTTGAGGAGAAATCCCCTTGCACCCGGCGCGGTAATAAACATGCCTGCTTTATAACTCACTCTCCGAGTTGTAAAGTTTGATCTGCGCGTCACACCTCCCTCTCTACTTCCCCTCCTCAGGAATCTAGAGAGCAACGAGGTCACCCCTCAGCCTCCTTTTCTCCAAACTAGACAAACCCAGTGTACTTAGCTGCTCCTCATAGGACATGCCTTACAGCCCTTTCACCAGATTGTTCCCCTCCTCTGGACACATTCAAGGACCTTCACATCCCTCTTAAACTGTGGGGCCCAGAACTGAACACAGTATTCAAGGTGAGGCTGCACCATTGCTGAACACAGCAGGATAATCACCTCTTTTGACTGGCTGGTTGTACTGTGTTTGATGCACCCCAGGATGCAGTTTGCCCTCTTGGCTGCCAGGGCACACTGCTGACTCATACTGAGCCTACTGTCAACCAGCACCCCCAGATCCCTTTCTGCAGAGCTGCCCTCTAGCCACTCCTCTCCCAAGTTATACTTGTGCCTGGCATTACTCTATCCTAGGTGTAGAATCCGGCATTTGTTCTTGTTAAATTTGATCCCATTAATCATTGCCCAATGCTCCAATCTATCTAGATCCCTCTGCAAGGCCTTTTGTCCCTCAAGAGAGTGAGTCAACAGCACCTCCCAGTTTGGTATCATCAGCAAACTTGCTAATGGTGCATTCAACTCCTGCATCCAGATTGTTGATAAATATATTGGACAGAACTGGCCCCAGAATTGAACCCTGAGGAACATCACTGGTGACCGGTCGCCAACCAGCTGTAGCCCCATTCACTACAACCCTTTGAGCCCTGCTGTTCAGCCAGTTCTTCATCCGGCGCACCATGAACCTGCTCATCCCACAGTTGGAGAACTTGTCCAGGAGGATGCTGTGAGGGACACTATCAAAAGACTCACTAAAATCCAGAAAAACTACATCCACCGCCTTCCCTTCATCCACTAGGTGGGTGACCTTATCATAGAAGGATATCAAATTAGTTAAACAAGACTTTCCCTTTGTGAACCCATGTTGACTGTGCCTGATGATTGCATTATTCTTTAAATGCCTTTCAATAGTACCCAGTATGACCTTCTCCATAATTTTTCCAGGTATTGAGGTTAGACTAATAGGTCTGTAGTTCCCTGGGTCTTCCCTCACGCCCTTCTTGTAAATTGGAATAACATTGGCTAGCTTCCAGTCAGCAGGAACCTCCCCAGACTCCCAAGACCTTTGGCAGATGATTGAGAGAGGTCCTGCCATAACATCTGCTAGCTCCTTCAGTACTCTGGGATGAATCCCATCAGGCCCCATGCACTTGTGAACATTCAGCTGATACAACTGGTTCCTTACAATTTCAGTGTCCACAAATGGAAAGTTACTGTTCCCACACTCATGGTCCTCCAACACAGAGGACTGAGCAGCCCAAGGTCTATCAGTATTATTAAAGACTGAGGCAAAAAAACCCAACATTGAATGCCTCTGCTTTTTCTTCATCCCTATTTGTCAGATGACCATCTTCAACAAGTATCTGTCCAATGTTTTCTTTAGACCTCCTTTTGCTATTAACATACTTAAAGAGATGACTGCTTCCTAATTCCCAGTCCTTCCTCCCATCTCTCAAGTGGGAAACCCTTGCGTTCCTGTGATTTGACTGATGAAAATAGAGGCCAGTGCTAGGGAAGTAGAGATGGTATATATAGAAACCGTAAAAGTCAATAGAAGGACTTGCTTGTTTTGTTCTTGCAGTCATCTTTTTAAGAGGACACTTACATTTTACACTAGAGAACAAGAAAAGGGTATAGTACCCTTCAGACTTAAAATTGAGTAAATTGGAATGAAATTTTAATTGGTCATGCTTGGAACTTAAATGGGGTGAGTTTTAGGAATACCAAGAAATGCAGAATTGATTGAGGGCTGCTAATATTCTATGATTTTTAGTTTTGTTGTATTTGCAAGAGTTTACTGTAAGCGGTGGGGGGTGGTGGTCATAACTCAGTGCAGTGGGTTGACCCTGGCCAGCAACTAAGCACCCACCCAGCCACTTGCTCACTCCTCCCTCCCCCAGAAGGACAGGGGACAAGAATAGGAAGAGCAGAAGCAAGAGAAAAACTCATGGGTTGAAATGGGGGGGAGAATCAGAAAAGCAGGAGCCAAATAACAGATTAGGCTGAAGGCCAGTGCTTTTATCATAGTTCTCCCAGGCAAAGGAAAACAAAGTGATAAACATCACAGCAAAAGCTGAAAGCAGCCATTAACAAGCTCTGGAGTTTAATGTACAGCAAGAGAGGGAGCACACCATGGAGCAGGTGCGAGAACAAATAAACCAGTATTGTGAGCAAACAAGTCAACATCTTGACCAGCAACAGCAAGTAACAATTACAAAGTAAGTAAAAAGGTATAACTAGTATAAATTCAGTCTAGCACACTCCAATCAAATCTGTCGTCATCTCAAACCCCTTTGAGCCCCACACTGGATGCCACAAAGGACTGTGATGGGTTGACTCTGGCCAGCAACTAAGCACCCACCCAGCCGTTCACTCACATTCCTGCCCCCCCCTTCCCCCCCGCAGGACAGGGGAGACAGTAGGAAGAGAAAAAGCAAGAAAAACTCATGGGTTAAAATAAAGACAGTTTGATAGGTGATGGAAAGAGAAAAAAACCCAAGTGATGCAAAGGCAATCACTCACCATGTCCCAGAAGTAGACTGATGCTGTGGTGGGTTGACCTTGGCTAGGTACCAGGTGCCCACGAAGCCGCTCTATTACTCCCCCTCCTCAAGTGGACAGGGGAGAGAAAATACGATGAAAGGCTTGTGGGTCGAGATAAGGACAGGGATTGCTCAGCAATTACTGTCATGGGCAAAACAGAATCAGCTTGGGGAAATTAATTTAATTTATTGCCAATTAACAATGGAGTAGGATAATGAGAAATAAGAACAAATCTAAAAACGCCTTCCCCTCCACCCCTCCCTTCTTCCTGGGCTCAACTTCACTCCTGGCTTCTCTACTTTCTCCCCCTGAGCAGCGCAGGGGGGCAGGGATGGGAGTTGCGGTCAGTTCATCACACATCTCTGTTGCTCCTTCCTCCTCATGCTCTTCCCCTGCTCCAGCGTGGGGTCCCTACCATGGGAGACAGTCCTCCATGACATTCTTCCTTCCCACGGGCTGCAGTTCTTCACGAACTATTCCAGCATGGGTTCTTTCTATGGGGTGCAGTCCTTCAGGAACAGACTGCTCCAGCATGGGTCCCCTGCAGGGTCACAAGTCCTGCCAGCAAACCTGCTCCAGCACAGGCTCTTCACAGGGTCACATCCACCTGCTCCAGCATGGGGTCCTCCACGGGCTGCATGTGGAACCAGAACTAAATCCACAGAAGTAAACTGTTTTCCAAGTTCCAACTCACTTTGCTGTAGACACCCACATCCATAATGTAGCCTCTCAAAACCATACCCAGCTGTTGCTTCTCCCTGGAGACACTAAACATTTCACCATCTTCCTTGGTGATCCAGCTCTGTTACAGGGCACTTCTCATAGCACCAAGCAGTTCCATGCTTGGCCCAAACCTTCAAGGTTAACAAATTAAACATTTCCTTACTTCTCTCATTTGCAGGGTGAGTTAACCAAACAGAACAGAAAAATATTTGCTGCCCTTCTCTATCTCATGGTCCAGCAGCGACAGCACTCACCCAAGGGGTGAGCAATCAAGGTCTCAAACTGTGTCTTCAATGAGAATATTCCAACAACCAGTCTATCAAGTATTGAGAGGGGGTCTCTTCATATCTCCTGATGAAGCTGTCTTTTTCTCCCATGTAAATATTAAAATATTTATTGATCCTAAAGGACAAGGTCAGAGGATCTTAGGTGCCTAAATTTCTAAGTACTTTCAATAAGAACCCAGGCATCTGGCTTGCACAGTGCCAAGGTCAGCTCTTATAAAATACTATCTTTTGTGGATGCAATCATAATACCTACATGGAAAACAGAACAGTAGTTCTCAGTATGAATGTATTCATGTGGTTTTACTTCTTCACATACTAATGCAGTATATGTCTGCCTTACTGTACTGGATCTGGCTGGGATGGAGTTAACTTTCCCCATAGCAGCCCTCATAGTGCTGTGCTTTGTATTTGTGGCTAAAACAGTGTTGATAACACACCAATGTTTTGGCTACTGCTGAGCTGTGCTCCCACAGCATCAAGGCTGTCTCTCCAACCTCCTGACCCCAAAGGCCAGTAGGCTGTGGGGTGGGCAAGATCTTGGGAGGGGACATAGCCGGGACAGCTGACCCAAACTGACCAAAGAGATATTCCATACCATATGACGTCTGCTCAGCAATAAAAGCTAAGAGAAAGGAGGAGGGAAGGGGGGCATTTGTTATTAAGGCATTTCTCTTCCTAAGCAACTGCTACATGTACTGAGGCCCTACTTCCCAGGAAGTGGCTGGACATTGCCTGCTGATGGGAAGTAGAGAAGAAATCTTTTTGTTTTCCTTTGTCTGTTATAAGGGACATAAAACCTGAACCATGGATAGCAGAAATTGTATCACAAAGGTAGATATTTTATAGTTTAAAAAAAAAAAGTTCACTTTATTTAATATGCTTTTAGAGAGTGAGAATCACTTACCTGGAATAGAGTGTGCCATGAATTAGAGAACAAGCTTTTCTGCTCAATATGTGGGTGTATTGGGTTTGTGTGGAAAAGTTTTGGCAGTGAGGGGGGCTGCAGGGGTGGCTTCTGTGAGAAGACACCAGAAGCTGCCTCCACGTTGGACAGAGCCAGTTCCAGCCTGCTCCAAAAAAGATCTGCTGCTGGCCAAAGCTGAGCCAATCAGCAATGCTGTGGTGCCTCTGTGATAACGCATTTAAGAAAGGGTAAAAAAATGCTGCACAGCAGCTGTGAGAGAGAGGAGTGAGAACATGTGAGAGAAACAACCCTGCAGTCACCAAGGTCATTGAAAAAAGAGGAGGAGGAGGTGCTCCAGGTGCTGGAGCAGAGATTCCCCTGCAGCCTGTAGAGAAGACCATGGTGACGCAGGTTGTCCCCCTGCAGCGTGGGAAGGACCGACGCTGGAGCAGGGGAAAAGTGTGAGGAGGAAGGAGCGGCAGACACAAAGTGTTATGAACTGACTACAACTCCCATTCCCCATCCCCTGCTCCACTCGGGGGTGGAGGGAGGAGGTAGAAGAGTCAGGAGTGAAGTTGAGCCTGGGAAGAAGGGTGGTGGTGGTAAGGTGGTTTTAGTTTTGTCGTTTCTCACCATCCTATTTTTAATTGGCAATAAATTAAATTATTTTCCCCAAGTCAAGTCTATTTTGCTCTTTATGGTAATTGGTGAACAATCTCCTTGTCATGATCCATGAAAGCATGGAAAGTCCTCCCTCTTATAGCCCAGAAACTCAGACAACAATGCTATGCAGTAGGAGAATCCATCTCACAAGACAATGACTTAGTGTTGGACATTACTGTTGCAGCACATGCAGTACCCATCACCACCTACTATTTGTGTTCTCTACAACTTGTTTACAAGTTGGCTGCTCAGGGATGATATCTTGGACCCATTCCTGAAAGGTTTGTTTTTTCCCTAATATTTCTTAAAGCTTCTGTCAAGTTTTTGTATGGAAGATATCAACACAAAACTAGTAAAGCCACTGGCACATGATAGAGAAATACAGTGCCTTGGCAGGTTTGGAAATACTCTTATGTAATGGTAGTAGGCATGCAAGGGAAAGAGAAATGTAGGGAAAAATGCAGAGAAAGAAGCAAGGAAAACTGAATGAAACTTTAGAGTGGCCACTTTTAAAATGGAGCACAATGTGCAAATGGGAATAATATCTCTTCTAAAGGATAATATACTACAAAAAACCCCTTTCAATAACTTGGTTGCTGATTCAAGATTACACCCCCAGTTTTTATTGCTGAGCATGACATTATATGGCATGGAATATCTCTTCAGTCAAGTTGGGTCAACTGTCTGTATTGCTTTCTCTCCCCCTCTCCCTTTCTCTCCCTTTTATTCTCTCCCTCTCTATCTCTTTAACTGTCTTTTTCTTTCTCTCTCCCTCTCGCCCCTTCTGTCTCTTTTCCCATCTCCCTGTCTCTTTCCCTCTCACTTTCTCTCCTCCTTTCTCTCATTTCGCTCCTTCTTTCTCTCTCCCTCCCCTTTCTCTCTCCCCACCTGTCCCTCTTTGTCTTTCACTCTCGCTCTCCCTTTTCCTTTCTCTCTCCCACTCTCCTCTCCTTTTTTCTCTCCCCTTCTCTCTTCTCCCTTTCCCTTTCTCTCTCTCCCTTTTATCTTCCCCCCATTTCTTCTATCCTGCTCTCTCCCTCCTCTCCCTCTTTTTCACTCTCTCCCCTTTCCCCTCCCTTTTCTCTCCTTTGTTCACTCGCTGCCTTGCTTGCTCCTCCACTCACTCCTCCGCTGCTCTGCTCACTCCGCCACTTGCTCACCCTTCCACCGCTTCACTGCTTGGCTTGCTCCTTTGCTGCTTCACTTGCTTGCTGCTTTGCTCCTTCACTCGCTGGTTCGTGTGCTCGCTCCTTTGCTCACTCATTGTGTCACTCATTGCTTCCCTCACTCGCTCCTTCACTGCTCTGCTCAGCTGCTTTACTCGCTTGACCCTTTGCTACTTTGCTTGCTCCTCTGCTCGCTCACTCCTTCGCTTGCTCCTATGCTCCTTCACTATTTTGCTTGCTCCTCTGCTGCTTGGCTGACTTGCTCCTATGCTCCCTCACTCCTCCTCTGCTTCACTTGCTTGCTGCTTCACTCACTGCTTTGCTTGCTCACTCTGCTGTTTTTGCTCTCTCCTTCACTGCTTTGCTTGCACCTTCGTTTGCTCCCTTGCTCCTTCACTGCTTCACTTGCTTGTTTCTTTGCTTGTTCTTTTGCTTGCTCCTTCACTCACTCACTCCTTCACTGTTTTGCTTGCTCCTTTGAAGCTTTTCTCATTCACTCCTTTGCTTGCTCCTCCGCTCCTCCACTCCTCTGCTTGCTCCTTCACTCCTCTGCTAGCTCCTTTTGCTTGCTCCTTTACTCCGACAATTGCTCAATCTTTCGTTCACTCCTTTGCTGTTTCACTTGCTCCTTTGCTTGTTTGCTTTTTCACACCTCCACACGCTCTGTTGCTCGCTTATCCACATCTTTGCTCGCCCCTTCGCTCACTCCTCCACTGCTTCTCTGACTCAATCCTCCACTCCCTTGCTCCTTCACTGCTTCACTTGGTTGCTCCCTTGCTTGCTGCTCTGCTGCTTTGTGTGCCCCTCTATGTGCTCGCTCCACCTCTCACTGCTTTGCTCACTCACTGCTTCACTGCTTCGCTCGCTCCTTTCCTGTGTCACCCGCTTGCTCCTTTGCTCACTCCTTTGCTGCTTTGCTGACTCACTACTTCAGCGCTCTGCTTGCTCGCTCACTGCATTGCTCGCTCCTTTGCTCCCCTACTCCTGCATTCCTCTGCTGCTTCACTTGCTCACTCCTCCACTCCCTTGCCCCTCCACTGCTTTGCTCGCTCACTCCTTCGCTTGCTCTTCTGATGCTTCATGTGCCCTCCCTTTCTCTCACTCCTCTCGCTGCTTTGCTCACTCACAACTTCACTGCTTTGCATGCTCCTTCGCCACCGTTGTGGTTTCAGCCCAGCCGGTAACAAAAAGGACCACACAGCCGCTCCCTCACTCCTCCCCACCCCTACCCAGTGGGATGGGGAGGAGAATCAGAAAGGAGAAAAGAAAAAAAAAATGGAACCTCGTGGGTTGAGATAAGGACAATTTACTGGGAAAACACACAAAAAAAGAAGTTACAGCAACAACAACGGTACTAATAAAGAATATACAAAACGAGTGATGCACAGTGCAACTGCTTGCCACCCAGAACCTGACGCTGCACCACTTCCCCCACCGAAAGCCGAAGAGATCCCTCCAGCCCGCTCCCAATTTATATACTGAGCATGATGTCACATGGTATGGAATAGCTCCTTGGCTAGTTCAGGTCAGCTGTCCCAGCTCTGCCCCCTCCCAGGTTCCTGTGAAAATTAACTCTATCCCAGCTGAACCCAGGACATTATCCACCCCTTATTCTATACCATCTACATCATGCCCAGATCTTACATTTTCCAATTAATCACCACCACTTTCCTCGTCTTATATAAATATATATATACATATGTATATGGACACCCCCCTCCTGACACAAATAGCATTCCCTTAGTCTATGGGCCATCCCTCTAATGTGTCCATCAATTTTATTAAGTCCATGACTATGGGGTTCCATCTGTTGTAACAGTTCTTCAGGATAAGAGAGATGGTGTGAGGTGTTGGATTGCTGTATGCTGCCTCTGGAGCTTGTGGCTGGTACATTTGGCGCAACCCACGCCCTTGGTCTGCAGGTTGAAGATGTTGATCGTGAGGAAATCGCTGGGTGCCAGCTCAAGTTCCATCACTGTTGCTCTTGGCTCAGTTTCAAACTCCATCCTTCAGTCATTTGGGTAATTCTTACTGTAATACCCTTGATATGGCATATAGACACTATAGATACAATGACATACAGTAGCAGACTATTTAGCACTTAACATCCTACAGCCCAATTCACTGGCTATTCTCTCCCCAAATCAAATCCCCTTGAGGTACACATCGAACTTCCCCATCCTTCTGCATCACCCACCAAGTGCACCCAGGTCCTTGAGCAAAAGCAATCCTGTGGATGGGTTTGTCTGTGCTTGAGGCAGGACTAACCCAGACTGTCTTCCCTAACATACTCTTCATGTGCACTACAGGGACTTTATCCCCTTCTACAGTATGTGGAAGTCTTGGTTGGGCGGGGCCAGCCCGATTGGTGGATCATCTAGTATTAACTAACCAGGTGACTTCTGCTAAATGTGTATCCCAATGTTTGAAAGTCCCACCTCCCATTGCTCTCAATGTAGTTTTTAGCAGTCCATTGTATCGTTCGATTTTACCAGAGGCTGGTGTGTGATACTGGATGTGATATACCCACTCAATGCCATGCTCTTTGGCCCAGGTGTCTATGAGGTTGTTTCGGAAATGAGTCCCATTGTCCGACTCAATTCTTTCTGGGGTGCCATGTCGCCACAAGACCTGCTTCTCAAGACCCAGGATAGTGTTCTAGGCAGTGGCATGAGACACAGGATATGTTTCCAGCCATCCAGTGTGTCCTGGGTTCAGCTGGGATAGAGTTAATTTTTACAGGAACCTGGGAGGTGGGGGGCATAGCCGGGGCAGCTGACCTGAACTAGCCAAGGAGCTATTCCATACCATGTGACATCATGCTCAGTATATAAATGGGGAGCGGGTGGGGGGGGGGGGTGGTCTCGACTTTCAGTGGGGGGAAGCATCGGAGCATCGGTCCCGGGTGGTGAGCAGTTGCACTGTGCATCACTCTTTTTGTATACTCTTTCATTAGTACCGTTGTTGTTGTTGTAATTTCTTTGTGTTGTCCCAGTAAACTGCCTTTATCTCAACCCTCGAGGTTCCAGGTTTTTTTTTCTTTTCTCTCCTCCGATTCTCCCCCCTATCCCACCGGAGGGGGGCGGGAGGAGTGAGCGAGCGGCTGCGTGGTCCTTTGTTACCGGCTAGGCTGAAACCACGACAGTCCTTTTTGGCGCCCAACGTGGGGCACGAAGGGTTGAGATAACGACAGATCTGGCCAGAGCATGTTGAAACAAATTTGTCATACGCATTTCTTATACTAGATAAATAGATGTTAGTCACAATGTTGGTTCATTTGTTTACATGGTGGTGTTTTGTAAGCTGTTATATGCTCTATGTATTGCCTGTAGTTGCGTATCTCATCTCTGGGAGAGTGATTGGGATTATCATTTTGCTGTACTGGGCAATGTCGACTTGTGAAATGATTACATCACTGGTCATGAGGTTAAGCTGTTATCTGTATGAGGCAGTGATATCATTTCCATACTTTGGGCACCTTCTATCGGATTTTATTGGTAATTACACCCAATCCATGGGGAAGTCGGTGGGGATACTTCCCCTGGTCCGTTCGCCTCCCTTCTCTCCTTCCGACTAATTACAACAGCTTTTGAGAATTTTGAATATCCTTGGGATGCGCAAGCCAGTGTGCTGTTAGTGCTATGCCTCCTGAATATGTTTCAGGTCTTGTTTAGAGCTACAAAAAGGGTCTTTAAGAGTACCACCCAGAGATCTGCCCCAAAGCTGGATATTCATGGGTGGCATGGTGTTGCGGTAGAGACGGACACGACAAGTAATAGATCATGCAAAATGGCTACTTTATTGTTCTAACACACCTTTTTATCCCCTTCTTCAGAGTACGTGTTAGTATATGATTGGTTTAGTTAGTAACTAACAATTCATGATTGGTGAGTTCGTCAGGATGGTTCTTCTTATCATTATCTTGGTTTTGTACCGCTCTTCTCAGATCTTTCCAGACTTTGAAGGATACACTACAAGCTGCTCAAGGTCACGCTGTTCTCGAACTGTCAGGCATTCCGCAGACCCGTTGCATCCCCCGACAATTCCCCCTTTTTGTATTTGTGCTAGAAATATCTTCCCGGCGGCCCTCTGCAGGACCCTTTGCAGAAGGCTGAAAAGACAGGGCAACATTAGGAGCACAGTTATCACAACCAAGATCACTACCCCCACAGTCTTGAGCAGAGATATCAACCATCCAGACAATCCCCAACCCTCGCACATCTTTGTCAGACAATCTAATTCATCGCTTTCTGTCAGCTTCCTGACTCCTTTAATTGTTGAATACTACTGAAAATGGATTCTGAGTGATCGGATAAATTCATACAACACATCCCTTCAAACTCATCACAACCATGTCCTTGTGCTAAAAGCAAGAAATCAATTGCAGCTCTATTTTGTAGCGTAGCATGTCTGACACTATCAATGTCTAGCAGTAAATCAGATAATACTGCACCAGTCTGTATTCAGGGACCCCAGAATTTGTGATTCCTGGGGTGGCAAGGAGGGTGAATGCCCGATCTGTGGAAACCAGGCATTCCCATCCATTGAGTCCATGACCTGCTGCACAGGGGTCTCCATCAATAAGTTCTTAAACTTTGTTGATGTCAGTGAAACCCCCTATTAAACCTGTGAAAAAGGGATTGCTTGGTGTTGCTGTACTGAGGTATAAGCAATCTTGTCCGGTCACGTCAGCCACGGTCATCCAGATGTTTTCTTTGGTTTGCGGTGGTATCCATGACTACGTCCATCCGAGGACTGTGAGGAAGATGAACCATCTGTACATTCTTGTGCCGTCTTGCTCCGTGAACTCAGCCCAGCAATCGGTAGGTGCCAGCTTTGCGTGGACGTCTCCACGGAGGCAACGATGGCCTTGTCGTACACCAGCCCGATGCTCTTCGGAAAATCCCGGTATTTATACATTTGCAGAGGAACAGATTTCAGCACACGTGGCCAGCGGGTGCCAAAATCCACCTCAGTTGCAACCTATGACGCATGCGCTCACTGGCCAGGCGCGCTGCACGAGTCATAGCCATCCTGTCTATTGGTTCATGGGCTTTGTGATGCAGTTGCAATGCACAGAGAATCTTGACCTGTTATATTGGCCAAGGTGACCTACACTTAGTTTTTGGTTGAGGTGGTATTCATATTGCCGCACCCTCTGGGATGTTCCAGATGATGATGGTCGTACAAATCGAGCGGGAGTCCATTGTGGGCCTGTATCTGTGGAAACACAAGCATAACCTCGCCCCCAGGTTAATAGCTCACATGGTCCACTCTACTGACCAGTAACTAAATCTTTAACATGTACTTTGATGCCTCTGTAAATTCTGTGTTGAAAAAAGAGAAGAGAAATGTTGAAAAAGAGGAGGTAGAGAAGAATTATCCCCATAATGGAGAAAGTTAAGAACATAAACTGCTTTATCTAAACATGCCTGTGGTGGCTCCCCAATCATTCCCCCTTTTTGTTTTTGAAGCTGCCGCTTCAATGTGCCATGTGCACGCAGCTCTACTACTTGTGGAGAACCATTTTGATATACTACTTTGCTGTTCCAGTTGTTGTTTTCATACCATACTACTGCTTCTTTGCCTGTTTTTCCAGAACCATCTGTAAAGACAGTGGGGCCTTTCACAGGTTCTGGCTGGCTTAAATTTTTCTGACCAAATGGTATTTCTTGAGCAAATTTCAGTAGCGGGTGTGACGGTAGATGATACAAGATCTGCCCTTGAAAACCCACCATAGCCGCTTGCAGCTCGTAATTGTTTTCCAGACACCATTCAAAGTACCAATTTTGAACAGGTAAAACAATCGTAGCTGGATCACATCCTGTTAGTTCTACACATCTTTTTCTGGCTTTTATGATTACATCAGCAATAAGTTCAAACAAGCCTGTAGGGTGTAGGATTATTCCATGTGGGATCCGGATGACAGGACACCAATATGATGATTAAAGTCGCCAGTTTATTGAGCCTAGCTGATCATTCTTATACAATTCTCTAAGTTCCTAAGAAGCTTTGACTGGCTGCTGCATGCAAGCATTTGGTGTCCATGCGCACAAGCATAAAATGTGATTGGTTATATCGACACTGTACACGCGTATAAACATAAGATACAGTTATACTCACTCTGTACACATGCATGAACACAGGACATAATTGGCTATATTAACTAGAGCATGCGAAACTTGTCTCAGTCTAATTGGTCAAGATAAACTGCCGAATTGAGGTTGTTTGTGCCAAGTTCCCTTTATGGTGGAATGCACACCTGTGTTTTTCTAATTGGGATCTTTCTTTTTCTGTCTTCTTGTTTATTCTGTTCAAGGCCTTCTAAAGGCCTCTGGAATGCTCTTGCGACCATGAGCTACTTTCAGGCCCAGTAACTAAGTTCCATATAATTGAACCCTACACAAGCCAGGAGCAGTTTTTCATGGCCGGAATGACAAAACATCCATTCTAAAATATGTAATGGGTCATCCCACTCAGAATTCCACTGCACCAAAGCACCAAATGGCACAGTTTTGTCAATTAGTACAAAGAATTGTACCAATTTTGCAACTGCGAATTGGTCAGTCCAAGATAGGGCCTGATCCAGTTCAAGGATCCCATTAGTTTCTGTACAGCATTGAGTGTCTTAACCGCAAGGTTGAGTTTCACAGGTTGGGGCACAACCTGCTTGCTTGTAATTGTCATTCCCAAATATTTCCAGGGTTCTATTTTTTGCACTTTTTCAGGGGCAATAACTAACCCCTATTGTTGTAACCAATTCGTGGCCAAATTTTTCATGTCATTCAACTGCTCCTTGTTGTCTGATGCTAACAGAATGTCATCCATATAATGATAACAATAACTAGTAGGGAATTTTTCCCTTACAGGTGACAGAGCTTGTGCTACAAACCATTGACAAATGGTTGGTGAATTTTTCATGCCCTGCGGCAGAACTCTCCATTGATATCTTTTTTGCCAGTTCTGCATGATTGATAGAAGGCACAGAAAATGCAAATTTTTCTTTGTCTTGGGAAGCTAATGGAATCTTAAAAAACAATCCTTAAGGTCCATGACAATGATTTCCCAGTCTTGAGGGATCATGGCAGGTGAAGGCATGCCTGGTTGCAGAGCCCCCATCATGGCCATGACAGCATTAACTTGCCGCAGGTCATGCAAAAATCGCCATTTTCCTGATTTCTTTTTTATCACAAACACTGGAGTATTCCATGGGCTCTGAGATGGTTCAGTGTGTCCGGCAGCCAGTTGTTCTGCTACCAATTCTTGCAGGGCCTTTAATTTTTCAATTGGCAAGGGCCACTGATCCACCCACACAGGGTTATTTGTTAACCAGGTTAAAACAAGCGTGGGTTGTCTAACACCCTGCAGCACAGTGGCCCCCGTTAAAAATCCATGGTAATTCTCACCCCCCACTGCGACAAGCAATCCCTCCCCCATAAATTGAGGGGAGCTGCCGTCACATATGGCTTAATGACTGCTTGTTGTCCCTCAGGATTGGTAATCAGAACTGGTGTGGCTGCCATCCTTGCTTGCGTGGATCCTCCCAGCCCCACTACTCCCATACCAGCCTCCTCTGTTGGCCAGGTGGACGGCCACAGATAATCGGCAATAATAGTCACATCGGCTCTGGTGTCCACGAGCCCTGCAAGCCTTACTGTAGTCGGAGATCTTCCGTGATTCGACAGCGTGCACGTCATATGTGGTCGGGATGATGAAACAGTCTGAGACCAGCAGACCTGAGGGGGTCCCATAGAGCCGAAGCCTCCATCGCATCGCAGTCGCTGTTCTGCTTTCGAAATAGAACTCGAAAAAAGAATAAGTTGAGCAATGCGAGTACCTTTAGGGATTGTTACTGGTGGGTAGGGGGTTGAAACCATCGCGCAAATTTGACCTGTAAAATCAGCATCAATAACTCCTACATGCACAATTAGTCCATTTAACGTGCTACTTGATCTTCCCAGTAGCAATGCACTCAGTCCTCGTCCTATAGGACCCCTTGCATTAAGAGGGACCTTAACGATGTCTTTTGTGACTAGAGTGACTGTGTCCGCGGTGGATACATCCAACCCTGCTGAGCCAGCTGTTGCGGCTGACAATTGTTCGCAGAGGGGAGTTGGCCGGCTGTCGGGAGGGGACTTGTTGTCCTCGCGCGCCCTCTCGCGCTCTTTTTGTGGTTTCCCTGTAACGGCTGCCCATTAATATGAAATTTGGAACGACACTGTTTTGCAAAATGTCCTGATTTTCTGCATTTGTTGCAATTAATCTCCGGTGGGTTGTTCACCGGTTGTTTACCTGGTGATGTTTTGTGTGGACAAGTTACCTTTATGTGCCCTTCTCTGCCACACCCAAAGCATTTCCCTGAATTTCTCATAGCATTGGCTAGGGCGGCCACCGTGTGTTCCACTGTCCCAACCTTAGAACATGCAGCCACCATGTTGGGAACAGAAGGATCTACTGGTAAAGCCTGTATTATCTTTTGACAGTCCTCATTAGTATTATCTTTTGCTAACTGTTTGCACAGCATTTGTCTTAACACCTCATCTTCTACCTGTTTTTCCAGTGCGGCAGATATTTTTTCTACAAACTGTAAAAAGGGTTCTCTGGGGCCTTAGTGGATAGTGATGTATTTTTTCTTTGGAGCTGCCATTTCCATGGTTCGCTTTAATGCCATAAGGCCTATATTTTGTGCCTGTTCGAGAGCAATCGGAGGCCATGTAGCCCACAGCTGAGGGTTACTAAACGGCCCTTCACCAAGCAAAGCATCCTCTCCAAGGCCTAATCTTGGGTCACCCTGTGGCAGCCGTAAATTATGCTGTGCTGCTGTGCGTGCCATCTGCCTCCAAGTAGATTGAAATACTTGCAATTGTATGGGCTGAAACAGCACTTGTGCGAGATGCATAATGTCATATGGACACAGCAGATCTGTGCTGATTATTCGAATAAGTTGCATCACCTCAGGAGAATTGATTCCAAATTTTTGTACTTTATTCTGCAAATCCTGCACTACTTTCCAGCCGATTGGATTGTGCTCATCGTGCTGGTTTGTGCCTGCAGCAGCTTTGAAAACAGGAAACGTAGCAGGAGCCTCTGCTGCGTTATCTAGAGGCTTTAGAAATGCTGGTGTTAGAGAGCATGGGCTGAGGCGTTCCACTAGATCCCAGTTGCCAGTGTCGGCAGCATATCTCTTAACTCCCTCCCAAAATTGATCAGGGGATCTTGGGGCTACAGTTATTGTGGATGGGGGGAGAGTCCATGGCAGGGGTTCTTTCGGTATGGTTTTATCTGCGAGATGCAGAGATCGCATAGCGTCAATTAGAGCTTCGTCTTCTGCCTCAGTTTCATTTCAGCTCTCACTTTCCGGCTCGGTGTTATTCGCCGGAGTCGCCGTATATTTCTCCTCAGGGGGGGCTGATGGAGTCACCCCTTCCGCTGCTGCACCAGTAGGTGAGGAGGGCCCCTCATCGCCCAGTAAGGTATTTAATGGCGGAGGAAGAGGAGGTGGATGAGGGCGTGATCTGATTTTGCCCGTGAGGGGTTTTCTGCCTGCAACTGCTGATACTGCAGCATCGGCTGCAGTTGTTACTTGATCAGAATCTTTTTCCTCGCTAACATTTTCTGATTTCTCATCTTTCTTTTGCTGATCCTTCGCATCACATTCTGCTTTCCATTCTTTCAGAGTCTCAGTTAATAAATGCCATATGATAGCCAACTCGCACAGCTCTTTCTGTCCTTTAGAGATCTCATCAAACATTTTCAAGGCCACTGATTGCCATGCACCCACACTGAATGCAGTAAGTGTTGTGGCTTGAAAGCCTTGCATCTTACACCATAATAAAATCCTTCTCAGGCTTTGTTCTGGGGTTTTAACCCCTTTTCTTTTTAATAGGGCTTTCCAGGTAGATGCAATCGTCTCCTCTTCCTTAGTTAATTGCTGCCCCATTCTAACAGTTTGGTCCCGGGTGGCTCACCTTTTTAGGTGTCTAGGCTCAGGTCCGGACCAGGCAGATTCCCACTGCTCTCAGCTTCACTGGGCTCTGTCTCCACAGCTCTTCTCACCACTAGTATACCCTTTCACAGCTCTCATCGCCGCCGGTATACTTCTTGGTAGTGCTGGATTTATCGCCTTTAAATGATCTGTTCACTCAGACGCATCGGGGTCACCATTTGTTGTGGTAGAGACGGACACGACAAGTAATAGATCATGCAAAATGGCTACTTTATTGTTCTAACACACCTTTTTATCCCCTTCTTCAGAGTACGTGTTAGTATATGATTGGTTTAGTTAGTAACTAACAGTTCATGATTGGTGAGTCGTCAGGACGGTTCTTCTTATCATTATCTTTTTTTTTGTACCGCTCTTCTCAGATCTTTCCAGACTTTGAAGGATACACTACAAGCTGCTCAAGGTCACGCTGTTCTCGAACTGTCAGGCATTCCGCAGACCCGTTGCATCCCCCGACAGCATGGCATGTGGGAGGATATGGGCAGGTATCTGGAGAACTTCTCACCTCCAGTGGCTTGGAAGTTCACTCCCAAACAACTACAGAACCCTCATGAAGTGGTAGAATATTTGAAAGGAAAATGCTGTGTCTATTCCAGAGAGGCACAACT
The DNA here is from genome assembly GCF_947461875.1 of Haliaeetus albicilla. Classification (NCBI taxonomy): domain Eukaryota; kingdom Metazoa; phylum Chordata; class Aves; order Accipitriformes; family Accipitridae; genus Haliaeetus; species Haliaeetus albicilla. The sequence continues at coordinate 41,303,545 of NC_091515.1, forward strand.
CACTGCACTGTGCTGGGCCCTGGCCAGTATCTACCAAACACTGCTTGATATTAGGCAGCACCCTCAGGGGGAAAAGATGGAAAACAGGGCAACAGGCACCGTGGCTACGCCAACAAAAGGCACCGTGGCTATCCCTACCCCGGCAACAGGCAGTGTGGCTACCCCAACCCCGGTGACAGATACTGCCACTAAACCAGAGAACCAGCCTGTGCCAGTATCAGTCACCCCTGTACAGAAAAAGAAACACACAAAGAAATCAGTTCGCTTAGTGAGAGATGAAAATGAACCAGGGTCATCACGAGAACAGGAGGAAGAGGCAGAACCTGAAATAATTACCCGATCTCTATCCCTGAGTGAATTGCGTGACATGCGAAAAGATTTTAGCCGCCACCCAGGTGAGCACATTGTTACCTGGCTGCTCCAATGCTAGGATAATGGGGCCAGTAGTGTGGAATTAGAGAGTAGGGAAGCCAAGCAGTTGGGATCTCTGTCTAGGGAAGGGGGCATCGACAAGGCGATTGGGAGAAAAACACAAGTCCTCAGCCTCTGGAGGCGACTTCTGTTAGGTGTAAAGTAAAGATACCCCTTCAGGGATGAAGTTACATGTCACCAAGGCAAGTGGACCACCATGGAGAGAGGTATCCAGTACCTGAGGGAATTAGCCGTGCTGGAGGTGATTTATAATGATCCAGGAAATGCTCAGTCACCCACAGATCCAGATGAAGTCCAATGCACACAACCCATGTGGCGGAAGTTTCTACGAAGTGCACCACCAACCTATGCCAACTCATTGGCAGTAATGTCCTGGAAAGAAGGCGAGGGGCAAACGGTGGAGGAACTGGCTGTCTAACTCCAGCAATATGAAGGAAGTCTCTCTTCCTCCCTACGGGCCTGTGTCTCGGCTGTAGAGGAATTGTCCCGAGAGTTCCAGCAATTCAAAGTGGATATGTCCTCCTCCCAACCTGTACAGGCCCGCATCGCAGCTACTGGGAGTAAGCATTCCTCTACCCAAGAGAGAGGAGAGAAAAAGTACACACGACGGGCTAACCTGTGGTTTTACCTGCGTGACCATGGAGAGGACATGAGGAAGTGGGATGGAGAACCTACCTCAGTCCTGGATGCATGGGTGCAGGAGTTGCGAGAAAAAGCAATCAGAAAAGAGGATTCTTCTTGGAAAACTGCTGCTCCAGTTTCCTGTGAGCAGTCCCCCGGGCGCAGTAGATGGGCTGATCTCATTTCTGATCCTCTTGAATGGACTTCTGATTCACGTGTGCGAAAAGTGAGTAACGGATATTCTAACCAGGATTAGAGGGGCCCTGCCTCCAGCCAGGTGGAGGAGAGGGACAACCGAGTCTACTGGACAGTGTGGATTCGATGGCCTGGCACATCAGACCCACAGGAATATAAGGCTCTAGTAGACACTGGTGCACAATGTACCCTAATGCCATCAAGTTATAAAGGGGCAGAACCCATCTGTATCTCTGGTGTGACAGGGGGATCCCAAGAGCTAACTGTATTGGAAGCCGGAATGAGTCTAACCGGGAATGAGTGGCATAAACACCCCATTGCAACTGGCCCAGAGGCCCTGTGCATCCTTGGCAGAGACTATCTCAGGAGGGGGTATTTCAAGGACCCAAAAGGGTACCGTTGGGCTTTTGGTATAGCTGCATTGGAGACGGAGGAGATTGAACAGCTGTCCACCTTGCCTGGTCTCTCCCAAGACCCTTCGGTTGTGGGGTTGTTGAAGGTTGAAGAACAACAGGTGCCAATTGCTACCACGATGGTGCACTGGCGGCAATATCGCACCAACCGAGACTCCCTGATCCCCATCCATAAGCTGATTTGCCAATTGGAGAGCCAAGGAGTGATCAGCAAGACTCACTCACCCTTTAATAGTCCCATATGGCCTGTGCGGAAATCTAATGGGGACTGGAGACTAACAGTAGATTATCGTGGGCTGAATGAAGTCACGCCACCGCTGCGCGCTGCTGTGCCAGATATGTTAGAGCTTCAATATGAACTGGAATGAAAGGCAGCCAAGTGGTATGCCACAATGGACATTGCTAATGCATTTTTCTCCTTTCCTTTGGCAGTGGAGTGCAGGCCACAGTTTGCTTTCACTTGGAGGGGCGTCCAGTACACCTGGAATCGACTGCCCCAGGGGTGGAAACACAGCCCCACCATTTGCCATGGACTAATCCAGACTGCACTGGAAAAAGGTGAAGCTCCGGAACACCTGCAATACATTGATGACATCATCGTATGGGGCAACACGGCAGAAGAAGTTTTTGAGAAATGGAAGAAAATAATCCAAATCCTTCTGAAAGCTGGTTTTGCCATAAAAGAAAGTCAGGTCAAGGGACCTGCACAGGAGATCCAGTTCTTAGGAATAAAAAGGCAAGAGGGGCATCGTCAGATCCCTATGGATGTGATTAACAAAATAGCATCTATGTCTCCACCAACTAATAAAAAGGAAACACGGGCTTTCTTAGGTGTTGTGGCCTTTTGGAGAATGCATATTCCAAATTACAGTCAAATTATAAGTCCTCTCTACCAAGTTACCTGGAAGAAGAACGATTTTAAATGGGGGCCTGAGTGACGTGCGGAAAACAGACTCTACAATCAGTAAGATTGTAAAGTAGGTATGTTCATTCAGCGCTGAGCAGCACGGGGGGTAGTCCCACCAAAGTCGTGCGCACCCAACTCAGCAGTTCGCCTCAAGTTTATACAGTCAAGTGTTACATATTCACAATACGCCTATACATATGCATGACCTATCCCCGCTTCATATTAAAATTAGCTCCGAGAGGTCATTTCCATTGTCTCCTCTCAACTGCGCCTGCACAGTGCCTCTTTATGGTGGTCGTCTGGTGGTCACAGAGATGAAGATAGATGACTCCTCTTCGTCACTGCTAGTAACCTCTTTCCTTGCGCAGGCTCAGTGATTTCTTGGTATTCACCCAAGCCGCAAGACCAGTCTTGGCTGGTTCTTGGGACCAGCTCCTGCTTCTTATCAGGAACTGTCTCTACCTCATTGGCTGGTTCTTGGGACCAGCTCTTCTTATCAAGGACTGTCTCTACCTCAGCTAATTTCAACAATGTAAGCACTAAACATCATCTTTCATCCCCCTTTATTATGTCTACTGAGATTCTTTTGACTCCCCTTGTCTCAGTCCCCCCTTTTCTAGAAAATAGTAAATTCTTTTACTATATTTAATCCTAGTACTTCTAATACATTGTTTCCCTATCTAGCATCCTCTCAAAGTATTTGTTGGTCTCCAGTTTTCGTCGTAACTGATTCTTTTTCCATTCATTGTAAGAGTCTCCTGTATTCTTACAGCACAAAAGGCCACATCGAACCACTATGCAAAGGACCACAGACAAGAGAATGATGATTATTATAGTGACAAACAAATGCTTCAACCATGCCAAATTTGGCAACCAGGAGGTTAGTTTTTCTAATATGCCTGTCAAGCCCCAAGAAGTGTCATCTTGGGAAACTTCATGTAGTATTTTAGTCTTTTCCCATATCTCCTCAAGATCTGTTTCAATTCGTTGGTTTTGATTGATATAGGTACAGCAAGTTTGGTTTATAACTACATATAAGCCCCCTTCTTTTGCTAAAAGCATGTCCAATCCCATTCTATTTTGGAGTACTACTTTACTTAGGGATTGTATTTCCAGTTGCAGCCCTCGAATTGCATCAATTGTAGCACTTTCTATAACCTCTAATGTAGCAGATATATTCACGATAGCTTTCTCCAACTCACCCCTAAAGAGGGGATTAACCATCGGACAAAACTATGGTACCCAGTACCTCGAATAATTAGTGGGTTTTCAGTCCGTTTTACACGGAGCCAAGGTGTTCTCAAAAACCCTCGGGGAGGCGAAGCTCCCTCGAATATACTGGTCTGAGGTGCAAGGTACCCCCGAACACAGTGCCCCTTCCAGTTCTGGGGTAAACTCTTTCTGGCCCTGCCATCCCCACAGAGCCACCAGTATCTGGGCCCTATGTTGCATCTTGGACCGAGATGCATCTCCCTTCTGTCTTGTTCTCGCCCCTTCTTTCCTGGCCCCCCCCCTTTGGTTTCCGGATATAATAGAAACTGATACTTAAGTTCAGTCCAAGACGTTCTAATTTTCCTTTATCAAAAGCTCCCAGATTTTCCGCAAGGCTACAATTATCCATGTCTCCCCAAATATTATCAGTAATATTTAAGCAACGGCCAGTAATTAAGACCTCTTTAGGGTCGGGCACCTCCAGATCACAGCTGGGTCCCCGCTGGGTATTTCCCTTTCCATGAAGGCATGATCCATTCCTGTCTGGCCCGTCTTTAATAAGAGATGTCCAATTTGTGGTCAGGATTCCTAAAAAGGGGAGTTCCATGTTCCCCTGAGGAAGGGGATTACATACCCAACAATCTGATAAATTTAGTACTTTCGAGATACTCTCTGTCATATTTCAATAAGTATTTCGATCCCAAGCCTGCCCCTTGGACAAGGTCCAACTCAGGAGCATGACAATCAATGTCTCACAAATTTGAGCTTCAAAGGTCCTTTTTCTTGTGAAGTCCATTGTCCTTTGGGTGCCTTCTTCACCCTAGTGTGATGGATCCAGGCGTTCTGTTCCTTGATCTTAATCGCGGTGAAGGAGGTAAGTAATACTTGAAAGGGTCCTTCCCACTGCGGCTCCAGAGTTTTTTCTGTAAGAGACTTTATATACACATAATCTCCTGGTTGTATATTATGTACAGGCCCATCCAAACCTCTCCCTCCAGTCCTTACCACATGCTTCCTGATTTTATTAAGTTGCTTACCTAATGCTACCATGTAAGAAGTCATAATTTCATCCCCCGCTTGTACAGACACCCCTCTCTGTATCCCATAGGGTTGTCCATACAGAATTTCAAAGGGGCTCAGTCCTTCTTTCGCCCTTGGTCTTGTTTGTATACGCAGAAGGGCTAAAGGGAGAGACTGAGGCCATGTCAAATTTACTTCTTGTCCTAATTTCACAATTTGCTGTTTGATTAAGTGGTTCATTTTTTCCACTTGACCACTCGACTGGGGGTGATATGGAGTATGAAGCTGCCAATCTATACCCAAATGGCAGCTAATTTGTTGTACTATTTTTGAGACAAAATGTGGTCCTCTGTCAGAGGATATGGTTGCTGGAACCCCAAAACATGGTATTATCTCTTGTACCAGTATTTTAGTTACCTCCCGAGCTTTAGCCGTTGTTGTTGGGAATGCTTCTGGCCAACCTGAAAAGGCATCAGTCAATACCAATAAATATCGATACCCCCCTTTTCTTGGAAGTTCTGTGAAATCAATTTGCCACTGTTGTCCAGGCCCACTGCCTTTTCCAATCTGGCCCATTTCTGGCTTGGGGGTATTCTTAGGATTAGTCTGGAGACAAAGATCACACTGTTGAGTCACCTGTCTCACTGTGGTGTATAAATTTCTAGCCACAATTTCTCTTATCAAATGTTTATGCAAAGTCTCTGTTTCCCAATGGCTTTTCCTATGTTCCTCCCAAGCCAGATGCCACAGTAAGCAAGAGGGAATGATTAGTTTTCCCTGTGGGGTATGAGCCCACCCCTCTTCATTATATGACCCTTCTAAATCTGTGATGAGCTTCTGATCTTCCCTGGTGTATTCTGGCTTACCTTTTAGGGAGATTTGTCTATCAGGAATTAAAGCCCCTTCTGTTTTTACCTTTGTTCTGGCCACTTGCTTTGCCTTTCTATCCACCAGCTCATTCCCTTTTTCCAAATCTGAGCTCACTTTCTGGTGTGCCTTAATATGCATAATTGCCATTTATTCAGGGAGCTGGACAGCTTCCAGTAACTTCAGAATTTCTTCTGCGTGTCTGATATTTTTCCCTTGGAAATTCAATAGTCTTCTCTCCTTCCAAATTGCTCTGTGTGTGTACGACTCGAAAGGCATATTTTGAGTCTGTATAAATGTTCACAACTTTGCCCTGGGCCAATTCCAGGGTGCGGGTTAGAGCAATTATTTCTGCCTTCTGTGCAGAGGTGTTCATGGGCAAAGCCCCTTCTGTTTTTCTAATTTATATTCTAAAGGTTTACAAAAATATGCTTTTTCACTTTGGCCAGTCGCTCCTTTTACCATGACATAATCATCTCCCAGGGGCATCAAAGCTTGATTCAGAACCGAGTATGTTGCCCCTGTATCTACCAAAAATTCTACCTCTTGTTGCGTTTTCCCTAGCTTAATTATAACCAGTGGATCCGCTAGGGTAGATTCCCCAGGTTCCCGTCAATCTCCTTTCACATGGGCTACCGTTCTTCCTGTTTGAGCCCTCTGATCCTCCTTCTTGTTCTTTGGGCATTCCTTTTTCCAATGACCAAATTTCTTACACAAAGCACATGGATCCTTGCCCAGTCGGGGCAAGTCTCGTCTAGGCCCTCTTCCTCTTTCTTCCTGGATAACAGCCATTAATTCCCTTTGCCCTTGCCTATATCCTTCTTCTCTGTTACTAAATACTCTCCATGCTTCATCCAGTAATATTTCTAAATTCCTACCCTCTGTAGGGCATAATTTCTGAAGTTTGTGCCTTATATCCCCTGTAGATTGACCCAAAAACAGGGAGACCAATTGTTGTACTCCTACCTCTGACCCAGGATCCAGCGGTGTGCTGCGGCGCATTACATCCCTCAGTCGATCCAGGAATTTGGATGGAGACTCGGAAGGACTCTGTTTGACTGCATATAAAGCTGACCAATTTATAGTTTTGAGGATTGCCCTCTCCATTCCTTTTGTAATCCTCTTTTGATACCCCTGCAATCTTTCCATATGTGCAGACCTATTAACATCCCACTTTGGGTCTTGGAGAGGGAAATATTCCTTAATGTCCCCTCCTGTGATCTTATAATGATCTTCAGCAAGGTTTCCTGCTGTTTTTAAAATCAGCTGTTTCTCTGTCTCAGTCATATATTCCGATAATAGCTGTATATCCTTCCAATCAGGGTTATGCTGTTTTACAATAAATTGGAAATGCTTAGTTACACTTACTGGATCACTCCTATAATCTTTTGCAACCTTTTTCCATTCCCCTAGGTCAGCAGTAGAAAAGGGTACTTTGATTAACATCGTCCCACCATCCGGCCTCACCGCCTCTCGGAGAGGTACTTGTAAAGCTGTTGAGGTAGTTTTCTTCCTAGTACGGGAAGATACAGGGCTGTCCGGGGGGGTCGGAGTTCTATCCAAGTCTGCATCTTGTTCCTGTGGTCGAGGGGGAGGCTTAAACAAATCAGTTAGATCTTGTTCTGGTACCTGATGAATTTTATTTGTCTTTGTACATCTTTGTCCAATACTACATGCCGAACAACACCGCCTCAGTTTACCTCTAAGCTCCTTGTTGTTCTCTCGCTCAAGTGCAAGCACCATGGGGTCCTGTGGGGGTACCATTCCACAGTCCCTTTGCCACTCCGGATGGTTTTGGAGGGTGAAAAACACGTCTGCATACGAAACCTCATCCCATTTCCCTTCTCTCCTTAAAAACAGCATTAGTTGTAATAGAGTATTATAATCTATTGACCCATTAAGTGGCCACTTAGCATCACTTTCTAACTTATACAACGGCCACCACTGATTGCAGTATTTAATAAGGTTCTTTTTACTTTCTGTACCTCCGGTCCCAACAATATCTTTCCAGTGGGCAATTACACAACCCAGAGGACTTTTCCTCGATATTCCTCCTTGATTGTTTCCCATTTTATAACTCCTCCTTTTAATTCTTAAATTTGATTTTGGCTTCTCCTTTTAATAAGCTTCCATGCAAATCATTTCTTACACTTCTTTATAGTCTTCTCCCAGTTTTCCTCCCACACGTCCCAAATTTCTGGAATTAAATTTTCCCTTACACAACAATCTCACTATTTCGGATTCTTGGTGAGCTCTTTCCCAATCACAGAAGTGTGGAATTTGGGGAAAACACTCAAGGCAGTCTGGTTTCCATCTGCTAGATGTACAGTACCACCTTCTTCCACAAGATTTACACTTCAACAAAACCCAAGCTGGATGCCAATTATTATATAGTCCAGTTGTAAGCCCACATACAAAGCAGGGAATCACCCCTATTAATACATAAAGACATTCACACATTAACAAACATACATACACCTATAAATTTCAACATATCATGTCCACACACCCACACAAAATCTTTAACATAAATTTCCAAACATTCACATCATACAATCATCGCTCCAGTTAACAACCTTTCAGCAGCTGCAAAAATAAACCAAGCGCAATTGCGGGGGCGTCGACTTACCCCCAAAACGTACCAAGCGTAATTGCTAGGGGGTGCGCTGCTTACCCTTCTCCTACCTCTTATATACCACTCATCGACAGGTCCATCCTGGCTCGCGATACTGGGATGAAGCAGTCACCCCGGATTTGCTCGATCTACCCCCAAGATCGCTAGCGGCCGCTCTATCGGTCAGCAAATCCCCCCCTTGTTACCATAGAGGGTACCCTCCTCCCATACGGGGACTACGCTGCACGCCAGATGTCTCTGCACGATTTACCAGCTGCCCTGGCCCGTACTTTTTACAGGCTCCCTCTCTGACACATACCCTTTAGTCCGCGGCTTCAGGAGGTTCTTGTCTGCTCCAGCGGTGAGCGGCTGGCAGTGGCTGGCAGCGGATGCTCCTCCAAGGAATGTGCACGGGGTGCGCCTAGGGGCATCCGCTCCACATTCGGTCCCACAGCTGAGCAGAGAGTCTCCTGCCTGGCTCGCCAAACTGACGTGTGGAAAACAGACTCCACAATCAGTAAGGTTGTAAAGTAGGTATGTTCATTCAGCGCTGGGCAGCACGGGGGGTAGTCCCACCAAAGTCGTGCACGCCCAACTCAGCAGTTCGCCTCAAGTTTATACAGTCAAGTGTTACATATTCACAATACGCCTATACATATGCATGACCTATCCCCGCTTCATATTAAAATTAGCTCCGAGAGGTCATTTCCATTGTCTCCTCTCAACTGCGCCTGCACAGTGCCTCTTTATGGTGGTCGTCTGGTGGTCGCAGAGATGAAGATAGATGACTCCTCTTCGTCACTGCTAGTAACCTCTTTCCTTGCGCAGGCTCAGTGATTTCTTGGTATTCACCCAAGCCGCAAGACCAGTCTTGGCTGGTTCTTGGGACCAGCTCCTGCTTCTTATCAGGAACTGTCTCTACCTCATTGGCTGGTTCTTGGGACCAGCTCTTCTTATCAAGGACTGTCTCTACCTCAGCTAATTTCAACAATGTAAGCACTAAACATCATCTTTCATCCCCCTTTATTATGTCTACTGAGATTCTTTTGACTCCCCTTGTCTCAGTCCCCCCTTTTCTAGAAAATAGTAAATTCTTTTACTATATTTAATCCTAGTACTTCTAATACATTGTTTCCCTATCTAGCATCCTCTCAAAGTATTTGTTGGTCTCCAGTTTTCATCATAACTGATTCTTTTTCCATTCATTGTAAGAGTCTCCTGTATTCTTACAGCACAAAAGGCCACATCGAACCACTATGCAAAGGACCACAGACAAGAGAATGATGATTATTATAGTGACAAACAAATGCTTCAACCATGCCAAATTTGGCAACCAGGAGGTTAGTTTTTCTAATATGCCTGTCAAGCCCCAAGAAGTGTCATCTTGGGAAACTTCATGTAGTATTTTAGTCTTTTCCCATATCTCCTCAAGATCTGTTTCAATTCGTTGGTTTTGATTGATATAGGTACAGCAAGTTTGGTTTATAACTACATATAAGCCCCCTTCTTTTGCTAAAAGCATGTCCAATCCCATTCTATTTTGGAGTACTACTTTACTTAGGGATTGTATTTCCAGTTGCAGCCCTCGAATTGCATCAATTGTAGCACTTTCTATAACCTCTAATGTAGCAGATATATTCACGATAGCTTTCTCCAACTCACCCCTAAAGAGGGGATTAACCATCGGACAAAACTATGGTACCCAGTACCTCGAATAATTAGTGGGTTTTCAGTCCGTTTTACACGGAGCCAAGGTGTTCTCAAAAACCCTCGGGGAGGCGAAGCTCCCTCGAATATACTGGTCTGAGGTGCAAGGTACCCCCGAACACAGTGCCCCTTCCAGTTCTGGGGTAAACTCTTTCTGGCCCTGCCATCCCCACAGAGCCACCAGTATCTGGGCCCTATGTTGCATCTTGGACCGAGATGCATCTCCCTTCTGTCTTGTTCTCGCCCCTTCTTTCCTGGCCCCCCCCCTTTGGTTTCCGGATATAATAGAAACTGATACTTAAGTTCAGTCCAAGACGTTCTAATTTTCCTTTATCAAAAGCTCCCAGATTTTCCGCAAGGCTACAATTATCCATGTCTCCCCAAATATTATCAGTAATATTTAAGCAACGGCCAGTAATTAAGACCTCTTTAGGGTCGGGCACCTCCAGATCACAGCTGGGTCCCCGCTGGGTATTTCCCTTTCCATGAAGGCATGATCCATTCCTGTCTGGCCCGTCTTTAATAAGAGATGTCCAATTTGTGGTCAGGATTCCTAAAAAGGGGAGTTCCATGTTCCCCTGAGGAAGGGGATTACATACCCAACAATCTGATAAATTTAGTACTTTCGAGATACTCTCTGTCATATTTCAATAAGTATTTCGATCCCAAGCCTGCCCCTTGGACAAGGTCCAACTCAGGAGCATGACAATCAATGTCTCACAAATTTGAGCTTCAAAGGTCCTTTTTCTTGTGAAGTCCATTGTCCTTTGGGTGCCTTCTTCACCCTAGTGTGATGGATCCAGGCGTTCTGTTCCTTGATCTTAATCGCGGTGAAGGAGGTAAGTAATACTTGAAAGGGTCCTTCCCACTGCGGCTCCAGAGTTTTTTCTGTAAGAGACTTTATATACACATAATCTCCTGGTTGTATATTATGTACAGGCCCATCCAAACCTCTCCCTCCAGTCCTTACCACATGCTTCCTGATTTTATTAAGTTGCTTACCTAATGCTACCATGTAAGAAGTCATAATTTCATCCCCCGCTTGTACAGACACCCCTCTCTGTATCCCATAGGGTTGTCCATACAGAATTTCAAAGGGGCTCAGTCCTTCTTTCGCCCTTGGTCTTGTTTGTATACGCAGAAGGGCTAAAGGGAGAGACTGAGGCCATGTCAAATTTACTTCTTGTCCTAATTTCACAATTTGCTGTTTGATTAAGTGGTTCATTTTTTCCACTTGACCACTCGACTGGGGGTGATATGGAGTATGAAGCTGCCAATCTATACCCAAATGGCAGCTAATTTGTTGTACTATTTTTGAGACAAAATGTGGTCCTCTGTCAGAGGATATGGTTGCTGGAACCCCAAAACATGGTATTATCTCTTGTACCAGTATTTTAGTTACCTCCCGAGCTTTAGCCGTTGTTGTTGGGAATGCTTCTGGCCAACCTGAAAAGGCATCAGTCAATACCAATAAATATCGATACCCCCCTTTTCTTGGAAGTTCTGTGAAATCAATTTGCCACTGTTGTCCAGGCCCACTGCCTTTTCCAATCTGGCCCATTTCTGGCTTGGGGGTATTCTTAGGATTAGTCTGGAGACAAAGATCACACTGTTGAGTCACCTGTCTCACTGTGGTGTATAAATTTCTAGCCACAATTTCTCTTATCAAATGTTTATGCAAAGTCTCTGTTTCCCAATGGCTTTTCCTATGTTCCTCCCAAGCCAGATGCCACAGTAAGCAAGAGGGAATGATTAGTTTTCCCTGTGGGGTATGAGCCCACCCCTCTTCATTATATGACCCTTCTAAATCTGTGATGAGCTTCTGATCTTCCCTGGTGTATTCTGGCTTACCTTTTAGGGAGATTTGTCTATCAGGAATTAAAGCCCCTTCTGTTTTTACCTTTGTTCTGGCCACTTGCTTTGCCTTTCTATCCACCAGCTCATTCCCTTTTTCCAAATCTGAGCTCACTTTCTGGTGTGCCTTAATATGCATAATTGCCATTTATTCAGGGAGCTGGACAGCTTCCAGTAACTTCAGAATTTCTTCTGCGTGTCTGATATTTTTCCCTTGGAAATTCAATAGTCTTCTCTCCTTCCAAATTGCTCTGTGTGTGTACGACTCGAAAGGCATATTTTGAGTCTGTATAAATGTTCACAACTTTGCCCTGGGCCAATTCCAGGGTGCGGGTTAGAGCAATTATTTCTGCCTTCTGTGCAGAGGTGTTCATGGGCAAAGCCCCTTCTGTTTTTCTAATTTATATTCTAAAGGTTTACAAAAATATGCTTTTTCACTTTGGCCAGTCGCTCCTTTTACCATGACATAATCATCTCCCAGGGGCATCAAAGCTTGATTCAGAACCGAGTATGTTGCCCCTGTATCTACCAAAAATTCTACCTCTTGTTGCGTTTTCCCTAGCTTAATTATAACCAGTGGATCCGCTAGGGTAGATTCCCCAGGTTCCCGTCAATCTCCTTTCACATGGGCTACCGTTCTTCCTGTTTGAGCCCTCTGATCCTCCTTCTTGTTCTTTGGGCATTCCTTTTTCCAATGACCAAATTTCTTACACAAAGCACATGGATCCTTGCCCAGTCGGGGCAAGTCTCGTCTAGGCCCTCTTCCTCTTTCTTCCTGGATAACAGCCATTAATTCCCTTTGCCCTTGCCTATATCCTTCTTCTCTGTTACTAAATACTCTCCATGCTTCATCCAGTAATATTTCTAAATTCCTACCCTCTGTAGGGCATAATTTCTGAAGTTTGTGCCTTATATCCCCTGTAGATTGACCCAAAAACAGGGAGACCAATTGTTGTACTCCTACCTCTGACCCAGGATCCAGCGGTGTGCTGCGGCGCATTACATCCCTCAGTCGATCCAGGAATTTGGATGGAGACTCGGAAGGACTCTGTTTGACTGCATATAAAGCTGACCAATTTATAGTTTTGAGGATTGCCCTCTCCATTCCTTTTGTAATCCTCTTTTGATACCCCTGCAATCTTTCCATATGTGCAGACCTATTAACATCCCACTTTGGGTCTTGGAGAGGGAAATATTCCTTAATGTCCCCTCCTGTGATCTTATAATGATCTTCAGCAAGGTTTCCTGCTGTTTTTAAAATCAGCTGTTTCTCTGTCTCAGTCATATATTCCGATAATAGCTGTATATCCTTCCAATCAGGGTTATGCTGTTTTACAATAAATTGGAAATGCTTAGTTACACTTACTGGATCACTCCTATAATCTTTTGCAACCTTTTTCCATTCCCCTAGGTCAGCAGTAGAAAAGGGTACTTTGATTAACATCGTCCCACCATCCGGCCTCACCGCCTCTCGGAGAGGTACTTGTAAAGCTGTTGAGGTAGTTTTCTTCCTAGTACGGGAAGATACAGGGCTGTCCGGGGGGGTCGGAGTTCTATCCAAGTCTGCATCTTGTTCCTGTGGTCGAGGGGGAGGCTTAAACAAATCAGTTAGATCTTGTTCTGGTACCTGATGAATTTTATTTGTCTTTGTACATCTTTGTCCAATACTACATGCCGAACAACACCGCCTCAGTTTACCTCTAAGCTCCTTGTTGTTCTCTCGCTCAAGTGCAAGCACCATGGGGTCCTGTGGGGGTACCATTCCACAGTCCCTTTGCCACTCCGGATGGTTTTGGAGGGTGAAAAACACGTCTGCATACGAAACCTCATCCCATTTCCCTTCTCTCCTTAAAAACAGCATTAGTTGTAATAGAGTATTATAATCTATTGACCCATTAAGTGGCCACTTAGCATCACTTTCTAACTTATACAACGGCCACCACTGATTGCAGTATTTAATAAGGTTCTTTTTACTTTCTGTACCTCCGGTCCCAACAATATCTTTCCAGTGGGCAATTACACAACCCAGAGGACTTTTCCTCGATATTCCTCCTTGATTGTTTCCCATTTTATAACTCCTCCTTTTAATTCTTAAATTTGATTTTGGCTTCTCCTTTTAATAAGCTTCCATGCAAATCATTTCTTACACTTCTTTATAGTCTTCTCCCAGTTTTCCTCCCACACGTCCCAAATTTCTGGAATTAAATTTTCCCTTACACAACAATCTCACTATTTCGGATTCTTGGTGAGCTCTTTCCCAATCACAGAAGTGTGGAATTTGGGGAAAACACTCAAGGCAGTCTGGTTTCCATCTGCTAGATGTACAGTACCACCTTCTTCCACAAGATTTACACTTCAACAAAACCCAAGCTGGATGCCAATTATTATATAGTCCAGTTGTAAGCCCACATACAAAGCAGGGAATCACCCCTATTAATACATAAAGACATTCACACATTAACAAACATACATACACCTATAAATTTCAACATATCATGTCCACACACCCACACAAAATCTTTAACATAAATTTCCAAACATTCACATCATACAATCATCGCTCCAGTTAACAACCTTTCAGCAGCTGCAAAAATAAACCAAGCGCAATTGCGGGGGCGTCGACTTACCCCCAAAACGTACCAAGCGTAATTGCTAGGGGGTGCGCTGCTTACCCTTCTCCTACCTCTTATATACCACTCATCGACAGGTCCATCCTGGCTCGCGATACTGGGATGAAGCAGTCACCCCGGATTTGCTCGATCTACCCCCAAGATCGCTAGCGGCCGCTCTATCGGTCAGCAAATCCCCCCCTTGTTACCATAGAGGGTACCCTCCTCCCATACGGGGACTACGCTGCACGCCAGATGTCTCTGCACGATTTACCAGCTGCCCTGGCCCGTACTTTTTACAGGCTCCCTCTCTGACACATACCCTTTAGTCCGCGGCTTCAGGAGGTTCTTGTCTGCTCCAGCGGTGAGCGGCTGGCAGTGGCTGGCAGCGGATGCTCCTCCAAGGAATGTGCACGGGGTGCGCCTAGGGGCATCCGCTCCACATTCGGTCCCACAGCTGAGCAGAGAGTCTCCTGCCTGGCTCGCCAAACTGACGTGTGGAAAACAGACTCCACAATCAGTAAGGTTGTAAAGTAGGTATGTTCATTCAGCGCTGGGCAGCACGGGGGGTAGTCCCACCAAAGTCGTGCACGCCCAACTCAGCAGTTCGCCTCAAGTTTATACAGTCAAGTGTTACATATTCACAATACGCCTATACATATGCATGACCTATCCCCGCTTCATATTAAAATTAGCTCCGAGAGGTCATTTCCATTGTCTCCTCTCAACTGCGCCTGCACAGTGCCTCTTTATGGTGGTCGTCTGGTGGTCGCAGAGATGAAGATAGATGACTCCTCTTCGTCACTGCTAGTAACCTCTTTCCTTGCGCAGGCTCAGTGATTTCTTGGTATTCACCCAAGCCGCAAGACCAGTCTTGGCTGGTTCTTGGGACCAGCTCCTGCTTCTTATCAGGAACTGTCTCTACCTCATTGGCTGGTTCTTGGGACCAGCTCTTCTTATCAAGGACTGTCTCTACCTCAGCTAATTTCAACAATGTAAGCACTAAACATCATCTTTCATCCCCCTTTATTATGTCTACTGAGATTCTTTTGACTCCCCTTGTCTCATGAGCAACGACAAGCCTTTGAACAAATTAAGCGGGAGATTGTTCATGCAGTAGCTCTTGGGCCAGTCTGGCAAGGACAAGATGTTAAAAATGTGCTCTACACTGCAGCTGGGGAGAATGGCCCTATCCAGAGCCTCTGGCAGAAAGCACATGGAGAGACCTGAGGCCGACCCCTGGGGTTTTGGAGTCGGGGATACAGAGGATCCGAGGCCCGTTATACTCCAACTGAAAAAGAGATATTGGCAGCATATGAAGGAGTTCGAGCTGCCTCAGAAGTGGTTGGTACTGAGACACAGCTCCTCTTAGCACCTCGACTGCCAGTGCTGGGCTGGATGTTCAAAGGGAGGGTCTCCTCTACACATCACGCGACTGATGCCACATGGAGTAAGTGGGACGCACTGATCACACAACAAACTCGCATAGGAAACCCCAGTCGCCCAGGAATTGTGGAAGTGATCATGGACTGGCCAGAAGGCAAAGATTTTGGAATGTCACCAGAGGAGGAGGTGGCACATGCTGAAGAAGCCCCGCTGTATAATAAACTGCCAGAGAATGAGAGGCAATATGCCCTGTTCACTGATGGGTCCTGTCACATTGTAGGAAAACATCAAAGGTGGAAGGCTGCTGTATGGAGTCCTACATGACAAGTCGCAGAAACTGCTGAAGGAGAAGGTGAATCGAGTCAGTTTGCAGAGGTGAAAGCCATCCATCTAGTGTTAGACATTGCTGAAAGGGAGAAGTGGCCAGTGCTCTATCTCTATACTGACTCATGGATGGTGGCAAATGCCCTGTGGGGGTGGCTACAGCAATGGAAACAGAGCAACTGGCAGCGCAGAGGTAAACCCATTTGGGCTGCCGCACTGTGGCAAGATATTGCTGTTTGGATAGAGAAGCTAGTGGTAAAAGTATGTCATGTAGATGCTCATGTACCCAAGAGTCAGGCCACTGAAGAACATCAAAATAACCAGCAGGCAGATCAGGCTGCCAAGATTGAAGTGGCTCAGGTGGACCTGGACTGGCAACATAAGGGTGAGCTATTTATGGCTTGGTGGGCCCACGATACCTCAGGCCATCAGGGAAGAGATGCAACATATAGATGGGCTCATGATCGAGGGGTGGACTTGACCATGGACACTATCGCACAGATTATCCATGAATGTGAAACATGTGCTGCAATTAAGCAAGCCAAGTGGTTAAAGCCCCTGTGGTATGGAGGGCGATGGCTGAAATATAAATTTGGGGAGGCCTGGCAGATTGACTATATCACACGCCCACGAACCCACCAAGGCAAGCACCATGTGCTTACAATGGTGGAAGCAACCACCAGATGGCTGGAAACATATCCTGTGTCCCACGCCACTGCCCAGAACACTATCCTGGGCCTTGAAAAGCAGGTCTTGTGGTGACATGGCACCCCAGAAAGAATTGAGTCAGACAACGGGACTCGTTTCCGAAACAACCTCATAGACACCTGGGCCAAAGAGCATGGCATTGAGTGGGTGTATCATATCCCCTATCATGCACCAGCCTCTGGGAAAATTGAGCGATACAATGGACTGTTAAAGACTACATTGAGAGCAATGGGGGGCGGAACTTTCAAACATTGGGATACACATTTAGCAAAAGCCACCTGGTTAGTCAACACCAGAGGATCTGCCAATCGGGGTGGCCCTGCCCAGTCAGAATTTTTACATACTGTAGAAGGGGATAAAGTCCCTGTAGTGCACATGAAAAACATGTTAGGGAAGACAGTCTGGGTTACTCCTGCCTCAGGCAAAGGCAAACCCATTCATGGGATTGCTTTTGCTCAAGGGCCTGGGTGCACTTGGTGGGTGATGCGAAAAGATGGGGAAGTCCGATGTGTGCCTCAAGGGGATTTGATTTTAGGTGAGAATAGCCAGAATTAAACTGTATGATATTAGTTGCTATATAACCCTGCTACTGTATGTTATCATTACTATAATTGTTATATGCTATATCCATAGTACTATAGTAAGAATCACTTGGATCAAGCAAGAAAGAACTGTGATAAAACTGAGCAAAGCGCAGTAGTGATGGAAGCAGAACTGACACCAGCATGCAACAATCCAACGGTGCACACCACCCTCCTGCTGCGTTCAGTGTCACCTGCTCACCACACCAAAGCCCAATTCTGCTCTGCCAACTGAGAGGACTTTGCACCATCCCTCCTGCCCAGAAAGACTGGTATGACAGATGGAGGCCTGAGTCAGGAACTAAATGAACTCAGCGAACATTTTATGAACATAACCCATAAACTAAAGGAATGATATCTCTGTGTGTGTATACATGTATATTTATAAAATATCATTATACATATATATCAAAGGGACATAAAAGGTGATGATGATTGACCAGGATGTAACTAAAGGTATGGGAACTGAGCATGATGTCAATTGTCTAGAATAAGGGGTGGATACTGTCCTGGTTTCCGCTGGGACAGACTTAATTGTCTTCCTGGTAGCTGGTACAGTGCTATGTTTTGAGTTAGGTATGAGAAGAATGTTGATAACACACTGATGTTTTCATTTGTTGCTAAGTAATGTTTAGTCTAAAGTCAAGGAATTTTCAGCTTCTCATGCCCAGCCAGCAAGAAGGCTGGAGGGGCACAAGAAGTCGGGAGGAGACACAGCCAGGGCACCTGACCCAAAGTGGACAACGGGGTATTCCATACCATGTGATGTCACGTCTAGTATATAAACTAGGGAGAATTGGCTTGGGGGGGATCACTGCTTGGGAATTAACTGGGCATTGGTCAGCGAGTGGTCAGTGGTCAGTGAGCAATTGCATTGTGTATCACTTATTTTGTATATACCAATTCTTTTATTATTAATATTGTCATTTTATTATTGTTATTATTATCATTATTAGTTTCTTCCTTTCTGTTGTATTAAACCGTTCTTATCTCAACCCACGGGTTTTACCTTTTTCCTTCTGATTCTCTCCCCCATCCCACTGGGTGGGGGGAAGTGAGTAAGCGGCTGTGTGGTGCTTAGTTGCTGGCTGGGGTTAAACCACAACAAGCCCATTGCCCAGGACCATGTCCAGACAGCTTTTGAATATCTCCAAGGATGGAGAATTCACAACCTCTCTGGATAACCTGCTCCAGTGCTTGGTCACCCTCACAGTGAAAAAGTGTTTCCTTATGTTCAGACAGAACTTCCTGTGTTTCGCTTTGTGCCCACTGCCTCTTGTCCTGTCACTAGGCACCACTGAAAAGAGCCTGGCTCTGTTTTCTTTGCACCCTTCCTTCAGGTATTTATATACATTGATACCATCCCCTCCTGAGCCTTCTCTTCTCGAGGCTAAACAGTCCCAACTGTCTCAGCCTTTCCTCATAGGAGAGATGCTGCAGTCCCTTAATCATCTTCATAGGCCTTTGTTGGACTCTCTCCAGTATGTCCATGTCTCTTGTACTGGGGAGCCCAGAACTGGACGCAGGGTTCCAGCTGTGGCCTCATCAGTGCTGAGTAGAGGGAAAGGACCACCTCCCTCAACCTGCTGGCAGTGCTTTGTCTAATGCAGCCCAAGATGCTATTAGCCTTCTTTGCTGCAAGATCACATTGCTGGTTCATGTTGAACTTGGTGTCCACCAGGACCCCCAGGTCCTTTTCTGACAATCTGCTTTCCAGCTGGTTGGCCCCCAGCATGCAGTAGTGCATAGGGTTATTCTTCCCCAGGGGCAGGACTTTGCAGTTCCCCTTGTTGAACTTCATGAGGTTCCTGCCTGCCCATTTTTCCAGCCTGTCCAGGTCCCTCTGGATGGCAGCACAACCCTCTGGTGTATGAGCCATTCCTCCCAGTTTTGTGTCATCAGCAAACTTGCTGAGGGTACACTCTTGTCATGGTTTAACCCACATCAGCAGCTAAGCCCTGCACAGCCGCTCGCTCACTCTCCCCACAGTGGGATGGGGAAGAGAATTGGAAGGGTAAAAGTGAGAAAACTCATTGTCGTGGTTTAACCCCAGCCAGCAACTAAGCACCACGCAGCTGCTCACTCACTTCCCCCCCACCCAGTGGGATGGGGGAGAAAATTGGGAAAAGAAGCAAAACTCGTGGGTTGAGATAAGAACAGTTTAATAGAACAGAAAAGAAGAAACTAATAATGATAATGATAATACTAATAAAATGACAACACTAATAATAAAAGGATTGGAATATACAAGTGATTGACACAATGCAATTGCTCACCACCTGCCAACTGATGCCCCGTTAGTCCCCGAGCAGTGATCCCCCTGCCCCCACTCCCCCCAGTTTATATACTAGACATGACGTCACATGGTATGGAATACCCCATTGGCCACTTTGGGTCAGCTGCCCTGGCTGTGTCCCCTCCCAACTTCTTGTGCCCCTCCAGACTTCTTGCTGGCTGGGCATCAGAAGCTGAAAATTCCTTGACTTTAGACTAAACATTACTTAGCAACAAATGAAAACATCAGTGTGTTATCAACATTCTTCTCATACTAAATCCAAAACATAACACTATACCAGCTACTAGAAGGAAACCTAACTCTATCCCAGCCAAAACCAGGACAGGGCTCTAGGTGGCCCTGCTTGAGCAGGGGGGTTGCACCAGATGACCTCCGGAGGTCCTTTCTCTTGGCCGGTACAAAGGAATCAAAACAAGACAGATAACCTGCTGCAAACTCTTCCCTCCTTTCTGAAGTAAAAGTTGTTGCCCTTAGGCTGGTAAGGCTGGACATGCATGTGATAACAAGCAGTGAGCAGTACAAAATACTGCTGTTGGTGATCTCAGCTGAATGATAACAAGCCTTCATGTCACTCTGTCAAGTGCAGACAGTGCCAGGTGCATGCAGTTTTAGAACATCAAGTGCATTGAACTATAAAGTTTAAAAAAAAAGATGTTTAATAAATACAGATATAAATGCTTCAGCAAATGGGAACCAGGACATTCCATGCTGCATGTGTGAAGGACACAGGAAAAAAAAAGAGAAAAAAAAATTTTAAAAAATCAATAATGAGTTGTGGTGGATTATCCTTGGTCACCTGCCAGACACCCACCCATCTGCTTTCTCCCCCTCCTCAACAGGACAAACTAAAACACCTTTCCCTCACCCTGTTTTCCCAGGTTCAACTTTACTCCTTCATTCCCAACTCTTCTACCTCCTCTCCCCGCTCCGAGCAGTGCAGGGGGGATGGGGAATGGGTGTGGGAGGGGTCACAATCAGTACATAATAGTTCCTCTCTGCTGCTCCTTCTTCCTCACACTTTTACCCTGATCCAATGTGGATCCTTGAGGAGATTGAAGTAGACAGACGCCTGTAATCTTGAAAGCAGACAACAGACGACAGATGACAGATGACCCTTTATTGCTAAAACACACACATACTTATAGTCACATATTCTGCAAAGTCACTGTACACGCGCACAAGCATAAAATATGATTGGTTACATCGACACTGTACACGTGCATAAACATAAGATATAATTGGTTATACTAACTCTGTACACGTGCATAAACATAGGACATAATTGGTTATATCAACTAAAACATGCGAAACTTGTCTCAGTCTAATTGGTCAAGATAAACTGCCAAATTGAGGTTCTTTGTGCCTGTGATGGGTTGACCCTGGCTGGACGCCAGGTGCCCACCAGAGCCGTTCTATCACTCCCCCATCCTCAGCTGGACAGGGGAGAGAAAAAAATATAACAAAAAGCTTGCGGGTCAAGATAAGAACAGGAGAGATCATTCACTAATTACCGTCACGGGCAAAACAGACTCCACTTGGGGAAAATTAACTCAATTTATTACAAATCAACCAGAGTAAGGTAATGAGAAATAAAACGAAATCTCAGAACACCTTCCCTCCACCCCTCCCTTCTTCCCGGGCACAACTTCACTCCCGGATTTTTCTACCAAACCCTCCCAGCGGCACAGGGGGACGGGGATGGGGTTTACGGTCATCGCACGTTATTTTCTGCCGCTTCACCTCCTCAGGGGGAGGGCTCATCACACTCTTCCCCTGCTCCAGCGTGGGGTCCCACCCACGGGAGACAGTCCTCCACGAATTTCTCCAACGTGGGTCCTTCCCACAGGCTGCAGTTCTTCACAAACTGCTCCAGCATGGGTCCTTTCCACGGTGTGCAGTCCTTCAGGAGCACACTGCTCCAGTGTGGGTCCCCCACGGGGTCACAAGTCCTGCCAGAAAACCTGCTCCAGCGTGGGCTCCTCTCTCCACAGATCCGCAGGTCCTGCCAGGAGCCTGCTCCAGCGCAGGCTTCCCACAGGGTCACAGCCTCCTTCGGGAACCCACCTGCTCCGGCATGGGGTCCTCCACAGGCTGCAGGTGGATATCCACTCCACCGTGGACCTCCCTGGACTGCAGGGGGACAGCCTGCCTCACCAGGGTCTTCACCACAGGCTGCAGGGGAATCTTCGCTCCGGCGCCTGGACCATCTCCTCCCCCTTCTTCTGCACTGACCTTGGTGTCCGCAGGCTTGTTTCTCTTACATGTTCTCACTCCTCTCTCTGGCGGCTGTTTCTCTCTGTCCCAACTTTTTTTTTTTTTTTCCTTCTTAAAAATGTTATCACAGAGGCATTACCACTATTGCTGATTGGCTCAGCCTTGGCCGGCGGTGGGTCCATCTTAGAGCCGGCTGGTATGGGCTCTCTCGAACACAGGGGAAGCTTCCAGCAGCTTCTTACAGAAGCGACCCCTGTAACCCCCCCGCTACCAAAACCTTGCCACACAAAACCAATACAGTGCCAAGTTCCCTTTATTGTGGAATGCGCACCTGTGTTCTTCTAATTGGCATCTTTCTTTTTTTGTCTTCTTGTTTATTCTGTTCAAGGCCTTCTAAAGGCGTCTGGAATGCTCTTGTGACCGTTAGCTAAATACGTGTCCACAGATCCTCTCCACAGGCTCCAGTCCTTCAGGAAAAGCCTGCTCCAGCACGGGCTCCTCCTATGGGCTGCAGTTCCTTCAGGGCATATCCACCTGCTCCAGCGTGGGGTCCTCCTATGGGCTGCAGTTCCTTCAGGGCATATCCACCTGCTCCAGCGTGGGGTCCTCCACAGGCTGCTGTATGGATACCTGCTCTGGCATGGTCCTCTCCATGGGCTGCATGGAAATACCTGCTCCACTGTGCTCTTCACCACGGGCTACAGGGGAATCTCTGCTCTGGTTCCTGGAGTACCTCCTCCCACTCCTTTTTCTCTGGCCTTGGTGTTGGCACTGTTCACAACAACAACAAAAAATTCCCCCTACCGAAAATGATAATTTAAGGAAGGGTTTTATATTGTTACTGAGCTATGTTAGACAGGATTATAGATGACTGAACTGTAAAATCACGCAAAGACAAAACAGGCCCAAAACACCTTCATCTCATTTCTGATCAACCTGGCTCAAGAACTCTTTATGTAAGTTTTTCCCAGTTCATCCCCAGTGTTAGCTTCAATATGGTATTTCAGTGCCACTGTGTTACAGGATCAAAGTGTTCATAAAGAACATTCAGTTCCTTTAAAAAGGGGCAGATAGAAGGGGATGGTTCTTTACTAATTTCACCCCAACAGTAAAATCCACCAGGCAGCCATCCCCTTTACTCCTCCCAACACATATAGCCAACAGGGTGAGATTATTCAAACCCTTTACTTTTTCCGCAGTAGTAGTACATAGTCTGGAGCATTACTGACATTGGAAGAGTACTCAGCACAACATACACATACTATTCTTTATATTCCCTCTGATGCTAGAAGAAGGTCCATTAGTTATCTATAATATATACAGGGAAAGCCTTCCAGCTCCCAAGGGTGCACACTATCATTTCATGGACAATTTTTAAGTGCCAAACTTTGTTTAAAATCCAAAAAGCATACTTCATTGTGCACAACTCTCACATGTTGCTTGGCATATCCTTGCTAATACGTACCATAAGATTAATGTGAATGTAAATATTATTTGTCAAAAGTATGAAAACAAGTTCTTATTTCTTAACTTTCTGCTGTTGGATGGAACCCAGCTGACAACTTTACTTACACAAATCCCTGAATAAAAACTTCTGATATTGACAGAGTTTTCTTTTTTATTGGCCTGCTTGCAATTTTTTATGCCTTCAGCTTTAATTATCAATTTCTGATGTTCAGTTACTGAAAATATTTGAACTCCAGTAAAACAAGTGGATGACTGTAATTGATTAATGTCTCCACAAATCAAATGTAGACATAAACATCTAAGCTAGAATCTTGGACTGTGTTTCTTTATCCATGGGTCATTACAAGAAAAATCCTCACTGCACGTACTGGAGGTAGAGACATGAAAAATCCTTCCCTCAAGTACATGGGAGAATGTGAACTAACATTCCTTTTAAAGGACTGCATGTACCTGTGATCTGATGACTGGTAAAATGCTAATAGCAATGCAATGTTATCTTACCTGTACTTCTCAAGGCCTGCTAAGGCCTTGGTTTCAACTTGTAAAATGAAATGGATATTATTCTCCTTTTACTTAGGCCATAATTTTGTGGGAGTTTTTAAAAAAAAATATCTGAGATGATAACTCATGTACCTTTACATGACATTGCAAAGAAGAAAACAAGCATGAATGTGGAAAGGAAAAACCTGAGAAACCTAAGCTGGCAGACTGATGCTCACAATTCACCGGCACAACACTGCAACACCACAGCTATTGCTTTGATCTACTTCCCTAGTGTATTGGGTTTGTGTGGCAAGGTTTTGGTAGCAGGGGGTTACAGGGGTGGCTTCTGTGAGAAGCTGCTGGAAGCTTCCCCTATGTCTGACAGAGCCAATACCAGCCGGCTCTAAGACGGACCTGTCACTGGCCAAGGCCGAGCCAATCAGCAATAGTGGTAGTGCCTCTGTGATAACATTTTTAAGAAGGGAAAAAAAAAAACTTGCGGCAGAACAGAAACTGCAGCTGGAGAGAGGAGTGAGAACATGTAAGAGAAACAACCCTGCAGACACCAAGGTCAGTGAAGAAGGAGGGGGAGGAGATGGTCCAGGCACCAGAGCAGAGATTCCCCTGCAGCCCATGGTGAAGACCATGGTGAGGCAGGCTGTCCCCCTGCAGCCCATGGAGGTCCATGGTGGAGCAGATATCCACCTGCAGCCCGGGGAGGACCCCATGCCAGAGCAGGTGGGTGCCCGAAGGAGGCTGTGACCCCATGGGAAGCCCGCGCTGGAGCAGGCTCCTGGCAGGACCTGCGGATCTGTGGAGAGAGGAGCCCATAGAGCAGGTTTTCTGGCAGGACTTGTGACCCTGCGGGGGACCCATGCTGGAGCAGTGTGCTCCTGAAGGACTGCATGCTGTGGAAGGGACCCATGCTGGAGCAGTTTGTGAAGAACTGCAGCCTGTGGGAAGGACCCATGTTGGAGCAGAGGAAGAGTGTGATGAGTCCTGCCCCTGAGGAGGATGAAGCGGCAGAGACAACGTGCGATGAACTGACTGTAAACCCCATTCCCCGTCCCCCTGTGCCACTGGGCTGGGGTAGGTAGAGAATCCGGGAGTGAAACTGTGCCTGGGAAGTAGGGAGGGGTGGAGGGAAGGTGTTTTGAGATTTGGTTTTATTTCTCATTACCCTACTCTGGTTGATTGGCAATAAATTGAGTTAATTTTCCCCAAGTGGAGTCTGTTTTGCCCGTGACTGTAATTGGTTGAGTGATGTCTCCCTGTCCTTATCTCGACCCACGAGCCCTTTGTTATATTTTCTCTCCTCTGTCCAGCTGAGGGTGGGAGTTATAGAACGGCTTTGGTGGGCACCTGGCATCCAGCCAGGGTCAACCCACCACACCTAGTTATACCTCTTCCCATTATAGAACCTCTGAAATGTCATTGCTATTCAGATGTGACTGAAATATATCCTAATAGCAATAATTTTAAAAGTTGGTTCAAGTATTAATTAAAAATAAGTAAAGCATTTGGAAACTCACAGCAACATTCCTTTCCAAGGGGAACAGACCTTCAGGAACAGACTGCTCCAGACTTTTCCCTCAGGGGATCACAGGTCCTGCCAGAAAACCTGCTCTTGCATGGGCTCTCCATGGACTGCAGCTACCTTCAGGGCACATCCACCTGCTCCAGCACGGAGTCCTTCACCGACTGCAGGGGAATCTCTGCTGTGGCACCTTTAATACCTCTTCACCCTCCTTCTTCACTGACCTTGGTGACTGCAGGGTGGTTTCTTGCACGTTTTCTCCTCTCTCTCACAGCTGCTGTGCAGCATTATTTACTCTTTCTTACCTATGTTATCACAGAGGCGCCACCAGCTCTGCTGATTGGCTCAGCTTTGGCCAGCAGCAGGTCCATTTTGGAGTCATCTGAAATTGGCTGTGTCCAACATGGGGGCAGCTTCTGGTGTCTTCTCACAGAAGCCACCCCTGCAGCCCCCACCCCAAACAAAACCTTGCCACATAAACCTAACACAATGATACATTCTTCCCCAAGATCACTGGGGTTTTTGCCCTTCTCGTCTCAGAAATACTCCACTGTGAGGGTGTGCTAGTCGGTCACACCTGTTTAGCCTAGAGAAGGGAAGCCCCGGGGGGGATCTTATAGAATCACAGAATGGTTTGTGTTGGAAGGGACCTTTAAAGATCATCAAGTCCAACTCCCCTGCCATGGGCAGAGACATCATTCACTAGATCAGGTTGCTCAAAGTCCAGTCCAACCTAACCTTGAACACTTCCAGGGATGGGGCATCCACAACTTCTCTGGGCAACCTGTTCCAGTGTCTCACCACCCTCATCGTAAAAAATTTCTTCCTTATGTCCAATCTAAATCTACCCTCTTTCAGTTTAAAACTGTTGCTCCATATCCTGTCCCTACAGGCCCTAGAAAAAACTCTCTCTCCGTCTTTCTTAGAAGCCCCCTTTATAAATTGAAAGGCTGCAATAAGGTCTCCCTGGAGCCTTCTCTTCTCCAGGCTGAACAACCCCAACTCTCTCAGCCTTTCCAGCCCTCTGATCATTTTCATGGCACTCCTCTGGACCCACTTTAACAAGTTCATGTCTGTCTTGTGCTGGGAACCCCAGAACTGGGCGCAGTACTCCAGGTGGGGTCTCACAAGAGCGGAGTAGAGGGGGAGAATTAACCTGCTGGCCACGATTCTTTTGATGCAGACCAGGATACAATTGGCTTTCTGGGCTGCAAGTGCACAATGCTGGCTCATGTCCAATTTTTCATCCACCAATATCCCCAAGTCCTTCTCTGCAGGGCTGCTCTCAACCCATTCATCCCCTATTCTGAATTAATACTGGTGATTGCCCTGACTCGGGTGCAGGACCTTGCACTTGGCCTTGTTGAACTTCATGATGTTCCCATGGGCCTACTCCTCAAGGCTGTCCCTCTGGATGGCATCCCTTCTCTCATTCGTATCAACTGCACTGCTCAGCTTGGTGTCATCTGCAAACTTGCTGAGGGTGCACTCAATCCCACTGTCTGTGTCGCTGATGAAGATATTAAACAGTATTGGTCCCAGTACGGACCCCTGAGGGACACCACTCATTATTGGTTTCCACTTGGACAGCCATTGGCTGCAACTCTTTGAATGCAGATGTTCAGCCGATTCCTTATCCATCGAATAGTCCATCTGTCCATTTCTTACCTCCAATTTAGAGGTAAGAATGTTGTGGGGGACCATATGAAAGACCTTACAGAAGTCAAGGTAGAGGACATCCGTAGCTCTTCCCTTGTCCACTGATGCAGTCACTCCATTGTAGAATGCCACTAGATTAGTCAGGCACAATTTGCCCTTGGGGAAGCCATGTTGGCTTTCTCTAGTCACCTCCATGTCTTCCAATGTCTATACATATTTGAAGGGAGGGTGTAAAGAAGACAGAGCCAGGTTCTTTTCAGTGGTGTCCAGCAACAGGACAAGAGGCAATGGACACAAAGTGAAACACAGGAGGTTCTATCTGAACATAAGGAAACAGCACTGGAACAGGTTGCCCAGGGAGGTTGTGGAGTCTCCATCTTTGGAGGTATTCAAAAGTCATCTAGGACATGGTCTTGGGCAACCTCTTCTAGGTGGCCCTGCTTTAGCAGGGAGGTTGGACCAGATGACTGCCAGAAGTCCTTTCCAACCTCAACCATTCTATGATTCTGTGAAGAGTGGCATTTTTACCTATTATATGAGCAATTGCTTGGTATTCTTACAGTGAACAAAGACATGCAACACAACTAAGTGGCACATAAAAAAATGTTCTAACAACACATTTTTAAAGGCATATTCTAGTGCAAATACTCAGGAGGCATCCATCATTGCACAGAAAAGAAAGCATGGATATTATGTCTGTGGCACACTGTATATATATATGAATATATTTAGTACTTAGGTGCCCTGAATCCAAAACCTAATATTTTCAAGTTGAACCTAATGTAGCCTGAAAAGAAAAAGCACAAAAGTCTGATGTAGCAAGTGCTTAACTGCTCTGTTTAATACACTTATTGGATGAACAAATAAATAATTCAAACAGAGTTTAGAAAGAAATTACACCGGCTGCCAGGAAACATCTATTTGAAATTTAGGGTTCGGGATGACCAGTGAGATGTTTGCTATATGCCACAAAGCTTTCCCCACTGTCCATCATCGTGGGGCACCAAGAGAGTAATGTGGAGATAGTAAGGACATGAATTTAAGCTTTTGCAAACAAAAAGAAACCAGCACTGCTTACTTTTAATATTCTCCAGAAAGACAAATGAAAAAAAAAAGATATCTTATTATTTTAACACTATGTATTGGTTTGGCTGGGATGGAGTTAACTTTCCCCATAGCAGCCCTCATAGTGCTGTGCTTTGTATTTGTGGCTAAAACAGTGTTGATATAACACACCAATGTTTTGGCTACTGCTGAGCAGTGGTCCCATAGCATCAAGGCCTCTCCAAACCCTCCCCACAAAGGCCAGTAGGCCAGGGGTGGGCAAGAAGTTGGGAGGGGAGATAGCCAGAACAGCTGACCCAAACTGACCAAAGAGATATTCCATACCATATGATGCCTGCTCAGCAATAAAAGCTAAGAGAAAGGGGGGGGGGGGGGGGATTGGGGGATTTGTTATTAAGGCATTTGTCTTCCAAAGCAACTGTTACACATACTGAGGCCCTGCTTCCCAGGAAGTGGCTGGATATCCACGTGAGGCCTTTGCTTTTCTTTATTAAACTGCCTTTATCTTGACCCACGAGTTTTTTATTTTATTTTCTTCCTTGTCCTGCTGGGGAGGGGGAGTGAGAGAGTGGCTTGGTGGGCACCTGGCAGCCACCAAGGTCAACCCACCACAGTCCTTTTTGGCACCCAACGTGGGTCATGAGACAACAGCAGTTTTGAATTGAATGTGCTATAGCTATGGTAGTTATTAAGTGGCAAGCTTCTGTGTGGGTCACGGAGTTTGCTGGCTGCACTGCTTACCTCTTTTTTTTTTTTTTTTTGCTGAGCTTGGGAACATGTTAATGCAAACAACAGCTATGTGCTTTGCCCTGGCATTGATGCCCTTACTGTGCTGGGGGAGCTGTTTTGTGGAGAGGATGAGGGAATACACCACCCTCTTCCCATCTGGGATTGATGTGGGTGACCCACAAGTTTATAATCTTGTTTTCTCACCCCGTCACTGAGATGGGGAACCAAAGAAACCTTAGCAGATATAGTAGATATATGAATGTGGATAAGAATTGTTTAATAATTATCTAGCTTATAATGAAGTTAAAGAAGTTTCAATAGAGGTAGACATGGCCCAAGGGGATGAGAAGTGATGTTTGTTGAGGCTGGCTGGGGCAGGAGATAGTCCCTGATAAGAAGCAGCAGTGGCTCCAAGAACCAGCCAAGACCGACCTTGTGATTTGGACAAATGCCAAGGGACAACTGAGTCTGCGCAGGGACAGAAGGTTAAGAGTTCACCGTGAAGAAGACATACAGCCTTCATCTTCACGACCACCAGACGACCGCCATAAGGAGGCACTGCGCAAGCGCAGTTGAGAGGAGACTGTGGAAATTACTTCCTAGAGCTAATTTTAATATGAAGCGGGGATAGGCAATGCCTATGTATAGGCGTATTGCGAAACTATGTATATGTAACACTTGACTGTATAAATTTAAAGTGAACTGCCAAATCAGGTGCGCACGACTTTGGTGGGACTACCCCCCGTGCTGCCCAGCGCTGAATGAACATACCTACTTTACAATCTCACTGATTGTGGAGTCTGTTTTCCGCACGTCATCACACTGAGGAGGGGGAGCGAGAGAGTGGCTTGGTAGGCACCTAGCAGCCAGCCAAGGTCAACCCACTACACACTACATCAAATTTTTATCACATTTAGAAACTCTCTACTCCTGCCTCACTGTTCATGTTGCCCTCCATTGTATCAATGTACTAAGCAAGTACAAAATGTGAAGGGGAAATTCAAATAGTAACTGCTCAGCAGTGGTAATTTGTGACTAAGGAATGATCTGGCATGGAGGGAAAGAATGCCCAACTGCAGAAGGGGTTAAACTGGCTGGAAACAGGAATGCCAGAGACAGAACAACTCCCTGTAAGGGAGTGAAGTTTCCCTTGGTGATAAGAAACAGCATGCAGCATTGCCATCCTGAAATGCAAATGCTCAGGGACCACTTTGGGCAGCAGAGCTGGGCTAGGAGATGGACCCAAGGCTGGGCTGAGGCCCCCATGCCGATGCTCACAGGATTGGTGTTGGTGCAAGTGTATATAAGGAATTGGCTTGTGACACGTCTTTGCAGATTCCTTGTAGAACCACTTATGGTGGTAGGACTCTGCCTAATGCATTGCCCATTAAATATTTTTAAAAATGTATTTAAGCACAAATGTATGTTTAATTCGCCTCAAGTGGTACAATAAAAATTCTCCAACATGAGTGTGAGATACTGAAGGAGTTAATGTCTCAAACATTGTGGTGGGGCAAGTTCTGCTTAACGACTAACTCTGCATAACAAATCTGCCGAGCAAGGAACCACAGGTGAAAAGAAGCCCATCAGCAACAGGAGGGGGAGGGTGTGCTGGAGGGTGCACAGCTCCCTGTTCTGTTGTGCTGTTCTGATATGCTGAACAGGGCAGCTCACCATGTATGGCAAAAGATCAGGTCTGCAGGGAAGGGGAAGCTACTCCCCAAACGACCCCCCAAGCCCACAGCCCAAAGGCTACCTAATTAGCCTAATGAGTTTGAGTGCCTGCCCGAAGGAGGGACAAGGATGACAAAAGGACACAAACTGAAGCTCCATGCACACAAGCCCACTGGAACTGGACCCCTCAGCTGACTGGACCCCTCGGCTGACTGAACCAATGCTGGACCCAGGACCAGTGAAATCTTTCTCTTCTCTCTCTCTCTGTCTTGTTTCTCTCTTTCTTTTTCCTTTTCTGTAATCCCTACACCTCATCCCTTTAGACATAAACCGTTGACTAAGTCTGGGACTAGGAGTGGATCCAGCCACCCCTAGGCTCCTCGCTGAGAAGGAGTCTAGAAAGCAAGGGGGTCCACTCAACCTTGTGACTCAACGGGAGGGCTCTCCTTATTGTTTTCCCTGAACTGATTCCCAAGTAAGCAAGGCCTGTAGTATATGTTTGGTGATGTATGGTTAGCACATGTTACACAGTTTACTGACATAGTTTCATGCCAATTTTTGTTGTGAGCATACCAATTTTGGTGGTGAGCGTGCCAATTCTTGTTGTGAGCAAATAAAAGTTGTGTTTTGTGAGTTAAAGGATCCCTGGTGTCCTTTCACCTTAATCCTGACCTCGAAATCAGCAAACCTGAGTCATCGTCCTGACGTGACAATGAACCATAGGAAATGCCTCTTTCACTGTCCTGTTACCAACAGACGCCCCCAGCCAGTGCTGCTTATGCAGTTTGAACAAGCCCACACCCTGGTTCTCTGACAGTAAGTCCATGAAGATATTAAGGATTTTCTTTTAAGTCTTAACCTGTAAAGATTCCAGTTAACAACTAAATGAGCACAGTGACATTTTCTTCCCTCTTAGTCTGACATATTTTATCATTAGTACCTAAATTATAACAAAGAGGAAAATAGATCTCTAGGATTTAAATGATTTGGTTTCCTTGCAAGACATTCTTTTATTATTAAAGTTCTATTCTTTGTGTCTGAAAAAAACCCTACATCTTACTGGCTCTAACTGAAATATTTTCTAATACCCAAGCCTGCCAACAAAATGGAGTTGTTCAAAATATTTAATATTTCAATTTTAGGACAACTACTAAAATGCCAATTTGAATGTTTATTGCACAGTGCAAGAACAGGTGCTGGGGGGGGATACTTTAAAAAACAAAATACAGAAGGCTTCTGGGAAATGGCTCTGCTTGGAAACCAAATTAATTTTGAATGCTAATAAAATTTGAAATGTTGCAGAACACTACTCACAGAAAGGTAACTAACTTCTTATTTAGCAAACTTTCACTTTTAACTACAAAGACAGCAGAGCCATACTTAATTTTTACCATCTGTAGAATAGCTGCTGGAATACATATACGTACATATACACACACACTTTTGGGGTTTTTTTATATATACACACATATATATGCTAGAGGAAGTACAGAATAGCTGAGTTATTATTTTATAATATATCATCAGTATATTTTTTATACTGATTGACCCACAGAAAGCCATTGTTTAAGATATTAGGGAATCCAACTGAGGTCAATAAAAGCAAAGAAGTAAAGCAGCAGCCATGTCCCTAATTTACCTCTGTCTAGTGTTGCATTATGGGTAAAGAGTTTTCACAATTCAGTTTGCATTTGAGAATGCAGAGAAAAAAAAATCTGAGACCATGACTTCTGTTATTTTCCCACGTTCTAGACACCCAAAGGGAGACTTTACATATCAGATTCCAACTCATGGTTTAATTAAAGGCCAAATTAAGAACTAGTGAACACGGACACAGAAGGCAAGAGCACTAACAGCGAAAATGCTGACAGACTGGTTACCAAATTGGCACTACTGGGTGCAACTATAACATTTTGTTCTCTCATTTACTTTCAACAAAAAATACAAGTAGGAACATATTTTCTTTCAGTTTCCCCCCTCCCTTCTAATAAAAGAGATTCTGCCTGAGAGAAAATCTATCCCAAAAGCTCAGAAGAAGTTTCAAGGCACAGACTATTACAAAATTCCTTTTAGGGTTTAAAGTTCTTCTACCCTCTTTTCCACAAATAGAGCAATATCAATAACGCTATCTCCAAAGGTTTTTAAAGATTATTTATAATATCATAAAATTGCACTGGAAGCTTTAGTCAACTAAACACACCCTATTATTTTTTGTTTCCCTCACCACCATCTTTATTTGTCCCATCCACCTGTTAGTTCTCATCTTTCACACAGAATGCTTTGAGGTACACACTGTCAATTTTCCATTTGTTTGCCTTATGATTAATACAAAGGGGCCCTTGCTTTTAAGTGCTACC
Organism: Haliaeetus albicilla; assembly: GCF_947461875.1. Taxonomy (NCBI): domain Eukaryota; kingdom Metazoa; phylum Chordata; class Aves; order Accipitriformes; family Accipitridae; genus Haliaeetus; species Haliaeetus albicilla. The sequence continues at coordinate 41,336,476 of NC_091515.1, forward strand.
AATCATAAATGCCAGAGAAAAGAAAAATAAATTCAGTGTCAAGTATTATGAAACCATTTTCCTTTATGATAAATCATATCTCTAGAATGCATCTCAAATATCTAACATACAGGAAAAATACACAATGCAGCTATAGCAAAATACTGCAAGATAAATTTCACTGTGTTAATGTATATTTCCATGTCAAAAACACTTCCAGAAAACAACCCAAAATTTCAGTCTTCCTGTTTCAAATAATAATAATAATAAACAACCATGACACCCTTTGAACTGCACGGGTGCATGCTCCATTAATAATCACATATATTTGAGCATTTTTAAGTACATCACTTGGACTAGGAAATGTGGCTAATATCAAGAAACAGTATTTACAATGTGAACCAAATACTTTGTATTATGACTACGATTGCTGCAATGCCATCTATTTATATTGTAAAGTAGATAATTAGTCCCAACCCATGCCTGTTGCATGGAGGAAATCTTATTACTTTCCCAGGGTTCCCCCCACCCCCGATTGTGAGTATTGACACTACAAAGAGGGAATAAATTAATACGTTTTGATCAAGCACGCCAGAGTTTTTTTGTCATGTCCCATATAATGAAACATCCCCACTGTAAAGCTGTATCCCAACACTGTATATTTTATCTTGCCCTTAAGACTGCACGACCTCTCCTGCAACTATTCAGCCTTTTGAAAAAGTTTACTTTGTTTTTCCACTAAATTTTACACTAAATTTTCATGTGTGACTTGATGTGGTGGTTTCAAAGTTTGAGTAATTAGGCTGAAACCTCTGAAACAAACTAAAACAAAGAGACAGAGTATCAAAACTAGTTCTGTATTTGAAAAAGCCAAGATGAAGAAAAAGCATACTTTGTAGTTTATCCATATTAGTATACAAGACACTTCAAGCATTATACTGTTACAAGAATATCTCAACACATTAACAGTTTTGAAAGGGTTTCTACAAATAATCTTGGAACAAAACTATGAATTTTCTGAATCCTACCCCTAACCTGTAAAAAGCACAAAGAAAACAAATCTCATCTCTTCAAAGATCTGGTATTGCAGCTACAGAGGTTAGCGACCTCACATCCCAGAAGGAGCGTATTTACGATACAATAAGTGCCAGATTCGCCCTTTATACTAGAAAAATACCACTGAAACATTTGGCTACTGACCTTTCACAGCCATGAAATGTGACACAGATATACGTACTTGAACATCCACAGCACTAACACTTGCACTGCACCCCTAAGCCAGAGCACAAATCACCAAAGTAATACAGCTGGTATGCTGTATCCCATTTCCTCCAGTCTGCACTTGAATGAAGTAATTGAAAGTCTCCTCTGAGGGGAAATGTGCCTCAGACTAATGCAGCAACCAACTGACAGTAGCATGATTTCTGTTATTATTCCATTATCACACTGGGGGCTGTGCCTAAATGAGCATACTTCATCCCTGATGCCATTTCCTTTTATCCTGGCTCTAGTCTAAAAGCAGATCAATGTGAGTATATAGATGATATCACTTCAATTTACAGCTACCACCTCCCTGTTTCACATGCACAGATAGATCAATTCTTCCCCCAAAACGGTTAAGAAATGCATGAGGAGGCTCTTCTCCCAGAAAAGGGTTCTCTGCTATATTTGTCTACATAACTATACCAAGGAACTGTTTCTACTGAGCAAAACTAGGGGCGGGGAATTAAAAAAGTCACTACTATGCACTGGAAAATGCTGGCTGAAATACAACACAAACAAGGCCCAAACCAGAATTAAAACTATTTGATCTTTGAATATTATACAGAAAAGTTCCTAGTTTCCAAAACAATAAATTTCTGCAGCATTTCTCTGGGAGAAGGTAGTCCTCCTCAAAACCATAAAATGTCTTTTCATTTACATTTTTACAAGATCTTCCAAATGCAAACCAAATTCCTTCCCATTCCTTTCATAAGAAAGAAAGGGGAAAAATCCCCAGAGTTTGTTACTGAATAGTTCCCGTCAGACAGAATTTCCTCATTAATTGCAGATAAGAAAGCACTGCTACTAATCCAGGAGAGAGGATTTATAGGGCCAGGCCATCTCTGCACCTATATTCTGAAGCAATCATACTGTCCTGGTTTCAGCTGGGATAGAGTTAACTGTCTTCCTAGTAGCTGGTATGGTGCTATGATTTGAGTTCAGTATGCAAAGAATATTGATAACACTGATGTTTTCAGTTATTGCTAAGTAGTGTTTACACCCCAGCCAGCAACTAAGCACCATGCAGCCGCTCACTCACTCCCCCCCATCCAGTGGGATGGGGGAGAAAATCGGGAAAAGAAGTAAAACTCATGGGTTGAGATAAGAATGGTTTAAAAGAACAGAAAAGAAGAAACTAATAATGATAATGATAACACTAATACAATGAAAAAAGCAATAATAAAAGGATTGGAATGTACAAATGATGTGCAGGGCAATTGCTCACCACCCGCCGACCAACACCCAGCCAGTCCCCGAGCGGCGAATCCCTGCCCCCCACTTCCCAGTTCCTAAACTAGATGGGACATCACATGGTATGGAATACACTGTTGGCCAGTTTGGGTCAGGTGCCCTGGCTGGGCATGAGAAGCTGAGCAACAACTGAAAAACATCAGTGTTATCAACATTCTTCACATACTGAACTCAAAACATAGCACTGTACCAGCTACTAGCAAGACAGTTAACTCTATCCCAGCTGAAACCAGGACAGTATCTATCCCTTATTTTATACCATTGACGTCATGCTCAGTTCCCATACCTTTCGTTACATTAGCTACATCCTGATCAATCATCATCACCTTTCCATCCCTTTGAGACATATGAACAATGAGATGTATATATATATATGTATACACACACAGAGATATCATTCCTTTAGTTTATGGGTTATGTTCATAAAATGTTCATTGAGTTCATTTAGTTCCCAACTCTGGGCTCCATCTGTCATACCAGTCTTCCTGGGCAGGAGGGATGGTACAAAGTCCTCTCAGTCGGTAGAGCAGAATTGGGCTTCAGTGCAGCGTGACAAGTGGGTGACATTTGATGCAGCAGGAGGATGGTGTGCACCGTTGGATTGTTGCATGCTGGAGTCAGTTCTGATTCCATCACTATTGCGCTTCGCTCAGTTTTATCACAGTTCTTTCTTGCTTGATCTAAGGGATTCTTACTGTAGTAAGAATATAGCATATAACAATTATAGTAATGATAACATACAGTAGCAGGATTATATAGCAACTAATATCATACAGTTTAATTCTGGCTATTTTCACCTAAAATCAAATCCCCTTGAGGCACACATCTGACTTCCCCATCTTTTCGCATCACCCACCAAGTGCACCCAGGCCCTTGAGCAAAAGCAATCTCACGAATGGGTTTACCTTTGCCTGAGGCAGGAGTAACCCAGACTGTCTTCCCTAACATATTTTTTATGTGCACTACAGGGACTATCCCCTTCTACAGAAGGTAAAAATTCTGATTGGGCAGGGCCAGCCTGATTGGCAGATCCTCTGGTGTTGACTAACCAAGTGGCTTTAGCTAAATGTGTATCCCAATGTTTGAAGGTTCCACCCCCCATTGCTCTCCATGTAGCCTTTAACAGTCCATTGTATCGCTCAATTTTCCCAGAGGCTGGTGCATGATAGGGGATATGATACACCCACTCAATGCCATGCTCTTTGGCCCAGGTGTCTATGAGGTGGTTTCGGAAATGAGTCCCATTGTCTGACTCAGTTCTTTCTGGGGTGCCATGTCGCCACAAGACCTGCTTTTCGAGGCCCAGGATAGTGTTCCGGGCAGTGGCATGGGGCACAGGATATGTTTCCAGCCATCCGGTGGTTGCTTCCACCATTGTAAACACATGGCGCTTGCCTTGGCGAGTTTGTGGGAGTGTGATATAGTCAATCTGCCAGGCTTCCCCAAATTTATATTTCAGCCATCGCCCTCCATACCACAGGGGCTTTAACCACTTGGCTTGCTTAATTGCAGCACAGGTTTCACATTCTTGGAGAACCTGTGCAATAGTGTCCATGGTCAGGTCCACCCCTTGATCACGAGCCCATCTATATGTTGCATCTCTTCCCTGATGGCCTGGGGTGTCATGGGCCCACTGAGCCATAAATAGCTCACCCTTATGTTGCCAGTCCAGGTCCACCTGAGCCACTTCAACCTTGGCAGCCTGTACTGGTTTCAGCTGGGATAGAGTTAATTGTCTTCCCAGTAGCTGGTACAGTGCTATATTTTGAGTTCAGTATGAGAAGAATGTTGATAACACTGATGTTTTCAGTTGTTGCTCAGTAGTGTTTAGACTATAGTCAAGGATTTTTCAGCTTCTCATGCCCAGCCAGCGAGAAAGCTGGAGGGGCACAAGAAGTTGGCACAGGACACAGCCAGGGCAGCTGACCCAAACTGGCCAACAGGGTATTCCATACCATGTGACGTCCCATCTAGTATAGGAACTGGGAAGTGGGGACGGGGAATCGCCGCTCAGGGACTAGCTGGGTGTTGGTCGGCGGGTGGTGAGCAATTGCCCTGCACATCATTTGTACATTCCAATCCTTTTATTACTACTGTTGGCATTTTATTAGTGTTATCATTATCATTATTAGTTTCTTCTTTTCTGTTCTATTAAACTGTTCTTATCTCAACCCACGAGTTTTACTTCTTTTTCCCGATTTTCTCCCCCATCCTACTGGGTGCGGGGGGAGCGAGTGAGCGGCTGCGTGGTGCTTAGTTGCTGGCTGGGGTTAAACCACGACAGTCCATTTTGGCACCCGAACAGGGACACAAAGGGTTGAGATAACAACAAACCTGACCAGAGCTTGTTAAAACAAATTTTTATAAGCATTCATTATGTTGATTTATGTGTTCTTAGAGTTGTTGCTCTGGTTTTTAAAGCTCTGTTATGTATCACCTTGCTTGCTGTATGTAGTTCCTCTTCTGCTGCTTATCATCCGTGGGAGGTGGATTCAGGTTTTTGCTTTGATGTATGGTATAACACTGGTTTATGGTATGATAAAGTCATCGGCTGTGGGATTAATCCGGTATTTGCACTCAGCACTGTCACCCTTATACTGCGGGAGCCATCTGTGGGAAACTATTAATAATTACACCATTTACCTTTCCTCCATGGAAAACCAGTCTATGGGTGGGGTACCTTTCTTCCCCTCTCCTTTCTCCTTCAGTCCAGTTACAATGGTGTTTGAGAATTTTGAAAAATTTGAATACTCCTGGGATGTTGGGACTAGCACGGTCCTAGCCCTACTGCTAGGAATTAGCATGCTTCAGAATGTGGTTCAGCTCTCGTTTAAGGTTAAACAACTATTTAAGAAGATCACCCAGAGATGTGCCCCAAGGCTGGATAATTATGAGTGGCAGGGTGTGTGGGGTAGTATGGGCAAGTACCTAGAAAAGTGGGCACCTCCAATGTTTTGGAAATTCACCCCTGAACAAGTGCAGGATCCAGAAGAACTAGTAAAATATTTGGAAAAGGTATGCTGTCACCCCGGCAGCTCCAGAGAGATACAAATGACTGCAACGTGCTGGGGCCTGGCCCATGCCTATTGAGCCCTGTTCGACACCACTCAGTACCCTCAAGGGGAAGAGAAAGTCTCTGGACCTAACAACAAAACCATGAGCACCGTGGCCACCCAAACCTCGGCAACGGGCGCAATTGGAAAAGGGACACAAGCCATCAGCCTCTGGAGGAGACTCCTGTCAAGTGTGAAGGAAAGGTACCCTTTTAAGGAAGATGTTATATGTCAATCAAGCAAGTATAGCCACCATGGAAAGAGGTATCCAATATCTGAGGGAATTAGCTGTGCTAGAGACGATTCATCATGACCCGGACAACCCACAATTACCCAAAGATCCAGACGAAGTCCAATGCACACGACCCATGTGGCGGAAGTTTGTACGGAGCACACCATCATCCTATGGCAACCCACTGGCAATAATGACCTGGAAAGACGAAGAGGCACCGACAGTGGAGGAAGTGGCTCGCCAACTCCGTCAATACGAAGAAAATCTCTCCTCCTCCCTACAAGCCTGCATTTTGGCTGTGGAGAAGCTGTCCCAGGATGTCCAACAAATCAAAGAGGATATGTCCTACTCCACACGTGTAAGGACCAATGTCTCAGCTATTAGGAGTGAGCGCTCCTCTTCCCAAGAGAGAGAATATAGAAGGTACACACCGCGAGGTGCCCTGTGGTTTTACCTATGTGATCAGGGAGAGGACATGAGGAAATGGGACGGAAAACCTACCTCGGTCCTAAATGCACGGGTATGTGAGCTGTGAGGAAAAAACACCACAAAAGGGGATTCTACCAGGAAAAATGCCGCTCCAGTTTCCAAACGGAGTAGAAGGGCTGATCTTCTTTCTGATCCTCTTGAAGGGATTCTGAGCCAATTTTACGAGAAGTGAATACTGGATACTCTGACCAGAATTAGAGGGGCCCTGCCTCCAGCCAGGTGGAGGAAAGGGATAACCGGGTCTATTGGACTGTGTGGATTCGATGGCCTGGCACGTCAGACCCACAGGAGTATAAGGCTCTAGTAGACACCGGCGCACAGTGCACTCTAATGCCATCAAGTTATAAAGGGGCAGAACCCATTTGTATTTCTGGTGTGACAGGGGGATCCCAAGAGTTAACTGTATTGGAAGCTGAAGTAAGCCTAACTGGAAATGAATGGCAGAAACACCCCATTGGGACTGGTCCAGAGGCTCCGTGTATCCTTGGCATAGACTATCTCAGGAGAGGGTATTTTAAGGACCCGAAGGGGTATCGATGGGCTTTTGGTATAGCTGCCTTGGAGACGGAGGGCACTGAACAGCTGTCTACCCTGCCTGGTCTCTCTCAAGACCCTTCGGTTGTGGGGTTGCTGAGGGTTGAAGAACAACAAGTGCCAATTGCTACCACGACGGTGCACTGGCGGCAATATCGCACCAACCGAGACTCCCTGATTCCCATCCACAAGTTGATTTGCCAACTGGAGAGCCAAGGAGTGATCAGCAAAACTCGCTCACCCTTTAATAGTCCCATATGGCCAGTGCGGAAGTCTAATGGGGAGTGGAGACTAACAGTAGACTATCATGGCCTGAATGAAGTTACGCCACGGCTGAGTGCTGCCGTTCCAGATATGCTAGAACTTCAATATGAACTGGAATCAAAGGCAGCCAAGTGGTATGCTACAATTGACATTGCTAATGCGTTTTTCTCAATCCCTCTGGCAGCAGAGTGTCGTCCACAATTTGCCTTTACTTGGAGGGGTGTCCAGTACACTTGGAATCGATTGCCCCAGGGGTGGAAACACAGCCCCACCATTTACCATGGACTAATCCAGACTGCACTGGAAAAAGGTGAAGCTCCGGAACACCTGCAATACATTGATGACATCATTGTATGGGGCAACACAGCAGAAGTCTTTGAGAAAGGGAAGAAAATAATCCAAATCCTTCTGAAAGCCGTTTTTGCCATAAAAGAAAGTAAGGTCAAGGGACCTGCACAGGTGTATTGGGTCTGGCTCCCCTGTCCAGCTGAGGATGGAGGAGTGATAGAACGGCTTTGGTGGGCACCTGGCGTCCAGCCAGGGTCAACCCATCACAACAGGAGATCCAGTTTTTAGGAATAAAATGGCAAGATGGACAGTCTTTTTGCAAAGGGAAGAAATAAAGAGGTTGCTGAAACTCAAGTCTTCACTACAAGGTAATGAGGAGAATTAGGGTAGGGAACATGGGAAAAAAACCCAAACAATCTTGAAGATGGGATATGATGCAGGACAGGAAATGTAAATAGAAGGACTGCAATCAGTATGTGGTACTGTGGAGAATGACTGACTTAATGATTGTATCACTCCACCTTTCATTTCCCCCAAAGCACACAGTGCTGCTAGGCTGAAAACCAACACTGGAATAGTCAAGAAGGAACAGTGAAGAAGACTCAAGTGTAGATGAGCCAGTGACTGTCAGAATTTTTACTATTCTTTAATCACTCATAAACCTAAACTTGTCAAATATAGGGTTATCAAACCATTTCCAATGCTGAGCACTATTCTTGCTCAAAATAAAAATTAGTGGGGTGGTGATGGGTCAGTTCCAAGTTTAATAGATGTTTCTGCCTGAAATAGCATGAAACTATTTCTTTCATTATTCTCATTCATAATGTAACTGTCACAGTCTGTTTGGATCTCTCAAATTACAGGACAATGTACTCTGTAAATTAAACTTTATTTTATGAGCTCATTGGGAAAGAAAACAAAGAAACATGAGCAGCCTCGTGGTGCTTTGTTGCCAGCTGGGCTTAAACCACAACACACGACAAACCAGGGCTCAATCCCCTTTGTATAGACTAGTCTAACATGTGAATTCACTAATTCATGAGGTTTCTAACAAGTTCTCTAATTCATAACTCACAAATCACTACTCATAACTTCCAACTCATGCACCTATGAGCAAAATAGTTACATAGCTGACAGCGAGAGCGCTCATCCTTCCTCCTCCATCACAGTGTGGGTGTCCCCTGTATCATACCAGAAAGCATGAAAGCCTCAGCAGTCCAGCATCTGTTGGATCTGCTTCAAAAACTTTTTGGGTAAGCTGATGTTTTTTACCTTCCAGCTTGGAAGTTTGGTCTATACCATTTCCATGAGTTAGAAGATTCTGAAAAAAACTGCCAGACAATCAATATGCAAGGATAATGGCTGCAGGAGACAGCAAGCTGCAGGTGACAGTGGCTGCATAATGATCTTTAGCCCATTCTGGCCACCATGCCCTGCCTATGTGTTGCCCTTGCTTTGACCTAATGGTGCTGCTCCCAGCATACATCAGGCCTTAGCATGAGCTGAGTGTTAGCCAAAATCTGAGCAGGAGTTGAGTGAACAGTCACATGTAACCCATAACACAGTCCAGAATGGCTCCAGCACACTGCCATAAAAATCACAGCAATATAGATATAAAGCAGGCCAAGGATGGGAAGTCCATTTGGCCATTACCACATTACAGAAGACATTTGCTAAAATATTTCAAACAAAACTGCCAGCAAGTCTGTACAGAAAAAAATAAAAACCATAAAAAACAGAGTCTGGTTGAAATACACAGAATCGTTATATGTAGTTATAGGTGTTTAGAAAAAGGGGGGAAGCTTTGCAAACACAGGAAACCTGGGGAGAGGGAGAAGCTGTGGGGGGCATGGTTTGTTTGCCTGTTTTTTAATTAAAGAAATATATATCTTCTTGGGAGAGTCCCTTCAAGTTGCTCCATAAATAAGAAGCTTTTGCATCCTGAATACACTTTTGACCTAACGAAGAAAACACACATAAAAACGATTTGCATCCCAGTTGCTTGTTCTGTCCATCACATGCTTCATAGAAACTTCAAGTAATTCTTGCCTTGTAACCATGCCTAATTTAATATGAAAGTCAAAATCTCAGCTCGAACCCCTAGGGGCACTCAGCTGGGTTACTGTTAAATCTCTGTCAGCACGGTAAAACACCCACCCAATCCACTCCTAACTAAGCCAAGATAGTAATAAATTCAATAAACTGGAAAAAAAGCCACTTGCACTATGCTAGTTTCTAGAATATAAAGTATATCTTCTGTAAGGGCATCTTTAGTTTGACATTCCCTCTGTACATCTCTTCATTCCCCTCCCCCATTTCCTAACATTAAAAGCAAACACAACATAATTAAGTAGCTGTTTTAGGTTTGTGTGGTGGGGTTTTTGGTAGCAGGGGAGGTTCCTGTGAGAAGCTGCTAGAAGCTTCCCTGCCTTCAAGTTGGACCCGCCTCTGGCCAAGGGAGGGACCCCACACTGGAGCAGGGGAAGAGTGAGGAGTCCTCCCCCTAAGGAGGAAGAATCAGCAGAGACAATGTGTGGCGAACTGACCGCAACCCCCATTCCCTATCCCCCTGTGATGCTGGGGGTAGGAGGTAGAGAAAAGTGGGAGTGGAGTCGAGCTGGGAAGGAGGGAGGGGTGGGGGGAAGGTGTTCTAAGGTTTGGTTTTACTTCCTAATATCCTTGTTTTGTTTTGATTTGTAGTAAATTAAATTGATTTTGTTTCTTTCCCAAGTTGAGCCTGTCTTTTGCCCGTGACCATAACTGGGGAGTGATCCCTCCCTGTCCTTGTCTCGACCCATGAGCTTTTCTTTATATTTTCTTCTCATCCCACTGGGGCCAGGAAGGAGGAGTGAGCGAGCAGCTTCATAGTGCTTCGTTGCCAGCTGGGCTTAAACCACGACAGTAGCAAAATTCTCCTTACTTGTAACTTCAAGCTACTTTAGTTTATGTTCTTTTTTTGTTTTTGTTTTGGAATGTTTTGCAGGTGCTTTGGGTTAACCCCAGTAGGTAGCTAAACAGTACACAGCTGCTCACTCAATTCCCCCCCCCCCCCCGGGGACAGGGGAAGAGGAAAGTGTTATGGGTTTGTGTGGGGTGGGGTTCTTTTGGTAGTGGGAGAGGGGGCTGCAGGGGTGGCTCCTGTGAGAAGCTGCTAGAAGCTCCCCTGGCTCCAAGTTGGACCTGCCTCTGGCCCAGGCCAACCCAATCATTGACAGTGGTAGCACCTCTGGGATAACATATTTAAGAAAGGGGAACCTGCAGTGAGTAGGGGGATTGGAATGTGAGAGGAACACCCATGTGGATACTGAGGTCAGTGAAGAAGGAAGAAGAGGAGGAGGGATGCCTGAGGAGGCTGATGCCCCTGCAGCCCATGGAGGTGAGCAGTGGAGCAGAGGCCCCTGAAGATGGCTGTGACTCCATGGGAAAGCCTGCGCTGGAGCAGTGTGTGACTGAAGATCGGTCAGCAGAAAGGACCCATGCCAGGGAAGTTTGTGAGGAACTGCAGCCTGTGGAAAGGACTCAAGTTGGAGAAGTTCATGAAGAACTGTCTCCTGTGGGAGGGACCCCATGATGGAGCAGGGGATGAGTGAGGAGTCCTTCCCCTGAGGAGGGTACACCCTGGTAGAATTCACAGTCTTGAGGGATATGGGCCAGGTGAAGAGTAGAGTCAGGATGCTGAATTTTAGGAGGGCAAAGGTTCAGTTGTTTAAGGAATTAGTGGATGGGACCCTCTGGGAAACTGCCCTCAGGGATGAAGGAGCTGAACAGAACTGGAAGCTCTTCAAGGATGTTTTTCTTAGAGCGGAAGAGCTCTTGATTCTCATATGTAAGAAGTCAGGAAAGAAAGGCAGGAGACCAGTATGGCTGAGTAAGGACCTCCTGGTCAAACTAAAATGTAAGAAGGAAATGCACAGGCAGTGGAACCAGGGACATGTATCCTGGGAAGAATATAGGGACATTGCCTGGATGTGTAGGGATGGGATCGGGAAAGCTAAGGCACAGCTGGAGCTGAATTTGGCAAGGGGTGTGAAGAATAATAAGGCCTTCTACAGGTACATTGGCCAGAAAAGAAAGATTAAAGAAAATGCCCCTATGCCCTGGTTTCAGCTGGGATAGAGTTAATTGTCTTCCTAGTAGCTGGTACAGTGCTGTTTTGAGTTAGGTATGAGAAGAATGTTGATAACACACTGATGTTTTCAGTTGTTGCTAAGTAGTGTTTAGACTAAGTTAAGGATTTTTCAGCTTCTGATGCCCAGCCAGCAAGAAGTCTGGAGGGGCACAAGAAGTTGGGAGGGGACACAGCCAGGGCAGCTGACCCAAAGTGGCCAATGGGGTACTGCATACCATGTGATGTCACATCTAGTATATAAACTGGGGGGAGTGTGTGGGGGGAATCGCTGCTCGGGGACTAACTGGGCATCGATCAGCAGGTGGTGAGCAATTGCCCTGCGCATCATTTGTATATTCCAATCCTTTTATTATTACTGTTGTCATTTTATTAGTGTTATCATTATTAGTTTCTTCTTTTCTGTTCTATTAAACTGTTCTTATCTCAACCCATGGGTTTTACTTCTTTTCCCAATTTCCTCCCCCTTCCCACTGAGTGGGGGGGGAAGTGAGTGAGCAGCTGTGTGGTGCTTAGTTGCTGGCTGGGGTTAAACTATGACACCCTACCCAATAAATAAGACAGGAGAACTGGTGACAACTGACATGGGGAAGGCTGAGGTCTGCAGCAACTTTTTTGCCTTTAGTTTTCAATGGTAATCTCTCTTCCCACATCTCTCAAGCTTCTGAAACTCAAGGCAGGGACTGGGGGAACGAAGTCTCTCCCATCATAGGAGACGATCAGGTTTGAGACCACCTGAGGAACCTGAACATACACAAGTCCATGGGACTGATGAGATGCATCTCATGGTCCTGAGGAAATGGGCAGATGTAGTTGCCAAGCCACTCTCCATCATATTTGAAAAGTCATGGCAGTCAGGCAAAGTCCTCAGTGACTGGAGAAAAGGGAATGTCGCACACATTTTTAAAAAGGGTAAAAAGGAGGACCCTGGGAACTATTGCAGTCTTTCAATACCTAAAGGGGGCTTATAAGGATGAGTGAAAAAGATTTTTTTTTTTTTTTTTTTTTTTTTTTTTTTAACCAGGGCCTGTAGTGACAGGACAAGGGGTAATGGTTTTAAACTAAAAGAGGGTAGATTTAGATTGGAAAAAAGGAAGAAATTCTTTACAACAAGGGTGGTGAGGCACTGGAACAGGTTGCCCAGAGAAGTTGTAGATGTCCCATCCCTCAAAAGTCAGGTTGGATGGGGCTTTGAGCAACCTGATCTAGTGAATGATGTCCCTGCCCATGGCGGGGGGGTGGACTAGATGATCCTTAAAGGTCCCTTCCAACCCAAATCATTTAATGAATTTAAACAAAGACAAGTCATCTATAGTTACTGCAAAACTAACACTGAGTTAGTCATCTTCCCTTTGAAATAAATCAGATCTTGGGGATGGAAACATTTAATACCTTACCTTTACTTCATTTCCTTTTGCAGTATGGATGAGAGAACATAACAAGGCACTCTTCAGCCTTCCAAGCTAAGTCCCAAGCTCCTCTTTTTTCTCAGGTATTTGTGTTGGAAGTAGAGAAGGAAACCAACTGTGAGGCAAAGTCGTTATTAAGTCTATATTTCAAAGACATGACGTGTGAGTTTGTGGATGTTCACCACAGTCAGGACGTGATCTGAAGAGTATGTAAAATACAGTTCATAAAAATAGTAAGTTCTGTAAGAAGCAAGGGTAATGAAATCAAATTTATTTATTTAAGGAACTTGTGTCTCATGACCAAACTGTCTAATAACCTCAAAGTATCAACAGAAAAGTTTCCTGTGGTTGGAACCATCATAACATCTTCCCCCTCCTATTAGCAGATCTTTAATTTCCTATTAGGATTCTCAGAAATGATGGGGCTCACTTCTGCCTTGCCTTCAATGGAGCTGTCCCCAAGGGATCTCTCACAGGAACACAGCAGATTTAGAACACTCACAAATTTGACAGAAAATGTCCAGTGGATGCCTAAATTAAAGGGAGAAAAGGGAGAAAGACACATATGGAACAACATAATTGCCAAGGCTTCTTTTCCATCAATAATTTTTTTTAATAAAAATAAAAGCTTTTCTTGAGAATTGATTATTTACTAGAACACAGTTACAGTAGAGGAGGAAAACAACTTTTTTTACACCTTCTTTATTAAATAAATTGTCACTGGAAATCATTTGTGAATTAAAATTATGGAGAATTACAATAACAGTATCCTACGCTTCAAGAACACTTTTCAGATACAGAGACTGCTTGGGCAGACCTCACTGTAGGTTATGAACTTAGCTTGAAAGTAAAAAGAGAGAAGGAAAATATTTTATTTTCACTTGGCCACAATAAAACTGCAGTCCCAATAAAATACTAGACAGACATTAGACAGCTCATCAGAATCAGTTGTCTTTCTACAGACCTGCAAATTTCCATGATAATGCTGAGATACTGTTGTCTAGCTTTAAATGCTGGTACAGGTCTCAAAACCTGAGAGCAAAGCATCTGAAGACAGAAATTAGACAACTGTGAGTAGTCACTCAATCCATGCCCACAAGAAAAGTATATGCCACATAGAGCAAATGAGTATCTTACAACTTACACATCTTTAAAAATTTAATCCTGTCTGTTTAATTAAAGCAACAATGAATGTATTTGCTTTTACTGTGAGCTCCTTTTGTACTCTAAAAGAGAGTTTGGGGGTGGTGGTGAAGGAATGCAGTATTATGAGTGGCATCAGTGCCTACTTTTAGGAGAACAGCCATCAAAAAAATAGATTAAGAACTTCCGGAATCTTTTTAATTACTTTTGTAAAAGCTCTGGTCTTTGCCTTCTGTGCTCACATATTTCTTTAAAGGACAATATCCATTCTTATGAATATGTGCTTTTACAGTACAGTATCTAAACATAAACTAAAAAGATGAGAGACAGAATTAAAACAATAGTTAAGAATGGTCACCATAAAATTGTTAAGCCTATTTCTGACAATGTGTATTAAATGTAAGGGTGAAACAAAGCACGTTTGAATCAGCAGACCATTAAGATTCCTTCAGAGTCATTATAGTCAGTCACATCAAGAATAAGTTGGGGACATTTAAATCAAGTGGATTATTTAACTGCGATGCATGAGTGTAGATTCTCAAGTAATTAAAAAAAAAAATCCATAGGAAGTTTTTGTAGAAGAAAAATTATCGAGTACTTGAATGCAGTGTAGAGCTTTTTCCCAATGTAGTAAGATGCTCTGCTTTCCAAATGCCCTGAAAGTGACAACTTTCTGCTCCCAGAACTCACTACATTCCTGCTCAGAATTAATTAGGTAAACTAATTAATTAGGGGAGCCATTTGAGAAGTATTAAAAACCATTAAATGCTTTTTCTTTATTTTGGAAAGAACAAAATTGATCTTACATTTTCCATTTTCTGCTGTATTATAGACAAAAAGTACTTGTAAGCTAAGGTGCAAAAGAACACATTTCGACTACCAAAAAGAGAGCTTTATATCTAGAAACAACAATAGACCTGAACTTTAGTGGCATTAGTAGATCCCAGTAATGTAATTTCTTTTGTTACTCTAATGTAATAACATGTCCAAACACTACCTCATTAAAATGCCTCCAATGAGACTTATTGCCAAATAAAGTGTACTATCTGAAGAGTCGAATTCTTCCTACAAATTAAAAGAAACACCTCCCCCTCCCCACACACCCCCCAGATAAAAAATGCCTTTTTCCTTTTCTGCACAAACCCTGTGTTTTACATTAAGGTGACCTTAATCTTTCACTGCACAGGAAGGGGGGGGGGGTGTGTGGGGTGGCTGCTGGCTTGAACTGCTATAATTAACAGTGATGTAATTACCTGTAAACTTTACACTATTTCAAAACATGGCCATGCTGGCCTGAGTTCTCCTAATTTAGAAATAAAAGGGAGTAAGTGTCATATGTGTGATGATAAGTTGCTTTCATTGACTTAAAAATGTGGCCACTCATTTTTACATATTTACACATAGACACAGTACTTCCTGTTCTATTAAGTGTTTCTTTAGTCAATTTTGAGGCAGAGCTATCCTAAAAAATAAAGTTCTTCAGAGCTGTACAATTATAGTTTCCAAGCAATACATAAATATGGATATTTTTATGGGGATAGAAAGTTAAATTCTAAGAACATTTAGTTTTAATGGCCTGAAGTTATATTCATATGTATTTGGGGGAAAGTTTTTTAAACTACAAGCTCTATTTCTAAGATGACTTAACGACATGTCGTGGTTTAACGCCAGCCAGCAACCAAGCACCATGCAGCCGCTCACTCACCTCCCTCACAGTGGGATGGGGGAGAGAATCAGAAGGGTAAAAGTGAGAAAACTCTTGGGCTGAGATAAAGACAGTTTAATGGGTAAAGCAAAAGCCGTGCAGGCAAGCAAAGCAAAACAAGGAATTCATTCACTACTTCCCATCAGCAGGCAGGTGTTCTGCGGCAATGAAAGAGGCACTCGGGATGACAACGAGTTGGTTCCGAAGCAACGGCAAAAAAGGAACTCTTTATTGTCTCTTACAGCATACTTCTATGTTACTAACACAGGAGCGCATATCTGGCTCGGCTGGGATGTTTGCCAGTCCTCAGAACAATTAAAGATAAAAACATTCCATACACGTACTCATGACTGTCTTCAGCCACATCTTCCCAGGCCTACACAAGGCCATCCTCCAACCTGACCTTGTGAAACTAGTTCTTCAAAGGCTTGGCAAACATGCAGCACAACAAATTCTAACAGTCACTCTTGAAAACAAATGCCAGGTGTTCCGAGCTGCTCCCACATCTCCCCCTTTTTTGTTTAGGAACATCAGATTCACGAGGAAGGCAGTGAGGACTCTAGCTTCGAACCGACGCAATCCTCGTACTGCTCCTCCGATGATTCTGACTGCTGCAAACACACAAATGATTAATAACCCTCCAACAGCAATACAAATTCAGATACACAGATTTAAACCTTCAAACCATGTATTTTTGGATTTAATCATTTAACACTATTAGACAATTCTTCAAAAAACATTTTGTTGTGCTTATTTTGTATATTTCCCATTTGATCTTGTAATATCTGTGCAAGACCTTAGATCTCTCCTGCAATATTAATAGCAAATGCACCTTGTAAATGCACCTTCACCTGATTCCAATCTCATACACTTTCATTCCTTTGTAAAGGAGTTACACAGAGCCCTTGTTTTTGAAATTCCCAATCACAATGTAATTTCATTCTATTTTGTAATGCACTTTGTCTATCTCCATGTGATGGGTTGATCCTGGCTGGACACCAGGCACCCACCAAAGCTATTCTATCACTCCTCTCTCCTCAGCTGGACAGGGTGACGGGAAATGAGGTTTGCAGTCAGTTCATCACACATTATCTCTGTCGCTTCATCCTCCTCAGTGGCAGCACTCATCACATTCTTCCCTGCTCCAGCATGGGATCTCTCCCACGGGAGACAATCCTCCATGAACTTCTCCAGCATGGGTCCTTTCTGCGGCGTGCAGTCCTTCAGGAGCATACCGCTCCAGCGTGGGTCCCCATGGGGTCATAGGTCCTGCCAGAAAACCCGCTCCGTGGGCTTCTCTCTCCACAGATCCGCAGGTCCTGCCAGGATCCTGCTCCAGCGCGGGCTTCCCACAGGGTCACAGCCTCCTTTGGATACCCACCTGCTCTGGCATGGGGTCCTCCACGGGCTGCAGGTGGATATCTGCTCCACTGTGGACCTCCATGGGCTGCAGGGGAACAACCCGTCTCACCATGGTCTTCACCACGGGCTGCAGGGGAATCTCTGCTCCAGTGCCTGGAGCACCTCCTCCCCCTCCTTCTTCACTGACCTTGGTGTCTGCAGGGTTGTTTCTCTTACATGTTCTCACTCCTCTCTCCGGCTGCCGTTTCTGTGTGCTGCAACCCCTTTTCTCTTCCCACCATCCAGCTTTTTTTTTCTCTCTTTCTTTTTTTTTTTTTTTTTTTTTTTATACACAGAGGCGCTACCACTATCACTGATTGGTTCGGCTTTGGCCAGCGGCAGGTCCGTCTTAGAGCTGGCTGGCATTGGCTCCATCGGACACAGGGGAAAACCTCCAGAAGCCCCCACAGAAGCCACCCCTGTAACCCCCTGCTACCAAAACCTTGCCACACAAACCCAAGACACTCCAAACTAAATTACCGCTGCTTCTAAAAGTGTCCAATTGTGCTAGTGTCGTTGATCAATTTGTACCTGGGTATTCATTTCAGACGTAACATTTTTTAATACATTAGCTACTGTGCAAGCAGTCTGAACGGATTTCACAAGCACCGTGGTAGCAACGACGGCAATAGCTGCAGTAATGATAGCTGATATTACAAAGGCAATTAGCCATCCTATAAATCATTTTGGGTGACTAATTGTCCGCTTTAAAAGCCTTGATAATTGACTTAATCCTGATTCCCTTTCCCACGATTTGGTCATATTTACAGGGATCCACAATTCAGCACGACGTCACATTGGCATGATTACTGTAAGACTTAGTTCAGATATATTCTTATGAGTAAACCAGCTAAAATACAAAGGTTAATTCAGATTAGTTTCAAAAGCATGGTTACGTAAAGCGATATCTATAGATTGAGCTGCTACAAAAACATAAGGATGTGAAGTACATATCATCACCGAATCTTTGTGATTCTGTGTCAGGTTCAAACTTATACAATTGTTCTTTCGATAATCACCATGGGCTATTTGTCATTTTATAAATGGCATACCTATCACCCATGACTTCATGAAAAAAGGTCCAGTCTTATTATTATACTGAGCTTGTAATACTGGCCAAGACAATCCTCCCTCAGATCATTTCAGGGAATAATAAGTATGTGTGTCATTGACACGGATCCATTCTTTCTTTTCTGCTAGTGGGCCAGGAGGTAGTAACTATACCCCTCCCTGTCCATTTTGTGTCATTACTAGAGATAGGAATCTCTGAATCCCACCACGTTACTGGCCTAAACAAAGGAGGGTCAGTAACATGGGCCCAATAAAAATGTTGCGCCTGAGCCATGGTGACTATGTAAAGAAAAAGGATCAGAATTCTTACAATACTGTTGCTGGCCACTATTGCCAGGTATGCTAAAAAATGTATTCTTTGGAGTAGGATACACAATGTATCATCACGCTAGCTTGTTGCTGCAGTCTCTTCAAATCTCTCCACGTGATAGCTTTCTCATTCTTGATGCGCTGCTTCCTCCTCATTCATTTCTCCTCTTTCAAATTCAGAGTCTTCATCTGCGGGATTGGGTTGTTCGAGTAGTTTCACCAGCTCATGATAGGGTTTGATGTGATGAGTGGGCAGCCACCTAGGTCCTGCTGGTAGAAGAACACACGCATACCCTCTTCCCCAAGTTATTAGTTCAATAGGACCAAGCCATGAGTTACTTACTAATGGATCTCGATATAATACTTTTGGTCGTTCTGTAAACTTCCCGTGTTCACCAGAATAATGCTTTTCCATGGGTGTGACAGATTGTTGAGAATTCACATTTAAAAAATTTAAGGTATAAATTGCATTGTCTAATTGTTCCTGTGGGCCGATATTTCCCCTTTGTTGTTTTAACAGCATATTTTTTAAGGTCGCATGACTGCGTTCAATTATACCTTGTCCTTGTGGGTTATAGGGTAGCCCTGTGACATGAGCTATACCCCATTGTTGCAGAAACAATTGTGTGCTTTTAGCCGTGTAACCAGGCCCGTTGTCTGTTTTTATCATTTTAGGAACCCCGAGAATTGCAAAACAACGGGTCCAATGTTTTTTAATATCTTTTACCTTCTCCCCTGTGCGTGCAGACGCACACAGTGCTCCAGAAAAGGTATCTACAGATACATGTACATACTTAAGACGGCCAAAAGAATTTACATGGGTAACATCTGTTTGCCATATTTCATTAGCTTGTAGGCCTCAAGGTGTAACACCACTAGGAAAGCTGTGTGGTGTCAGTCGCTGACAATCAGGGCAAGAGCAAATAATGTCCTTGGCTTGAGATAAAGAAATCTTAAATTGTTTGCGCAAGCCAGCAGCATTTTGGTGAAAAAAGGAATGAGATGCTCTCGCATAATCAAATTGTGATACAGCTACTGTCAATGAATCCGCTATTGCATTACCTTTTGTCAAGGGTCCTGGTAAAGTGGTATGAGATCGAATGTGAACAATAAATAAGGGATGTTTTTGATGGGAAATCAACGACTGAATTTGAAAAAGCAAATCAAACAATTCTCTGTCATTAATTTCTTTCAGAAAAGCACCATTAATACGTTGGACAATATTAACAACATACTCAGAGTCGCATACTATATTTAAGGGCTCATGTGAAAACAAGGTGAGGGCATGCAAAACTGCCCAGAGTTCAATCTTCTGAGTAGATCCATCATGTTTTGTTACGGAATGTTTCCTCTCATTGTTGTCATGCCATGCTACAGCTGCTTTTCCTGTTTTTCTGGAGCCATCTACAAAAACAGTTTTAGCATCATTAATAGGTTTCCGTTGAACAATTACATCTTCAGCTAGAGGTAAATATATTAAGTTATGTAAGAATTTATCGGGTGGATAGGAAAATGTAATTCTGCCTACAAAATCAGCTAATGCAATCTGAAACTGTTCAGAATTTTCTAAAAGGAATTGATAATTAGAGGTAGTGAGCGGCAAATGAATTATTTCTGGATCATAACCGGTAATACTTTGCACCCGAGTACGGCCTTTCATTATAAGAAGAGCATACAGTTCAGCTGGAGTAGTGATTGTTTTCTTTAGTGTGTCGGGGAGAAAAATCCATTCCAAATAATATACTTTGTAATTTCTAGCTGTCCTATTAATCCAATTGGTTGATGCTCTGTTCTGAGTACAAGGAAACGGACAGGCAAAGAACTCCTTATGCGATCTGCTTTCATCTTTGAAATGTGTTCAGTAACTAATTTCAGCTCTTGCTCTGCAGCAGAGGTCAGTTTTTGTGCATCGTTGAGGGTGCTGATTTGTACATTTAGTTTTAGTGTCTGAGGTTTAACATGTCGTTCAGATAAAACCCACCCTAGATATTTCCAGGGCGGCATGGACTGAATTTTCTCTTTTGCAATTTGCAATCCATGAGCTTGAAGTGCTATCAGTAATTGTTCTAAGGTTTGATCAATATATGTTTGTTCTTTAGCACTGATGAGAATATCATCCATATAGTGATAAATGATACTAGAAGGGAACTGTTGTCGAACGGGTGCCAGAACAGCAGCAACATACAGTTGACAAATTGTAGGGCTATTCATCGTGCCTTGTGGCAACACAGTCCACTGATATCTATCCATTGGCTGTGCATTATTTACAGAAGGCACAGAAAAAGCAAAATGTTCGCAATCTTCAGGATGGAGAGGGATAGTGAAAAAGCAATCTTTTAAATCAATTATTAAAATGTTCCAATCTGCGAGTAAAAGGGTAGGATTTGGGATTCCTGGTTGTAAAGATCCCATTGGTTGCATTACTGCATTAATAGCTCTCAAATCATGCAATAGTCTCCATTGCCCTGATTTTTTAGGAATAACAAAAATGGGGTTATTCCATGGGCTATTAGACCGAACAATGTGCCCTGTTTGAAGCTGTTCCTGGACTAGTTATATGGCATGAGTTAACTTTTCCCCTGATCAACCCAAACTGGTTTTTCTGTTAACCATTTCAGTTTGAGCAGGGGTTTAATGTCAGTGACCGCTACAATAAATTTGACTTTTCCGTGGTTAATGTCACGTCCCATTGCTGCAACAAGTCTCGTCCCCATAGATTCATGGGTGTTTGCATTACATAAGGTTGAATCCATGCCCCCTTTTTTTCAGGGCCAGTTACTGCTAATAAATGAATGCGCCGAAGTGGTACTTGCAACCCCTCTATTCCTGTGATGGTAGTATGTACTGGTTCTAAAGGCCAATCAGGTGGCCAAACATTTTGAGAAATAATTGTAACATCGGCACCTGTATCTACTAGTCCCGAAAACGTTTTTCCCTGTATTAGAATTTCTAATGTGGGCTGTTTTGTAGTAATAGCTTTTGTCCAAAAGACATTTTCATTTATGCTACCAAAGTTTCCTTCACCTCGGGGAACTTGTTTTGAATTTGGAACCCAATATGGAAATAAAAGAAGCTGAGCAACTTGTTGTCCTGGCTGCAGAACATGATAGCCAAACGGGACAGTAATCATAATTTTTAATTCTCCTTGATAATCAGAATCAATAACGCCTGGTAGTACTAATATACCTTGTTTGGAAGTACTAGAGCGTCCTAATATTAAGCCAACCATGCCTTTTGGAAGGGGACCCCAAATTCCAGTACTAACTACTTTTATTTCTTTTGGTGTATTTAATACTACTTCTGTGGTAACTGCCAAGTCCAACCCGGCACTGCCTGAGGTTGCTGAGCATAGGTCTGTGACTCTGTATCGTTTGAGTTGGTTAACAACTGATTCATCTGCACCATATGAGGCGGGGCACTGTAATTTTGAGGGGCGCAGGACCGGACGCCCCTTCTCCCATTTCCCGAGAACAGGCGACCATCTTTATTAAATTTTGAGTGGCATTGATTACTCCAATGATAACCCTTTTGGCATCTAGGACATAACTGAGCTGGCTTTTTGTCTCCTGGTTTTTGTCATTTTTTGGGACAGTTTTTACTGATATGTCCCTCTTTTCCACAATTGAAACATTTCAGAGAAGTCTTTTGTAATTGAAGGTGTGATATCGCAGCTGCTAATGCGGACACACGGTGAATTTCCATGCCTATATTTTGACATACCTTTATATATTCACCTACATCAGTAGCCTTGCCTTTACTGGGCATTAGTGCCGCCTGACAATCACTGTTATCGTTTTCAAATGCCAATTGGAATAATAGTGCATTAGCAGCTTCAGCATTATCAATTTGTCTTTGAATTGCATTCTGCAATTTGTCAATAAAGGACAGATAAGATTCTTGTGATGTTACCGAAAAGCTGGTTGAAGAAACTCTCTAAGACTCTTTTTGGAGTTTTAGAAAGCAGGCATTCTTTATTGCAGCGCTGGATGCACGGAGGATAGTTCCACCTAGCGTGCATACCACAGCTTTAGCACAAACAGGTTATATAGAATAACTAATTGCGTATTAATCAGATTAGTATACATATACATAAAAATGATTGCAACTGATTATCTTAGTACTGCCTACATCCGATCATGCGCAATGAAGGATCCATTTGAGTCAAAGGGCTGCTTTTGCGACCACCGACCCATTTGAAGTTCTTGTTGGCTGTCCTTGAAGTCTTTATTCTTGTCCTTGTTCTTTGATCTTGAAGCTTAACGCAGCTTCAGTCACGTGCGGTCAGTTTCAACATTGTTCTCATCTAGCGTACAGGAACATCTAGTCATAAGAGCAAAGAACTGCAAAACTTAGGAGTAACTACCTCTACTAGTTAATTGCTTGGCTATACTTTTGTCTATTGTTTCAATCATAGTGTTAGTATAAGATTTCTAATAATTATTTACCAAATCTCACTTTTACAGTCGCCTAGCAGCAAACCAGTTTCCACGGCTGGTACAAAATATTAAAACCATCAAAATATTTAGACATACCATACAGAATGTATGGAAATATGATATCAGCACAAATAAGAGAGGGTATGGAGGAAGTGAGCAGAAGAACAGATGCTTCAGGCCTGGGTATATGACTTACCTGTAGGACAACTGAGAAAAAGCCAAGCCTTATGTATTTTCCCTGTTCCACCTTCCTACCTGAGTACCTGCTCCTGTGGTCTTCACCCTATAAGCTGCTGTGAAAATGATAGTGCAGGATTGAAATCTGGGGTGCTTTTCAGTTATGGTACAATAGGACTTATTGGAGGAGAGTGGAAGGAAAGTGGCAGAGGAATGTGCTTTTTTTGGCAGTATGTCCATCTTTTTTCTTCTCTTGTTATCTAAACCAGGCATATATTTCTAGACTAGTAATTCTTTCTCATTTTGCTGTTAGATCAACTTTTCCTCATAGTTCTTTGTACTACAAATGGCATTGACTCATCTTGATGGATTTCATGCCTGGATACTGGTGCTGAGGTTCTCCTGGGACAACTTTGGGAGGGGCCCAGACACGGTTTCCATTCCTCTGAGTCCTTAATTTGGGTTCACTGCATGCCATTATGCTTCTGTGCTCCTCTGGGCTTGTGGAGATGGGCCTTTGATGGGCTACTGGCTCCTGTGATGGACCTGGGAGCAGCCGTGTAATGTGGTGGAAAGAGACTTAACTGCAAGGTTCAAACAAACGACTTGAACTTCCCTTGCAGATTTAACTGCAAGGTTCAAGCAAATGATTTATTTGAACTTCACTTACAGACTTAACACACCACTATTGCAGGTTTTACAAATACAATGGAGGAATGCACTATTGCAATTTTTAAACCAAGAGTAGTACACTATTACAACCACAAGCAATTCACAGACAACCACAAGCACACATGTGTTTACAAACTTAAAGCATAAACAATATTCACTTACCCCTGTAGGTAAGGGCTCTCAATCCCAGGGAAGCTACCTCGACCGGCGTCCTGATCATGGAGGGAAAGGGTCTCCTTCACAAGCCAACTGTATAGTTGGAGAAGTGACTCCCCGATTCCTAACCTGAATCTTAGGGGTTTTATTCCCTGACTTGTGGAATGTTGTATGCCTGAGTGGATTATGATAGATGCCTAAATGGATTATGTAGATCTGAGTGGAGTTCCCCCTTATCTTTCTTTCTTTTGCTGGTCTGTGATTGTTTGAATACACAAGGTTGTCATTTGAAACTGAAGCTGAAACTCTCCAGGTTTTGTTTTTTTTTTTACCTTGCTTCCTCAGGCAACTGAATAGTGGTTAGACTGAGACTCAGGGCATACTATTTGTTAAGGGATTTCAAGGCTCAATTCAGGTTTTGGTTCTTTGAATGGCACAGCCACCGCCCTGTTTAGTTTAGGGTTTATCAGACAACCCAGGGCTAAGCTATCTACACAGCTCCCTGTGAGTCATCTCTACAGGGCCCCAAGGCAACCCAAGGCTGGGTCACTTTTGTAACCCCCCCATGAGTCCCCTGTGTGCACTAGACATGGTGAAACTCCTTTGTGAACTATGAGCTGGACAATCCATACACGTGGCAGGGTATTATTGGGCTCCCCCACCTGCCATTGCCTCTCTATGCTCTTCTGTGGGTGTGCAGACAAGCTTTTATCACATAACCTAACATAAAAAT
Organism: Haliaeetus albicilla; assembly: GCF_947461875.1. NCBI lineage: Eukaryota > Metazoa > Chordata > Aves > Accipitriformes > Accipitridae > Haliaeetus > Haliaeetus albicilla. The sequence continues at coordinate 41,361,167 of NC_091515.1, forward strand.
GCTATTGTATCATATGCATTTCTTGTAAAATAATGCATTTGATAGATATCCAATAGTTTTAATAACTTACTGAATGAACACAAAATAAGCACTGACTTGTAGGAATGTTCAAAAAAAGAACTTGCATAACTGAATTGTTCACCATGATATAAAGCAGCATGCAAGTCATAGAGCTATAATCAATACTGAGCTAAATCCATTTGGATAAGCTGGTTATAAATACTAATCAGTACAAGGTGTGATACATTTCCTAAAGATTTTGAAAAATATTACAAATGTAGTTATGTAGGAATTTGTCATGACTACGATATAGCTACCTTGGGGTGCTGAAGTACGCATCAGATTTTAGTAAAGAAGATTAAGAGGATTTCTTGACTAAAGAATACAAAGGATACAAAGCAAAAACAGTTTCCAGATAATCAAGGTTAATAGTGCTCTGCTTAGACAGTATGGTAAAGCTTTAACAAATTACTAGGGTCTCTTATTTATGCAGCACTTTAGGAATCCCAATGATAAATGTGCTGTAGTATAGTCTCAGCTCATGCATGTGTTGGGGAATTTTTATGGTGCCCCTTGAGGCGAATTAAACACATCTGTGCTTAAATATAAAAAAAAAGAAGAGAACAATGTATTGGGCACAGTCCTACCACAATAAGTGGTTCTACAAGGAGTCTGCAAAGATGTGTCACAAGCAAATTCCTTATATACACTTGCACCAGCACCAATCCCATGAGCAGTTGCATGGGGCACCTCAGCCTGGCCTTGGGTCCATTCCCTTGCCCAGCTCTGCTGCCCAAAGGTGGCCCCCGAGCACTTGCATTCCAGGATGGCTACACGACAATGCTGAGGCTTTTTCTTACCTCCCTTACAGGAAGTCATTCTGTCTCTGGCATCCCTGCTTCCAGTCAGTTTAACCCCTTCTTGCAGGTGGGCCTTCTTGCCTTCCATGCCAGATCATTCCTTGGTCACAAATTATCACTGCTGATTAGTTACATTGAATTTCCCCTTCATTCCCCCCCTTTGTGACTAGTTATTACTCACACACATTCATCGCTGCAAGTATTTCAAGTTCCTCATTATGCTGCTTTCTATCAATTTCTTTTTCCAAAAACCTCACCTAGGTTTATTCCCTTTGTTGCTTTCTTCATTTGTTTACAAGTTAATTTCAGGCACCTTCAGATAAGGAGGCTCTTGCTCTTAAAGATCTAGAGTACGGTAGAAGGGCCATAGATGCCCTGCTCATGACTCCTGGCAGCCCAGGATCGATCACCTCATGGTCTGTGCTGTCCCATCATCTGTTCTTGCCTCTAAGTTTTATAATCATTTATAGTTCAAGCACTTCTTTCTCTTCTTCCTTATCCTCAAACATATTCAGCCTTATTGTTCTGGCCTCTGCTTGTGTTATGCCTTGTTCTATCCTTTCACATATCGATTGGCTACAACATAAGATCAACTGAACTAATACATACATAACCACCAAAGTTAATAATCCCAACAAATTGTACTTCAATGTTGTCTTAAGCAGTTTTTCCTAACCATCCTTTCATGTCTGGGAGCCACCCACATCAGTCAAAAAGGTTTTTCTCTAGGTATTTCATGCAGTATCTGAAGTTTATCTCAGATTTTGTGTATGTTCATTTCTATTTTCTGATTTCGGTCTGCATATGTACAGCAAGTGGTGTTAACCAGTATACATGTACCTTTCTTGAGTGACAAGCACATAATTTAATGCCATTCTGTTTTGCAGGACTACCCGAGATGCTTGTTTTATCTCTAACTGTAAAGCTGAAATTGTCATCTCTTCCATTATAGTAGATATATTTGCGATAGCCCTTTATAATTCTGATACTCGTAGCCAGGGGAGGAATGTTCTTGCAAGCTGGTGAAAGACAGTTTGTCAAATATTTAACAAGTGGATTTTGCACAGAGCATTTTATACTTTGTTTGGTACGCTGGGGTAAATTGTGCCCATCATTCCAGAAGAGGTCTGGATGTATTGAAATGCCAAGGAAAAAACCCCAACCCATCCTAATGTACAGGTGCCAATCCAATTACCAGGCAGTATCTTATAGGCCTTAGAGCCACATACCCCTCATAATCTTTCATTCTTTAAGGTCTCATCATATAACAATTCTTGTGGGTTAGTATATGACCAGTAATAATATAACCCAAATGCAAAATCCAAGAGCAAACAAAGCTACAATTTCTAAAAACAGTTGACAGGTTCAGATAATAATAATAGGGTCATCAAAGTCTCTTTGCAGGGTTGTAGATTGCACTTCTGTTGACATTTGATCAAAGGAAGTTAATCCATATCTGATACACTGTCACCAGTGGGGTTCCCCAGGGCTCAATTTTAGTGCCAGTGCTCTTTAATGTTTTTAGAAATTATCTGGATGCAGGAGTCGAATGTACATTAAGTACATTAAGTAAGTTTGCCAATGATACTAAACTAGGAGGAGATGTGGACTCCCTTGAGGGTAGAGAGGCCTTACAGAGAGATCTGGATAGGCTAGAGAGCTGGGCAATCGCCAACCATATGAAATTTAACAAGAGCAAGTGCTGGATTCTGCACCTGGGATGAGGTAATCCTGGTTATACATACAAATTGGGGGATGAGAGGCTGGAGAGCAGCCCTGTGGAAAGAGATCTGAGCGTTTGGGTTGATGGCAAGTTGAATATGAGTCAACAGCGTGATCTGGCACCCAAAAGGGCCAACCATGTCCTGGGGTGCATCAAGCACAGCACAGCTAGCCGGTCGAGGGAGGTGATTGTCCCACTCTACGCTGCACTGGTGCGGCCCCACCTCAAGTACTGTGTGCAGTTTTGGGCACCTCAATATAAGAAAGACATCAAACTATTAGAGTGTGTCCAGAGGAGGGCGACCAAAATGTTGAAAGGTCTCGAGGGCAAGACTTATGAGTAGCAGCTGAGGTCACTTGGTTTGTTCAGCTTGGAGAAGAGAAGGCTGAGGGGAGACCTCATCACAGTCTACAACTTCCTCAAGAGGGGCAGCAGGGGGGGAGGTGCTGATCTCCTCTCTCTGGTGAGCAGTGATAGGACACGTGGAAATGGTATGAAGCTGCATCAGGGGAAGTTCAGATTGGACATTAGGAAAAGGTTCTTCACTGAGAGGGTGGTCAGTCACTGGAACAGGCTCCCCAGGGAAGTAGTCACGGCACGAGGCCTATCAGAGTTCAAGGAGTGTCTGGACGACGCTCTTAATCATATGGTTTAGTTTTAGGTAGTCCTGCGAAGAGCAGGGAGTTGGACTTGATGACCCTTATGGGTCCCTTCCAACTTGATATATTCTATGATTCTATGAAATACTGAAATGCCATTGAGCAGAACAGACATATATTGCAAAACTATGTTCTTCTGACTTGCCCCTCTCAACAGGGCATTGCAACCACAGAAAACATTAGAAATGGAAAACTCTTAGCCTTGTCTTGACTGACTGCTTTGCCTTTATTAGGATGCTGTCAACTAAGATCTGCGATTCCCTGCTCCTGCTCCTGCTGATTCAGCTCTCAAGTTTCAAAAATGAAAGTGGCAACCATATAGTCCTCTTCTGAATCCTTCCCTCCCAAGCTGCCTTCTGGTACTTCTTGTAGCATAGCAAGGGCCAGGAAAGGACACAGATGAGCAGCTGCAGTAATGGAGATGGACATTTTGCACAGGCATATGAAAGATCTGTAACACTCCTGAGCTTCAGAAGGAAACAACTCTGTCAAAAGGCAAGGCTTTGCTCAGCCTGGACCCTAATGCTCTCTGTTACCATATCAGCTTGAGATGCCCATGTTGATAAGTGCAATGTTGTAAGAACAGAGTGTAAAATGCTGTGAAGTGTTCAAATGGAACATGTTGTAAAAGGGGAAAATATCATTTATATTATGGAGGCAAGGACTGTTGAAGTCAAATTTGCTTGACAATTTCCAGGATGAGCTCCCATCTGTGAGAGACTGAAAGAGTTAATGTCTCAAACATTGTGGCAGGGCAAGTTCTGCCTAACAACGAACTGTAGGTGAGAAGCTGGTTAGCATCAGGGTGCAGAGGGCATGCCCCGCATGCCAGAGGATGCGCAGTTCTGTGTTCTGAGGGGGCAGCTCACCATATATGGCCAGAGGCCATACAAAGTTTATTTGAGGAAGGGGCTCACGGCCATCCGAGGGACCCTTCGTTACAACCACCCCCCAATGGCGCCTGAGCACAAGATCGAGAGTTACATAAGTCCTTACAGGCGGTGTGCAGAAGACCAAGAGGGGTGTGATTGACGTGAGAAAAGGTGGGAACTGGGCTACAAAAGACGCCGACACAAGGACCCCTGCACGCGCCCTCCAGAACTGGATGTCTAGGCTGGCTGAACCAACGCTGGACCCAGGACCAGTGAAAACTTTCTTTTTTCTTTTCCTCTTTCTCTGTCTTTCTCTCTCCTTTTTCATAATCCCTACACCTTGTCCATTTAGACATAAAGCCATTGACCAAGTCTGGGACTAAGAGTGGATCTAGCCATCCCTAGGCTCTTCTCCAACGTGGGTCCTTCCCACAGGCTGCAGTTCTTCACAAACTGCGCCAGCATGGGTCCCTTCCACGGCGTGCAGTCCTTCAGGAGCACACTGCTCCAGAGTGCGTCCCCTGTGGGGTCACAAGTCCTGCCAGAAAACCTGCTCCAACGTGGGCTCCTGTCTCCACGGGTCCACAGGTCCTGCCAGGAACATGCTCCAGTGCAGGCTCCCCACAGGGTCACAGCCTCCTTTGGGCATATCCACATGCTCTGGCGTGGGGTCCTCCACAGGCTGCAGGTGGATATCCACTCCACCGTGGACCTCCATGGGCTGCAGGGGGACAGCCTGCCTCACCATGGTCTTCACCATGGGCTGCAGGGGAATCTCTGCTCCAGTGCCTGGAGCACCTCCTCCCCCTCCTTCTTCACTGACCTTGGTGTCTGCAGGGTTGTTTCTCTTACATGTTCTCACTCCTCTCTCTGGCTGGAGTTTCTGTGCCACAGCAACTTTTTTCCCTTCTTAAATATGTTATCACAGAGGTGCTACCACCATCGCTGATTGGCTCGGCCTTGGCCAGTGGCGGGTTTGTCTTGGAGCCAGCTGGCACTGGCTCTGTCGGACATGGGGGAAGCTTTTGGCATCTTCTCACAGAAGCCACCCCTGTAGGCCCCCCTGCTACCAAAACCTTGCCATGCAAACCCAATACACTTTGTAACAGCATTAAAACTTTGAAGTTTTTTTTATTGTGTTTAGGAAAATCAAGGTATACCTTGTACCATACCAATCATTTCATTCATTTATTGACTTCTGTTTTCTTTACAATTATTTTTCACATAATATCATTCTGTCAAAGATTTCTTTTTTCTATGTGGCAAGTAGAAGCTAGACATATGTTCAGATTTAATGAATTGGGCCCTTTTGTAAAAACTCTTGAGCTAAAAGTGTCCTAGAAAGGAGACTTCATCACTTATGTTCCTGTGATGGGTTGACCCTGGCTGGACGCCAGGTGCCCACCAAAGCCGTTCTATCACTCCCCCATCCTCAGCTGGACAGGGGAGAGAAAAATATAACAAAAAGCTTGCGGGTCGAGATAAGGACAGGAGAGATCATTCACTAATTACCATCACGGGCAAAACAGACTCAGCTTAGGGAAAATTAGCTCAATTTATTACAAATCAGCCAAAGTAAGGTAAATGAGAAATAAAACGAAATCTCAGAACACCTTCCCTCCACCCCTCCCTTCTTCCCGGGCACAACTTCACTCCCGGATTTCTCCACCAAGCCCCCCCAGCGGCACAAGGGGGACAGGGATGGGGTTTACGGTCATCACATGTTATTTTCTGCCGCTTCACCTCCTCAGGGGGAGGGCTCATCACACTCTTCCCCTGCTCCAGCGTGGGGTCCCACCCATGGGAGACAGTCCTCCACGAACTTTCTCCAACGTGGGCCATTCCCACGGGCTGCAGTTCTTCACGAACTGCTCCAGCATGGGTCCTTTCCACGGTGTGCAGTCCTTCAGGAGCACACTGCTCCAGCGTGGGTCCCCCACGGGGTCACAAGTCCTGCCAGAAAACCTGCTCCATGGGCTCCTCTCTCCACAGATCCGCAGGTCCTGCCAGGAGCCTGCTCCAGCGCAGGGTTCCCACGGGGTCACAGCCTCCTTCGGGAACCCACCTGCTCCGGCGTGGGGTCCTCCACGGGCTGCAGGTGGATATCTGCCCCACCGTGGACCTCCCTGGACTGCAGGGGGACAGCCTGCCTCACCAGGGTCTTCACCACGGGCTGCAGGGGAATCTTCGCTCCGGCGCCTGGAGCATCTCCTCCCCCTCCTTCTTCACTGACCTTGGTGTCCGCAGGCTTGTTTCTCTTACATGGTCTCACTCCTCTCTCCAGTGGCTGTTTTCTCCCCCGTCCCAACTTTTTTTTTCCTTCTTAAAAATGTTATCACAGAGGCGTTACCACAATCACTGATTGGCTCGGCCTTGGCCGGCGGCGGGTCCGTCTTAGAGCCGGCTGGTATGGGCTCGCTCTCTCTCGAACACAGGGGAAGCTTCCAGCAGCTTCTTACAGGAGCCACCCCTGTAACCCCCCCTGCTACCAAAACCTTGCCAGATAAAACCAATACAGTTCCAAAGTAATATTTGCAAGATTTTTATTCCCAATCAAGCGTTAATGCTAATTGGTTGGGGGGAAAGGAATCTTGGTCTGTGGGGTTGGGTTTTTTTGCATGTATGAATGCAATGTACATCCATATGCACTGTAGTAAAATGATTAGAGTCTTTAGAACTATAGACTAACACTGCAAAGAAATCAATCTTGGATATGACTGCCAAGGAGATGTGCACAAGAAGTTGAGAATTAGTAGGAATACCTATAAATTGTTTCCAGTTTCATATGTACAGTGGGATACATCCCACTGATGAAGGTGTGTTGCTTAGTTATAAGTGTGTAGGAGGTCACTACTGTGTTGTGGGTGGGAGTTTCTTCCATGAAAGCACACATTTGGGGTGTCTGGTAGAGTGGAGATGAGGGAATGAGGAATCTTCAGCTTTGTTATCAGGCTAAAGAGAACTACACAGCTTATTTCCTATTGATTATCTAGCCTTCATGTTTTAAGGTCTTTAGGAGGTGGGTTAAGGCGACCTACCATAACGGTGAACATAGGAACATTGAAAAAAATAGAATCGATTGCTAATATTGCTTTGTATTGAGGAGTAATAAAAGCATCAGTAGTAAATGTGGCCTGAGAGCAGAATGTAGACTTTTCTGTGTATATATAAGCATACATAGATGCACTTTAATATTTAGATAACCAGATTGCTCTGGTCTGAAAAATTACATTACAAGCTGGAGAGAATATGAGATATCTTAGATACTGTGGACTCCAACTCCTAAGGAACTGACAGTGCCTTCTGAATAGTCCTGTAATGCATGCATGAAGACTACATTAAGAGTCTATGGGCAAAAATTCCAGGGTTTAGCTACATTAAAAAATGTGTCCATTTGTTTAATGGAGGCTGGTGTGCTGATCCTGCAAAGGACATTACATTTTCAGGTGCCTGATGCCCACCCTCAGACTTAGAAATCACTGGGTTTTGAGACAGAACTTTTTTTTAGTTTTGATTGCAGTGATCTATTCCTTTCCCCCCACTTGCCTCTGAAAGGTGACATGTGCATCATTTCCTCACATCAGCCAGGAGACTTAATTAACAAATACCTGCTAATATCATGACCTTGCAATGATCTCGATCTCTCTTCTGGCAGTACCTTATCATTGCATCTTCCAATTTCTTACTACATGCCTTAAACCTATAGATATAAGTAAGTGTGTAAAAAGAACCTTGTGGAGACTTCTGAGCTAGATGTCCATTTTAGAATTCCCTGCAATTGTAGGGAAACCAGATTTTATGACTCAAAAAGTGTTTCCCAGTTCTATGTTCCCAAGAACAGTACAATAGCTAGCTAGCTAGATAGTTTTGGTGGAGAGTAGTACCTTTGGAATAACTAAAGTCCTTTAGCTGGGTTTCATAAAGTGACGAGGCATGTGTGATTATGCAGTCAGTCCCTTCTTCCCAGTTCCTCTTGAACCAGTTGGCTAATTTCAGCAAAATTTATCAGAGGAGTAGAAGAGGAAAAGCAAACATTTTTACAAAAAAGGACCTTAGCAGCTGCGGGAAGAGATGATCTATTAAAGTTAATTCTTGTGGAAGAGCTGTGGTGTGACAACATCTATGCAAGAGTTGAATACTCACACAAGGTCTGATGGGCAGCCAGGTTTGTGGAACCTGAACTCATGGGACTGTTTATCTGTGAGGTTTTGGAATCTACCTGGAGGGTGTTGAATGATGTGTTTTGAGAAAAGTGTTTGTGTGGACTGGTGTATTGGGTTTGTGTGGCAAGGTTTTCATAGTGGGGAGACTACAAGTGTGGCTTCTGTGAGAAGCCAGCAGCTTCCCCCATGTCTGACAGAGCCAGTGCCAGCCAAACAGACCTGCCGCTGGCCAAAGCTGAGCCAATCAGTGACAGTAGTAGTGCCTCTGTGATAACATATTTAAGAAGGGGAAAAAACTGCCACACAACAGCAGCTGGGAGAGAAAGGAGTGAGAATATGTGATAGAAACAACTCTGCAGACACCAAGGTCAGTGAAGAAGGAGGGGGAGGAGGTGCTCCAGGCCCTGGAGTAGAGATTCCCCTGCAGCCCATGGTGAAGACCATGGTGAGGCAGGCTGTCCCCCTGCAGCCCATGGAGGTCCACGGTGGAGCAGATATCCACCTGCAGCCTGTGGAGGACCCCACGCCAGAGCATGTGGATGCGCCCAAAGGAGGCTGTGACCCTGTGGGGAGCCTGCACTGGAGCATGTTCCTGGCAGGACCTGTGGACCCGTGGAGAGGAGCCCATGCTGAAACAGGTTTTCTGGCAGGACTTGTGACCCCACAGGGGACGCACACCCTGTTCCTGAAGGACTGCACCCCATGGAAAGACCCATGCTGGCGCAGTTTGTGAAGAACTGTAGCCCATGGGAAGGACCCACACTGGAGAATTTCATGGAGGACTGTATCCCATGGGTGGGACCCCACGCTGGAGCAGGGAAGGAGTATGAGGAGGAAGGAGCGGGAGAGACAATGTGTGATGAACTGACCGCAACCCCCATTCCCCATCCCCCTGTGCCACTCAGGGGGAGACGGTAGAGAAGTTGGGAGTGAAGTTGTTGAGCCTGGGAAGAAGGGAGGGGTGTGGGGAAGGTGTTTTAAGATTTTTTTTTATTTCTCATTATCCTAATCTGTTTTGATTGGTAATAAATTAAAATTAATTTCCCCAAATCGAGTCTGTTTTGCCGGTGACAGTAATTTCTGAGTGATCTCCCTGTCCTTATCTCGACCCATGAGCCTTTCATTATATTTTCTCTCCCCTGTCCAGTTGAGGAGGGGGAGTGATAGAGCGGCTTAGTGGGCACCTGGTGTCGAGCCAAGGTCAACCCACCACAATTGGTTTGGTTGTATCTTAGATAAAAGACATGTTGGGACTAATGCACTTCTTAAACTGTTTCAAAATAGGCTAAAGGTGGTATTGATAAAATTAATACACTAATATATTAGTCCTTTTAAAAACAACAACAACAAAAAACCAAAAAGGCAGGCTCTGGCCTAATGAAAACTTTCGTCCTGTGGAAGTTAGGTATTTCCTTATGTATTCTATGTGACTTTGACTGCCAAAGTTAGGTGTCAAGGATTTGCAGGCAACATATCTGAAAGGTTATGTCTTTCTGAAATATGATACATAAATCCTGTATGCTTAGCAGAGACCTTTCAAGAAATGCTCTCCTGAGAGGCAGGTGGTCTAGTAGGTAGGGCTCCATTCTAGATCAAGATCTCCAAACTTTGCCATAGGTGACCTTTGTGGATGAGTTTTCCCCAGCTTTCAAGTGTATATAGACTCAGATGTTTTTGGGAGAGGGTAGGGACAGTCTCAATGTGCGCAATGACACCCCAAACACAAAAGAATCCCAGTCTGTCAGCCAGTATAAACCTATCATCTTGCCACATTGTCAGTAAGAATCATCTAAATACTAATATTATTTGACTTCAACAAAGAGGATTTGACTGGGAGTCAAGTCTGAGCAGGAGAGCTATTGCCTTTTGATACAAACTTTGCAGATGCCTTCTTTTGATAATGGCTTTTTTTTCTAGCTATGTGTTATGTACTATTGGTATAGATGATAACAGCACAGCTTATGGAATGGAGGTTAGAGAATAAGGTCATCCTCTTCAGACTTCTGTCATGTATTGTCCCAGAGGGTGATTAGCAAGTACTGAAAAAATTCAAGGGCAGGAAAGCACAATAATTGAGCACAGGCAATGAATACAATATGAAGTCTGAAGCCAAATGACTTTTACTATTCAGAAACCTGCTGGGAGATATTGCAGCCAGTTTCAACCCATCTGTGCAGCCAAAGGAAACAAACTAGAGAAGGTGGCTCATACTTTAAATGATGTGAGGATGGATTGTATCTGGTGATCACACCTGTTCAGTTCGGGAGCCTGTTGCTTTTGCTATGTATGGTGGGTTAACCTTGGCCAGCAAGCAGTCCCCCAAACAGCTGCTCACTCACTCCCCCTCCTCAACAGGACAGGGGGAGAAAATAAGATGGAAAAACTCATGGGTTGAGATAAAGACAGGGAGATCATTCACCAATTATGGTCATGGGCAAATCAGACTTGACTTGGGAAAATTAATTTATTTATTGCCAGTTAAAATAGATTTGGGCACTGTAAGACTGAGACAAAAAATAAAACAACTCCTTCCCCCCCTCCCCTGCCACTTTTTCTTTTAGGCTCAACTTCACTCCTTCATTGGTTGATGAGAAGCTCAACATGACCTGGCAATGTGTGCTCGCAGCCCAGAAAGCCAACCCTATCCTGGGCTGCATCAGAAGAAGCATAACCAGCAGGTTGAGGGAGGTGATTCTCCCCCTCTACTCTGCTCTTGTGAGACCCCACCTGGAATACTGCATCCAGCTCTGGGGCCCCCAACATAAGAAGGCCATGGACCTGTTGGAGGAAGTCCAGAGGAGGGCCACGAAGATGATCAGAGGGCTGGAGCATCTCTCCTGTGAAGACAGGCTGAGAAAGTTGAGGCTGTTCAGCCTGGAGAAGAGAAGGCTCTGGGGAGACCTTATAGCAGCCTTCCAGTACCTAAAGGGGGCCTACAAGAAAGCTGGAGAGGGACTTTTTACAAGGGCCTATAGTGATAGGACAAGGGGTAATGGCTTTAAACTGAAAGAGGGTATATTTAGTTGAGACATAAGGAAGAAGTTCTTCACTGTGAGGGTGGTGAGGCACTGGAACAGGTTGCCCAGAGAGGTTGTGGATGTCCCATCTCTGGAAGTGTTGGATGGGGCTTTGAGCAACCTAGTCTAGTGGAAGGTATCCCTGCCCATGGCAGGGGGGTTGGAACTAGATGATCTTTAAAGGTCTCTTCCAACCCAAACCATTCTATGATTCTGTGATTCCTGACTCCCCTATCTCCCCCCCCCCCCCAACGCATGACCACAACAGGGATGGGGAATGGGGGTTAAGGTCAGTACATAACAGTCTCTCTGCTTCTCTTTCCTCCTCAAACTTTTCCCCTGCTCCAGCATGGGTCCTCTCCATGGGCTGCAGTTCCTGTCAGGAAAATCTGCTCCAGCGTGGCTTCTCCACAGGATGCAATTCCTTCAGGAAATATCCAAGTGCCCTGGTATAGGGTTGTCCATGGCCTGCAGTGTGGATGTCTGCTCTGGTATGGTCCTTTCCATGGGCTGCAGGGAAATACCTGCTCCACTATGGTGTCTTCCACAGGCTGCAGGCACCTGGATCACCTCCTCCCTCTCCTTCTTCTCTGACCTTGGTGTTTACAGCCTTGTTTCTCACTTTTTTTTCCCCTCACTGCATGTCTGGCATTTTTGCCCTTTCCTTAATAGGTTTTCACAGAGGCGCCACTAACTTCACTGATTGGCTCAGCTTTGGCCTGCAGTGGGTTTGTTGCCAAGCTGGATGGAACAAGTTAGAACCGGCTGTGTCAGGCACAGCACAAAGGCCACCCCTACAGCCCATCCCTGGCTACCAAAGCATCACTCCCCCTCCTCAGCTGAACAGGGGAGAGAAAATATAACAAAAGGCTTGTGGGTCAAGATAAGGACAGTTTAATAAAGTGAAAGCAAAGGTCGTGCGTGAAAGCAAAGAAAAACAAATGATGTTATTCTCTACTTCCCATCAGCAGGTGATGTCTGGCCACTTCCTGGGAAGCAGGGCTTCAGTACGCGTAGTGGTTGCTCCGGAAGACAAAAATGCCCCCTCCTCCATCTCCCTTAACTTAGCTTTTATATCTGAGCTGACGTCATATGGTATGGAATATCTGTTTGGTTAGTTTAGGTCAGCTGTCCTGGTTATGTCCCCTCCCAAGATCTTGCCCTGCCCCAGCCTGCCATTGAGGGGGGGCAAAAATGTTGGAGAGACAGCCTTGATGCTGTGCCAGTACTGCTCAGCAGTAGCCAAAACACTGGTGTGTTATCAACACCTTTCTAGCTACTGATGCAGAGCACAGCACTATGAGGGCTGCTATGGGGAGAATTAACTCCATCTCAGCCAGACCCAATACAGCCACATGCACCCAACTGTGGTGGGTTGACCAGCAGCTAAACACCCACCCTGCCTCTTGCTCACTCCCCAGCAGGATGGGGGAGAGAATATGAAGAGCAAAAGTGAGAAAAATCTCTTGGGTTGAGATAAGGACAGTTTAATAAGTAAGTGAAGTGTGGTGTGTTGACCCTGGCTGGATGCCAGGTGCACACCAAAGCCGCTCTATCACTCCCCCTCCTCAGTTGGACAGGGGAGACAAAATATAACGAAAGGCTCATGGGTTGAGATAAGGACAGGAAAGATCACTCACCAATTACTGTCACGGGCAAAACGGACTTGACTCAGGGAAAATTTATTTAATTTCTAACCAATCAAATCAGACTACGATAATGAGAAATAAACCCAAATCTAAAAACACCTTCCCCCCACCCCTCCCTTCTTCCCGGGCTTAACTTTACTCCTGATTTTCTCTACCTCCTCCCCCCGAGTGGCACAGGGGGATGGGGAATGGGGGTTGCGGTCAGTTCATCACACGTTGTCTCTACCACTCCTTCCTCCTCAGGGGCAGGACTCCTCACACTCTTCCCCTGCTCCAGCGTGGGGTCCCTCCCAAGGAAGACAGTCCTCCACGAGCTTCTCCAACATGAGTCCTTCCCACAGGCAGGTCCGTCTTGGATCCAGCTGGCGCTGGCTCTACTGGACATAGGGGAAGCTTCTAGCAGCTTCTCACAGAAGCCACCCCTGTACCCCCCCGCTACCAAAACCTTGCCACACAAACCCAATACATGAAGCAAAGCTGCATGCAAGCGAAGCAAAATAAGGTATTTATTCACTACTTCCCATTGACAGGCAGATATTTAGCCACTTCCTGGAAAGCAGGGCCTCAGCATGTGTTATGGTTACTTGGGGAGACAAAAGCCATAACCATGAACATCCCCCCTTCCTCCTCCTTTCCTTGAGCTTTTATTGCTGAGCATGACATCATATGGTATGGAATATTCCTTCAGTCAGTTAGGGTCAGCTGTCTTGGCTGTGTCCCCTCCCAACTTATTGCGCACCCCCAGCCTACTCATTGCAGGGGGCGGGGGGGGGGGCAGAGTGGGAAATGGAGAAAGCCACGACACAGTGTGAGCACTGCTCAGCAATAGCCAAAATGTTGTTTTAGTCACAAATGCAAAGCACAGCACCTTATGGGCTGCTATGAAGAAAATTAACTGTAAGGGCATGTGGAAGCAGAGTGTCTTCTCCTTTAAGGGTATCTGGTCAATGGAGCCATAAACAAAAACATACAGAGACAAACCTGACTGACACATGTTAAGGGAGATTGGGACAAGTTCAAACCTAGTCAGTAGCACTAATTGGTGAGGATATGTGTAGCATGAGCATGTTTGTTTTTTCAGTTGAGAGGATAAGGAAAGGGAGGGAGACAAACACACACAGACATAAAACCTGACCAATTAGCATTAGCAAAGACAATAACCAGAAACAAACCTGGTCAGTCATACTAATTAATGGGCTACCAAGAAACTACAGGCAAACCAGGACTATGAAACTAATAAGGATGCAAACCTGAGGGTCCATGATGTCGTAATTGGGGTCCGTGGAACTATGCCAACTGATGAGACAACCTTCAATGGAAAGGGGAGCAAGGAGGAACAAAGAGGGAGTAGACAGAAAGGGGTATAAAAGGGGCTGGTCGCATGTAAAATGGGGGCAGTCAGAATACTTGCTTGGCTGAGACCTGTGCTGGACCACCGCAATCTCTCCTATCTTCTTATATCTTCTTATTAAATCTTTTCTTAACTATCTCTCTGCCTAATGTCACTCTATCCCATGTGTATGTGTGCTGCAAGGACTAAGTGCCAGCTACTGGTGAGGCCTCTGTATATCTGTGAGTGAAATTTGGTGCCAGCTACTGGAGTCAAATCGGGGGTATAGGCACCCTGCGGCCTGTGGTGTCAGCTACTGGAGCGAGTGGGGGTCCTAGCATCAGTAGTTGGAGGGGCCATAGCTCTGTGGATCTAGGGAGGGCCCTTTAGACTTTGAGCCTGGAGTACCAGCTACTGGGGGGCCCATCATGAGTGAGGCTGAGGGGCTCAGGACCAGCAGCTGGAGCAAAACCATGGGTCACAGCTCATGTGCTTGGTGCCAGCTGCTGGGCAGGGGTGTAGGGTTCAATTATAGGGAACTTAGTTACTGAGCCTGAAAGTAGCTCATGGTCACAAGAGCGTTCCAGATGCCTTTAGAAGGCCTTGAACAGAATAAACAAGAAGATAGAAAAAGAAAGAGCCCAGTTAGAAAAACACAGGTGCACATTCCATGATAAAGGGAACTTGGCACAAACAACCTCAATTCAGGGGCTTATCTCGACCAATTGGACTGAGACAAGTTTCGCATGCTCTAGTTAACATAGCCAATTATATCCTGTGTTTATGTGCGTGTACAGAGTATAACTAACTGTATCTTATGTTTATACGCGTGGACAGTATCGATATAACCAATCACATTTTATGTTTGTGCGCATAGACACCAAATGCTTGCATGCAGCAGCCAATCGGAGCTTCTGGGCAACTTAGAGAATTGTATAAGAATGATCAGCTAGGCTCAATAAACTGGCGACTTTAATCATCATATTGGTGTCCTGTCGTCCAGGCCCCGCATGGAATAACCCTAAACCCTACACAGGGGATGACTGTTTGTATCTTTCCCAAACCTGGTGTGTATGGGGTGTGCATGTGTATTCGCTAACAAACTTTAAGCTGGACTAGCTGGCCGGTAGGGGGGCCTCTGGTCTGGGCCAGGCCTGGGTATGAGGTGGGAAAGGGTCCATGCTGTTATGCCCAGGGGGACTTGCAAATGTGTAGCGTTTGTGGGATGAGTGTGTGAGTGCATGCATGTTTGCTAGTGACCATCAAGCTGGACTAGCTGTCGAGTAGAGAACCTGTGAAGTGGATAAGAGGGACCGGGATCCGGGCACGGATCCCACATGGACAGAGGGGGCTGTGCTGATACTGGAGGGAGCTACGAATGTGTGTGTGCTTGTGAACCTAGAGAGTGTCGTGTGTGTGCCTTCACTAGTGGACTTCTATCTCTACCAGTCGAAGAGGAGGAAGGGGACTTGACTGTCTATGGTTATGTTTTATGAGTCCTGTATGTAGGTGCTGTTGAAGGCAGCACCTTGTCTGTGGCAGTTTGTGCAACCAGCCATGTCAGTGTCCTGTGTGTGTGTCTGTGTTTCTGGTATATATACTCAGCTTTGCTACTGGTTCAGCCTGCAAAAGGGAAAGTGGCAGCATACCTTAGCCTCCACAGAGACCCCACGTCCCTGGAGCACCGGGCTGGGATTCAATGTCCAGGCAGGAGGGAGTCCTGAGCCAGAGCAGTTGGTAGAGGTGGCCGCTCTTAACATCCTTTAACAATTTCCATACCAACCAGATCCAGTACAGTCTCCACCTCTTATTCCCTACCACTCGCATCATGTTCAGGTTCTATACTATCCAACACATCCTCATCAAACACCATCCCCCTTCCTGTCTGTTGATATATACACAGATATCATTCTGTTAGTCTATGGACCACCCCCATCAAATGTCTATGAAATGTCCATCAAATGCCCATTGAGTTCATTCAGCCTATGTTTTGGTCTCCATCTGTTATGGTGGTCACTCTGAACAGGATAGGCAGTATGTTCTGTTCAGTTGTTGGGTACCAAAGTCAGCTCAGGTCAGGTCACTGCTGCACTTGCCCAGTTCCTTATGAGGCTCATCCTCCATTGGTTTGGGTGGCTCCTGCTGTAGTACTTCCTGCTCCAGCATGGGCTTAGTAATGGGCCACATTTCTTTTGACTCCACTTTATAGTGGAATTCTAGCATGTCTAGTATGGCAGCACAGGAATGGCAGCAATGCCAGGGCCATATGCCAGCCCAGGCACATGGCCATTGCTGTAGCCACCCACACAGGGCATTTACCACTATCCATGAGCCATTATAGAGATAGAGCACTGGCCACTTTTCTCATTTGGAAATGTCTAGGGAAGCTAGATAGCTTTAACTTGTGCAAACTGATTCATTTTTCATTTTAATTTGATGTTTTCTGCGACTTGTCATGTGGGACTCCACACAGCAGCTTTCCACTTCCGATGGTTTCCTACAACATGACAAGATCTGTTGGTAAACAGAGCATAATGCCTTTCATCTTCTGATAACTCATTATATGATGCTGCCTCTTGGGCACGAGCCACCTCCTCAGGCGATGGGTGACTCAATAGAGAGGACTCACAAGCTGACTGTAACCTGGAATATGCATTCTCCAGAATCCCACAAGGCATTAGAAAACTTGTGTTTCTTTCTTGTTAGCTGGTAGGGACATAGTTGTTATCTTATTGATCACATCCATAGGGATGTGAAGATAACCATCTTGCCATTTTATTCCCAAGAACTGGATCTCCTGTGCAGGTCCCTTGCCCTTGCTTCTTTTTATGGCGAAACCAGCTTTCAGAAGGATCTGGATTATTCTTTTCCCTTTGTCAAACACTTCCTCCCCTGTGTTGCCCCACACAATTATGTCATCAATGTATTGTAGGTGATCAGTGACATCACTCTTTTCCAGTGCAGTTTGGATTAGTCCATGGCAAATGGTAGGACTGTGCTTCCACACCTGGGGCAGTCGATTCCAAGTGTACTGGACACCCCTCCACGTGAAAGCAAACTGGCCTGCACTCTGCTGCCAAAAGAATCAATGTCCTGGTTTCAGCTGGGATAGAGTTAACTGTCTTCCTAGTAGCTGGTACAGTGCTATGTTTTGAGTTCAGTATGTGAAGAATGTTGATAACACTGATGTTTTCAGTTGTTGCTAAGTAGTGTTTAGACTAAAGTCAAGGATTTTGCAGCTTCTCATGCCCAGCCAGGGCACAGGAAGTTGGCACAAGACACAACCAGGGCACCTGACCCAAACTGGCCAACAGGGTATTCCATACCATGTGATGTCCCATCTAGTATAGGAGCTGGGAAGGGGGGGTGGGGAATCACTGCTTGGGGACTAGCTGGGTGTTGGTCGGCGGGTGGTGAGCAATTGCACTGCACATCATTTGTACATTCCAATCCTTTTATTACTACTGTTGGCATTTTATTAGTGTTATCATTATCATTATTAGTTTCTTCTTTTCTGTTCTATTAAACCGTTCTTATCTCAACCCACGAGTTTTACTTCTTTTTCCCGATTTTCTCCCCCATCCCACTGGGTGGGGGGGGAGTGAGTGAGCGGCTGCGTGGTGCTTAGTTGCTGGCTGGGGTTAAACCACGACAATCAAGAAAAATGCATTGGCAATATCAATCGTGGCATACCACTTGGCTGCCTTTGACTCCAGTTCAAAGAAAAGCTGACAAAATACTCTTCTGTTACTGAAGGAAAACAAATGAATAATGTATAAGCACCACCATTAAGTGAAGAAAATTGTATCTTAAGGAAAATAAACTCCCAAAACTCTCAGCTGCACTTACTATAAAAATACATATTATACAATCAAAAAGCTCCAGGCTTTTGAACAGCAATGTAACTAACAGAGAAAGGTGCTAATTGTTGTAAGGAATAAGAAAAATAATGCTATACATCTTTATGCCCTGTGAACTCTTCACTAACAAAATTCACCTGTATTAGTAGCACTACAGTTTGGTTCCCTTCTCAGAAGAGAAAAAAACTAACTGCCTATTTGGCAGTTGATTGGCACAGCTGATCTATAGCTAAAAAGCAAATGAACTATAATCGCAAGTTTGTATTATGGGTCATTCTCTGACTCAGTCTACAGATGCTAGGAGTCCTTAAGGCCCTGCCTTTCTAAGTTAGTCTAATTGAAACAAGTAAATTCTTCTCCACTTTGGGTCTGTCAACTAAACCATGGCACGGGAAGAGGCACACACTGTAGAGTGAAGTTGGTTTTCAGGGAAATTAGTTTTTTGATTGAGGCCAGAATGTTTCATGAAGACATGTTTTTATTCTTCATGACTTGGAAAAAGTGAGGGATACTTCAGCTGAACTGTTAATGAGTATGGGGCTGAAATGTGTCCAAGGCAATTATCGACTACCACTCTTGGATTTGTAGCAAAATGCTAGTCTTACATGTGCTGCAAAGCAGGGCTTGAGCCAGGATCTTCAGGAATATCCCATTCCTGTGCCCTTACCAGCATACCATACACCCATTTCTGCTTTACCAGGAATACATTTGAAAAGCTTAATTTTTTTTTTTTTTCCATCTTTGCTCCTGTAAAGAACAAAATTGAGTGTTAAAAACTGATGTGATGCTGAACTGTTCCCCTGTGTTGCCTCTGCAGTTGAATGTTCTCACAGTTCCCCTGCAGCAGCAAGGTGGCAGGGCCTCTGTGCCATGGCCTGGTGCCTGGGAGTGACACAACAGTCACTGTTTTGGTTTGCTTTTCCTCAAAGGCTGTTATTTGCTAGAAGATGCTACAGTAGTGGACTTCCCTTCTTACCCCCAGAGGAACAAGCATGCAGTAGAAAAATCTTTCCTTTGGAAGATGTTACGGGTATGAAGATCTAGTGTGTGACTGGATCTGTGCCTGGATTATTTCAACCTCTCTAGTATAGTTTAAAAGCAGAATGCCCAAGAACTAGTTATTCAATCTTAAAAAATAAAGAGAGAATGTACAATTTGACAATGCTGCTCTGAAAGGAGCTACAACAGGCACTTTTAATCAGATTTTGCTATCGACGCTCCAAGGTTGGGGTACAAAAGAGTAGTAGTGTCCTGGTTTCAGCTGGGATAGAGTTAACTGTCTTCCTAGTAGCTGGTACAGTGCTATGTTTTGAGTTCAGTATGTGAAGAATGTTGATAACACTGATGTTTTCAGTTCTTGCTAAGTAATGTTTTGTTGAGGATTTCTTGGCTGGGCAAAGGAATGTGAGCAATCCAGCCGTTAGGTGGGAACGAAGCATAAGTTTACAAAACGCTGGAGCAGACAAGGACGCTGTGTCCTTGTACACTGGGAAAAAGGAAGATAAGAAGAGCCTGACAAACAACACCTGGATGCTGAAGAATGAGATAAGTGACTGCTGGACACCTTGTGAAGAAGCTTGCTCAGCCAATAGAGAATAAGATAGCGTCGCGTGAAACGGGGTATTGTACCAATTAGAGTATTGTGTAGGGCGCGTGCACAAGTGCATAAGGTATATAACTGTATCAAACGTGGTAGTAAATGGACTTCACTTGATCACATTGGTCTGTGTGTGATGTCCCTCCGCAACATTTGGCGCCCGAACAGGGACCCTCAGATCAGCACTTTATCGTCTCTACGAGAATTTCTGGTGCAGCTGAACCGACGAGGGAGCGGAGGAGCCGGCCGAGAGTGTTCCTGCTGCCCCGGCAGGACGGCATGAGCTTCAGCTGAGCTGGGAAGCACGGCATGAGCTTCGGCTGAGCTGGGACGCGCGTAAGTTTGAATCTCGCCCTGAGCTGGGAAAACGAGGAGACGCGCGAAAGCTTGAATCTCGCCCTGATCAGGTGAGCGGTCGGAGAAGGAGATGGGGTTGGACAAAGAGCAGGAAGCAGTCCTAAAGCTCCTTCGTAATTTTCTCTCTGAGAGAAGACTGAAATTCGATAATTCTGTGTTAAAGGGGTTACTTTTATGGGCCTGGAAGAAAGAACTTATCCCGAGTGTAAATGTTGCCTTTGAAGAAGCGACCTGGGATAATATAGGCAAGGCGCTGTGGGACGCTACTAGCTGCAGGGGGGGTAAGGTAAAGGAGATGAAGAAATATGCAGAGCACTGGAAGGTAATTCGAGACATGCTGGAGACAATGAGGGCGGACCGGCAGGCAGCCGCCGCTCCCTGCGCGGCGGTGACCCCCTCTGCTGCCTCCACGGCTGCCGCGTCAGCCCACCCTGCTGGAGTTGGGGGGACATTCTCTACACAACTATCTCCACCCCCCCTAACATCCATCTCCGTTAACGCTGAGACGCCTGCACAGACACAGCCTTTGCCTATACCCAGCCAGGCCGTTGGTGCCGAAAAAATTCCCCCGTCTGTTACTCCGCAAGAAACAGGGGAATTAGGGGGGGCCGATTGTCGCCCGACAGATCCGAAGCCGACAGAGTCGGGGGTGACTAATGCGGATAAACAGATTGCGGGGGAGAGGGAACCATCTCCATCGGGTGGTGCGATGGAAGAGCTGAGGGAGGTGGTGAACCTATTACAAAAACTGACAGTATGGTCGGAAGAGCTCCTGAGGGAGGTGGTGAACCAGTTACAAAAACTGACGGTACGGTCGGAAGAACCAGTGAGGGAGAAACGGTCATCCTCCCGAAAGGATGAACCGAGAGGGCAAGAGAACGAAGATTCTCGCCGTATACCGGCCCCGCTTCCCCCTCCCGCCCCCTTTTCGCCCCCCCCCTCCGGCACCTCCCCCAGCCCCTCCCCTCCCGCCCCCTCCACCGCCCCCTCCCGCCCCCTTCTCACCGCCCTCTCCGGCACCTCCCCCAGCCCCTCCCCTCCCGCCCCCTCCACCGCCCCCTCCCGCCCCCTTCTCACCGCCCTCTCCGGCGCTTCCCCCAGCCCCTCCCCTCCCGCCCCCTCCCTCCTCCCCTCCCCCCTCCCCTCCCCTCCCGCCCCCTCCCTCCCCCCCTCCCTTTCCGCCCCCCCCTCCGCCCACTTGCCGCGGCGCGTGTCAGCCGGCCATGGAGCGGCCGCCGCCAGCCGCGGCCGGCCCCCGGCCAGGACCATCCGCGCCCCCGCCCCCGCCCTTTCGTCCATCCCGCCTCTCGGAACCAGAGACGGTGAAACCAACTGCGCCCGCGATAGACGCGGAGCCGCCTGCAGTAGCCTCTGCAGAAGAAAGGCAGAGACATTGGAGGGGAGTAATAAAAGATGCCATTATAGAAGGGACTATGCTCCAAGCATTCCCAGTTATTGCATTAAATGGACAGAAAAAATGGGAAGCGTTTGACTGGAAGGTCATTGAGAGATTAAGGTATGCTGTGAGTCAGTATGGAATTAAGTCTGCGTTAGCTCAACAAATGCTGCAATTCATTTTTTCTTCTGATATGCTAATACCTCAAGATATTAAACAGCTAGCACATTTGGTTTTGGAGCCCGCCCAAATGTTAGTGTTTTTCCGGCAGTGGGAGACGTTCTGTGATCGGGAACAAGCAACACCACGACAACAAATAGATCCCTTATGGGGAGTAACCACACAGATGCTGATGGGTACTGGACCCTTCGCATCAGGGAATGCTCAGTTACAATGTATCACTGAGGTTCATCATCTATCACAGATCTTGGCGTATCAAGCTTTTCTTTCCATACCAGACAATATTCGAAACCATACTTTTACTCAGGTGAAACAGGAGCATAATGAACCTTTCGCACAGTTTATTAATAGATTGCATAGGGCAATCTATGACCACCCTGACATGACCGAGCAAATGAAAGAAAACATGTTCAAAATGCTCGCTTTCGAAAATGCTAATGAAAAGACATGCAAAGCATTGTGTAATTTGCCGAAAAATGCAGCCGTCGTTGATATGCTAGAATACATGGATCGAGCAGTGGACTCACAGAAAACAGCCTATGTTGTCGCAGCTCCACAAGGAGCTACAAAGAAGCACAGGGCCAGTAAGACACCCCTGGTCAAGTGTTTTAACTGTGGCAAACGTGGCCACATTAGGAGCAAATGTACAGCTTCTGCTAAGAAAGATGACAATACCACCAAGAATATAGGAAGAAGGGAAACTTTACACCGACTGCGAAGGCCCCTCGCGCGACGACACAAACACAAGGGACCTGGGCTGCCAGCCCTCAGGCAGCCTCGCAACCACCAGATCCGCCACTGCAGGGAGCTCCGGAGTGGATGTGGAAACCGCAGTAGACATTACGTTGATGGACGCAGGGGTACACTTGGTGGATAGCAACATAAAGGGACCATTGGGGCTTGGGCTTAGTGCATTTGTGATGGGACGATCTTCAACAGCTCTAAAAGGAATTTTGGTAGTCCCAGGGCTTATTGATGCAGATTTTTGTGGGACTGTGAAAATTATGATTCATGTTTTAATCCCTCTTGTTTCTATTCCTAAAGGTACCAGAATAGCACAATTAGTTCCATTCAGGTCGTGTGTTCCAAACCCAGGTGAAGTACAACGTGGAGATGGTGGACTCGGCTCCACAGGGAAACCACAGGTATACCTTGCCATGGACATAACAAAAGGTAAAACAGAAAAGGTAGTGCAATTGGAAGGGCCTGACGGAGTTATTGTCAAGAAACCGATGACAATCGATACAGGAGCTGATGTTACGATTATTTCACGATATATTTGGCCTCCATCATGGCCATTGATCAATCCAAATTTTGGCATTGCAGGGATAGGGGGCACACAAGCCACCTTAGTAAGTCAGCTGCCGATTACATTTGTGTTCCCTGACGGTGAAAATGTTACGACGCGTCCGTATGTCATGACTACCCCAACTGAATTGTTTGGCCTCATAGGCCGTGATTTATTGAGCCAAATGAAGGCAATGTTAGTGACCCATCCTTTTTAGGAGTGGTCACTGAGGGGCAGCCAATCCTGAAAATTAGCTGGAAAAGAGATGAGCCTGTTTGGATTGATCAGTAGCCGCTAAATTCTGAAAAGCTGCTAAAAATACAAGAGTTAATTGAGGACCAACTGAGAGCGGGACATGTTGTTCCTTCTACTAGTCCATGGAATACACCAATATTTACCATTCCCAAGAAAAGTGGGAAATGGAGACTGTTACATGATCTCAGAGCTGTGAATGCAGTGATGCACAGTATGGGAGCCCTGCAGCCAGGTTTGCCGTCTCCAGTTATGCTTCCAGAAGAATGGGATTTGTTAATTATAGATCTAAAGGATTGTTTCTTCACCATTCCCTTGCACCCAGATGACGCTGAATGGTTTGCCTTTTCGGTACCGTCGATTAACAAGGCAGAGCCCTATAAGAGATACCACTGGGTTGTGTTACCGCAAGGAATGCGCAATTCCCCCACGATGTGTCAGGTGTATGTGGCCTGGGCATTAGAACCTGTAAGAAAGCAGTTTCCTCAGTTACATTTTGATAGCGGGAAGGAACTTGCCACAGGATGAATTTTTAACTCATTTGCAGGACATCTTAAGCCATCGCGGAGTAATAATTGCTCCTGAAAAGGTGCAAAAGGCAGCACCTTGGAAGTATTTGAGGTGGCACATAGATGCTGGCAATGTTAGAAATTTCAACGGTACATGATGTCCAGAAGCTTGTGGAAGATATCCAGTGGGTGCGGAATCTTTGCGGTATCACTAATGACGATATGGCCCCTCTGGTAGAACTCTTGGGTACGAGCGCACGTGCAGATGGGAAACGGGAAATGACAGAGCTGACCAATTGGTTGCAGCGGCATGGGAGCCTCCTCCAGGGAATTGTTTTCAACAAGTGTGGGGAATTCACCATGGTACGGGTATTCCACATCTTCCCACAGGACAGGCTATTGTCGAACGGGCCAACAAACCTTAAAGAGCATGCTGCAAAAACAAAAGGGGGGAACCCAGGGCTTACTCCCAGAGGAACGATTGGCCAAAGCCTTATTTGTGCTAAATTATCTTAGATTGACAGGTGATCACAAAGACCCATGAATGGTAGTGCATCATGCTCTTTTACAGGCAGAAAGGACACAACAAAGTACAGGAATCAGGGTAATGTATAAGGACCCAGAGTCCGGGAAATGGTGCGGACCAGCAGAAGTAAAACTTACTGGGAGAGGGTATATGTGTCTGCTTACAGACCGAGGCCTGCGCTGGATCCCGGCTAAGTGGGTCAAGCCATGGCTTCGCACTAATGCTGGACCCGGAATCGTCCCAGCGGCAACTGGCACGGCACCGGCGGGTGCTGGAGCCACTGATCCAACAGATTCTGACTGATAGACTATTACACTTTAGAGGACTAGCAGACATTGAGTCCTTCAGGGAGGTTTTTAGAACAGCGTGCCTTATTGTATATAGAACTTGCTTTAGGTAAAAAGTGTGCTAAGCATAATTTGGTTAAACATAGTGTGATTATGGGAAGACAGTGTGGGGTAAATGTAAAAGTTAGTTAAAGCCAAAATTAGGGGTAAGGTCTATTTCCATTAATAACCTGGGAACGAGGTTGATTGTGTTTCCACAGCTACAGGCCCACGACGGACTCCTGTTGAATTTGCACGACCATCATCTGGAGCATCATAGATGGTGTGGCAATATGAATACCATCTCAGTCGAAAACTAATGTATAGGTCACCTTGGCTAACATAATAGGTCAAGATTCTCTGTGCATTGCTACTGCATCATAAAGCCCATGAACCAATAGACAAGATGACTATGACTCGTGCAGCGCGCCTGGCCAGCGAGCGCATGCGTCATAGATTGCAACCGAGGCGGACTTTTTGGCACCCGCTGGCCACGTGTGCTAAAACCCGTTCCTCTGCAAATGTATAGATACCAGGTTTTTTCCGAAGAGCATCGGGCTGGTGTACGGTGAGGCCATCGTTGCCTCTGTGGGGACGCCCACGGGATGCTGGCACCTACCGATTGCTGGGCTGAGTTCGCGGAGCAAGATGGCACAAGAATGTATGGATGGTTCATCTTTCTCATGGTCCTCATGGTCTGGGTCATTAGGGGTAACGGGTTGGCTCAAAGAATTGCGGGCATTATTGTAGTTATTGTGATTTTAGCTATTGTAATAATTCTACCTTGTTCAGCTTGTTAAGGAAAAATGGCACCCCAAGTTATTAGGCAAGCTTGGATTGCTCAAAAACAAAAAGGGGGAATTGTTGAGGATTTCTTGGCTGGGCAAAGGAATGTGAGCAATCCAGCCGTTAGGTGGGAACGAAGCATAAGTTTACAAAACGCTGGAGCAGACAAGGACGCTGTGTCCTTGTACACTGGGAAAAAGGAAGATAAGAAGAGCCTGACAAACAACACCTGGATGCTGAAGAATGAGATAAGTGACTGCTGGACACCTCGTGAAGAAGCTTGCTCAGCCAATAGAGAATAAGATAGTGTCGCGTGAAACGGGGTATTGTACCAATTAGAGTATTGTGTAGGGCGCGTGCACAAGTGCATAAGGTATATAACTGTATCAAACGTGGTAGTAAATGGACTTCACTTGATCACATTGGTCTGTGTGTGATGTCCCTCCGCAACAATGTTTAGACTAAAGTCAAGGATTTTTCAGCTTCTCATGCCCAGCCAGCAAGAAGGCTGGAGGGGCACAAGAAGTTGGCACAGGACACAGCCAGGGCACCTGACCCAAAGTGGCCAACGGGTTATTCCATACCATGTGACATCATGTCTAGTATATAAACTGGGGGGAGTGGGAGTGGGGGGATCGCCGCTCGGGACTAACGGGGCGTCGATTGGTGGGTGGTGAGCAATTGCATTGTGCATCATTTGTACATTCCAATCCTTTTATTATTACTGTTGTCATTTTATTAGTGTTATTATTATCATTATTAGTTTCTTCTTTTCTGTTCTATTAAACTGTTCTTATCTCAACCCATGAGTTTTACTTCTTTTCCTGATTTCCTCCCCCATCCCATTGGTTGGGCGGGGAAGTGAGTGAGCGGCTGCATGTTGCTTAGTTGCTGGCTGGGGTTAAACAACGACAAGTAGGAAGCGGACAGTTTGTTCAGATTTCCAGATGTCAAGACTTTTCAAGTCTTGCAAAAGCAAAGACAACCATCTGACCTGGGTACTCTTGCAGAACACCTTCTGATTTCTGGGCATTGGCATGACCTTACTGCTGTTATATCTTATTTACACTTCTTTGAGATTGACTTTTCTTCATGCCCTCTGTTTCCAAAATGCTTCTGTGGGGATTTTTGAATTTTGTTTTTGTTTTAAACAATACCCTTACTACTCTTTTTTGTAAATCCTCTTCCTCACCCATTCCCTGTTATTGGCATATTTGAGGATTTTCTTCTGCTTGTCTTCGCTTTTGTCTTCATTGGTTATAGAACCGTCAGGGAGTGGTTCATGGCCATGAATGTAAGCTTTCTGTAATCCAGTGAATTTTAACTGCTTTGACTGGGGGGAGGAGTGACATGTTGAGTAGCAAAAACATTATTTCAGATCAGTTGATGGGCAAGTGGTATCCATGCTAGACTTTTATGTGTTTGGCACTACTTAAAATGACAAGTGTATGCAAGTCTGAAAGAAAGTAGGTCATCAACAGTGAAGCAGGAGCACTTTTCAGTGTAAGGCTTAAAAGTAGTATCCCTGTTAAAAAAAAAAAATTCTTAGAACTCTACATGGAATTATTCCTTCAAATGACAGCACTAATCTCTTGCCAGTAATTCAAGGAATAGTCAAATAATGAAAATCTGAAAGAAAGAAGGGAGAAGTATAAAATGTTAATTCATCCCATGTACTTCATGTAGAGTCTAGTATAGTCACAATCAGTAAGGTTGCATAAATATTTCAGCAAGAAATCTTAATGTAATTTTTAAAGTGACTGGTTAGGCCCAAATAGTTGCACATTGCGAATTACCTCTGAAATGTTTGCACCTCTTGTAAATGAAAGCACTTACAGCATTTTACGTATCATTAACTTCTTGCAAGTGAAAAGTGAACTGCGATAACATTGATGTTTTAGCTTTTTCCCTTCATTTACTGTATAACCTTGTACTTTTCTAGCACCTGTGTTTGCATGAGTGTCTACTGCAAAAAATTCATATATTATGTCCACAGTGCACTGGGAGCTTAGAGAGATGTTGACCTCATTTGAATTGAGGAGGAACTGAGATTTTTAAAATAATTTTTATGGTATTTTTAAAGCTAGGGTCCCAAAAGAGTTTCGGTGGATTTTTCATACCTCCTCCCAAGACAGTCAAGCTGTCTAGTGGAATCCTCAAACCTGGATTTGGTACCCAAAGCCTCTTCTAAATAACAGGGAAAAATAACTCATTCAATAAATATTTTTGTAGTGAGTCAGCTTGTTCTGGGGAGGAGGTAGGAAGGATGGTGTTAGAAGGGAAATGCCTAAATACACAAAGCTGAGTGAGTAGGTAAATTGGGGGGGGAAGGATGTAGGCATTTGACAAGGAGTACTCTCTGGGCTCATCACACCACTCCTTCTCTTGGAGTTAAGCTCTTGTTACATTTGACTGTTTCTTAAATCACAGCCAAAATAAAATACTTTTTGTCTCCTAGTTCATCACTAATAGGACAACAGCTACTCAAAACCTTTTATGAGAAATTAGCATTAAAATGGTAGTTAATGCTCTTAAACTCTGACCATTTAGTTGTTATAAATGTTCTGTCCATTTTCATGTCTAAGCAATTTTAACCTTGATCAGACTAAGCTTTCCTAAAACCATCACTCAAATTGCATTCAATCTAGCTTTTACCAGCTTGCTAGGTTTTGTACATGTGGCAATCAAGCCACAACCAACTTTATCATTGTCTTCTTGTTTGCTTACTGCAGTACATTAAACATAACATGCAATAAAAATATAAACACATTGTTTACTGTTAAAGTCACCACTTTTTAGTAGAATGTTAAGTATCATCTCTGTGACCTTTTAAGCTAACCTGTTTTCCTAAAGCAACAAAATGTACAGTAAGGCACATTCCCTTTGATTTTTGTAAATACTTGCTATTCTTTATTTTGGGAGGGTTTTGTGGATTTCTGTTACGTATAGAAGTTTCTGATTATAGTACTGAAATCCAGAGTTTAGGCGTCAGTTGGTGTTAACATAAACTTCACTCATTATCTAAGACTATAATGGAAAAGTGGCTGAAATAATCTGAGTTCTTCAGAATTTAGTGCAATGGACCTGATTCTCATACATAATCTGGCTGGTGCCTCTCAATG
Source organism: Haliaeetus albicilla (assembly GCF_947461875.1). Classification (NCBI taxonomy): domain Eukaryota; kingdom Metazoa; phylum Chordata; class Aves; order Accipitriformes; family Accipitridae; genus Haliaeetus; species Haliaeetus albicilla. Next base: position 41,389,639 of record NC_091515.1, read on the forward strand.
GTGTAATAATGCTATAAAATGAACAAGTGGGCAGGCCAAAAGGCTGGACATGTACTGCCAGCTACAGTTGGAGAGCAGCATCAGTTGTCAAGTTACTGTACAAACATCTGCCAGGCAGAAGTTTTTGCTCTGGTGATATGTTGGCTCTCTATGGAATTAATCTCTGAAGTTCAGAATTATTCCATTATTTATGGAAAAATATGCTTGTTCATTCTTTCAGTTGCAGTAGAAGAGCTTTTAAAGAAATTATCTCTTTGCTTCCTCTTTTAGAAGGGCTACATGCCTTTTTTTCTTCAGAAACCTTGAGGGAGGAAAAAAGCCTAGGACTAACTTCACAAAAGGGATGTAACAGTAGCTTTAGGCCTCAAGGCATTTGTATTGGGTTTGCATGGCAAGGTTTTGGTAGCAGGGGGGGCTACAAGGGTGGCTTCTGTGAGAAGATGCCAAAAGCTTTCCCCATTATCCGATAGAACCAGTGCCAGCTGGCTCCAAGACAAACCCGCCACTGGCCAAGGCCGAGCCAATCAGCAAAGGTGGTAGCACCTCTGTGATAACATATTTAAGAAGGGAAAAAAGTTGCTGTGGCACAGAAACTCCAGCCGGAGAGAGGAGTGAGAACATGTAAGAGAAACAACCCTGCAGACACCAAGGTCAGTGAAGAAGGAGGGGGAGGAGGTGCTCCAGGCACTGGAGCAGAGATTCCCCTGCAGCCCATGGAGGTCCACGGTGGAACAGATATCCACTCTGCAGCCCATGGAGGACCCCATGCCAGGGCAGGTGGATGTGCCCAAAGGAGGCTGTGACCCCAGGGAGAGCCTGCACTGGAACATGCTCCTGGCAGGACCTGTGGACCCGTGAAGAGGAGCCCATGCTGGAGCAGGTTTTCTGGCAGGACTTGTGACCCCATGGGGGACCCATGCTGGAGCAGTTTGTGAAGGACTGCAGCCTGTGGGAAGGACCCACGTTGGAGAAGTTCATGGAGGACTGTGTCCCATGGGTGGGACCCCACACTGGAGCAGGGGAAGAGAGTGAGGAGGAAGGACTGGCAAAGGCAACGTGTGATGAACTGACTGCAACTCCGATTCCCTGTCCCCCTGTGCCACTCAAGGGGAGGAAGTAGAGGAAATCAGGAGTGAAGTTGAGCCTGGGAAGAGGGGAGGGGTGCAGGGAAAGTGTTTTAAGATTTGTTTTTATTTCTCATTATCCATCTCCAACTTTTGATTGGTAATAAATTAAAATTAATTTCCCTGGTCGATTCTCTTTTGCCTGTGACAGTAATTGGTAAATAATCTCCCTGTCCTTATCTTGATCCACGAGCCTTTCATTGTATTTTTCTCCTCCTGTCCAGTTGAGGAGGGTGAGTGATAGAGTGGCTTGGTGGGCCCCTGGCAACTAGCCAGGGTTAACCCACCACAGCATTGCTGGCACTTGTATCATTGAGCTACTCTGTGTCCAGTTCACTCCCAAATCCCACCAGAAACTGCTTTATTCTTTTCAATATTACACTTGCAAAGTGTTGCCCGATACAAATGTTTAGACAGTCTCTGACTCCATAAAGAGGAAGGAGCAACGCACCAAGTTGCCAGGGTTTCCTCCTATCCAGTAAAGCAAGAAAGAGACTGTTGGGAAATATGTACTTGATACTTTCTTATTATCTGTGGTGATTTTAGCCCAGCCTTCCTGCTGTCTAGGGAAGAGCATCATGTCGCAGATAGAATGAAGTTGACTGATATGCAGCCATTATAGTGTGCATCTGGAAAGGAGCTGGAGAAGAAAACTGCATACTGGTTCTTGCTCTAGTAAGTAAGTTTCTTTATATTCTGGTCATCTGAGCACATATAGAAAATGAGAACCAAATCCTCTTGCAGAAATGAAAAATCTTCCTTGCCTATGAGTGCCCTTATTATCCAGCTTTTGGGTTATTTCAGCTGTTTTTTCCTCAAACAACCAGAGGAAACTTCTTGGGGAGAAGAACTGAACGCCAAGTATATTAACAAGTGTGGGTTATGTACATTCACCCCTGAGGGGATAGAAATGTAATCTCAGGGAAAAGAGTAGTGTTTCCTATAGATTAATTTGGATTTATAAACCTATTGTTCTCTGTGACTCTCCTTTCTTGGGTGAGTTATCTACCAGAAATGGTACAGACTGTCAGGGCATGCAACTGAAATATGAATTTACTTGCCATCAAGATTTCTGACAGTCATCTTGCAAGTTACTTAGAGCAGTAATACATGTGCAGCTTCAGGGAAACTTCTGGCTCTGCTTAAATGATTTAGTGAGCAGTGGGAAATTGCTTCTTGATTCTTCACAAGGCCAAAACCACCACCTCCCCTGCTGGATTCCTTTGTGCAGTTGCCTTGTACCTAGCCTTGGTGCTCTTCTTTTCTAGAAGTCTATTTTCTAAATATATCATCAACCCAGTTTTCACTTCCCCACATGCTTCTGACATGGCTGCCACTATATTCCTAGAATATGTTGGTATTTAATTCTATCATTCTATGAAATACCTTGCACAAGCAATGCATCCTCTTTCGGCAGGAAAATGAATAAAGGTCAGGCATCAGATAGCTTTCCTTAATCTTTGAGGTGAGTTTTATTATTTATTCCACAAAGCCAAGCTGTGGAGCAAGTATAAACCGAGGTAGCCCTGGGTAGTGTTTTGTCCTGGAGATGATTTTTAGCATTTTTCTGCTTGCTGTTTCCTTCTTGCTCTGGGATGGAAGCAGAGGGTAAAAAAACCCAACCAGCTGCAATGGTCAAAACTCTTAGAACTAAAGATTAGCCTTGCTCAGCTCATGTATCATGCACTCAGTCAAACTGAGCCATAAATGTTCAAAAAAACCCTATCAAACAATGTGTGAAGCAGTGCAAGGTTCTTTAGCTTCTTGCAGGGCAAATAGTGCAAGTCAATGCAGCTAGAACTTCATAACCTGAATTGTGCATTCATATGCCACCAGCTAGTATCTGGCCATTTCATACACAAATAATAGATGTTTTTTCCACCAACCTAGAAGGTTACAAAAGGTGTCTGCATCTGACAATGTCTTTCTTGCATCCACTGAGCGAAGATCAAAGGGGCTGGACATCTACCTGCCAGTGGGAAGTAGTGAATGAATTCCTCTTTGTGCTTTGCTTGTGTGTGTAGCTTTTGCTTTCCCTATCACACTGTCATTATCTCAATCCAGGTGTCTTTTTGCCTTCCATTTTTCTCCCAATCCCCCAGGAGAGGGGAGTGAGCAAAAGGCAGGGTGGATATTTGGCTGCTGGCCTGGGTCAGCCCACCACACCCTGTATGCCACAAGTGTTTGAAACTGTGGGTTAAATTTAGGGGTGATTCTTAAGTTTTCTTTTTCTTATACACACATGTGAAGTTCATATGCTGACCATGTTTCCATAGACCTTTCTAACTTCTCATAAAGGAATCTGGATTCTCACTCACTTTGGAGTGTTAGAGTACTGCCATACTTCATTTTGGGCAGACTTTTGCTACTCAGAACATCGTAAAGGTTTTTTAAAGGATGTTTTCAAGAGTCCAAAACTGCTCCTGAGGTGGGGTGGTGGGGGTGGTGGTTGTTTTGAGAGCACTTGAAACTTCCTCTCTTGCAATTTTTCTGGAGGCTAGATGCCTGGAGTGAGAGACTGAAAGAGTTAATGTCTTAAACGTTGTGGTGGGGCAAGTTCTGCTTAAAGAGGAACTCTGCATAACAACGAACTCTGCCGAGCAAGGAACCACAGGTGAAAAGAAGCCGATCAGCAACAGGATGGGGAGGGTGTGCTGGAGGGTGCACAGCTCCCTGTTCTGATATGCTGAGCAGGGCAGTTCACCATGCATGGGGAAAGATCATATCTGCAGGGAAGGGGAAGTTACTCCCCAAACGACCCCCAAGCCCAAAGGCTCACAAACTGTGACACCTAATTAGCCTAATGAGTTCGAGTGCCCACCCGAAGGAGGGGGCAAAGATGATAAAAGGACACAAACTGAAGCCCTATGTGCTCGTGCCCACTGGAACTGGACCCCTCGGCTGACTGGACCAATGCTGGACCCAGGACCGGTGATATCTTTCTCTTTCCCTTTTTCTCTCTCTGTCTTGCTCTCTCTTTCCTTTTCCTTAATCCCTACACCTCATCCCTTTAAGACATAAAACCGTTGACCAAGTCTGGGACTAAGAGTGGATCCAGCTGCCCCTAGGCCCTTCTCTGAGAAGGAGTCTAGAAAGCAAGGGGGTCCACTCTGAACCTCGTGACTCAACCGGAGGGTTCTCCTTGTTCCCTGAATTGATGTATGTGGTTACCATGGGTTACACGGTTTACTGATAGTTCCACGACATTCCTGTTGAGAGAAAACCGCGCCACCTACTGTTATGCCTCCGCAGTTCAGTTTGCTTCTGTCATGAATAAAACGTTTAACTGATCGTTTGGTGTCGTTTCACCTTAATTTAGCCCGAGGGAATTTCGAATTCAACACGACTCCCTGGTCTGCCCAGTCCGGGTTGTGACATCTGGCAAGATTGGCTTTTGAGATGTTAATCTACCACAAGCTCTTTCATGTTCTCTCCTTTCTATTATAGATTTTGGGTTCTTTAAAAAAAAAAAAAAATTCATTTTTGTGTGATGAGCAGCCCTCACACTTTTGTAATAGTTTGACAACTTTCTCTGTATAAGGTGATGGATACTGTTAAACAGAAACAGTGCATCCCTATTGCTTTAAGCCCTAATTGGTCAATGTAGGTTAATTTTATTATTATGCATACATAGAGTTCAACATACATAAATGGTTGGCTCTGAATGTGTATAAGTTCCACCTCAAGACTATACTAATATGGCAGTGCTCTTCCTGGGCTACATCTGGCATGTATCTAGGTAGTCAGGACTGTTGGTGGAGGAAATTTGTTACTGTTTCTACCTGAGCATGTAGGTATGCTCCTAGGGACTAGGTTTTTAAAAGTAAGACACTGCAGTGTTAGCTCTTTCCTCCATTTCCCTCTTTAGGCTGTGAGAAACATCCAAATAATAATTATTTTGAGAAGGGTGGAGTAGTAAGGCTAAAGGAGGTGCTTGCTTTTTTTTTTTTATTCTGCCTTTTTTTAAAAAAAGAAAGAAAGAATATGGGCAACAACAACTTTGATAAATGGAGAGAACAAACACTAATTATAAAATATTATTTCTGAAGATAAAACTTATTGAGAATTTTTCATAACTTAATGAGGGGAAAAGAGCTTTCAGGCAATTTGCATTTGTAGAACTGATATGGGTAATAGGTTTTATTCTAGATATTAAGCACTCATATTTAAACCATTTATTCTTTTATGCTTAAATATTGTTTTAGTATCTAATGCATCCCTTTGAATGTCCATGTATGATCTGACATGGAAAGAGTCTTAAAAACTGAACAGCAGTAAAACAATATGCCTATCCCCTATCTTTGATGTCTAATGATGACAGTAATTCAGAGCACCCAGTCTAGGTAGCCAAAAGTTTTAAATAGCTCATGAGGAAATGTATGGGCTTCCAGAAGGTGTTCAGAGCTCCTAAGCTGGATCTTTAACTTTTAGATAATGAAGCTCCTTTTGCATCAATGCCAGCTTTATGGAGCTGTAGGAGATAAAGAAAAGCTGAGTTGCCCAGGTCTATCTGGGAAGATCTGCAGACTTACAATAGATACTGATTTTCAGAATAAAGATCTGCAGAGCATTTTGCAAGCATATTATGCTGTGAACGTATTATTCTGATCCTGCAAAGACTTAAATATAACTTAAAAATGCTATTTAAATTAATGTACTTAGTTTTAAGCATGGTGAATGGGCCTGTTTGTGATATTATGTTTAAGTCTTTACAGGCAAGATACCTTTGCTAAGAGTTATTAAAAATGCAGGGATTAGCAACAAGACTCCAAAGTAACTGATAAAAGGAATCAGTATCTGGAATACAGTGAAAAGGAGAAGTTCAGGAGCAAGTGAAAGGTGAATTTTCCAAACAGTGAGACTAAATTGAAGTATGCATGAGGCTTTTCAATTTGTAATACAGTAAATATGCCATGTGCTTCTTGTGAGAGATACCTTGTTATCTGTAAACAACCATTCAAAGAAAAATCTATATTCAGTTACAGAAGCAGTAGTTGGGTTTGCCATAATGCTACTTTCTCCTTTTGGTGACCTAATATACTGACCACTGTGAAGCTTATGTTTTGGAAATAAAAATTCAGTAAAGGAATTTGTGGTACAAGATTCAAATGAGGAAAGATGAAAAGGAATTTTCTATCAGGAGTAAGAAAATTAAACCCGTAGTACTTTGTGCTTTCCTCAATATAAGTTTATATCTGTCTTTTCTTGGACTGGATTCACATGTAGAAGTACTTTTCAAAACCAGGTATTAGAAGGAAAGAATTATCAGAATTATGCAGATAAAATATCTGTAGTGAACTTTAGAGTAAATTAAGAAATTGAACCCAAGTATTCAATGGTGTCATCATCTGTTGTTTGCTTCAAAAAAAGGAATACAAAAGAATTTGGATAAACCAGCTCAATACTTGTAGTTGGATCTTAACTCAGAGTTAATTGTCACAGATTGGCAAGAATTTTCAATATGGAACTATAGTTCTTTAAAAAAAGGTATACAATCTAGAGGAGGAAAAATTAAAAAAAACCTTACAAATTAAAAAAGATTGTTTTTGTAAGCAAGAGAAGAGCTAGTTCATGCTGGAAAGACAAAGCAACACATTTAAGCTACAGAAAGGGTATTTCACATTCAGTAACAGGAAAAATATTTGAAATTCTACATGAAAAATGGGAGAATAGAAAAATCAAAATCTTCAAGAAAAAAATTCTGATACTTAACTATGAAATCCCGATATTATTAATCAATACATCTAATCCTGCCAATAGTGTAAATGAGATAGCCTCACGACCTTTCAAAAATCTCATCTAGCTGAGGACTGAGCTAGCACAACAGTAGCACTATATCCATCTTTTCCTTTGGTAACTCAAAAGAGATGAACTTCACAAAAACAAAAGCAGAACTGTAAATACTTGTCCTGGTTTTGGCTGGGATAGAGTTAATTTTCTTTTTAGTAGATGGTATAGTGTTATGGCTTGGATTCAGTATGAGAAGAATGTTGATAACACACTGATGTTTTCAGTTGTTGCTAAAAGTAATGTTTAGACTAAGTCAAGGATTTTTCAGCTTCTCATGCCCAGCCAGCGAGAAGGCTGGAGGGGCACAAGAAGTTGGCACGGGACACAGCCAGGGCAGCTGACCCAAAGTGGCCAACGGGGTATTCCACACCATGTGAAGTCATGTCTAGTATATAAACTGGGGGGAGTTGGCTGGGGGGGGGGGATCGCTGCTTGGGAACTAACTGGGTGTCAGTCGGTGGGTGGTGAGCAATTGCATTGAGCATCACTTGTTTTGTGTATTCCAATCCTTTTATTATTATTAATGTAATTTTATTATTGTTATTATTATCATAATTAGTTTCTTCTTTTCTGTCCTATTAAACTGTTCTTAGCTCAACCCACAAGTTTTACTTTTTCCTTCTGATTCTCTCCCCCATCCCACTGGGTGAGGGGAAGTGAAGAAGTGGCTGCGTGGTGCTTTAGTTGCTGGCTGGGCACAGGTTAAACCACGACAATACTATGCATAGAGCTTATTATTTCCAGTCACAAAATACCACTGTCTATAAAGAAAGCACTCCCAAGGCATGCAACCATGCTGCTCATCTAGGGGGGTAAAATACTGTGAAGTCATTATCTTTCCCAAGGACAGAAAAGGTATTGGAGAAACTCTCGAGCTTTTTATAACCAAGCAATGCCTATGGATATAACTTATGTTCATCAGTTATATACATTATACCAAAAAGGCAAAGCTTTTATTATAAATAGGCCTAAAGTGCGTACTGATTTACAGATTATGAAAGGTAATGTATTTGGTTTGTGGCATTTTGGGTGTTTGGGAGAACAGCTCTTCTGTCTTGCCTAGCACATCTCTGCTCTGACTTTCTGCATTACTATCTTTCTGATTTCTAGGGTAAATTATATTTTTAATTAATCACTTCAGAAATTGAAGCTGTCAGTGATCTTTTAAAATGAGTATACATACACAGCACAGTGTTAGATGAACATTGATTTTTTTTATTTTTCCCCCCTCCAGTGCAAAGTTTAGAGAATGAGTTTTCATACTGAGAGGATAATTACGCTTGAATTTTGTTTCTTAAAGTTTTAGTATTAAGTCTCTTTTTTAACTGTTAAAGTCCAAGTAACCAAGCAAATATGTGCAGAAATTCACCTTTTTATTATTATTATATACTGTAGTAATAAAGTTTGTTTGAAGTGCATAAATAAAATTTTAGTGGAGTAACAATCTAATATAGCATTAAGAAGTGCATTCTCTGTGCATCTGAGGGGGGGATGACACAGTTTTCACTCATTTTGACCTTAAATTTTGTGTCCAGGTTTCCAGGATTCTGACATCAGAACCCAGATAACACTGATTAGAACCATAGGGCTTTACAATAAAAGCTAAAATATTGACCATATGATGGCAAAAAGTCTTTTTTTTTTGTGGTTAACTTATTCTCTTCTAGCTATTCTCTGATGAAGTTGATGGTGCTGTGGAGGAGGATCTCCTTCTTCTTGACAAAGACCATGATCGCTCAGCACTGTAGGCAACATGTTTATAATTTTGTATCTGAGCCTTGAGGAGATCCCTCTGTTGTTGGCTGATTGTCTGGCTAATCAGTCCAGGGAGAGCTTGAATGCTACCAATTAAAGTTTCCAGTTTAGTTTCCAGAGTAACAATTCTCTTCTCAAAATCTTCACTTCTTTCATTTAAGTCAGAAATCATGTCATACATGATGTTTTGAGTCTGAAAGTAGAAGGATGTAAAAAAGGTTTAGAAAGATCTTACAGATATTGTAACATGCGGTGCAACTCTACAAGGGTTCTTAAATGCTTTTGCATTTCACAAAAAGAAGATGAGTATTCTAACAAGATCCAGTCTTGTGAAATAATTTTACTTGCAGATGCATGACAGACTCCCTACTGGTGCTAAATTTATTGAGCAGAAATGTAACATTGATATTTTGAGTAGCATTTTAAATGTCAAGCTCTTATTGAATTCGACAAAACACCAGACCTTTTTAGAAGTTTAGATGTTTAGAAATGCACCATCATAAGATTTGTGAACAAAATTAGTTGTGTAAGTCACAAGGAGACCAAAGGTTCCAAAGCACAGTGATGCGCCCTTCACTTTTCTCTATTTCCTCTGATTTTTAAATACCTTCATACTTTAAAAAGAAAACAATTTGCTTATTTTCTCCTAAAACTGTGCTTGAACCTGTTGTAATAAGAGTAGTTGGGTGGATTGTTTTTGAAATGTAGAGCAAGGAGTAAAAACTCAAGTGTATGCTCCTCTACTTCTGCCTTCCCCTGTCTATTTGTCCTCTACAAAATGGTGTTTGGTATCAGAAAGTCTATGGGGTAAACTTTAAAATGTCATAATGCTTATTACAAATGGAATCTAAAGTATGTTAATTCATAAAGTCTGTCACTTTCTATTTGACTTCCATTTGTTTCTTTTGCAATTCATGCAGGGAAATTATTAAAACTAATGACTTAATTTATCCCTCTTGTAGATCGAGACTTCAGATTAGACATAACCTAAATTTAAAATAACTGGTCATAATTCAGTAGATAAACTGGCTGAAGTTTATAATCCATTATAAAGGAATGAAAAATTAATTGAATGACTACCTGAAGTGCAAAGCACAGAAGTATCAGACAAGTGTCTATAATGCATTTTCTCTGCCCTGTTTCAAGATGCTAGCATAACTGTTGAAAGAAAACTAATCTACATTAAATAATATCTGAAAAGTCCTTATCAATTGCCAGAAACAGTGAAATGTATTTTCAGTAACTGAAGTTGTCAGGTGGTTCTCTACTGCAAAAGAGGAACAAACACTGAAGACTTTTATGTTTGCCTTGATGTTGCACTTTAAATTGATCTGTGTTTTGAGGTGCGTGAAGACATTTGTATGAGAAACCCTTGGGAAAAGCATATAAATACTTCTAATGAAGCTTCAAATGAAGTTCATATAAAATAACTGTTATATATTGCAGTCTAATGTGAAACATGGAATGCTTTCAGCTGGTGGGGGAGCTGAATAATACCCTGCCATGGCTACTCCCAGGCCCATAAAAGGAGCCAGCAGCCCATAACCGGCCCATCTCCACAAGCCCAGAGGAGCACAGGGGCAGAACTGAATTGAATCAAATTGAATAGAATAGAATAGTTCAGTTGGAAGGGACCTACAACAATCATCTAGTCCTACTGCCTGACCACTTCAGGGCTGACAAAAAGCTAAAGCATGTTATTAAGGGCATTGTCCAAATGCCTCTTAAACACTGACAGGCACAGGGCATTGATCACCTCTCTAGGAAGCCTGTTCCAGTGTTTGACCACCCTCTCAGTAAAGAAATGCTTCCTAATATCAAGTCTGAACCTCTGCTGATGCAGCTTTGAACCATTCCCATCTGTCCTGTCACAGGATCTCAGGGAGAAGAGACCAGCACCTCCCTCTCCACTTCCCCTCCTCAGGAAGCTGTAGAGAACAATGAGGTCGCTCCCTCAGCCTCCTTCTCCCCAAACTAGACAAACCCAGAGTCCTTAGCCGCTCCTCATAGGACATGCCTTCCAGCCCTTTCACCAGCTTCATTGCCCTCCTCTGGATGCATTCAAGGACCTTAACGTCCTTTTTAAATTGTGGGGCCCAAAACTGAACACAGTATTCAAGGTGAGGTTGCACCAAGGCTGAACACAGCAGGATAATCACCTCTTTTGACTGGCTGGTTATACTGTGTTTGATGCACGCCAGGATGTGGTTTGCCCTCTTGGCTGCCAGGGCACACTGCTGACTCATATTGAGCCTATTGTCAACCAGCAACCCCAGATCCCTTTCTGCAGGGCTGCTCTCCAGCCGTTCTTCACCCAATCTATACTTGTGCCCGGCATTACTCGATCCTAGGTGCAGAGTCCAGCATTTGTTCTTGTTAAATTTCATGCCATTAATCATTGCCCAATGTTCCAATCTAGATCCCTCTGCAAGGCCTCTTGTCCCTCAAGAGAGTCAACAGTACTTCCCAGTTTGGTATTATCAGCAAACTTGCTAATGGTGCATTCAACTCCTGAATCTAGATCACTGATTAAAAATGTTGAACACAACTGGCCCTGGAATCGAGCCCTGAGGAACACCACTGGTGACCGGTCACCAGCCAGATGTAGCCCCATTCCCTACAACCCTTTGAGCCCTGCTGTTCAGCCAGTTCTTCATCCAGTGCACCATGAACCTGCTCATCCAACAGTTGGACACCTTGTCCAGAAGATTGCTGTGAGTGACACTATCAAAAGCCTCACTAAAATCCAGAAAAACTACATCCACCACCTTCTCTTCATCCACTAGGCAGGTGACCTTATCATAGAAGGATATCAAATTAGTTAAACAAGACTTTCCCTTTGTGAACCCATGTTGACTCTGCCTAAGGATTGCATTTGCCTTTAAATGCCTTTCAGTAGTACCCAGTATAATCTTCTCCATATTTTTTCCAGGTATTGAGGTTAGACTAACAGGTCTGTAGTTTCCTGGGTCTTCCTTCATGCCCTTCTTGTAAATTGGAATAACATTGGCTAGCTTCCAGTTAGCAGGGACCTCCCCAGACTCCCAAGACCTTTGGTAGATGGTCGAGAGGGGTCCTGCCGTAACATCTGCTAGCTCCTTCAGTACTCTGGGATGAATCCCATCAAGCCCCATGGACTTGTGAACATTCAGCTGATACAACTGGTCCCTTACAATTTCAGTGTCCACAAATGGAAAGTCACAGGTATTGGTATCTTGGGTTTGTCTGTTTCTTCCAAAGTCTCTCCCCATTACTCGGAGGATCAAGGAAAACACTACCTGTGCTCCTGAATCTTTTAGCATTCTTCCCAGGGCCCTGAAATCTCTTTTGATCAACCTTGGACTTTTTGTTGCAGCATCATTAGTACCCACATGAAAGAGAAGGAGTGGGTAATAGTCCGAAGGCTGTACTAAGCTCTTCAGTTCTCTGGTGACATCCCTGATTTGGGCCCCAGGGAGGCAGCAAACTTCCCTGAAAAGAGGTTCCAGTCTGCAAATTTGTGCTTCCGTTCCGCTCAGGAGGGAGTCACTGATGACCATAACTTGTCATTGTCTCTTCTCAGTGCTGGTCTTAATGCAGGTCTTGTTGTGAGGGGTTGGTTGATCTGACCTTGGCGAGAGCGCTTGCATAGGTTCTTCTATCTCCTTATGCACTTTGTCTACCATACCCAGGGCCTCATACCTATTCTGTAAAGGTAGCTGAGAGGGTAAGAAGGGGTTCCTCTTACAGCTCCATGCAGTAACCTGCTTCCACCCCTCCCTATCCCTTGTAACGCTGCCTTCCTCCTGGTACAGAACAGATCCTGGACCTACCTCCATAGTGGCCATACTGAGTTGGCTTCTGTGTACCAGAGATGGCAGAGCACAGCTCCATTGGTCAATCTCCTTATCAGACTCCTCAGTCTGCCCACCTCCTCCTGAAGCTGGGCCACCAGGCAGAGCAGTTCATCTACCTGGTCACACCACAGGTGCTTGCTATCACCCTCCATCTCCAGGAATATCCTTGCACACACCCTACAGTCTGAAGCCTGTGTGGTCTCATGCTTTGACAGGAGCTCTGTCCGTGTGGCTGCATTGGTTGCATTTCTACCAGATGCTAGAAGGTCAGGAGAACCAGAGGACATGGCTTTTTGCCAGGTGGTCACCATGCTGCTGCATGCCTGCCTGCTGGGTAATATATATACGTGTCTGCTGGGCTGATTGCAATGGCAGGAAGGAACCCAAATTAAGGACTCAGAAGAAGGGACCCCCTGTCCAGGCCCCTCTCAGAGTTGTCTGAGGAAAGCCTCAGCCCCAGTGTCCAGGTGTGAAACCCATCAAGATGAGTCAATGCTGGAACGTGTTTTGGACTGAGCAGTGCTGCTGCCTTGGGGTATGGGACACGTTATAGGATGCAGGGGAAGTGTATTTTGGGATTGCACAGGACTCATTATGGGATGTTTAGGGAAGGAACCAAAGGCCAGGAAAGGGGGGGATCTAGGTGATTTGGGGAGGAACAAGTGTGGGAAAATGGAGGGGTAAGGGGATAAAAAGAGTTGGTTGTGTGCAAATAGTTTGCTGGTTGGTACGCTTGTCTGGCTATGCCCTGCACCTGATCAATGCAGTTTGTCCTATCTTATTAAATTCCTTTCTAATTCTTTTCCTGGGCGAGGGACTCTCTGTTTGGTGTGCATGCATGTGTATGGGAATGTGAGTGCCAGCAAGTGGAGTCAGACCATGGCTCGGAGGGACTCTTTTTGTGTGTGCGCGCGCGTGTGTGTGTGTGTGTGTGAGAGAGAGAGATGACTTGTAACTCCCTGAAACAAAGATTGAAAAAAGCAGCCTGAGGGAAGCATGGACAATGGTGAGAGACAAAACTTGGTAAAGATAAGGGGGGGGGGCAGAGGCTCTCCAAGCCTTTCCAAGGAATGTCTCAAACACAAGTACCCTGAACTGAATAAGGCTGGCCTGGTGCTCAATGAACTGATAAGGCTGACATTTGACCCATGTTGGGAGGAATAGCAAAGGATGCAGCTGGGGGACAAGGCCCTGTGGAGACAGAACAGTTCTGCCCTGGTGCAACTTGTGAAGTTTAACTCTGTTTTCGGGGCCATCATGTCCGATGAATGACCTTTGACTCATTATCCATGAAATGCATATTCAAGTTGACACCCCTGCATATGCTAATGAAGATTACAGAGATCATGCTAAACATATGTGACTACAGAATCCCCCTCTCAACCCAAATCATGCTACACGTCACCTGGGGGAAGGGGGGAGAAGCTGAAATGAAGCTGCCGCCATAGTAGGAGGGCGGGTCATACAGATATAGCAAACATAAAGGGGGAAGTTAGGTGCCACTAAAATAAGGAGAAAAAAAAAAGAAGAAAAGAAGAAGAGAAGAGAAGAAGAGAAGAAGAGAAGAGAAGAAGAGAAGAGAAGAGAAGAGAAGAGAGAAGAAGGAAAGTGTGTGGAATTCTGCAGAAGAGTGCTCTTGCAAACCAGAAACCCCCTGTTGGCTGGACCAATGCTGGAACCAGGACCGGTGATCTCTTTCTCTCTCTCTCCCCCCTCCTGCCCCCTCCCCCCCATTTCTCTTTTCTCTTAGAGTTAAGTAATGCAAGGCGTACCTTACCACTTGCCATAATTTGTTATAAACCTAACCAATTATCGGAAAACCTAGTTTAAGACATATATTAATCACTGTGGGAATCTAATAAATGTTTGTATATGGACCTTGAGAGTTGTCTCACCTTAGTCCACGCTGCTGGGGATTTGCGAATCTGTCACTCACCCTCCTCTTCTGAGTGGGTCGTGACAGCATGTGTTGCCAGCAACTGAAGAGACCAAAGTGAAACAAAGTCCCACTGGAGTGGGACCAGGAGCCAGAGGTCCATGTGTCTGTGGTGCCAGTAACTGGAATAACTGTGGTGTGTGAGTGTGTGTGAGTATTAGCAAAGATCAAGCCGGACTAGCCTTTAAGTAGGTGAAGTGGCCTGGGAGTCAGGCAGGGGGGGTGGGGGGAGTGTGTCTAAAGGTAAGACCACAGGAGGAGCTGGCTATTAGAAGGACCAGGGGAGTTCCAGCCAGATGCTGGGGGGATGAGGGGGTTGGGTTGTGTGTCTCTATGGATAAAACCTGCTGGGGGGGTGTCTCTAAGGGTGAGACCATGAGGGGGGTTGACTACCAGGGAATCAGGGGAGCCCCAGCCAGGTCTGTGCATGCATGCATGCATATGTGCGCAAGATGGTCTTTACCAACAACTGGCATAGGACTGTGGCCTCAGGGGCTCATATATCCAGGTGACAGCAACTGGGGACAATGGTTTCCAGGGGGAGCTACTGGGCAGACTGAGTGTCTGAGCTCAGCTGCTGGAAGGATCATGTATTGAGTGTAAGTGGCAAGGATTTGGTAGTGGGGGTGGGCTACAGGGGTGGCCTCTGTGAGAAGACATAAGGGGCTGCACTGTGCTGGACAGATGGTTCCAGCCAGCTCTGCAACAGACCCGCCACTGGCCAAAGCTGAGCCACTCAGCGAAGCTGGTGGTGCCTCTGTGAAAGCATATTTAAGAAAGGGCAAGAATACTGGACAGGCAGTGAGGAGTGAGGTAAAAAACAACCCTGCAAACACCAGGGTCATAGAAAAAGTAGGGGGAGGAGGTACTCCAGGTGCTGGAGCCTATATTCCCTTGCAGCCCATGGAAGAGACCATGCCAGAGCAGATATTCATGCTGCAGTCCATGGAGGACCCCACACTGGAGCAAATTATTATTTCCTGAAGGAACTGTAGCCCATGGAGAATCCACGCTGGAGCAGATTTTTTCTTGAAGGACTGCAGCCCATGGAGAGGACCTGTGCTGGAGCAGGGGAAAAGTGTAAGGAGGAAGGAGCAGCAAAGAGGAACTGTTATGAACTGACACTAACCCCATTACCCCTGCGCTGCTTGGGGGGCAGAGAGGGGAGGTAGACGAGTCAGGAATGAAGGAGTGAAGTTGAGCCTGGGAAAAAGGTGGGGTGAGGGGAAGGTGTTTTAGTTTTTATCTTTGTTTCTCACCATCCTACTCTATTTTTAATAAATTAAATTAATCTTCCTCAAGTCGAGTCTGTTTTGCCTGTGACAGTAATTGGCAAACAATCACCCTGTCTTTATCTTGACCCACAAGCTTTTTCATCTTATTTTCTCCCCCTGTCTTGTTTGAGGTGGGGAGGTAAGGGAGTGACTGGGTGGGGGTCTGGCAGATGCCCAAGGTCAACCCACCACAGTTCCACATTGTACATATGTATATATATATATATATAAAAAAATATTTTCTCACTAATAGAACTCCATCCTGAAGAAGTTACAGGAGGAAGTCAGCAGGCTGCACAGCATCAGAGAGGATGAGAGAGAGATAGACAGCATCTTCTCAGAGATGCAACAGCTTCAAGAGCCCCAGACTCCAGACACAATGGAGACACAAGCAGTCTGTCCCTAGCAGAATGGTAAGTACAACCTCTGGGGAAGGTGAAGAACAGAAGCTGGTGACTTTCAGTAGAAGGCTCCTGCTCCACCTAAGGGCTTACAACTACAAAATAGGTTCACTGTCCTCAAAGATGAGGAGGAGCTGGATGTGCTTTCAAGTGAAGCATCTGGACCAACTAACCCTGAACCACGCAAGACCACCAGGAGGAAGTGGTGAGTGATAGTAATGGGCAACTCCCTGTTGTAGGAGATGGAGGCACCAATCTGCTGACCTGACCTATTGTCTAGAGAATTTTGTTGCTTGTTGGGGGCCTGGATCCATGATGTCATGGAGAGAATGCTGAAGCTTGTCCAACCCTCTGACTATTACCCCCTGCTCTTCTTCCATATGGGCACCAGTGACAGGGCCAGGGGCAACCAGGAGAGTATCAAAAGTGACTATTGAACTTTGGAGGTGATAGTCAGGGGCATGGAGTCCCAGGTGGTATTCTCCTCAATCCTGTTGGTGAGGGGAAAGGGTGTAAGGAGGAGGGCACTGATACAGCATGTCAACAATTGGTTGTGGAGCTTGTGTAAGCAACAGGCTTTTGGCTTCTATGACCATGGGACCCCGTTTGAGGATGAACGTGTGCTTGGGAGATATGGGCTCCACCTCACCAAGTGGGGAAAAGGTATCTTTGCCAGTAGGATGGCTGACCCGGTAAGGAGAGCTTTAAACTAGGAATGACAGGTGAGGGAGTTACCAGCAGCCATGTGAAGGGAGTGACAGATAGGGTTGACAAGCAAAATGCCTGGAGTGATATGACTGAAAAGGAATGCAAAAACAACAAAATAGGGCTTAAACAGGGTCACCTCCAACATTTGCATGTAAACAAGGAAGTGCCTACAAGGCACCATTATGGTAAAAAAAAAAAACCCTAACAGATTCTTTCTGGAAAATCAGCAGGTGCCTCTCTGAAGTGCACGTACACTAATGCACAGAGCATAGGGAATAAACATGAGGAATTAGAGCTCTGCATGCAGGTGCAGGGCTATGATTTTGTTGGGATCACAGAGACATGGTGGGATAGCTCCCATGACTGGAGTGTTGCAATGGAAGGATACAGGCTTTTTAGGAAAGACAGGCCAGGAAGATGAAGAGTTGTCCTTTATGTGAGAGAGCAGATGGAATGCATGGAACTCTGCCTGGGGATGGATGAGGAGACAGCTGAGAGATTATGGGTAAGGATGAAAGACAAGACAGGTAAGAGTGGCATTGTAGTGGTTGCCTGCTATAGGCCACCTGACCAGGAAGAACAAGCGAATGAGGCCCTCTGCAGACAACTAGGAGCTGCCTCACATTTGCAGGCCCTGGTCTTCATGGGAGACTCTAACCACCCCAATATCTGCTGGAGGGACACACAACAAGGCATAAGCATTCCACAAGATACCTGAAGAGCATTGATGACAACTTCCTGATCCACGTGACAAAGGAGTGATCAAGATATGCTCTGCAGGACCTCATACTCACAAACAAAGAAGGGTTCATTGGAGATGTGAAGGTCAAAGTCAGCCTTGGCTGCAGTGATCATGAGATTGTAGACTTCAGGATCCTGAGGGGAGGGAGCAGGGCAAAAAGCCAGATCACAAACCTGGACGTCAGGAGAGAAGACTTTGGCTTCTTCAGGTACTGGCCTGGTAGAGTCCCATGGGATAAGGTCTGTCCTGGTTTCAGCTGGGATGTAGTTAACTGTCTTCCTAGTAGCTGGTACAGTGCTATGTTTTGAGTTCAGTATGTGAAGAATGTTGATAACACTGATGTTTTCAGTTGTTGCTCAGTAGTGTTTAGACTACAGTCAAGGATTTTTCAGCTTCTCATGCCCAGCCAGGGCACCTGACCCAAACTGGCCAACAGTGTATTCCATACCATGTGACGTCCCATCTAGTTTAGGAACTGGGAAGTGGGGGGGCAGGGTTTTTCGCCGCTCGGGGACTGGCTGGGTGTCGGTCGGCGGGTGGTGAGCAATTGCCCTGCGCATCATTTGTACATTCCAATCCTTTTATTACTACTGTTGTCATTTTATTAGTGTTATCATTATCATTATTAGTCTCTTCTTTTCTGTTCTATTAAATCGTTCTTATCTCAACCCAGGAGTTTTACTTCTTTTCCTGATTTTCTCCCCCATCCCACTGGGTGGGGGGGAGTGAGTGAGCGGCTGCGTGGTGCTTAGTTGCTGGCTGGGGTTAAACCACGACAGGTCCCAGAGGGAAGAGTGGCCCAGGAAAGCTGGTTAATATTCAAGGATCACCTCCTCCAAGCTCAAGAGCAGTCCATCCCAACAAGTAGCAAGTCAGGCAAAAATCAACCGAAGGAGTTGGGTCTTTTCTCGCTGGAGAAGAGTAGGCTTAGGGAGGACCTCATCACAGTATTCCAGTACTTAAAAGACGGCTACAAAGAGGATGGAGGGTCTCTCTTCACAAGGAGTCACATGGAGAAGACAAGGGGCAACAGGCTCAAGTTAAACCAGAAGAGGCTTCATCTCGATATAAGAAAGAAATTTTTACACTGAGAACAATCAATCACTGGAACAACCTCTCCAGGGATGTGGTAGAGTCCTCATCACCCGAGGACAGGATGCTAGATAATCTCATCTAGGATCCCTTTCCACGATCTGTTGGACCAGATGATTTTTCGAGATCCCTTCCAACCTGGGCTATTCTATGATTCTATGATTGAAAAATGCCAGGAGGCCAGCATGGATGAACAAGGAGCTCCTGGCAGAACTCACACACAAAAAAGGAAGTATACAGAGGGTGGAAGCAGGAACAGGTAACCTGGGAGGAATACAGAGATGTTTTCCAGGCATGCAGAGATACAGTGAGGAAAGCCAAAGCCTACCTGGAATTTAATCTGGCAAGGGATGTTGAAGACAACAAGAATGGCTTCTATAAGTACATAGTTGACAAGAGGAAGGCTAAGGAAAATGTGGGACCATTGCTGAATAGGGCAGGGAACTTGGTGACACAGGACATGGAAAAGGCTGAGGTACTGAATGCCGCCTTTGCCTCAGTCTTTACTAGCAAGACCAGCCTTCAGGAATCCCAGGTCCCAGAGACCAGGGGGAAAGTCTGGAGCAAGGAAGACTTACCCTTGGTGGAAGAGGATCAGGTCAGGGAATACTTAAGCATACATAAGTCCATGGGCCCTGGTGAGATGCACCCTTGAGTACTCAGGGAGTTGGCTGAACACCTGCCTGCCAATGGGAAGTAGTGAATGAATTCCTTGGTTTGCTTTACTTGTAAGTGCAGTTTTTGCTTTACCTATTAAACTGTCTTTATCTCAACCCACGAGTTTTCATACTTTTACCCTTCTCCCCCCCATCCCACTGGGGGGGAGTGAGTGAGCGGCTGTGTGGGGCTTAGCTGCCAGCTGGGGTTAAACCACAACAGTCCTTCTTGGTGCCCAACGTGGGGCTCAAAGGATTCAAGATAACGACAGATTTGATTGGAATGTGCTAGATCAAATTTATAGCTGTTATTGCTGTTTAGGTATTAATTGACAGGCTCCTGTGCTTGCCACAGGGCTTGCTTGCCTTACTGTAAATTAGAGTCTAGTGCTTGACAGTGGCTGCTTTTTGCTTTCACTGCTTGTTCTACTGCTGTACTGCTTATCATCTTATTCTGTAGTGCCTGGGAACATTTTGATAACAGCAATGACGATGTGCCTGAGCTGGCAGATGGCCAGGGCATCGCTGCTGTTTCTGTGCTGCTGTAGTAGACAGGCTGGAACTCCAGTGTGAACTCGAGTCGAAGGGACTGTGACCTGTGGATGAGTCCACGCAGGAACAGGACACCCCAAAGCATCTGTGGCCGTGAATAAGTCCATGCCAGAGCAGGTACATCTCGAAGCATCTGTGGCCGTGGTTATGTCTGTGCCGCAGCAGGTATACCTCTGAAGGGATTGTGGCCCAAGGATAAGTCCACGCTGGAGAAGGTACACCTTGAAGCATCTGTGGCTGTGCATAAGGTCATGCTGGAGCACCTCAAAGCGTGTGGTCATGGATAAACCCATGACAGAGCAGGTACACCTCTGGAGGGACTGTAGCCATAGGTAAGGCCATGTTGGAGCAGGTTTACTTCTGAAGGGACTGTGGCTGTGGGTAAAGCCATGCTGGAGCAGTTATATTTCTGAAGGCATTGCAGCCCATGGAGAAGGCCATGCTGGAACAGGTGCACCTCAAAGCAGCTGTGGCTGTGGATAAGTCTATGCCACAGCAGGTATAGCCCTGGAGACACTGTGGCTCATAGATAAGGCTCCACTCGGAGCAGGTACTCCCCTAAGGGACTGCAGTCTGTGGATAAGTGCAAGCCAGAGCAGGGGCAAGGGGAGGAGTTCATTGCAATGTTAAACCCAATGGTCTGGTCCAAAGGGACCAGAGGTGGAGACTGTGATGCAAATACTTTTAAACTGTTGTAACTCATGATTTGAGTTGCATGTTCTAGGAATTACTATAGCAGGAACCGCCTGAACCAGTGGAGGACAAGTCTTACAAGAAGCAGTGCAAGTGAAACACAGGAAGTTCCATCTGAATATCAGGAAACACTTTTTTACTGTGAAGGTGACTGAGCACTGGAATAGGTTGCCCAGAGAGGTGGTGGAGTCTCCTTCCTTGGAGATATTCAAAAGCCATCTGTACGTGGTCCTGGACAACCAGATCTAGGTGGCCCTGCTTGAGCAGGGAGGTTGGACCAGATGACCTCCAGAGGTCCCTTCCAACCTCAACCATTCTGTGATTCTGTGATCCTGCTCAGCCAGAGAGGAGAGCAGCATGAGGCCGTTGGTGCTGTCTGTGTTCGTGTGAGTGCTCTGTGCGTGTTTGTCTGTGATCTGTGTGGCCAGCCATGTATATATGTGATGTATATGTCTGCTCTGTGTGCATGTGACTACTGGGAATACATCTTCAGCTATGCTAATAGTTGGACCTGGGGGCATGGAGCTGCAGCAGCCTTGCCTGTCTCGGACTGCTCGACCTGGCTTGATATTTTTCCACTAACAATTTGCAATTGAATAGTCTCTTTTAGTTGATATCAAATAGCTTTAAAAAGAATAACATATCCTTATAATATATCAGCAAAGTGGGGAGTTATTATTCATTATAAATACTTGGAACAAATACAGCCCTAAAGTTATTTGTCTAAAGTCACTGCTTCATAAGAGAACAAGAATGGAAAACCACAACCCCTAAGTTGTCTGTGTGAGGGCCTGTGAACTATAGTCCCTCACAGCATAGTCTGTCTCCAGACAAGAAACCTCTTTATTATACAGGACTACACAAACATTTCCTAGTCAAAGTTCATCCTAAGCATTTCCATTGTCTGTTTCAGCAGCTCTCAGGATCAGCCCCTCAGTTATGAAATCCTTCCCAAATATTCAAAAAATAAAAGGTAGATTCAAACCTTGGTCAGAGCTATAAACAAGATGTTTTACTTAATAAATGTTAACCCAAAACAGATATATGTTTTCATTTTCTAGAATTAACAAACTTGTTAACAATATTTGCATGTATAGTTCATAACATTTTCACTTATGAACTCTTCATTTGGAAAGGATGAATGTTAATACAGAACAACAATAATTGCCTACTAACCTTTGCCAGGTCCACCAAAGTGTTGGCTTGATCGTTTAGTTTCCTTTGTTCCATTTTTACACTTCTTAATCTAAAAAGTGGAATTTTAAGTCAGATTTTTGTGTGTCTGTGTGTGTGCACACCTGTGTGGTCATCTTAGGATTTCTAAAAAGCATGCATAAAACTTTCAAGAACAGATAACTGCATGGACAATGCCTCAAGTGCTTTGTATAAAGTCAGAATTGGTCATGTGTCTGGTACAATGAAAAGCATGCCTCTTCAACACCGCAAAAGAAAAAGAGCAAGGAAATGTCATGTCCTTGAGACTACTGTTTGCCATGGGTAAAGTTGCATTCAAAAAGGGAGGTAATTTATCCAGACTATATGAAAGCAAGCCAAAACATTCCTCATAGCCTCAGTATCATTACAAGTAGATATAGGAAGAAACATAGAACAAATGCTTTTTTGTCATTAATGTTGTAGCAATCAAGAATCTTCCCATGCCTACATGACTAGATACAGGTATTAGCCCTGTTCTGTCAGAAATGGATTGGAGTAGCAGGTGTTTTAACCTGATGGAAATACAGTGATAAGTGAGTTTCTCATTACTTTAAACAGAACTTCCATCCGACCAGCAGCTAAATAACCAACATACTTGCCAATACATTTAATTTTCTTACCGGTCTGAACATTTGCAAATTTAAATATGGTTACATTTTAAACTTATATTAGACATACCTTTCCAATGCACTATTTAAACTAGACTGCTGTAAAAATTATGAAAGAAGAATCAAGGGCATATTTTCTCTTTAATGCTTAGCAAACTGCATTATTATTAATTAGTGATGCACATATTCTGAAAGATATGTAATTGACCTTTCCTATGTGTTCCCTGAATCAAACTCCATGTTTTTCAGATTAACTACTGAAGAAGTGGGGTTTAGATGTGATTTTAAAAAATAAGCAATTTATCTCTTAAGTATAAGTGGGTTTATAAAATGTTTCCTAAAGTAGAATTACTTGGACTTGCAATGATTTTTCTCATGGATGTTCTAAGCAAGAAATAGCATTTTTCAAAAGCAACAAATCAATTTATAAAACGTGTGATGCCATGCAGTCTACTAGTAGCTCAACGGGCAATCAAGCTATCCATTTGGTTAACTCTCAAATGAAAATAAGGTTGGCAGCATTTTGTGGCACATAGGTTGCTAACACATACTCTGCCTAGTTCTCATTTATCGTCTTAGCTATATATATATCTTATAAAGCAAACATGACTGCACAAAAGCATATAAAACTGTTCTTGTAAAGCAAAAACTAAAACTCTGACAATGGCACAAAAGAACTCCATGCCACTGCCAGCCTGTATAGTACATCCACAGCAGTTGCAAAGGTGGTGTTCTTTTTCACTTCAAGGCTTTGTATGCCTCAAAGTGCTCCAACTGAACCCTAATGTGAAAAATCGTTTTGCCTTCTTTGAAGTTTGAATATGGGGAATGAAATTCTGTCCCTATTTAAATTAATGACAAAACTTCCAAGGCTTTCAGTGGGATCAGGATTATTTCCTAAACTACTGGAAGTCAACCAATCTGTTCATCTCAAATAGCTTGATGTTTCCAAGATGGCTACAAATTATTTTAACCTGGATGCAGAATTGGAGGGAAAGAGTCCTATTCAAGGACATTCATTTTTCCAAACTAAATTGGGGAAAATGGATACATATTACCACTTAAATTCTGAGAAGCAGATTAAGGCTGTTAAGTTCAACAATGTATCAAGTCTTGGGGTTGTTTACTTTTTTTTTTTTTAAATAAAAACCTTTGGGGAGATACTCCAAAATCAGAAGTTTGTGTCAGATATTTAGTTACCATACATTTTCCTTTCACATCTAGGCTAACCTCCATGAAGAAGAAATGCTGCGAAATATTTTTCTTAATATGTGGGAATAACTCTGTTAAGGTAGAAATCAATTGTTCATATAAAATTGAAATTCCAGCAGCTTGTTACTGGAATGTCATACACTCTTCTTCCCCTGGAGGCTTCCTTCAGAGCACAATGTAAATACAGTTTATAGAAATAGTGCTTTCAGAAGCTACAAGCTGGAGGTATTCTAAAGCAAATATTATGAAGGAGTCTCTAAAGTAATGAGTTATATCATTACTGCCCCAGAACAAAATATTTACTCAGAGATAAGCATGTAATGATTTGACTGGAGAATGATAATCCTAGTGTTTTGGTGAGTACTCTCTCAAATTTGCAGAATATGTATTTTCTGCTTTTCTTAAGATTCTTTGAAACATCTATTTGCCAGTGAGTATGCCAAATTTTAAAATTTTGAGCAATCCATTGTTATTGTAGAAAGAAAAAAAAAGTACCAGCTGACATCAACGTGATAATACCTAATGGTAACCAACCCAAAACCTGGCACAGACTGGAAAACGTATCTCTAGGTAATGATAGGTCTTTAGCTGCAGCAGCCAGATTAAAATAAAAATGTCAGACTTTTGTTCTTAAATTCATTACAAGGAAATATGAAACATCTTGATTTTATGGACTTCACTTATCACAGCAAAAGACCATGATTCTGGATCATGTTTCCATGGCAACAATCAGACCATTGAAGTTCACAAATAAAGACTTTACTTTTTGCATGCAGACAGTGGTAAATTCTGCAAATTTAGGAAGGAACAGCTCATACAACTTACTTCCGAGCTCTATTTTCATTTTGATGAAATAAAAAGAAAAAACAGAAGAAGACAAACTGTAAAATATACTAAAACAACCAAATGAGCACAGTGGGCTCTATTCAGCAGGTGGAAAGTCCTATGGAGTTGTTATTGCTTCCAATCAGTAACTGCCGCATTTGGAGTCTAATTCTCTCATGTTTATGATGAGGGAATCTATGGTACCTTCAAACCTTCCCATTAACTATCCCCTGCAGATTTTCTTCTTTATACAGTATATAAAATGTATTTTAATATTATTGTTTAGAGTACTGATTTCACCTTCACCTTATTAAGTGTGCACGAGAAGAAAGAAAAAAGACTGAGACCAGCTGAAGGTAGCAGTCACAGACAATATTTTTAGACCTTTTAGGGATGTGATTCTGTGTTTGAGACTGTTATCATTATCTACTGTGATTTCTTGTATAAAATTGGCCTTGAAACTTCACACCTTTTATTCCTGTCTCCAGCCCAATGATTGGGAAGGTGAGGGAGGGGAACCAATAAAAAACTTAAGAATCCAGAAAGATAGAAGAGAGCCATTTGCTACTACGAGGTCCCTTGTTCCCCCGAGAAAAGTTAAAAGATGCAAGGGGAGAGAAAACAAATTGCACACAATACTCTTCTGCAGCTGGAAGAAAGATGACTGCTACAGCAATGTTTCTATTCATGGTCCATTCCTCAGCATACCGAGAAAATTATCCAATTCTCTTGGTTAAATACAACAAGTTTTGTAATGGGAAGCAAAGTGCTAAAGGACAGAAGGAAATGTATTATTAACATAGGTGTTCAAAGTTTGGCTGGCACAGCTAGGAAAATATCACTCGTGCCACCTTCTCCACCCCACCCCCTACATGATTAATGATTTTTTAAGGCAGATGCAGAACACCACTTTACAACTTGCAAAGCTCTTTGGGGTTGAATGATATATAAAGCTGCAGATCAAACCTCCTATGCTTTTTAATTTAGATTCCTCTTTTCATGCACAAATGTGTGTACATGCACACACACAAAATAAATAGTAAGGTTAAAATGTTATGGAGTAACTTTTGCAATCAGGGATTCAAGTCCAGCAAAGGACATAAAGGACGTGCCACCTTCTACCCCACAACCCCTGCCACTCCTCTCATCCTCCCAATCCTTTAAGCTGAGCAGGATGACAGAACTGATAAAAAACCCACTTTTTATCTACCCAAAAATGCCTCAGCTTTTGTGGACTCTATTGCCTCAAGTTTTTCTAAAAGACCACAGTAACATTTAACCCTGAAAGTTTGCTAAATATGATATAGTAATTAAGGTTTGTAGAATACTTCATATTTTCAAAGCTTAGCTACCTAGTCCTTACAACATTGCTATGAGACAGAGAACCAATGACTGTTATCCTCAATTTACTAATAGGAAATTTGATAACCTAGCCTTCCCTTCCTCTCTTTTGTCATCTTATGATGACACATAGGAATCTTTTTCAGGAATGTAGGTGGGTCAGCTGAATGCTGCCCACAGCTCTCCTCACAGCCTGGGTCACACACAGATCCATACTTAGAAATTATCAAAACGTCAGTTCAAAATGAACCTTAATCAATCTACATCTCCCCAGTATGTCATGGAAAACCTATTTCACAGGTCATACAAAAGGCTGCCAATAGGCTGGATAGGCATCTCAAATGGAACAGACAAATAGCAGCATGGGTCCTGGATGTTCCTTATGATGAGTCTGTGGCTGTTGGGGACAAAAGTCTTTTTATTTCTCCCATGTAGTCCAAGGAAAAGTAACTGAATCATTGTACAATTTTAGCTGGCTGTGACTTAGAAAACTCCTACAAACACTCTCAACAATTCTGCATTACCCTGTGCTGCACATAACCAGAGTATTTTCTTTTCTAAATAGGTACTACAGTAAAACCTTATCTTTAACGTACTCTGAAAGAAAGAAAATTCAAACTCAAGAGCACAATTCTAGGAAGGGAGAGAGTGCATGTGTGAGGGAAGGAGAGTGTGTGCAAGAGTGGAAGAGCATGCAAAGAGGAGGAAGAGCATGTGCAAGAGAAAGAAAAGCAGAGAGGAAAAGGAAGGGGGGGGGGGGAATGAGCAAGAGAGCAAGAAAGCAAAAGAGAAACCAAGAGATAGAAATCAACAATAAAGAATGAGTGACGATGAGGGAAGGAGGGGAGAGAAGTGGGCGAGAGAGGAAGAAAGAGAAAGAAAGAGAGAGTGCGGGGGGGGAGGAACAAAGAGGAGGAGAGAGAAAAGAGAGAGAATAAGAAACTGAGAGGCCAAGAGACAGAACACAAGACAATGTAAAGGGGGGGGGAGAGAGCATGATTTTGTCAGAAAGAAACATAGAGAGGGAGCAAGAAAGAGAGGAAGAAAGAGAGAGAGAAGGAGACAAAACAGAGAGAATGAAAGGTGGAAGCAAGCAAGAGAAAGGGAGAGAGACAGAGAGAAAGACAGGGAAGGGGAAGAGATAACAATGGGGGGACACACGAGAGATGGAGAGAGATGAAAAGGGAGAGAGAGGGAGAAAGGGAGAAATGAAAGGGGAAAGGAACAATAAAGACTGAGAGAGAATGAGAGAGAGAGAGAGAGGTTGAGACAGAGAAAGAAACGGGGGGGGAGAACATGAGGAAACAAGAAAGAGAGAATGTGAGAGAGTGAAAGAGAGCAGGAGGGGAAATGAGAGAGAAATAGGAAGAGATACCAAAAGGGAATGAGACAAACCAAGAGGCAGAATGAAAACAAGAAAGAGATAATGAGGAGAAGAGAACAAGAGGGGAGGAGAGAAAGAGAGTGCTTGGACAGGAAAAACAAACGAAAATTGTACTTACTGATGAATAGCTTGCAAGAATTTTCGTTGATGTTTCCTTACTTTTGCATGGTCTATCTTTTTAACCAGCTTAGTACTTTTATAAATTAACCATGTTTCCCTGAGTACATTGGCCGCTGCATTTTTCACCTGTTTCATAAAAGAAAAACACCAGGCTGACAAAAATAGCATTATGTTCTTTTTATCTTTTCTAATGTAAATTCTTTCTAAAGCACTTAAGACTGCCTAACTGTGAGAAGTGGGTACATGAAGAAGCTGCAGCAGTGAGGCCAGAAAGCAATTATCAGACCAAAGGAATTGCTGAGCAATTTCCATGTTGTTTATAAAAGTGATATTGGGGCAAGCTGTCTTTGCATCTGGGAATTACTTCTTCCTTTTGAAAAGAGTTAGGACCATTTGTTGTTTATGACAATATAAATTACAGTGAAGGATTATTAATTTCTTATCTGTATGGCAATTAACTAGATGCATTTTATAGGACCATAAAATTTCTATCTTTCCTGTTGTATCATTATTGCCTTTGTTTCTCTTAGCAATTTAACAGTCTTATAAATTTTCAGAGCTGTTAGAATAGGGCTTTTTGTTTGGTTTGGTTTTTATATTTTCCTTATTCTGGTTTCTTTCTTACCATTCTTAGAGGAGATGAAAAAACAACTTGTCAATAAATGTAGCTAGAGTTTTATTTCATGAGTGCTTTGAATTTTTTTAAAATGAGGTTTTCTATAAAATGTTAAACATAAGAATACCTACAGTTCCTTCCTAGGCCCTTCAATATTCCCAAGAATACTTGAAAGCAATAGACAAAGAATTTCAATGCAATGTTGATTAATGACAGAATTACTAGGCTACTTGCAAAGGCAAACAGTTCTTGTTATTAATCTGTATTTTCTCTCCCTCTGGCTTTATATCATGCCAGTCACTGCCGTATCAGAGCTAATCCAATGTATAGGTAAAGACATTTTTTGAATGCTATGCAGTAGCTCTTCCCAGCAGGAGCTCCCAACCTTAAAACCATAAAAGCATTGGAGAGCCTTGGTCCTGACTTCAGTGGAAGCAGAATCAGATTTTAGAGACTTCCTCAAGATCTCTAGTCCTTGCATTTCCACAAGATCTGGCTATCTTCACACTGTGAGGAAACTTCTCCAGTATCTGTGTAATGGATTTGTGATCTGAGGTACATCTCAGATTTGGTTGCTTGTTTTGTTTGCTTTTCATTTCTTTTGAGTTTCACGAGTCTGAAACTAGCAAAACACCACTTGGATACACTATTAAACTGATATTTAGATTTATATGAAGGATAGTTGAATAGAATAAACCTTAAAATTCTATATATTCTTCTCATATGCTGCATGAAAGTTTGTCAGTTTAATATATTAGTCTGTAGTTTCACAGCTTTTAACTGTTGGTTACATCAATTATCTTCCAGCTGCAAGGACCCTCTATAGAAGAATATTCAAATCCTCAAAATCTTCTGAGAACCTCCTGTTGCCCTCAACTTCAAAGAGAAGCTCAGGGTATTCAATTCCTCCACATAGCACCTTGCAAAATCACACCCATGAAAAAGTTCAATAAGAGAATAGAGCATGAAACCATTTAAAACAAATGCAGAAATAAATTTAACACACATTTCCTTTTCAGTTGTGAATATAAAGTGTGACTTACTCTTTTAGTTAGCTGGGTGTCCATCATGAAATTATGCACATGTTTTTCAGCTTTGGTAAGTTCTAACTTCCTTGCAACCACAGCTACCACCAGTGCAGTGCACCCTGCACCCTGAAAACAATAAAACAAACCCCCACAGATGTTACTACTGCATTTTGCAGAGTTTTTAATGGAAGTTTCTCCTTTGCTGTAGAAATATGGCACGCATAAGGTGATTGATTGCTGATAAACATGCTACAGTTATTTCAGTTCAGAATAATAGAAGTCAGCAATTGCAGGCTAGTAAACTGCCAAGGCATCAAAATAATTGGTGAGCAGCATTATTTAAAAGTTCTGGTTTTTTTTCCTTCAGGGGTTGAAAATTCAAACACATCCCATTTCTAGTGCATAAACAAAGGGGGTGATCAGAACAATTTTAAAACACAGAATATTAGTAAATAAATGCAGAATAACCTGTTCTTAACAATTGTCTAGAGTGTACAGGAATTGCTAAAGAAGAAATAAGATTACATTAGTATTTATCACACAAAAAAGAAAGATTTCTTAGGATGTTCTTTAAGGCCTAAAGATAAAGTTATCATAAATTTAGTATTTCATCACTTTAGTATGTGTACAGTACACCAATGGATGGTTGTAGTACAGGTATTGATTCTTATCTATCAAGCATGGACTGCCAATCCCCTGAAAGTAGGATGGGGAGGAGAGAGGTATGCTCTACATAATAATGAGTATAGTCCATATATTGAATGTATTCCCTGAGCTAATATACTATATGGGGTAAATAAATCAATGTACAATTATACATAGAATTTGGGGGGGGGGGGGGAAATGTGCTTTATGGGTTCCTGTGGTTGAGACAATGACAGTTTTTCAGACCATAGGCCTTGAAGAAAAGCCAAGCGGGAATTACTATGACTTATTTTGTGCTTTTTTTTAGCATTGTGTTTTGTTTTAGGGGGGCTGGCAGTAGCGTCTAATCTGTCTCTGTATTATGATGTGGTTGGTTTGGTACTAGCATCTGTTATAGGGTGTGGATGGTGGCTGAGTTTAGGGATTTCTTTTGTATCTTTGGTGTTGTTTATGGTTTATTTAGGTGGGATGTTAGTGGTCTTTGTTTATTCTTTGTCTCTGACAGCTGAGCCTTTTCCTGAGGTTTGAGGGGACTGACGTGTTGTGGGATATGGTGTAGGGTTTGTCTTGGTGTTTCTTGTAGGGATGGCTGTTGGGTGTTTTGTTGAGTTTTGAAAGTTTGGGGTGCTTACTGTAGATAGTGGGGGAATGATTTCTGTTCAGTTGGATTTTAGTGGAGTTGCCATATTTTATTCTTATGGGGCAGGAATATTTTTGATAGCAGGGTGGGGGTTGTTACTGACTTTGTTGTGTTAGAACTTGTATGTGTGTTGTCTCGTGGGGCAATTCGGGCAGTTGTTTTCTGAGTACCTTTCCCTATAGTATTTCTGTTTCTCATTAGAAATAGCACACATACACAGCACCATTTCTTCAAAACTTAGATGGGGAAAGTTGCAAATTTCTGGTTTGTGCTGTGTGTGTATGTATGTATAAACTTGTATATGCACAGACATGCATGTTCATAACAGGACAAAGCAAGCAGGTGCCAGTTCCTTTGAAATGACAGTACTTTTATCAGCATCACAAATTTAATTTTTTTTAAGGGAAAGGAGAGGAGGCTAAAATTAATCAGGTAACCAGAAACAGCATATATTGCACACAGCTCCAGGTATCATTTGGTCTGACACCAATACTAAATTCTGCTGCTTTAGTATTTTTTTTAAACCAAGCTTCACAAGTTCTTAAAAAAAATATAAATAAAATGACATTAAATATACCGAGGTTGTGTTTAACTTTCAGGTTCACCCAAATTTAGCTGTTAGTGTATAAAGCAGTCTTGTTTCACGTTGAAGCTTACTAGATTTTTTAGTCACACACCTTTCTTCCATTTCTCCCTATTCATTCTCTATACCTGCTTTACTATCTCCAGAAAATACAGAAGAACATCTCTGAATCTAGCTTCCCAAATACAAATTCCACTACTAAACAGAAAAATAAATTAACTCACTGGAAATCCTTATTCACACACTGTCTGCAAAAAAAAAAAAAAAAAAAATCTACACTTTCTGCTTACTTACTGATGCACCCAATGAATTTTGCAAAAGCTTCCAATTAGTCTCCAATTTCACTCCACTGATAGATTGTTTCAATAAATTCATCTGCTCCCTCACTAAGACTCAATCCTCTTCAATTAGTTCTGAGCTATCAAAGTTTCTGTGCCCAACAGCCCTCAAGAATCCCTCAAAAAATCCCCTTTTAATTTTGCTGCATTTCCCCATCCCATTTCTCTCCTGTCCTCCATACCAAGATTTCTAGCTTTGCTGTTCCTTCTCCCCGCATTCTCCATCCCCACATTGAGTGAAGTTCATGGAAAAAATAGTCAGTCTCACATCTCTAATGAGATGAGGGAAAAAATGGGATAACAGTTTCTTTGCTTCCTCACATCCCACAAAGAGCAAAGAGGAGGAAGACAGCCAATGCATTTTAAGGCTGAGCACTTCAGAAATGCACCTGGCCTTTTGACAAGAGGACTAGGCAGGAGCTGCCCTGCCCTATGTGATACAACAGAAAGAATCTTCCCAGAAAACAGACAACTCTTCTTCCGTCTCCTTGTGAAGGAGGGTAGGAAGGAACAAATAATATGCAGGAGGCTTCTCTGAGAGGAAAAGAAAATTACTCCATACAATAGTGTATTGGGCATATATGGCAAGAACAGGAAGAGGAAAAAAAAGAAGTCTTTTGGCCCAGTAAATCAGGACAACACTCTGGGCCAAATGTTGATTCAATGGCATAACTCTGAATTGCACCTGCTTACAGCAAGAATGCCAAGATGGTATGAGATTAGTAATACAGAGTGGCTTCCTCACCACTTGCAAAGCAGCACAAAAGCTACTATGGAAGATAAATATTAGAACCCCCCCCCCCCCCCCCCCAAAAAAAAGGCTAGAGGAAGGGCAACAGACAAAAGCAATTCAGTTTGATTTGAAATTATTCCAGGCCTTTAGGATGAACTCTTATGCTTTCTTAAAGTGTCACAGCAGTTATAATGACCAAAAGCTGTTAAAGACAGTAGCTTTATGTCTCATATGACAGATGCTTCCTGCAGCAGTAGAACATAGTCACTGATAGGCTATGGAAACCACCTCTATGGTTTATTATACCTATCTACTACCTTCCTTATCACCAGAACACTTTACTGCAACTGCAAGGTATTCTCAATTCAGACTACCCCTCTTGGCTTTGTGGGATATGACAAGATCTCAGGATTTTAAAATGGGCTGTTTTAGAATTTCAACAAAAGATAAAAGTAAATTACTATATTCATGTTTATTTTTTGCAGTACCTTGAAGGAAAACAAATTATGCTCATTCTTTGAATGACTAACAGCTTAAAGAAATGACACATTGAAATCCTACTTAAAGGACTATGGTGGGTTGACCTTGGCTGGCTGCCAGATGCCCACCAAGCTGCTCTATTACTCCCCCTCCTCAGCAGGATGGAGGGAGAGAAAATAAGATAAAAAAACCTCATGGGTAAAGACAAAGGCAGTTTAATACAAAAAAAGCAAAGGCTGTGTGCAAAAGCAAAGGAAAACAAAAAGATTTATTCTCTACTTCCCATCAGCAGGCAATGCCCAGCCACTTCCTGGGAAGTAGGGCCTCAGTACACGTAGTGGTTGCTCTGGAAGACAAACGCCTTAATAACGAATGCCCCCCTCCCCTCCTCCTTTCTCTTAGCTTTTATTGCTGAGCACTATGTCACGTGGTATGGAATATCTCGTTGGTCATTTTGGGTCAGCTGTTCTGTCTATGTCCCCTCCCAACCTCTTGCCCACCACCAGCCTACTGGCCTTTGGGGGGAGGGGGGTGGTGGTGGTTGGAGAGACAGCCTCCATGCTGTGTGTTATTAACACCCTTCTAGCTACAAATACAAAGCACAGCACTATGAGGACTGCTATGGGGAAAGTTACCTCCATCACAGTCAGACCCAATACAAGTACGTATTCTAATTAATGTTTTCTGTTAGTGCTCTGCACTTTTATATGGGTCCTCTGTTGATCTCAGCATCCTTAAAAATACTAATAAAGTGTGAATTATCCCAAATCTTGGGATCCAAATACTGTTATTTTAAAATGGTACCATCATGCTGACTATGTTTTTTAATATCCCTATTCATGTGAACAGTAACATGAATTCAATTAATTCGTGCTCATACATCCAGTTTTTTTCTTAGATCTCTACTACATACTGCAGAAGCCCTTGTTTTACCAAAATAACTTATGCTAAGTAAAAGTACTGAATTATTTCAACTGCAAGAAAGTATCTTTTGAGAAAAAAATTCTAAAAAAGTCTTATTTTACATTACTGGATTTTATAATTTCCAATACCATTCCTTTTATCCTGTTTTAAAGTAAATTTTTGTGCTGGTTTAAATTAAATAATTGTCCTGTTTTTGTCTGAGATGATAGATAGATAGAGTTAATTTTCTTCATAGTAGCTAGTATGGAGCTATGTTTTGGATTTGTGCTGAAAACAGCGTTGATAATACAGGGATGTTTTCATTATTGCCAAGCAGTGCTTACAGGGTCAAGGCCTTTTCTGCTTCTCACACCACCCCACCAGCAAGTAGGCTGGGGGTGCACAAGAAGTTGGGAGGAGACACAGCTGGGACAGCTGACCCCAAATGACCAAAGGGATATTCCATACCATATGATGTCATGCTCAGCATATAAAGGCTGGGGGAAGGGTGGATGTTCGGAGTGATGGCGTTTGTCTTCCCAAGTTACCATTAGGCATGATGGAGCCCTGCTTTTCTGGAGATGGCTGAACACCTGACTGCTGATGGGAAGTAGTGAATAAATTCCTTGTTTTGCTTTGCTTGCACACATGACTTTTGCTTTATGTATTAAACTGTCTTTATCTCAGCCCATGAGTTTTCATACTTTTCTGATTCTCTCCCCCATCCCACTGTGAGGGGAGTGAGCAAGCGGCTGTGTGGTGCTTAGTTGCTGGCTGGGGTTAAACCATGATGAAGGTTCAGACTCAGACTTCAACAAAGTCTAATGTTTGGGACTAGCATTTCGGTAAGGGCCCACTTTTAGTGATAAGCAAAGAGAAGTTCTTGCAACTCTTTAACTAAAGGGTTAAGTTTGGGGGTTGGTTTTGTTGTCTTTTAAAATCTAAGACAAAGAATCATTAGCACTGCCAGAGAAGCCACACTGAAAACAGCATTTGGTTTTCAGTTTAAAAATGTGGGACTCAGAGAAACCCTATATTGCTCAAAGTAAATGCCTCTTGCATTTCCACTTGGTTCTTTCTTTGGTAAAGTTCCAAACACAGTAGCTGCCGCGTGCTGAGAGGAGTTCAAGGTTTGTGATGTCCCCCGGGGGTGTCTGAGGGGGTTTTCTAGGCCCCCGGCACGCTTGGGCTGTGTGTGAGGCAGGGAGCATGCGGCAGGTCTCACGAGAGGGGCAGGAGAGTTGGGCAGTGCCGGCAGTCCCCGCGGCCAGTTCAAACAGTGAGAAGCCGCATATAACCGGCCCCTAGGGAGCGCCAGCGGCTAGGATTTGCAAACAGGGAGTGGCGTCAGCACTTTGTGCGGCAGTTCGAGCGGGAAGGGCTGCACACTGCCAGTTAGTGGGCTGCTGCCTGCTCTACTCACCAGCAGGCTTAGGCTGCAGCCCCAACGGTCACCCCCAACTAACTGGTGGCTGTGTAAACCTACCCAGAAGCTTGAGGTCTCCAGGGAATTAGAATTAGAAGGATTACATCTTCCAAAGAATTACCATTTTATAAGTAAGTGGGCTATTTTTCTGAGAACTATAAGGAGACTGTGACCTGCTGAAAGAAATTGGTGTCCACCTGCCACAACTGCAAGGCTGAAGCTGAAATCCAAACAGAAGCACTACAGCTCACCTATGCTCATGTCTCCACCCAAACAGACCTCCCAAGGACTGAAATAGCTGTCTGGACCTTAGGTTGCATGGAGCTACAGCACTTGGAAGTCTCTCTACCACCTGAAAGCAGCGGTGGATGTCATAGCTGCAAGTATGCTCAGCTGGAAGAACACCTTTCCAGTGACTGGAAAAAGGGAAACATTGCACCTGTTCTTAAAAAGGGTAGAAAGGAGAACCCTAGGAACTACAGACCTATCACTCTGTGCCTGGGAAGATCATGGAACAGATCCTCCCAGAAGCTATGCTAAGGCACATGGAGGACAGGGAGGTGATTTGAGACAGCCAGCATGGCTTCACCAAGGGCAAGTCCTGCCTGACCAACCTAGTGGCCTTCTGTGATGAAGTGACTACATCAGTGGACGAGGGAAGAGCTACAGATGTCATTTATCTGGATTCCTGTAAGGCCTTTGACACAGTCCCCCACAACATCCTTCTCTCTAAATTGGAGGGATATGGATTTGATGGATGGACTATTAGGAGGATAAGGAATTGGCTGGATGGTTGCATCCAGAGGGTAGTGGTCAACGAATCAATGTCCAGATGGATATCAGTGATGAGTGATGTCCCTCAAGGGTCTGTACTGGGACCAATACTGTTTAATATCCTCATCAACAACACAGACAGTGGGATTGAGTGCACCCTCAGCAAATTTGCAGATGACACCAAGCTGAGTGGTGCAGTTGACACACCTGAGGGACAGGATGCCATCCAGAGGGACCTGGACAAGCTCAAGAACCAGGACTGTGGGAACCTCATGAGGTTCAACAAGGCCAAGTGCAAGGTCCTGCACCTGGGTCAGGGCAACCCCCAGTATCAATACAGGCTGGGGAATGAAGGGATTGAGAGCAACCCTGCAGAGAAGGACTTGGGGATACTGGTAGACAAAAAATTGGATATGAGCCAGTATTATGTGCGTTCGCAGCCCAGAAAGCTAACCATATCCTGGGCTGCATCAAAAGAAGGGTGGCCAGCAGGTCAAGGGAGGTAATTCTGCCCCTCTACTCTGCTCTGGTGAGACCTCCCCACCTGGAGTATGGCATACAGCTCTGGAGTCCTCAGCACAGGAAAGACATGGACCTGTTGGAGCGGGTCTAGAGGAGGGCCACAAAAATGGTCAGAGGGATGGAATAC
Organism: Haliaeetus albicilla; assembly: GCF_947461875.1. Taxonomy (NCBI): domain Eukaryota; kingdom Metazoa; phylum Chordata; class Aves; order Accipitriformes; family Accipitridae; genus Haliaeetus; species Haliaeetus albicilla. The sequence continues at coordinate 41,425,718 of NC_091515.1, forward strand.
CTCCCCTCTGAAGAAAGGCTGAGAGAGTTGGGGTTGTTCAGCCTGGAGAAGAGAAGGCTCCAGGGAGACCTTATTGCGGCCTTCAATATGTAAAGGGAGCTTATAAGGAAGATGGAGACAGACTTTTTACCAAGGCCTGTAGTGACAAGGGGTAATGGTTTTAAACTAAAAGAGGGTAGATTCAGACTAGATATAAGGAAGAAGTTTTTACTATGAGGATGGTGAAACACTGGAACAGGTTGCCCAGAGAGGTTGTAGATGCCCCATCCCTGGAAACATTCAAGGTCAGGTTGGACAGGGCTTTGAGCAACCTGATCTAGTTGAAGATGTCCCTGATCATTGCGGGAGGGTGGGGGGGGTGGGTGTTGGACTAGATGACCTTTTAAGGCCTCTTCAAACCCAAACTGTGGCGGAGGATCCACAGGGGACATCACACACAGACCAATGTGATCAAGTGAAGCCCATTTACTACAACTTTCAGCACGGTTATATACCCTATGCGCTTATGCACACGCCTTATACAATGCTCTGATTGGTACAATATCCCGTTTCACGTGGCGCTATCTTATCCTTTATTGGCTGCTCAAGCTTCTGCACAAGGCATCTTGCGGTTGCTTATCTCGTTCTTTGGCATCCAGGAGTTGTTTGTCAGGCTCTTCTTATCTTCCTTTTCTCAGTGTACAAGGACACAGCATCCTTGTCCGCTTCAGCACTTTGTATGCTTATGCTTCGTTCCAGCTAAAGGCTGGATTGCTCACATGTCTTCGCTCAGCCAAGAAATCCTCAACACCAAACCATTCTACAGTTCTCTAAAAAGGTGGCGAGGTCAATAGTACAGCTGAAGTGCCTCTATATCAATGCATGCAGCATGGGTAACAAACAGGAGCTGGAAGCCACTGTGCAGCTAGAAAGCTACGATCTAATTGCTATCACTGAAACGTGGTGGGATGAATCACACAACTGGAGCACTGCAACTGATGGCTGTAACCTGTTCAGGAGGGACAGGCAAGAAAGGGGGGGGGGGGGAAGGGTGCTCTCTATGTAAAAGAATGCACTGACTGCACAGAGCTGTCTGAAAAACAGGTTGAGAGCTTATGGGTAAAAATTAGGGGCCAAGACAACAAAGGAAACCTCGTGGCTGGTGTTTACTACATGCCACCCAATCAAGGGGAGGAAGTTGATGAAGCATTCTTACTTCAGCTACAGGAAGTATCCCGGTCGCAGGCCCTGATCCTGCTGGGGGACTTCAATCACCCTGACATCTGCTGGAAAAGCAGCACAGCAAAGTGTAAGCAGTCCAGGAGACTCTTGGCGTGTGTTGAGGATAAATCCTTAATCCAGGTGATAGACAGCCCAACCAGAGGAGAAGTGTTACTGGACCTGTTGCTTACAAACACAGATGAACTTATTGGAGACGTCAAGACTGGTGGCAGCCTGGGCTGCAGTGATCATGCCCTGATAGAAATCACAGTCTCGAGGGATGTGGGCCAGGTGATAAGTAAAGTCAAGACCCTGAATTTTAGGAGAGCAAAGGTTCAGTTGTTTAAGGAATTAGTGGATGGGACCCCCTGGGAAACTGCCCTCAGGGATGAAGGAGCAGAAGAGAGCTGGCAGCTCTTTAAGGACATTTTTCTTAGAATGTAAGAGCCCTCGACTCCCATGTGAATGAAATTGGGCAAGGAAAGCAGGAGACCAGCAAGGCTGGGTAAGGACTTCCTGGTCAAACTACAGTGTAAGAAGGAAATGCACAGGCAGTGAAACAAGGGACATGTATCCTGGGAAAAATATAGGGACACTGCCCAGATGTGTAAGGATGGGATTAAGAAAGCTAAGGCACAGTTGGAGCTGAATTTCACAAGGGATGTGAAGAATAATAAGAAGGGCTTCTACAGGTATGTTGGTCAGAAAGGAGGATTAAAGAAAATGTACCCCCTCTTGCTAAATATGACAGGAAAACTGTTGACAACCAACATGGAGAAGGCTGAGGTACTCAACAATCTTTTTGCCCCAGTTTTCAGTTGTAAGAGACTGAAAGAGTTAATGTCTCAAACATTGTGGTGGGGCAAGTTCTGCATAACAACAAACCCTGCAGAGCAACGAACCACAGGTGAAAAGTCGGTTAGCAACAGGGTGAGGAGGGCGTGCTGGAGGGTGCACAGTTCTGTGTTCTGATATGCTGAGCAGGGCAGCTCACCATATATGGCCAAAGGTCAAACAATGGTCATGCCTGCAGGGAGGGAGAAGTTACTCCCCAAATGACCCCCAAGCCCACCAACCCATTTCCCGAAGGTTCTGAAAGCACAAACCCGCATGACACCTAATTAGCCTAATGAGTTCAAGTGCCCACCTGAAGGAGGGGCAAGGAGATGATAAAAGGACACAAACTGAAGCACCATGTGCGTACGCCCTCCGGAACTGGACCGCTAGGCTGGCTGGACCAACGCTGGACCCAGCACCAGTGTAATCTTTCTCTTTTCTCTCTCTGTCTCTCTCTCTTTCTCTTTCCTTTTCCATAATCCCTACACCTCATCCCTTTAGACATAAACTGTTGACCAAGTCTGGGACTAGAAGTGGATCTAGCCACCCCTAGGCTCTTCTCTGAGAAGGAGTCTAGAAAGCAAGGGGGTCCACTGTGAACCTCCTTATCTTCTTCCCTGAACTGATCCCCAAATAAGGAAGTCTTGTAGTATATGTTTGGTGATGTATGGTTAACATGTTACACAGTTTACTGACGTAGTTTCACGCCAATTCTTGTTGTGAGCAAATAAAAGTTGAGTTTTGTGAGTTAAAGGATCCCTGGTGTCATTTCACCTTAATCCTGACCTGGGAATCGGCGAACCTGAGTCGTCGTCCTGAGAAACTGGGACATGACATCAGTGGTAATCTTTCTTCCCACATCTCTCAAATCCCTGAACCTCAAGGCAGGGACTGGGGGAATGAAGTCCCTCCCATCATAGATCAGGGTCAAGACCACCTGAGCAACCTGAACATACACAAGTCCATGGTACCGATGAGATGCATCCCAGGGTCCTGAGGGAATTGGCTGATGTAGTTGCCAAGCCACTCTCCATCATATCTGAAAAGTCATGGCAGTCAGGTGAAGTCCCCAGTGACTGGAAAAAGGGAAACATCACACCCATTTTTAAAAAGGGTAATAAGGAGGACCCTGGGAACTACCAACCTGTCAGCCTCACCTCTGTGCCTGGGAAGATCATGGAACACATCCTCCTAGAAGCTATGTTAAGACACATGGAGAACAGGGAGGTGACTCGAGACAGCCAACATAGCTTCACCAAAGGCAAATCATGCCTGACTAATCTAGTGGCTTTCTACAATGGAGTGACTGCATCAGTGGACAAGGGAAGAGCTATGGATGTCATCTACCTGGACTTCTGTAACACCTTTAATGTGGTCTCCCACAACATTCTTGCCTCTAAATTGGAGAGAAATGGGTTTGATGGATGGACTGTTTGACTCTTAAGAAATTGGCTGGATGTCCACATCCAAAGAGTTACAGTCAATGGCTCAATGCCCAAGTGGAAACCAGTAATGAATGGTGTCCCTCAAGGGTTTGTACTGGGACCAATAATATTTAATACCTTCATCAGTGACATAGACAGTGGGATTGAGTGCACCCTCCGAAAGTTTGCGGATGACACCAAGCTGAGTGGTGCAGCTGATTCACTAGAGGGACCCTGACAGGCTTGAGAAGTGGGCCCGTGGGAACCTCATGAAGTTCAACAAGGCCAAGTGCAAGGTCCTGCCCTGGGGTTGGGGCAGTCCCCAATATCAATAGAGATTGAGAGATGAATGGATTGAGAGCAGCCCTGCAGAGGACTTGGGGGTACCAGTGGATGAAAAAATGAACATGAGCTGGCAATGTGTGCTCACAGCCCAGAAAGCCAATCATATCCTGGGCTACATCAAAAGAAGGGTGGCCAGCAGGTCAAGGGAGGTGATTCTCACCCTCTATTCCGCTCCCATGAGACCTCACCTGGAGTACTGCAGCCATTTCTGGGGTCCCCAGTATAAGAAAGACACGGACCTGTTAGAGCGGGTCCAGAGGAGGGCCACAGAAGTGATCAGGGGGCTGGAGCACCTCTACTCTGAAGAAAGGCTGAGAGAGTTGGGGTTGTTCAGCCTGGAGAAGAGAAGGCTCCAGGGAGACCTTATTGCGGCCTTCAATATATAAAGGGGGCTTCTAAGAAAGATGGAGACAGACTTTTACCAGGGCCTGTAGTGACAGGACAAGGGACAAGGGTTTTAAACTGAAAGAAGGTAGATTTAGATTGAACATAGGGAAGAAATTCTTTACTGTGAGGGTGGTGAGACACTCGAACAGGTTGCCCAGAGAAGTTGTGGATGCCCCATCATTGGAAGTGTTCAAGGTCAGGTTGGAATGGGCTTTGAGCAACCTGATCTAGTGAAAGATGTCCCTGCCCATGGCAGGGGAGTTTGGCTAGATGATACTTGAAGATCCCTTCCAACCCAAACCATTCTATGATTCTATGAAAATGATAACAATTAATTGAACAATTTCTGCAACCACATTGACTGCCTGGAGGTGATATATATGCCTGGAGGGTGCTATTGGTGAGAAAGGAAGAAATACTGTGTATCAGTGGCTAGCTGAAAGTCTCCTGGAAGCTTTGGTTTAGCTGGACTGGAAGTGAATTGCAGTGTTTAGTGCTGTAGTTATCACAAAAAAATGTCCTGCTATACTTGTCTTTAGCTGAAAGAAGGCAGCTGCCACATTTCTTATTTCCCTTGGGATCCACTGAGGGAGAGAGAATGTCTGCTTTGCAGACATATGGCTCTGCACCAGAAAAGACACAACATTATTCCTGCTGCTCTGCATAAAATGAAAAGCCTGTATGAATTTTAACAGATACACTGTTCATTTCGCTCTCTAGAAGTTGGGCTTACAGGTTAACCTTGGCTGGCTGCCAGGTGCCCACCAAGCTGCTCTATCACTCCCCCTCCTCAGCCGGGCGGGGGGGGGAGAAAATAAGATGAAAAACTTGTAGTTTGAGATAAAGGCAGTTTAATGAAGAAAATCAAAGGCTGCACATGGAAGCAAAGGAAAACAAAAAGATTTATTCTCTAATTCCCATAAGCAGGCAATGCCCAGCTGCTTCCTGGGAAGTAGGGCCTCAGTACGCTTAGCAGTTGCTTCAGAAGAAACTCACCTTAATAATGTATGCCCCCAGCTCTTCCTCCTTTCTGTTAGCTTTTATTGCTGAGCAGATGTCATATGGTATGGAATATCTCTTTGGTCAGTTTGGGTCAGCTGTCCTGGCTATGTCCCCTCCCAAGATCTTGCCCACCTCCAGCCTGCTGGTGAGAGGGTGGGAAATGTTGGAGAGACAGTCTTGATGCTATGGGAGCACTGCTCAGCAGTAGCCAAAGCATTGGTGTGTTATCAACACTGTTCTAGCTACAAATACAAAGCACAGCACTATGAGGGCTTCTATGGGGAAAGTTAACTCCATCCCAGCCAGACCCAATACAATAAAAATATCTTGCCTGAAGTAAAAAAATAACTCTCCAAAACAAGCAATGCAAAAGTTGATGGAGGAATACATCTGTGAGACAGACAGAGGCTATGGAAATGCTGCCATATAAATTCATTTTTGCATGTCAGTGTTGTTTACTGGGAGAGTCATGTAACATTGCATCACTGAAACAGAGTAGGATGAACAGTAGAACTATACCATTTCAGCCAAAAATGTGAGTTAAAATAGTTTTGCATTATTTATACTTTCATATATTCAATATTTTTCTGGCTACTACTGTGTTCAGTGGAGTTTGTCTGCCTGTACCACAGCTAGAATTTAGTTCCAACATTTAAACAGCTTCTAATCTCTAATACAGCAGATGAACTGATTCCTTTACTTCTCATTAGTATGTAAGGTTTTTAGCAATGTTGCAAAAAACCCCACCATACAAAGAGTATTAAATGTCATATACGAATTATGAAATTCATTAGATACTCCTGTACACAGTAAGGGGTATTGGTGCAGGACATAAATGTGAAGTAAACTTTTTTTTTAAATAATGCAAGATGAGTACTGGGAAAATCTCCTGTGAGAGTGTCCTAGTTTCAGCTGGGATACAGTTAATTGTCTTCCTAGTAGCTGGTACAGTGCTATGTTTTGAGTTCACTATGCGAAGAATGTTGATAACACTGATGTTTTCAGTTGTTGCTAAGTAGTGTTTAGACTAAAGTCAAGGATTTTTCAGCTTCTCATGCCCAGCCAGCGAGAAAGCTGGAGGGGCACAAGAAGTTGGCACAGGACACAGCCAGGGCACCTGACCCAAACTGGCCAACAGGGTATTCCATACCATGTGACGTCCCATCTAGTATAGGAACTGGGAAGTGGGGGTGGGGAATCGCCGCTCGGGGACTGGCGGGGTGTCGGTCGGCGGGTGGTGAGTAATTGTATTGTGCATCATTTGTACATTCCAATCCTTTTATTACTACTGTTGGCATTTTATTAGTGTTATCATTATCATTATTAGTTTCTTCTTTTCTGTTCTATTAAACCGTTCTTATCTCAACCCACGAGTTTTACTTCTTTTTCCCGATTTTCTCCCCCATCCTACTGGATGGGGGGGAGTGAGTGAGCGGCTGCGTGGTGCTTAGTTGCTGGCTGAGGTTAAACCACAACAATTGATATTGCCAATGCATTTTTCTCCATTCCTTTGGCAGCAGAGTGCAGGCCACAGTTTGCTTTCACATGGAGAGGCGTCCAATACACCTGGAATCGACTGCCCCAGGGGTGGAAGCACAGTCCTACCATTTGTCACGGATTAATCCAAACAGCACTGGAACAAGGCGAAGCCCCTGAACATTTACAATACATAGATGACATCATCGTGTGGGGCAATGAGGCAGAAGAAGTGTTTGAGAAGGGAAAAAGAATAATTCAGATTCTTCTGAAAGCTGGTTTCGCCATAAAGAAAAGCAAGGTCAAGGGACCTGCACAGGAGATTCAGTTCTTGGGAATAAAATGGCAGGATGGACGCCGTCATGTCCCTATGGAGGTGGTTAACAAGATAGCATCTATGTCTCCACCAGCTAACAAGAAAGAAACACAAGCTTTCCTAGGCCTTGTGGGGTTCTGGAGAATGCATATTCCAGGTTACAGTCAGCTTGTGAGCCCTCTCTATCGAGTAACGCGGAAAAAGAACTATTTTGAATGGGGCCCTGAACAACAACAAGCCTTTGAGCATATCAGACAAGAAATAGCTCGTGCAGTAGCTCTTGGGCCTGTCCGGACAGGACCAGATGTGCAAAATATACTCTACACGGCAGCTGGGGATCATGGTCTCACCTGGAGCCTGTGGCAGAAAACACCAGGAGAAACCCGAGGTCGACCATTAGGGTTTTGGAGCCGGGGGTACCGAGGATCAGAAGCCCACTACACCCCGACTGAAAAAGAGATACTAGCAGCATATGAGGGGGTTCGAGCCGCTTCAGAAGTTGTTGGTACAGAAGCATATCTCCTCTTGGCACCACGATTGCCCGTGCTACACTGGATGTTCAAAGGAAACATCCCCTCTACACATCATGCAACCAGCGCTACATGGAGTAAGTGGATAGCATTGATCACGCAACGGGCTCGACTGGGGAAATCTAACCGCCCAGGAATTCTGGAAGAGATCATGGACTGGCCAGAAGGCAGAGATTTTGGAGCATCACCTGAGGAGGTGGCTCGTGCCCAAGAGGCACCACCATATAATGAGTTACCAGAAGACGAAAGGTGTTATGCTTTGTTTACTGATGGATCCTGTCGTGTGGTAGGGAACCATCGGAAGTGGAAAGCTGCTGTGTGGAGTCCCACACGCCAAGTCGTTGAGGCCACTGAAGGAGAAGGCGAGTCAAGTCAGTTTGCAGAAGTGAAAGCCATCCAACTAGCCCTAAACATTGCTGAACGAGAAAAATGGCCGGTACTCTACCTCTATACTGACTCCTGGATGGTGGCTAATGCCCTATGGGGGTGGCTACAGCAGTGGAAGAAGACCAATTGGCAACGCAGGGGTAAACCCATCTGGGCAGCAGCATTGTGGCAGGACATTGCTGCCCGTGTAGAACACATAACTCTAAGGGTACGTCATGTAGATGCTCACGTGCCCAAAAGCCGTGCCACTGAAGAACATCGAAATAATGAACAGGTAGACAAGGCTGCCAAAATAGAAATAGCTCAGGTGGACCTGGACTGGGAGCGTAAAGGTGAGCTATTTGTAGCTCGATGGGCCCATGAGACATCGGGACATCTAGGGAGAGATGCAACATATAGGTGGGCTCGTGATCGAGGGGTGGACCTGACCATGGAGGCCATTACGCAGGTCACTCATGAATGTGAAACATGTGCTGCAATCAAACGAGCTACCAGAGTAAAGTCTCCCTGGAACAGAGGGCGGTGGCTGGGTTTTCGATATGGCGAGGCCTGGCAAATTGACTACATTGGACCACTGCCGCGAACACGCCAAGGCAAGCGCTACATACTCACCATGGTGGAAGCAACTACTGGTTGGCTAGAAGCATATCCTGTAAACCATGCCACTGCCCGAAACACCATCTTAGGCCTTGAAAGGCAAATTTTATGGCGACACGGTACCCCAGAAAGAATTGAATCAGACAATGGGACTCATTTCCGAAATAACCTCATAAGCTCCTGGGCAAAGAAACATGGCATTGAGTGGGTGTACCACATACCCTATCACCCGCAAGCATCTGGGAAAATTGAGAGATATAATGGACTGTTGAAGACTATGCTGAGAGCGCTAGGCAATGGGACATGGAAGCATTGGGATACAAATTTAGCAGAAGCCACTTGGCTAGTTAACACCAGAGGATCTGCTAACCATCCTGGTCCTGCCCAAACAAAACCCCTACATACTGTGGGAGGAGATAAGGTCCCCGTAGTGCACATGGGGAAGTGGCTGGGGAAGGCAGTGTGGATTGCACCTCCCATGGGAAAAGGCAAACCCATTCGTGGGATTGTCTTTGCTCAGGGACCTGGGTGTACTTGGTGGGTAATGCGGAAGGATGGGGAGACCCAGTGTGTGCCTCAAGGACATTTAACCTTGGGGGAAGAATAATCTGTGATGTGAGTTGTATGTTGTAGGAAGTAATGTAGCAGGAATGACCTGAACTGCAGAAGAGTGAACTTCGCAAGGAACCAGACAAGTGCATCGGTGACCCAAACCAAGCTGGTGTTGGGGCCCAACGATCGAACAAACTGCTTCTCCTGTCCTGACCACTCATCTTGATGGATGGGGCTCAAGTCATAACCTGTATGTGAACATCAGGAAGAGTGGAAGAAGCCCATGGAATATCTATCTCTTAAAGGACAGGGGATAGTAATTAATAAGAATGTATAAATCCGTACGTTGGGTATAAAAGTGGTTTAAGTATGTAGTCTCAGTTGTAAGTGTTGGTGAGAAAGGATTTCAGTAATGAGAATTAAATACAATAGTATGGTTAGAAGATATCTGTATTAAGTTATGTGGAACCTGAGCAGGACGCAAACGGTATGGAATAAGGGGTGGAGATTGTATTGGGTCTGGCTGAGATGGAGTTAATACTCCCCATGGCAGCCCTCATAGCACTGTGCTCTGCATCAGTAGCTAGAAAGGTGTTGATAGCACACCAGTGTTTTGGCTACAGCTGAGCAGTGCTGGCACAGCATCAAGGCTGTCTCTCCAACATTTTTGCCCCCCCCTCAATGGCAGGCTGGGGCAGGGCAAGATCTTGGGAGGGGACATAACCAGGACAGCTGACCTAAACTAACCAAACAGATATTCCATACCATATGACGTCAGCTCAGATATAAAAGCTAAGTAAAGGGAGACGGAAGAGGGGGGGCATTTTGTCTTCCGGAGCAACCACTACGCGTACTGAAGCCCTGCTTCCCGAGAAGTGGCTAGACATCGCCTGCTGATGGGAAGTAGAGAATAACATCATTTGTTTTTTTCTTTGCTTTCGCGCGCGCAACCTTTGCTATCACTTTATTAAACTGTCCTTATCTTGACCCACGAGCCTTTTGTTATATTTTCTCCCCCCCGTCCAGCTGAGGAGGGGGAGTGATAGAGCGGCTTTGGTGGGCACCTGGCATCCAACCAGGGTCAACCCACCACAATTGTGCATCATTTGTACATTCCAATCCTTTTATTACTACTGTTGGCATTTTATTAGTGTTATCATTATCATTATTAGTTTCTTCTTTTCTGTTCTATTAAACCGTTCTTATCTCAACCCACGAGTTTTACTTCTTTTTCCCGATTTTCTCCCCCATCCTACTGGATGGGGGGGAGTGAGTGAGCGGCTGCGTGGTGCTTAGTTGCTGGCTGAGGTTAAACCACAACAGAGAGCATAGAAAATAATGGTTTATAAAACAAAGACACTCTGTCTTCTACAAGGGAACCTGTAAATGATGGTAGTGCTAATTCAGACAAGCCCAAAACCTGCATGCATGCTGATAGCTAGGCTTCTGGGAAACCTTCAATGGTCATAACTGAAAAGCCCCCCAAAGATCATGACAGTCACAGTGAAATCTTTCCACCTGGCATGCAAAACCTGTTTTTCTGAGCAAGGAGGTGAAATTTTATTTCCCTTAACCAGCAGACAGAACAGCCTATAATGCTGATGATAAACATTAGTTTAATATTTCAGGATGATGGCTACCAGGGATGCTCTTGTCCAACATCTGTCATGGAAAATCATGCAACCCAGACAGTGTAAATACCAAAGTTTCATGAAAATACATGTAAAGGTATATAAAAAATTGTTGCATTAAAATTCAAAGTTATTGCAGATGGAACCAAACCAAGTTACATTTTTTCAAAACAAAACAAAGGGTTTTCTATAAATCAGTCCGCTCATGTTATATTTATGTAGAAAATAAGATATCTTGGGAGAATTGCTGTTTATTCCAGTCAGTAATTGACTGCCTTTGAACTTGATGAAATGCAACCGTAATTTCTAATTAGATCTAAATTGGAAACAGTTATTTCCTGTCCTCTGACACTTAAAAATCTTCCCTATTCTATTGGGATGAAAGAAGAGCTTCTGAGGGAGTATTTTATTTTATTTTCTAATTCTAAAAGATGGTTACATCTTCCAGAAGACTTTGTTTACTCAAATAGAGCTAGAAGAAACCCTCTGCTGTTCTCCCACATTCCAGATTACTGAACTAACCACTACTGCCTCAGGGATTGATTGCTCAATCTCTCTGTAGCTACTCAACTTCATTTTAATCGTTATATGTTCTCTTTTCTTTACTTCAATTATAAATTTCATCCCAAGAAGCCACAGCCATAAAATAACACAGAAGAAGTAAGTGTTCCTGAGAAAAGTTTCCACTTTGGCAAACTGATGTGCTGGAACAACAATAATAAAGGAGCTAAAGAAATTCTGACCAGCCCAACTTTTAATAGTTTCAACCCTAATAATTCAAGCATCCTTAACTGTCTTCTCCATTTTATGTTTCTGCTTGACAGATTTTCCAGTTAGATTGTATTGTGTTAGAAGGATTAAACACAAACTATTATGAATTCTGAGGTCACTGATGTTTATTATTGAATTCTCAGAATCAAATTAATTATATTCTATCATATATCTGAGAAATGGACCTGAAATGTTACCAATCTGCATGAAAAGATTTTCACATTTTCCTATACTCTCAGGAAGTGAAAATTGAGCCGTGTTCTAGATTTTTGAGATTCTCATCAACAAAACTATTCACCACATTGCTTTGACCTTTTGCCACCAGACACTAGAAATGCTAAAAATATTATAGATTCTTGATAAATGTGCAAAATGTTCTAAGTAAAACTTTAAATGGCAATACAATCTATTATTGTCTTACTGGTATCACAGAAAATTGAGTTGCTTCTATCAGTTCAGTCATACATATCTACCCACAAGGCAGTGTATTAATCATACCTTTTCAGCACTTTGAACATAATTCCAAATACATTTTTGTGTTTCTGCAAATAATTACAGAATTAAACAGTGTAAAGAAAAGTTTTCCTAAAAATCCCACAATGTTCTAGGCATTACAATGCAAAATAATTTATGACCTTTATGTACATTATCCATAGAAGGTTCTATAAAATAATTTTCACATTTCACTGCTCAAATCTGATGTTTACCTTCTTTTTCTTTTGTTTAAGAATTTTCCCAGATCTTCAGCTAATATTAGCTCTGAAGTTAGAATCTACTTTTTTCTGTTTTTCTTAAAATCTAGTAACTATTAAATTTCAAAGATGTTACAGATCAGATTTTGCTACCAACAGAAATCAGATGTTTCAAAATTATGCTATTCTAGGTACCATGTTTCTCATGCAGACAGCATGTTTCTTTATATTTGTTGATAAGACCAGGGTGGTCTGAGATGAAACCCCACGAGCAAACAACACAATTTAACCTTATATGAAGAGTTCCCCTTGTCATACAGCATAAACACTTCATTCTGGTGGCTTTTTTAGCATGTGTAGGAAAGGAGCTGCAATTCTTTTAAAACAAATGCAGACTTCTGCATGGACTTTAAAAATTGCTGTAAGAGAAGTTTTAAAATTGTATCTGAGTAATTTTTAATTCAGTATTTAGAAATAAAAAGCTAGTATTCTGAAGGCTAGATTATACACACTGATTGCATTGTGACTGTTCTAATAAGAATTATTCACCTAAATGGCTGGGGTTCAGATCCGATAGTTAAAAGATGCTACTTAAAAATTTTCCAGAAGAAACATCTAATCTCCTCGCCCACCTCTACGATGCAACTTTAAGAATATCCTCATAATTTTTTTGCTTCTTTCATAGACGTAATGATCTCTTCGGAATTCATTTCAATGAGAAGCATTTAAGCTGCAATTTCAGCAACAGTGAGGCTAACATGAAAAACCTACAGGATATCTATTTCATCAAAAGCAATCTTCATTCAATCTATAGTCAACTACTCTGTGTATCCTGTGATAAAACAGTTAATTATAACTCATCCATTTTATCTTACTTCTACTTATTTGTTCCAAATATAATGACTTTTAATATAGACAAATTGTCATGGTTTAAGCCCAGCCGGTAACAAAGCACCACGAAGCCGCTCACTCACTCCTCCCCCCTGGCCCTAGTGGGATGAGGAGGAGAAAATATAAAGAAATGTTCATGGGTCAAGACAAGGACAGGGAGGGATCACTCACCAATTATGGTCATAGGCAAAAGACAGGCTCAACTTGGGGAAGAAACAAAATCAATTTAGTTTACTACTAATCAAATCAAAACAAGGATAATGAGAAGTAAACCCCAGATCTTAAAACACCTTCCCCCCACCCCTCCTTCCTTCCCAGCTCAACTCCACTCCCAGTTTTCTCTACCTCCTCCCCCCCCCCCCCCGGCGACGCAGGGGGATGGGGGTTGCAGTCAGTTCATCACACATTGTCTCTGCTGCTCCTTCCTCCTCAGGGGGAGGACTCCTCACTCTTCCCCTGCTCCAGCGTGGGGTGCCTCCCATGGGAGACAGTCCTTCACAAACTTCTCTGGCATGGGTCCTTTCCACAGGCCGATCTTCAGGCACAGGCTGCTCCAGCGCAGGCTTTCCCATGGAGTCACGGCCATCTTCAGGGGCATCCAGCTGCTCCAGCATGGGGTCCTCCATGGGCTGCAGGTGGGCATCTGCTCCACTGTTCGCCTCCATGGGCTGCAGGGGACAGCCTGCCGTTTCACCATGGGGGGCTGCAGGGGCATCACCTCCTCTGGCACCCTTCCTCCCCCTCCTTCTTCACTGACCTTGGTATCTGCATAGGTGTTTCTCTCACATTCCAATCTCCTTGCCCACTGTAGGTTCCCCTTCTTAAATATGTTATCCCAGATGCACTACCACCATTGCTGATTGGGTTGGCCTTGGCCAGTGGCGGGTCCAACTTGGAGCCGGGGAAGCCTCTAGCAGCTTCTCACAGGAGCCACCCCTGCAGCCCATCCCCTGCTACCAAAACCCTGCCACACAAACCCAAAACACAAATAAACTCCCTATTCTCATAATAGACCAGGAGCTATTCAATATCCTCCATATTCTTCATATATTTTTAATACTTTATTCATTACAATTCTTCCCATCCCATCAATAATCATGCGTCTTCCCATAGCTTCTCATGATTGCCTCTCCTTTTACTTCTACCAATTTCTACTTCCCTTCTTTACATTTTTGTTATCTTCATTATATACTCCTCATAAGGCCAGGAAATATCGGCAAAACACTCCAAGGCCTGACTCTATAAAATAGTTAAGCAGGTGACAATACTATCCATGTATAAGCAGTGCCACTTGTCCTGGTTTCAGCTGGGATAGAGTTAACTGTCTTCCTAGTAGCTGGTACAGTGCTGTGTTTTGAGTTCAGTATGTGAAGAATGTTGATAACACTGATGTTTTCAGTTGTTGCTCAGTAGTGTTGAGACTATAGTCAAGGATTTTTCAGCTTCTCATGCCCAGCCAGGGCACCTGACCCAAACTGGCCAACGGTGTATTCCATACCTTGTGACGTCCCATCTAGTATAGGAACTGGGAAGGGGGGGGCAGGGAATCGCCGCTCGGGGACTGGCTGGGTGTCGGTCGGCGGGTGGTGAGCAATTGCACTGCGCATCATTTGTACATTCCAATCCTTTTATTACTACTGTTGGCATTTTATTAGTGTTATTATTATCATTATTAGTTTCTTCTTTTCTGTTCTATTAAACCGTTCTTATCTCAACCCACGAGTTTTACTTCTTTTCCCGATTTTCTCCCCCATCCCACTGGATGGGGGGGAGTGAGTGAGCGGCTGCATGGTGCTTAGTTGCTGGCTGGGGTTAAACCACGACAATAACGCTGATGTTTTCAGTTGTTGCTCAGTAGTGTTTAGTCTAAAGTCAAGGATTTTCAGCTTCTCATGCCCAGCCAGGGCACAAGAAGTTGGCACAGGACACAACCAGGGCACCTGACCCAAAGTGGCCAACAGTGTATTCCATACCATGTGACGTCCCATCTAGTATAGGAACTGGGAAGGGGGGGCAGTGAATCGCCGCTCAGGGACTGGCGGGGTGTCGGTCGGCGGGTGGTGAGCAATTGCCCTGCGCATCATTTGTACATTCCAATCCTTTTATTACTACTGTTGTCATTTTATTAGTGTTATCATTATCATTATTAGTTTCTTCTTTTCTGTTCTATTAAACCGTTCTTATCTCAACCCACGAGTTTTACTTCTTTTTCCCGATTTTCTCCCCCATCCTACTGGATGGGGGGGAGTGAGTGAGTGGCTGCATGGTGCTTAGTTGCTGGCTGGGGTTAAACCACGACACCACTGAAGTTAATAATAGCACAAATAAAGGGCTCCACCTGTAGCTGAGCTCAGCCTGCTGACCAGGAACTGAGAGATAACCACTGCATATTCAGTGGGTAGCCAAAGCTCAGACAAGTTGCATGGCCTGTTGAAAATGGTGTGGGTCTCCCCATCTATTCTATATCCTGTTCTCATACAGAAGATGGCACTCATATTTCTATTCATCAATCACTCTCTTCAGGCCTAATTAACATATAGAGAAGGCAGAGGGCACATTTACTATCCAATTTATCATCTACATGGTCCATAGTCTGCTAGTCTGCATAGACTGCATAGACTGAATAGGCTGCTTCCTAGTGAAGTCCCATCAGAAAAACACTGATAGGTGATTTAGAGGTACCCAGTTCAGTTTCTCTTGCCAGTATATAAACAGCCTCTGCATTTACCAATGCCACCAACTCTGTACTGCACTGTTTCAATATTTTCATTAAAGATTCACATATTTAAGTGCTTTGCAAAATCCAAAATAAATTGTTCAATATGACAGAACACATTCTTTAAATATTTACCTTATTTTTTCAAGAGTACAGATGGTTCACAGTTTTCTTTTTTGCTTATTTTAATTTTTCTAATACATTAATTAGACTACTGACTTACTCTTAATGATTCTCAACTGCTTATTTTCTTTTAGCATCATTAGAATAATATGTAAATATTTTCCTATTTTCCAGGAGAATTTAAAACATGTCACTTGAAAATACGAAGAATGCTGAACAATTTGTTTTGAGTAAATATTCAAAGCAAGTTAACCTAGAATTTAGCTGTTGTCAAGAGATCTGTTGTCAAGGATGTAGTCAGAGATGATAATGAGGAGGGATAATGATCTAATATCTGCATCTTGAAGCATTTGCTTCTTATTTCTGAACAGTGTCTGGGAAGAAGGAAAGCATTATAACAGGGTTCTGTACTTGTTCTGCACATCCCTGTGGCAATATATGCCGCATGTTCTCTTCTTCTAATGAACTTATGGCTACTTTTTATTCTATCTGGCATCAAAATCCAGCTCAGAATGAAGAACAAAGGCAAATACCCCAGAAGACAGCCGATACGAGTTTAGTCAACAGCCTTTAGAAAAGCCTTCTGAGTCATTCCTGTGCTTTCCATCTGTATTTTCACCAGATTGCAAACTCTGTATTTAAAGAGATATGCATGTGACAATACCAAAATTTACTGGAAGTCTTTCTCAATAAAGGTCAATGACCTGAAACCTGTCAGATGTTAAAAAATAAAAAAGAAGCATTTGGAGAAAAAGTCTTCAACACTACAAAAATGCATTGATCTATTTTACTCTCTGAACATAAAATACATACTTTTATAAACAACATATTTACTAAAACACCTGCTCAAAAAGGGAAACTTCCTGCCACCATTTGTTTTCAGCCAGAATCCAAATATACCTGTTTTAATAGAAGGTAGATATTGAAGCTGCATTACTTTTATGATCAATGGATCTTACTGTCATATATATTATATATGATGCCCATCCTGAACTTCTCACTCACAGGGAAATTTACACAGGAGCTTGATACAAATAAAAGTGGCAGGATCAGGGGCTTTTTTACTTCTAATTTACTGTAAATATGCAGAAATTTCCATTATAATTTATTGCCCTACTGACTACCTAACTTGGACCAAATGCTACAATACAAAAAAAATTGAAATTATATATGAAGTAAAGCTAATAAATATGTACTGAATATCTATGGTCTAACAATTAAATCAATGGTAACAAAATGTCTTATAATGAAAACTGCACTACATAAATCCACTTAAAGCAATGGAAAACTATGGATCATATGTTATTAGACTTATAAGAAACAATGTAGAAAACTATGCACAAGCAAAATGCTTTAGGAGACTAGCCACCATCATAATTCTACACCTGCAAGTAACTTCATTAAGAAGCAAATATCAGAGCTGTAGGTTTATTATTAGCAGTGGTCCAATTAAACACGTCCAAAGACAGTCAAGAAGATGTGATATCCTACAATTCAATGAAAGACTCTATTGAGATTTTTGAAGCTGAGAATGGCATCAGGGTAGAATTGTTTCTCTGTATTTTATTATGCAGCTCTTCATTCTACCTACAGAGGATGAAAGCCTTCCATTCCATTACCATCGAATGAGAGACCATGTGTCCTGGTTTCAGCTGGGATAGAGCTAATTGTCTTCCTAGTAGCTGGTACAGTGCTATGTTTTTGAACTAGGTATGAGAAGAATGTTGATAACACTGATGTTTTCAGTTGTTGCTAAGTAATGTTTAGTCTAAAGTCAAGGATTTTTCAGCTTCTGATGCTGTATTGAGTCTGGCTGAGATGGAGTTAATTCTCCCCATAGCAGCCCTCATAGCACTGTGCTCTGCATCAGTAGCTAGAAAGGTGTTGATAGCACACCAGTGTTTTGGCTACTGCTGAGCAGTGCTGGCACAGCATCAAGGCTGTCTCTCCAACATTTTTGCCCCCCCTCAATGGCAGGCTGGGGCAGGGCAAGATCTTGGGAGGGGACATAACCAGGACAGCTGACCTAAACTAACCAAACAGATATTCCATACCATATGACGTCAGCTCAGATATAAAAGCTAAGTAAAGGGAGATGGAAGGGGGGCATTTTTGTCTTCCGGAGCAACCACTACGCGTACTGAAGCCCTGCTTCCCAGGAAGCGGGCAACCTTTGCTATCACTTTATTAAACTGTCCTTATCTTGACCCACGAGCCTTTTGTTATATTTTCTCCCCCCCCCCCCCGTCCAGCTGAGGAGGGGGAGTGACAGAGCGGCTTTGGTGGGCACCTGGCATCCAGCCAGGGTCAACCCACCACAGATGCCCACCCAGCAAGAAAGCTGGAGGGGCACAAGAAGTTGGGAGGGGACACAGCCAGGGCAGCTGACCCAAACTGGCCAATAGGGTATTCCATACCATGTGACATCACATCTAGTATATAAACTGGGGGAAATGGTGGTGGGGGGATCGCCGCTTGGGGACTAACTGGGCATCAGTCAGCGGGTGGTGAGCAATTGTATTGTGCATCACTTGCATATTCCAATCCTTTTATTATTACTGTTGTCATTTTATTAGTGTTATCATTATTAGTTTCTTCCTTCCTGTGCTATTAAACTGTTCTTATCTCAACCCACGAGTTTTACTTTTTTATCCGATTCTCTCCCCCATCCCACTGGGTGGGGGGAAATGAGTGAGCGGTGGCTGCGTGGTGCTTAGTTGCTGGCTGGGGTTAAACCACGACACCATAGAATGGTGCAAGTAAGCCTATATACTTTAGAAGTTATCAAATAAATATTTCTGTTATGACTACCATGAGTTTGGGGATTAATTCCGACAAACTTAATCTCATATCCAGTGAATAAATTCTGAAACACTCACCATGATTCCAGTGAGCAAACAGACTCCTTTCCCACAGTATGTATTAGGTACCATGTCACCATATCCAATGGATAGAAACGTTATTGAAATTAACCACATTGCTCCAAGAAAATTGCTTGTAACATCCTGTTGATCATGGTACCTGAAAAGAAAATGAAAATAATTTCTTTATAATGAAAAGTTCTGTTAAATCTCACTAACTGGTGTGTGGTGGATTGACCTTGCCTAACAGCCAAATGCCCACCCAGCCACTCACACGTCCCTGATCAGCAAGATTGGGGGGGACAAAATAGGTTTGTGTAATGAGAAACAAAAATAAAAACTAAAAAATCACCTCCCCCCAACCCCCCATTTCACAGGCTCAGCTTCACTCCTTCACTCCCAACTCTTCTACCTGTCCCCCGAAGCATCGCAGAGGGGATGGGGGTTACAGTCAGTATATATGTACTAGGCCTGGCTGGGACAGAGTTAATTTTCTTCAAAGCAGATCATATGGTACTGTGTTTTGGATTTTTTTACCAAAACAGTACTGATAACACACTAATATTCTAGCTATCTGCTATGTATTGAATTGTGCAAGAAAGACATTCTGCTGGTAGTTGCTCAGGTTTAACTATTTGGGTTTTGATATTTATATAAATGCCAGTTTTAACATGTTTAATTTTTTTTTTTAAATTAAATATTTTTAAAAATTTTTGCACATCTCTTAGGGAATTAATATGTTTGCTTACTAGCCTTGTGGGTTTTCATTCCTTGTTTTGAAGGAGACAGCGTCTGTTATGTTTATGTTATCAAAGCTTGCTCATGTGTCTTCATTTCTAGGTACTGGTTTGCAGAGTCTTTACATAGCTCAGTACAGCAGCTATAATGTTCAAAATAGGCTGTCTAAATGTGCTAGAAATAAACCCTTGCCTCATCTGAAAAAAAAAAATTAAATATTTTAAAAAATTAAATTATAGGATCCATCCAAGAGTACTGAGGGAGCTGGCAGAGGAGCTTGCCAAGCCACTCTCCATCATTTATCAGCAGTCCTGGTCAACAGGGGAGGTCCCAGATGACTGGAGGCTTGCCAATGTGACACCCATTTACAAGAAGGGTCAGAAGGAGGATCCAGGGAACTACAGGCCTGTCAGCCTGACCTTGGTACCGGGGAAGATTATGGAGCAGCTCATCTTGAGTGCACTCACACAGCATGTGCAGGACAACCAGGGGATCAGGCCCAGCCAGCATGGGTTCATGAAAGGCAGGTCCTGCTTGACCAACCTGATCTCCTTCTATGACCAGGTGACCTGCCTAGTGGATGAGGGAAAGGCTGTGGATGTTGTCTACCTGGACTTCAGCAAGGCCTTTGACACTGTCTCTCACAGCATACTCCTTGAGAAGCTGGCAGCTCATGGCTTAGACAGCTGTACTCTTTGCTGGGTAAAAAACTGGCTGGATGGACGAGCCCAGGGAGTTGTGGTGAACAGAGTTAAATCCACTTGGTGGAGGGTCACAAGTGGTGTTCCCCAGGGCTCAGTATTGGGGCCAGTTCTCTTTAATATCTTTATCAATGATCTGGATGAGGGGATCGAGTGCACCCTCAGTAAGTTTGCAGGTGACACCAAGTTGGGAGGGAGGGTTGATCTGCTTGAGGGTAGGAAGGCTCTACAGAGGGATCTGCAACTTCTTCCTTGTCACACTTTTCTCCTGCTCCACCGTGTGACCTCTCCATGGGCTGCAGGGGAATACCTGATCTGTCATGGTCTCTTCCACGGGCTGCAGGGGAATCTCTGGTGGCTGGAGCACCTTCTCTCTCTCCTCTGACCTTGGTGTTTGCACTGCTGTTTCTAACTCTCGTTTTCTCTTCTCCTCTGCCTGTGCAGTGTTTTCTGCCCTTTCTTAAATATGTTTTCACACAGGCACAACCAACTTTGCTGATTGGCTCAACTTTGGCCTGCAGTGGGTTCATTGCCAAGCCAGCTGGAACCAGCTGTGTCCAGCACAGATGCCACCCTTGCAGTCTCCCCCATTCCCAAAACCTTGCCATATATACCCAATACACTGGTGATAAAGCTATTCTTGTAATCTATAGTTATTTCTTTTTAAAAGCACTTATAAATTATTATATAAAACTCAAATAAATGACATCAACAGTAAAGAAACAGAAGATACAACAATAGCACAAGTACTACAGATATTCATGCCATTTTATATTTTAGTATTCTGTTATTACTATTAAAATAGCAGACACCTCTTGGTTTTTAAGAGAATCTTTTCATAGGGGGTACAAGTCCTGTTGATCCTCTGCAGTTGTACAAGACATCAGTCTGAAGCATATACAGAAGTCAGAAATGGATGTGTGGACAAGCAGAGAGTAGAGCAGATCTCTATCTCCTTGGCCTAAATTTAAGTTTGTAAACAGCAATTTAATAATGAACTGTCACGTGAATGCTGAATTAAACAACCTAGGATCTTCCCTCTCCTTCAGCATGTTTAAGATAAATAGAACTGTATGCCACTGTATTCCTCGTCATCACAAGATCTTCACCTTAAAAATAAGAAAACCTCCCTTTTCTGTTAAAGTCAACCACTAAATGTAATTTCCTGATGTGCTATTTGTTGTCTTATTTTTACCATTCTAATGGAATGTGTTCATTTTTTCCTTTAAAGAAAACAAACTTAAATGAATAATCTAGTCTTCACATTACATATATATCAACTCAACTGGGAAGCCATAAGGACATGTTTTAGGTATGAAACCTGCTTTTACCACTCACTCTGTGAGGAAAAAAGGCCTAATGTTAATGTATATGTAATTTTGCTTCCCAGACACAGAGTAGTTCTGCAACAGAGACTACCTGGCTGCTACTGCAGCCTCAAGGTTGAAATAACCCCCAGAGCTGCTGTGAAGCCTCAGGTTAGTTAATCTGTGCTATTGGATCCTCAAGGGTATTATTTTAACCAGTCCCCAAATCACTGTCTCACAGTGGGTCACAGAGTGCCACTAGGTAATTAGCTCATAAATCCCCAGGCAAACTGCTTTCCACCACTGAAATAATTAATTCAGTTTTCTTCCTTTCTGGACCTCATTCTGAATGATGGAGCAGAAATGCAGAGTGAGCACAAAGATGCTCTCAGGAAATTCCCCATTCTCTCACTTGCAATATATTCCCTATAAATATCTGCAAAATACCTTCATTCTTTTCTTCAAAGTCTCGCCTATGCCCTAATGGTTACAAAAACCTAAAACCTCTTGGACTGCCAAAGAATGCAGCAATCATTCCAAACTAAATTGTTCCATTTTCTATTTGCCTGTATTCTTCTCTCTGTTGGTGTCAATGTTGTCTTTCTCACATACTTTATACAAGCTTTTGTAGGTTTTTCTGTTATTGCAGCATTTAGAACAATGCAGTAGCAGTCCACAGTTGGAGCTCCTAAGGATGACAGTGACACAAATAATGATAATCACAACAGTTTATACTAGGTCATGCTGGGATGGAGTTAATTTTCTTCATAGTAGCTCATATGGTGCTGTATTTTTGATTTGTGACCAAAACAGTGTTAACACATGGATGCTTTAGCTATTGCTGAACAATGCTTGCACAGCATCAAGGCCACCTCTGTTTCCCATTCTGCCCCTGCAGTGAGTAGGCTAGAGGTGGGTAAGAGGCTGGGAAGGAACACAGCTGGGACAGCTCACCCAAATTAACCAAAGGGATATTCCATACCATATAAAGTAATGCTCAGCAATAAAACTGGGGGTGGAGGAGGGGGAGTGGGGAGAAAGGAAGGAAGGAAGGAGTCTTTCCAAAGTAGTCATTGCTCAGAGACTGGGCATGTCTGCTGGTGAAAGGTGGTGAGTGACTGCCTTTGCATCACTTGTTTGGGTTTTTTTTCCCTTTCACTTATTAAACTGGTTTTATCTTGACTATGCTGTTGCTGGTCATGATGTTGGCTTGTTTGCTCTCAGTGCTGATTTATTTGGTCCCTATCAACTGCTCCTCCAGAAGGAGTTGCACAAAAACCCACTATCAGGAAATGATATGCCTACCTAACAGGAGTTGCAGAAAATATGCAATTAATTGAAGGAACACTAAGGTTTCCAAATGTCATGACCCAGACTGGACAGACAAGGGAGTTGTGTTTAATTTGAAATTCCCTCAGGCTAAATTAAGGTGAAACGACACCAAACGATCAGTTAAAGATTTTATTCATGACAGAAACAAACTGAACTGGGGAGGCAAACTGAACTGGGGAGGCGTGATAGTAGGTGGCAGGGTTTCTCACAACAGGAATTGGTATAAGACTACTGTAAACCATGTAACCAGGGTAACCATATACATCAATTCAGGGAATAAGGAGATTCCTCCCATTGAGTCACGAGGTTCAGAGCAGACCCCCTTGCTTTCTAGATGACTCCTCAGGTTGGATCTACTCTTAGTCCCAGACTTGGTCAACGGTTTATGTCTTGGAACGGATGAGGTGTAGGGATTGTGGAAAAGGGAAAGAGAGAGAGAAGACGACAGAGAGAGAAAAAAGAAGAGAGAAAGATTTCACCGGTCCTGGGTCCAGCATGGGTCCAGTCAGCCGAGGGATCCAGTTCCGGTGGGCTTGTGCACCTGGAGCTTCAGTTTGTGTCCTTTCATCATCCTTGCCCCTCCTTTGGGCGGGCACCCGAACTGGTCAGGCTAATGAGCAGTTTGTGAGCCTTTGGGCTTGGGGGTCGTTTGTGGAGTAACTTCTCCTTCCCTGCAGACGTGGCCATTGTTTGATCTTTGTATCAGAACAGCTTATCAGAACAGGGAGCTGCGCACCCTCCAGCATGCCCTCCCCCTCCTGTTGCTGATGTCTGAGCTGGTGGGCTTTTCACCTTGGTTCCTTGCTGTGCAGGGTTTGTCTTTAAGCAGAACTTGCCCCACCACAATGTTTGAGACATTAACTCTTTCAGTCTCTCAAACCAAATTACAGATGCCCATAAACACAGACCCTTTAGTGTTATAACAACCTTTTAAACCTTCACCCATTCTGGATGCACCACCCCTCACTGAGGGTATACCAACAGAAAACATTTGGTTTATGTGATAGCATATTTCCATACATTCTGTATGGTATGTCTAAATATTTTGATGGTTTTAATATTTTGTACCAGCCGTGGAAACTGGTTTGCTGCTAGGTGACTGTAAAAGTGAGATTTGGTAAATAATTATTAGAAATCTTATACTAACACTATGATTGAAACAATAGACAAAAGTATAGCCAAGCAATTAACTAGTAGAGGTAGTTACTCCTAAGTTTTGCAGTTCTTTGCTCTTATGACTAGATGTTCCTGTACGCTAGATGAGAACAATGTTGAAGCTGACCGCACGTGATTGAAACTGCGTTAAGCTTCAAGATCAAAGGACAAGGACAAGAATAAAGACTTCAAGGACAGCCAACAAGAACTTCAAATGGGTCGGTGGTCGCAAAAGCAGCCCTTCGACTCAAATGTATCCTTCATTGCGCATGATCGGATGTAGGCAGTACTAAGATAATCAGTTACAATTATTTTTATGTATATGTATACTAATCTGATTAATATGCAATTAGTTATTCTATATAACCCGTTTGTGCTAAAACTGTGGTATGCACGCTAGGTGGAACTATCCCCCATGCATCCAGTGCTGCAATAAAGAATGCCTGCTTTCTAAAACTCCAAAACGAGTCTTAGAGAGTTTCTTCAACTGGCTTTTCGGTATCATATGGATGCTTTGGCAAAAAGGGTAAACAGTAAATGGCAATATAAGGCCTTTGCATTAGGTATTACTACTGGCAAACAAGTAATAGAAGAAGGTGAAGGCAGTGCACAAGTAGGAGAAATAAGAGCAGTTGTTTTGGCAGCACAGAATGGAGCAAAAATCATATATGTAGACTCTTATGCTGTGTGGGCTGGTACCACACAGTGGCTCTGTCAATGGGAAACCTTGAATTAGGAAGTAAATAGATACCCAGTTTGGAGAAGCAAAGATTGGCAATTATTACTAGATATAGCCAGGAAAACACCTTTCAAGATGGGATGGGTAAAAGCTCATGCTAAAGATAATCAACCAGCCACAAAGTGGAATCAAAAGGTAGATGAGCTAACTAAAATTAGGAAAGTCACCTTAAATCCTGAGTGATATTGATTGGGAGAATGCTTACATCAAAACCTAGGCCACACAGGTAAAGAAGCCCTTTACTTTGCTTCACAGAGTAAAGGCTGGCCTATAAACAGAAAAACTTGTGAAACTTCTTACAGAATGTCCCCAGTGTAGATTGAAATTACAAGCAGATCACCCTGCTAAAGCACACTGCTACACATCAATGGAGGGAAAACTTTATGGTCTACATGGCAAATTGATTATATCAGACCATTCAAATCCTCTGTGGGATATCAATACATCCTCACAGGGGTGGAAGTAGTCTCCGGCTTGCTTGTGGCAACTAAGTGTCAGAAAGCCGATGGGTGAAATACAGTGCCAGGGCTATCATTTTGTTTCTCAAATCTACCCACTCCTGATGTTATCCAAAGTGATAATGGCTCACATTTTTCATGTAAGGAAGTGCAAGATTGGGCAAAACAAGAGGGAATTAAATGAGTATTCCACACCCCATACTACCCTCAATCAAATGGGATGGTAGAAAGAGCTAATGGCTTATTGAAAAGGAATCTCAAACCACATGAAGCTCAATGGGATACAAGACTTCCCAAAGTACTCCATCAATTAAATAATCAATACAGGCCCACTGGAAGCCCTGTAAAGTGAGCATTCTTTGTAAAAACTAAGCTTAGCACTCCACTTACTGGGAAAAGAGAATATCCGATGTTACAGCCAGGACAGCCTGTGATGGTCAATCTACTATCCATTGGTACTGTGCTTATGACTTTAAACCTTGTGGCCCACTTGCCTGGGAAGCTACCAATAGCAGTGGTGCAAAACATAGAATTAGTGCACAATGGATTTTTCCTTCTTTTTAACGGGGTAACCTGTTCAGACTCTCCCCACTGAAACAAGTCTCTATTTTCTCTTACAGCACCCCACAGGATGGCAAATGGAAATGCTGTGTTCATGTTACTATAAACTGAGCACAAGTGATTTAAACAAGTTAGAACATCCATTGCAGTCTTCTCTATTAGCATTGGGAACTAACCAATGGCTTTTATCTGATATATTGCCTCAGTGGGATAGAATTAATGAAAGGGACCACCAATTGATTGTGGATGCACTTGGTGCAGCCCAAAATAATGTTTCTCTGGCTCTTAGCTATATCCAAACTCAACTGTGGATGCAATCTATGGTATCAGCAATTATAAGAGAAGGTGAAGAGGGCATCTTACCCACTGAAATTCAAAAGGTAATTTGGGATAATGCAACTAAATTTGAAAAAGAATTCCAATCTTGGTGGTATTTAGTCAATTTTACTTATGACCCCATCAACAATAAGGTCATAGCTTTTTGTCTT
Source organism: Haliaeetus albicilla (assembly GCF_947461875.1). Taxonomy (NCBI): domain Eukaryota; kingdom Metazoa; phylum Chordata; class Aves; order Accipitriformes; family Accipitridae; genus Haliaeetus; species Haliaeetus albicilla. The sequence goes on from NC_091515.1 coordinate 41,451,935, forward strand.
AACAATACACAATACTTCGGTATGCACCATATACCCAATCATTGCACTAGGATTAAATCACAATGGAGCTATACTCTATCCATTAGAACATAGAGTATGGGCCCAACGAAACGAAAACAAAAGGCAAACTATTGACATTAACACATGTTGTACGGGAACAACAAGGATTTATTTGCGAGAGTAACACCATCAAAGCCCAAGACGTTTATCTTGACACTGAACAAAATGTTTGTCATTTTGAAATACATCCTGACGAAACCCCTGAAACTGTACTTGTATGTATTGGAAAAGGATGTGTTTGTATGAGAACCCTTTGTGATCTTATATTCATAGATAACATTATTGTAGATACAAGTAATCACTCAAATATTTGTGTTTGCAACTTTACTAAAATTATGGGATGCAACTTTAATTATTCAGTTCCTGTTACGTCTTATCAATTGTTACAATCTAATTATACATTGAGTCAAGATTTATTGCCTACCCCCATTGGAATGAATCTTACATTGGTGAAGAAACTACTACAACACGATGACCTGTGTCAACTGCTGGAACGTGTCCAAAACAATGGACAAAAACCCCTAAATCATCGTTCATCATGATACAGAAGAGATACACCATGTCTTGGAAAGAATGAAGGACAGAGAGCACCATTGGTGGGAAACTCTTCTTGGATGGTCACTGACATAAATGGGAGTTTTTAATTTCATGCTTAACCCAGTCGTGATTTTACTAACTCTAACTTTAATATGTCTATTGCTTATAATTATATCATATATAAAGGTTTGGTACATGTTAAAGCAAATAAGCCATCTCCAACCACCCAAAACATACAAGCTAATACATAGCAAATAGCAGTGCTTCACTATCTACTTACCATGGATCTGTAAGCGCACAAACTATCAATATAGTATTTATGGCACAGAGGCAAGAGGTGACTGTACCACCACTCTGTGAGGGTAAGATGAATTGACTATAGTCACAGGGTGGAGTGTGGTGGTGTGTTCCCCCCCCCGCAACCTGATCTGTATTTCCCATAATCCTGCTCAAGTGATAACCACCAGTGGTGTTCTGATCATGATGGCTGCATTCAGCTCAAAGTGGATTTGGGGAAGACAGATAACAATACAATAGCCAAGGGCTAATTTGAACAATACGCCCACCTAACCACAGTGCTGGTCAATGTCCAACTCAAGCCAAATTTGGAAGAAGCTAACACCTGTAGTCGGTATGTAAATATGACTATAAGTCAATTATCTTACCCCATAAATAGTGGACACCCCAGGGCCTGTTGAGCTCTCCTGCACAGCAGCAGGCTGCACGCCAAGATCTCCCCTTGAGTAGGGACGCCTCTCAAGGTTAATCCTTGAGGTTGAGAGAGTCCTTGCCACAACAGATTCTCAGTAAGTGATTAAAAGCATGCTAAACTTTGAAATCTTAGCTAAGTGATATAAAGGATTGATTGTGCATATATAATGCTTTAGACATAAACCGTTGACCAAGTCTGGGACTAGAAGTGGATCCAGCCGCACCTAGACTCCTCTCTGAGAAGAAGTTTAGAACGCAAGGGGGTCTACTCTGAACCTCATGACTCAACGGGAGAGTCTCCCTGACAGTTTTGTCTGACCCTGTCCTCTATGCAGTAAATATCAAGTGAACCTTGCCATTGAATCTTGTTAAACCACTGTTGCATTTACTATCTGTTGTGGTTTAACCCCAGCCAGCAACTAAGCACCATGCAGCCGCTCACTCACTTCCCCCCCACCCAGTGGGATGGGGGAGAGAATCGGGAAAAAAAAAAAAGAAGTAAAACTCATGGGTTGAGATAAGAACAGTTTAATAGAACAGAAAGGAAGAAACTAATAATGAAAACAATAACAATAATGATAATAAAAGGATTGGAATATACAAAACAAGTGATGCACAGTGCAATTGCTCACCACCTGCCGACCAACGCCCAGTTGTTGCATTAAAGCATAACAAAGTTTGGCAGAAAATAAACCCCCTTGCATTCCAGCTTGTCCTCAGATGTCAGAGGGGCTGGGGGCAGCTAGGTTTAATTTCTGGGTGATGTCCAATTCAACGCTGTAAGTCCGGTTGCATTCAATATGTTGAACTATCATGATGACGGATGCACTAATAGCATACTGCACTCTCAGGTTAGCCACGTTCAACGCACGAGAATTACCAGACTCAGGGAGTTTGGTTGCATTAACGAACTATCATGGCTAGATTAATGAGCAGCGCAGTTTCTTAACGCAACAGTACAGGTTCTTTTGGATTGACGGTGATAAATACACTGTCTGCAAAGCACATGCAAATAATAATGCAGTCGACTACAAGCACGCTAAATTATGGAAAAAACTCTATAGAGATTTCTAAGTTTCCCGGGGAAGCACTCGGTATAACCGAGGGTTCGAATCTTACCCAGTAGGCGTCCCTATGGTGGGGGAGAGAAGTTGTCGCGGTTTAACCCCAGCCAGCAACTAAGCACCACGCAGCCGCTCACTCACTCCCCCCCACCCAGTGGGATGGGGGAGAAAATCGGGAAAAAGAAGTAAAACTCGTGGATTGAGATAAGAACGGTTTAATAGAACAGAAAAGAAGAAACTAATAATGATAATAACACTAATAAAATGACAACAGTAGTAATAAAAGGATTGGAATGTACAAATGATGCGCAGGGCAATTGCTCACCACCCACCGACCGACACCCAGCTAGTCCCTGAGAAGCGATTCCCCGCCCCCACTTCCCAGTTCCTAAACTAGATGGAACGTCACATGGTATGGAATACCCCGTTGGCCACTTTGGGTCAGCTGCCCTGGCTGTGTCCTGTGCCAACTTCTTGTGCCCCTCCAGCTTTCTCGCTGGCTGGGCATGAGAAGCTGAAAAATCCTTGACTATAGTCTAAACACTACTGAGCAACAACTGAAAACATCAGTGTTATCAACATTCTTTGCATACTGAACTCAAAACATAGCACTATACCAGCTACTGGGAAGACAGTTAACTCTATCCCAGCTGAAACCAGGACAGAAGTTCAGCCTGTCGACTGATCCCAGAAGTCAGTGATGTCCTCCCAACTTGTCTATGAAGGTGTCTTCCCTAACATTCCTCCTCTCTTAAGCCCCTTTATATTTTCTTATTTTTTAGGTGGAGCTTAAGTGACTCTAGTCATACATACCTTTACTTTGATTGGTATAAAGTTCTCTCGCTTTGCTTTTAAAAGGTATATGCTAGAGAAAATTCAGAGTGCATGCTCAGTGAGGGGTGGTTGCACCTCGGAGCCAGGTAGTTTTTGGGATGGAGGTGTGTTTTGGTATTATAATGAACAAAGTTCACCCAAAGGACATGATGTTGCGTGTCAGTAACCCAGAAAGGGGCACATGTGATATAAATCAGAAGTAGGGCAGTAGGTCAACAGAACCCCCATTATTTCACCTTCTTGCTTCAGTGGATTCAATGCAGGGACCTACTGTTCTTGTTCCTATTGTTCCAGTTCCCTATCCCTGTGATCATAGAGCCTGGCTGTGGTGTCTCCACTCCGCTTCACCCTCCATGTTACTTCTCAGAGTCAACATACCAAGCTCCCCTGGTGCTGCTAACATCTAAGGTTGCAGGCTATGTTGCTTAAGGAATTATTATGGAACCAATTTTTTACATATCCACTGCATTCCACCCTGGAGGTTCATCTTCCCTTAAGAGGGGGGGTGTCATATCGATAAGTCACCTCCAGCAATCATTCCACACCAGTTAGTTCCTGAGCAGTGATCCCTCCCAGCCCCACTCCCCCCCAGTTTATATACTACACATGACGTCACATGGTATGGAATACCCCTTTGGCCAGTTTGGGTCAGCTGCCCTGGCTGTGTCCCCTCCCAACTTCTTGTGCCCCTCCAGGCTTCTTGCTGGCTGGGCATCAGAAGCTGAAAAATCCTTGAGTTAGTCTAAACATGCCTTGCCTATACCAAAGAGACACAACTTCTAGCACTGTGTTGGGGCCTTGCCTATGTGTACTGAGCCTGTGTCCAGCAACCTCAAAGGGACAAAAGGGTGTAGTGGTGCATTTTTTTCCCCCCTCTCCAGGCTGATTTATGAACTCGGGAAGGCTCTCTAGGCCTTAGCATAAGTGTAATGAGTCGGGCAGTTAAGCGACCCTTGACTGTGCCAGGAACTCTTACACAGCTAAGACAGGGAGATATGCTGTGCGTCTCAAGGACTCTTGCTGCCCGGTGGAGGCAGGGGGACAGTAGAGAAAGCCAGTTCTCATAACAACCTACAGCCAGTTCTCTCTCATAACAACCTTGAGACATTACAATCCTCCCCTGACAATCTTGGAGCATCCCGTATCTATGTTTTGAATTATTCTCAAACAGTCTCAGAGTTTTCCAGTGCAGCTGGGATTCTAGAAATTTGTTGATGACGAAAGTCAATCATCTCCTGAACCTATAAACAGCAGTACTAAGCGAGGCCCTTTGAGCTCTCCTGGACTGCAGCAGGCTGTGACCAGCACCTCCCTCTGAGTGGGACGCCTCTCAGAGCTCACAAACTTTCCTGTTTGTGAAAATCAGAGGTCTGTCACCGAAAGCCCACACAACGTGGGCTGATTCTCTTCGCTCCTTGAGGCTCGACCCTTTGCCTGTTAAGAAAGATGCCGAAGCATTCGACATGAATATTTTCACTGACCTTGAGGGGAATTTTTAACAGGTATACCTCTTTTTCTCTCTCTTTTATTCTCTTACATGTATTTCTCTTAGTGTCTTTATGCACACACGTGTACTAATCTGAATAGTCTATAATAAGTAAGTTATAGCAAGTATAAGATATTAAGTTATAGAAGTATATTATAAGCTGTTAAGTAAGTTATAGAAGATATAAGTTAATACTTTCAAATTTATACTTAAATTTCGGTTGTGATTTTTATTCAGCTGTGAATGAATCTCAGGCTGCTATTGTACTCATAATCCCTTTAGATATAAACCGTTGACCAAGTCTGGGACTAGGAGTCGATCCAGCTGCACCTAGACTCCGACAGGAGTTTAGAAAGCAAGGGGGTCTTCTCTGAACCTCGTGACTCAACAGGAAGGTCTCCCTTACCCTTTCCCACATTCCCTTTTACCCTATTATGTTTTCAGTCCCTATATACATAAGTTTAGTTTGATTCTGATTTAATTTTCCTGAGCACATTTCATCCGTGTACTAAGTAATAGAGTGAACCTTGCCATCAAATTCTGTGAAGTTGCACTTTTATACAAATTTCTATTAAATTATTTTTCTATTGCTAATACAATTGGAGGTGATTCTTTAAGTGATCCGAACCCCTCTCTCTCATTTTTAATTCCCCCCATGACAAATTGGCGTAGTCGGCAGGATGGCAAGTAGTGTCACTGATTGATTACTTACAAAACCATGGAATTAGTCCGAGTCCCAAATTTTCTGATGAATGGGTTTGTGATAACTGGCATAATTGGAAATCCGTGGAAGAACAACTAAAGTCAGACAGAGGCAATATGAAGGATGAAAAAGGAAAGGGGATCATTTGCAAAATGTTAGGCACCTGCTTAGAAGCAGCCTATCAGTTTAGGACTAAAAGTGAAAAGGACCTAAGGGAAGAAATGGAAGGCAGAAAAACAACTGATTTACTACTGTCCTTGAAAATTGAGTAGCTGCAGAAACAGTTAAAGGAAGAAAAAGAGAAAAAACAGAAGCTAGAGGAAAGGGTTGAAATGATGCTTATGCAAGCTCCCCACCCCCCTGACATTATGCAAATTAGAAAACTAATTGTATCCCCTGAAGAATGGGATGGAAACTTATGGGGCGACCCTGATGATGACTATGTAAAACAAGATAATCCTCCAGATACTCCATTACCTTTAAACCCCCCGAATATGAGGCCAGGCCCATTGTAGGGTTCGGCGTTCAGAAGATCTCGCGATGTCACAGAAAGTTAGAGGGTTAGTCGCAGCCTTATGATGTGTCTGTAATCCCGCCTACCCTTGTTAGTATAAAAGGAATTAACTGCACAATAAAAGGCGGAAGTTGGCGCTCACACTGTGTGTATTATCTGTCTCTTTCCCTGGTCTGGGGTTGATCAGTGATCTAATCGTGGCACCTTGCTATGCGGCGAACGCTACATAATGGTGACCCCGACGTGATCGGTCGCACTAGGCGACGATGGGACTTGCGCAAGTGATTAAGGTGTTGAAAGTGTTGGCTGATGAGGTGGGTGCCCGCGGAACGATTAGGAGGGGCCCCACGGGCGAATGCATCCAATGGGTGCTGCGCCGGGGAGGGATGGGCTCTCCCAAAGAAGTATTAAGTCCCCCAAATTGGGGAGAGATTCGGGAGCTGTTGCTCCAGTCGGCGCTCGCGGGTGAGCGCGGAGCTGCGGAACGATTACAAGCTTGGGGGAAAGTGGAGGAGGTAGTTACGGCAGGACGGAAAGCTGAGGAGTGTTGGTCGGCGGCGCGAGCTGTTTTGTTTGCGGATGAAGCGCCGCCTCAAAAACGAGGGGGGGCAGTGCCCCCAGGGACAGTGAGTCAAACTCGGACGGAGTGGGCGGCTGTGGAGCGGGGCTCACAGAGCGGTCCATCTCTGACTGAGAGCGTGGACGCGGAGGGTGCGGCAGAGACGGAGGTTTTTCCTGTAGGGACGGCACCAGCGGGGACGGACGAGCCCCCTCTGCGGTGTCCATGGGAGGAGTTACGGCGGGAGGTTCGGAAGGAGTTGGAGGAGTGCCTCTTGGACTGGGATCCAGGCGGGGATGTTAAGGGAGATTTGTACCGTTAGTTGAGAGAGTGGGAGGGACGGCCACCCGCGGAGGGGATAACTGGGAGGCAGCGGGGGTTGGAGACTGTGGCAGAGGAGGAAACACCCCCCCGCGGGGGAAATCAGGCGCCCTTGCCGGGAGAGCGGACTGAGCCTCCTGAGCCTTTGCCTGAGCCTGTGCCTGCTGAGCCGTCAGCTGCACCCCCTCCGGCGCTTCCTCCGCCCCTCCCTCCTCCCTTCCTTTTCCGTCCCCCCCTCCGCCGCCTTGCAGCGGCGCGTGTCAGCCGGCCATGGAATGGCCGCCGCCAGCCGCGGCCGCGTCCGGCCAGAACCATCCACCCCCCCGCCACCGCCCTTTCATCCATCCCGCCTCTCAGAACCAGAGACGGTGAAACCAACTGCGCCCGCGATAGACGCGGAGCCGCCTGCAGTAGCCGCTGCGGACGACAGGGAGAGGCATTGGAGGAGAGTAAAAAAAAAAAAAAAGGATGGGAGGCGTTTCACTGGAAAGTCCTTGAGAAATTAAAGACATTGTCCCAATGGCAACTGGGACGGCACCGGCGGGTGCTGGAGCCACTGATCCGACAGATTCTGACTAATAGAGTATTACACTTTAGAGGACTAGCAGACATTGAGTCCTTCAGAGAGGTTTTTAGAACAGCGTGCCTTATTGTATATAGAACTTGCTTTAGGTAAAAAGTGTGTTAAGCATAATTTGATTAAACATAGTGTGATTACGGGAAGACAGTGTGGGGTAAACGTAAAAGTTAGTTAAAGCCAAAATTAGGGGTAAGGTCTATTTCCATTAATAACCTGGGAACGAGGTTGATTGTGTTTCCACAGATACAGGCCCACGACGGACTCCTGTTGAATTTGCATGACCATCATCATCTGGAGCATCATAGATGGTGCAGCAATATGAATACCACCTCAGTCAAAAACTAATGTATAGGTCACCTTGGTTAACATAACAGGTCAAGATTCTCTGTGCACCGCAACCGCATCATAAAGCCCACGAACCAATAGACACAGATGGCTATGACTCGTGCAGCGTGCCTGGCCAGCGAGCGCATGCGTCATAGATTGCAACCGAGGCGGACTTTTGGCACCCACTGGCCACGTGTGCTGAAACCCGTTCCTCTGCAAATGTATAAATACCGGGATTTTTCCGAAGAGCATCAGGCTGGTGTACAGTGAGGCCATCGTTGCCTGTGTGGGGATGCCCACATAAAGCTGGCACCTACCGATTGCTGGGCTGAGTTTGTGGAGCAAGATGACACAAGAATGTATGGATGGTTCATCTTCGTCATAGTCCTCATGGTTTGGGTCATTAGGGGTAATGGGTTGGCTCAAAGAATTATGGGCATTATTGTAGTTATTGTGATTTTAGTTATTGTAATAATTTTACCTTGTTCAGCTTGTTAAGTAAAAATGGCATCCCTTATCATAGCCCCGGCCAGGCCATTGTAGAATGAGCACACCGAACCTTAAAGACCCTGCTCGATCGGCTTAGGGAGGGGGAGCAGGAGGAGCCCTCCTGGTTACAGGAAAACACACCTGCTCTCCTTACACAGCGTCTTCTGTTAACTGCGTTAACTTTATTAAATCAGACAGTTCGAGGGGACTTGGAAGAGACGGCGGCGCAACAACGCTTTACGAACACAGAAGAGAAAGGTCCCTACCCGTTGGTCTGCGTGCGTGACCTTCAGACACGCCAATGGGATGGGCCGTTTGAGTTGCGTTGTCTCGGGCGAGGGTATGCCTGTGTACAGACACCTGAAGGGCTACTGAAATGGGTTCCTAGTCGTATGATTCGTCCTGCCCTAACCTCGTAGTGTTTGAGTGTTTTTCCTACAGATCGCTGTCATCCTTTCCTGGCTTGTGACACCTTGGGTATCTGCTACAAACTTCTGGCAGTGGATGCAAAGCCAACTGGGGGACCCTGATGTGTATCCGGACAACGTCCCTCTCAGAGTCCATCAATACGTGCCTTTATGGGATCCAGCTGTCAGAGCTCGCAGCCAGGAATCTAGGTGCCTCAGACATTAAGCCTTAACATCAGCGCACCAACGATAAACCTTATAGAGTAATAGAAGTAATTCTTTCCAAGCCTCATGATGTATCTGTATAACTTTCAATCTACCTCCTGTGTGAATTTCTATAAAGGAGCTCTTTGCTCTGCAGGGTAAATGGGACATTTATGGGTGTTTAAGATAGAGTGTTTCAACTTAGTTGTAGAGATATGTTTATACTCATAGTACTTTACATAGTTATTTCTTGGTGTGGAATTGTTCATAACAATAGAAGCCAACTCGTCATATGGAGGGGGGAGATGTAGGGTTCGGCGTTCAGAAGATCTCGCGATGTCACGGAAAGTTAGAGGGTTAGTCGCAGCCTTATGATGTGTCTGTAATCCCGCCTACCCTTGTTAGTATAAAAGGAATTGACTGCGCAATAAAAGGCGGAAGTTGGCGCTCACACTGTGTGTGTTATCTGTCTCTTTCCCTGGTCTGGGGTTGATCAGTGATCTAATCGTGGCACCTTGATATGCGGCGAACGCTACAGCCCATCATAAAAACAGAGGAAACCACTGGACCTCAGGGTGGAGCAGGGGATCATACCCGAAAAACAACCCCATTCGATCCAATTCAAATGGCCAATTTACAAGAACACTACGGCAGTAAGCCAGGCGAAACCGAAACTGAATACCTATGGCGAGTGTGTCTAACTGGGGGACATAAAATCTTACTTAATGGAGATGAAGCCAATGGATTTTGGGGCCCTGGTGTCTTTTTAAATGCTGGACCCATACCCCCAGACAATTCCCACTTGATAACAAGTAGAGTGGCATACTGGGCTGGTGGAATAGATGTTTTAGAGAGAGGAGAGACTCTATTAATACCTATTAAATCCATGAACGAGCTCTCTACAGCTATTATAAAAGCTGCTTGTATCCAGGCCATGCATGAACACCCCTCTTAATGTTCCCATATCAGCAATTGTGGATCCTGACATGCTAAAGCCTCTAATTAAGGGAGCCCCTGCTGTACTTAAACCCTACCTCATTGCAAAAAGAGATTAAATCAGGAGAGACACAGACTATAATGCCCTTTTGGCTGTAAGAGAAGCCGCTGACGATGAAGAAGAGGCCCTAGTGCAAAGAAATCTCCCTACCTGGGCTACACTAATGCATGACGTCATAAATCATGAGTGAGAAATGGGATGGGATGATCTATCAGATGAAACCAAAAAGACAAGTCGTAATGTTAGGCAACTTAAACAATCAACCCAAGATAACCCCCCACAGGAACCCACTGATCACCAATCCAAAACTCAGAAGTGGAGAGAATAATACAATCAAGCATTGTCACTAGGTATCCCTAGAGCTGCAATTCAAAGACAGAGCGCCAGTGCTATTCAGAGTCTAATTCATACACTTCAAAAACATAATGATGACACTCGGAAAGGAAATATTCCAAATACTCAGACACCTGTCCCTCCTCCAAGAGGGAGGAATAACCCTTTTTCTCCCAAAGATTCGGAAACAAAAAACTAGTTGCACCCGGATGACAATTGGGTCTGTTGGTCTAGCAAGTGGAATCTTATCAATGGATAGATAACAATGGCCCATACATTTTGATCCCAATTGGTCCTTGACAACAATTAGTGAAATTCCTAATAGATACAGAACACAAATTTCAGTCTTAACACAACAAGATGCTGAGAAGCTGGGTGTACGACCTGGATGGCAAAGAGTTAAAATCACTGGAGTAAATGGAACAAGTGTTCTGTGTCAAACTGCAAAAGTAAATTTATGAGTCCCGGGCGAGAAGCATATGTTATCTACTCACTTTGCTATCAAGAATCACAATTAAAATATTTTAGGCTTTGATGTTTTGAACGGCTAAACCTGGCACCTGCCAGATGGTAGTGTGTGGTCATTCGGTTCAAACCCTAACCCTGACAAAAAACAGGAGGCTACAGTGCGTGTACTCTGTGCAGCCCCTGCACTTCCTGATTCAAAGATCACTAATGTGCCACAATACCCTATTTCTGCTGTGGCACGAAACAGAATTTCAGAGGTAATAACAGATTTAGAGAAAAGACAAATCTCTAGAACTCATTCCTCATATAATTCATCTGTCTGGCCAGTCTGTAAACCGGATGGGAGGTGGCGTTTAACAATTGATTATCAGCGCTTGAATGCCAATACAGCCCCGCTAACAGCTGCTGTACCAAACATTGCAAACTTAACAGCTACTTTGCAAGCAGCCGCACACCTGTGGATGGCAACATTAGATGTGAAAGATGTTCTTCGTGGCCCACTTGCTTGGGAAGCTACTGATAACAGTGGTGCAAGACATAGAATCAGTGCTAGGTGGATTTATCCTGCATCACAAAGGGATAACCCATTTGACCTTCCCCAATGAAACTTTTATTTCTTTTCTTTTACAGGAGAAAATGGATCTGTATCAATGGCAACAACTACTATGGCAGTTTATCCCCAGATTAATCTCAATTTTTCTCTTAATTGGGATAAGTATAATTCCTTTGGTCCAGACACGAGACCTTTGGGACCACACACTACTAAATTATACTGGAAACATTGGAATGACACCAGAAAATAAGGCAAACCTGAACCTTGCTACCTTGGTGATACTTGGAGATGAGGCATATCGAAAAGATACATGGAAATGGGAGACATTAGACATAAAATGATTTAGGATATCTCACAATAGTAACAACATTCAACAAATACTATTACTTCAGGCCTTACCAGGAGAGGAAATAAAAACAGGGTGTTGGGCAATCAATGGGTCTACCCATGAAAAACCCACAGAAATCAAAATATACTACACTAACTTTTCTAAACTAAAAACCAATGAGAAATCTTGCCATAAGATCTCAGAACCAGACTGCCAGTACAATTTCATTTTCACAAAACCCGTACTTGCACTCTGCTTCTGGGGTAGACATGGTGTGGAATTATTGTTTGATTTTATGATTAGCAAACATGACTTATGGAGCTCGTGTATGACAGGGTGGCCATGGACTGATGCATGCGTACTTTTTTGACACACCTATGCCCAATCTAAATTTATCTGTGACAACACTACACAATAACATCACCTTTTGCAGGCATGAATGGATGATTAATGACAAAAATGAAAATCAACGAATTCCATCTTTGAAAGGAACTAAGGGAGAGGCCATTTCAATAGGATGCTGAATTGAAAAATCACACTAGATGTATGACATCAACTTTACACATCATTGTAAACTACACCAAGGGAAGACACAACATACATATCTGTCCTTTTAAACACGAATGTTGGTATATTTTTACTATATCTCATTCAGCACACATAATGTGTTTGTGGACAGACTTCAACTCTCATTCTGACCTAGGCCTTCAATTCAGGATTGAAATCAAACAACTAAATTTACCAACTTAGCCCCCCATCAAACTATCTCCTCACATTCATAATACTGGGCCCTACATAATTAAAAACATAGGACAACAAAGAGTGTTATTTAACTCGACATGGTCTCTCAAACGAGTGGAACTCTCAATGCAGGTCTATGTGTACTGAGCCTGTGTCCAGCAACCTCAAACGGATGAGAGGGTCTCTGGACCTGAGGACATACAAACGGACACTGTGGCTAAGCCAGAGACCCAACCCTCAACTATAACAGTCACTTCTGTAGTCAAGAAAAAACAATGGAAGCAGAGGTCAACTTGGTTAGTAAGGGAGGAAGAAGCTCCTCCTGAGAAAGAGCAGGAGGAAGAATCAGTAGCAGCAGCCTGTTCTGCAGCAGAGCAGCTGCAATAACAGGAGAGGGAAGAGACAGAAATCATAAACAAGTTGGAAAATACCCGATCCCTATCCCTGAGTGAGCTGTAAGATATGCGGAAAGATTATGACCACCAGCCAGGCAAGCAAATTATCACCTTGTTGCTCCAGTGCTGGGATACTGGAATCAACAGTGAGGAACTGGAGGGTAGGGAAGTACAGAAACTGGGATCCCTTGCTAGGGACTGGGGAACTGACAAAGGGATTGGAAGAGGAGCAACAATCTGCAGCCTCTGGAAGCAGCTCCTGTTGAGCATGAAGGCAAGGTATCCCCTCAAGGAAGATCTTGTAAAATACCAAGGCAAGTGGACCACTGTTGAGGAAGGTGTCCGGTATCTTAGGAACTTAGCAGTGGTGGAGGTCATCTACAGCAACCTGGAAAACAACCAGGCCTCCAAAGATCCAGATGATGTCCAGTGCATGTGGTCCATATGTTATAAGTTTGTACTGGAACATATTGACATTGTATGCAAGCACCCTGGCAATAATGGACTGGATGAACATTGAGGCACCAATGGTGGATAAACTGGCCTGTCAGCTCCAGCAATTCAAAGAGAATCTCTCTTCTTCCCTGACCCTATGAGCTTACATCTCGGCTGTGGAGAAACTGTCTCAACAGTTCCAGCAATTCAAAGAGAATATGTCTTCCTCCTTGTCCCTACAGTCCAGCATCTCAGCTATCAAGCATAGCACATGGAGTCAGCCTTTTTCTGCTCAAGAGAAAGAGAACCATGTATGCATGCTGCATGCCACCCTGTGGTTCTAGCTGTGCAACCATGAGGAGGACATGAGAAAGTGGAACGGTGCACCTGAGACGGGGAACCAAAGAAACCTTAGCAGATATAGTAGATATATGAATGTGGATAAGAATTGTTTAATAATTATCCAGCTTATAATGAAGTTAAAGAAGTTTCAATAGAAGTAGACATGGCCCAAGGGGATGAGAAGTGATGTTTAACGTTTGCATTGTTGAGGCTGGCTGGGGCAGGAGATAGTCCCTGATAAGAAGCAGCAGTCGACCCCAAGAACCAGCCAAGACCGGCCTTGTGATTTGGACAAATGCCAAGGGACAACTGAGTCTGCGCAGGGACAGAAGGTTAAGAGTTCACCGTGAAGAAGACATACAGCCTTCATCTTCACGACCACCAGACGACCGCCATAAGGAGGCACTGCGCAAGCGCAGTTGAGAGGAGACTATGGAAATGACTTCCTAGAGCTAATTTTAATATGAAGCGGGGATAGGTAATGCCTATGTATAGGCGTATTGCGAAACTCTATGTATATGTAACACTTGACTGTATAAATTTGAAGTGAACTGCCAAATCAGGCGCGCACGACTTTGGTGGGACTACCCCCCATGCTGCCCAGCGCTGAATGAACATACCTACTTTACAATCTCACCGATTGTGGAGTCTGTTTTCCGCACATCACACCTACCACAAACCTGGAAGCCCACTGTGAGGAAAAACAGCAGACAAAAAGGGTCCATCCAGGAAGATGACTGCTCTGTTTTCTGTAGAGCAACTCCCCAGACACAGTGGAAGGGCTGATCATACTTCTGATCCTGATAAAGGGATTTCTGGTTGGCAGTTCCAGGAGATAGGTAATGAATGCTCTGACCAGGAATAGAGGGGCCCTGCCTCCAGCCAGGTGAAGGAAAGGGATGACCAGGTTTACTGGACTTTATGGATTCGATGGCCTGGCACATCAGACCCAAAAAAATATAAGGCTTTGGTGGACACTGGTGCACAGCGTACCCTAATGCCATCAGGGTATAAGGGCACGGAACCCATCTGGATCTCTGGAGTGACAGGGGGATGCCAACAGTTATCTGTCTAGAGGCTTGTAAGAGACTGAATTGTTATCCTGAATCATTTGCTTCAAAGATTGTTAGGTGTGAGGGACTGGGCCATCATCTCAAGGAACTGTGAACTGCTTATCTCAAGCCCTTTGTCTCTAAGATGGCCTGTTTAAGCAGGACACTCCTCTGTCCATAAGGACGATTACCAGGCCATTGAGGCATCCAGGGGAGGAAAGGGGCTGGAGCTGATCTGGTGTTGATCACACGAAGGTCGTGTGATAGACAAAACCTGCAGCGCATGACATCATCAAAATATGCCCTATAAAAACCCGTAGAGACAAGCTGTGGAGGCTGCCTTCACCACCAAAGAATTGAAGATTGAGGACCAATGGGACGCCGCTGGATCCATGGTGGTGACTATCCTAGCAATCCTATCCTGACTGCTTGCTTCATTTCTACCTTTTCTTCCATTCTATCCTATTGCCACCATTTTCCACTTTTGATACTTTGTGATAATAAAAGCTATTTTGACTATACGGCATTTGACCTCGTTTGTGTCTTAATCTCGCTCTTGGGATCATATTGAAACCTTCCCCGACATTGGATCGGGACAAGGCTGAGGTGAGCTTAACGGGGGACAAGTGGGAAAAGTGAGACAAGGGGAGTCAAAAGAATCTCAGTAGACATAATAAAGGGGGGTGAAAGATGATGTTTAGTGCTTACATTGTTGAAATTAGCTGAGGTAGAGACAGTCCTTGATAAGAAGAGCTGGTCCCAAGAACCAGCCAATGAGGTTGTCGTGGTTTAACCCCAGCCAGCAACTAAGCACCATGCAGCCACTCACTCACTCCCCCCCACCCAGTGGGATGGGGGAGAAAATCGGGAAAAGAAGTAAAACTCCTGGGTTGAGATAAGAACGGTTTAACAGAACAGAAAAGAAGAAACTAATAATGATAATGATAACACTAATAAAATGAGAACATTAATAATAAAAGGATTGGAATGTACAAATGATGCACAATGCAATTGCTCACCACCCGCCGACCGACACCCAGCTAGTCCCCAAGCAGTGATTCCCCACCCCCACTCCCCCCAGTTTATATACTAGGCATGACGTCACATGGTGTGGAATACCCCGTTGGCCACTTTGGGTCAGGTGCCCTGGCTGTGTCCTGTGCCAACTTCTTGTGCCCCTTCAGCTTTCTCGCTGGCTGGGCATGAGAAGCTGAAAAATCCTTGACTTTAGTCTAAACACTACTTAGCAACAATTGAAAACATCAGTGTTATCAACATTCTTCTCATACCTAGCTCAAAAACATAGCACTGTACCAGCTACTAGGAAGACAATTAACTATCCAGGTAGCTAGAAAGGTGTTGATAACACACCAGTGTTTTGGCTACTGCTGAGAAGTGCTCCCACAGCATCAAGACGGTCTCTCCAAACCCCCAGCCCCCAAAGGTCAGTAGGCTGGGGGTAGGCAAGTGTTTGAAGGGGGACATAGCCAGGACAGCTGACCCAAAATGACCAAAGAGATATTCCATACCATATGACGTCTTGCTCAGCAATAAAAGCTAACAGAAAGGAGGAAGAGCTGGGGGCATTCATTATTAAGGTGTTTGTCTTACGAAGCAACTGCTAAGCGTACTGGGGCCCTACTTCCCAGGAAGTGGCTGGGCATTGCCTGCTTATGGGAAGTAGAGAATAAATCTTTTTGTTTTCCTTTGCTTCCAAGCACGACCTTTGCTTTCCTTCGTTAAACTGCCTTTATCTTGACCCACAAATTTTTCATCTTATTTTCTCCCCCGTGTCCCACTGAGGAGGGGGAGTGATAGAGTGGCTTGGTGGGCACCTGGTGGCCAGTCAAGGTCAAACCACCACAAATGTTCTTACAGACATTTGGCAGGGGGGCCATAGAATGGGAGATTAATATCTGTGTATATGTCAAGGGGCAGCAGACAGTGGTTAATGAGGATGCATAAACCTGACTGCTGGATGTAAAGATGGTTTAAGTATGTAGTATAAGCTGAAAGTCTTGGTAAGAGGGAATTTTGGAAATAAGAAATGCAATGGGAAAGGAAAAGAAACATATGGGATTGAAGGATCAAATATTGCAATGCAGCATGGGTTAAGTAAGTGGAAAGGTTTGAGTAGGGTATAGGAATGAAACGATTTATGAATGGTACAGTCAGAGGATACTTAGATGTGTAAGTAATGTGGGACCTGAGCATGACGCAAATGGTATGGAATGAGGGGGTGGAGATTTGTATTGGGTCTGGCTGAGATGGAGCTAATTCTCCCCATAGCAGCCTTCATAGTGCTGTGCTCTGTATTGGTAGCTAGAAAGGTGTTGATAACACAACAGTGTTTTGGCTACTGCTGAGCAGTGCTGGCATAGCATCAAGGCTGTCTCCAACATTTCCCACCCCCTGGGTCCTTATCTTGACCTATGAGCCCTTTGTTATATTTTCTCTCCCCTGTCCAGTAGAGGGGGGAAGTGATAGAGCAGCTTTGGTGGGCACCTGGCCTCCAGCCAGGGTCAACCCACCACAGAATTGTACTGGGTTTGACTGGGACAGAATTAACTTTCTTTCTAGCAGCCTATATGGTGCTGTGTTTTAGATTTGTGACTAAAATAGTGTTGATAATGCACTAGTCTTTTTGGTATTGCTGAACAGTGCTTGCACAGAATCAAGGTCTTCTCTGTTTCTCACTCTGCACCCACAGTAAGTATGCCTAGGGGTGGGAAAGAGGTTTGGAGGGAAGACAGCAAGGACAGCTTACCTGAACTGACCAAAGGGATATTCTGTACCATATAACATCCTGCTCAGCAATAAAACCTGGAGGGTAGTCTTTCTAAAGTAGCCATTGCTTGGAGACTGGCTGGGCATCGGTCTACTGGTGAGAGATGGTGAGGGACTGCCTTTGCACCACATGATTTTTTTTTTCCTTCACTTACTTATAAAAATATTGATATCCCAGCCCACAAGTTTTTCTCACTTTCCCCCTTCTCATTCTCACCCCCATCCTGCAGTGGGGGATAGTGAGTGAGCAGCTTTTGGGAGCTTAGTTGCTAGTTGGAGTCAACCCACCACACAGCTACAGAAGTAGTAGCAAAACCACCACCAAATCTAATTTAATTCATCAACACAAAGCTCTGCACAACACAAAGAGATCTGGCATTGTTTTTTTCCCCCCATCTACATTAAATGTTATGGATTTCAGTCTTGACTTAACAAACCTTGCAAGTTACAGGCATGAAATATATGGATACATAGAAATATATTCATGCCATTCAGAAGGGCAGAAAAAAGCCTATGTATCATACAAGTCCCTTCAGAATATCACAAGTGACATAACCCATAGGCTTTGGATGAGCTCACAAAAATGACCTAAAGCCACAATGAATATTCTAAAGCTTGTAACTGACAAATACAATTAAATGCTTACACAAATACATAAAAGACATTTCTTTAATACCCATGTTTGGGTTTTGAACATGACCATTTCTGTACTTCAGAAGGAAAACTGTTTTCTTACAAAGATGAAAATCAGAAGCAATGCTTTTGTTTTTTTCTACATTTTGTGCAAATTGTTAAATCCTGACAAAATTTCAGCCCTACATGATGATAATTATAGAAATGTACAGAAAAAATAAATAATTAAAAAAAAAATAAAAACAATGTAAGTCTAGATTCAATAAATTTTAGTAGTCAGTTGGAAATACCGGGACTGAGGGCTTGCCTTACATGACTGTACGAGGTCTGACTGGGATGGAATTAACTTCCTTCATAGCAGCCAGTATGGTGCTGTGTGAGAGACTGAAAGAGTTAATGGCTCAAACATTGTGGTGGGGCAAGTTCTGCTTAACGACTAACTCTGCATAACAAGGAACTCTACCTAGCAAGGAACCACGGGTGAAAAGAAGCGGATCAGCAGAGATCAGCAACAGGATGGGGAGGGTGTGCTGGAGAGTGCACAGCTCCCTGTTCTCTTGTGCTGTTCTGATATGCTGAGCAGGACAGCTCACCATGCAGGGAAGGGGAAGTTACTCCCCAAACGACCCCCCAAGCCCAAAGGCTCACAAACCGCTCATGACACCTAATTAGCCTAATGCCCGCCCAAAGGAGGGGCAAGGATGACAAAAGGACACAAACTGAAGCCCCAGGTTGTGCAAGCCCACCGGAACTGGACCCCTCGGCTGACTGGACCCCACGGCTGACTGAACCAACGCTGGACCCAGGACCGGTGATATCTTTCTCTTCTCTCTCTCTCTTTCCCTTTTCCATAATCCCTACACCTCATCCCTTAAGACATAAAACCATTGACCAAGTCTGGGATCTAGCCACCCCTATGCTCCTCTCTGAGAAGGAGTCTAGAAAGCAAGGGGGTCCACTGTGAACTTCATGACTCAACGGGAGGGCTCCCCTTATTGTTTTCCCTGAACTGATCTCCAAATAAGCAAGGCCTGTAGTATATGTTTCGTGATGTAGGGTTGGCACATGTTACACAGTTTACTGATATAGTTTCATGCCAGTTTGTTGTGAGCATACCAATTTTGGTGGTGAGCATGCCAATTCTTGTTGTGAGCAAATAAAAATTGAGTTTTGTGAGTTAAAGGATCCCTGGTGTTGTTTCACCTTAATCCTGACCTGGGAATCAGCAAACCTGAGTCATTGTCCTGAGAAATTGGGACGTGACATGCTGTGCTTTTGATTTGTGGCTAAAACAGTGTTGATAATACACCAATGTTTGGGCTATTGCTAAACAGTGCTTGCACAGTGGCAAGGGTTTCTCTCCCCATCTCCATCCTCAAAGCAAGGAGGCTGGGGGTGGGCAAGATGTTGGGAGGGTACATAGCCAAGACAGCTGACCCAAACTGATCAAAGGGATATTCCATACAACATGTGATGGGTCAAATGTGACTCACTGCCAGGCACCCAAGTTCCTCTCTCACTCCCCCTCCTCAGCAGGACAGGGGGTGAAAATAAGATGAAAAAAGCTTGTGGATCAAGATAAGGACAGAGAGATCACTCACCGATTACCTTCACAGGCAAAAAGGACTCAACTTGGGGAAGATTAATTTAATATATTGCCAATTAAAAAAAAAAGTAAGATAGTGAAAAAAAAAAAAGACAAAATTAAAAACACCTTACCCCCCACCCTTCTTCCCAGGCTCAACTTCACTCCTTCATTCCTGACTTCCCTACCTCCTCCCAACTGAGCGGAGCAGGGGGGACAGGGAATGGGGATTGAGGTCCATTTATAACACTTCATTGCTGCTGCTCCTTCCTCCACATGCTCTTCCCCTGCTCCAGCATGGGGCCCTCCCACAGGATACAGTACTTCACTAAGTGCTCCAGCGTGGATCTTCTCCATGGGGTGCAGTCCTTCAGGAAAAGACTGCTCCAGCATGGGTCCTACCAGAAAACCTGCTCCTGCATGGGCTCCTCTCCACAGGCCACAGTTCCTGCCAGGAGACTGCTCCAACATAGGCTCTCCACGGACTGCAGCTTCCTTCAGGGCATATCCACCTGCTGCCACATGGGGTCTTCCACAGGCTGCAGTATGGGTATCTGCTCCACCGTGAACCTCCATGGACTGCAGGGGGACAACATGCTTCACCATGGTCTTCTCCACAGACTGCAGGGGAAATCTCTGCTCCGGCACCAGGAGTACCTCCTCTTATCTTTATTCACCAACCTTGGTGCCTGCAGGGCTGTTTCTCTCACATTTTTTCCTCATTCCTCTCTCTCATGGTTGCTGTGCAATGTTTTTTACCCTTTCTTAAATATTTTATCACAGAGGCACTATCAGCTTTGCTGGTTGGCTCAGCTTTGGCCAGCAGTGTGTCCGCTGCAGGCCTAGCTGGAACTGGCTCTGTCCAACACAGGGGCAGCCCCTGATCTCTTCCCACAGAGTCCACCCCTGCAGCCCTCCCCACCAAAACCTTGCCACATAAACCCAATACTCCATATGACATCATGCTCAGCAATAAAAGCTCAGGGAAATGAGGAGGAAGTGGGGAAATTTGTGGTTACGGCATTTGTCTTCCTAAGGAACTGTTATGCGCACTGAGACCCTGCTTTCCAGGAATTGGCTGGACCTGCCTGCCAATGGGAAGTAATGAATGAATTCCTCTTTTTGCTTTGCTTGTGTGTGCAGCCTTTGCTTTCCTTATTTAACTGTCATTATCTCGATCCACAAGTCTTCTTGCCTTTCTTCTATTTTCTCCCCATCCTGTGGGAGAGGGGAGCAGGCATTTGGCTGTTGGCTGGGGTCAACCACCACAATGACACCAATTCTGAGAGATTAAGCTCCTAATTTGTGAGATATTCTGAAGGTATTGTCTTTCATTTGGGATTCCCAGTCTTAATGTCTCTACTGAACTAAACAGACTAGGCCAGTATTTTTACCCAGTAGCCAAGGAAAAAATCCATGTTCCAGTTCCTCAGAAAAGTGTACTAGCCAGCAGATTATAGAATGTTTCTCTTACTAAAATCTAGTCCCAGAATAACCAATATCCTCTTGGTTAAACATTTGCCTAGGATTAAGACTTGGCTTACTTCTCAGAGACAATTTCATAAAAGTAATTTTTAGTAAACAATGGAAGAAAATTAAAATGTCATTGCAAATGATATCATTGTAAAATATATTTTCTGTAGCCTGAAATATTTGTCCTACAGCAAAGGAACATGTCACAGTGCATTTAGTTCATTAAAAAAAAAACAAACCAAGACAAAAACAAGTCAAAAATACAAATTTGTACTTCATCTCTTCTGCCTCAAATCACAAAGGAGGAAACACACCTAGAACACAATTCTGTTACAGGTTATAGGTTGTATAATACTGCATGTTCAATTACCCAATTAATCTCATAATTAGCAATCCTAGAGGAAAGGGGAAGAAAGCATTATTTAGGGATAAACTACTTTGGTAACAATAAAATTGTTATACAGGAATATAACTGACTTCAAGATTTCACACAGTTGAGGTTTTGTTGGTTTTTTTTCTTTGATCCAAGCTATTGAAAAGACCTTTTTCATTAAAACTATGTATGATTTGGAAAACAGAATTCATACACTGATATGACTGATCCAATGAAAAAGAAAGAAACAAGTTAAATATGGATAAAAGGAAGCACCATTATTAACATATAGTATTTCCTGACACTGTCACAGGAGACCTAGATTTTAGGAGGATTCAAAACTGAATTGAGTTATATGCATAACAAGAACAACCAAGGTTGCAGTAGCAAGATAAAAATGTATAAAAGATATTAATCATAAGATTTCATAGCACAAGGCAAATACTAAATTTCAGGGATTAGGATGAATTAAAAATGGAGAGAGCATGACTCTCCAATACAGTGGACAGATATTGCCTAAAAGGATCAGAGCCAGAGTTGGGGAAGGGGACATGTCAATTCTAATCCTTGACAAACCACTCTGAGTAAACAATAGTTCTGCTTTCAAAGCAAAGTTCAGCAAGTAATCGAGAAAGTACAGAGACCACACGCACATTGACTAATAGAAATAAAATCCAAAATACCCAAGAGCTGCTCTTTCTGTAGTTCTGTATATCATCTTTATCAAATGAGGTCCAGTAAGAGAAGCTACTGTAAATAGACATTCAGTTAAAAGAATGTTCTAATGCATGAATATAAGTGAACCAAACTGAAGTGACATAAGCAACCTTAAAGCAAAATTTTATATTTCAGTGTTCTTGTTCTAATTTGTAATCTTATTTTAAAATATATAAATATATGCATATATATATTTCCTTTCTGCAGCCATAATTTTGTAAGACAGCATAATGTTTGAAATTTGTTGATACAGTAAGAATGAATCTTATTTTTTCCACAAGATTTGCTTTAATTTTTCAAAGTCTGTAACAGCATTAAAGCTGCATTATTATTGGAATATCAATCATTCAAAATCAAAGGAAGTTCCTTAACAAGCTCTACTGCGATTCATTTGTTATATTCACTAGCAACTAATTCACTCCTAAAATTTTCCTTTATCTTGCATTTTACATTTTCTCTGAAGATACTGTGCTCCTACTTTACACACACACACACCAGAAGGAGGAAGAGTTTGGGTTTTGTTCTGTTTTTTGGTTGGTTTATTTGTTTTTAAAGTTGAGATCATCAACTGGAATCAGTTGACATCTAAAGAATCTGAAGTAATTTGCTCAAGAAAAAGTTCAGAAATAGAAGCTTTAGAAATTAGAAACAGAACTAATCATTATGCACTTAAAACTAAGCCGACTACCATTTTTTTGTGACATAACATAGCAGAACTAGATAAAGGTTTTCTTTTCTTTTCTCCTGTACGTGTATGTGAGGAAAGGGGAGGGAAGAGGAGGAGGGGAAATTACACAGCAAAGATAATGCTGAATTCTCAGAGAAGACATTGTAACAAACTGAGCAGTCTGAAGGTATTTTTCTCTCACAGATATAATTTCATTTATCATCATCCAAAATATTCTTTTTTAATTTTTTTCACCCTACAGCAGAACCTGATGCATTGCCTTCCATAAAAAGCAGTGAAGTACAAGCTCACAGTCATAAAATATGTTATTTATGCCCAAACTTCTCAAAAATATAATGTTGCGTCAAAGCATAAAGAAGTTTGGCAGAAAATAAACCCCCTTGCATTCCAGCTTGTCCTCAGATATCAGAGGGGCTGGGGGCAGCTAGGCTTAGATTCTGAGTGATGCCCAATTCAGCACTATAAGTCCGGTCACGTTCAATACATTGAACTACCATGATTACGGATGCACGAATAGTGCACTGTACTTTCAATGTAGTCGCGTTCAATGAACTATCATGGCCAGACTTAAGGAGTTTGGTCGTGTTCAATGAACTATCACGACTAGATTTAATGAACAGTACAGTTTATTAAAGCAACAGCAGTACAGATTCTTTTGGATTGCCAGTGATAAATACACTGTCTGCAAAGCACGTGCAAATACCAAGAATATGAATAATACAGTTGACTACAAATGCGTTAGATTATGGAAAAACTCTTAGAGATTTCTAACTTTCCCAGGGAAGCACTCGGTATAACCGAATGTTCAAATCTTACCCAATAGGCATCCCTATAAACAATTTTGTTAAGAGAGGTTATAAGCAGCTGCCATCTCCAGCACCTCCAGGCCCAGGGATTTGTCCTGTCTGGCTGCTAGAGCCCAGACCAGAGGGTCTCTGCCCCAGGCCAATGGACACGGTTTGCAGGTTCAACCAGTAGTAAAGCTGAGCGTGTAGCCCAGAGATACACGCACACACACACACAAAGGATACACATAGGTCATTGACACGGCCAGCTACATAGACTGCCACAGACAAGGCACTGCCTTCAACAGAGCTGACATATAGGACTCACGTAAAACATAAACATAAACAGCCAGGTCCCCTTCCTCTTCTTTGGCTGGTAGAGACAGAAGGTCACTAGTGAAGGCACACACGTGACATTCTCCAGGTTCACAGCCACTGGTGCCGAGCCCCTCACCTGCCTCACTCATGCCAGTCTCTCCCAGTAGCTGGCACTCAGGACACACACTGGTCTCATCCTGGGTGCTGGAGACCCTTACTCCCTCCAGCCACTGGCACCAAGACCCCCACTTGCTCCAGTTGCTGACACCACAGGCCGGGGTGCCTACACCCTTGGCTTGACTCCAGTTGCTGCCACCAAATCCACTCACACTGGTCCCCCCAGTAACTGGCACTCCAGACACAAAGTCTGTAGGATGCGTCAAGGTGCTCCTAAGAGCTATAGCCCCTCCAAATACTAAAGCCGAGACCCTTGCTTGCTCCAGGTGCTGGCACCACAGGCCTGGGGGCACCTGCACCCCCAGTCTGACTCCAGTTGCTGGCCCCAAATCCACTCATGCTGGTCTCACCATTAGCTGGCACCTCATCCTTATAGCACTCACACACAAGGGATAGAGAGTGAGATTACACAGAAAGATAGTTAAGAAAGGATTTAATGAGAAGATGGGACAGACTGCGGTGATCAAGCACATGGCTCAGTCAGACAAACATACTCTGACCCACAACAGTTTACATGTGACTGGCCCCTTTTATACCCCTTTCTGTCTATTCCTCTGCTATTCCTCCTTGATTCCCTTTCCCTGCATATTCCTTCATCAGTTTGCATAGTTCCACCGACATCCACCACACCATGCCCCCCCCCAACATCCGGGACCCAGAGGTTTGCATCCTTATCAGTTGCAAAGTCCAGGTTGATCGTGAAGTGATACTTGCAGTTTCTTGATAGCCCATCAATTAGTGTGCGACTGAAAAGGTTGGTTTCTCCCCCTTTTCCTTACCATCCCATTTGACAAAGACCTCAATCAGATAATCTTACTGAAATAAACAAACATTCTCACACCCCACATGCCCTTATCAATTACTGTAACTGCCAAGTTTGGTTCTTCTTATTGTCTCTGTTAAAGTTTGTCAGTCAGCTTTGTGCCTCTATATGTATTGCTTCCCCCTTTTCTTTGTGTCGTGGTTTAAACCCAGCCAGTAACAAAGCACCACGCAGCTGTGAGCTCCTCGCCCCACTCCGGTGGGATGGGGAGGAGAATCAGAAAAGAGAAAGGAAAAGGGGGGGGGAAAGGAACCTCGAGGGTTGAGATAAGGACAGTTTACTGGGACAACACAAAAAGAGAAGTTACAACAACAACAATGGTACTAATACAAGAAAATACAAAACGAGTGATGCACAGTGCAACTGCTCACCAACCAGAACCCAATGTTCTGCCACTTCCCACATCGAGAGAGAGCAAGCCTCCCCCAGCCCGCTCCCCATTTATATACTGAACATGATGTCACATGGTATGGAATAGCTCCTTGGCTAGTTCAGGTCAGCTGTCCTGGCTGTGCCCCCTCCCAGGTTCCTGTGAAAATTAACTCTATCCCAACTGAACCCAGGACACATTGTCATCCCATTTGATAAGGTCCTTGGTCAGATAATCTTAAGGGAGCAGATGCTCTCTCATGCATATACCCTTACAAATTTTACCAACATGAACATGTTTTATAATGAAAAGCACGCTGGAAATAGATGACAATACAAAAGCCAAGCCAATATAATTTTCCTCAGAGTTAATAAACAAAATAATCTACAGATTCATCAAAATGTATGTTCTAGAAACTGTCGTGATTTAACCCCAGCCAGCAACTAAGCACCACGCAGCCGCTCACTCACTCCCCCCCCCCCCCATCCAGTGGGATGGGGGAGAAAATCGAGAAAAAAAAGTAAAACTCATTCCTATACTAGATGAGACGTCACATTGTATGGAATACCCTGTTGGCCACTTTGGGTCAGCTGCCCTGGCTGTGTCCTGTGCCAACTTCTTGTGCCCCTCCAGCTTTCTCGCTGGCTGGGCATGAGAAGCTGAAAAATCCTTGACTTTAGTCTAAACACTACTTAGCAACAACTGAAAACATCAGCGTTATCAACATTCTTCCCATACTGAACTCAAAACATAGCACTGTACCAGCTACTAGGAAGACAATTAACTCTATCCCAGCTGAAACAAGGACAGAAACACAGAAGAATAAAACCATACCCTATTGTCCCACTGGGAAGTGGGGGCAGGGAATCGCGGCTTGGGGACTAGCTGGGTGTCGGTCGGCGGGTGGTGAGCAATTGCCCTGCGCATCATTTGTACATTCCAATCCTTTTATTACTACTGTTGTCATTTTATTAGTGTTATCATTATCATTATTAGTTTCTTCTTTTCTGTTCTATTAAACCGTTTTTATCTCAACCCACGAGTTTTACTTCTTTTTCCGGATTTTCTCCCCCATCCCACTGGGTGGGGGGGAGTGAGTGAGCAGCTGCGTGGTGCTTAGTTGCTGGCTGGGGTTAAACTACAACAGTCCATTTTGGCACCCAATGTAGGGCACGAAGGGTTGAGATAACGACAAACCTGACCAGAGCTTGTTAAAACAAATTTGTTATAAGCATTCATTATATTGGTCTAATAGTCGCTGGACATTATGTTGATTTATGTGTTCTTAGAGTTGTTGCTCTGGTTTCTAAAGTTCTGTTATGTATCACCTCGCTTGCTATATGTAGTTCCTCTTCTGCTGCTTATCATCCGTGGGAGGTGGATTAAGGTTTTCCCTTTGATGTATTGTATAACACTGCTTTATGGTATGATAAAGTCATCGGCTGTGGGATTAATCCGGTACTTGCACTCAGCATTGTCACCTTTATACTGCAGGAGCCATCTGTGGGAAACTATTAATAATTACACCATTTACCTTTCCTCCATGGAAAACCAGTCTATGGGTGGGGTACCTTTCTTCCCCTCTCCTTTCTCCTTCAGTCCAGTTACAATGGTGTTTGAGAATTTTGAAAAATTTGAATACTCCTGGAATGTTGGGACTAGCACGGTCCTAGCCCTACTGCCAGGAATTAGCATGCTCCTGAATGTGGTTCAGCTCTCGTTTAAGGTTAAACAACTATTTAAGAAGATCACCCAGAGATGTGCCCCAAGGCTGGATAATTATGAGTGGCAGGGTGTATGGAGTAGTATGGGCAAGTACCTAGAAAAGTGGGCACCTCCAGTGTTTTGGAAATTCACCCCTGAACAAGTGCAGGATCCAGAAGAACTAGTAAAATATTTGGAAAAGGTATGCTGTCACCCCAGCAACTCCAGAGAGATACAAATCACTGCAATGTGCTGGGGCCTGGCCCATGCCTATCAAGCCCTGTTCAACACCACTCAGTACCCTCAAGGGGAAGAGAAGGTCTCTGGAACTAACAACAAAATGATGAGCACTGCGGTCACTCAAACCTCGGCAATGGGCACTGAGGCCCCTCCAGCCCCGGCGACGAGCACTGTGGCTACCCAAACCTCAGCAACGGGCACTGCAGCCCCTCCAGCCTCAGCAACGAGCACAGCAGCTACCCAAACCTCGGCAAAAGACACTGCGGTTATCCAAAACCCGGCGAGCGGTACTGCAACTGAACCAGCGGACCAACCTGCACCAGTATCAGTTGCCCCCGTACAGAAAAAGAAATATACAAAAAAATCAGTTCACTTAGCAAAGGATGAAGGTGAACCAGGGTCATCATGGGAACAGGAGGAAGAGGCAGAACCAGAGGTAATAACCCAGTCCCTATCCTTGAGTGAGCTGCGGGATATGCAAAAAGATTTTGGCCGCCGTATAGGAGAGCATATTATCACCTGGCTCCTCCGATGCTGGGACAATGGGGCTAATAGCTTGGAATTAGAAGGTAGGGAAGCCAAGCAGCTGGGATCGCTTGCCAGGGAAGGTAGCATTGACAAGGCAATTGGAAGAGGGACACAAGCCATCAGCCTCTGGAGGCAACTCCTGTCAAGTGTGAAGGAAAGGTACCCCTTTAAGGAAGATGTTATATGTCAATCAAGCAAGTGGACCACCATGGAAAGAGGTATCCAATATCTGAGGGAATTAGCTGTGCTAGAGACGATTCATCATGACCCGGACAACCCACAATTACCCAAAGATCCAGACGAAGTCCAATGCACACGACCCATGTGGCGGAAGTTTGTACGGAGTGCACCATCGTCCTATGCCGACGCATTGGCAATAATGACCTGGAAAGACGAAGAGGCACCGACAGTGGAGGAAGTGGCTCGCCAACTCCGTCAATACGAAGAAAATCTCTCCTCCTCCCTACAAGCCTGCATTGCGGCTGTGGAGAAGCTGACCCAGGATGTCCAGCAATTCAAAGAGAATATGTCCTACTCCACACTTGTAAGGACCAATGTCTCAGCTATTAGGAGTGAGCATTCTTCTGCCCAAGAGAGAGAATATAGAAGGTACACACCGCGAGGTGCCCTGTGGTTTTACTTATGTGATCATGGAGAGGACATGAGGAAATGGGACGGAAAACCTACCTCGGTCCTAAATGTATGGGTACATGAGCTGCAAGGAAAAACCACCACAAAAGGGGATTCTACCAGGAAAAATGCTGCTCCAGTTTCCAAACAGAGTAGAAGGGCTGATTTCATTTCCGATCCTCTTGAAGGGACTTCTGAGCCAATTTTACGAGAAGTGAATACTGGATACTCTGATCAGAATTAGAGGGGCTCTGCCTCCAGCCAGGTGGAGGAAAGGGATAACCGGGTCTATTGGACTGTGTGGATTCGATGGCCTGGCACGTCAGACCCACAGGAGTATAAGGCTCTAGTAGACACCGGCGCACAGTGCACTCTAATGCCATCAAGTTATAAAGGAGCAGAACCCATTTGTATTTCTGGTGTGACAGGGGGATCCCAAGAGCTAACTGTATTGGAAGCTGAAGTAAGCCTAACTGGAAATGAATGGCAGAAACACCCCATTGGGACTGGTCAAGAAGCTCCGTGTATCCTTGGCATAGATTATCTCAGGAGGGGGTATTTTAAGGATCCAAAGGGGTATCGATGGGCTTTTGGTATAGCTGCCTTAGAGATGGAGGGAACTGAACAGCTGTCTACCCTGCCTGGTCTCTCTCAGGACCCTTCGGTTGTGGGGTTGCTGAGGGTTGAAGAACAACAAGTGCCAAATGCGATCATGATGGTGCACCGGTGGCAATATCGCACCAACCGAGACTCCCTGATTCCCATCCACAAGTTGATTCGCCAACTGGAGAGCCAAGGAGTGATCAGCAAGTCTCAGTCACCCTTTAATAGTCCCATATGGCCAGTGCGAAAGTCTAATGGGGAGTGGAGACTAACAGTTGACTATCATGGCCTGAATGAAGTTACGCCACCGCTGAGCGCTGCCGTTCCAGATATGCTGGAACTTCAATACGAACCAGAGTCAAAGGCAGCGAAGTGGTATGCCACAATTGACATTGCTAATGCGTTTTTCTCAATCCCTCTGGCAGCAGAGTGTCATCCACAACTTGCCTTTACTTGGAGAGGTGTCCAGTACACTTGGAATCGATTGCCCCAGGGGTGGAAACACAGCCCCACCATTTGCCATGGACTAATCCAGACTGCACTGGAAAAAGGTGAAGCTCCGGAACACCTGCAATACATTGATGACATCATCGTATGGGGCAACACAGCAGAAGAAGTCTTTGAGAAAGGGAAGAAAATAATCCAAATCCTTCTGAAAGCTGGTTTTGCCATAAAAGAAAGTCAGGTCAAGGGACTGTCCTGGTTTCAGCTGGGATGTAGTTAACTGTCTTCCTAGTAGCTGGTACAGTGCTATGTTTTGAGTTCAGTATGTGAAGAATGTTGATAACACTGATGTTTTCAGTTGTTGCTCAGTAGTGTTTAGACTACAGTCAAGGATTTTTCAGCTTCTCATGCCCAGCCAGGGCACCTGACCCAAACTGGCCAACAGTGTATTCCATACCATGGGACGTCCCATCTAGTTTAGGAACTGGGAAGTGGGGGGCAGGGAATCACGGCTCGGGGACTGGCTGGGTGTCGGTCGGCGGGTGGTGAGCAATTGCCCTGCGCATCATTTGTACATTCCAATTCTTTAATTACTACTGTTGTCATTTTATTAGTGTTATCATTATCATTATTAGTTTCTTCTTTTCTGTTCTATTAAATCATTCTTATCTCAACCCAGGAGTTTTACTTCTTTTCCTGATTTTCTCCCCCATCCCACTGGATGGGGGGGGAGTGAGTAAGCGGCTGCGTGGTGCTTAGTTGCTGGCTGGGGTAAAACCATGACAGGGACCTGCACGGGAGATCCAGTTTTTAGGAATAAAATGGCAAGATGGACATCGTCAGATCCCAATGGACGTGATTAACAAAATAGAAGCTATGTCTCCACCGACTAATAAAAAGGAAACACAGGCTTTCTTGGGCATTGTGGGGTTTTGGAGAATGCATATTCCAAATTACAGTCTTACTGTAAGCCCTCTCTATCAAGTGACCCGGAAGAAGAATGATTTTAAATGGGGCCCTGAGCAACAACAAGCCTTTGAACAAATTAAACGGGAGATTGTTCATGCAGTAGCCCTTGGACCAGTCCGGACAGGACAAGATGTTAAAAATGTGCTCTCTACTGCAGCTGGAGAGAATGGCCCTACCTGGAGCCTCTGGCAGAAAGCACCTGGGGAGACCCGAGGCTGACCCCTGGGGTTTTGGAGTCGGGGATACAGAGGATCAGAGACCCACTATACTCCAACTGAAAAAGAGATATTGGCAGCATATGAAGGAGTTCGAGCTGCCTCAGAAGTGGTTGGTACTGAGACACAGCTCCTCTTAGCACCCCGACTGCCAGTGCTGGGCTGGATGTTCAAAGGGAGGGTCTCCTCTACACATCACGCGACTGATGCCACGTGGAGTAAGTGGATTGCACTGATCACACAATGGGCTTGCACAGGAAAACCCAGTCGCCCAGGAACTGTGGAAGTGATCACGGACTGGCCAGAAGACAAAGATTTTGGAATGTCGCCAGAGGAGGAGGTGACACGGGCTGAAGAGGCCCCGCTGTATAATAAACAGCCAGAAAATGAGAGTCAATATGCCCTGTTCACTGATGGGTCCTGTCGCATTGTGGGAAAGCATCGGAGGTGGAAGGCTGCTGTATGGAGTCCTACACGACAAGTCGCAGAAACTGCTGAAGGAGAAGGTGAATCGAGTCAGTTTGCAGAGGTGAAAGCCATCCAGCTAGCGTTAGATATTGCTGAAAGAGAAAAGTGGCCAGTGCTCTGTCTCTATACTGACTCATGGATGGTGGCAAATGCCCTGTGGGGGTGGTTACAGCAATGGAAGCAGAGCAACTGGCAGCGCAGAGGTAAACCCATTTGGGCTGCCACACTGTGGCAAGATATTGCGTCCCGGCTAGAGAACCTGGTTGTAAAAGTACGTCATGTAGATGCTCACGTACCCAAGGGTCGGGCCACTGAAGAACATCAAAACAACCACCAGGCAGATCAGGCCATCAAGACTGAAGTGTCTCAGGTGGACCTGGACTGGCAACATAAGGGTGAGCTATTAATGGCTTGGTGGGCCCATGATACTTCAGGCCATCAGGGAAGAGATGCAACATATAGATGGGCTCGTGATCGAGGGGTGGACTTGACCATGGACGCTATCGCGCAGGTTATCCATGAATGTGAAACATGTGCTGCAATTAAGCAAGCCAAGCGGCTAAAGCCCCTGTGGTATGGAGGGCGATGGCTGAAATATAAACAGCGGGAAGCCTGGCAGATTGACTATATCACACTCCCACAAACCAGCCAAGGCAAGCGCTATGTGCTTACAATGGTGGAAGCAACCACCGGATGGCTGGAAACATATTCTATACCCCACGCCACTGCCCGGAACACTATCCTGGGCCTTGAGAAGCAGGTCTTGTGGCGACATGGCACCCCAGAAAGAACTGAGTCAGACAACGGGACTCGTTTCCAAAACAACCTCATAGACACCTGGGCCAAAGAGCATGGCATTGAGTGGGTGTATCACATCCCCTATCATGCACCAGCCTCTGGGAAAATTGAGCGATACAATGGACTGTTAAAGACTACATTGAGAGCAATGGGGGGGTGGAACTTTCAAACATTGGGATACACATTTAGCAAAAGCCACCTGGTTAGTCAACACCAGAGGATCTGCCAATCGGGCCGGCCCTGCCCAGTCAGAACTTTTATGTTCTGTAGAAGGGGATAAAGTCCCTGTAGTGCACATAAAAAATATGTTAGGGAAGACAGTCTGGGTTACTCCTGCCTCAGGCAAAGGCAAACCCATTCATGGGATTGGTTTTGCTCAAGGGCCTGGGTGCACTCGGTGGGTGATGCGAAAAGATGGGGAAGTCAGATGTGTGCCTCAAGGGGATCTGATTTTAGGTGAGAATAGCCAGAATTAAACTGTATGATATTAGTTGCTATATAACCCTGCTACTGTATGTTATCATTACTATAATTGTTATATGCTATATCCATAGTACTATAGTAAGAATCACTTAGATCGAGCAAGAAAGAACTGTGATAAAACTGAGCGAAGCGCAGTAGTGATGGAACCAGAACTGACTCCAGCATGCAACAATCCAACGGTGCACACCATCCTCCTGCTGCGTCCAATGTCACCTGCTCGTCACACCGCACTGAAGCCCAATTCTGCTCTACCGACTGAGAGGACTTTGCACCATCCCTCCTGCCCAGAAAGACTGCTATGACAGATGGAGCCCAGAGTCGGGAACTAAATGAACTCAACGAACATTTAATGAACACGACCCATAAACTAAAGGAATGATATCTCTGTGTGCGTATACATATATATATACATGTCATTGTTCATATGTCTCAAAGGGATGGAAAGGTGATGATGATTGATCAGGATGTAACTAAAGGTATGGGAACTGAGCATGACGTCAATGGTCTAGAATAAGGGGTGGATGCTGTCCTGGTTTCAGCTGGGATAGAGTTAACTGTCTTCCTAGTAGCTGGTACGGTGCTATGTTTTGAGTTCAGTATGTGAAGAATGTTGATAACACTGATGTTTTCAGTTGTTGCTAAGTAGTGTTTAGTCTAAAGTCAAGGATTTTGCAGCTTCTCATGCCCAGCCAGCAAGAAGGCTGGAGGGGCACAAGAAGTTGGCACAGGACACAGCCAGGGCAGCTGACCCAAAGTGGCCAACAGGGTATTCCATACCATGTGATGTCCCATCTAGTTTAGGAACTGGGAAGTGGGGGCGGGGAATTGCTGCTTGGGGGACTAGCTGGGTGTCGGTCGGCGGGTGGTGAGCAATTGCCCTGCACATCATTTGTACATTCCAATCCTTTCCTTATTGCTGTTGTCATTTTATTAGTGTTATCATTATTAGTTTCTTCTTTTCTGTTCTATTAAACCGTTCTTATCTCAACCCACGGGTTTTGCTTCTTTTCCCGATTTTCTCCCCCATCCCACTGGGTGGGGGGGGAGTGAGTGAGCGGCTGCGTGGTGCTTAGTTGCTGGCTGGGGTTAAACCACAACACCTATATAGTACAGCACTGTGGAAGAAACCATTTTACAAAATTTAGGCAGAATTATTTTTAGCTAACTTTGGGTCTGAGCCAAAGCCTGTGGTCAGGTGAAAGAATTTCATTGACTGCCTCAGATTTTGGACTAGGCTCATGCCCCATATCATGGGCAATGCTAGAGCCATGTATTTATCTTAAATCAATGCAACCTATACTAGCTCCTTGAATATATTTTAATGTCTTTTATGAAAAGATGAAAGGTTATATTTACTTTAATGCTTCCATAAGTCACACTGATTGAAACTAGACATATTTTACTGAATATTTTTAAAGACAATTCCAAACATGAAGCGTGTACTTGAGAGTCATCCAAAAGTTATGCCATATTTCATTAACAATCTGTTACTAATGTATTGGGGACAACTGGTACATTTAATTTTATGAAATATAAGGAAGTATAAAAACATAACTATATATTGCTATAAAGCAAATGAAGTAAATAAAGCATTTTTATGCTTGAAACATTAGCATTAGGCTGTCAATATTTTTTTTTAAAAAGTGTTCACCCTTTTTCAATTCTGTTCTTTTCATCACACTGATGAGAAGGCTAGAAAAATACTTCAAGGTGAGTTTCTGTGATGGTACGAATCTAAAAAAAAAACCACCCCAAACCTAGTAGTAGTAGTCATTTTACAGCCACATTAACATATAGAATCTTCTCAAAGTACTGTATATGGTACAATTACCTGACCTATACTAGAGAAGAATTTAGTTCAGTATACAGCTGAAATAGGCAAGCTGTTCATTTCTCCTGCTGGTCAATATATCTTGCTAAGAAACAAAGATAAAATGGCCAGGTTTGCTTTCCTCTTAGCACCTACACGCCTGCCAATACACCTTGGAGTTACACTTGAAAGACAGAAGATGATAATCACATTTGACCCATTCAGATAGGAGATTTCAGTGTTCCAAACTCCCAGATTTCAGAAATTAAACTTGTCACAAACAACCTTAACTAAATGAATAACGAATAACCTGGAGACATTTATTTGCTAGAGAACAAAAAAGGCTATCTGTGCATAAGACAAATTTTTGTTCATCTCTGCTACAACCAACATATTGCTCTATGCCTTATACTGGAGTGAATGGGTATACTGATAAACTATGGTAATAGACTTCTGTCCCAAGTCTCTCGTGGCAAATAGAAGTTGAGAGAGCCTGACTGAAATTATGGTATTATCAGAAACATAATACAGCTGTAGTACTTAACTGTGGTCGTGGTAATTAAAGAATATCATTCTCATTTGCTTATATGGACCTCTGCAGTATCATATTTGAAGACAGAACTATTGCCCAGCCAAATACACCTGGAAAAAAATACTTAAGACACTTTCACCATTTTATGTTAAAAGTGCCAGATGCTCTGTTTTAGGTCTTGACATGTTACCATCAAACTCTGTAGCATTGGGAGTATGAGATCATACAGAGTCTGACTCTTGTACTTTCTTCCCCTTACTTTCTCATTAAAAAAAAAAAAAAAAAAAGAGAGAGAGAGAATAAAATGGGGCTTTTTGGTTTTCCGAATTTTGCAGTTTCAAGTTTATTTGCCGTTTGCTTTCGGGACAGCATAACTCTTAAGGATCAATCAACCCTATAGGGATCATTCTCATTTTAATGACAATTATTATGAGAATTATTTAGAGAGAATAATGCTGCCCTTAGGGGCCTATTAATTCTCCTCCTTTCACTTGCTTGACAGAACTGGCCGTCTACAAGCCTTTACATATACTGAATCCAAAGACACATGTAAAGCTCTGCATACAAATGTGATTGCAGAGCTACGGCTTCTTCTGGTATCTTGACTGTTTCGTCTGTCCTGCTTCATAAAAGTCCCCGAGATTATCATTTGAAAGCACCACAAAGGATAGTAAAAAGAACCCATTTTTCATTCTTTGTGTCTCATTTTAAATGAGTAATGACCACCAGCTTATAGGTCAAAGACACCTTATTCCATTATCAAAAATCTGCAACATTAAAGAAAAAACAAGTCATAGATACACTGAAGAATAAGTTTTGCTTGGGATAGGAAGAAGAGGATTAGACACAGAACTGAAGATGTGTGTCCCTCTAGTAGAGCTGGGGCCACTTTATACATACATAGTATTTCTGGAGCTACAAAACATTCATCACAATAATGGATAGACAAGACATTTAAGACAGAAGGACTTTCCTCTGATAGTAGAGCTACATTTGAATGTTACCTTTTATAGAACTCAAGAAAAGATGTGAGTAAAGGTCAAATTACTGGAAAAATAGTCTTAGGCTTCTCTAGATTGCAACTTTTGAGTTCAAGAAACTGAGTCATGATTCCCTCAAGGGAGTGTCATTGTTTAACCCCCAAGCCAGCAACTAGAGCACCACGCAGCCACTCACTCACTCCCCCACCCACCCAGTGGGATGGGGAAGAGAATCGGAAAAAAGTAAACCTCGTAGGCTGAGATAAGAACAGTTTAATAGAACAGAAGAAACTAATAATGATAGTAATAACAATACTAAAATGACAATAATAATAATAAAAGGATTGGAATACACAAAACAAGTGATGCACAATGCGATTGCTCACCACCCGTCGACCGACACCCAGTTAGTTCCCGAGCGGCGATCCCTCCCCGCCCAACTCCCCCCAGTTTATATACTAGGCATGACGTCACATGGTGTGGAATACCCCGTTGGCCAGTTTGGGTCAGCTGCCCTGGCTGTGTCCCCTCCCAACTTCTTGTGCCCCTCCAGCCTTCTTGCTGGCTGGGCACGAGAAGCTGAAAAATCCTTGACTTAGTCTAAACACTACTTAGCAACAACTGAAAACATCAGTGTGTTATCAACATTCTTCTCATACTGAACCCAAAACATAACACTATACCAGCTACTAGGAAGAAAATTAACTCTATCCCAGCCGAAACCAGGACAGGAGAAGAGCACAAAGACTTCCGACTACATTGATTAGAAATCCCTTAAAAATGTATTAGGATCCAAAGTCTGTCTTTTCCACTCCACCCAGCTCCAGCTAATTTCTCCTTTAGGATAGGAGTTGTGATCAAACGGAAGTAGGAACAGAGCTGTAGTACAGTCGCAAAGCCTTCTGCAAAGGATGGCCCACATTTCCTGAATATCTTCCCCAAAGAATAAGCAAGCATAATGTAAGTGTAGAGAATAACCACATTTCCTGCACTTTCACGCTTCCTCTGGACCCCCTCTGTTGGTGTGACCGGTACCCCCTGCTCCTGACCCCTGGTAATATGGTTAGCACATAGCTAACGCCATTTTATAAGGCAAACGGCCATTCTCCGTGACCGAGCTGGTCACATATTCGTCCCCTTTCCCCTCATTATCAGTCCCTGAAGGTCCTGCGAATCGAGTAGACAAATCAAACAGATTTCTTCTTCCCCTCTCTGTCGGCCTCAAGATTCCTGGGTGCCAGACTGACTACTCCCCTCCTTACTGGCCTTGAAGGTCCCAGGCACCCAGCCAACCAGGTGGTGGTGATGACCCCCTCACAGAACAGGGAAGCATAGCAGCACACAGAGCACTGTCTATAAAATCAAGCAGTTACAAGTCTTAAGCGGGAACTTAGACCGGAACTGCTGCTGGACAGTGAGACCCGTGACCTCCCAGTGGCCAGGGATGCCTCCACCATTGGCTGCTTCCTCCGAGGATTAAGTGACTCATATTCTTTTATGTCTTCTTGAGTCTAGATTACAATTGTTATATTGACACGGCAAGCCAAATATTAAGATTTGACCCAATCTGCAGAGGGTCCAGGTGATTAGAAACCATAAGCTAAGCTGTGCTATAAAATTCTGTGCTACGCTACTTATAAAATTGTGCTACACTGATTCTGCTTGTAGAAAGCCTGTGCTATTCTGATAATAAATTCTATGCTATGCTAATCATAAAATCCCATTTTTTTAAAAAAAGAAAAAAGCTTTAATTGTAACTACAACTTAGTGCCATCATCATTCTGCCAAGGATCCCTAAAAGAACCTGTCTGTCCCCTCAGTGTCAGGTGATAGTTGGGTAAGTTCAAACCATTTTATTATTCAGTATAAGGATACCACACCAGACAATAAAGATAAATATTATTATATGCATGGAACAGAGAAACAGAGCTTAAGTGACTTTGTTCAAGGTCACAAGATATCTATAGGATGGATTCTCTATCACTTTTAATTTTCTATATTTTTATGAATTTATAAATTATTTGTATTCGTCTAGCATACGCTGGTCAGTATACTAAAACCTTCACTTCAATGTTCTATACTATCCATAAAACTATAGCCTGTTACCTGAATGACAGCAAAGTATTAGGGTTGATCCTATTAAAACCATACTAACATTCTTTGAGTCTATTTTTTTTAATTATTTTCCTTCTGAAGAAAATGAAAATGAACTGCTCTACTGCGCAGTTCCTGGTGCAGATCGTTGTGTCTCCAATGGACACCGGAACATCATGCCACAGCATCTGCTTCTTGACTGATTGTCTATGCAAGATCTCATTTTCTAAAAATCACACACCTTGCCTTCAGAAATACCATCACTGAAGGTACACTGATTGCATCAGCAGGCCTTCTGCCTCCCAACACACAAAGAACAGGGAAGGCAATCAATGCCATCTGCTTGCAAGGAGATGTAACCATCAGAGCAAATATCACTCTAAATGCAGTATTATCAAGAATTATCAAGCAAAACTTTTGTCAAATACTGGTATGCTTGGAAAAGGAAGAAGATTAATGCTGCAAGTATTACCGAGCTGAAAAGCCTCTTTGGTGTTAAATTAACTAAATGTAACATCATGTTTTGAATGCCTGGGGAAGAATCAACTGCAAAAGATTCCACTTTCACATCGAAGTTTAAACAGGCAAGGATACACCTTCAGACTAATGACCTTCTAAAATTGTATGATGATTTTCTGAAAAGATGAATGATTAAAAATAAAGACATTTGGGCACAAATATTTGATCTGAAATCTCACTGTCCAATTTCAGATAATGTTGCATCTCTACGATTATGGATTGTGGGAAGATTTTCAGGCTATTATCTAATGCATTCTTCAAGATACAGGATAACATAAGAGATCACCTTTAACTCAAGGAATTAGAACAGCAGGTAACTTCTTTCTGAAACACAGGTAAGAGAGAACTTGTTTTTTATTAGAAGACCATTACTTCATGTAAATCATTTGCAATGCCATTTCCCACGTATGCTACTGGAGACTCAGAAATACGCAGCCTAGCCCCTGGTTGACACTTAGGTCACAAAGGAAAACAGTTTGGATAATTCTCAGGTCAAGTTAATTAAACTAAGTGACTACACAACTGATAAATTTAGGTTATTCAGTAACAACAGAGAATGTGTCTGACTGAAAGAAAAGGGACACAGATTAACATCATCCCTTGGTAACTACCAGAAGCAAGCCTGAAACAGCAAATGGACGGTGCACTTGCCAAACAGCACCTGCAATAGTGTAAACTCCACGTTCTACCACCATAACCCCACGGCAAACCCAGCAGTTGGCGTGCAGTGTTTTATAATCACATTTAAGCTTCCCCCTGAGATGTACCATAGCCAAACATTAAATTTGGAGAGAAGCCATTGAACTTTCCAACACGACTGATTATTAAACAAGATACTTTCCGTGTTCTCCCATGCTCTCCTCTTTAAATCTCATGTCTTATGCCAGTTCTACTAGAGAGGTGGCAGCAGTAGAAAACAAGCCCAAACAAGGAAAACTAGTGTTCAGCCAACATCCTCCTCTCCCCTCCAACAGCATCAAGCTGCAATGGGACTAATATTTTTCTTCTCTTTCACATCAAATCCTTCTGTTGAACACTTACACCAGCAAACCTTCTGTCCTAATGCTTTATCTTTAATCGTTCTATCATTTCTTGTTTATGTATTACAGTATGTTGTATTGTTTCAAAGACAGCATACACTATGTATTTTACAGGTATTTTCACCTTCTGCAGTTCACAGAATACCTTCTGTAATCTTCTGCAAGTCAAAATTCCTTGTAAATATTTAGTGTATTAATGGAAAAAATAAGTCTTTAAAAACAAATTAAAAAAAAATCAGCTGTTTTATTTCATAGTAACTGTTAGACACCTCTCCCTCTCTCTCTGATAAAACCACCAAGACAATTATAAATTGCTCTTCATGCACACCTGTGGTGGGTTGACCTTGGCTGGTCACCAGGTGCCCACCAAGCCGCTCTATCACTGCCT
The DNA here is from genome assembly GCF_947461875.1 of Haliaeetus albicilla. Taxonomy (NCBI): domain Eukaryota; kingdom Metazoa; phylum Chordata; class Aves; order Accipitriformes; family Accipitridae; genus Haliaeetus; species Haliaeetus albicilla. The sequence goes on from NC_091515.1 coordinate 41,491,549, forward strand.
CTCCCCCCCCAGAAAATATGACGAAAAGCTCATAGGTCAAGATGAGGACAGAGAGATCACTCAGCAATTACCATCACGGGCAAAACAGACTCAACTTGGGGAAGATTAATTTAATTTATTACCAATTAATCACAGAGTAGGATAATGAGAAATAAAACCAAATCTTAAAAACACCTTCCCCCCACCCCTCCCTTCTTCCCAGGCTCAACTTCACTACTCCTAACTCTTTTACCTCCTCCTCCCCCTCCTTCTTCACTGACCTTGGTGCCTGCAGGGTTGTTTCTCTCACATATTCTCACTCCCCTCTCACAGCTGCTGTTGTGCAGTGGTTTTTACCCTTTCTTATCACAGAGGCGCTACCAACATTGCCGATTGGCTCAGCTTTGGCCAGTGGCAGGTCCGTCTTGGAGCCGGCTGGAACTGGCTCTGTCCGACATGGGGGCAGCTTCTGGCATCTTCTCACAGAAGCCACCCCTGCAGCCCCCTGCCCCCCTCCCCCCCAACCTTGCCACATAAACCCAATACATGTCAGTAACAGTGGTTGCAGATTTTTTTCTGCCACCCATCCCAATGTCACAAAATCGCAGAATGGTTGAGGTTGGAAGGGACCTCTGGTGGTCATCTGGTCCAACCTCCCTGCTCAAGCAGGGCCACCTAGAGCGGGTTGCCCAGGACCACATACAGATGGCTTTTGAATATCTCCAAGGAGGGAGACTCCACAACCTCCCTGAGCAACCTATTCCAGTGCTCAGTCACCTTCACAGTAAAAAAAAAAAAAAAGAAAAAGTGTTTCCTGATGTTCAGATGGAACCTCCTGTGTTTCAGTCTGTGCCCATTGCCTCTTCTCCTGTCACTGGGCACCACTGAAAAGAGCCTGGCTCCGTCCTCTTTGCACCCGCCCTTCAGGTGTTTATATACATTGATGAGATTTCCCCCCCAAGCCTTCTCTCCTCTAGGCTAAACAGTCCCAGCTCTCTCAGCCTTTCCTCATAGGAGAGATGCTCCAGTCCCTTAATCATTTCCTAGCATTACAAAGCGTATTTTCAGACATGTACACAATTCCTTACAACTGACACTTAAGTTTGTATCCAAGGCTCATCCCAACCACTTGGCATGATTTGCATGACTACACAGTGGACACAACCACTTTTGCATCCATCGTGAAAGGCCTTGAAGCCAACGAAAGCCCACTGGCTTCCACAGGTTTTGCATCAGCTTCCAAACCAGGCTATAGCCCTGTGACGCTAACATCATCTATTCCTGTTCCTGCTGTCATCCTAGTCAGGTAGCTGGCACTCTGGGGCCTAAGAGATATTTTTTTTATCCTTCTTCCCAGTGGTCAGGGACTGTTCTCTTTTGCTGTCTCAGCTTGGCATCAGAAGACATGCTTATGCACTTCGTCCCACATTGGCCACACACATCCCATAAATGAGAGCATAGCGCAGAGACACCTGCTTAGTGCCAGCCCGTTCTGATAGCATATTTCCATACATTCTGTATGGTATGTCTAAATATTTTGATGGTTTTAATATTTTGTACCAGCCGTGGAAACTGGTTTGCTGCTAGGTGACTGTAAAAGTGAGATTTGGTAAATAATTATTAGAACTATCCCCCGTGCATCCAGGGCTGCGATAAAGAATGCCTGCTTTCTAAAACTCCAAAACGAGTCTTAGAGAGTTTCTTCAACCGGCTTTTCGGTAACATTTTGGCGACCCAGGTGGGACGAGGCTTCTGAGACTCGACGAACGTGGGATCGCAGGGCCTCCACCCACCACCGAGATTTCTCGGGGAGACCCTTGATCCCCGTTCCCCAGGCTCACAAGCCAAGGCCACTGGTAAGATTTTATTTAAAGGCATTCTTTTGATTAACCTGGTTCTGGTATTCTGGTCTGGTACTCTTACCTGTAAGCCTGACTAAGAGAAGTCAGCAAGGAAGAAATATAAAAGGATCCTTAAAAATCTGGTATTCTGGTAGAAGTACTTCTCTGGTAAAGGGTATTCGTCTCGCTGGTTGAAGGCGGAGATACCCATTTGGTTTGGTCTCAGTACTTTGATTAAGGCTTTGGGATTTGACTATTGATTTTGGATATGACCTTGGATCTCTGATTGATTCTGTTTGGTATTTTGACTTAGGCTTTGACTTTCCGATTTTTTGATTTTTGTATATTGAAAAGTATTGATAATGGGAACAGGACAATCAAGTGAACTCCCAAAAAGGTCACCTCTGGGGTGTATTTTGAAGCACTGGAAATAGCTGGGGGGTGTCCCGGGTGGTAACATGCGGAGAGAAGATTTGATTAAATACTGTGATCATTGGTGGCCTCTGTATAAGCTTGATGAAGGGGAAAAGTGGCCTGTGAATGGGACGCTAAATTATAACACCATGTTACAACTTATGTTATTTTTGAGATGTGAGCAGAAATGGGATGAAGTTATGTATTGTGATTTTTTCTTTACCTTAAAGAATCATCCCGAGTGGCAAAAGGATTGTGGAATTAATATGCCACCCAGCAATCCTTTTATGCTATCTTTGGAAAAAGAGAAAAACAAAAAGGTGACAATAAGCTCAAAAGGTGTTGTTCTGCATGTAGTATTGGGCAAAGATGTTTAAAGTTATGCGAGCAAGAACGAGAGGATGATACTGAAATGATAACTGGATCTCAAAGGGCCCCACCTAGAACTGCTCCCAGAAATAGCGATGAGAGAGAGCCCATGAATAGTCCTGTTGCAGGGTGAACAAGAGCTAAACAGAGCGAAGTTATTCAAGCTCCTCTTCGTCAGGCGCTTGGGACTGAGGGTGTGGCAACTATTAAAGTACCCTTTTCTGTTGTGGATTTAAATAATTGGAAAGTAGCAGCTGGGAGCTATCAAGAAAACCCTGATCAAACAGCCCACGCTTTTGAAACAATGATTCAGACTCAGGATCCTGATTGGAAAGATGCTAGGAAATATACTAATATGGATCCTGAATCTGAAGAAGGAAAAGCTCAGTTGGCTCCTTTATTTATAGGACAATCCTCTGATGATATCAGAAGGAAATTACAAAAATTACAAGGAGCAGATTCTCGAGATTGGGGAAGATTATTAGAAGTTGCTTGGGTGGCATATAGAAATAGAGATGAATTACAGAGTAAAATGAATGCAAGGTTAGTAGCTGCTCTGGAAGTAGGAGCTGGCATGGGACGAGGGAGAGGAACTGGATTGGGGTCACCAGTGGGATTAAACCAGCCCCTGGGACCAAATCAGTGTGCATACTGTAAACAAGAAGGACACTGGAAAGGGGAATGTCCCCTGAGACCTGCAAGGTCACAAGTGATCCCAATCTCGACCACGCAATCTCAGCAAGTTCCCCCTTTCTTGGGAAAGTTGAGTGAAAGCATCTGACGGGGACCGGAGGGGAGTCTCCCAGCAGAACCTCTGGTTACAGCTAACCTGGGAGAACAGAAAATTGCATTTTTAGTTGACACTGGAGCCACCTTTTCAGTTTTAAACACCTTAGAGGGGGAGTTAAGTTCTGAAGAAATTAGTGTTGTTGGTGCGACAGGTGAACGAGAGGCTAGACCCTTCTTTAAACCTTTGGCAATGAAATTAGGAAAGCAATGGGTCACTCGTCAGTTTCTGTATTTGCCAAATTCTCCTAAACCCCTGTTAGGGAGAGACCTACTTGAGAAATCGGGAGCAGAAATTAAATTTAAAAATGGTGAGATTAAAATTTTAATTCCAGAAACTAAACATATCGAAGCAGTGGCTTCGTTGTTACAGGACGGCTACCGAAAGCAGAGGATCATACCAGTGGAAGTAAATAATGCTGTAATTCCAGTCATCTGGGCTGGGGAAGTTCCTGGTAAATCCAAAAGAGCAGAGCCTGTGAGAACTGATTTAAAGCCAGGATCGAGTCCGGTAAGAATTAAACAATACCCCCTAAAACTGGAAAGTCGGAAAGGGTTAGTACCGATAATACAAAAATTTCTAAAGTACAAATTGTTAATAGAATGTGAATCCAAATATAACACCCCAACCCTGCCTGTTAAAAAGGCTAATGGAAAAGATTACAGGTTAGTTCAAGACCTCAGAGCAACGAATACAAGATATTCACCCGGTAGTAGCAAATCCCTATACTTTGTTAACAACCCTAACAGAGAAACAAGAATGGCTCACAGTGTTAGACTTAAAAGATGCCTTTTTCTGTATTCCCTTGGATCCCAATCGTCAAGAGCTTTTTGCTTTTGAATGGGAAAATCCTGAGACTGGGAGAAAAACACAATACACATGGACAGTCTTGCCTCAAGGCTTTAAGAACAGCCCTACCATTTTTGGAAATCAATTGGCATGAGAATTAGAGATTTGGAAGAAAGAAAATAATCAAGGAATCTTGTTGCAATATGTGGATGATCTGTTAATTGCAGCTGAGACAGAAGAACAATGCACAAAGTTAACTATTAGCCTTTTGAACTTTTTGGGAATTGGTGGATATCGAGTGTCAAAAGAGAAAGCCCAAATAACCCAGAGAGAAGTAACGTATTTGGGTTTTGAAATCCTGAAAGGACAGAGACAATTAGGAACTCAGAGGAAGGAGGCAATTTGTCGTCTCCCTGAACCTAAGAATCTAGAAGAGTTGCGAGCATTTCTGGGAATGGTTGGGTGGTGTCGCCTGTGGATTGCAAATTATGTCTTGCTGGTCCGACCTTTATACGAGCAGCTCAAAACCTCAAACAATGGATTTATAGATTGGACTGATGCCGGGAAAGCTGCTTTCAAAGAACTGAAACGGGCTCTAATGGAGGCGCCAGCCCCAGGCCTGCCAGATCTCACAAAGACATTTGAACTCTTTACTCATGAAAGAAAAGGTATAGCTCTGGGTGTCCTGGCCCAATATCTGGGACCAAGTCGGTGAGCTGTGGCCTACTTCTCGAAGCGATTAGACAATGTGAGTCTGGGATGGCCTGGTTGTCTGAGAGCTGTCGCTGCAACTGTGCTATTGATCCAAGAAGCTCGCAAGTTCACCCTAGGACAAAGAATTACAGTGTATGTTCCCACATGGTAATCACTGTGCTCAAACAGAAAGGGGGGCATTGGTTATCCCCTAGTAGAATGCTGAAATACCAAGTGGCATTGCTGGAGCAAGATGATGTTTAGTTAAAAACTACTACTATCGTTAACCCTGCTGTGTTTTTAACAACTGATCAAGTTGAAGGAGAACTGGAACATGACCGCCTGCAGACAATTGAAGAGGTCTACTCCAGCCGACCGGATCTCTGAGATGCGCCACTAGAAGAAACAGATTGGGAACTATATACCGATGGAAGCAGTTTCATCCGTGAAGGAAAACGTTTATCAGGATATGTGGTAACCACTACTGAGAAGGTAATTGAATCACGAGCTTTGCCCTCGAATGTATCTGCCCAAAAGGCTGAATTGATAGCTCTTACTCGAGCGCTGGAACTAAGTCAAGGAAAGCGAGTCAACATTTGGACAGACTCAAAGTATGCTTTTGGAGTAGTACATGCACATGGAGCAATATGGAAAGAAAGAGGACTGTTATCTGCACAAGGAATCACCATTCAGCATGCAGAACTGTCGTGGTTTAACCCCAGCCAGCAACTAAGCACCACGCAGCCGCTCACTCACTCCTCCCCCATCCAGTGGGATGGGGGAGAAAATCGGGAAAAGAAGTAAAACTCCTGGGTTGAGATAAGAACGGTTTAATAGAACAGAAAAGAAGAAACTAATAATGATAATGATAACACTAATAAAATGACAACAGTAGTAATAAAAGGATTGGAATGTACAAATGATGCGCAGGGCAATTGCTCACCACCCGCCGACCGACACCCAGCCAGTCCCCAAGCGGCGAATCCCTCCCCCCCCCACTTCCCAGTTCCTAAACTAGATGGGACGTCACATGGTATGGAATACACTGTTGGCCACTTTGGGTCAGGTGCCCTGGCTGGGCATGAGAAGCTGAAAAATCCTTGACTGTAGTCTAAACACTACTGAGCAACAACTGAAAACATCAGTGTTATCAACATTCTTCTCATACTGAACTCAAAACACAGCACTGTACCAGCTACTAGGAAGACAGTTAACTCTATCCCAGCTGAAACCAGGACAAGAACAAATATTGAAATTGTTAGAAGCCATTCAAAAGCCAACAGCAGTCGCAATAATGCACTGCAAAGCACATCAGTCAGGTAGGACTGTCCTTGAAACAGGTAACCGATTGGCTGATAGAGCTGCTAAAGAGGCTGCAGAAAAAGGCATCCTAGCACTAGTTCCAGAGAAAAGTGTAAATTTACCTAAAGAAGCTCCAAATTATAATGAGAAAGATGAAGAATTAATTATTAAATTGCAGGCTAACAAAAATGAAACAGGACGGGCCGTAACACCAACAGGTTAAATAAGAGTCCCACCCGCAATAATGAGAGAAATTGCCCGGGCTGAACATAACAAAGTACATTGGGGAACAGAAAACCTTGTTAAACATTTACAAAAGTGTATTTTGAATAGAGATCTGACAAAAATTATTCGAATAATTACAAGCAGATGTGAAATTTGTATACGTAATAATCCCAAAACCAATAATAAAATCTTTTTTAGAATTACTAAGCAAGGAAACTCTCCAGGAAAATATTGGCAAATTGATTTTACAGAATTGCTTCAAAAAGAGGGATATTGATATATCCTAGTTCTAGTTGATACCTTTACTGGGTAGCCTGAGGCTTTCCCTTGTCGCACCAACAAAGCAAGAGAAGTACTTATCATCATTGTTATAATCTGTGTCACTTTTAGCTGTCTTAAATGAGCTGTGACACGATCTATGTTCAAGTGAGACTACTAAAAGAATTAGTAGCCTCAAACAGAAAGGAGGGAATTGATAGTATATTTCCATACATTCTGTATGGTATGTCTAAATATTTTGATGGTTTTAATATTTTGTACCAGCCGTGGAAACTGGTTTGCTGCTAGGTGACTGTAAAAGTGAGATTTGGTAAATAATTATTAGAAATCTTATACTAACACTATGATTGAAACAATAGACAAAAGTATAGCCAAGCAATTAACTAGTAGAGGTAGTTACTCCTAAGTTTTGCAGTTCTTTGCTCTTATGACTAGATGTTCCTGTACGCTAGATGAGAACAATGTTGAAGCTGACCACACGTGATTGAAACTGCGTTAAGCTTCAAGATCAAAGGACAAGGGCAAGAATAAAGACTTCAAGGACAGCCAACAAGAACTTCAAATGGGTCGGTGGTCGCAAAAGCAGCCCTTCGACTCAAATGGATCCTTCATTGCGCATGATCAGATGTAGGCAGTACTATGATAATCAGTTACAATCATTTTTATGTATGTGTATACTAATCTGATGAATATGCAATTAGTTATTCTATATAACCTGTTTGTGCTAAAGCTGTGGTATGCACGCTAGGTGGAACTATCCCCCGTGCATCCAGCGCTGCAATAAAGAATGCCTGCTTTCCAAAACGAGTCTTAGAGAGTTTCTTCGACCGGCTTTTCGGTATCTGTTCCAACTCAACCTGATATATGTTCACGGCATAGCATTGTGCATAGTGCTAGTACAGATCTAAAAGGAGTAAAATTGATTGACACTACTAAATGGTCACCATCTGGCAGATGTGTTCCCCTCTGCGAGTGAATTAAGACTACAGACTCTCACCTCAGCCTTCTCCACTTCAGGCAGCACATTTCCAAGGAGAAAAACAACGCTGAGTTTGGGCACTACTCCTGCCTGGGCAGGGTTCACGGCACAAGCTGTCAGCACGCTCAGCATCAATCGAAACTGAATAGTTAGTCTTAAACTGCTGTATCAGCACATGCAAGCATTCATCTTCATCTGAACATCAGGAGCTTTCAGAAGTGTTTAGCTTCCCCCCCCCGCCCCCCAAAAATATTACATTTATTAGCACTGCAACATATCATATGCAAGTGTTATTCTCTGATACCACCGTGCTAAGCAGCGCGCAACAGAGAACAAAGATAGCCCCTGACCCAAAAGCTCACAACTTAAGTGATCTGAAATAGTTGTCCAATTTATGTTGCAGCAATAGATTCAGTTTTCAGTGAACATACTTGGATTCAGTGGACCACTTGTGGAAACCCATAGGAATTTTACCAATGGATTTTATTTAATACAGAACAAGGCTTAAAAACAAATATTGGATATCACCGAGATAAACCCACTGTTTTATAGGAAAATAACTACAAGTAAATTCATGTTCTATTTTCTAATTCAGGAATTTTTTTGATTGATCAACCTACGAGCTCTGTACTGGTATAACATCACTGTTATACTAGTATAAACAAAGTTCTAAAAGATGTCTGGATTTCAGTGCAGAAATAAAATTGAACCTTTCTGGAAATACTACTGTCAGAATATTGTAATTCCTGTATTTTGGGCCAAAATGAGAGAGCACCTTGTCACTTGCAATGAATTTAGAAGGCAAAACATCGTTCCTTCTAACACTTTGTTACTTCTTGTATTGCATTTACGTCGCAAGGCTTTTGGTAGCGTGTGAGAGACTGAAAGAGTTAATGTCTCAAACATTGTGGTGGGGCAAGTTCTGCTTAAAGACAAACCCTGCACAGCAAGGAACCAAGGTGAAAAGCCCACCAGCTCAGACATCAGCAACAGGAGGGGGAGGGCATGCTGGAGGGTGCGCAGCTCCCTGTTCTGATAAGCTGTTCTGATACAAAGATCAAACAATGGCCACGTCTGCAGGGAAGGAGAAGTTACTCCACAAACGACCCCCAAGCCCAAAGGCTCACAAACTGCTCATTAGCCTGACCAGTTCGGGTGCCCGCCCAAAGGAGGGGCAAGGATGATGAAAGGACACAAACTGAAGCTCCAGGTGCACAAGCCCACCGGAACTGGACCCCTCGGCTGACTGGACCCATGCTGGACCCAGGACCGGTGAAATCGTTCTCTCTTCTTTTTTCTCTCTCTGTCGTCTTCTCTCTCTCTTTCCCTTTTCCACAACCCCTGCACCTCATCCGTTCCAAGACATAAACCGTTGACCAAGTCTGGGACCAAGAGTGGATCCAGCTGCCCCGGGCCCTTCTCTGAGTCGTCGTCTAGAAAGCAAGGGGGTCTGCTCTGAACCTCGTGACTCAACGGGAGGGATCTCCTTATTCCCTGAATTGATGCGTATGGTTACCCTGGGTTACACAGTTTACAGAAGTAGTCTTATGCCAATTCCTGTTGAGAGAAACCCCGCCACCTACTACCACGCCTCCCCAGTTCAGTTTGCTTCTGTCATGAATAAAATCTTTAACTGATCGGATCGTTTGGTGTCATTTCACCTTAATTTAGCCTGAGGGAGTTTCGAATTAAACACGACTCCCTGCTCTGTCCAGCCCGGGCTGTGACAGAGGGGTTTGGATCACTTAAAGAATCACCTCTGATTGTATTAGCAATAGAAAAATGATTTAATAGAAATTTGTATAAACGTGCGACTTCACAGAATTCATTGGCAAGGTTCACTATTACTTAGTACACGGATGAAATGCACTCAGGAAAATTAAGTGAGAATCAGACTAAACTTATGTATATAGAGACCAACAATGTAATAGGGTAAAAAACAAAAAACAAACAAAACACAAAACACACAACACCCATATTCCAAAGAAATTAGTTCTAATTTGACTTTTCTTGTGCTTTGTGCAAAGATCAGGAATGTGGAAAAGTAGGGGAGACCCTCCCCTTGAGTCACGAGGTTCAGAGAAGACCCCCTTGCTTTCTAAACTCCCGTCGGATTCTAGGTGCAGCTGGGTCAACTCCTAGTCCCAGACTTGGACAATGGTTTATATCTAAAGGGATTATGAGTATGATAGCAGCCTGAGATTCATTCACAGTTGAATAAAGTTCACGACAGTAATTTAAGTATAAAATTGAAAGTATTAACTGATAATATACTTGCTATAGACTATTCAGGTTAGTACACACACATGCACAAAGACACGAAGAGATATACATATAAGAGATTAAAAGAGAGTAAAAGAGGTATACCTGTTAAAAATTCCCCTCGAGGCCAGTGAAAAGATTCACTTCAAATGCTTCGGCATCTTTCTCAATGGGCGAAGGGTGGAGCCTCAAGGAGCTGAGAGTATCAGCCCCGATCGTGTCGGCTTTCGGTGACAAACCTCCAACCTTTGCAAACAGGAAAGTCTGCGAGCTCTGAGAGGCGTCCCACTCAGAGGGAGATGCTGGCCGCAGCCCGCCACGGTCCAGGAGAGCTCAAGGGGTCTCACTTAGCACCTCTGTTTATAGATTTGAGAGATGATTGACTTTTGTCATCAACAAGTTGCTGGAATCCCAGCTGCGCTGGTACCGTTTCACGTGCAGATAAGGAAAGCTCCGAGGCTGTCTGAGAATAACTCAAAACATAGATGCGGGATGCTCCAAGATTGTCAGGGGAGGACTGTAATGTCTCAAGGTTGTTATGAGAACTGGCTGCAGGTTGTTATGAGAACATGGCTATCTCTACTCCTGTCCCCCGCCTTCGCCGGGCAGCAGGAGTCCTTGAGATGCACAGCATAACTCCCTGTCTTAGCTGTGTAAGAGTTCCTGGCACAGTCAAGGGTCCCTTAACTGCCCGACTCATTACACTTACGCTAAGACCTAGTGAGCCTTCCCGAGTTTGTAAATCAGCCTGGAGAGGGGGAAGAAACGCACCACTGTAGGGGTCAATTATATGGAACTTAGTTACTGGGCCTGAAAGTAGCTCATGGTCGCAAGAGCATTCCAGACGCCTTTAGAAGGCCTTGAACAGAATAAACAGGAAGACAGAAAAAGAAAGATCCCAATTAGAAAAACACAGGTGCGCATTCCACGATAAAGGGAACTTGGCACAAACAACCTCAATTCGGCAGTTTATCTTGACCAATTAGACTGAGACAAGTTTCGCGTGCTCTAGTTAATATAGCCAATTATGTCCTATGTTTATGCGCGTGTACAGTGTGAGTATAACTAACTGTATCTTATGTTTATACGCGTGTACAGTGCCGATATAACCAATCACATTTTATGCTTGTGTGGGTGGACACCAAATGCTTGCATGCAGCAGCCAATCAAAGCTTCTAAGGAACTTAGAGAATTGTATAAGAATGATCAGCTAGGCTCAATAAACTGGCGACTTTAATCATCATATTGGTGTCCTGTCGTCCGGGTCCCGCATGGAATAACCCTACAACCCTACACACCACCACAAGGTGCTCCAGGCACCAGAGCAGAGATGCCCCTGTAGACCATGAAGGCGACAGTGGTGAAGCAGGCTGTCCCCCCTGCAGCCCATGAAGGACCCCACACCGGAGCAGATATCCACACTGCAGCCTGTGGAGAGTCCGCAATGGAGCAGGCTCCTGGCAGGACCTGTGACCCTGCGGGGGACCCATGCTGGAACAGTCCGTTCCTGAAGGACTGCACCCCGTGGAAAGGGCCCATGCTGGAGCAGTTCATGAACGACTGTATCCCATGGGAGGGACCCCACGCTGGAGCAGAACAGCAGCGATGAGGAGGAAGGAGTGGCAGAGACAAAGCATTATGAACTGACTGCATTCCCTGTTCCCCATCCCCCCTGTGCCGCTCGGTGGGGGAGGAGGTAGAAGAGTCAGGAGTGAAGTTGAGCCTGGGAAGGAGGGGGTGGGGGAAAGGTGTTTTTAGTCTTTGTTTCTCACTGTCCTACTGTATTTTTAATTGGCAATAAATTAAATTAAGTCTTCCCCAAGTCAAGTCTGGTTTGCCCATGACAGTAATTGCCGAGTGATCTCCCTGTCCTTATGTTGACTCACAAGGTTTTTCATTGTATTTTCTCCCCCCTGTCCTGCTGAGGAGGCGGAGTGAGAGAGCAGCTAGGTGGGCACCTGGCAGCCAGCCAAGGTCAACCCACCCCTAGAATGTTCCTTCTGTCCCAGGTATGGGAAATATTTTGAAACTATAATACGTCACTGTTAACATTTTCAGAACATGATTAGTCTTGCCATAACATAATTGAACAACATCGACACTAAGCATCTACTGTAACAAACTGCATTCCACAATTCTGGCAATATTAACAATAAAAGCAGCAACATCAAGATAATGTCTACATTCAGTTTATAAGATAAGCTATTTTTCTCCATAATAAATTGAGAAGTAATGCAATGAATAACTTCCAAAAGTAACCTGACCATAACAGCCAGCTTGCATTTTAACTGCTGATTTATATCAGCTAGCTGTCACAAATAACTCCCCTAAACAGTTTTGTCCTGGTTTCAGCTGGGATAGAGTTAACTGTCTTCCTAGTAGCTGGTACAGTGCTATGTTTTGAGTTCACTATGCGAAGAATGTTGATAACACTGATGTTTTCAGTTGTTGCTAAGTAATGTTTAGACTATAGTCAAGGATTTTTCAGCTTCTCATGCCCAGCCGGCGAGAAAGCTGGAGGGGCACAAGAAGTTGGCACAGGACACAGCCAGGGCACCTGACCCAAAGTGGCCAACGGGGTATTCCATACCATGGGACGTCCCATCTAGTTTAGGAACTGGGAAGTGGGGGCAGGGAATCGCCGCTCGGGGACTAGCTGGGTGTCGGTCGGCGGGTGGTGAGCAATTGCCCTGCGCATCATTTGTACATTCCAATCCTTTTATTACTACTGTTGGCATTTTATTAGTGTTATCATTATTAGTTTCTTCTTTCCTGTTCTATTAAACCGTTCTTATCTCAACCCACGAGTTTTACTTCTTTTTTTCCCCGATTTTCTCCCCCGTCCCACTGGGGGGGGGTGGGGGTGGGGAGTGAGTGAGCGGCTGCGTGGTGCTTAGTTGCTGGCTGGGGTTAAACCATGACAGTTTCCAAAGTAGGCAAACGGGGAAAGGAAGAGGAAAAACAACATGTCTGTTTCTCCCTTTCTCCACCTTTCACTAGCCTTTCTCTCTCTCTCTCTCGCTTTCCCTCTCTATCTCGCCTTTTCATTCACTCTGTCTCGCACTCACATTCTCGCTTTCGCCGTCTCCCTCTCTTGCCCTCTCCCTCTATTTCTCCCCCCCTTCCTTTCTCGCTCACTCTTCCTCTAGCTTTTGCTCTTGCTCTCACACAGTTTCTCGCTTTTGCTCCATGACGGTCGCTCTTTTCCTCTCTCGCTTTCTCTCTCTCGCTCAGTCTCTTTGCTTTTGCCCCTTGCTTTCTCTCTCTCGCTTACTCAGTATTTATCTCTCTCCCACTTTTTCTGTCTTCAACTCATTTTGTCTCTTGTGTGCTTTCTCTCTCTCTTACTCTCACCCTCTCACTTTTGCTGTCTCTCTTGGTTTGTCTGTCTGCTCTCCCTATTCCCTCCCCTCTCTGTCTCACGATTTCTCCCTCTCTTTCTCTCTTCCTATCTTACTCTCCCTCTCTTTCCTTGTCTCTCTCTTCCTCTGTCTGTCTAACTATTTATCTTTCTTTTAGAAGTTCTCTTTTCCGTTCCTCTTTCTCTTCCATCCTCTCTACCTCTCTCCCTGTTTCTCTTTTTTCTTTTTCTACCCCCCTTCTCTTTCTTTCTCTGTCTCTGACTTTTCCTTCCTCCTTCTTTGTCTCTCTGTTGCTCTTTCTCACCCTCTATTTATCTCTTCCCCCCTCTGTTTTTATTGCGCTCTCTCTCCTTCCCCCCCCCCCCTTCCTCTTTGTCTCTGTTGTGGGTTAACCCTAGTAGGCAGCTAAGCCCCACACAGCCGTTCGCTCAGTCCCCCCCAGTGGGAGGGGAAAGAGAATCTGAAGGGTAAAAGTGAGAAAATGCATGGGTTAAGATAAAGACAGTTTAAAAGGGAAAGCAAAAGCTGTATGCACAAGCAAAGCAAAATAAGGAATTGTCCTGGTTTCAGCTGGGATAGAGTTAACTGTCTTCCTAGTAGCTGGTACAGTGCTATGTTTTGAGTTCAGTATGTGAAGAATGTTGATAACACTGATGTTTTCAGTTGTTGCTCAGTAGTGTTTAGACTACAGTCAAGGATTTTTCAGCTTCTCATGCCCAGCCAGGGCACCTGACCCAAACTGGCCAACAGTGTATTCCATACCATGTGACGTCCCATCTAGTTTAGGAACTGGGAAGTGTGTGTGGGGGGGGGGGGGGGGAAGCAGGGAAACGCCGCTCAGGGACTGGCTGGGTGTCAGTCAGCAGGTGGTGAGCAATTGCCCTGCGCATCATTTGTACATTCCAATCCTTTTATTACTACTGTTGGCATTTTATTAGTGTTATCATTATTAGTTTCTTCTTTCCTGTTCTATTAAACCGTTCTTATCTCAACCCACGAGTTTTACTTCTTTTCCTGATTTTCTCCCCCATCCCACTGGATGGGGGGGGTGGGGAGTGAGTGAGCAGCTGCGTGGTGCTTAGTTGCTGGCTGGGGTTAAACCACGACAGGAATTCATTCACTACTTCCCATCTTACTTTCCCAGGAAAGCAGGGCTTCATCACACGTAATGGTTACTTGGGAAGACAAATACCATATCTCCAAATTTCCCCCCAGCTTTTATTGCTGAGCATGATGGTATATGGTCCGGAATATCCCTTTGGTCAGTTGGGGTCAGCTGTGTCCCCTCCCAGTGTCTTGTGCACCCCCAGCCTACTTGCTGGGGGTGGGCAGAGGGAGAAACAGAGAAGGTCTTGATGCTGTGTAAGCACTGTTCAGCAATAGCTAAAACATCAGTGTGCTATCAACACTATTTTGGTCACAAATCCAAAACATAGCACCATACGAGCTGCTGTGAAGAAAGTTAACTCTGTCCCAGTCAAAACCAGTACATTACCCTTTCTTGATCTTGCCAACTCCCTGTATTTTAGCAAAGTTAAATAAAAACATTGAAATCAATTTGCAATACTACAATAAGTGCTGTGGCACAAACTTCTCTACATAAATCCTTCAGATTAAAAGGCAAAGCATTCCTGTCACAGATTGTCAGAGTGAAATCCAACCAGCACTCAACATATCAAAGGCCAGGAGGCTCTGTTACAAATATTCCGATAAAGAAATCAAAATTTAATCACATAGAAGAGTTAGGTTTGATTAAGAAGTAAAATTGTGAAGCATAATGTATAGGATTGTTAAGTTTGAAATGTAGCCATAGAAACTTTAGGAACTGTGTTATGTGTGACTATAGGAACGTTAATATTGTTGAAGTTTGAAATAGCTGACCATAGAAACCTCACCAGGAAGTTACCGTTTTTTCTATGTTTTGTTTTAAGAAACTAAGGAAACTGTCATGGACACCAGTTGTGCTGCTTGGAAACCCCCTTACCCTTCCCATCTCGATTTGAGTATCGAAGATCCCAATCAGTAGAGCTAAGTGAAATTGACCAATGATTGTTTTTAAATAAGAATATTGATAAGGTTATATAATCAAAGGACCAATCATTTATAAAGGTTAAATTTAAGAGCGAGCATAGTATGCATTTTTATGTAAAGAGCTTATGTAACAATGACCTGACAGAAAAAGTCTATAAAGACTGATGGATTTTGATACTAAGTTGGACACGCCTTTGGAGGAGCGATCCCCTCGTGTCCCCAGCGCTGCAATAAACGAAGTGCCTGCTTCTTAACTTCACATTGGTGTTAAGGAGTTTTATTCTGGATTTCGGCAACAGCTCCATTCCATTAAATATTTAGGTCCTTCAAATACAAAACCAAAGAAGCAAAACGAGACAGACAGACAGAACCAACCAAACAGAACAACCTTACCTTTCACAAGCTCGGACAGTCCACGCAGCAATTATCCATAATGAGATACTAAAAACCAACAGTACAGTTCCCGGACATATTGTCATTAAGGTCTTCATAACAAAGCGGGTATTGAAGTTTATCTTATTTAACGCCCCAATGCTTCTAGATGATGCATCAGTGAAAAGTTTGCTATGCAAAAGCATAACTCTAGCAATAAGATACAGCCTTAAGAACATTGGTATAGATAAAATAATATCCACATCAGCTGTTGTTGTGGATGGAGCATAAGAAAAGGCAAGCCGGGCTGTCCACGTGAACGTATAGTTCCCAGGTATGGGATGTATAGCACATACAAGTATTTCCAAGCAGATAAAGAAAATACGCTCATAAGTCATGGCTATCCTCCAGTCATCTGCTCCATTGTCCACCATGAATAGCTGAAATGATAAAATATAAGGTTAACTTTAGTATGCCATTAACAAACCCTGTTATAATTCCATTTTAAAATACCATCTTTTCAGAGCTGCTAATGACCACTGAAACCAAAATAAATACGTGTCCTGGTTTCAGCTGGGATGTAGTTAACTGTCTTCCTAGTAGCTGGTACAGTGCTATGTTTTGAGTTCAGTACGTGAAGAATGTTGATAACACTGATGTTTTCAGTTGTTGCTCAGTAGTGTTTAGACTACAGTCAAGGATTTTTCAGCTTCTCATGCCCAGCCAGGGCACCTGACCCAAACTGGCCAACAGTGTATTCCATACCATGTGACGTCCCACCTAGTTTAGGAACTGGGAAGTGGGGGGGGGAGGGATTCGCCGCTTGGGGACTGGCTGGGTGTCGGTCGGCGGGTGGTGAGCAATTGCCCTGCGCATCATTTGTACATTTCAATCCTTTTATTACTACTGTTGTCATTTTATTAGTATTATCATTATTAGTCTCTTCTTTTCTGTTCTATTAAATCGTTCTTATCTCAACCCAGGAGTTTTACTTCTTTTCCTGATTTTCTCCCCCATCCCACTGGATGGGGGGGAGTGAGTGAGCGGCTGCGTGGTGCTTAGTTGCTGGCTGGGGTTAAACCACGACAATACGCCATTTCAGCAAATGACATTACTAAGTCACTACTAAGTGAATGTCATTTTGGTTAAGCCAAAAAGAATGGTTTTGTGCACTATTTTTAAAACTGTACATGAAACTGAATTTCCAGATATTATTTACTAAGATTTTTTCATATTTTTGCTTAATTGCCATTTTTGATAAAACAAAAAACTGTGCCAATTTAAACCTCATTCCTTCAAAATCAATTGATTATTCAAAGTTCATAAAATTAAGAAGAATTTAAGAAAGGTTTTTCAGGATGAAAATCTAAATTACAAATTTAAAATACTTTCTGCAGTACAGCATTAAGACTTCTTTAGAGCACATCAATGCTTCAGACCAGAAAGATTATAGCTTCAGTAAAGCCATTCAAGCTTTCTTCAAACTTCAGGT
Organism: Haliaeetus albicilla; assembly: GCF_947461875.1. Classification (NCBI taxonomy): domain Eukaryota; kingdom Metazoa; phylum Chordata; class Aves; order Accipitriformes; family Accipitridae; genus Haliaeetus; species Haliaeetus albicilla. The sequence goes on from NC_091515.1 coordinate 41,508,725, forward strand.
ACCAATATAGACTAATGCAAGCTGCAAAACCATCCAAGAAACTACATAAAGACTCTAAAAAAATAACTCATAGTGGAAAAAATCAGTTCAACTATACCTCAACTACTAGCAATACCTGAACTAGCTGTTTTAAAGCTAGGTTGACCATGTCTAAATGAACTGTAGTCACACCTGCAAACACCAGAGTAGCCTAGGCAGCCAGGTGAGGTCTATTAGTAGCTGAAAATTAAATGCACATGTATGTAGGTCCTTGCAGAATCAAAGCCTTCAGTTTACCACCCAGGAATAAAAGTAATAAAACACTTCACACTGTTTAGTAAATGTTGTTCCTGAAGATTTACTAATTAAATACTTAATTGAACAATATTTGTCACTAGTAGAGAGTAGAGCTATGCAAGGTAACTTTTCAAAAAAGCAACAGGAAAAGACCTTCGTGCTACTTCACTTCCAGTCTGAATCTAGACAAGGCTGTTCAGTAATTATGTAATTGGAAATAAAAAAAAATTTTGCAGGATTTTTAAAATTAGACTATTCAAAAACTTAGAAGTAATTTAAGGAGTGAGAAGGTGCAATACACAAAGAATGTCCTTCTGAACGTAAGAAAAGTACTTCCAGCATGCTACGCAACATATACAGGGCCAAACAAGCAATTCCTCATCTGCATTGCTTTTTGCCCCTTTCTATCCTTCAAAAGTTTAGAAATGCAAGCCTGAACTCTCAGTATATGTCCGTTAGAGATCCAAAAACACATTCTACATCTTCCTCCCAACACATTCAGTTTGTCTTCCAGAAAATTGCTCCAGTTCTTTGTTTAAGAAAGTGATAACAGTAAGTTAACTTTATTGTAGTTGGAGTGACACTAAAAGAAAGAAAGAAGTTAACCACAGTAAGAAATAAACAAAACAAAAAAACCCAACCCAAATTCTTTTATTTTTGGGCCTGTTTTTTGCTCCTTCACGTTCCTTCTCTTTATCTTAGGTATAGTTCTTACCTCCACTGCAATACTATTAAAGCCAAAGAAACATAGTGCTGAATTAAGCTGTAGAAACACACTCAGTGAGCACTTACACTTTCTTTTGCCTGTGGTCTTTCTGAAGACTTTGTATGCTAGATATAAAAATGAAATTCCTACTGGTAGGAAGGCAATCTATCTATTTATTTATTACCAAAAGACAGTTGGTTTGCACTTAGCAAATGTACTATTTGATATAAAGGGCAAAACTTTCAAAATACAATGAGGCTCAAGTGCATTTGCTTCTTGTGACTAGTCTGTAAATGCTCTCAGTCAGATCACACAAATGGTAAAACAGCTGTAAAGAGGTCCAGGTATTTAGAGCACCCAGAATACAGATGAATAGCAACCAGTTTAACTGAATATGAGATAGATAACATCAAATCCCTCAAATGTTGTGTGGTTTTCTGAAGAAAAGAATAAACGAATGACACAGCTGACCATTTCAGTTCTCAGATACATATCAAATACATGTTAAATCAGCGGTGTTTTAAAATTTCTTTTAAAGTTGCAGAATATGCTGGAAAAGCAATGGTCTTTTGTCGTCCCTTTTTACCTACCATCTTCACAGATTTCAATATGAATACTATATGCAGAAAGGCAATTCAAGAAAAATGATACCTTAAGTATTGATTTGATTCAAAAGATGGGAATAGAAGAATGTTGAGTTAAACTTAGACATCAAAATTTGATCTTACAATTTTCATAAAAGAAAATTATATTTAATCATTTTTTAAAAAACTTTAGGATATCATTATGAAACATATACTTAAGAACATATTCAGTTGTCAGCAGAAGAAATCCTAATATGCTACAAAGAAAGAAGTTTCTCAGTAGTGCTAAGTGAAATGGGTTACGTCTGCAGGCACAGAAAATCCTTATCAACTTCCCTTGACTTCGGCTAAGCCAATTGCTTCTAAGAAAAATAATATTTGAAAGTGATAATGTCTTCAGCTGTCACATAATGAGATTTAGGTGGTGAAAACACAGAAGGTAGAAAGCACCAGAAGCCACAGAGGACCGCAGATCCAGGACAAATATTCCTATTTAAAAAAAATAGTAACATTTCAAAATCATATTTATGAGGTAAATTTCCATACAAATCCGTGTCTCTCAATTCAGTCCATGAAATACAGGAATATCAAACATTCTGGAACAAAATAGGCTGTGGATAACAAGTCAATTGGGATGTACTGAAAATAGATAGAAATTAGTACAGGATTTCATGTACATTTTATATGCTTGAAATTATGCAACCTACTAAATGCAATTGTTAATTTTTAATTTGGAAAATGCAGTGGTATTTGTGCATTCCTGCTTGCTTGGTTGTGTACATTTACTATTCGGAAAGCAAGGAGGGAAAATGAATGAAGGAGAGAAAGAACAGCTGAACAGCACAATTTAAAGGGGGGTGAGTGGGTGTATATTTTTTTATATATATATATGTATATATATACCCTCTCAGCTGCTTTCAGTCAATTCTGTTATAATAACCATGCATTCATTTTAAGATGCTACTCCCCATTCAAATGGGGAATGATGCTAGTAATAAAGAGAGAACAAGCTCTTCCTATAAAATTGAGTTCTGCAGCCTATGCAGAAGGCCAAACTCCAGTCAAGGTCAAAGATGTTACGCCTGCTCATAGCTTTCAAATTTCTTATTAATTATTAGCCTAACATTGAAATCTAATTTAAGTTCTTCATCAATGTTCTGTAAAGCTTCTTCAAATGCAGAACTACCATCTACCTTTACTTAGCCTGCACTCTATAAGACAAATTTTCAAAAGTTATTTTAATCTGAAATTATATAATGCATTTCCAACATGTGGTATGTAAAAAATAAGACATGAATCTTAAACTATAAATAAACTTGATGTTTCTAACACCACACAGTATAAATATAAAAATAGATAGCACATCATAGATATTAATGGATGTTTGTGTATTTACATAACAATTTGTGTTAAATTCATATAACACCAGATTAGAAAAAGAGAAACAAGTTCAGAGTAGACAGATTGCACACAATGACAACTTAGATCAGAGACTCCCTGAAGCTACTTAAAAGAAAAGTAGAGAAATTAATTTTGTAAATCATTAGTATATCAAAACAAATTCCTAGCAGGCTATCTGAGGATGTTGGTGAATGCAAAGTACAAGGAAATTGGCCAGTTTCTTTACAATCCCGGTAGAAGAACAAATGTGAAAACAGTATCACTGCTCTGCTATAAGGAATAAAAAGGAAGCGATAAACAATGATAAAGTAGCATCAGCTGTACGCCTTGAGGCATTCCTTGCAGAAGGAGAATCAACTGTACTCACAAAGGCATTGTGGCGACTGTTTAATTTAAAAATCCAAATTTTAAATGGTTAAATACTGGAGTCGCTTTACCCTTATAAAAGAACTGATGGAACTATGACACAGACTAGCAAAATATAGCCTCTGTGGCTGCTGTTCTACCAAATTTTTGACCAAACACTTTTCTATAGCTTCTAGTCCCCAAAATAGCACTTATGCAACTAAAACCAGCATTACAGTCCTCAGAGAGGAAGAAGGTATTAAGTACAAATGATTGAAAATCATATGGTGGTTGGAGAGAGACATCTCAAGCCTTTCCCTAACTAGGGGATGAAAAACACCTTCTTCCATCATCAGAAGGCATATAATCAAATGGTCTATAAATTATCCAAAGGCCTGTCCTCAATCTTGGAGAGCCTGTAGGAATGCCTGAGGACTCTACATCCTGAATACAGTGCCACAGAGCAGAGAAGTTAGTAAGTTTAAGTCTTATATAAAAGCCATGAGGCATCAAACACCTTCTGCACGCAAAGCACAGAAGGCAAAGAATAATGTTTTTCACAAAACTACATGAAAGCCTTGTTATCTTATATTTTCCAGAATGTTTCCCACATCCAGAGTTAAGACCAAATTTTCTAGTAGGCCATTAGAAATTGATCCACAAGATCTTGTGGATAGAGCTATCTACATGAATGAAACATTCTTAGTTTGTTCAAATGGGGAAGTTAGACTATTCTATCATTTCATACATGTATATGCACATACACACACACACACACACCCCCAATTATAAAAATGCCAATTTAAAAGAGTGATTGTAAAAGTCTGGTACTTAGTTTCATCATTGTCGTGGTTTCAACCCAGCCGGTAACAAAGGACCACGCGGCCGCTCGCTCACTCCTCCCGCCCCCCTCCGGTGGGATAGGGGGGAAGACGGAGGAGAGGAAAAAAAACAAACCTGGAACCTCGAGGGTTGAGATAAAGGCAGTTTACTGGAACAACACAAAGAAATTGCAACAACAACAACGGTACTAATGAAAAAGTATACAAAAAGAGTGATGCACAGTGCAACTGCTCACCACCCGGGACCCGACGCTCTGCCACTTCCCCCACCGAAGAGAAGAGCACACCCCCCGGCCCGCTCCCCCTTTATATACTGAGCATGATGTCACATGGTATGGAATAGCTCCTTGGCCAGTTCAGGTCAGCTGCCCCGGCTATGCCCCCCACCTCCCAGGTTCCTGTAAAAAAAAAATTAACTCTATCCCAGCTGAACCCAGGACATTATCCACCCCTTATTCTATACCATCTACATCATGCCCAGATCTTACATTTTCCAATCGACCACTACCACTTCCTTGTCTTATATATATAAGTATATGGACTTGCGTCCATCCCCGTCACCCCCCCGCACACACACACACACGCAAATGGTATTCCTTTAGCGTATGGGCTATCCCTCTAATGTGTCCATTGATTTTATTTAGTCCATGACTTTGGGGCTCCATCTGTTGTAACAGTTCTTCAGGATAAGAGAGATGGTGTGAGATGGTGGGTTGTTGTATGCTGCCTCTGGAACTTGTGGCTAGTACATTTGGTGCAACTCACGCCCTTAGTCTGCAGGTCGAAGATGTTGATCTTGAGGAAATTGCTGGGTGTCAGTTCGAGTTCTGTCGCTGTTGTACTTGGCTTAGTTTCAAAGTCCATCCCGCAGTCATTTGGGTAATTCTTACAGTAATACCCTTGATATGGCATATAGACACTATAGATACAATGACATGCATTGGCAGGGTATTTAGCAGTTAGGTATCATACAGCCCAATTCACTGGCTATTCTCTCCCAAAATCAAATCTCCCCGAGGTACACATCGAACTTCCCCATCCTTCTGCATCACCCACCAGGTGTACCCAGGTCCCTGAGCAAAAACAACCCCTTGAATGGGTTTGCCTCTGTTTGAGGGAGGACTAACCCAGACTGTCTTTCCTAACATACTCCTCATGCGCACTACAGGGACTTTATCCCCTTCTACAGTATGTGGAAGTCTTGGTTGGGCGGGGCCAGCCCGATTGGCGGATCCTCTAGTATTAACTAACCAGGTGGCTTTTGTTAAATGTGTATCCCAATGTTTGAAAGTCCCACCCCCCATCGCTCTCAATGTAGTTTTCAGCAGTCCGTTGTATCGTTCGATTTTTCCGGAGGCCGGTGCGTGATAAGGGATGTGATATACCCACTCAATGCCGTGCTCTTTGGCCCAGGTGTCTACGAGGTTGTTTCGGAAGTGAGTCCCGTTGTCTGACTCGATTCTTTCTGGGGTGCCATGTCGCCATAAAATTTTCTCTTCAAGGCCCAGGATAGTGTTCTGGGCAGTGGCATGGGACACAGGGTATGTTTCCAGCCATCCAGTGGTTGCTTCCACCATTGTAAGCACATGGCACTTGCCTTGGCGTGTTCGTGGGAGTGTGATATAGTCAATCTGCCAGGCCTCCCACTGTTTATATTTCAGCCATCGCCCCCCATGCGACAGGGGTTTTTGCCGCTTGGCTTGCTTAATTGCGGCACATGTTTCACATTCGTGGATGACCTGTGCGATAGTGTCCATGGTCAAGTCCACCCCTCGATCTCGAGCCCATCTATATGTTGCATCTCTCCCCTGATGGCCTGAGGTATCGTGGGCCCACTGAGCCATAAATAGCTCACCCCTACGTTGCCAGTCCAGGTCCACCTGAGACACTTCAATCTTGGCGGCCTGATCTGCCTGCTGATTGTTTTGATGTTCTTCAGTGGCCCGACTCTTGGGTACATGAGCATCTACGTGACGTACTTTTACCACTAGCTTCTCTATCCGAACAGCAATATCTTGCCACAGTGCAGCAGCCCAAATGGGTTTACCTCTGCGTTGCCAGTTGCCCTTCTTCCATTGCTGTAGCCACCCCCATAGGGCATTTGCCACCATCCATGAGTCAGTATAGAGATAGAGCACTGGCCACTTTTCTCTTTCAGCAATATCTAATGCTAGCTGGATGGCTTTCACCTCTGCAAACTGACTCGATTCACCTTCTCCTTCAGCAGTTTCTGCAACTAGTCGTGTAGGACTCCATACAGCAGCCTTCCACCTCCGATGTTTTCCCACGATGCGACAGGACCCATCAGTGAACAGGGCATATTGCCTCTCATTTTCTGGCAGTTTATTATACAGCGGGGCCTCTTCAGCCCGTGTCACCTCCTCCTCTGGCAACATTCCAAAGTCTTTGTCTTCTGGCCAGTCCGTGATTACTTCTAAAATTCCTGGGCGACTGGGGTTTCCTATGCGAGCCCGTTGTGTGATCAGTGCAATCCACTTACTCCACGTGGCATCAGTCGCGTGATGTGTAGAGGAAACTTTCCCTTTGAACATCCAGCCCAGCACTGGCAGTCGGGGTGCTAAGAAGAGCTGTGTCTCAGTACCAACCACTTCTGAAGCGGCTCGAACTCCTTCATATGCTGCCAATATCTCTTTTTCAGTTGGAGTATAGCGAGCCTCGGATCCTCGATATCCCCGACTCCAAAACCCCAGGGGTCGGCCTCGGGTCTCTTCAGGTGCTTTCTGCCAAAGGCTCCAGGTAGGGCCATTCTCCCCAGCTGCAGTGTAGAGCACATTTTTAACATCTGGTCCTGTCCGGACTGGCCCAAGAGCTACTGCATGAACAATCTCCCGCTTAATTTGTTCAAAGGCTTGTCGTTGCTCAGGCCCCCATTTAAAATCATTCTTCTTCTGGGTAACTTGGTAGAGAGGACTTACAATTTGACTGTAATTTGGAATATGCATTCTCCAAAAGCCCACAACACCTAAGAAAGCCTGTGCTTCCTTTTTATTAGTCGGTGAGGACATAGCTGCTATTTTGTTGATCACGTCCGCAGGGATCTGATGACGCCCGTCTTGCCATTTTACTCCTAAGAACTGGATCTCCTGCGCAGGTCCCTTGACCTTAATTTCTTTTATGGCAAAACCAGCCTTCAAAAGGATTTGGATTATTTTCTTCCCTTTCTCAAAAACTTCTTCTGCCGTGCTGCCCCATATGATGATGTCATCAATATATTGCAGGTGCTCTGGAGCTTCACCTTTTTCTAGTGCAGTCTGGATCAGTCCATGGCAAATAGTGGGGCTGTGTTTCCACCCCTGGGGCAGTCGATTCCAGGTGTACTGGACACCCCTCCAAGTGAAAGCAAACTGTGGCCTGCACTCCGCTGCCAAAGGAATGGAGAAAAATGCATTAGCAATGTCCATTGTGGCATACCACTTAGCTGTCTTTGATTCCAGTTCATATTGAAGCTCTAACATATCTGGCACAGCAGCGCTCAGCGGTGGCGTGACTTCATTCAGCCCACGATAATCTACTGTTAGTCTCCAATCCCCATTAGATTTCCGCACAGGCCATATGGGACTATTAAAGGGTGAGTGAGTCTTGCTGATCACTCCTTGGCTCTCCAATTGGCAAATCAGCTTATGGATGGGGATCAGGGAGTCTCGGTTGGTGCGATATTGCCACCGGTGCACCGTCGTGGTAGCAATTGGCACCTGTTGTTCTTCAACCTTCAGCAACCCCACAACCGAAGGGTCCTCAGAGAGACCAGGCAGGGTAGACAGCTGTTCAATCTCCTCCGTCTCCAATGCAGCTATACCAAAGGCCCAACGGTACCCTTTTGGGTCCTTGAAATACCCCCTTCTGAGATAATCTATACCAAGGATGCACGGGGCCTCTGGGCCAGTTGCAATGGGGTGTTTATGCCACTCATTCCCGGTTAGACTCATTTCGGCTTCCAATACGGTTAGCTCTTGGGATCCCCCTGTCACACCAGAGATACAGATGGGTTCTGCCCCTTTATAACTTGATGGCATTAGGGTACATTTTGCACCAGTGTCTACTAGAGCCTTATATTCCTGTGGGTCTGATGTGCCAGGCCATCGAATCCACACTGTCCAGTAGACTCGGTTGTCCCTCTCCTCCACCTGGCTGGAGGCAGGGCCCCTCTAATCCTGGTTAGAATATCTGTTACCCACTTTTTGCACATGTGAATCAGAAGTCCCTTCAAGAGGATCAGAAATGAGATCGGCCCATCTACTGCGCCCGGGGGACTGCTCACGGGAAACTGGAGCAGCAGTTTTCCAAGAAGAATCTTCTTTTCTGGTTGCTTTTTCTCGCAACTCCCGTACCCGTGCATCCAAGACTGAGGTAGGTTTTCCATCCCACTTCCTCATGTCCTCTCCATGGTCACGCAGGTAAAACCACAGGTTAGCCCGTCGTGTGTACTTTCTCTCTCCTCTCTCTTGGGCAGAGGAACGCTTACTCCCAATAACTGCAATGCGGGCCTGTACAGGTGAGGAGGAGGACATATCCACTTTGAATTGCTGGAACTCTCGGGACAATTCCTCTACAGCTGAGACACAGGCCCGTAGGGAGGAAGAGAGACTTCCTTCATATTGCCGGAGTTGGACAGCCAATTCATCCACCGTTTGTCCATAGCCTTCTTTCCAGGACATTACTGCCAATGAGTTGGCATAGGTTGGTGGTGCACTTCGTAGAAACTTCCGCCACATCGGTTGTGTGCATTGGACTTCATCTGGATCTGTGGGTGACTGCGCATTTCCTGGATCATTATAAATCACCTCCAGCACGGCTAATTCCCTCAGGTACTGGATACCTCTCTCCATGGTGGTCCACTTGCCTTGGTGACATGTAACTTCATCCCTGAAAGGGTATCTTTCCTTTACACCTAACAGAAGTCGCCTTCAGAGACTGAGGACTTGTGTTTTTCTCCCAATCGCCTTGTCGATACCCCCTTCTCTAGACAGAGATCCCAACTGCTTGGCTTCCTTACCCTCTAATTCCACACTACTAGCCCCATTATCCCAGCATCGGAGCAGCCAGGTAACAATGTGCTCACCTGGGTGGCGGCTAAAATCTTTTCGCATGTCACGCAACTCACTCAGGGATAGAGATCGGGTAATTATTTCAGGTTCTGCCTCTTCCTCCTGTTCTCGTGATGACCCTGGTCCATCTTCATCTCTCACTGAGCGAACTGATTTCTTTGTGTGTTTCTTTTTCTGTACAGGGGCGACTGATACTGGCACAGGTTGGTTCTCTGGTTTAGTGGCAGTATCTGTCACCGGGGTAGGGTTAGCCACGGTGCATGTTGTCGGGGTTGGGGTAGCCACGGTGCATGTTGTCTTGTTTTCCATCTTTTCCCCCTTTTCCCCCTGGGGGTGCTGCATAGTATCAAGCAGGGTTTGGTAGATACCGGCCAGGGCCCAGCACAGTGTAGTGAGTTGTGTGTCTCTGGGATAGCCACAGCATTTTCTTTTCAAAAATTCTATCACTTCATGAGGGTTCTGCAGTTGTTCGGGAGTGAACTTCCAAGTCACTGGAGGTGAGAAGTTCTCTAGATACCTGCCCACATCCTCCCACATGCCGTGCCACCCATAAATATCCAGCTTTGGGACAGATCTCTGGGTGGTACTCTTAAAGAGCCTCTTTGTAGCCCTAGACAAGACCTGAAACATAGTCAGGAGGCATAGCACTAACAGCACACAGGCTTGCGCATCCCAAGGATATTCAAAATTCTCAAAAACTGTTGTCATTAGTTGGAAAGAGAAAAAGGAGGGGAACGGATGGGGGGAAGTATCCCCCCCTAACTTCCCCATGGGTTGGGTGTAATTACCAATAAAATCCGATAGAAGGTGCCCAAAGTCTGGAAATGATATCACTGCCTCATACAGATAACAGCTTAACCTCATGACCAGTGATGTAATCATTTCACAAGTCGACATTGCCCAGTACAGCAAAATGATAACCCCAATCACTCTCCCAGAGATGAGATACGCAACTACAGGCAATACATAGAGCATATAGCAGCTTACAAAACGCCACCATGTAAACAACTGAATCAACATTGTGACTAACATCTATTTATCTAGTATAAGAAATGCGTATGACAAATTTGTTTCAACACGCTCTGGCCAGATCTGTCGTTATCTCAACCCTTCGTGGCCCCACGTTGGGCGCCAAAAAGGACTGTCGTGGTTTCAACCCAGCCGGTAACAAAGGACCACGCGGCCGCTCGCTCACTCCTCCCGCCCCCCTCCGGTGGGATAGGGGGGAAGACGGAGGAGAGGAAAAAAACAAACCTGGAACCTCGAGGGTTGAGATAAAGGCAGTTTACTGGAACAACACAAAGAAATTGCAACAACAACAACGGTACTAATGAAAAAGTATACAAAAAGAGTGATGCACAGTGCAACTGCTCACCACCCAGGACCCGACGCTCTGCCACTTCCCCCACCGAAAAGAAGAGCACACCCCCCGGCCCGCTCCCCCTTTATATACTGAGCATGATGTCACATGGTATGGAATAGCTCCTTGGCCAGCTGCCCCGGCTATGCCCCCCACCTCCCAGGTTCCTGTAAAAAAAAAATTAACTCTATCCCAGCTGAACCCAGGACAATCATAAAAATGATTTTTTTTTTGCATAGTATATTTATTTAAATTTGGTGTCTCTATGCAAAATGAGTTTTTCATGGTTATTGATATCTTGCTATACACACTGTGTATGTCAGTGCACATAAAGAAAATTTCATGTTAATGTGTGCTGGTGGCTAAGTAGGCTCGAAATGCTTCCCTCAAAGACAGCATTAAATCTGACCATCTCAGGAAGAGATGTGTAACTGAGGCTCAGGCTACTTATGGTCTTTGTGTACCATATTTTCCAATGTGCAGCATCAAAAGCTGCACATTAAAATACACCTGAATAATATACATCATAGTTACTATGACAGGGCACATGCAGAGAGGAACATAGCCACAACCGTTTCAATAAACACGTGTGTGTTACTCAACACACTTATCAGGTTTGTCCATGTCTTTTTTAACCTCTGTCCCTCAGATCATTATAAAAACACTAGCCCAAATACTCTATGAGATAACAAAGAAAGGACACGATCACATAAACTAACATAAGGTTAAATTCTGCCTCCCCATATTTTCCTTCTGTTCTAAATCAGATACTGACAGTATTCTTTTTTGCTTTCTCTCGCCAAAGATATTCTGAGGCATTGCTCAATATTTTTAAATGCTACAGGCCAGACTTTCGGCTCTATCATTTGTCTCAAACAACTGTGAAATGGCTTAATCCCTGACAGCCTGTGGTGCCAAGGAACCATTACAACACTCAGCAATTGCTGGGACATATGGAATTTCTTTTCATGTAGTTCTCCCTGTATGTATGTGCTTCAGGGACCCAAAGAGGGTGAGATGCTCCTAAAACTGCCATTCTTTCTTCCCAATAACCTTCTATGCAGGTGATAGTGTCAAGAAGTGACATCCAAAGACTCCAAGGGGGGAAAAAAAAAAAAAAAAGGATGCTCCTAGATATCCAGATTTCTTCCCCAGTGCTATAGAGTAGAAGAAACTCCCGAGAAAAGCATTATTAAAAAGATATTTCATGAGGCAATCTCCTGCTTTAATTTAGTTTGGACTCTTGATGGAACAATCACTCTTGAGCTTCCTCAGATTTTTAAACAATGGGGAGATATTTACTTATATGAATTTTTATGAGCCTTTGAAGGGTACTATACAATTCTTAATTTCTCTTTTTTGTTAATCGGTACTGCTGAAAAAGATGTTCTTGCCCTTGAAAACTGTCATTTCTGCCTGTAGCCCAAGGTATCTCTAATTAGACATAGCAAGACCACCAATGTATCTACAAATAAGGTATTTTTCACTTCAAAACTTTGAAAACTCTCTCTTATATGTTTCTATTTAACTGAAATGTCAAATTGTAATTTCTTGATCAAAAAAAAAAAAAGACAACTGAAATTAGAACTAAGTACCTGGGACAGGACATGTGACAGTATTTTTAGACTTACTCTATAGCTTTGTTCATTAAATTCCCCCTACCTTTAGCCTTACCTGTCTTGACAGCTTTCCTCTGTCACATTTCCTAGTGGCTGTAATTTCTATGGCATTAAATAAACCAAATCCAACATAAGGTTTCCCCCTCTTTTTAAATATTCTTCTAGTGTATGCTAGTATCTGAAACAGCACGGTGAAGAATACATACCTAGAAGTTACTGATGCCTCTTTCCTAATAATTAGCCCTGCTATCCAGAGAAAAATGCACAGCATGACATTTAGTCACTGGGAAATAAAAGACTGTTGCCCTACATCTGCTACAGAAAACAGCAGGTATGTCATAGAGAAAGTGTGCTACAACCTCAGAACTAAGTAATCCTACTAGCATAATTGCAGGTAACAGTCCCTAACAGGCAATGCTTCCTAGCATGAATGTGTCCGTGTAGCCTATCTTATTTCTCTCTAGGGATAAAATACATTCACTGAAGTTCAGGAAGCACTAAGTGATTATTTTTGTTTTCTGAATCACCGGGAAGTGCAAAGTACTTGCCACAATAAAGCCTTCAGAAAAACTGACTCTGCAACCACAGATATGTAAACGCTCAGCAATTCATAAAGTGAAACATTACCTGAATTTCCCTTGCATGGTATACAATAATGAGCCCAAGCAGGATAATCGTGGAGAGGCTAATAAGGCATTTTAGAGCGAGGGAATACAGAGACTCCTGCAACAGAAAGACACCACTGTCTGTCAGAGACCCACACGCACGGGACCGTTCCCGCCCCGCCGGGCTCCCCAGCCCCACTGTGAGCAGCGGAGCCCGGACTGGGAGGGGAGGGAGGGTCGCCTCGCCTTACGGTGTCGGGGCCGGGGGGTGCCTCACGGCGGGGCCGGGGGAGGGGGACACCTCGCCTCACGGTTGCAGAACCGCGGGGGGAGCATCTCGTTTCAGGGCGGAGGACCAGTGGGTCCCACACGGCGCTGCCGGGGGGTCAGGGCACCTCTCCTCAGGGCGAGGGACGTCTCACGGCAGGGCCGGGCGAGGGCCGAACAGTCCCGCGGCGCTGGGCTCCAAGAGAAACAAAGTGACGCCGGGGCCGGGCGGCAGCCGCCTTTCCGCGAGGACGGCGGCGCGGGGCGGCTAGACCGCACGGATTTGAACGGCTGACAGGAGAGTGCAGCTGGCTGCGGAGCCGCCTTCCCGCGAGCCGGCCTCGCCCGCGGGCCGGGGCGGGCACGGAGCCCGCGGCAGGGGCACGGGACGGGACGCGGGGGGGAGGCGTGGGTTGGGCTGCGCCGACGGCGCCGAGAGCGAGAGGAAGGCGGTCCGACGGCGTGGCAGGTACCTTCGTGTAGGCGCCCCAGGACAGCTCTGTCTCGATCACCATGACTACGATGCCGAACATGCCGAAGATGAGCGCGTAGTCGCTGAGGCGCTTGCGCTTCTCGAAGAGCGCCCGGCGGTGCCCCAGCTTGTAGCCGATGTTCTGGTTCTTCTTCTTGCTGGACTTGCCCCCGCCGTTGTTCGCGCCGCTGGAGCTGTAGAGCGCCAGGTTGTTGGAGTTGTTGTGCTCGGGCTTGGAGACCACGATCTCCGGGGCAGCGGCTATGGGGCTGGCGAGCGGCGGATGGAGCGGCTGAGACTCGGGGTCAAGCTCGTGCAGGTTCCTGCGGGATGAGCTCAGGTTGCTGAGCGGCCGCATGATGCCGCTGTTGTACCTGCAGCTGCTCATGGCTATTTCGGCGAAGGGGTTGCTCTCCCGACGCTGCTGGTAGTGGTGATGGTGGGTGCTGCCGCTGCTGACACTGCTGCTGGGACTGGCTGCTTGCTGCTGCTGCAGGCTATGGCACTGGTGGTACTGGTGGGGCTGCCTGGACGAGCCGGCATGGCTGGAGGGGGTGAGTTCGCTGACGTTCAACTGGCTGCCCTGCCGGGAGGAGGCGGAGAGCAGCGAGGAGTGAGTCCTGAAGGCGCCCGAGAGGGGTGAAGAAGTGCGGAGCAGCGAGGGCAGGTTATCCCCCGCTGCTGCCGCAGCGGCCCCATAGTAGGTGCAGTTGTTGCACTGGGGGCATGGCCTCTGCTGCTGTGGCTGCTGGAGAAAACTCTGCTTGTCCTGGCCGTGCTGCTGCCGCTGCTCGGAGCAGAAGCCCAGCTGGAACTGCAATGGTGTGTCCATGTCAGAGGCGTTAAAGCCGCAGGAGGACTCGATGGTGGTGGTGCACCCTGCGCAATGCGTTATGGTCGGCAGGGGACAGTCCTGCTGCCGCCACGAAGGGCCCATCCCGGCTTCCGTAGAATCCAGCCGCTGCGTCCGATTGGTCGGGTGGACCAAAAAAAGGAGCATCTCGTCGGGGGAGACCGGCTGCGGCGTGAGATCCCCCATCCGCCCTGCCCCCCCCCCCCCCCCCCCCCCGCGCGCGGGGATCCCGTCTCCCACCATTCCCGCAGGTAAGGGTTACCCCCGCCCCGCCGCCGGGGTGCCCCACGCCACAGAAACCCGGGGGGTCCCGAAGTGGGCGGGGAGAGCGCTCGCTGAGCTCGCTTCCGGGATCGCCCTCTGTGAGGAAAGGGCCGCCGCGGCGGGGCTTCCCGGCCTCGCCGCCGCCATACACATCTGCGCCGTCTCCAGAACATGGGCACTGCGCTGCGCTCCGGAGCTGTTCAGCCCCGCCCCGCCGCTTCCCGGAGACGTGCAAAACAGCAGCGCCCTCGCTCCGAGGCCCTCGCCGCGGCCCCGGAGAGGAGGCAGCTCTCGGGGCCTGGCGTGGCCGACGCCCAGCACAGAGAAGAGCTGGGCCAGGCTGCGGCCTCAGGCCGTGCCCACAGGCCATCAGAGAGGTCACAGGAGATCTTTCCTCTCCTGAAACTTGGGAGAGCCCAGGGCCCACTGCCCTCCAAGGGCCCACAGGGCCTGGGGTGGCAGCGAGAGCTAACCGCTCGGGGGCCATCCTTTGGTATTTGGTTACATATAGTAATTTCTGATATTTTTCAGACCTATAACAAAGGGGAGGATTTCTTTTGGCCACTCTTTTTCTGAACTAAAAAAGGAAGAAACTAGTCACTGGAAGTTTCATTGTTGCACTGGAGGCATGGGCTCTGCTGCTGCTGTGCCTGCTGGAGAAGATTCTGCTAGTCCTGGCCGTGCTGCTGCTTGGAGCAGAAGCCTGGCTGGAACTGCAATGGTGTTTCCATGTCAGAGGCATTAAAGCCATAGTGTGGACAAATAGAGGGGTAAGGGGATAAAAAGGGCCAGTTGCATGTAAATAGTTTGCTGGTCAATACGCTTGTCTGGCTATGCCCTGCGCCTGATCAGCGCAGTCTGTCCTATCTTCTTATTAAATTCCTTTCTGTCCTGGTTTCAGCTGGGATATAGTTAACTGTCTTCCTAGTAGCTGGTACAGTGCTATGTTTTGAGTTCAGTATGTGAAGAATGTTGATAACACTGATGTTTTCAGTTGTTGCTCAGTAGTGTTTAGACTACAGTCAAGGATTTTTCAGCTTCTCATGCCCAGCTAGGGCACCTGACCCAAACTGGCCAACAGTGTATTCCATACCATGTGACGTCCCATCTAGTTTAGGAACTGGGAAGTGGGGGGGCAGGGAATCGCTGCTCGGGGACTGGCTGGGTGTCGGTCGGCGGGTGGTGAGCAATTGCCCTGCGCATCATTTGTACATTCCAATCCTTTTATTACTACTGTTGTCATTTTATTAGTGTTATCATTATCATTATTAGTTTCTTCTTTTCTGTTCTATTAAATCGTTCTTATCTCAACCCAGGATGGGGGGAGTGAGTGAGCAGCTGCGTGGTGCTTAGTTGCTGGCTGGGGTTAAACCACGACACTTTCTAACTCTTTCCTGGCTGAGGGCTCTCTATTCTGTGTGTATGTGTGTGTATGGGGGTGTGAGTGCAGCAACTGGAGTCAGACCATGAGTCGGAGGGCCTGTGTATCTGTGGTGCCAGCGACTGGAACAAGTGCAGGTATGTGAGTGAGTGTGATCACAAGTGAAGATCAAGCTGGACTAGCTGAGGAGTAGGTGAAGTGGACTGGGAGCAAGGGGGTAAGTGACTCTCTGTCCTGGTTTCAGCTGGGATAGAGTTAATTGTCTTCCTAGTAGCTGGTATAGTGCTATGTTTTTGAGTTTGGTATGAGAAAAATGTTGATAACACTGATGTTTTCAGTTGTTGCTAAGTAATGTTTAGTCTAAAGTCAAGGATTTTTCAGCTTCTCGTGCCCAGCCAGCAAGAAGGCTGTTGTCAGTTGGCAACGAGACCAGCAGCGACAACGGTAAGTTTGGCAGCCGAGCGCTAGATTGAGGCAGACAAGGAGGTTCCCAGAGCCCGGGAACCCCGAGGAAGAGCAGAGAGACCCATCCAGAGCCGGCAGCTCTCGCGAGCGAGGCTGACGCAGCGTGGGCGTTGCCAGGGGCAACCGTGGGAAAAGCAATTAAAAGGGACTTCAGGGCACTGGGGCGATTAGTGGAAGGATCGGGAGCATAGGTAGTGTTTTCCTCAGTCCCTTCAGTGGCAGGGAAATATACTGAAAGGAATGGGAAAACACACCTGATTAACACGTGGCTCAGAGGCTGGTGCCATCGGTGGAATTTTGGTTTTTTTGATCATGGGGAGGTTTACACGGCACCGGGCCTGCTGGCGACAGATGGAGTCCAGCTATCTCAAAGGGGGAAAAGGATTCTCGCTCATGAGTTGGCGGGGCTCATAGAGAGGGCTTTAAACTAGGTTTGAAGGGGGAAGGGGATATTGTGCTGGGAGTCTGTTATAGACCACCCAACCAGGCTGAAGAGGCAGATGAATCATTCTACAAGCAGCTGGCAGTAGTCTCACAATTGTGTGCCCTTGTTCTCGTGGGGGACTTCAACTTTCCGGACGTCTGCTGGAAATACAACACAGCAGAGAGCAAGCAGTCTGGGAGGTTCCTGGAGCGTGTGGAAGGTAACTTCCTGACACAGCTGGTAGGTGAGCCTACCAGGGGAGGAGCCTCGCTAGACCTACTGTTTACAAACAGGGAAGGACTGGTGGGAGATGTGGTGGTCGGAGGCCGTCTCGGGCTTAGCGACCATGAAATGATAGAATTCTCGATTCTTGGTGAGGTAAGGAAGGGGGTCAACAAAACCACCACTATGGACTTCCGGAGGGCAAACTTTGGCCTGTTCCGGACACTGGTCGAGAGAGTCCCTTGGGAGACAGTCCTGAAGGGCAAAGGGGTCCAGGAGGGATGGACATTCTTTAAGAAGGAAGTCTTAAAGGCTCAGGAGCAAGCTATTCCCATGCACCGCAAGACGAACCGTTGGGGAAGACGACCGGCCTGGCTGAACAAGGAGCTTTTGCTGGGACTCCGGAAAAAAAGGAGAGCTTACCATCTTTGGAAGAAAGGGCAGGCAACTCAGGAAGAGTACAGGGATCTTGTTAGGTCATACAGAGAGGAAATTAGAAAGGCAAAAGCTCAGCTAGAACTTCAGTCTGGCCACTGTTGTAAGAGACAACAAAAAATGTTTTTACGAATACGTTAACAACAAAAAGAGAGCCAAGGAGAATATCCATCCTTTATTGGATGCAGAGGGGAACATTGCCACCAGAGATGAGGAAAAGGCTGAGGTACTTAATGCCTTCTTTGCCTCAGTCTTTAATAGTGACACCAGTTATCCTCAGGGTAATCAGCCCCCTGAGCTGGAAGGCAGGGACGGAGAGCAGAATATACCCCCCATAATCCAGGAGGAAGCAGTGAATGACCTGCTTTGCCACCTGGACACTCACAAGCCTATGGGACCAGATGGGATCCATCCGAGAGTACTGAGGGAGCTGGCAGAGGAGCTTGCCAAGCCACTCTCCATCATTTATCAGCAGTCCTGGTCAACAGGGGAGGTCCCAGATGACTGGAGGCTTGCCAATGTGATGCCCATTTACAAGAAGGGTTGGAAGGAGGATCCGGGGAACTACAGGCCTGTCAGCCTGACCTCGGTACCGGGGAAGATTATGGAGCGGTTCATCTTGAGTGCGCTCACACGGCATGTGCAGGACAAGCAGGGGATCAGGCCCAGCCAGCATGGGTTCATGAAAGGCAGGTCCTGCTTGACCAACCTGATCTCCTTCTCATCCACTGGGCGGGTCACCTGGTCATAGGGGAAGGCTGTGGATGTTGTCTACCTCGAGTTCAGCAAGGCCTTTGACACTGTCTCTCACAGCATACTCCTTGAGAAGCTGGCGGCTCATGGCTTAGACAGGTGTACTCTTTGCTGGGTAAAAAACTGGCTGGATGGCTGAGCCCAGAGAGTTGTGTTGAACGGAGTTAAATCCAGTTGGTGGCCGGTCGCAAGCGGTGTTCCCCAGGGCTCAGTTTTGGGGCCAGTTCTCTATAATATCTTTATCAATGATCTGGACGAGGGGATCGAGTGCACCCTCAGTAAGTTTGCAGACGGCACCAAGTTGGGAGGGAGGGTTGATCTGCTCGAGGGTAGGAAGGCTCTACAGAGGGATCTGGACAGGCTGGATCGATGGGCCGAGGCTAATCGTATGAGGTTCAACAAGGCCAAGTGCCGGGTCCTGCACTCGGGTCACAACAACCGCATGCAGCGCTACAGGCTTGGGGAAGAGTGGCTGGAAAGCTGCCCGGCAGAAAAGGACCTGGGGGTGCTGGCTGACAGCCGGCTGAAGATGAGCGAGCAGTGTGCCCAGGTGGCCAAGGCGGCCAACGGCATCCTGGCCTGCATCAGAAATAGTGTGGCCAGCAGGAGCAGGGAAGTGATTGTCCCCCTGTACTCGGCACTGGTGAGGCCGCTCCTTGAGTACTGTGTTCAGTTTTGGGCCCCTCACTACAGGAAAGACACTGAGTTGCTGGAGCGTGTTCAGAGGAGGGCAACCAAGTTGGTGAGGGGCCTGGAGCACAAGTCTTATGAGGAGCGGCTGAGGGAACTGGGGTTGTTTAGCCTGGAGAAGAGGAGGCTGAGGGGAGACCTTATCGCTCTCTACGACTACCTGAAAGGAGGTTGTAGTGAGGTGGGTACTGGTCTCTTCTATCAAGTAACTAGTGATAAGACGAGAGGAAATGGCCTCAAGTTGCGCCAGGGGAGGTTTAGGTTGGATATTAGAAAAAATGTCTTTACTGAAAGGGTTGTCAGGCTTTGGAACAGGCTGCTCAGGGAAGTGGTTGAGTCACCGTCCCTGGAGGTGTTCAAAAAACCGCGTAGACATGGCACTTCAGGACATGGTTTAGTGGGCATGGTGGTGTTGGGTTGACGGTTGGACTCGATGATCTTAAAGGTCTTTTCCAACCTAAACGATTCTATGATTCTATAAGTTGGGAGGGGACACAGCCAGGGCAGCTGACCCAAAGTGGCCGACGGGGTATTCCATACCATGTGACGTCACGTCTAGCATATAAACTGGGGGGAGTGGGGGTGGGGGGATCGCCGCTCGGGGACTAACTGGGCGTCAGTTGGTGGGTGGTGAGCAATTGCATTGTGCATCACTTGTTTTGTATATTCCGATCCTTTTATTATTACTATTGTCATTTTATTAGTGTTATCATTATCATCATTAGTTTCTTCTTTTCTGCTCTATTAAACCGTTCTTATCTTAACCCACGAGTTTTCACTTTTTTTTTCCGATTCTCTCCCCCATCCCGCTGGGTGGGGGAGGAAGTGAGTGAGCGGCTGCGTGGTGCTTAGTTGCTGGCTGGGGTTAAACCACGACACTGTCTGAGGTCCAGGTCTGGGTGTGAGAGTGCCTGTGTATCTCTAAGGGTGAGAGCACGGGAGGGGTCAGCTGTTGGGACCTGGGAAGTCCCGGCCAGCTCTGTGTGTGTGTGTGTGCGCGCGCGTGCAATGGTCTATACCAGCAACTGAAGTGGGGCTGCGGCCTCAGGGGCTCGTATATCCAGGTGCCAGCAGCTGGGGAGACGGATCCAGGGGCCAGCTATGAGTAGAATGAGGCTGTTGGTGCTGTCTCTGTTCACGTGAGTGCTCTGAGTGTCTGTCAGTGATCTGTGTGGCCAGCCATGTATATACGTATATATGTGGTGTATATGTGTGCTCTGTGCATGTCCCTGCTGGGAATGCATCTTCAGCTTTGCTACTGTTTGGACCTAGGGACATGGAGCAGCAGCAGCCTCGCCTGTCTCAGGCTGTTGTGTCCAGCATGATATATTTTCCTCTAACACTCTCTATTACAGTCAGTTCTCTTGAGCACCCAAGACCAAAAAGGGAAGCTTTTAGTTTTAAGAATGAACACGCTGTTTAACAGAGCTTCAGTTCTTCCAATGTTTGTTTGAAAAAACATGGTGTCATAATTGTTTCTCAGTGGTCCTATTTTGCCTGCGTTTTCAAACACATCTGAATTGCACGGATCTTATAAAATGAAAATCTTAGGGAACCTATGTTCTTTTCACTGTGTAGATAAAAGTCCTGCACAAATGTACTGTCAGAATATGTGTTTTGTGAAGTAATTAAAGATTTAGATATGCTTAGCTTTCATCCTTCCTTCTCTGTTCATGGCATGTCTTTAATATTTGCTTAAAGATACTTTTAAGTGTCCTCTTTAACAGAAGATAAAGTTCTCAGGATCTAGTTTACCCTGAAAGATTCTTAAGAGATTTGTAAATCTGCATGTTTTATTTAGAAGTCAACAATTTCATCTACTCTGATCGTGCAAGATTATTGATCTTTTAAAAATCTTGGTAAACTAAAATATGTGATTGCTGTGTTCTATATGGGGAAATGATTGCATTTGTTTCATATATATCTATATCAGTCACCAATCCCAATTTTAATATATCTACTGCTGATAGCCTATTTATTTGTAGAACTCGGCAAGGACACTGCTGTTACCGTCTTTTGGATATTTCATCTACTTGCTTGATAGTTTCATTATGCCAATAAACAAATGAATATTCCCATGTTTACCACAAGAAGTCAGACTAATTATACAGCATGTTCTAAAACTAATCAGAGGTTTTATTTAAGTTCTATTGTACAATTTGGATATCTTCTCACAGTTTCAAGGTCTAAAATAGGAATTGGTAACAGTTTGCTTCTTCATAGTGAGAGAGGTAAACCTTCCTCTCTATGAGAGTGATAAATGAACTGGAATAGAAAGATGCAATTTAATTTAACATCTCTCCTTTTTAAATATTTTTAAAGTTTACTTTTAAAAATGAGTGTATTAAATTTCAGAAATAAAATAAATTATTGATGTGAATCGAATTGTTATATTCCTCCATATCACAAAGAAATTAGCATGGACAGCTCAGAACTGTGAAGACATTAAGACAAACATCTGTTCTGGTTTGGGTTGTGGTTTTTCTCTACCTTTTCATTAGACACTGGGTGGAACTACTCTTACTGATTGCCATAGGTCCTGCTGCTGCTTTGCCAAAGAGGCTGTTTTTACATATATATGTGTGCGTGTATGTGTTTGTATAAAGTGAGAGAGAGAGAATTACTGCAGATCTCATTTGACAATTATTGGAATTATTATTATTGGAAAACAGGTTTGTTTTGGTTTTTGTTTTTTTTTTTTTTCCTAAGCCCACTAATTGCAAGAACAAGATAAATACTTAAGCAAACCTATACCAATAGCAGGACAGGAAGCTCAACAGATGGGAAAAATTAGATTTCTGAGAGGAAAAAACCCACTATAAAATATCTGAAGTGACAGCTAATGGCTAGTCATTTTAAAAGCTCACATAACAACATCCATTAAAAAGGGGGTGGTATTTAGCGTTTTGAATTATTTTTAAAAGGTGCAATTTGATTTTTGATAAGAGCAAAGATGGTTAAGACCTTGCAGCAGTAGCTTGGCTGCGTGTTCAAATATGAATTTCCAAATGATGGTGTATGAAATCCTTTCCACAGCGTTGTACCTGCCAAAATCCTCACTTCCTTCAGGAAGTCCAGGATTTCACTTGTCTTGTTTCCTTCTGTGCTCATCTCTGGGTATTCGGCTAGAAATAAAAAAAGGGAATAATTTCAGATTTTCTTCCTGCTTTCCCACTTGAGAATGGACTCTCATGTTCTGGGTGGCACCCATGGCAAGTTGCTCATCAGTAGTCAGTCTAAAATCTCCTAAACTGATGTCGTCCAGAGATCAAGGGTGAGGCCAGACTTTCCCTTGCGGGAAAGAGAGGATGAAAACCTTCAGTTACTCTTCCATTGTTCCTGAGCGAATAGAACAAAGCAAAGTGAAGTTATGGAAGTTTACAAACAAAAAAGTTTCTGTAACAGAAATGCTATGGTGTCTGTCATAGTATAGTAGAAGAAAGCAAGCAAAAAAGCTCAGATAAAGCTGTTGTGTATCCAAAATGGGATAATTCATTATCTGTGTTGAAGAATAGCCTCTATACTTAATTTAATAAGAATAAAAGAAATTGTGGGCTTTTCTTTCTAATTAAAGACGTGTTCATGGTACAGTGGATAAATGACTCAAACGTCAAGGAAGGTGATCTTGAAAATACGGAGGGCGTTAGATGAGAGAAAAAGTAAGCGACATAGTGGCATTCAGTCAGATATCTTCTGGTGACTCATCCAAATCCCACTGAAATCAGTGGTTTCTGTAGGTTTTTATATTTACCTTTTTAGAGGGTGAAATATTTTTAACCTAGGAAAAATGACTTTATAGATTATAGAAGCCAGCCCTCCGCTGTAGATGGCCCGTTTCATAAAATGTAGGTAGTAGCTGCCTCTTGAAATCAGTTAAACTTCTTGTCATCACTGTTCCTATTGAGGGGCTTCTCTAGAAAATTATTCCTATAGTATTGAAGAAAGCAACCTGCCCCCTCCCTGCACCTATTTTCTAACTGGGAAAGCTATTTTTATTAAATACAAAAGCAAACAACGTGTCTAGATATGAAGCAGCTTGAATCCTCCATTTTTGTAATTAATCCGAACTAAAATCTTAAACTGAAACTTTCACAGACTCAGAAGTTCAATTTGGATGCAAGTTGATCACCTCTGTTAGTCAAATATAGAACTGACATTTAGTGGTAATTTGGTTTAGAAAACCTAGACGTTTGTTTAACCTGTCATTACACTTTGCATAGACATACGAGTTATTTGAAGTGTCAAATATACACAGTACCTATCCAAAAAGTCTTTGATTATTTTTTTCTTTTTTTCTGTTTTGTTTCCTTTTATGTGTAATGTGGCTGACACATAGGACATCAGGGACTTTCCGGGCTACTTGCATAAACTGCTGATAAGGTTTGAAATAACATTTTGTAATTGGTAGCTCTAACAACTAGCATCTTCTCTGGATAAGACACAGAAGGGAACCCTCTAACATGCTAACTGGTGGGTTACACATTTCTTTTGGCCAAAGAAACCTCAAAGTGTATACATGATGTGTACCATAGCTCTTTCAGTTTAGGATTAAAATTAATCTCTTCCAGCTGTTTCATCAGGAGTTGAACTGAAGGGTTGTACTAGGTCTGGCTGGGATGGAGTTAACTTTCTTCATAGAAGCCCATATGGTGCTGTGTTTTGCATTTGTGGCTAAAGCAGTGTTGGTAACATACCACTGTTTTGGCTATTGCTGAACAGTGTTTGCACACTGTCAAGGCTTTCACTCTCTTCCCCCTCTGCTGCCCCCCCCCCAGCAAGTAGGCTGGGGGTGGGCAAGAGGTTGGTAAGGGACATAGCCAAGACAGCGGACCCCAACTCACCAATATGATGTCGCACTCAGCAATAAAAGCTCAGGGGAAAGAGGAGGACGGGGAGGCATTCATGATTATGGCATTTGTCTTCCCAAGCAACCATTTAAGCGTGATGAGGGCCTGCTTTCCAGGAAGTGGCTGGACATCTGCCTGCCGATGGGAAGTAGTGAATGAATTCCTCTTTTTGATTTGCTTGTGTGAACAGTTTTTGCTTTCCTTATTCAACTGTCATTATCTTGATCCACGAGTCGTCTTGCCTTCTTTCTATTTTCTCCCCATCCCGCAGGAGAGGGGAGTGAGCGAGAGGCAGGGTGGGTGTTTGGCTGCTGGCCAGAGTCAACCCACCACAGGGGTTCAGTGCTGAAAGTACGGACTACTATAGCTTGGGGTAAGGAGCTAAGGATTTTGTAGGAGGGGACCGGTGTGAATGTTCATGGTCTGCTTTATACCAGTTGTGGATCTGGACCACAGCACATTTCATTAAGATATTTCCTAGTTGTACAGTTTGGAAATAACATGACTTCAGAGTGGCTGCTTTAGCAGATCATTAATAATTAGTGAAAAGGCTGCCTCTCTACAATTCACTGTAACGAAGAGCCAAGTGTCAGTTGTGAACTGAACCTGCTCTGTTATAAAGGAAAAGGGCTGTTTCCCCCTCCCTGCTTTCTTTCTCTCCTCACCCCCCACATCGCCCCTTCCCCATCCCATATGATTTCCCTGTAAGACTGGGATCTGACTCTGAGGGATCTTCATCGTGCAGTGGCAGGGCTGGGCAGCATGAACTGGGAGCCTGACACGCAGCTGACTCTGCTGGGACCTCCTCTCCCACTTTATTGTTATTCTAGCATGCCCTAATCAAACTCTCTCTCTCTCTGCCATTGCTTACATTAGAGATGAAAAATGAACCAGCCTGGGGTTCATATATCATATGGGGGTTCTGTTGTCCCTCCTTCTGCAGGTGGCAAGTGTGAGAACTGCTGGCAACTTCAGTGCCTCTGTGAAGCCCACACTGGCTGAGTCTCAATATTGCAAAACTTGAGCTTGATATCTGCTCCTAGGCACAAAACCAGTATGAACCCAGAAGCTGTGGTAGGAAGGCAATTTTGTTACCACTTGCTCCTTAAATTATTAAAAGGATACCCTCTTTCTGTTGTGTATATATTTCTGAGATAAAACGGCTCTGGAGTAGGCTGTGAGGGATGATGTGGATGAGAGAAAGGGACATCTTATGTTCTTGACCTTGCTGTGAATGAGCTGGTGCTCTCTGTCAGATGTGCTGTGAGGCACAGAGCATATTTGTGACTGCTACTTGCACAGAAAGTATGTGGCATAGCAGGGCCCTGAAGCTCAACTTCCTGATCACCCTAATTGTTGAACTTCTTAAGAAGATGCCCTCCCTCCGGCCTGCCCTGCTCCCTCACTGGAGGCAGTAGGACAAGCCCTGGTTGGCAAGGCTCATGCCCCGCTGGCCTGGGGATTCCCCCTTTGTGACCCCCAGGGAGCTGTTGGCCCTCGCAGTGCCCTAAAATTACTGATCAGCCTCATCCAGACTTCATTTTGCTGTAGCACACTGTATTGGGTTTATGTGACAAGGTTGGGGGAGGGGGGTCATGCAGGGGTGGCCTCTGTGAGAAGGCGGCCAGGGGCTGCCCCGTGCCAGACACAGGTGATTCCAGCTGGCTTGGCAACGGACCAACCGCTGGCCAAAGCCGAGCCAATCAGCAAAGCTGGTGGTGCCTCTGTGAAAACATATTGAAGAAAGGGCAAAATGCTGCATGGCAATGTGAGGAGTGATGGGGAAAAAAATGTGAGAAACAATCCTGCAAACACCAAGGTCAGAGAAGGAGGAGAGGGAGGCGGTGTTCCAGACACCAGAGCAGAGATTCCCCTGCAGCCCATGGAAGAGACCATGGTGGAACATGTATTCCCTGCAGCCTGTGGAAGACCCCATGCCAGAGCAGGTGGATATTCCCTGAAGGAAACTGCAGCCTGTGGACAGGCCATGCTGGAGCAGGCTCTCGTGACAGGAACTGCGGCCCGTGGAGAGGGGCCCACACAGGAGCAAGTTCTGGCAGAAACTGCGTCCTGTGGAGGACCCATGCTGGAGCAGGGGAAAAGTGTGAGGAGGAAGGCATGGCAGAGAGGAATTGTTACAGATTATATTAGTAAGGTGTTCAGCTAACAGAAAGTTTTCTGAAAGGTTAGGATGTTATCGCTGTCATAACATCCACCAACATGCAGCACAGACTGAAGAGGGTGGGTTTTTTGGTTTGGTTTTTTTTTTTGTCTTCCTAGGTGGCTGTTGTTCAGAGACTGTCTGGGCATTGGTCTGCTTGTGGGAGGTGGTGAGTGACTGTTTTTGCATGGCTTGTTTTGTTTTTTTTTTTCTTTCTTTTTCCTTTACTTATTCAACTGTCTTTATCTCAACCCACAAGTTTTCTTGCTTTTGCTCTTCCTATTCTCTCCCCCATCCTGCTGTGGGGGTGAGGGAAGTGAGCAAGTGGCTGTGTGGGTGCTCAGCTGCTGGCCAGGGTCAACCTACCCCACATTCACCCCGGCAACTTGTGTCACTTACTTATTTATACGCTCTAATTGGAATCCCACCGCTGCTGGACCTGTGCTGATTTCTAAGACTTTATGATACCATTCCACAATAGTGGAGGAAGGAGAAGAAATACCGAATAATTATTCCACACAGATAACACAATTACATATTAGGAGGCATGCTTTACAATTTCTACTTTTGATTTCTTACTCTTCCACTAATCTGCACATTCCTCTGCTCCTCCAGTGCATCACCAATGAAAATGCAGATTTGCTCTAGATCAAAACCATCATGCATTATAAGGGACATTTAGGATAAGCAAAAGATAAGGACACTGGATTGACAGCTCTAAAATTCTGACCAAGATTTTGAAAATGGGGATTGCCTTAGTTCATGGGGGTGGAGCTTAAGAAATAACGAGAGAGAACTGCTGCATGCCTTTTGACCAGTAAAGGGGCCCTCCTCAAGGGGTGGAGCTTTTTCGGGCTTTTTTTTCCCTAACAAAATTTTTATTACTATTAAGCATGTTTGTCCTGGTTTTGGCTGGGATAGAGTTAATTTTCTTTCTAGTAGCTGGTATAGTGTTATGTTTTGGATTTAGTATGAGAAGAATGTTGATAACACACTGATGTTTTCAGTTGTTGCTAAGTAGTATTTATACTAAGTCAAGGATTTTTCAGCTTCTCGTGCCCAGCTAGCAAGAAGGCTGGAGGGGCACAAGAACTTGGGAGGGGACACAGCCAGGACAGCTGACCCAAACTGGTGAGACGGGGAACCAAAGGAACCTTAGTAGATATAGTAGATATATGGATGTAGATAGGAATTGTTTAATAATTATCTAGCTTATAATGAAGTTAAAGAAATTTCAATAGAGGTAGACATGGCCCAAGGGGATGAGAAGTGATGTTTAACGTTTGCATTGTTGAGGCTGGCTGGGGCAGGAGATAGTCCCTGATAAGAAGCAGCAGTCGACCCCAAGAACCAGCCAAGACCGGCCTTGTGATTTGGATAAATGCCAAGGAGCGACTGAGTCTGCGCAGGGACAGAAGGTTAAGAGTTCACCGTGAAGAAGACATACAGCCTTCATCTTCACGACCACCAGACGACCGCCATAAGGAGGCACTGCGCAAGCGCAGTTGAGAGGAGACTATGGAAATGACTTCCTAGAGCTAATTTTAATATGAAGCGGGGATAGGTAATGCCTATGTATAGGCGTATTGCGAAACTCTATGTATATGTAACACTTGACTGTATAAATTTAAAGTGAACTGCCAAATCAGGCGCGCACGACTTTGGTGGGACTACCCCCCATGCTGCCCAGCGCTGAATGAACATACCTACTTTACAATCTCACTGATTGTGGAGTCTGTTTTCCGCACGTCAGTTTGGCGAGCCAGGCAGGAGACTCTCTGCTCAGCTGCGGGACCGACTGCGGAGCGGACGCCCCTAGGCACGCCCCGAGCACTTTCCTCGGAGGAGCCTCCGCTGCCAGCTGCTCACCGCGGGAGCAGACAACAACCTCCTGAAGCCGCGGACAAAACGGTATGTGTCTCAGAGGGAGCCTGTAAATCGTACGGGCCGGGGCAGCTGGTAAATCGCGCAGAGACGTCTGGCGTGCAGCGTAGTCCCCGTATGGGAGGAGGGTACCCTGTATGGTAACAAGGGGGGATTTGCTGACCGATAGAGCGGCCGCCAGCGATCTTGGGGGTAGATCGAGCAAATCCGGGGTGACCGCTGCATCCCAGTATCGGGAGCCAGGACGGACCTGTCGATGACTGGTATATAAGAGGCAGGAGAAGGGTAAGCGCACCCCCCCGCAATTGCGCCTGGTACATTTTTGGGGTAAGTGGACCCCCTCGCAATTGCGCTTGGTACATTTTTGCAGCTGCTGAAAGGTTGTCAACTGGAGCGATGCTTGTATGATGTGAATGTTTGGAAATTTAATGTTAAAGATTTTGTGTGAGTATGTGGAAATGTTATGTTGAGATTTATATGTGTATATATGCTTGTTAATGTGTAAATGTCTAAAACTGTGGATTGAATGTTTGAGTAAAAGAGACACGGCTCATCTGCGGAGCGTGTGTGGAGTTCTGATCCGCAGTTTCGTAACTCCACAAGGGGTACGGCCGGAGACGAATGAAGTGTGACTCACTGATGATTTGGAACTTGAATTTATATGTTAGGGTTGTAATTGTAAGTTTGAGTTTGATTATCTTAATCATTTTGTGGTGTTGGTATAAGAAAGTCCCTGTATGGTGCATGGCATAAATGTGGGTATTTGAATGGTGTCCTTTTACATCCAGGAAATGAGTGTATGCCCTCATATGTCCTGGAATGTGTGTGGTGTGAACAGAGGTTGCAAATAGATTGTGGAGGGGATATTGAATGCCCTGAGTGTGGGGTTTGGACTCCCTGGGATAAGAGGGGACGGGCTACGTATACAGTTGAGATTGTTTGTGGTTGGAAAGGTAGCCTAAATAGTGAAATTGGTGTGTGGAAAGGAAAATTTAATCCCGGAAATTCGGGACGTGTGGGAGGAAAACTGGGAGAAGACTATAAAGAGGTGTAAGAAATGATTTGCATGGAAGCTTATTAAAAGGAGGAGTTATAAAATGGGAAACAATCAAGGGGGAATATTGAGGAAGAGTCCTCTGGGTTGTGTAATTGCCCACTGGAAAGATATTGTTGGGGCCGGAGGTACGGAAAATAAAAAAGAACCTTATTAAGTACTGCAATCAATGGTGGCCGTTGTATAAGTTAGAAGGTGATGCTAAGTGGCCACTTAATGGGTCAATAGATTATAATACTCTATTACAACTAATGCTGTTTTTAAGGAGAGAAGGGAAATGGGATGAGGTTTCATATGCAGACATGTTTTCCACCCTCCGAAACCATCCGGAGTGGCAAAGGGACTGTGGAATGGTACCCCCACAGGACCCCATGGTGCTCGCAGTTGAGCGAGAAAACAACAAGGAGCTTAGAGGTAAACTGAGGCGGTGTTGTTCGGCATGTAGTATTGGACAAAGATGTACAAAGACAAATAAAATCCATCAGGCACCAGAACAAGATCTAACTGATTTGTTTAAGCCTCCCCCTCGACCACAGGAACAGGATGCAGACTCGGATAGAACTCCGACCCCCTGTCCTGGTTTCAGCTGGGATGTAGTTAGCTGTCTTCCTAGTAGCTGGTACAGTGCTATGTTTTGAGTTCAGTATGTGAAGAATGTTGATAACACTGATGTTTTCAGTTGTTGCTCAGTAGTGTTTAGACTACAGTCAAGGATTTTTCAGCTTCTCATGCCCAGCCAGGGCACCTGACCCAAACTGGCCAACAGTGTATTCCATACCATGGGACGTCCCATCTAGTTTAGGAACTGGGAAGTGGTGGGGGGCAGGGATTCGCCGCTCGGGGACTGGCTGGGTGTCGGTCGGCGGGTGGTGAGCAATTGCCCTGCGCATCATTTGTACATTTCAATCCTTTTATTACTACTGTTGTCATTTTATTAGTGTTATCATTATCATTATTAGTCTCTTCTTTTCTGTTCTATTAAATCGTTCTTATCTCAACCCAGGAGTTTTACTTCTTTTCCTGATTTTTCTCCCCCATCCCACTGGATGGGGGGGGAGTGAGTGAGCGGCTGCGTGGTGCTTAGTTGCTGGCTGGGGTTAAACCACGACAGTCCTTTTGGCGCCCAACGTGGGGCCCGAAGGGTTGAGATAACAACAAACCTGACCAGAGCTTGTTAAAACAAATTTGTCCTAAGCATTCATTATGTTGATTTATGTATTCTTAGAGTTGTTGCTCTGGTTTTTAAGGCTCTGTTATGTATCACCTCGCTTGCTGTATGTAGTTCCTCTTCTACTGCTTATCATCCGTGGGAGGTGGATTAAGGTTTTCGCTTTGATGTATGGTATAACTCTGGTTTATGGTATGATAAAGTCATCGGCTGTGGGATTAATCCGGTATTTGCACTTAGCATTGTCACCTTTATACTGCGGGAGCCATCTGTGGGAAACTATTAATAATTATACCATTTACCTTTCCTCCATGGAAAACCAGTCTGTGGGTGGGGTACCTTTCTTCCCCTCTCCTTTCTCCTTCGGTCCAGTTACAATGGTGTTTGAGAATTTTGAAAAATTTGAATACTCCTGGAATGTTGGGACTAGCACGGTCCTAGCCCTACTGCTAGGAATTAGCATACTTCTGAATGTGGTTCAGCTCTCGTTTAAGGTTAAACAGCTATTTAAGAAGATCACCCAGAGATGTGCCCCAAGGCTGGATAATTATGAGTGGCAGGGTGTGTGGGGTAGTATGGGCAAATACCTAGAAAAGTGGGCACCTCCGACGTTTTGGAAATTCACCCCTGAACAAGTGCAGGATCCAGAAGAACTAGTAAAATATTTGGAAAAGGTATGCTGTCACCCCGGCAGCTCCAGAGAGATACAAATGACTGCAACGTGCTGGGGCCTGGCCCATGCCTATCGAGCCCTGTTTGACACCACTCAGTACCCTCAAGGGGAAGAGAAAGTCTCTGGACCTAACAACAAAATGGTGAGCACCGCGGCCACCCAAACCTTGGCAACGGGCGCTGCGGCCCCTCCAGCCCCGGCAAGGAGCATTGCAGGCACCCAGACCTTGGCGACAGGCACCGTGACCCCTCCAGCCCTGGCGACGAGAACTCGGGCTACCCAAACCTCAACAACAGGCACTGCAGCCCCTCCAGCCCCGGCAATGAGTACAGCAGCCACCCAAACCTCAGCAACGGGCACTGCAGTCCCTCCAGCCCCAGTGACGAGCACTGCTGCTACCCAAACCTCGGCGACAGACACTGCGGTTATCCAAAACCCGGTGAGCGATACTGCAACTGAACCAGCGGACCAACCTGCACCAGCATCAGTTGCCCCCGTACAGAAAAAGAAATATACAAAAAAATCAGTTCGCTTAGCGAAGGATGAAGATGAACCAGGGTCATCACGGGAACCAGAGGAAGAGGCAGAACCAGAGGTAATAACCCGGTCCCTATCCTTGAGTGAGCTGCGGGATCTGCGAAAAGACTTTGGCCGCCGTATAGGTGAGCATATTATCACCTGGCTCCTCCAATGCTGGGACAATGGGGCTAATAGCTTGGAATTAGAAGGTAGGGAAGCCAAGCAGCTGGGATCGCTTGCCAGGGAAGGTGGCATTGACAAGGCAATTGGAAGAGGGACACAAGCCATCAGCCTCTGGAGGCGACTCCTGTCAAGTGTGAAGGAAAGGTACCCCTTTAAGGAAGATGTTATATGTCAATCAAGCAAGTGGACCACCATGGAAAAAGGTATTCAATATCTGAGGGAATTAGCTGTGCTAGAGACGATCCATCATGACCCGGACAACCCACAATTACCCAAAGATCCAGACGAAGTCCAATGCACACGACCCATGTGGCGGAAGTTTGTACGGAGCGCACCATCATCCTATGCCAACGCATTGGCAATAATGGCCTGGAAGGATGAAGAGGCACCGACAGTGGAGGAAGTGGCTCGCCAACTCCGTCAATACGAAGAAAATCTCTCCTCCTCCCTACAAGCCTGCATTGCAGCTGTGGAGAAGCTGTCCGAGGATGTCCAACAAATCAAAGAGGATATGTCCTACTCCACACGTGTAAGGACCAATGTCTCAGCTATTAGGAGTGAGCGCTCCTCTTCCCAAGAGAGAGAATATAGAAGGTACACACCGCGAGGTGCCCTGTGGTTTTACCTATGTGATCAGGGAGAGGACATGAGGAAATGGGACGGAAAACCTACCTCGGTCCTAAATGCACGGGTACGTGAACTGCGAGGAAAAACCACCACAAAAGGGGATTCTACCAGGAAAAATGCCGCTCCAGTTTCCAAACGGAGTAGAAGGGCTGATTTCATTTCCGATCCTCTTGAAGGGACTTCTGAGCCAATTTTACGAGAAGTGAATACTGAATACTCTAACCAGAATTAGAGGGGCCCTGCCTCCAGCCAGGTGGAGGAAAGGGATAACCGGGTCTATTGGACTGTGTGGATTCGATGGCCTGGCACGTCAGACCCACAGGAGTATAAGGCTCTAGTAGACACCGGCGCACAGTGCACTCTAATGCCATCAAGTTATAAAGGGACAGAATCCATTTGTATTTCTGGTGTGACAGGGGGATCCCAAGAATTAACTGTATTGGAAGCTGAAGTAAGCCTAACTGGAAATGAATGGCAGAAACACCCCATTGTGACTGGTCCAGAGGCTCCGTGTATCCTTGGCATAGACTATCTCAGGAGGGGGTATTTTAAGGACCCGAAGGGGTATCGATGGGCTTTTGGTATAGCTGCCTTGGAGACGGAGGGCACTGAACAGCTGTCTACCCTGCCTGGTCTCTCTCAAGACCCTTCGATTGTGGGGTTGCTCAAGGTTGAAGAACAACAAGTGCCAATTGCTACCACGACGGTGCACCGGCGGCAATATCGCACCAACCGAGACTCTCTGATTCCCATCCACAAGTTGATTCGCCAACTGGAGAGCCAAGGAGTGATCAGCAAAACCCGCTCACCCTTTAATAGTCCCATATGGCCAGTGCGGAAGTCTAATGGGGAGTGGAGACTAACAGTTGACTATCGCGGCCTGAATGAAGTTACACCACCGCTGAGTGCTGCCGTTCCAGATATGCTAGAACTTCAATACGAGCTAGAGTCAAAGGCAGCCAAGTGGTATGCCACAATTGACATTGCTAATGCGTTTTTCTCAATCCCTCTAGCAGCAGAGTGTCGTCCACAATTTGCCTTTACTTGGAGAGGTGTCCAGTACACTTGGAATCGATTGCCCCAGGGGTGGAAACACAGCCCCACCATTTGCCATGGACTAATCCAGACTGCACTGGAAAAAGGTGAAGCTCCGGAACACCTGCAATACATTGATGACATCATCGTATGGGGCAACACAGCAGAAGAAGTCTTTGAGAAAGGGAAGAAAATAATCCAAATCCTTCTGAAAGCCGGTTTTGCCATAAAAGAAAGTAAGGTCAAGGGACCTGCACAGGAGATCCAGTTTTTGGGAATAAAATGGCAAGATGGACGTCGTCAGATCCCAATGGATGTGATTAATAAAATAGCAGCTATGTCTCCCCCGACTAATAAAAAGGACACACAGGCCTTCTTAGGTGTCGTGGGGTTTTGGAGAATGCATATTCCAAATTACAGTTTGATTGTAAGCCCTCTCTATCAAGTGACCCGGAAGAAGAATGATTTTAAATGGGGCCCTGAACAACAACAAGCCTTTGAACAAATTAAACGGGAGATTGTTCATGCCGTAGCCCTTGGACCAGTCCGGACAGGACAAGATGTTAAAAATGTGCTCTCTACTGCAGCTGGGGAGAATGGCCCTACCTGGAGCCTCTGGCAGAAAGCACCTGGGGAGACCCGAGGCCGACCCCTGGGGTTTTGGAGTCGAGGATATCGAGGATCCGAGGCTCGCTATACTCCAACTGAAAAAGAGATATTGGCAGCGTATGAAGGAGTTCGAGCTGCCTCAGAAGTGGTTGGTACTGAGACACAGCTCCTCTTAGCACCCCGACTACCAGTGCTGGGCTGGATGTTCAAAGGGAGGGTCTCCTCTACACATCACGCGACTGACGCCACGTGGAGTAAGTGGATTGCACTGATCACACAACGGGCTCGCATAGGAAACCCCAGTCGCCCAGGAATTTTAGAAGTAATCACGGACTGGCCAGAAGACAAAGATTTTGGAATGTCACCAGAGGAGGAGGTGGCACGTGCTGAAGAAGCCCCGCTGTATAATAAACTGCCAGAGAATGAGAGGCAATACGCCCTGTTCACTGACGGATCCTGTCGCATTGTGGGAAAGCATCGAAGGTGGAAAGCTGCTGTATGGAGTCCTACACGACAAGTTGCAGAAACTGCTGAAGGAGAGGGTGAATCGAGTCAGTTTGCAGAGGTGAAAGCCATCCAGCTAGCGTTAGATATTGCTGAAAGAGAAAAGTGGCCAGTGCTCTATCTCTATACTGACTCATGGATGGTGGCAAATGCCCTGTGGGGGTGGTTACAGCAATGGAAACAGAGCAACTGGCAGCGCAGAGGTAAACCCATTTGGGCTGCCACGCTGTGGCAAGATATTGCGTCCCGGCTAGAGAATCTGGTTGTAAAAGTACGTCATGTAGATGCTCACGTACCCAAGGGTCGGGCCACTGAAGAACATCGAAACAACGAGCAGGTGGATCAGGCTGCCAAGATTGAAGTGTCTCAGGTGGACCTGGACTGGCAACATAAGGGTGAGCTATTTATGGCTCGATGGGCCCATGATACTTCAGGCCATCAGGGAAGAGATGCAACATATAGATGGGCTCGAGATCGAGGGGTGGACTTGACCATGGACACTATCGCGCAGGTTATCCATGAATGTGAAACATGTGCTGCAATTAAGCAAGCCAAGCGGTTAAAGCCCCTGTGGTATGGAGGGCGATGGCTGAAATATAAATTTGGGGAAGCCTGGCAGATTGACTATATCACACTCCCACAAACTCGCCAAGGCAAGCGCTATGTGCTTACAATGGTGGAAGCAACCACCGGATGGCTGGAAACATATTCTGTACCCCATGCCACTGCCCGGAACACTATCCTAGGCCTTGAGAAGCAGGTCTTGTGGCGACATGGCACCCCAGAAAGAACTGAGTCAGACAACGGGACTCATTTCCGAAACAACCTCATAGACACCTGGGCCAAAGAGCATGGCATTGAGTGGGTGTATCATATCCCCTATCATGCACCAGCCTCTGGGAAAATTGAGCGATACAATGGACTGTTAAAGACTACATTGAGAGCAATGGGGGGGCGGAACTTTCAAACATTGGGATACACATTTAGCAAAAGCCACCTGGTTAGTCAACACCAGAGGATCTGCCAATCGGAGTGGCCCTGCCCAATCAGAATTTTTACATACTGTAGAAGGGGATAAAGTCCCTGTAGTGCACATGAAAAACATGTTAGGGAAGACAGTCTGGGTTACTCCTGCCTCAGGCAAAGGTAAACCCATTCGTGGGATTGCTTTTGCTCAAGGGCCTGGGTGCACTCGGTGGGTGATGCGAAAAGATGGGGAAGTCCGATGTGTGCCTCAAGGGGATTTGATTTTAGGTGAAAATAGCCAGAATTAAACTGTATGATATTAGTTGCTATATAACCCTGCCACTGTATGTTATCATTACTATAATTGTTATATGCTATATCCATAGTACTATAGTAAGAATCACTTGGATCAAGCAAGAAAGAACTGTGATAAAACTGAGCAAAGCGCAGTAGAGGTGGAACCAGAACTGACTCCAGCATGCAACAATCCAACGGTGCACACCATCCTCCTGCTGCGTCAAATGTCATCTGCTCGTCACACCGCACTGAAGCCCAATTCTGCTCTACCGACTGAGAGGACTTTGCACCATCCCTCCTGCCCAGAAAGACTGGTATGACAGATGGAGCCCAGAGTCGGAAACTAAATGAACTCAACAAACATTTTATGAACATAAAGAACTAAAGAACTGATATCTCTGTGTGTGTATACTTATATATATATATATATATATCATTGTTCATATGTCTCAAAGGGATGGAAAGGTGGTGATGATTGATCAGAATGTAACTAAAGGTATGGGAACTGAGCATGACGTCAATGGTATAGAATAAGGGGTGGATACTGTCCTGGTTTCAGCTGGGATGTAGTTAGCTGTCTTCCTAGTAGCTGGTACAGTGCTATGTTTTGAGTTCAGTATGTGAAGAATGTTGATAACACTGATGTTTTCAGTTGTTGCTCAGTAGTGTTTAGACTACAGTCAAGGATTTTTCAGCTTCTCATGCCCAGCCAGGGCACCTGACCCAAACTGGCCAACAGTGTATTCCATACCATGGGACGTCCCATCTAGTTTAGGAACTGGGAAGTGGTGGGGGGCAGGGATTCGCCGCTTGGGGACTGGCTGGGTGTCGGTCGGCGGGTGGTGAGCAATTGCCCTGCGCATCATTTGTACATTTCAATCCTTTTATTACTACTGTTGTCATTTTATTAGTGTTATCATTATCATTATTAGTCTCTTCTTTTCTGTTCTATTAAATCGTTCTTATCTCAACCCAGGAGTTTTACTTCTTTTCCTGATTTTCTCCCCCATCCCACTGGATGGGGGGGGAGTGAGTGAGCGGCTGCGTGGTGCTTAGTTGCTGGCTGGGGTTAAACCACGACACCCCCCCGGACAGCCCTGTATCTTCCCGTACTAGGAAGAAAACTACCTCAATGGCTTTACAAGCACCTCGCCGAGAGGCGGTGAGGCCGGATGGTGGGACGATGTTAATCAAAGTACCCTTTTCTACTGCTGACCTAGGGGAATGGAAAAAGGTTGCAAAAGATTATAGGAGTGATCCGATAAGTGTAACTAAGCATTTCCAATTTATTGTAAAACAGCATAACCCTGATTGGAAGGATATACAGCTATTATTGGAATATATGACCGAGACAGAGAAACAGCTGATTTTAAAAACAGCAGGGAACCTAGCTGAAGATCATTATAAGATCACAGGAGGGGACATTAAGGAATATTTCCCTCTCCAAGACCTAAAGTGGGATGTTAATAGATCTGCACATATGGAAAGATTGCAGGGGTATCAGGATTGGATTACAAAAGGAATGGAGAGGGCAATCCCCAAAACTATAAATTGGTCAGCTTTATATGCAGTCAAACAGAGTCCTTCCGAGTCTCCATCTGAATTCCTGGATCGATTGAGGGATGTAGTGTGCCGCAGCACACCGCTGGATCCTGGGTCAGAGGTAGGAGTACAACAATTGGTCTCCCTGTTTTTGGGTCAATCTACAGGGGATATAAGGCACAAACTTCAGAAATTATGCCCTACAGAGGGTAGGAATTTAGAAATATTACTGGATGAAGCATGGAGAGTATTTAGTAACAGAGAAGAAGGATATAGGCAAGGGCAAAGGGAATTAATGGCTGTTATCCAGGAAGAAAGAGGAAGAGGGCCTAGACGAGACTTGCCCCGACTGGGCAAGGATCCATGTGCTTTGTGTAAGAAATTTGGTCATTGGAAAAAGGAATGCCCAAAGAACAAGAAGGAGGATCAGAGGGCTCAAACAGGAAGAACGGTAGCCCATGTGAAAGGAGATTGACGGGAACCTGGGGAATCTACCCTAGCGGATCCACTGGTTATAATTAAGCTAGGGAAAACGCAACAAGAGGTAGAATTTTTGGTAGATACAGGGGCAACATACTCGGTTCTGAACCAAGCTTTGATGCCCCTGGGAGATGATTATGTCATGGTGAAAGGAGCGACTGGCCAAAGTGAAAAGGCATATTTTTGTAAACCTTTAGAATATAAATTAGGAAAACAGTGGGGCATTCATAAATTTTTATATATGCCCAACTCCCCAAAGGCACTTTTGGGAAGGGACTTGTTGGAACAATTGGGAGCAAAAATTGTATTCGAAAAGGGAGAAATTACTCTGGAGGTAAAAGATCAGCAATATATTCAAATATTGAGCCTAACCTTAACCAGTCTCCCCCTAGAAGGAAGCATTAACGAGGACATCTTAAAGCAAGTGTACCCAGGGGTATGGGCTACCGATGCACCTGGAAGAGCGAAAAGTGCTCCACCTGTTGAAGTTAGGATCAAGGAAGGCCGAAAGCCAGTAAGAATTAAACAATATCCCCTAAAGAAGGAAGACAGAGAAGGAATCCGGCCGGTGATAGAAAATTTTTTGCAGTTGGGATTATTAAAAGAGTGTGAGTCTGAATTCAATACCCCTATATTACCTGTTCGGAAGCCCGATGGGTCATATCGGGTGGTCCAAGACTTACGGGCGGTGAATAAGATAACTGAAGATCTTTACCCGGTAGTGGCGAACCCATATACCCTGTTGACCGTATTAACGCCTGAATTGACTTGGTTTACTGTTTTAGATTTGAAGGATGCTTTCTTTTGCCTCCCTCTCCATGAAGCCAGCCAAAAATTATTTGCATTTGAATGGGAAAACCCCAAGAGTGGTCGAAAGACCCAGCTCACTTGGACGGTGTTGCCACAAGGATTTAAGAATAGTCCTACCATTTTTGGCAATCAGCTTGCGAAAGACTTAGAGTCCTGGGAAGCCCCGTCTGAGGAGGGGAAGCTGTTGCAGTATGTGGATGATATCCTGATCGCCACCAAAACAGAGAAAGATTGTATGACATGGACGGTGAGTCTGCTGAATTTCCTGGGACTCCAGGGGTACCGGGTATCCAAGAAGGCGGCACAGGTAATGCAACGCAAAGTGAATTATTTGGGCTATGAAATTAGTGCGGGACAAAGAACTTTGGGACAGGCCCGTAAAGAGGCAATATGTCAAACTCGGAGACCTCAGACAGTAAAAGAGTTACGGACTTTTCTGGGAATGACGGGGTGGTGCCGATTGTGGATCTATAATTATGGATTGCTTGTTAAACCACTGTATGCGCTGACAGCCACTGAGCAGAAACACCTTGAGTGGAACAAGGAGACCGAACGAGCCTTTGAGCTACTGAAAAAGGCTTTGATGTCGGCCCCGGCCTTAGGACTCCCAGATGTGAGTAAGCCATTTCTTCTTTACTCCCACAAGAAGCAGGGCATTGCCCTGGGAATATTAGCACAAAACCTGGGTCCATATCGACGGGCAGTTGCCTACCTCTCTAAGCAGTTAGACACGACTGCGAAAGGTTGGCCCGGATGCCTGCGGGCGGTTGCAGCTGTGATACTAAACATACAGGAAGCCCGAAAGTTTACTCTGGGCCAGAAAATGACTGTTTTGGTGTCTCATACAGTATCAACAGTACTGGAAGCAAAGGGTGGACATTGGCTCTCTCCACAAAGATTCCTGAGATATCAAGCTATATTGGTAGAGCAGGATGATGTGGAGATTGTAGTCACTAACATTGTCAACCCAGCTTCTTTTCTCAGCGGGAACACAGGAGAACCGGTACATCATGACTGTTTGGAGACCATCTGTCGTGGTTTCAGCCCAGCCGGTAACAAAGGACCACGCGGCCGCTTGCTCACTCCTCCCGCCCCCCTCCGGTGGGATAGGGGGGAGACGGAGGAGAGAAAAGAAAAAAAACAAACCACAAAAAACCTGGAACCTCGAGGGCTGAGATAAAGGCAGTTTACTGGAACAACACAAAGAAATTACAACAACAACAACGGTACTAATGAACGAGTATACAAAAAAGAGTGATGCACAGTGCAACTGCTCACCACCCCGAACCCGACACTCCGCCACTTCCCCCACCGAAAGTCGAGAGAACTCCCCCCAGCCCGCTCCCCATTTATATACTGAGCATGATGTCACATGGTATGGAATAGCTCCTTGGCTAGTTCAGGTCAGCTGCCCCGGCTATGCCCCCCACCTCCTAGGTTCCTGTAAAAATTAACTCTATCCCAGCTGAACCCAGGACACCATCGAAGCAACATACGCAAGCCGCCCAGACCTGAAAGACAGCCCCATGGAAAATGGGGAAACTTGGTTCACAGACGGAAGCAGTTACGTCCTAAATGGTAATCGACATGCGGGATACGCCGTCACCACCAGCCAAGAGGTAATAGAATCAGGGGCTTTGCCCATGAACACCTCCGCACAGAAGGCAGAAATAATTGCTCTAACCCGCGCCCTGGAATTGGCCCAGGGCAAAGTTGTGAACATTTATACAGACTCAAAATATGCCTTTGGAGTTGTACACGCACATGGAGCAGTTTGGAAGGAGAGAGGACTATTGAATTCCCAGGGGAAAAATATCAGACACGCAGAAGAAATTCTGAAGTTACCGGAAGCTGTCCAGCTCCCTAAGAAAGTAGCAATTATGCATATTAGGGCACACCAGAAAGTGAGCTCAGATTTGGAAAAAGGGAATGAGCTGGCGGACAGAGAGGCAAAACAAGTGGCCAGAACAAAGGTAAAAACAGAAGGGGCCTTAATTCCTGATAGGCAGGTTTGCCTAGAAGGTAAGCCAGAATATACCAGGGAAGATCAGAAGCTTATTACAGATTTAGAAGGGTCATATAATGAAGAGGGGTGGGCTCATACCCCACAGGGAAAACTAATCATTCCCTCTTGCTTACTGTGGCATTTGATACGGGAGGAGCATAGGAAAAGACATTGGGGGACAGAGGCTCTGTATAAACATTTAATAAGAGAAATTGTGGCTAGAAATTTATACACCACAGTGAGACAGGTGACTCAACAATGCGATCTTTGCCTTCAGACTAATCCTAAGAATACCCCCAAGCCGGAAATGGGCCAGATTGGGAAAGGCAATGGGCCTGGACAGCAATGGCAAATTGATTTTACAGAATTTTCTAGAAAAGGGGGGTATCGATATTTATTGGTATTAACTGATACCTTTTCAGGTTGGCCAGAAGCATTCCCAACAACAACGGCTAAAGCTCGGGAGGTAACTAAAATACTGGTACAAGAGATAATACCATGTTTTGGGGTTCCAGCAACCATGTCCTCTGACAGAGGACCACATTTTGTCTCAAAAATAGTACAACAAATTAGCCGCCACTTGGGTATAGATTGGCAGCTTCATACTCCATATCACCCCCAGTCGAGTGGTCAAGTGGAAAAAATGAACCACTTAATCAAACAGCAAATTGTGAAATTAGGACAAGAAGCAAATCTGACATAGCCTCAGTCTCTCCCTTTAGCCCTTCTGTGTATACGAACAAGACCAAGGGTGAAAGAAGGACTGAGCCCCTTTGAAATGTTATATGGACGACCCTATGGGATACAGAGAGGGGTGTCTGTACAGGCAGGGGATGAAATTATGACTTCTTACATGGTAGCATTAGGTAAGCAACTTAATAAAATCAGGAAGCATGTGGTAGGGACTCGAGGGAGAGGTTTGGATGGGCCTGTACATAATATACAACCAGGAGACTATGTGTATATAAAGTCTCTTACAGAAAAACTCTTGGAGCCACAGTGGAAAGGACCATTTCAAGTATTACTCACCTCCTTTACTGCAATCAGAATCAAGGAACAGAACGCTTGGATTCATCACACCAGAGTGAAAAAGACACCCAAAACTCCATGGAAAGTCACCACAAAACCCGATGGACACTTAGTTTTTACGCGGTAATATGGGCAACTGTGGGGACAAGGAGCGTAGCATGGGATGGGAACGTGTTTGTTCAACTCACAAGATGATACTTAATAGAGATTTTCTGAGGTATGGGAAAAACTAACTTCCTGATTGCCAAATTTAACATGGCTAAACCAACTGTTTGTGCCAACAAATATTTTGCGAGAATGCTAGACAGGGAAACAATGTATTAGAAGTACTAGGATTAAATATAGTAAAAGAATTTACTATTTTCTAGAAACGGGGGGACTGAGACAAGGGGAGTCAAAAGAATCTCAGTAGACATAATAAAGGGGGATGAAAGATGATGTTTAGCGCTTACATTGTTGAAATTAGCTGAGGCAGAGACAGTCCTTGATAAGAAGAGCTGGTCCCAAGAATCAGCCAATGAGGCAGAGACAGTTCCTGATAAGAAGCAGGAGCAGGCCCCAAGAGCCAGCCAAGACTGGTCTTGCGGCTTGGGTGAATACCAAGAAATCACTGAGCCTGCGCAAGAAAAGAGGTTACTAGTGGTGACGAAGAGGAGTCATC
The DNA here is from genome assembly GCF_947461875.1 of Haliaeetus albicilla. Taxonomy (NCBI): domain Eukaryota; kingdom Metazoa; phylum Chordata; class Aves; order Accipitriformes; family Accipitridae; genus Haliaeetus; species Haliaeetus albicilla. The sequence continues at coordinate 41,550,809 of NC_091515.1, forward strand.
TATCTTCATCTCTGTGACCACCAGACGACCACCATAAAGAGGCACTGCGCAAGCGCAGTTGAGAGGAGACAATGGAAATGACCTCTCGGAGCTAATTTTAATATGAAGCGGGGATAGGTCATGCATATGTATAGGCGTATTGTGAATATGTAACACTTGACTGTATAAACTTGAGGCAAACTGCCGAGTCGGGCGCGCACGACTTTGGTGGGACTACCCCCCGTGCTGCCCAGCGCTGAATGAACATACCTACTTTACAATCTCACTGATTGTGGAGTCTGTTTTCCGCACGTCATGACCATAAGTGGGGAGTGATCCCTCCCAGTCCTTGTCTCGACCCACGAGCCTTTCTTTATATTTTCTCCTCATCCCACCGTGGCCGGGGAGGGGGGAGGAGTGAGCGAGTGGCTGCGTGGTGCTTTGTTACCGGTTGGGCTGAAACCACGCCATTGTATTAGCAAACTGGCATTTAAAACTACATATAATGCTGTAGACTGCTTTAAAAAGCTAGGTGAACCAGACCATTTCTCAAAAGAAGATCTACCACTTTTTTCATTCTGTCTACACAGTCACACATTCAAAATATATTCTCTATAGAGGGACTACATTAGAGTAGTCTGATGCAGAAACAGGAAATGCACAGAAAGTATGGTTTCTTCACTCCTGACAAGCATTTTAGGTTCTTTATCTTTTTGGAAGGTCAAAATCAAGTTTAAAACGGGAAAGATCTTCTAGCTTTAATTATGAAGTCTCTGCTGTAACTATTATAAAGTATGTCCTAGAAGTTCTTTCTCAAACTAATTTTCTTAATATTAAAAATGTATCGGTGATCAAGCTGGTCTGACTAAAACTAGGTTTTCTGTCTCACAGAAACCTAATTAGACATCCTCTGGTTAAGAAAGCCACCCATAGTTGTGGTAGGAATCCATTTTCCCATTTGTGATCATTACTGCAGAACAAATAAGGTAAGAGATCTTCCTGTACCATCTTGGGAAATTGCAATGCAGATGTCAGACAATGTGGAGAGTGACAAGTTCTCAAGTTGTCACATAGTACTCAGTAATGCAGACAATTTATTTTTAAGGACAGAACTCCAGCATTTAGCCAGGTGCACATAAGTAATTACAGCAAGTATTCTCAGAAGGATGTAGATATAACAGCTACATACACCTCCACACACCTTGTTTCTAGGCACCTGACCCCTACCGCAGAAATTCAAGCCCACGAATTAGAGGGGTTAACAAAAGTCAGTATGCAGAGTTTGAGCTAGTCAAGAATACGAACCGAGGATAGGGATGCTAGCTCAAGACCAACACTTAACTGATGACTCTCTGTGAGACACTGGGCGGAGTTAATGCCTCAAACACCCAGAGACCAGGGCCTGGCTTTAGCGGTTGAGGGAAGGAATGAAACTTGCTTGCAAGGCTGCATAGCAACACCACATGTGAGGGACTGAAAGAGTTAATGTCTCAAACATTGTGGTGGGGCAAGTTCTGCATAACAACGAACCTGCATAACAACAAAGCAGCCATCAGGGAGGGCTGCCAGAGGATGTGCAATCTGGTGTTCTGATATGCTGAGCAGGGCAGCTCACCATATATGGCCAATGGCCAAAGAACGATCATGCCTGCAGGGGGGGAGAAGTTACTCCCCAAACGACCCCCAAGCTCACCGACCCATTTCCCGAAGGTTCTGAAAGCACAAACCTGCATGACACTTAATTAGCCTGACGAGTTCGAGTGCCCACCTGAAGGAGGGGCAAGGAGATTATAAAAAGGACATGAATTGAAGCCCCATGTGCACGCGCCCACCGGAACTGGACCCCTAGGCTGGCTGGATCAACGCTGGACCCAGGACCGGTGAAATCTTTCTCTTTTCCTTTTTCTCTCTCTGTCTTGCTCTCTCTTTCTCTTTCCTTTTTCATAATCCCTACACCTCATCCCTTTAAGACATAAAACCGTTGACCAAGTCTGGGACTAGGAGTGGATCTAGCCGCCCCTAGGCTCTTCTCTGAGAAGGAGTCTAGAAAGCAAGGAGGTCCACTGTGAACCTCATGACTCAACGGGAGGGCTCTCCTTATTTTCTTCCCTGAATTGATGTACGTGGTTACAACGGGTTACACGGTTTACTGAGGTAGTTCCATGCCAATTCCTGTTGAGAGAGACCACGCCACCTACTGTTAACACCTTCCAAGTTGTTTGCTTCTGCCATGAATAAAATGTTTAACTGATCAGATCGTTTGGTGTCGTTTCACCTTAATTTAGCCCGAGGGAGTTCCAAACTCAACACGACTCCCTGGTCTATCCAGCCCGGGTCGTGACAATGGCCCATCCCTATAAAATGTCTGTTGAGTTCATTTAGTCCATGACTTTGGGCTCCATCTGTCATACCAGTCTTTCTGGACAGGAGAGATGGTGTGAAGTCCGCTCAGTCGGCAGAGCAGGCTTCAGTGCGGTGCGGCGGGCAGGTGACATAGGGCGCAGCAGGAGGATGGTGTGTAGTGTTGGACTGTTGCATGTTGAAGTCAGTTCTGGTTCCATCACTACTGCGCTTCGTTCAGTTTTATCACAGTTCATTCTTGCTTGATCTAAGTGATTCTTAATGTAATAGCATTGATATAGCATATAACAATTATAGTAATGATAACATACAGTAGCAGGGTTATATAGCAATTAACATCATACAATTTAATTCACTGGCTGTTCTCACCTAAAATCCAATCCCCTTGAGGCACACATCGGACTTCCCCATCCTTTCGCATCACCCACCAGGTGCACCCGGGTCCTTGAGCAAAAGCAATCCCACGAATGGGTTTGCCTTTGCCTGAGGCAGGAGTAACCCAGACTGTCTTCCCTAACATATTTTTTTATGTGCACTACAGGGACTTTATCCCCTTCTACAGTACGTAAAAATTCTGACTGGGCAGGGCCACTCCGTCCGATTGGCAGATCCTCTGGTGTTGACTAACCAGGTGGCTTTTGCTAAATGTGTATCCCAATGTTTGAAGGTCCCACCCCTCATTGCTCTCAATGTAGCTTTTAGCAGTCCATTGTATCGTTCGATTTTCCCAGAGGCTGGTGCATGATAGGGGATGTGATATACCCACTCAATGCCATGCTCTTTGGCCCAGGTGTCTATGAGGTTGTTTTGGAAACGAGTCCCGTTGTCTGACTCAGTTCTTTCTGGGGTGCCGTGTCGCCACAAGACCTGCTTCTCAAGGCCCAGGATAGTGTTCCGGGCGGTGGCATGGGGCACGGGATATGTTTCCAGCCATCCGGTGGTTGTTTCCACCATTGTAAGCACATGGCGCTTGCCTTGGCTGGTTTGTGGGAGTGTGATATAGTCAATCTGCCAGGCCTCCCCATATTTATATTTCAGCCATTGCCCTCCATACCACAGGGGCTTTAACTGCTTGGTTTGCTTGATTGCAGCACAGGTTTCACATTCATGGATAACCTGCTGTGGAATGATTGCTGGAGGTGACTTATTGATATGTGTGTGTGTGTCCGTGTCCCCCCCCCCGTTAAGGGAAGGTAAACCTCCAGGGTGGAATGCAGTGGATATGCAAGAAATCTGTTCCATAATAATTCCCTAAGCAACATAACCTGCAACCTTAGATGTTAGCAACACCAGGGCAGCTTGGTATGCTGAGGCTAAGAGAAACAACATGGAGGGTGGAGCAGAGTGGAGGCACCGCAGCCAGGCTCTGTGATATCACTGCAGGGGTGGGGAACTGGAACTACTGGAACAAGAATGGAAGGTCCCTGCATTGAATCCACTGAAGCAAGGAGGTGAAACAAGGGGGTTCTGTCAATGCTATTGCTTTACTTCTGAATTATATCAGAAGTGCCTAGTTCTGGAGTAGTGACACGCTAAATCATGTCCTCTGGGTGAACTTTGTTCATTATAATATCATAATACCAAAACACACCTCCATCCCAAAAGCTACCCACCTCCGAGGTGCAACCACCCCTCACTGAGCACACGCTCTGAATTTTCCCTAGCATATACCTTTAAAAGCAAAGCGAGAGAACTTTATACCAATCAAAGTAAAGGTATGTATGACTAGAGTCACTCAAGCTCCACCTAAAAAATAAGAAAATATAAAAGGGCTTAAGAGAGGAGGAGTGGTAGGGAAGACACCATCATAGACAAGTCGGGAGGACATCGCTGACTTCTGGGATCAGTCGATGGGCTGAACCTCTCTTCCCCCCCACAGGGACGCCTATTGGGTAAGATTCGAACCCTCGGTTATGCCGAGTGCTTCCCCGGGAAACTTAGAAATCTCTATAGAGTTTTTCCATAATTTAATGCGCTTGTAGTCGACTGTATTATTATTTGCACGTGCTTTGCAGACACTGTATTTATCAATGGCAATCCAAAAGAACCTGTACTGTTGCTTTAATAAACTGCGCTGCTCATTAATCTAGTCGTGATAGTTCGTTAACGCAACCAAACTCCCTAAGTCTGGTAATTCTCGTGCGTTGAACGCGGCTAAGCCGAGTGCAGTGTGCTATAAGTGCATCCGTCATCCATATTGAACGTGACCGGACTTATAGCGCTGAATTGGACATTACTCAGAAACTAGACCTAGCCGCCCCCAGCCCCTCTGACATCTGAGGATAAGCTGGAACGCAAGGGGGTTTATTTTCTGCTGAATTCCTTTACTCTTTAGCGCAACAGAAAATTGGCGTAGTCAGCAGGATTGCCATGGATAAACTGCTGCAAAAATATAATTATGCCCCTTCCCAGGCTAGGAAAGAGTAGGCCCAAAAGTTTTGGAAGGATGAGGAGAAAGCGGTAGAGCGCATTGAGCAATGTCAGGCTACGCAAAGGATTAGAAGGAGGAAAGGTAAAGGTGTCATTTGTGCTGTTTTAGGAGCCTGTTTATCTTGTGCTCAGCAAGAAGCTAAGGAAACCCCTGCTCCCAAACAAATTTCTGATGTAGAATATGCAGCTTCGAAATCAGAAAATGAGGTGTTGAAATCCTCATTGGCTTTTGAAAGGGAGACAGGAGAAAAACTAGGAGCCCGAGTTGATAAACTCGTGAATGAGAATAGTCACCTTAAACAAGTAATGGAAAGGATGAATCAGCTACTAGATAAGATGCTACCCTCTGCTCCGGTCAGGCAGATTCGTAGGTTGATGTGTTATGCGAATTCTGAGGAATGGAATGGAGACATCTGGTTTGACAGTGACGACGATGAGATCGAAGGGACCCCCTGATTCCGAACCTCAATCGATTCCCTTATGCCCCCTGATAGAAATACTCAAGGTGGTCAGGAGAATCGGAGGTTGAGTATGTGTGGCGAGTTTCCCTTATGGGGGGGGACCGTATTATGTTGAGTGAGGAGGAAGCCGGAGGTTACTGGGGCCCAGGAGTATTCTTGACTACCACACCAGGCAAGCCTAACAAGGAATGGGGTGAGTTGTGGCGTAAAGCCCTAGATTTGGGTATACCCCCAACACATTTTACGCGGTGCCTCTATAGAGGATGTCCATGCATTGATTCGAAATCTGGATAAAAAGAACAACCCCGCTGGGAAAAATTGCCCAGCTGAAAACCCCCCAATCCATAAGGAAAGCACGCCTGCTGCGCCAGAATATAATCTGATTGATCGGGCAGAATCCCAGCCAAAAAACTTGCATCCCCGGGGAGGGCAGTGAGCCACCCTGTCCGGCAGGTATTATCCATTCAATGGCTCTCTGATAAACATTCTGAACCTACTATTGCCATCCCTGTTGGACCTCAGAAAGTATTGGCAAACTTTCTCATTGATACCGGGGCCCAAATGTCAGTAGTCACTAATGAAACAGCACAAACCCTTGGTTTAAGACCTGGCTGACATAGGGTTAAATTCACAGGAATTGAGGTTGTGGTAAAAGAATGCCCTACCTCGACAATTACTCTCTGGTTGCCAGGGGACCAAAGACTAACCAGGGCAGAAGTATTAGTTGGTGCTGCGCACACTGACATTCTAGGATTTGATATACTGCGTGGATGACTATGGAAACTCCCAGATGGAACAGTGTGGAGTTTTGCAGGACAGGAAACTGGATCAGGCATAGTGAGAGTGAGCTTGTTAGAGACATCCATATCCTTACCCCCCTCTAAGATCACCAATGTTCGGCAATATCCATTGCCAGCAGCAGCGCTTACATCGTTAAAAGGACTCATTCGCCTTACAATTCACCGGTGTGGCCAGTAAAAAAGCCGACTGGGCAGTGGCATTTTACTGTGGATTATCGACAGTTAAATGCTAATATTGCACCTTTAACTGCCGCAGTTCCAAACATTGCGGAGATAGTGACATTGATACAGGGAGCTGCTCACCCCTGGATGGCTGCCTTAGATGTTAAAGATATGTTTTTCATGATTCCTCTCCTTGAGCAAGATAAAACGCAGTTTGCTTTTACGTGGAGGGGGATCCAGTACAGTTTTAACAGGCTCCCACAAGGATATAAACACTCCCCCACTATTGCTCACAATGCCTTGGCTAAAGTTTTAGCAGAGATTCCTGTTCCATCTGACAGCACAGTATATCAGTACATTGATGACATCCTGATAGGAGGAACGAGCCCGGACAGTGTGAGAGACACCATGGAAAACATTAGGGATACACTGAACAAATTGGGATTGGAAATTCCAGACTCAAAGCGTCAGGGACCAGCACAAGAGATCAAATTAGAAAGGTTTAGAAAGCAAGGGGATCCACTCTGAACCTCGTGACCCAACGGGAGGGCTCTCCTTATTTTCTTCCCTGAATTGATATATATGTGGTTACGGTTTACTGAGGTAGTTTCATGCCAATTCTTGTTGTGAGAAACCACGCCACCTACTGTTACGCCTTCCAAGTTCAGGCTGCTTCTGCCATAAATAAAACATTCAACTGATCGTTTTGGTGTCCCTTCACCTTAATTTAGCCTGAGGGAGTTCCGAACTCACCACGACCCCTTCCTGGTCTGTCCAGCACGGGTTGTGACACTCCTATTCAGTTTTCACAGCCTTGAACTTGCTCCTGATGGAGAGACATTTTCTTTTAAACACCATCAACAGTTGTCTTCTCCTCTTAAAATGTAAGTGTGACCAGTACCCCCTGCTCCTGACCCCTGGTAATATAGTTAGCATAACTAATGCCATTTTATAAGGCAAACGGCCATTCTCTGTGACTGAGCTGGTCACGTATCAGTCCCCTTTCCCCTCCTCATCAGGCCTTGAAGGTCCTATGCACCAGGCAGACTTCTTCTCCCCTCCCTATTGGCCTCAAGGTTCCTGGGTGCCAGGCCAACTTCTTCCCTCCTTACTGGCCTTGAAGGTCCCAGGTACCCGGCCAACCAGGTGTTGTTGATGACCCCATCACAGAACAGGGAAGCATAACAGCACTGTCTATAAAATCAAGCAGTTACAGGTCCTAAGTGGGACTTGGACCGGAACTGCTGCTGGACGGCAAAACCTGTGATGTCAAGTGTGACTGCTATGAGGCTGCACTTGGGGCTGCTATGAGGAAAGTTAACTCCAACCCAGCCAGACCCAATACACATACCTTGGACATTAGAATCTCCCAAAACTGCAGATCCTCAGCCCGTGCATCCATTAGGGAAGTCGCACTTGACTGTGACTACGGGAAGGGCTGAGGGGGGTCCTGTTAACCCATGGACTACTACAGAGCGTGAGGGAAGTGCTCCCCTCCAGTGTGATCTATTGATGACAGAAATTTGAGCACCCGTATTGATGAGGCAATGCAAATGCAGTTTACCATTGATGGTGACATCTACCTCCGGATCAGAAGTCCCTATAAGCCACACCCTTCATGCCACCTCAGAGGGCTCTGTGGATTCTGACTGCCCCCCCCCCCCCCATGATGTTAATCGTATGTCTGATAAATCTGGGTAATGCAAAGTTGGGGGGGTGGGGGGTGTGGGGGGGGGTGTCCAGTTTCTGGGTTTCCAGCTCATGGAATGGCAGGAGGGGCACTTGGGCCCTCACCTCCAGTGAGAGGATGTGTGGCATGGTGAGGGTTGTTGGCAAGAGCCGATAACACTGATGTTGGGGTTCCGTGGACTGCCTGTTGGGGAATGCCCAGGGCCAAACAGGCTTTCCACACTTCAAGGTGCTTTGGGTCACAGCCCTTTCGCACAGGCTTAAGGGGATTTTTAAGTACCTGGACACAAGGGAGTTTGGTGGTAACTATAGCTGCATGATGGGAAGAAAACAGAATGGGCATAGCAGAAACTACTTTTTGTAATAGCTGGTCCCACGTGGGGCTGACATTAAATGGGCTCTGAGTGGACCAGGACCCTTTTTAATTAGTTGTGTGGGACTCCACATAGCAGCTTCCCACTTCTGATGGTTTCCCGCAATATGACAGGACCCATCAGTAAACAGAGCATATTGTTTCTTATTTTCTGGTAATTTATTGCACAGTGGGGCCTCTTGGGCATGAGTCAGGTACTTGGAAGCCTTGGAGAGCAAGCGAGACTTTAGTCTCATGAGTAGCCCCCTCCTAGACTATTTCTGTAACATACTTGCAAAAAGGTCATCAGAGACCTTCCTAAAGTAAGACTTATTGCATCTACTGTCTTTTGTCCATCTACAAGGCTTTTAACCCATTATAGAAGGAAATTAGCTTGATTTGACATTATTAGTCTCAATAAAACCATATTGACTGGGACTCATTTCCAAAACAACCTCATAGACTCCCGGGCCAAGAAACGCGGCATTGACTGGGTGTATCACATCCCCTATCACCCACAAGCCTCTGGAAAGATCGAACGATATAATGAACTGATGAGCTGAGATCATTGGACACTGGGGGCATGGAAGCGCTGGGGCATAAATTTAGCAGAAGCTACTTGGCTGGTTAACATCAAAGGATCTGCTAACCACCCTGGTCCTGCCCAAACAAAGCCCCTACATACCATGGGAGGAGATAAGGTCCCCGTAGTACATGTAGGGAAGTGGTTGGGAAAGACAGTGTGGGTTGCTCCTCCCTTGGGAAAAGGCAAGCTCATTCGTGGGATTGCTTTCGCTCAAGGACCCGGGTGTACTTGGTGGGTAATGCGGGAGGATGGGGAGACCCGGTGTGTACCTCAAGGAGGTTTAACCTTGGGGGAAAATAATCCTTTATTTGAGTCATATGTTATAGGAAGTACTACATCAGGAACCACCTGAACCGACAAAGAATGAGCCTCACAAGGAACCAGGTGAGTGTGGTGGTGACCCAACCCAAGTCGTTCTTGATGCCCAACAATCCAACATGCTGCTTCTCCTGTCCTTGACAGATGGGGCCCAAGTCATTGACTGTTCTTATGGACATTTGGTAGGGGGCCCATGCAATGGGGGAATAATATCTGTGTATATGTCAAGGGGTAGCGGATGGTGGTTAATGAGGATGTATAAACCTGACTGTTGGATGTGAAGATGGTTTAAGTATGTAGTACAAGCTGTAAGTGTTGGTAAGAGGGAATTTCAGGACTGAGAAATAGATAGAATGGGAAGGGAAAAGAAAGGTATGGGATAGAAGGATCAAATATTGTAATGCAGTGTGGGTTAGGTAAGTAAGTGGAAAGGTTTGAGTAGGGTATAGGAATGAAACAATATCTGAATGGGGTAGTCAGAGGATACTTAGATGTATCAGACAATGTGGGACCTGAGCATGACGGTATGGAATAAAGGGTGGAGATTGTACTGGGTCTGGCTGGGATGGAGTTCCTTGTCCTCGGACGTCTATTTTTACCTTTTTATTTTCAATGTCCAGTTCCCAATAATTCAGACATTGAGTATCATCAGATTGGGTGCAATTTTTCCCATGAGTGGGAAAACGGCACGAGTGCCATTATGTTGACCTGTGTGGTTTCGATCAAGGAAAAAAAATTGTCCTATAGTACACTTGTAATATATAGTTGCACTACAGCTAGCTTGATTCCCTATAAATCGAGACCCACAATTTGAATTTGGACCTGGTTTTTTATAGATACGCAGTCCAACTGTGGTTTGTTGGTGAACAAGGATAGCTTGTGCCTGATAGGCAGGCATCTTAAATCAGCCTTGAATACCAGTAGTATTCTCTTGCAACCATATAGCATTGAGGGAAAAAGCTTTTCAGTTATAGCTGCCTTCTGCCTGCTGGGGACCATGAACGCAGTATCAGCAGTTGGACTCGTTACCAACAGTGGCGATAGCCTGCATCCATCAAATAGCTGTACTGTTTTTCCAACTAATAGCTTGTACTATTGCAAGGAGAAAACAAAATATTTTCCACCGTATGATTAAATTTTAGGGTGCTACCAAATAACTAATACAAAAAAGAGAATGCAAACAAGAAGTATGATAATCCCTTGAGGGACTTCTAAGTCCCTCTAAGTTCTCTATTATTGCCCATGTGCTAGCATCTGTTCTGTTTAATATCTTTATTGATGATTTGGATGAGGGGATTGAGTGCACCCTCAGCAAGTTTGTAGACGACACCAAGTTGGGAGGCAGGGTCGATCTGCTTGAGGGTAGGGAGGCTCTACAAAGAGATCTGGACAGGTTGGATCGATGGGCTGAGGCCAATCGTATGAAGTTCAATAAGGCCAAGTGCCGGGTCCTGCACTTCGGTCACGGCAACCCCATGCAGCGCTACAGGCTTGGGGAAGAGTGGCTGGAAAGCTGCCCGGCAGAAAAGGACCTGGGGGTGCTGGTTGACAGCCGGCTGAATATGAGCCAGCAGTGTGCCCAGGTGGCCAAGGCGGCCAATCGCATCCTAGCCTGTATCAGAAATAGTGTGGCCAGCAGGAGCAGGGAGGTGGTTGTTCCCCTGTACTTGGCACTGGTGAGGCCGCACCTCGAGTACTGTGTTCAGTTTTGGGCCCCTCACTACAGGAAAGACACTGAGTTGCTGGAGCGTGTTCAGAGGAGGGCAGCCAAGTTGGTGAGGGGCCTGGAGCACAAGTCTTATGAGGAGCGGCTGAGGGAACTGGGGTTGTTTAGCCTGGAGAAGAGGAGGCTGAGGGGAGACCTTATCGCTCTCTACGACTACCTGAAGGGGGGTTGTAGTGAGGTGGGTACTGGTCTCTTCTATCAAGTAACTAGTGATAAGACGAGAGGAAATGGCCTCAAGTTGCGCCAGGGGAGGTTTAGGTTGGATATTAGAAAAAATGTCTTTACTGAAAGGGTTGTCAGGCTTTGGAATGGGCTGCCCAGGGAAGTGGTTGAGTCACCATCCCTGGAGGTGTTCAAAAAACCGCGTAGACGTGGCACTTCAGGACATGGTTTAGTGGGCATGGTTAATGGTTGGACTCGATGATCTTGAAGGTCTTTTCCAACCTAAATGATTCTATGATTCTATCATTTGTTCCCTAAGGCCTTATTATATAATAATTCTTGTAAGTTAGTATAAAATCAGTAATATAAACTCAAATGTGATATCTTGGAGTGAAAAAAAAAGCTATGATTTCCAAAAACCAAAATGAATAAAACAATAACAAGTTCAGGTGATAACGACCAGGTTATCAAAGCCTATTTGCGAGGCCGTAGATTGTACTTCTGTTGACATTTGGTCAAAGGAAGTTTATTCAGATCATTCAGCTCTGCTGTGGCAGCTGACACGCTCTGGGTTGTGTCTGAAGGTGGTGCGACCCTTTTACACTGGTGTGGTGGGTTGACCCTGGCTGGACGCCAGGTGCCCACCAATGCCGCTCTATTACTCCCCCTCCTCAGCTGGACAGGGGAGAGAAAATATAGCAAAAGGCTCGTGGATCCAGATAAGGACAGGGATAGATCACTCATCCAATTACCGTCATGGGCAAAACAGACTCGGCTTGGGGAAAATTAACTTAATTTCTAACCAATCAAACCAGAGTAGGGTAATGAGAAATAAAACCAAATCTTTAAACACCTTCCCCCCCACCCCTACCTTCTTCCCGGGCACAGCTTCACTCCCGAATTCTCTACCTCCTCCCCCCGAGCGGTGCAGGGGGACGGGGAATGGGGGTTGCGGTCAGTTCATCACATGTTGTCTCTGCCGCTCCTTCCTCCTCAGGGGGAGGACTCCTCACACTCTTCCCCTGCTCCAGCGTGGGGTCCCTCCCACGGGAGACAGTTCTCCACAACTTCTACAACGTGGGTCCTTCCCACGGGCTGCAGTTCTTCATGAACTACTCCAGCATGGGTCCCTTCCATGGCGTGCAGTCCTTCAGGAGCAGACTGCTCCAGCGTGGGTCACAAGTCCTGCCGGCAAACGTGCTCCAACGTGGGCTCCTCTCTCCATGGGTCCACAGGTCCTGCCAGAGGCCTGCTCCAGTGCGGGCTTCCCATGGGGTCACAGCCTCCTTCAGGCACATCCACCTGCTCCGGCATGGGGTCCTCCACGGGCTGCAGGTGGATATCTGCTCCACCATGGACCTCCATGGGCTGCAGGGGAACAACCCATCTCGCCATGGTCTTCACCACAGGCTGCAGGGGAATCCCTGCTCCGGTGCCTGGAGCGCCTGCTCCCCCTCCTTCTTCACTGACCTTGGTGTCTGCAGGGTTGTTTCTCTTACATGTTCTCACTCCTCTCTCCGGCTGCAGTTTCCGGCTGCAGTTTCCAGCTGCAGTGTGCTATAAGTGCATCTGTCATCCATATTGAATGCAACTGGACTTATAGCACTGTATTGGACATTACTCAGAAACTAGACCTAGCTGCCCCCAGCCCCTCTGACATCTGAGGATAAGCTGGAATGCGAGGGGGTTTATTTCTGCCAAATTCCTTTATTCTCTAATGCAACGCCTGCACGATAGTGTCCGTGGTGAAGTCCACCCCTCGACTGCAAGCCCATCTATATGTTGAATCTCTTCCCTGATGGCCTGAGGTATCATGGGCTCACTGAGCCATTAATAGCTCACCCTTATGTTGCCAGTCCAGATCCACCTAAGCCACTTCAATCTTGGCAGCCTGATCCACCTGTTGGTTGTTTTGATGTTCTTCAGTGGCCCAACTCTTGGATACGTGAGCATCTATGTGATGTAATTTTACCACTAGCTTCTCTAGCCGAGCAGCAATATCTTGCCACAGTGAGGCAGCCCAAATGGGTTTACCTCTGCGCTGCCAGTTGCTCTGCTTCCTTTGCTGTAACCACCCCCACAGGGCATTTGCCACCATCCATGAGTCAGTATAGTGTAAGAGACTGAATTGTTATCTTGAACCATTTGCCTCAAAGATTGTTAGGTGTGAGGGACTGGGCCATCATCTCAAGGAACTGTGAACTGCTTATCTCAAGCCCTTTGTCTCTAAGATGGCCTGTTTAAGCAGGACACTCCTCTGTCCATAAGGACGATTACCAGGCCATTGAGGCATCCAGGGGAGGAAACGGGCTGGAGCTGATCTGGTGTTGATCACACGAAGGTCGTGTGATAGACAAAACCTGCAGCGCATGACATCATCGAAATATGCCCTATAAAAACCCGTAGAGACAAGCTGTGGAGGCCGCCTTCACCAAAGAATTGAAGATTGAGGACCAACGGGACGCCGCTGGATCCGTGGTGGTGACTATCCTAGCAATCCTATCCTGACTGCTTGCTTCATTTCTACCTTTTCTTCCATTCTATCCTATTGCCACCATTTTCCACTTTTGATACTTTATGATAATAAAAGCTATTTTGACTATACGGCATTTGACCTCGTTTGTGTCTTAATCTCGCTCTTGGGATCATATTGAAACCTTCCCCGACATTGGATCGGGACAAGGCTGAGGTGAGCTTAACGGGGGACAAGTGGGAAAAGTGAGACAAGGGGAGTCAAAAGAATCTCAGTAGACATAATAAAGGGGGGGTGAAAGATGATGTTTAGTGCTTACATTGTTGAAATTAGCTGAGGTAGAGACAGTCCTTGATAAGAAGAGCTGGTCCCAAGAACCAGCCAATGAGGTTGTCGTGGTTTAACCCCAGCCAGCAACTAAGCACCACGCAGCTGCTCACTCACTCCCCCCCACCCAGTGGGATGGGGGAGAAAATCGGGAAAAGAAGTAAAACTCCTGGGTTGAGATAATAACGGTTTAACAGAACAGAAAAGAAGAAACTAATGATGATAATGATAACACTAATAAAATGACAATAGTAATAATAAAAGGATCGGAATATACAAAACAAGTGATGCACAATGCAATTGCTCACCACCCACCAATCGACGCCCAGTTAGTCCCCGAGCGGTGTTGCGGAGAGACATCACACACAGACCAATGTGATCAAGTGAAGTCCATTTACTACCACGTTTGATACAGTTATATACCTTATGCACTTGTGCACGCGCCCTACACAATACTCTAATTGGTACAATACCCCGTTTCACGCGACACTATCTTATTCTCTATTGGCTGAGCAAGCTTCTTCACGAGGTGTCCAGCAGTCACTTATCTCATTCTTCAGCATCCAGGTGTTGTTTGTCAGGCTCTTCTTATCTTCCTTTTTCCCAGCGTACAAGGACACAGCGTCCTTGTCTGCTCCAGCGTTTTGTAAACTTATGCTTCGTTCCCACCTAACGGCTGGATTGCTCACATTCCTTTGCCCAGCCAAGAAATCCTCAACAGAGCGGCGATCCCCCCACCCCCACTCCCCCCAGTTTATATGCTAGATGTGACGTCACATGGTATGGAATACCCCGTCGGCCACTTTGGGTCAGCTGCCCTGGCTGTGTCCCCTCCCAACTTATAGAATCATAGAATCATTTAGGTTGGAAAAGACCTTTAAGATCATCGAGTCCAACCGTCAACCCAACACCACCATGCCCACTAAACCATGTCCTGAAGTGCCACGTCTACGCGGTTTTTTGAACACCTCCAGGGATGGTGACTCAACCACTTCCCTGGGCAGCCCATTCCAAAGCCTGACAACCCTTTCAGTAAAGACATTTTTTCTAATATCCAACCTAAACCTCCCCTGGCGCAACTTGAGGCCATTTCCTCTCGTCTTATCACTAGTTACTTGATAGAAGAGACCAGTACCCACCTCACTACAACCCCCCTTCAGGTAGTCGTAGAGAGCGATAAGGTCTCCCCTCAGCCTCCTCTTCTCCAGGCTAAACAACCCCAGTTCCCTCAGCCGCTCCTCATAAGACTTGTGCTCCAGGCCCCTCACCAACTTGGCTGCCCTCCTCTGAACACGCTCCAGCAACTCAGTGTCTTTCCTGTAGTGAGGGGCCCAAAACTGAACACAGTACTCGAGGTGCGGCCTCACCAGTGCCAAGTACAGGGGAACAACCA
The DNA here is from genome assembly GCF_947461875.1 of Haliaeetus albicilla. Lineage (NCBI taxonomy): Eukaryota > Metazoa > Chordata > Aves > Accipitriformes > Accipitridae > Haliaeetus > Haliaeetus albicilla. The sequence continues at coordinate 41,566,028 of NC_091515.1, forward strand.
CCTCCCTGCTCCTGCTGGCCACACTATTTCTGATACAGGCTAGGATGCGATTGGCCGCCTTGGCCACCTGGGCACACTGCTGGCTCATATTCAGCCGGCTGTCAACCAGCACCCCCAGGTCCTTTTCTGCCGGGCAGCTTTCCAGCCACTCTTCCCCAAGCCTGTAGCGCTGCATGGGGTTGCCGTGACCGAAGTGCAGGACCCGGCACTTGGCCTTATTGAACTTCATACGATTGGCCTCAGCCCATCGATCCAACCTGTCCAGATCTCTTTGTAGAGCCTCCCTACCCTCAAGCAGATCGACCCTGCCTCCCAACTTGGTGTCGTCTACAAACTTGCTGAGGGTGCACTCAATCCCCTCATCCAAATCATCAATAAAGATATTAAACAGAACAGATGCTAGCACATGGGCAATAATAGAGAACTTAGAGGGACTTAGAAGTCCCTCAAGGGATTATCATACTTCTTGTTTGCATTCTCTTTTTTGTATTAGTTATTTGGTAGCACCCTAAAATTTAATCATACGGTGGAAAATATTTTGTTTTCTCCTTGCAATAGTACAAGCTATTAGTTGGAAAAACAGTACAGCTATTTGATGGATGCAGGCTATCGCCACTGTTGGTAACGAGTCCAACTGCTGATACTGCGTTCATGGTCCCCAGCAGGCAGAAGGCAGCTATAACTGAAAAGCTTTTTCCCTCAATGCTATATGGTTGCAAGAGAATACTACTGGTATTCAAGGCTGATTTAAGATGCCTGCCTATCAGGCACAAGCTATCCTTGTTCACCAACAAACCACAGTTGGACTGCGTATCTATAAAAAACCAGGTCCAAATTCAAATTGTGGGTCTCGATTTATAGGGAATCAAGCTAGCTGTAGTGCAACTATATATTACAAGTGTACTATAGGACAATTTTTTTTCCTTGATCGAAACCACACAGGTCAACATAATGGCACTCGTGCCGTTTTCCCACTCATGGGAAAAATTGCACCCAATCTGATGATACTCAATGTCTGAATTATTGGGAACTGGACATTGAAAATAAAAAGGTAAAAATAGACGTCCGAGGACAAGGAACTCCATCCCAGCCAGACCCAGTACAATCTCCACCCTTTATTCCATACCGTCATGCTCAGGTCCCACATTGTCTGATACATCTAAGTATCCTCTGACTACCCCATTCAGATATTGTTTCATTCCTATACCCTACTCAAACCTTTCCACTTACTTACCTAACCCACACTGCATTACAATATTTGATCCTTCTATCCCATACCTTTCTTTTCCCTTCCCATTCTATCTATTTCTCAGTCCTGAAATTCCCTCTTACCAACACTTACAGCTTGTACTACATACTTAAACCATCTTCACATCCAACAGTCAGGTTTATACATCCTCATTAACCACCATCCGCTACCCCTTGACATATACACAGATATTATTCCCCCATTGCATGGGCCCCCTACCAAATGTCCATAAGAACAGTCAATGACTTGGGCCCCATCTGTCAAGGACAGGAGAAGCAGCATGTTGGATTGTTGGGCATCAAGAACGACTTGGGTTGGGTCACCACCACACTCACCTGGTTCCTTGTGAGGCTCATTCTTTGTCGGTTCAGGTGGTTCCTGATGTAGTACTTCCTATAACATATGACTCAAATAAAGGATTATTTTCCCCCAAGGTTAAACCTCCTTGAGGTACACACCGGGTCTCCCCATCCTCCCGCATTACCCACCAAGTACACCCGGGTCCTTGAGCGAAAGCAATCCCACGAATGAGCTTGCCTTTTCCCAAGGGAGGAGCAACCCACACTGTCTTTCCCAACCACTTCCCTACATGTACTACGGGGACCTTATCTCCTCCCATGGTATGTAGGGGCTTTGTTTGGGCAGGACCAGGGTGGTTAGCAGATCCTTTGATGTTAACCAGCCAAGTAGCTTCTGCTAAATTTATGCCCCAGCGCTTCCATGCCCCCAGTGTCCAACGATCTCAGCTCATCAGTTCATTATATCGTTCGATCTTTCCAGAGGCTTGTGGGTGATAGGGGATGTGATACACCCAGTCAATGCCGCGTTTCTTGGCCCGGGAGTCTATGAGGTTGTTTTGGAAATGAGTCCCAGTCAATATGGTTTTATTGAGACTAATAATGTCAAATCAAGCTAATTTCCTTCTATAATGGGTTAAAAGCCTTGTAGATGGACAAAAGACAGTAGATGCAATAAGTCTTACTTTAGGAAGGTCTCTGATGACCTTTTTGCAAGTATGTTACAGAAATAGTCTAGGAGGGGGCTACTCATGAGACTAAAGTCTCGCTTGCTCTCCAAGGCTTCCAAGTACCTGACTCATGCCCAAGAGGCCCCACTGTGCAATAAATTACCAGAAAATAAGAAACAATATGCTCTGTTTACTGATGGGTCCTGTCATATTGCGGGAAACCATCAGAAGTGGGAAGCTGCTATGTGGAGTCCCACACAACTAATTAAAAAGGGTCCTGGTCCACTCAGAGCCCATTTAATGTCAGCCCCACGTGGGACCAGCTATTACAAAAAGTAGTTTCTGCTATGCCCATTCTGTTTTCTTCCCATCATGCAGCTATAGTTACCACCAAACTCCCTTGTGTCCAGGTACTTAAAAATCCCCTTAAGCCTGTGCGAAAGGGCTGTGACCCAAAGCACCTTGAAGTGTGGAAAGCCTGTTTGGCCCTGGGCATTCCCCAACAGGCAGTCCACGGAACCCCAACATCAGTGTTATCGGCTCTTGCCAACAACCCTCACCATGCCACACATCCTCTCACTGGAGGTGAGGGCCCAAGTGCCCCTCCTGCCATTCCATGAGCTGGAAACCCAGAAACTGGACACCCCCCCCCACACCCCCCACCCCCCCAACTTTGCATTACCCAGATTTATCAGACATACGATTAACATCATGGGGGGGGGGGGGGCAGTCAGAATCCACAGAGCCCTCTGAGGTGGCATGAAGGGTGTGGCTTATAGGGACTTCTGATCCGGAGGTAGATGTCACCATCAATGGTAAACTGCATTTGCATTGCCTCATCAATACGGGTGCTCAAATTTCTGTCATCAATAGATCACACTGGAGGGGAGCACTTCCCTCACGCTCTGTAGTAGTCCATGGGTTAACAGGACCCCCCTCAGCCCTTCCCGTAGTCACAGTCAAGTGCGACTTCCCTAATGGATGCACGGGCTGAGGATCTGCAGTTTTGGGAGATTCTAATGTCCAAGGTATGTGTATTGGGTCTGGCTGGGTTGGAGTTAACTTTCCTCATAGCAGCCCCAAGTGCAGCCTCATAGCAGTCACACTTGACATCACAGGTTTTGCCGTCCAGCAGCAGTTCCGGTCCAAGTCCCACTTAGGACCTGTAACTGCTTGATTTTATAGACAGTGCTGTTATGCTTCCCTGTTCTGTGATGGGGTCATCAACAACACCTGGTTGGCCGGGTACCTGGGACCTTCAAGGCCAGTAAGGAGGGAAGAAGTTGGCCTGGCACCCAGGAACCTTGAGGCCAATAGGGAGGGGAGAAGAAGTCTGCCTGGTGCATAGGACCTTTAAGGCCTGATGAGGAGGGGAAAGGGGACTGATACGTGACCAGCTCAGTCACAGAGAATGGCCGTTTGCCTTATAAAATGGCATTAGTTATGCTAACTATATTACCAGGGGTCAGGAGCAGGGGGTACTGGTCACACTTACATTTTAAGAGGAGAAGACAACTGTTGATGGTGTTTAAAAGAAAATGTCTCTCCATCAGGAGCAAGTTCAAGGCTGTGAAAACTGAATAGGAGTGTCACAACCCGTGCTGGACAGACCAGGAAGGGGTCGTGGTGAGTTCGGAACTCCCTCAGGCTAAATTAAGGTGAAGGGACACCAAAACGATCAGTTGAATGTTTTATTTATGGCAGAAGCAGCCTGAACTTGGAAGGCGTAACAGTAGGTGGCGTGGTTTCTCACAACAAGAATTGGCATGAAACTACCTCAGTAAACCGTAACCACATATATATCAATTCAGGGAAGAAAATAAGGAGAGCCCTCCCGTTGGGTCACGAGGTTCAGAGTGGATCCCCTTGCTTTCTAAACCTTTCTAATTTGATCTCTTGTGCTGGTCCCTGACGCTTTGAGTCTGGAATTTCCAATCCCAATTTGTTCAGTGTATCCCTAATGTTTTCCATGGTGTCTCTCACACTGTCCGGGCTCGTTCCTCCTATCAGGATGTCATCAATGTACTGATATACTGTGCTGTCAGATGGAACAGGAATCTCTGCTAAAACTTTAGCCAAGGCATTGTGAGCAATAGTGGGGGAGTGTTTATATCCTTGTGGGAGCCTGTTAAAACTGTACTGGATCCCCCTCCACGTAAAAGCAAACTGCGTTTTATCTTGCTCAAGGAGAGGAATCATGAAAAACATATCTTTAACATCTAAGGCAGCCATCCAGGGGTGAGCAGCTCCCTGTATCAATGTCACTATCTCCGCAATGTTTGGAACTGCGGCAGTTAAAGGTGCAATATTAGCATTTAACTGTCGATAATCCACAGTAAAATGCCACTGCCCAGTCGGCTTTTTTACTGGCCACACCGGTGAATTGTAAGGCGAATGAGTCCTTTTAACGATGTAAGCGCTGCTGCTGGCAATGGATATTGCCGAACATTGGTGATCTTAGAGGGGGGTAAGGATATGGATGTCTCTAACAAGCTCACTCTCACTATGCCTGATCCAGTTTCCTGTCCTGCAAAACTCCACACTGTTCCATCTGGGAGTTTCCATAGTCATCCACGCAGTATATCAAATCCTAGAATGTCAGTGTGCGCAGCACCAACTAATACTTCTGCCCTGGTTAGTCTTTGGTCCCCTGGCAACCAGAGAGTAATTGTCGAGGTAGGGCATTCTTTTACCACAACCTCAATTCCTGTGAATTTAACCCTATGTCAGCCAGGTCTTAAACCAAGGGTTTGTGCTGTTTCATTAGTGACTACTGACATTTGGGCCCCGGTATCAATGAGAAAGTTTGCCAATACTTTCTGAGGTCCAACAGGGATGGCAATAGTAGGTTCAGAATGTTTATCAGAGAGCCATTGAATGGATAATACCTGCCGGACAGGGTGGCTCACTGCCCTCCCCGGGGATGCAAGTTTTTTGGCTGGGATTCTGCCCGATCAATCAGATTATATTCTGGCGCAGCAGGCGTGCTTTCCTTATGGATTGGGGGGTTTTCAGCTGGGCAATTTTTCCCAGCGGGGTTGTTCTTTTTATCCAGATTTCGAATCAATGCATGGACATCCTCTATAGAGGCACCGCGTAAAATGTGTTGGGGGTATACCCAAATCTAGGGCTTTACGCCACAACTCACCCCATTCCTTGTTAGGCTTGCCTGGTGTGGTAGTCAAGAATACTCCTGGGCCCCAGTAACCTCCGGCTTCCTCCTCACTCAACATAATACGGTCCCCCCCCATAAGGGAAACTCGCCACACATACTCAACCTCCGATTCTCCTGACCACCTTGAGTATTTCTATCAGGGGGCATAAGGGAATCGATTGAGGTTCGGAATCAGGGGGTCCCTTCGATCTCATCGTCGTCACTGTCAAACCAGATGTCTCCATTCCATTCCTCAGAATTCGCATAACACATCAACCTACGAATCTGCCTGACCGGAGCAGAGGGTAGCATCTTATCTAGTAGCTGATTCATCCTTTCCATTACTTGTTTAAGGTGACTATTCTCATTCACGAGTTTATCAACTCGGGCTCCTAGTTTTTCTCCTGTCTCCCTTTCAAAAGCCAATGAGGATTTCAACACCTCATTTTCTGATTTCGAAGCTGCATATTCTACATCAGAAATTTGTTTGGGAGCAGGGGTTTCCTTAGCTTCTTGCTGAGCACAAGATAAACAGGCTCCTAAAACAGCACAAATGACACCTTTACCTTTCCTCCTTCTAATCCTTTGCGTAGCCTGACATTGCTCAATGCGCTCTACCGCTTTCTCCTCATCCTTCCAAAACTTTTGGGCCTACTCTTTCCTAGCCTGGGAAGGGGCATAATTATATTTTTGCAGCAGTTTATCCATGGCAATCCTGCTGACTACGCCAATTTTCTGTTGCGCTAAAGAGTAAAGGAATTCAGCAGAAAATAAACCCCCTTGCGTTCCAGCTTATCCTCAGATGTCAGAGGGGCTGGGGGCGGCTAGGTCTAGTTTCTGAGTAATGTCCAATTCAGCGCTATAAGTCCGGTCACGTTCAATATGGATGACGGATGCACTTATAGCACACTGCACTCGGCTTAGCCGCGTTCAACGCACGAGAATTACCAGACTTAGGGAGTTTGGTTGCGTTAACGAACTATCACGACTAGATTAATGAGCAGCGCAGTTTATTAAAGCAACAGTACAGGTTCTTTTGGATTGCCATTGATAAATACAGTGTCTGCAAAGCACGTGCAAATAATAATACAGTCGACTACAAGCGCATTAAATTATGGAAAAACTCTATAGAGATTTCTAAGTTTCCCGGGGAAGCACTCGGCATAACCGAGGGTTCGAATCTTACCCAATAGGCGTCCCTGTGGGGGGGAAGAGAGGTTCAGCCCATCGACTGATCCCAGAAGTCAGCGATGTCCTCCCGACTTGTCTATGATGGTGTCTTCCCTACCACTCCTCCTCTCTTAAGCCCTTTTATATTTTCTTATTTTTTAGGTGGAGCTTGAGTGACTCTAGTCATACATACCTTTACTTTGATTGGTATAAAGTTCTCTCGCTTTGCTTTTAAAGGTATATGCTAGGGAAAATTCAGAGCGTGTGCTCAGTGAGGGGTGGTTGCACCTCGGAGGTGGGTAGCTTTTGGGATGGAGGTGTGTTTTGGTATTATGATATTATAATGAACAAAGTTCACCCAGAGGACATGATTTAGCGTGTCACTACTCCAGAACTAGGCACTTCTGATATAATTCAGAAGTAAAGCAATAGCATTGACAGAACCCCCTTGTTTCACCTCCTTGCTTCAGTGGATTCAATGCAGGGACCTTCCATTCTTGTTCCAGTAGTTCCAGTTCCCCACCCCTGCAGTGATATCACAGAGCCTGGCTGCGGTGCCTCCACTCTGCTCCACCCTCCATGTTGTTTCTCTTAGCCTCAGCATACCAAGCTGCCCTGGTGTTGCTAACATCTAAGGTTGCAGGTTATGTTGCTTAGGGAATTATTATGGAACAGATTTCTTGCATATCCACTGCATTCCACCCTGGAGGTTTACCTTCCCTTAACGGGGGGGGGGACACGGACACACACACACATATCAATAAGTCACCTCCAGCAATCATTCCACAGCAGGTTATCCATGAATGTGAAACCTGTGCTGCAATCAAGCAAACCAAGCAGTTAAAGCCCCTGTGGTATGGAGGGCAATGGCTGAAATATAAATATGGGGAGGCCTGGCAGATTGACTATATCACACTCCCACAAACCAGCCAAGGCAAGCGCCATGTGCTTACAATGGTGGAAACAACCACCGGATGGCTGGAAACATATCCCGTGCCCCATGCCACCGCCCGGAACACTATCCTGGGCCTTGAGAAGCAGGTCTTGTGGCGACATGGCACCCCAGAAAGAACTGAGTCAGACAACGGGACTCGTTTCCAAAACAACCTCATAGACACCTGGGCCAAAGAGCATGGCATTGAGTGGGTATATCACATCCCCTATCATGCACCAGCCTCTGGGAAAATCGAACGATACAATGGACTGCTAAAAGCTACATTGAGAGCAATGAGGGGTGGGACCTTCAAACATTGGGATACACATTTAGCAAAAGCCACCTGGTTAGTCAACACCAGAGGATCTGCCAATCGGACGGAGTGGCCCTGCCCAGTCAGAATTTTTACGTACTGTAGAAGGGGATAAAGTCCCTGTAGTGCACATAAAAAAATATGTTAGGGAAGACAGTCTGGGTTACTCCTGCCTCAGGCAAAGGCAAACCCATTCGTGGGATTGCTTTTGCTCAAGGACCCGGGTGCACCTGGTGGGTGATGCGAAAGGATGGGGAAGTCCGATGTGTGCCTCAAGGGGATTGGATTTTAGGTGAGAACAGCCAGTGAATTAAATTGTATGATGTTAATTGCTATATAACCCTGCTACTGTATGTTATCATTACTATAATTGTTATATGCTATATCAATGCTATTACATTAAGAATCACTTAGATCAAGCAAGAATGAACTGTGATAAAACTGAACGAAGCGCAGTAGTGATGGAACCAGAACTGACTTCAACATGCAACAGTCCAACACTACACACCATCCTCCTGCTGCGCCCTATGTCACCTGCCCGCCGCACCGCACTGAAGCCTGCTCTGCCGACTGAGCGGACTTCACACCATCTCTCCTGTCCAGAAAGACTGGTATGACAGATGGAGCCCAAAGTCATGGACTAAATGAACTCAACAGACATTTTATAGGGATGGGCCATTGTCACGACCCGGGCTGGATAGACCAGGGAGTCGTGTTGAGTTTGGAACTCCCTCGGGCTAAATTAAGGTGAAACGACACCAAACGATCTGATCAGTTAAACATTTTATTCATGGCAGAAGCAAACAACTTGGAAGGTGTTAACAGTAGGTGGCGTGGTCTCTCTCAACAGGAATTGGCATGGAACTACCTCAGTAAACCGTGTAACCCGTTGTAACCACGTACATCAATTCAGGGAAGAAAATAAGGAGAGCCCTCCCGTTGAGTCATGAGGTTCACAGTGGACCTCCTTGCTTTCTAGACTCCTTCTCAGAGAAGAGCCTAGGGGCGGCTAGATCCACTCCTAGTCCCAGACTTGGTCAACGGTTTTATGTCTTAAAGGGATGAGGTGTAGGGATTATGAAAAAGGAAAGAGAAAGAGAGAGCAAGACAGAGAGAGAAAAAGGAAAAGAGAAAGATTTCACCGGTCCTGGGTCCAGCGTTGATCCAGCCAGCCTAGGGGTCCAGTTCCGGTGGGCGCGTGCACATGGGGCTTCAATTCATGTCCTTTTTATAATCTCCTTGCCCCTCCTTCAGGTGGGCACTCGAACTCGTCAGGCTAATTAAGTGTCATGCAGGTTTGTGCTTTCAGAACCTTCGGGAAATGGGTCGGTGAGCTTGGGGGTCGTTTGGGGAGTAACTTCTCCCCCCCTGCAGGCATGATCGTTCTTTGGCCATTGGCCATATATGGTGAGCTGCCCTGCTCAGCATATCAGAACACCAGATTGCACATCCTCTGGCAGCCCTCCCTGATGGCTGCTTTGTTGTTATGCAGGTTCGTTGTTATGCAGAACTTGCCCCACCACAATGTTTGAGACATTAACTCTTTCAGTCCCTCACATGTGGTGTTGCTATGCAGCCTTGCAAGCAAGTTTCATTCCTTCCCTCAACCGCTAAAGCCAGGCCCTGGTCTCTGGGTGTTTGAGGCATTAACTCCGCCCAGTGTCTCACAGAGAGTCATCAGTTAAGTGTTGGTCTTGAGCTAGCATCCCTATCCTCGGTTCGTATTCTTGACTAGCTCAAACTCTGCATACTGACTTTTGTTAACCCCTCTAATTCGTGGGCTTGAATTTCTGCGGTAGGGGTCAGGTGCCTAGAAACAAGGTGTGTGGAGGTGTATGTAGCTGTTATATCTACATCCTTCTGAGAATACTTGCTGTAATTACTTATGTGCACCTGGCTAAATGCTGGAGTTCTGTCCTTAAAAATAAATTGTCTGCATTACTGAGTACTATGTGACAACTTGAGAACTTGTCACTCTCCACATTGTCTGACATCTGCATTGCAATTTCCCAAGATGGTACAGGAAGATCTCTTACCTTATTTGTTCTGCAGTAATGATCACAAATGGGAAAATGGATTCCTACCACAACTATGGGTGGCTTTCTTAACCAGAGGATGTCTAATTAGGTTTCTGTGAGACAGAAAACCTAGTTTTAGTCAGACCAGCTTGATCACCGATACATTTTTAATATTAAGAAAATTAGTTTGAGAAAGAACTTCTAGGACATACTTTATAATAGTTACAGCAGAGACTTCATAATTAAAGCTAGAAGATCTTTCCCGTTTTAAACTTGATTTTGACCTTCCAAAAAGATAAAGAACCTAAAATGCTTGTCAGGAGTGAAGAAACCATACTTTCTGTGCATTTCCTGTTTCTGCATCAGACTACTCTAATGTAGTCCCTCTATAGAGAATATATTTTGAATGTGTGACTGTGTAGACAGAATGAAAAAAGTGGTAGATCTTCTTTTGAGAAATGGTCTGGTTCACCTAGCTTTTTAAAGCAGTCTACAGCATTATATGTAGTTTTAAATGCCAGTTTGCTAATACAATGGCGTGGTTTCAGCCCAACCGGTAACAAAGCACCACGCAGCCACTCGCTCACTCCTCCCCCCTCCCCGGCCACGGTGGGATGAGGAGAAAATATAAAGAAAGGCTCGTGGGTCGAGACAAGGACTGGGAGGGATCACTCCCCACTTATGGTCATGACGTGCGGAAAACAGACTCCACAATCAGTGAGATTGTAAAGTAGGTATGTTCATTCAGCGCTGGGCAGCACGGGGGGTAGTCCCACCAAAGTCGTGCGCGCCCGACTCGGCAGTTTGCCTCAAGTTTATACAGTCAAGTGTTACATATTCACAATACGCCTATACATATGCATGACCTATCCCCGCTTCATATTAAAATTAGCTCCGAGAGGTCATTTCCATTGTCTCCTCTCAACTGCGCTTGCGCAGTGCCTCTTTATGGTGGTCGTCTGGTGGTCACAGAGATGAAGATAGATGACTCCTCTTCGTCACCACTAGTAACCTCTTTTTTTGCGCAGGCTCAGTGATTTCTTGGTATTCACCCAAGCCGCAAGACCAGTCTTGGCTGGCTCTTGGGGCCTGCTCCTGCTTCTTATCAGGAACTGTCTCTGCCTCATTGGCTGGTTCTTGGGACCAGCTCTTCTTATCAAGGACTGTCTCTGCCTCAGCTAATTTCAACAATGTAAGCGCTAAACATCATCTTTCATCCCCCTTTATTATGTCTACTGAGATTCTTTTGACTCCCCTTGTCTCAGTCCCCCCGTTTCTAGAAAATAGTAAATTCTTTTACTATATTTAATCCTAGTACTTCTAATACATTGTTTCCCTGTCTAGCATTCTCGCAAAATATTTGTTGGCACAAACAGTTGGTTTAGCCATGTTAAATTTGGCAATCAGGAAGTTAGTTTTTCCCATACCTCAGAAAATCTCTATTAAGTATCATCTTGTGAGTTGAACAAACACGTTCCCATCCCATGCTACGCTCCTTGTCCCCACAGTTGCCCATATTACCGCGTAAAAACTAAGTGTCCATCGGGTTTTGTGGTGACTTTCCATGGAGTTTTGGGTGTCTTTTTCACTCTGGTGTGATGAATCCAAGCGTTCTGTTCCTTGATTCTGATTGCAGTAAAGGAGGTGAGTAATACTTGAAATGGTCCTTTCCACTGTGGCTCCAAGAGTTTTTCTGTAAGAGACTTTATATACACATAGTCTCCTGGTTGTATATTATGTACAGGCCCATCCAAACCTCTCCCTCGAGTCCCTACCACATGCTTCCTGATTTTATTAAGTTGCTTACCTAATGCTACCATGTAAGAAGTCATAATTTCATCCCCTGCCTGTACAGACACCCCTCTCTGTATCCCATAGGGTCGTCCATATAACATTTCAAAGGGGCTCAGTCCTTCTTTCACCCTTGGTCTTGTTCGTATACACAGAAGGGCTAAAGGGAGAGACTGAGGCTATGTCAGATTTGCTTCTTGTCCTAATTTCACAATTTGCTGTTTGATTAAGTGGTTCATTTTTTCCACTTGACCACTCGACTGGGGGTGATATGGAGTATGAAGCTGCCAATCTATACCCAAGTGGCGGCTAATTTGTTGTACTATTTTTGAGACAAAATGTGGTCCTCTGTCAGAGGACATGGTTGCTGGAACCCCAAAACATGGTATTATCTCTTGTACCAGTATTTTAGTTACCTCCCGAGCTTTAGCCGTTGTTGTTGGGAATGCTTCTGGCCAACCTGAAAAGGTATCAGTTAATACCAATAAATATCGATACCCCCCTTTTCTAGAAAATTCTGTAAAATCAATTTGCCATTGCTGTCCAGGCCCATTGCCTTTCCCAATCTGGCCCATTTCCGGCTTGGGGGTATTCTTAGGATTAGTCTGAAGGCAAAGATCGCATTGTTGAGTCACCTGTCTCACTGTGGTGTATAAATTTCTAGCCACAATTTCTCTTATTAAATGTTTATACAGAGCCTCTGTCCCCCAATGTCTTTTCCTATGCTCCTCCCGTATCAAATGCCACAGTAAGCAAGAGGGAATGATTAGTTTTCCCTGTGGGGTATGAGCCCACCCCTCTTCATTATATGACCCTTCTAAATCTGTAATAAGCTTCTGATCTTCCCTGGTATATTCTGGCTTACCTTCTAGGCAAACCTGCCTATCAGGAATTAAGGCCCCTTCTGTTTTTACCTTTGTTCTGGCCACTTGTTTTGCCTCTCTGTCCGCCAGCTCATTCCCTTTTTCCAAATCTGAGCTCACTTTCTGGTGTGCCCTAATATGCATAATTGCTACTTTCTTAGGGAGCTGGACAGCTTCCGGTAACTTCAGAATTTCTTCTGCGTGTCTGATATTTTTCCCCTGGGAATTCAATAGTCCTCTCTCCTTCCAAACTGCTCCATGTGCGTGTACAACTCCAAAGGCATATTTTGAGTCTGTATAAATGTTCACAACTTTGCCCTGGGCCAATTCCAGGGCGCGGGTTAGAGCAATTATTTCTGCCTTCTGTGCGGAGGTGTTCATGGGCAAAGCCCCTGATTCTATTACCTCTTGGCTGGTGGTGACGGCGTATCCCGCATGTCGATTACCATTTAGGACGTAACTGCTTCCGTCTGTGAACCAAGTTTCCCCATTTTCCATGGGGCTGTCTTTCAGGTCTGGGCGGCTTGCGTATGTTGCTTCGATGGTGTCCTGGGTTCAGCTGGGATAGAGTTAATTTTTACAGGAACCTAGGAGGTGGGGGGCATAGCCGGGGCAGCTGACCTGAACTAGCCAAGGAGCTATTCCATACCATGTGACATCATGCTCAGTATATAAATGGGGAGCGGGCTGGGGGGAGTTCTCTCGACTTTCGGTGGGGGAAGTGGCGGAGTGTCGGGTTCGGGGTGGTGAGCAGTTGCACTGTGCATCACTCTTTTTTGTATACTCGTTCATTAGTACCGTTGTTGTTGTTGTAATTTCTTTGTGTTGTTCCAGTAAACTGCCTTTATCTCAGCCCTCGAGGTTCCAGGTTTTTTGTGGTTTGTTTTTTTTCTTTTCTCTCCTCCGTCTCCCCCCTATCCCACCGGAGGGGGGCGGGAGGAGTGAGCAAGCGGCCGCGTGGTCCTTTGTTACCGGCTGGGCTGAAACCACGACAGATGGTCTCCAAACAGTCATGATGTACCGGTTCTCCTGTGTTCCCGCTGAGAAAAGAAGCTGGGTTGACAATGTTAGTGACTACAATCTCCACATCATCCTGCTCTACCAATATAGCTTGATATCTCAGGAATCTTTGTGGAGAGAGCCAATGTCCACCCTTTGCTTCCAGTACTGTTGATACTGTATGAGACACCAAAACAGTCATTTTCTGGCCCAGAGTAAACTTTCGGGCTTCCTGTATGTTTAGTATCACAGCTGCAACCGCCCGCAGGCATCCGGGCCAACCTTTCGCAGTCGTGTCTAACTGCTTAGAGAGGTAGGCAACTGCCCGTCGATATGGACCCAGGTTTTGTGCTAATATTCCCAGGGCAATGCCCTGCTTCTTGTGGGAGTAAAGAAGAAATGGCTTACTCACATCTGGGAGTCCTAAGGCCGGGGCCGACATCAAAGCCTTTTTCAGTAGCTCAAAGGCTCGTTCGGTCTCCTTGTTCCACTCAAGGTGTTTCTGCTCAGTGGCTGTCAGCGCATACAGTGGTTTAACAAGCAATCCATAATTATAGATCCACAATCGGCACCACCCCGTCATTCCCAGAAAAGTCCGTAACTCTTTTACTGTCTGAGGTCTCCGAGTTTGACATATTGCCTCTTTACGGGCCTGTCCCAAAGTTCTTTGTCCCGCACTAATTTCATAGCCCAAATAATTCACTTTGCGTTGCATTACCTGTGCCGCCTTCTTGGATACCCGGTACCCCTGGAGTCCCAGGAAATTCAGCAGACTCACCGTCCATGTCATACAATCTTTCTCTGTTTTGGTGGCGATCAGGATATCATCCACATACTGCAACAGCTTCCCCTCCTCAGACGGGGCTTCCCAGGACTCTAAGTCTTTCGCAAGCTGATTGCCAAAAATGGTAGGACTATTCTTAAATCCTTGTGGCAACACCGTCCAAGTGAGCTGGGTCTTTCGACCACTCTTGGGGTTTTCCCATTCAAATGCAAATAATTTTTGGCTGGCTTCATGGAGAGGGAGGCAAAAGAAAGCATCCTTCAAATCTAAAACAGTAAACCAAGTCAATTCAGGCGTTAATACGGTCAACAGGGTATATGGGTTCGCCACTACCGGGTAAAGATCTTCAGTTATCTTATTCACCGCCCGTAAGTCTTGGACCACCCGATATGACCCATCGGGCTTCCGAACAGGTAATATAGGGGTATTGAATTCAGACTCACACTCTTTTAATAATCCCAACTGCAAAAAATTTTCTATCACCGGCCGGATTCCTTCTCTGTCTTCCTTCTTTAGGGGATATTGTTTAATTCTTACTGGCTTTCGGCCTTCCTTGATCCTAACTTCAACAGGTGGAGCACTTTTCGCTCTTCCAGGTGCATCGGTAGCCCATACCCCTGGGTACACTTGCTTTAAGATGTCCTCGTTAATGCTTCCTTCTAGGGGGAGACTGGTTAAGGTTAGGCTCAATATTTGAATATATTGCTGATCTTTTACCTCCAGAGTAATTTCTCCCTTTTCGAATACAATTTTTGCTCCCAATTGTTCCAACAAGTCCCTTCCCAAAAGTGCCTTTGGGGAGTTGGGCATATATAAAAATTTATGAATGCCCCACTGTTTTCCTAATTTATATTCTAAAGGTTTACAAAAATATGCCTTTTCACTTTGGCCAGTCGCTCCTTTCACCATGACATAATCATCTCCCAGGGGCATCAAAGCTTGGTTCAGAACCGAGTATGTTGCCCCTGTATCTACCAAAAATTCTACCTCTTGTTGCGTTTTCCCTAGCTTAATTATAACCAGTGGATCCGCTAGGGTAGATTCCCCAGGTTCCCGTCAATCTCCTTTCACATGGGCTACCGTTCTTCCTGTTTGAGCCCTCTGATCCTCCTTCTTGTTCTTTGGGCATTCCTTTTTCCAATGACCAAATTTCTTACACAAAGCACATGGATCCTTGCCCAGTCGGGGCAAGTCTCGTCTAGGCCCTCTTCCTCTTTCTTCCTGGATAACAGCTATTAATTCCCTTTGCCCTTGCCTATATCCTTCTTCTCTGTTACTAAATACTCTCCATGCTTCATCCAGTAATATTTCTAAATTCCTACCCTCTGTAGGGCATAATTTCTGAAGTTTGTGCCTTATATCCCCTGTAGATTGACCCAAAAACAGGGAGACCAATTGTTGTACTCCTACCTCTGACCCAGGATCCAGCGGTGTGCTGCGGCACACTACATCCCTCAATCGATCCAGGAATTCAGATGGAGACTCGGAAGGACTCTGTTTGACTGCATATAAAGCTGACCAATTTATAGTTTTGGGGATTGCCCTCTCCATTCCTTTTGTAATCCAATCCTGATACCCCTGCAATCTTTCCATATGTGCAGATCTATTAACATCCCACTTTAGGTCTTGGAGAGGGAAATATTCCTTAATGTCCCCTCCTGTGATCTTATAATGATCTTCAGCTAGGTTCCCTGCTGTTTTTAAAATCAGCTGTTTCTCTGTCTCGGTCATATATTCCAATAATAGCTGTATATCCTTCCAATCAGGGTTATGCTGTTTTACAATAAATTGGAAATGCTTAGTTACACTTACCGGATCACTCCTATAATCTTTTGCAACCTTTTTCCATTCCCCTAGGTCAGCAGTAGAAAAGGGTACTTTGATTAACATCGTCCCACCATCCGGCCTCACCGCCTCTCGGCGAGGTGCTTGTAAAGCCATTGAGGTAGTTTTCTTCCTAGTACGGGAAGATACAGGGCTGTCCGGGGGGGTGTCGTGGTTTAACCCCAGCCAGCAACTAAGCACCACGCAGCCGCTCACTCACTCCCCCCCCATCCAGTGGGATGGGGGAGAAAAATCAGGAAAAGAAGTAAAACTCCTGGGTTGAGATAAGAACGATTTAATAGAACAGAAAAGAAGAGACTAATAATGATAATGATAACACTAATAAAATGACAACAGTAGTAATAAAAGGATTGAAATGTACAAATGATGCGCAGGGCAATTGCTCACCACCCGCCGACCGACACCCAGCCAGTCCCCGAGCGGCGAATCCCTGCCCCCCACCACTTCCCAGTTCCTAAACTAGATGGGACGTCCCATGGTATGGAATACACTGTTGGCCAGTTTGGGTCAGGTGCCCTGGCTGGGCATGAGAAGCTGAAAAATCCTTGACTGTAGTCTAAACACTACTGAGCAACAACTGAAAACATCAGTGTTATCAACATTCTTCACATACTGAACTCAAAACATAGCACTGTACCAGCTACTAGGAAGACAGCTAACTACATCCCAGCTGAAACCAGGACAGGGGGTCGGAGTTCTATCCGAGTCTGCATCCTGTTCCTGTGGTCGAGGGGGAGGCTTAAACAAATCAGTTAGATCTTGTTCTGGTGCCTGATGGATTTTATTTGTCTTTGTACATCTTTGTCCAATACTACATGCCGAACAACACTGCCTCAGTTTACCTCTAAGCTCCTTGTTGTTTTCTCGCTCAACTGCGAGCACCATGGGGTCCTGTGGGGGTACCATTCCACAGTCCCTTTGCCACTCTGGATGGTTTCGGAGGGTGGAAAACATGTCTGCATATGAAACCTCATCCCATTTCCCTTCTCTCCTTAAAAACAGCATTAGTTGTAATAGAGTATTATAATCTATTGACCCATTAAGTGGCCACTTAGCATCACCTTCTAACTTATACAACGGCCACCATTGATTGCAGTACTTAATAAGGTTCTTTTTTATTTTCCGTACCTCCGGCCCCAACAATATCTTTCCAGTGGGCAATTACACAACCCAGAGGACTCTTCCTCAATATTCCCCCTTGATTGTTTCCCATTTTATAACTCCTCCTTTTAATAAGCTTCCATGCAAATCATTTCTTACACCTCTTTATAGTCTTCTCCCAGTTTTCCTCCCACACGTCCCGAATTTCCGGGATTAAATTTTCCTTTCCACACACCAATTTCACTATTTAGGCTACCTTTCCAACCACAAACAATCTCAACTGTATACGTAGCCCGTCCCCTCTTATCCCAGGGAGTCCAAACCCCACACTCAGGGCATTCAATATCCCCTCCACAATCTATTTGCAACCTCTGTTCACACCACACACATTCCAGGACATATGAGGGCATACACTCATTTCCTGGATGTAAAAGGACACCATTCAAATACCCACATTTATGCCATGCACCATACAGGGACTTTCTTATACCAACACCACAAAATGATTAAGATAATCAAACTCAAACTTACAATTACAACCCTAACATATAAATTCAAGTTCCAAATCATCAGTGAGTCACACTTCATTCGTCTCCGGCCGTACCCCTTGTGGAGTTACGAAACTGCGGATCAGAACTCCACACACGCTCCGCAGATGAGCCGTGTCTCTTTTACTCAAACATTCAATCCACAGTTTTAGACATTTACACATTAACAAGCATATATACACATATAAATCTCAACATAACATTTCCACATACTCACACAAAATCTTTAACATTAAATTTCCAAACATTCACATCATACAAGCATCGCTCCAGTTGACAACCTTTCAGCAGCTGCAAAAATGTACCAAGCGCAATTGCGAGGGGGTCCACTTACCCCAAAAATGTACCAGGCGCAATTGCGGGGGGGTGCGCTTACCCTTCTCCTGCCTCTTATATACCAGTCATCGACAGGTCCGTCCTGGCTCCCGATACTGGGATGCAGCGGTCACCCCGGATTTGCTCGATCTACCCCCAAGATCGCTGGCGGCCGCTCTATCGGTCAGCAAATCCCCCCTTGTTACCATACAGGGTACCCTCCTCCCATACGGGGACTACGCTGCACGCCAGACGTCTCTGCGCGATTTACCAGCTGCCCCGGCCCGTACGATTTACAGGCTCCCTCTGAGACACATACCGTTTTGTCCGCGGCTTCAGGAGGTTGTTGTCTGCTCCCGCGGTGAGCAGCTGGCAGCGGAGGCTCCTCCGAGGAAAGTGCTCGGGGCGTGCCTAGGGGCGTCCGCTCCGCAGTCGGTCCCGCAGCTGAGCAGAGTCTCCTGCCTGGCTCGCCAAACTGACGTGCGGAAAACAGACTCCACAATCAGTGAGATTGTAAAGTAGGTATGTTCATTCAGCGCTGGGCAGCATGGGGGGTAGTCCCACCAAAGTCGTGCGCGCCTGATTTGGCAGTTCACTTTAAATTTATACAGTCAAGTGTTACATATACATAGAGTTTCGCAATACGCCTATACATAGGCATTACCTATCCCCGCTTCATATTAAAATTAGCTCTAGGAAGTCATTTCCATAGTCTCCTCTCAACTGCGCTTGCGCAGTGCCTCCTTATGGCGGTCGTCTGGTGGTCGTGAAGATGAAGGCTGTATGTCTTCTTCACGGTGAACTCTTAACCTTCTGTCCCTGCGCAGACTCAGTCGCTCCTTGGCATTTATCCAAATCACAAGGCCGGTCTTGGCTGGTTCTTGGGGTCGACTGCTGCTTCTTATCAGGGACTATCTCCTGCCCCAGCCAGCCTCAACAATGCAAACGTTAAACATCACTTCTCATCCCCTTGGGCCATGTCTACCTCTATTGAAATTTCTTTAACTTCATTATAAGCTAGATAATTATTAAACAATTCCTATCTACATCCATATATCTACTATATCTACTAAGGTTCCTTTGGTTCCCCGTCTCACCAGTTTGGGTCAGCTGTCCTGGCTGTGTCCCCTCCCAAGTTCTTGTGCCCCTCCAGCCTTCTTGCTAGCTGGGCACGAGAAGCTGAAAAATCCTTGACTTAGTATAAATACTACTTAGCAACAACTGAAAACATCAGTGTGTTATCAACATTCTTCTCATACTAAATCCAAAACATAACACTATACCAGCTACTAGAAAGAAAATTAACTCTATCCCAGCCAAAACCAGGACAAACATGCTTAATAGTAATAAAAATTTTGTTAGGGAAAAAAAAGCCCGAAAAAGCTCCACCCCTTGAGGAGGGCCCCTTTACTGGTCAAAAGGCATGCAGCAGTTCTCTCTCGTTATTTCTTAAGCTCCACCCCCATGAACTAAGGCAATCCCCATTTTCAAAATCTTGGTCAGAATTTTAGAGCTGTCAATCCAGTGTCCTTATCTTTTGCTTATCCTAAATGTCCCTTATAATGCATGATGGTTTTGATCTAGAGCAAATCTGCATTTTCATTGGTGATGCACTGGAGGAGCAGAGGAATGTGCAGATTAGTGGAAGAGTAAGAAATCAAAAGTAGAAATTGTAAAGCATGCCTCCTAATATGTAATTGTGTTATCTGTGTGGAATAATTATTCGGTATTTCTTCTCCTTCCTCCACTATTGTGGAATGGTATCATAAAGTCTTAGAAATCAGCACAGGTCCAGCAGCGGTGGGATTCCAATTAGAGCGTATAAATAAGTAAGTGACACAAGTTGCCGGGGTGAATGTGGGGTAGGTTGACCCTGGCCAGCAGCTGAGCACCCACACAGCCACTTGCTCACTTCCCTCACCCCCACAGCAGGATGGGGGAGAGAATAGGAAGAGCAAAAGCAAGAAAACTTGTGGGTTGAGATAAAGACAGTTGAATAAGTAAAGGAAAAAGAAAGAAAAAAAAAAACAAAACAAGCCATGCAAAAACAGTCACTCACCACCTCCCACAAGCAGACCAATGCCCAGACAGTCTCTGAACAACAGCCACCTAGGAAGACAAAAAAAAAACCAAACCAAAAAACCCACCCTCTTCAGTCTGTGCTGCATGTTGGTGGATGTTATGACAGCGATAACATCCTAACCTTTCAGAAAACTTTCTGTTAGCTGAACACCTTACTAATATAATCTGTAACAATTCCTCTCTGCCATGCCTTCCTCCTCACACTTTTCCCCTGCTCCAGCATGGGTCCTCCACAGGACGCAGTTTCTGCCAGAACTTGCTCCTGTGTGGGCCCCTCTCCACGGGCCGCAGTTCCTGTCACGAGAGCCTGCTCCAGCATGGCCTGTCCACAGGCTGCAGTTTCCTTCAGGGAATATCCACCTGCTCTGGCATGGGGTCTTCCACAGGCTGCAGGGAATACATGTTCCACCATGGTCTCTTCCATGGGCTGCAGGGGAATCTCTGCTCTGGTGTCTGGAACACCGCCTCCCTCTCCTCCTTCTCTGACCTTGGTGTTTGCAGGATTGTTTCTCACATTTTTTTCCCCATCACTCCTCACATTGCCATGCAGCATTTTGCCCTTTCTTCAATATGTTTTCACAGAGGCACCACCAGCTTTGCTGATTGGCTCGGCTTTGGCCAGCGGTTGGTCCGTTGCCAAGCCAGCTGGAATCACCTGTGTCTGGCACGGGGCAGCCCCTGGCCGCCTTCTCACAGAGGCCACCCCTGCATGACCCCCCTCCCCCAACCTTGTCACATAAACCCAATACAGTGTGCTACAGCAAAATGAAGTCTGGATGAGGCTGATCAGTAATTTTAGGGCACTGCGAGGGCCAACAGCTCCCTGGGGGTCACAAAGGGGGAATCCCCAGGCCAGCGGGGCATGAGCCTTGCCAACCAGGGCTTGTCCTACTGCCTCCAGTGAGGGAGCAGGGCAGGCCGGAGGGAGGGCATCTTCTTAAGAAGTTCAACAATTAGGGTGATCAGGAAGTTGAGCTTCAGGGCCCTGCTATGCCACATACTTTCTGTGCAAGTAGCAGTCACAAATATGCTCTGTGCCTCACAGCACATCTGACAGAGAGCACCAGCTCATTCACAGCAAGGTCAAGAACATAAGATGTCCCTTTCTCTCATCCACATCATCCCTCACAGCCTACTCCAGAGCCGTTTTATCTCAGAAATATATACACAACAGAAAGAGGGTATCCTTTTAATAATTTAAGGAGCAAGTGGTAACAAAATTGCCTTCCTACCACAGCTTCTGGGTTCATACTGGTTTTGTGCCTAGGAGCAGATATCAAGCTCAAGTTTTGCAATATTGAGACTCAGCCAGTGTGGGCTTCACAGAGGCACTGAAGTTGCCAGCAGTTCTCACACTTGCCACCTGCAGAAGGAGGGACAACAGAACCCCCATATGATATATGAACCCCAGGCTGGTTCATTTTTCATCTCTAATGTAAGCAATGGCAGAGAGAGAGAGAGTTTGATTAGGGCATGCTAGAATAACAATAAAGTGGGAGAGGAGGTCCCAGCAGAGTCAGCTGCGTGTCAGGCTCCCAGTTCATGCTGCCCAGCCCTGCCACTGCACGATGAAGATCCCTCAGAGTCAGATCCCAGTCTTACAGGGAAATCATATGGGATGGGGAAGGGGCGATGTGGGGGGTGAGGAGAGAAAGAAAGCAGGGAGGGGGAAACAGCCCTTTTCCTTTATAACAGAGCAGGTTCAGTTCACAACTGACACTTGGCTCTTCGTTACAGTGAATTGTAGAGAGGCAGCCTTTTCACTAATTATTAATGATCTGCTAAAGCAGCCACTCTGAAGTCATGTTATTTCCAAACTGTACAACTAGGAAATATCTTAATGAAATGTGCTGTGGTCCAGATCCACAACTGGTATAAAGCAGACCATGAACATTCACACCGGTCCCCTCCTACAAAATCCTTAGCTCCTTACCCCAAGCTATAGTAGTCCGTACTTTCAGCACTGAACCCCTGTGGTGGGTTGACTCTGGCCAGCAGCCAAACACCCACCCTGCCTCTCGCTCACTCCCCTCTCCTGCGGGATGGGGAGAAAATAGAAAGAAGGCAAGACGACTCGTGGATCAAGATAATGACAGTTGAATAAGGAAAGCAAAAACTGTTCACACAAGCAAATCAAAAAGAGGAATTCATTCACTACTTCCCATCGGCAGGCAGATGTCCAGCCACTTCCTGGAAAGCAGGCCCTCATCACGCTTAAATGGTTGCTTGGGAAGACAAATGCCATAATCATGAATGCCTCCCCGTCCTCCTCTTTCCCCTGAGCTTTTATTGCTGAGTGCGACATCATATTGGTGAGTTGGGGTCCGCTGTCTTGGCTATGTCCCTTACCAACCTCTTGCCCACCCCCAGCCTACTTGCTGGGGGGGGGGCAGCAGAGGGGGAAGAGAGTGAAAGCCTTGACAGTGTGCAAACACTGTTCAGCAATAGCCAAAACAGTGGTATGTTACCAACACTGCTTTAGCCACAAATGCAAAACACAGCACCATATGGGCTTCTATGAAGAAAGTTAACTCCATCCCAGCCAGACCTAGTACAACCCTTCAGTTCAACTCCTGATGAAACAGCTGGAAGAGATTAATTTTAATCCTAAACTGAAAGAGCTATGGTACACATCATGTATACACTTTGAGGTTTCTTTGGCCAAAAGAAATGTGTAACCCACCAGTTAGCATGTTAGAGGGTTCCCTTCTGTGTCTTATCCAGAGAAGATGCTAGTTGTTAGAGCTACCAATTACAAAATGTTATTTCAAACCTTATCAGCAGTTTATGCAAGTAGCCCGGAAAGTCCCTGATGTCCTATGTGTCAGCCACATTACACATAAAAGGAAACAAAACAGAAAAAAAGAAAAAAATAATCAAAGACTTTTTGGATAGGTACTGTGTATATTTGACACTTCAAATAACTCGTATGTCTATGCAAAGTGTAATGACAGGTTAAACAAACGTCTAGGTTTTCTAAACCAAATTACCACTAAATGTCAGTTCTATATTTGACTAACAGAGGTGATCAACTTGCATCCAAATTGAACTTCTGAGTCTGTGAAAGTTTCAGTTTAAGATTTTAGTTCGGATTAATTACAAAAATGGAGGATTCAAGCTGCTTCATATCTAGACACGTTGTTTGCTTTTGTATTTAATAAAAATAGCTTTCCCAGTTAGAAAATAGGTGCAGGGAGGGGGCAGGTTGCTTTCTTCAATACTATAGGAATAATTTTCTAGAGAAGCCCCTCAATAGGAACAGTGATGACAAGAAGTTTAACTGATTTCAAGAGGCAGCTACTACCTACATTTTATGAAACGGGCCATCTACAGCGGAGGGCTGGCTTCTATAATCTATAAAGTCATTTTTCCTAGGTTAAAAATATTTCACCCTCTAAAAAGGTAAATATAAAAACCTACAGAAACCACTGATTTCAGTGGGATTTGGATGAGTCACCAGAAGATATCTGACTGAATGCCACTATGTCGCTTACTTTTTCTCTCATCTAACGCCCTCCGTATTTTCAAGATCACCTTCCTTGACGTTTGAGTCATTTATCCACTGTACCATGAACACGTCTTTAATTAGAAAGAAAAGCCCACAATTTCTTTTATTCTTATTAAATTAAGTATAGAGGCTATTCTTCAACACAGATAATGAATTATCCCATTTTGGATACACAACAGCTTTATCTGAGCTTTTTTGCTTGCTTTCTTCTACTATACTATGACAGACACCATAGCATTTCTGTTACAGAAACTTTTTTGTTTGTAAACTTCCATAACTTCACTTTGCTTTGTTCTATTCGCTCAGGAACAATGGAAGAGTAACTGAAGGTTTTCATCCTCTCTTTCCCGCAAGGGAAAGTCTGGCCTCACCCTTGATCTCTGGACGACATCAGTTTAGGAGATTTTAGACTGACTACTGATGAGCAACTTGCCATGGGTGCCACCCAGAACATGAGAGTCCATTCTCAAGTGGGAAAGCAGGAAGAAAATCTGAAATTATTCCCTTTTTTTATTTCTAGCCGAATACCCAGAGATGAGCACAGAAGGAAACAAGACAAGTGAAATCCTGGACTTCCTGAAGGAAGTGAGGATTTTGGCAGGTACAACGCTGTGGAAAGGATTTCATACACCATCATTTGGAAATTCATATTTGAACACGCAGCCAAGCTACTGCTGCAAGGTCTTAACCATCTTTGCTCTTATCAAAAATCAAATTGCACCTTTTAAAAATAATTCAAAACGCTAAATACCACCCCCTTTTTAATGGATGTTGTTATGTGAGCTTTTAAAATGACTAGCCATTAGCTGTCACTTCAGATATTTTATAGTGGGTTTTTTCCTCTCAGAAATCTAATTTTTCCCATCTGTTGAGCTTCCTGTCCTGCTATTGGTATAGGTTTGCTTAAGTATTTATCTTGTTCTTGCAATTAGTGGGCTTAGGAAAAAAAAAAAAAACAAAAACCAAAACAAACCTGTTTTCCAATAATAATAATTCCAATAATTGTCAAATGAGATCTGCAGTAATTCTCTCTCTCTCACTTTATACAAACACATACACGCACACATATATATGTAAAAACAGCCTCTTTGGCAAAGCAGCAGCAGGACCTATGGCAATCAGTAAGAGTAGTTCCACCCAGTGTCTAATGAAAAGGTAGAGAAAAACCACAACCCAAACCAGAACAGATGTTTGTCTTAATGTCTTCACAGTTCTGAGCTGTCCATGCTAATTTCTTTGTGATATGGAGGAATATAACAATTCGATTCACATCAATAATTTATTTTATTTCTGAAATTTAATACACTCATTTTTAAAAGTAAACTTTAAAAATATTTAAAAAGGAGAGATGTTAAATTAAATTGCATCTTTCTATTCCAGTTCATTTATCACTCTCATAGAGAGGAAGGTTTACCTCTCTCACTATGAAGAAGCAAACTGTTACCAATTCCTATTTTAGACCTTGAAACTGTGAGAAGATATCCAAATTGTACAATAGAACTTAAATAAAACCTCTGATTAGTTTTAGAACATGCTGTATAATTAGTCTGACTTCTTGTGGTAAACATGGGAATATTCATTTGTTTATTGGCATAATGAAACTATCAAGCAAGTAGATGAAATATCCAAAAGACGGTAACAGCAGTGTCCTTGCCGAGTTCTACAAATAAATAGGCTATCAGCAGTAGATATATTAAAATTGGGATTGGTGACTGATATAGATATATATGAAACAAATGCAATCATTTCCCCATATAGAACACAGCAATCACATATTTTAGTTTACCAAGATTTTTAAAAGATCAATAATCTTGCACGATCAGAGTAGATGAAATTGTTGACTTCTAAATAAAACATGCAGATTTACAAATCTCTTAAGAATCTTTCAGGGTAAACTAGATCCTGAGAACTTTATCTTCTGTTAAAGAGGACACTTAAAAGTATCTTTAAGCAAATATTAAAGACATGCCATGAACAGAGAAGGAAGGATGAAAGCTAAGCATATCTAAATCTTTAATTACTTCACAAAACACATATTCTGACAGTACATTTGTGCAGGACTTTTATCTACACAGTGAAAAGAACATAGGTTCCCTAAGATTTTCATTTTATAAGATCCGTGCAATTCAGATGTGTTTGAAAACGCAGGCAAAATAGGACCACTGAGAAACAATTATGACACCATGTTTTTTCAAACAAACATTGGAAGAACTGAAGCTCTGTTAAACAGCGTGTTCATTCTTAAAACTAAAAGCTTCCCTTTTTGGTCTTGGGTGCTCAAGAGAACTGACTGTAATAGAGAGTGTTAGAGGAAAATATATCATGCTGGACACAACAGCCTGAGACAGGCGAGGCTGCTGCTGCTCCATGTCCCTAGGTCCAAACAGTAGCAAAGCTGAAGATGCATTCCCAGCAGGGACATGCACAGAGCACACATATACACCACATATATACGTATATACATGGCTGGCCACACAGATCACTGACAGACACTCAGAGCACTCACGTGAACAGAGACAGCACCAACAGCCTCATTCTACTCATAGCTGGCCCCTGGATCCGTCTCCCCAGCTGCTGGCACCTGGATATACGAGCCCCTGAGGCCGCAGCCCCACTTCAGTTGCTGGTATAGACCATTGCACGCGCGCGCACACACACACACACAGAGCTGGCCGGGACTTCCCAGGTCCCAACAGCTGACCCCTCCCGTGCTCTCACCCTTAGAGATACACAGGCACTCTCACACCCAGACCTGGACCTCAGACAGTGTCGTGGTTTAACCCCAGCCAGCAACTAAGCACCACGCAGCCGCTCACTCACTTCCTCCCCCACCCAGCGGGATGGGGGAGAGAATCGGAAAAAAAAAGTGAAAACTCGTGGGTTAAGATAAGAACGGTTTAATAGAGCAGAAAAGAAGAAACTAATGATGATAATGATAACACTAATAAAATGACAATAGTAATAATAAAAGGATCGGAATATACAAAACAAGTGATGCACAATGCAATTGCTCACCACCCACCAACTGACGCCCAGTTAGTCCCCGAGCGGCGATCCCCCCACCCCCACTCCCCCCAGTTTATATGCTAGACGTGACGTCACATGGTATGGAATACCCCGTCGGCCACTTTGGGTCAGCTGCCCTGGCTGTGTCCCCTCCCAACTTATAGAATCATAGAATCGTTTAGGTTGGAAAAGACCTTTAAGATCATCGAGTCCAACCGTCAACCCAACACCACCATGCCCACTAAACCATGTCCTGAAGTGCCATGTCTACGCGGTTTTTTGAACACCTCCAGGGACGGTGACTCAACCACTTCCCTGAGCAGCCTGTTCCAAAGCCTGACAACCCTTTCAGTAAAGACATTTTTTCTAATATCCAACCTAAACCTCCCCTGGCGCAACTTGAGGCCATTTCCTCTCGTCTTATCACTAGTTACTTGATAGAAGAGACCAGTACCCACCTCACTACAACCTCCTTTCAGGTAGTCGTAGAGAGCGATAAGGTCTCCCCTCAGCCTCCTCTTCTCCAGGCTAAACAACCCCAGTTCCCTCAGCCGCTCCTCATAAGACTTGTGCTCCAGGCCCCTCACCAACTTGGTTGCCCTCCTCTGAACACGCTCCAGCAACTCAGTGTCTTTCCTGTAGTGAGGGGCCCAAAACTGAACACAGTACTCAAGGAGCGGCCTCACCAGTGCCGAGTACAGGGGGACAATCACTTCCCTGCTCCTGCTGGCCACACTATTTCTGATGCAGGCCAGGATGCCGTTGGCCGCCTTGGCCACCTGGGCACACTGCTCGCTCATCTTCAGCCGGCTGTCAGCCAGCACCCCCAGGTCCTTTTCTGCCGGGCAGCTTTCCAGCCACTCTTCCCCAAGCCTGTAGCGCTGCATGCGGTTGTTGTGACCCGAGTGCAGGACCCGGCACTTGGCCTTGTTGAACCTCATACGATTAGCCTCGGCCCATCGATCCAGCCTGTCCAGATCCCTCTGTAGAGCCTTCCTACCCTCGAGCAGATCAACCCTCCCTCCCAACTTGGTGCCGTCTGCAAACTTACTGAGGGTGCACTCGATCCCCTCGTCCAGATCATTGATAAAGATATTATAGAGAACTGGCCCCAAAACTGAGCCCTGGGGAACACCGCTTGCGACCGGCCACCAACTGGATTTAACTCCGTTCAACACAACTCTCTGGGCTCAGCCATCCAGCCAGTTTTTTACCCAGCAAAGAGTACACCTGTCTAAGCCATGAGCCGCCAGCTTCTCAAGGAGTATGCTGTGAGAGACAGTGTCAAAGGCCTTGCTGAACTCGAGGTAGACAACATCCACAGCCTTCCCCTATGACCAGGTGACCCGCCCAGTGGATGAGAAGGAGATCAGGTTGGTCAAGCAGGACCTGCCTTTCATGAACCCATGCTGGCTGGGCCTGATCCCCTGCTTGTCCTGCACATGCCGTGTGAGCGCACTCAAGATGAACCGCTCCATAATCTTCCCCGGTACCGAGGTCAGGCTGACAGGCCTGTAGTTCCCCGGATCCTCCTTCCAACCCTTCTTGTAAATGGGCATCACATTGGCAAGCCTCCAGTCATCTGGGACCTCCCCTGTTGACCAGGACTGCTGATAAATGATGGAGAGTGGCTTGGCAAGCTCCTCTGCCAGCTCCCTCAGTACTCTCGGATGGATCCCATCTGGTCCCATAGGCTTGTGAGTGTCCAGGTGGCAAAGCAGGTCATTCACTGCTTCCTCCTGGATTATGGGGGGTATATTCTGCTCTCCGTCCCTGCCTTCCAGCTCAGGGGGCTGATTACCCTGAGGATAACTGGTGTCACTATTAAAGACTGAGGCAAAGAAGGCATTAAGTACCTCAGCCTTTTCCTCATCTCTGGTGGCAATGTTCCCCTCTGCATCCAATAAAGGATGGATATTCTCCTTGGCTCTCTTTTTGTTGTTAACGTATTCGTAAAAACATTTTTTGTTGTCTCTTACAACAGTGGCCAGACTGAAGTTCTAGCTGAGCTTTTGCCTTTCTAATTTCCTCTCTGTATGACCTAACAAGATCCCTGTACTCTTCCTGAGTTGCCTGCCCTTTCTTCCAAAGATGGTAAGCTCTCCTTTTTTTCCGGAGTCCCAGCAAAAGCTCCTTGTTCAGCCAGGCCGGTCGTCTTCCCCAACGGTTCGTCTTGCGGTGCATGGGAATAGCTTGCTCCTGAGCCTTTAAGACTTCCTTCTTAAAGAATGTCCATCCCTCCTGGACCCCTTTGCCCTTCAGGACTGTCTCCCAAGGGACTCTCTCGACCAGTGTCCGGAACAGGCCAAAGTTTGCCCTCCGGAAGTCCATAGTGGTGGTTTTGTTGACCCCCTTCCTTACCTCACCAAGAATCGAGAATTCTATCATTTCATGGTCGCTAAGCCCGAGACGGCCTCCGACCACCACATCTCCCACCAGTCCTTCCCTGTTTGTAAACAGTAGGTCTAGCGAGGCTCCTCCCCTGGTAGGCTCACCTACCAGCTGTGTCAGGAAGTTACCTTCCACACGCTCCAGGAACCTCCCAGACTGCTTGCTCTCTGCTGTGTTGTATTTCCAGCAGACGTCCGGAAAGTTGAAGTCCCCCACGAGAACAAGGGCACACAATTGTGAGACTACTGCCAGCTGCTTGTAGAATGATTCATCTGCCTCTTCAGCCTGGTTGGGTGGTCTATAACAGACTCCCAGCACAATATCCCCTTCCCCCTTCAAACCTAGTTTAAAGCCCTCTCTATGAGCCCCGCCAACTCATGAGCGAGAATCCTTTTCCCCCTTTGAGATAGCTGGACTCCATCTGTCGCCAGCAGGCCCGGTGCCGTGTAAACCTCCCCATGATCAAAAAAACCAAAATTCCACCGATGGCACCAGCCTCTGAGCCACGTGTTAATCAGGTGTGTTTTCCCATTCCTTTCAGTATATTTCCCTGCCACTGAAGGGACTGAGGAAAACACTACCTATGCTCCCGATCCTTCCACTAATCGCCCCAGTGCCCTGAAGTCCCTTTTAATTGCTTTTCCCACGGTTGCCCCTGGCAACGCCCACGCTGCGTCAGCCTCGCTCGCGAGAGCTGCCGGCTCTGGATGGGTCTCTCTGCTCTTCCTCGGGGTTCCCGGGCTCTGGGAACCTCCTTGTCTGCCTCAATCTAGCGCTCGGCTGCCAAACTTACCGTTGTCGCTGCTGGTCTCGTTGCCAACTGACAACAGCCTTCTTGCTGGCTGGGCACGAGAAGCTGAAAAATCCTTGACTTTAGACTAAACATTACTTAGCAACAACTGAAAACATCAGTGTTATCAACATTTTTCTCATACCAAACTCAAAAACATAGCACTATACCAGCTACTAGGAAGACAATTAACTCTATCCCAGCTGAAACCAGGACAGAGAGTCACTTACCCCCTTGCTCCCAGTCCACTTCACCTACTCCTCAGCTAGTCCAGCTTGATCTTCACTTGTGATCACACTCACTCACATACCTGCACTTGTTCCAGTCGCTGGCACCACAGATACACAGGCCCTCCGACTCATGGTCTGACTCCAGTTGCTGCACTCACACCCCCATACACACACATACACACAGAATAGAGAGCCCTCAGCCAGGAAAGAGTTAGAAAGTGTCGTGGTTTAACCCCAGCCAGCAACTAAGCACCACGCAGCTGCTCACTCACTCCCCCCATCCTGGGTTGAGATAAGAACGATTTAATAGAACAGAAAAGAAGAAACTAATAATGATAATGATAACACTAATAAAATGACAACAGTAGTAATAAAAGGATTGGAATGTACAAATGATGCGCAGGGCAATTGCTCACCACCCGCCGACCGACACCCAGCCAGTCCCCGAGCAGCGATTCCCTGCCCCCCCACTTCCCAGTTCCTAAACTAGATGGGACGTCACATGGTATGGAATACACTGTTGGCCAGTTTGGGTCAGGTGCCCTAGCTGGGCATGAGAAGCTGAAAAATCCTTGACTGTAGTCTAAACACTACTGAGCAACAACTGAAAACATCAGTGTTATCAACATTCTTCACATACTGAACTCAAAACATAGCACTGTACCAGCTACTAGGAAGACAGTTAACTATATCCCAGCTGAAACCAGGACAGAAAGGAATTTAATAAGAAGATAGGACAGACTGCGCTGATCAGGCGCAGGGCATAGCCAGACAAGCGTATTGACCAGCAAACTATTTACATGCAACTGGCCCTTTTTATCCCCTTACCCCTCTATTTGTCCACACTATGGCTTTAATGCCTCTGACATGGAAACACCATTGCAGTTCCAGCCAGGCTTCTGCTCCAAGCAGCAGCACGGCCAGGACTAGCAGAATCTTCTCCAGCAGGCACAGCAGCAGCAGAGCCCATGCCTCCAGTGCAACAATGAAACTTCCAGTGACTAGTTTCTTCCTTTTTTAGTTCAGAAAAAGAGTGGCCAAAAGAAATCCTCCCCTTTGTTATAGGTCTGAAAAATATCAGAAATTACTATATGTAACCAAATACCAAAGGATGGCCCCCGAGCGGTTAGCTCTCGCTGCCACCCCAGGCCCTGTGGGCCCTTGGAGGGCAGTGGGCCCTGGGCTCTCCCAAGTTTCAGGAGAGGAAAGATCTCCTGTGACCTCTCTGATGGCCTGTGGGCACGGCCTGAGGCCGCAGCCTGGCCCAGCTCTTCTCTGTGCTGGGCGTCGGCCACGCCAGGCCCCGAGAGCTGCCTCCTCTCCGGGGCCGCGGCGAGGGCCTCGGAGCGAGGGCGCTGCTGTTTTGCACGTCTCCGGGAAGCGGCGGGGCGGGGCTGAACAGCTCCGGAGCGCAGCGCAGTGCCCATGTTCTGGAGACGGCGCAGATGTGTATGGCGGCGGCGAGGCCGGGAAGCCCCGCCGCGGCGGCCCTTTCCTCACAGAGGGCGATCCCGGAAGCGAGCTCAGCGAGCGCTCTCCCCGCCCACTTCGGGACCCCCCGGGTTTCTGTGGCGTGGGGCACCCCGGCGGCGGGGCGGGGGTAACCCTTACCTGCGGGAATGGTGGGAGACGGGATCCCCGCGCGCGGGGGGGGGGGGGGGGGGGGGGCAGGGCGGATGGGGGATCTCACGCCGCAGCCGGTCTCCCCCGACGAGATGCTCCTTTTTTTGGTCCACCCGACCAATCGGACGCAGCGGCTGGATTCTACGGAAGCCGGGATGGGCCCTTCGTGGCGGCAGCAGGACTGTCCCCTGCCGACCATAACGCATTGCGCAGGGTGCACCACCACCATCGAGTCCTCCTGCGGCTTTAACGCCTCTGACATGGACACACCATTGCAGTTCCAGCTGGGCTTCTGCTCCGAGCAGCGGCAGCAGCACGGCCAGGACAAGCAGAGTTTTCTCCAGCAGCCACAGCAGCAGAGGCCATGCCCCCAGTGCAACAACTGCACCTACTATGGGGCCGCTGCGGCAGCAGCGGGGGATAACCTGCCCTCGCTGCTCCGCACTTCTTCACCCCTCTCGGGCGCCTTCAGGACTCACTCCTCGCTGCTCTCCGCCTCCTCCCGGCAGGGCAGCCAGTTGAACGTCAGCGAACTCACCCCCTCCAGCCATGCCGGCTCGTCCAGGCAGCCCCACCAGTACCACCAGTGCCATAGCCTGCAGCAGCAGCAAGCAGCCAGTCCCAGCAGCAGTGTCAGCAGCGGCAGCACCCACCATCACCACTACCAGCAGCGTCGGGAGAGCAACCCCTTCGCCGAAATAGCCATGAGCAGCTGCAGGTACAACAGCGGCATCATGCGGCCGCTCAGCAACCTGAGCTCATCCCGCAGGAACCTGCACGAGCTTGACCCCGAGTCTCAGCCGCTCCATCCGCCGCTCGCCAGCCCCATAGCCGCTGCCCCGGAGATCGTGGTCTCCAAGCCCGAGCACAACAACTCCAACAACCTGGCGCTCTACAGCTCCAGCGGCGCGAACAACGGCGGGGGCAAGTCCAGCAAGAAGAAGAACCAGAACATCGGCTACAAGCTGGGGCACCGCCGGGCGCTCTTCGAGAAGCGCAAGCGCCTCAGCGACTACGCGCTCATCTTCGGCATGTTCGGCATCGTAGTCATGGTGATCGAGACAGAGCTGTCCTGGGGCGCCTACACGAAGGTACCTGCCACGCCGTCGGACCGCCTTCCTCTCGCTCTCGGCGCCGTCGGCGCAGCCCAACCCACGCCTCCCCCCCGCGTCCCGTCCCGTGCCCCTGCCGCGGGCTCCGTGCCCGCCCCGGCCCGCGGGCGAGGCCGGCTCGCGGGAAGGCGGCTCCGCAGCCAGCTGCACTCTCCTGTCAGCCGTTCAAATCCGTGCGGTCTAGCCGCCCCGCGCCGCCGTCCTCGCGGAAAGGCGGCTGCCGCCCGGCCCCGGCGTCACTTTGTTTCTCTTGGAGCCCAGCGCCGCGGGACTGTTCGGCCCTCGCCCGGCCCTGCCGTGAGACGTCCCTCGCCCTGAGGAGAGGTGCCCTGACCCCCCGGCAGCGCCGTGTGGGACCCACTGGTCCTCCGCCCTGAAACGAGATGCTCCCCCCGCGGTTCTGCAACCGTGAGGCGAGGTGTCCCCCTCCCCCGGCCCCGCCGTGAGGCACCCCCCGGCCCCGACACCGTAAGGCGAGGCGACCCTCCCTCCCCTCCCAGTCCGGGCTCCGCTGCTCACAGTGGGGCTGGGGAGCCCGGCGGGGCGGGAACGGTCCCGTGCGTGTGGGTCTCTGACAGACAGTGGTGTCTTTCTGTTGCAGGAGTCTCTGTATTCCCTCGCTCTAAAATGCCTTATTAGCCTCTCCACGATTATCCTGCTTGGGCTCATTATTGTATACCATGCAAGGGAAATTCAGGTAATGTTTCACTTTATGAATTGCTGAGCGTTTACATATCTGTGGTTGCAGAGTCAGTTTTTCTGAAGGCTTTATTGTGGCAAGTACTTTGCACTTCCCGGTGATTCAGAAAACAAAAATAATCACTTAGTGCTTCCTGAACTTCAGTGAATGTATTTTATCCCTAGAGAGAAATAAGATAGGCTACACGGACACATTCATGCTAGGAAGCATTGCCTGTTAGGGACTGTTACCTGCAATTATGCTAGTAGGATTACTTAGTTCTGAGGTTGTAGCACACTTTCTCTATGACATACCTGCTGTTTTCTGTAGCAGATGTAGGGCAACAGTCTTTTATTTCCCAGTGACTAAATGTCATGCTGTGCATTTTTCTCTGGATAGCAGGGCTAATTATTAGGAAAGAGGCATCAGTAACTTCTAGGTATGTATTCTTCACCGTGCTGTTTCAGATACTAGCATACACTAGAAGAATATTTAAAAAGAGGGGGAAACCTTATGTTGGATTTGGTTTATTTAATGCCATAGAAATTACAGCCACTAGGAAATGTGACAGAGGAAAGCTGTCAAGACAGGTAAGGCTAAAGGTAGGGGGAATTTAATGAACAAAGCTATAGAGTAAGTCTAAAAATACTGTCACATGTCCTGTCCCAGGTACTTAGTTCTAATTTCAGTTGTCTTTTTTTTTTTTTGATCAAGAAATTACAATTTGACATTTCAGTTAAATAGAAACATATAAGAGAGAGTTTTCAAAGTTTTGAAGTGAAAAATACCTTATTTGTAGATACATTGGTGGTCTTGCTATGTCTAATTAGAGATACCTTGAGCTACAGGCAGAAATGACAGTTTTCAAGGGCAAGAACATCTTTTTCAGCAGTACCGATTAACAAAAAAGAGAAATTAAGAATTGTATAGTACCCTTCAAAGGCTCATAAAAATTCATATAAGTAAATATCTCCCCATTGTTTAAAAATCTGAGGAAGCTCAAGAGTGATTGTTCCATCAAGAGTCCAAACTAAATTAAAGCAGGAGATTGCCTCATGAAATATCTTTTTAATAATGCTTTTCTCGGGAGTTTCTTCTACTCTATAGCACTGGGGAAGAAATCTGGATATCTAGGAGCATCCTTTTTTTTTTTTTTTTCCCCCCTTGGAGTCTTTGGATGTCACTTCTTGACACTATCACCTGCATAGAAGGTTATTGGGAAGAAAGAATGGCAGTTTTAGGAGCATCTCACCCTCTTTGGGTCCCTGAAGCACATACATACAGGGAGAACTACATGAAAAGAAATTCCATATGTCCCAGCAATTGCTGAGTGTTGTAATGGTTCCTTGGCACCACAGGCTGTCAGGGATTAAGCCATTTCACAGTTGTTTGAGACAAATGATAGAGCCGAAAGTCTGGCCTGTAGCATTTAAAAATATTGAGCAATGCCTCAGAATATCTTTGGCGAGAGAAAGCAAAAAAGAATACTGTCAGTATCTGATTTAGAACAGAAGGAAAATATGGGGAGGCAGAATTTAACCTTATGTTAGTTTATGTGATCGTGTCCTTTCTTTGTTATCTCATAGAGTATTTGGGCTAGTGTTTTTATAATGATCTGAGGGACAGAGGTTAAAAAAGACATGGACAAACCTGATAAGTGTGTTGAGTAACACACACGTGTTTATTGAAACGGTTGTGGCTATGTTCCTCTCTGCATGTGCCCTGTCATAGTAACTATGATGTATATTATTCAGGTGTATTTTAATGTGCAGCTTTTGATGCTGCACATTGGAAAATATGGTACACAAAGACCATAAGTAGCCTGAGCCTCAGTTACACATCTCTTCCTGAGATGGTCAGATTTAATGCTGTCTTTGAGGGAAGCATTTCGAGCCTACTTAGCCACCAGCACACATTAACATGAAATTTTCTTTATGTGCACTGACATACACAGTGTGTATAGCAAGATATCAATAACCATGAAAAACTCATTTTGCATAGAGACACCAAATTTAAATAAATATACTATGCAAAAAAAAAATCATTTTTATGATGAAACTAAGTACCAGACTTTTACAATCACTCTTTTAAATTGGCATTTTTATAATTGGGGGTGTGTGTGTGTGTGTGTATGTGCATATACATGTATGAAATGATAGAATAGTCTAACTTCCCCATTTGAACAAACTAAGAATGTTTCATTCATGTAGATAGCTCTATCCACAAGATCTTGTGGATCAATTTCTAATGGCCTACTAGAAAATTTGGTCTTAACTCTGGATGTGGGAAACATTCTGGAAAATATAAGATAACAAGGCTTTCATGTAGTTTTGTGAAAAACATTATTCTTTGCCTTCTGTGCTTTGCGTGCAGAAGGTGTTTGATGCCTCATGGCTTTTATATAAGACTTAAACTTACTAACTTCTCTGCTCTGTGGCACTGTATTCAGGATGTAGAGTCCTCAGGCATTCCTACAGGCTCTCCAAGATTGAGGACAGGCCTTTGGATAATTTATAGACCATTTGATTATATGCCTTCTGATGATGGAAGAAGGTGTTTTTCATCCCCTAGTTAGGGAAAGGCTTGAGATGTCTCTCTCCAACCACCATATGATTTTCAATCATTTGTACTTAATACCTTCTTCCTCTCTGAGGACTGTAATGCTGGTTTTAGTTGCATAAGTGCTATTTTGGGGACTAGAAGCTATAGAAAAGTGTTTGGTCAAAAATTTGGTAGAACAGCAGCCACAGAGGCTATATTTTGCTAGTCTGTGTCATAGTTCCATCAGTTCTTTTATAAGGGTAAAGCGACTCCAGTATTTAACCATTTAAAATTTGGATTTTTAAATTAAACAGTCGCCACAATGCCTTTGTGAGTACAGTTGATTCTCCTTCTGCAAGGAATGCCTCAAGGCGTACAGCTGATGCTACTTTATCATTGTTTATCGCTTCCTTTTTATTCCTTATAGCAGAGCAGTGATACTGTTTTCACATTTGTTCTTCTACCGGGATTGTAAAGAAACTGGCCAATTTCCTTGTACTTTGCATTCACCAACATCCTCAGATAGCCTGCTAGGAATTTGTTTTGATATACTAATGATTTACAAAATTAATTTCTCTACTTTTCTTTTAAGTAGCTTCAGGGAGTCTCTGATCTAAGTTGTCATTGTGTGCAATCTGTCTACTCTGAACTTGTTTCTCTTTTTCTAATCTGGTGTTATATGAATTTAACACAAATTGTTATGTAAATACACAAACATCCATTAATATCTATGATGTGCTATCTATTTTTATATTTATACTGTGTGGTGTTAGAAACATCAAGTTTATTTATAGTTTAAGATTCATGTCTTATTTTTTACATACCACATGTTGGAAATGCATTATATAATTTCAGATTAAAATAACTTTTGAAAATTTGTCTTATAGAGTGCAGGCTAAGTAAAGGTAGATGGTAGTTCTGCATTTGAAGAAGCTTTACAGAACATTGATGAAGAACTTAAATTAGATTTCAATGTTAGGCTAATAATTAATAAGAAATTTGAAAGCTATGAGCAGGCGTAACATCTTTGACCTTGACTGGAGTTTGGCCTTCTGCATAGGCTGCAGAACTCAATTTTATAGGAAGAGCTTGTTCTCTCTTTATTACTAGCATCATTCCCCATTTGAATGGGGAGTAGCATCTTAAAATGAATGCATGGTTATTATAACAGAATTGACTGAAAGCAGCTGAGAGGGTATATATATACATATATATATATAAAAAAATATACACCCACTCACCCCCCTTTAAATTGTGCTGTTCAGCTGTTCTTTCTCTCCTTCATTCATTTTCCCTCCTTGCTTTCCGAATAGTAAATGTACACAACCAAGCAAGCAGGAATGCACAAATACCACTGCATTTTCCAAATTAAAAATTAACAATTGCATTTAGTAGGTTGCATAATTTCAAGCATATAAAATGTACATGAAATCCTGTACTAATTTCTATCTATTTTCAGTACATCCCAATTGACTTGTTATCCACAGCCTATTTTGTTCCAGAATGTTTGATATTCCTGTATTTCATGGACTGAATTGAGAGACACGGATTTGTATGGAAATTTACCTCATAAATATGATTTTGAAATGTTACTATTTTTTTTAAATAGGAATATTTGTCCTGGATCTGCGGTCCTCTGTGGCTTCTGGTGCTTTCTACCTTCTGTGTTTTCACCACCTAAATCTCATTATGTGACAGCTGAAGACATTATCACTTTCAAATATTATTTTTCTTAGAAGCAATTGGCTTAGCCGAAGTCAAGGGAAGTTGATAAGGATTTTCTGTGCCTGCAGACGTAACCCATTTCACTTAGCACTACTGAGAAACTTCTTTCTTTGTAGCATATTAGGATTTCTTCTGCTGACAACTGAATATGTTCTTAAGTATATGTTTCATAATGATATCCTAAAGTTTTTTAAAAAATGATTAAATATAATTTTCTTTTATGAAAATTGTAAGATCAAATTTTGATGTCTAAGTTTAACTCAACATTCTTCTATTCCCATCTTTTGAATCAAATCAATACTTAAGGTATCATTTTTCTTGAATTGCCTTTCTGCATATAGTATTCATATTGAAATCTGTGAAGATGGTAGGTAAAAAGGGACGACAAAAGACCATTGCTTTTCCAGCATATTCTGCAACTTTAAAAGAAATTTTAAAACACCGCTGATTTAACATGTATTTGATATGTATCTGAGAACTGAAATGGTCAGCTGTGTCATTCGTTTATTCTTTTCTTCAGAAAACCACACAACATTTGAGGGATTTGATGTTATCTATCTCATATTCAGTTAAACTGGTTGCTATTCATCTGTATTCTGGGTGCTCTAAATACCTGGACCTCTTTACAGCTGTTTTACCATTTGTGTGATCTGACTGAGAGCATTTACAGACTAGTCACAAGAAGCAAATGCACTTGAGCCTCATTGTATTTTGAAAGTTTTGCCCTTTATATCAAATAGTACATTTGCTAAGTGCAAACCAACTGTCTTTTGGTAATAAATAAATAGATAGATTGCCTTCCTACCAGTAGGAATTTCATTTTTATATCTAGCATACAAAGTCTTCAGAAAGACCACAGGCAAAAGAAAGTGTAAGTGCTCACTGAGTGTGTTTCTACAGCTTAATTCAGCACTATGTTTCTTTGGCTTTAATAGTATTGCAGTGGAGGTAAGAACTATACCTAAGATAAAGAGAAGGAACGTGAAGGAGCAAAAAACAGGCCCAAAAATAAAAGAATTTGGGTTGGGTTTTTTTGTTTTGTTTATTTCTTACTGTGGTTAACTTCTTTCTTTCTTTTAGTGTCACTCCAACTACAATAAAGTTAACTTACTGTTATCACTTTCTTAAACAAAGAACTGGAGCAATTTTCTGGAAGACAAACTGAATGTGTTGGGAGGAAGATGTAGAATGTGTTTTTGGATCTCTAACGGACATATACTGAGAGTTCAGGCTTGCATTTCTAAACTTTTGAAGGATAGAAAGGGGCAAAAAGCAATGCAGATGAGGAATTGCTTGTTTGGCCCTGTATATGTTGCGTAGCATGCTGGAAGTACTTTTCTTACGTTCAGAAGGACATTCTTTGTGTATTGCACCTTCTCACTCCTTAAATTACTTCTAAGTTTTTGAATAGTCTAATTTTAAAAATCCTGCAAAATTTTTTTTTATTTCCAATTACATAATTACTGAACAGCCTTGTCTAGATTCAGACTGGAAGTGAAGTAGCACGAAGGTCTTTTCCTGTTGCTTTTTTGAAAAGTTACCTTGCATAGCTCTACTCTCTACTAGTGACAAATATTGTTCAATTAAGTATTTAATTAGTAAATCTTCAGGAACAACATTTACTAAACAGTGTGAAGTGTTTTATTACTTTTATTCCTGGGTGGTAAACTGAAGGCTTTGATTCTGCAAGGACCTACATACATGTGCATTTAATTTTCAGCTACTAATAGACCTCACCTGGCTGCCTAGGCTACTCTGGTGTTTGCAGGTGTGACTACAGTTCATTTAGACATGGTCAACCTAGCTTTAAAACAGCTAGTTCAGGTATTGCTAGTAGTTGAGGTATAGTTGAACTGATTTTTTCCACTATGAGTTATTTTTTTAGAGTCTTTATGTAGTTTCTTGGATGGTTTTGCAGCTTGCATTAGTCTATATTGGTACCTGAAGTTTGAAGAAAGCTTGAATGGCTTTACTGAAGCTATAATCTTTCTGGTCTGAAGCATTGATGTGCTCTAAAGAAGTCTTAATGCTGTACTGCAGAAAGTATTTTAAATTTGTAATTTAGATTTTCATCCTGAAAAACCTTTCTTAAATTCTTCTTAATTTTATGAACTTTGAATAATCAATTGATTTTGAAGGAATGAGGTTTAAATTGGCACAGTTTTTTGTTTTATCAAAAATGGCAATTAAGCAAAAATATGAAAAAATCTTAGTAAATAATATCTGGAAATTCAGTTTCATGTACAGTTTTAAAAATAGTGCACAAAACCATTCTTTTTGGCTTAACCAAAATGACATTCACTTAGTAGTGACTTAGTAATGTCATTTGCTGAAATGGCGTATTGTCGTGGTTTAACCCCAGCCAGCAACTAAGCACCACGCAGCCGCTCACTCACTCCCCCCCATCCAGTGGGATGGGGGAGAAAATCAGGAAAAGAAGTAAAACTCCTGGGTTGAGATAAGAACGATTTAATAGAACAGAAAAGAAGAGACTAATAATGATAATACTAATAAAATGACAACAGTAGTAATAAAAGGATTGAAATGTACAAATGATGCGCAGGGCAATTGCTCACCACCCGCCGACCGACACCCAGCCAGTCCCCAAGCGGCGAATCCCTCCCCCCCCCACTTCCCAGTTCCTAAACTAGGTGGGACGTCACATGGTATGGAATACACTGTTGGCCAGTTTGGGTCAGGTGCCCTGGCTGGGCATGAGAAGCTGAAAAATCCTTGACTGTAGTCTAAACACTACTGAGCAACAACTGAAAACATCAGTGTTATCAACATTCTTCACGTACTGAACTCAAAACATAGCACTGTACCAGCTACTAGGAAGACAGTTAACTACATCCCAGCTGAAACCAGGACACGTATTTATTTTGGTTTCAGTGGTCATTAGCAGCTCTGAAAAGATGGTATTTTAAAATGGAATTATAACAGGGTTTGTTAATGGCATACTAAAGTTAACCTTATATTTTATCATTTCAGCTATTCATGGTGGACAATGGAGCAGATGACTGGAGGATAGCCATGACTTATGAGCGTATTTTCTTTATCTGCTTGGAAATACTTGTATGTGCTATACATCCCATACCTGGGAACTATACGTTCACGTGGACAGCCCGGCTTGCCTTTTCTTATGCTCCATCCACAACAACAGCTGATGTGGATATTATTTTATCTATACCAATGTTCTTAAGGCTGTATCTTATTGCTAGAGTTATGCTTTTGCATAGCAAACTTTTCACTGATGCATCATCTAGAAGCATTGGGGCGTTAAATAAGATAAACTTCAATACCCGCTTTGTTATGAAGACCTTAATGACAATATGTCCGGGAACTGTACTGTTGGTTTTTAGTATCTCATTATGGATAATTGCTGCGTGGACTGTCCGAGCTTGTGAAAGGTAAGGTTGTTCTGTTTGGTTGGTTCTGTCTGTCTGTCTCGTTTTGCTTCTTTGGTTTTGTATTTGAAGGACCTAAATATTTAATGGAATGGAGCTGTTGCCGAAATCCAGAATAAAACTCCTTAACACCAATGTGAAGTTAAGAAGCAGGCACTTCGTTTATTGCAGCGCTGGGGACACGAGGGGATCGCTCCTCCAAAGGCGTGTCCAACTTAGTATCAAAATCCATCAGTCTTTATAGACTTTTTCTGTCAGGTCATTGTTACATAAGCTCTTTACATAAAAATGCATACTATGCTCGCTCTTAAATTTAACCTTTATAAATGATTGGTCCTTTGATTATATA
Organism: Haliaeetus albicilla; assembly: GCF_947461875.1. Taxonomy (NCBI): domain Eukaryota; kingdom Metazoa; phylum Chordata; class Aves; order Accipitriformes; family Accipitridae; genus Haliaeetus; species Haliaeetus albicilla. The sequence continues at coordinate 41,607,522 of NC_091515.1, forward strand.
ACCTTATCAATATTCTTATTTAAAAACAATCATTGGTCAATTTCACTTAGCTCTACTGATTGGGATCTTCGATACTCAAATCGAGATGGGAAGGGTAAGGGGGTTTCCAAGCAGCACAACTGGTGTCCATGACAGTTTCCTTAGTTTCTTAAAACAAAACATAGAAAAAACGGTAACTTCCTGGTGAGGTTTCTATGGTCAGCTATTTCAAACTTCAACAATATTAACGTTCCTATAGTCACACATAACACAGTTCCTAAAGTTTCTATGGCTACATTTCAAACTTAACAATCCTATACATTATGCTTCACAATTTTACTTCTTAATCAAACCTAACTCTTCTATGTGATTAAATTTTGATTTCTTTATCGGAATATTTGTAACAGAGCCTCCTGGCCTTTGATATGTTGAGTGCTGGTTGGATTTCACTCTGACAATCTGTGACAGGAATGCTTTGCCTTTTAATCTGAAGGATTTATGTAGAGAAGTTTGTGCCACAGCACTTATTGTAGTATTGCAAATTGATTTCAATGTTTTTATTTAACTTTGCTAAAATACAGGGAGTTGGCAAGATCAAGAAAGGGTAATGTACTGGTTTTGACTGGGACAGAGTTAACTTTCTTCACAGCAGCTCGTATGGTGCTATGTTTTGGATTTGTGACCAAAATAGTGTTGATAGCACACTGATGTTTTAGCTATTGCTGAACAGTGCTTACACAGCATCAAGACCTTCTCTGTTTCTCCCTCTGCCCACCCCCAGCAAGTAGGCTGGGGGTGCACAAGACACTGGGAGGGGACACAGCTGACCCCAACTGACCAAAGGGATATTCCGGACCATATACCATCATGCTCAGCAATAAAAGCTGGGGGGAAATTTGGAGATATGGTATTTGTCTTCCCAAGTAACCATTACGTGTGATGAAGCCCTGCTTTCCTGGGAAAGTAAGATGGGAAGTAGTGAATGAATTCCTGTCGTGGTTTAACCCCAGCCAGCAACTAAGCACCACGCAGCTGCTCACTCACTCCCCACCCCCCCCATCCAGTGGGATGGGGGAGAAAATCAGGAAAAGAAGTAAAACTCGTGGGTTGAGATAAGAACGGTTTAATAGAACAGGAAAGAAGAAACTAATAATGATAACACTAATAAAATGCCAACAGTAGTAATAAAAGGATTGGAATGTACAAATGATGCGCAGGGCAATTGCTCACCACCTGCTGACTGACACCCAGCCAGTCCCTGAGCGGCGTTTCCCTGCTTCCCCCCCCCCCCCCCCACACACACTTCCCAGTTCCTAAACTAGATGGGACGTCACATGGTATGGAATACACTGTTGGCCAGTTTGGGTCAGGTGCCCTGGCTGGGCATGAGAAGCTGAAAAATCCTTGACTGTAGTCTAAACACTACTGAGCAACAACTGAAAACATCAGTGTTATCAACATTCTTCACATACTGAACTCAAAACATAGCACTGTACCAGCTACTAGGAAGACAGTTAACTCTATCCCAGCTGAAACCAGGACAATTCCTTATTTTGCTTTGCTTGTGCATACAGCTTTTGCTTTCCCTTTTAAACTGTCTTTATCTTAACCCATGCATTTTCTCACTTTTACCCTTCAGATTCTCTTTCCCCTCCCACTGGGGGGGACTGAGCGAACGGCTGTGTGGGGCTTAGCTGCCTACTAGGGTTAACCCACAACAGAGACAAAGAGGAAGGGGGGGGGGGGAAGGAGAGAGAGCGCAATAAAAACAGAGGGGGGAAGAGATAAATAGAGGGTGAGAAAGAGCAACAGAGAGACAAAGAAGGAGGAAGGAAAAGTCAGAGACAGAGAAAGAAAGAGAAGGGGGGTAGAAAAAGAAAAAAGAGAAACAGGGAGAGAGGTAGAGAGGATGGAAGAGAAAGAGGAACGGAAAAGAGAACTTCTAAAAGAAAGATAAATAGTTAGACAGACAGAGGAAGAGAGAGACAAGGAAAGAGAGGGAGAGTAAGATAGGAAGAGAGAAAGAGAGGGAGAAATCGTGAGACAGAGAGGGGAGGGAATAGGGAGAGCAGACAGACAAACCAAGAGAGACAGCAAAAGTGAGAGGGTGAGAGTAAGAGAGAGAGAAAGCACACAAGAGACAAAATGAGTTGAAGACAGAAAAAGTGGGAGAGAGATAAATACTGAGTAAGCGAGAGAGAGAAAGCAAGGGGCAAAAGCAAAGAGACTGAGCGAGAGAGAGAAAGCGAGAGAGGAAAAGAGCGACCGTCATGGAGCAAAAGCGAGAAACTGTGTGAGAGCAAGAGCAAAAGCTAGAGGAAGAGTGAGCGAGAAAGGAAGGGGGGGAGAAATAGAGGGAGAGGGCAAGAGAGGGAGACGGCGAAAGCGAGAATGTGAGTGCGAGACAGAGTGAATGAAAAGGCGAGATAGAGAGGGAAAGCGAGAGAGAGAGAGAGAAAGGCTAGTGAAAGGTGGAGAAAGGGAGAAACAGACATGTTGTTTTTCCTCTTCCTTTCCCCGTTTGCCTACTTTGGAAACTGTCATGGTTTAACCCCAGCCAGCAACTAAGCACCACGCAGCCGCTCACTCACTCCCCACCCCCACCCCCCCCCAGTGGGACGGGGGAGAAAATCGGGGAAAAAAAGAAGTAAAACTCGTGGGTTGAGATAAGAACGGTTTAATAGAACAGGAAAGAAGAAACTAATAATGATAACACTAATAAAATGCCAACAGTAGTAATAAAAGGATTGGAATGTACAAATGATGCGCAGGGCAATTGCTCACCACCCGCCGACCGACACCCAGCTAGTCCCCGAGCGGCGATTCCCTGCCCCCACTTCCCAGTTCCTAAACTAGATGGGACGTCCCATGGTATGGAATACCCCGTTGGCCACTTTGGGTCAGGTGCCCTGGCTGTGTCCTGTGCCAACTTCTTGTGCCCCTCCAGCTTTCTCGCCGGCTGGGCATGAGAAGCTGAAAAATCCTTGACTATAGTCTAAACATTACTTAGCAACAACTGAAAACATCAGTGTTATCAACATTCTTCGCATAGTGAACTCAAAACATAGCACTGTACCAGCTACTAGGAAGACAGTTAACTCTATCCCAGCTGAAACCAGGACAAAACTGTTTAGGGGAGTTATTTGTGACAGCTAGCTGATATAAATCAGCAGTTAAAATGCAAGCTGGCTGTTATGGTCAGGTTACTTTTGGAAGTTATTCATTGCATTACTTCTCAATTTATTATGGAGAAAAATAGCTTATCTTATAAACTGAATGTAGACATTATCTTGATGTTGCTGCTTTTATTGTTAATATTGCCAGAATTGTGGAATGCAGTTTGTTACAGTAGATGCTTAGTGTCGATGTTGTTCAATTATGTTATGGCAAGACTAATCATGTTCTGAAAATGTTAACAGTGACGTATTATAGTTTCAAAATATTTCCCATACCTGGGACAGAAGGAACATTCTAGGGGTGGGTTGACCTTGGCTGGCTGCCAGGTGCCCACCTAGCTGCTCTCTCACTCCGCCTCCTCAGCAGGACAGGGGGGAGAAAATACAATGAAAAACCTTGTGAGTCAACATAAGGACAGGGAGATCACTCGGCAATTACTGTCATGGGCAAACCAGACTTGACTTGGGGAAGACTTAATTTAATTTATTGCCAATTAAAAATACAGTAGGACAGTGAGAAACAAAGACTAAAAACACCTTTCCCCCACCCCCTCCTTCCCAGGCTCAACTTCACTCCTGACTCTTCTACCTCCTCCCCCACCGAGCGGCACAGGGGGGATGGGGAACAGGGAATGCAGTCAGTTCATAATGCTTTGTCTCTGCCACTCCTTCCTCCTCATCGCTGCTGTTCTGCTCCAGCGTGGGGTCCCTCCCATGGGATACAGTCGTTCATGAACTGCTCCAGCATGGGCCCTTTCCACGGGGTGCAGTCCTTCAGGAACGGACTGTTCCAGCATGGGTCCCCCGCAGGGTCACAGGTCCTGCCAGGAGCCTGCTCCATTGCGGACTCTCCACAGGCTGCAGTGTGGATATCTGCTCCGGTGTGGGGTCCTTCATGGGCTGCAGGGGGGACAGCCTGCTTCACCACTGTCGCCTTCATGGTCTACAGGGGCATCTCTGCTCTGGTGCCTGGAGCACCTTGTGGTGGTGTGTAGGGTTGTAGGGTTATTCCATGCGGGACCCGGACGACAGGACACCAATATGATGATTAAAGTCGCCAGTTTATTGAGCCTAGCTGATCATTCTTATACAATTCTCTAAGTTCCTTAGAAGCTTTGATTGGCTGCTGCATGCAAGCATTTGGTGTCCACCCACACAAGCATAAAATGTGATTGGTTATATCGGCACTGTACACGCGTATAAACATAAGATACAGTTAGTTATACTCACACTGTACACGCGCATAAACATAGGACATAATTGGCTATATTAACTAGAGCACGCGAAACTTGTCTCAGTCTAATTGGTCAAGATAAACTGCCGAATTGAGGTTGTTTGTGCCAAGTTCCCTTTATCGTGGAATGCGCACCTGTGTTTTTCTAATTGGGATCTTTCTTTTTCTGTCTTCCTGTTTATTCTGTTCAAGGCCTTCTAAAGGCGTCTGGAATGCTCTTGCGACCATGAGCTACTTTCAGGCCCAGTAACTAAGTTCCATATAATTGACCCCTACAGTGGTGCGTTTCTTCCCCCTCTCCAGGCTGATTTACAAACTCGGGAAGGCTCACTAGGTCTTAGCGTAAGTGTAATGAGTCGGGCAGTTAAGGGACCCTTGACTGTGCCAGGAACTCTTACACAGCTAAGACAGGGAGTTATGCTGTGCATCTCAAGGACTCCTGCTGCCCGGCGAAGGCGGGGGACAGGAGTAGAGATAGCCATGTTCTCATAACAACCTGCAGCCAGTTCTCATAACAACCTTGAGACATTACAGTCCTCCCCTGACAATCTTGGAGCATCCCGCATCTATGTTTTGAGTTATTCTCAGACAGCCTCGGAGCTTTCCTTATCTGCACGTGAAACGGTACCAGCGCAGCTGGGATTCCAGCAACTTGTTGATGACAAAAGTCAATCATCTCTCAAATCTATAAACAGAGGTGCTAAGTGAGACCCCTTGAGCTCTCCTGGACCGTGGCGGGCTGCGGCCAGCATCTCCCTCTGAGTGGGACGCCTCTCAGAGCTCGCAGACTTTCCTGTTTGCAAAGGTTGGAGGTTTGTCACCGAAAGCCGACACGATCGGGGCTGATACTCTCAGCTCCTTGAGGCTCCACCCTTCGCCCATTGAGAAAGATGCCGAAGCATTTGAAGTGAATCTTTTCACTGGCCTCGAGGGGAATTTTTAACAGGTATACCTCTTTTACTCTCTTTTAATCTCTTATATGTATATCTCTTCGTGTCTTTGTGCATGTGTGTGTACTAACCTGAATAGTCTATAGCAAGTATATTATCAGTTAATACTTTCAATTTTATACTTAAATTACTGTCGTGAACTTTATTCAACTGTGAATGAATCTCAGGCTGCTATCATACTCATAATCCCTTTAGATATAAACCATTGTCCAAGTCTGGGACTAGGAGTTGACCCAGCTGCACCTAGAATCCGACGGGAGTTTAGAAAGCAAGGGGGTCTTCTCTGAACCTCGTGACTCAAGGGGAGGGTCTCCCCTACTTTTCCACATTCCTGATCTTTGCACAAAGCACAAGAAAAGTCAAATTAGAACTAATTTCTTTGGAATATGGGTGTTGTGTGTTTTGTGTTTTGTTTGTTTTTTGTTTTTTACCCTATTACATTGTTGGTCTCTATATACATAAGTTTAGTCTGATTCTCACTTAATTTTCCTGAGTGCATTTCATCCGTGTACTAAGTAATAGTGAACCTTGCCAATGAATTCTGTGAAGTCGCACGTTTATACAAATTTCTATTAAATCATTTTTCTATTGCTAATACAATCAGAGGTGATTCTTTAAGTGATCCAAACCCCTCTGTCACAGCCCGGGCTGGACAGAGCAGGGAGTCGTGTTTAATTCGAAACTCCCTCAGGCTAAATTAAGGTGAAATGACACCAAACGATCCGATCAGTTAAAGATTTTATTCATGACAGAAGCAAACTGAACTGGGGAGGCGTGGTAGTAGGTGGCGGGGTTTCTCTCAACAGGAATTGGCATAAGACTACTTCTGTAAACTGTGTAACCCAGGGTAACCATACGCATCAATTCAGGGAATAAGGAGATCCCTCCCGTTGAGTCACGAGGTTCAGAGCAGACCCCCTTGCTTTCTAGACGACGACTCAGAGAAGGGCCCGGGGCAGCTGGATCCACTCTTGGTCCCAGACTTGGTCAACGGTTTATGTCTTGGAACGGATGAGGTGCAGGGGTTGTGGAAAAGGGAAAGAGAGAGAGAAGACGACAGAGAGAGAAAAAAGAAGAGAGAACGATTTCACCGGTCCTGGGTCCAGCATGGGTCCAGTCAGCCGAGGGGTCCAGTTCCGGTGGGCTTGTGCACCTGGAGCTTCAGTTTGTGTCCTTTCATCATCCTTGCCCCTCCTTTGGGCGGGCACCCGAACTGGTCAGGCTAATGAGCAGTTTGTGAGCCTTTGGGCTTGGGGGTCGTTTGTGGAGTAACTTCTCCTTCCCTGCAGACGTGGCCATTGTTTGATCTTTGTATCAGAACAGCTTATCAGAACAGGGAGCTGCGCACCCTCCAGCATGCCCTCCCCCTCCTGTTGCTGATGTCTGAGCTGGTGGGCTTTTCACCTTGGTTCCTTGCTGTGCAGGGTTTGTCTTTAAGCAGAACTTGCCCCACCACAATGTTTGAGACATTAACTCTTTCAGTCTCTCACACGCTACCAAAAGCCTTGCGACGTAAATGCAATACAAGAAGTAACAAAGTGTTAGAAGGAACGATGTTTTGCCTTCTAAATTCATTGCAAGTGACAAGGTGCTCTCTCATTTTGGCCCAAAATACAGGAATTACAATATTCTGACAGTAGTATTTCCAGAAAGGTTCAATTTTATTTCTGCACTGAAATCCAGACATCTTTTAGAACTTTGTTTATACTAGTATAACAGTGATGTTATACCAGTACAGAGCTCGTAGGTTGATCAATCAAAAAAATTCCTGAATTAGAAAATAGAACATGAATTTACTTGTAGTTATTTTCCTATAAAACAGTGGGTTTATCTCGGTGATATCCAATATTTGTTTTTAAGCCTTGTTCTGTATTAAATAAAATCCATTGGTAAAATTCCTATGGGTTTCCACAAGTGGTCCACTGAATCCAAGTATGTTCACTGAAAACTGAATCTATTGCTGCAACATAAATTGGACAACTATTTCAGATCACTTAAGTTGTGAGCTTTTGGGTCAGGGGCTATCTTTGTTCTCTGTTGCGCGCTGCTTAGCACGGTGGTATCAGAGAATAACACTTGCATATGATATGTTGCAGTGCTAATAAATGTAATATTTTTGGGGGGCGGGGGGGGGAAGCTAAACACTTCTGAAAGCTCCTGATGTTCAGATGAAGATGAATGCTTGCATGTGCTGATACAGCAGTTTAAGACTAACTATTCAGTTTCGATTGATGCTGAGCGTGCTGACAGCTTGTGCCGTGAACCCTGCCCAGGCAGGAGTAGTGCCCAAACTCAGCGTTGTTTTTCTCCTTGGAAATGTGCTGCCTGAAGTGGAGAAGGCTGAGGTGAGAGTCTGTAGTCTTAATTCACTCGCAGAGGGGAACACATCTGCCAGATGGTGACCATTTAGTAGTGTCAATCAATTTTACTCCTTTTAGATCTGTACTAGCACTATGCACAATGCTATGCCGTGAACATATATCAGGTTGAGTTGGAACAGATACCGAAAAGCCGGTCGAAGAAACTCTCTAAGACTCGTTTTGGAAAGCAGGCATTCTTTATTGCAGCGCTGGATGCACGGGGGATAGTTCCACCTAGCGTGCATACCACAGCTTTAGCACAAACAGGTTATATAGAATAACTAATTGCATATTCATCAGATTAGTATACACATACATAAAAATGATTGTAACTGATTATCATAGTACTGCCTACATCTGATCATGCGCAATGAAGGATCCATTTGAGTCGAAGGGCTGCTTTTGCGACCACCGACCCATTTGAAGTTCTTGTTGGCTGTCCTTGAAGTCTTTATTCTTGCCCTTGTCCTTTGATCTTGAAGCTTAACGCAGTTTCAATCACGTGTGGTCAGCTTCAACATTGTTCTCATCTAGCGTACAGGAACATCTAGTCATAAGAGCAAAGAACTGCAAAACTTAGGAGTAACTACCTCTACTAGTTAATTGCTTGGCTATACTTTTGTCTATTGTTTCAATCATAGTGTTAGTATAAGATTTCTAATAATTATTTACCAAATCTCACTTTTACAGTCACCTAGCAGCAAACCAGTTTCCACGGCTGGTACAAAATATTAAAACCATCAAAATATTTAGACATACCATACAGAATGTATGGAAATATACTATCAATTCCCTCCTTTCTGTTTGAGGCTACTAATTCTTTTAGTAGTCTCACTTGAACATAGATCGTGTCACAGCTCATTTAAGACAGCTAAAAGTGACACAGATTATAACAATGATGATAAGTACTTCTCTTGCTTTGTTGGTGCGACAAGGGAAAGCCTCAGGCTACCCAGTAAAGGTATCAACTAGAACTAGGATATATCAATATCCCTCTTTTTGAAGCAATTCTGTAAAATCAATTTGCCAATATTTTCCTGGAGAGTTTCCTTGCTTAGTAATTCTAAAAAAGATTTTATTATTGGTTTTGGGATTATTACGTATACAAATTTCACATCTGCTTGTAATTATTCGAATAATTTTTGTCAGATCTCTATTCAAAATACACTTTTGTAAATGTTTAACAAGGTTTTCTGTTCCCCAATGTACTTTGTTATGTTCAGCCCGGGCAATTTCTCTCATTATTGCGGGTGGGACTCTTATTTAACCTGTTGGTGTTACGGCCCGTCCTGTTTCATTTTTGTTAGCCTGCAATTTAATAATTAATTCTTCATCTTTCTCATTATAATTTGGAGCTTCTTTAGGTAAATTTACACTTTTCTCTGGAACTAGTGCTAGGATGCCTTTTTCTGCAGCCTCTTTAGCAGCTCTATCAGCCAATCGGTTACCTGTTTCAAGGACAGTCCTACCTGACTGATGTGCTTTGCAGTGCATTATTGCGACTGCTGTTGGCTTTTGAATGGCTTCTAACAATTTCAATATTTGTTCTTGTCCTGGTTTCAGCTGGGATAGAGTTAACTGTCTTCCTAGTAGCTGGTACAGTGCTGTGTTTTGAGTTCAGTATGAGAAGAATGTTGATAACACTGATGTTTTCAGTTGTTGCTCAGTAGTGTTTAGACTACAGTCAAGGATTTTTCAGCTTCTCATGCCCAGCCAGGGCACCTGACCCAAACTGGCCAACAGTGTATTCCATACCATGTGACGTCCCATCTAGTTTAGGAACTGGGAAGTGGGGGGGGGAGGGATTCGCCGCTTGGGGACTGGCTGGGTGTCGGTCGGCGGGTGGTGAGCAATTGCCCTGCGCATCATTTGTACATTCCAATCCTTTTATTACTACTGTTGTCATTTTATTAGTGTTATCATTATCATTATTAGTTTCTTCTTTTCTGTTCTATTAAACCGTTCTTATCTCAACCCAGGAGTTTTACTTCTTTTCCCGATTTTCTCCCCCATCCCACTGGATGGGGGAGGAGTGAGTGAGCGGCTGCGTGGTGCTTAGTTGCTGGCTGGGGTTAAACCACGACAGTTCTGCATGCTGAATGGTGATTCCTTGTGCAGATAACAGTCCTCTTTCTTTCCATATTGCTCCATGTGCATGTACTACTCCAAAAGCATACTTTGAGTCTGTCCAAATGTTGACTCGCTTTCCTTGACTTAGTTCCAGCGCTCGAGTAAGAGCTATCAATTCAGCCTTTTGGGCAGATACATTCGAGGGCAAAGCTCGTGATTCAATTACCTTCTCAGTAGTGGTTACCACATATCCTGATAAACGTTTTCCTTCACGGATGAAACTGCTTCCATCGGTATATAGTTCCCAATCTGTTTCTTCTAGTGGCGCATCTCAGAGATCCGGTCGGCTGGAGTAGACCTCTTCAATTGTCTGCAGGCGGTCATGTTCCAGTTCTCCTTCAACTTGATCAGTTGTTAAAAACACAGCAGGGTTAACGATAGTAGTAGTTTTTAACTAAACATCATCTTGCTCCAGCAATGCCACTTGGTATTTCAGCATTCTACTAGGGGATAACCAATGCCCCCCTTTCTGTTTGAGCACAGTGATTACCATGTGGGAACATACACTGTAATTCTTTGTCCTAGGGTGAACTTGCGAGCTTCTTGGATCAATAGCACAGTTGCAGCGACAGCTCTCAGACAACCAGGCCATCCCAGACTCACATTGTCTAATCGCTTCGAGAAGTAGGCCACAGCTCACCGACTTGGTCCCAGATATTGGGCCAGGACACCCAGAGCTATACCTTTTCTTTCATGAGTAAAGAGTTCAAATGTCTTTGTGAGATCTGGCAGGCCTGGGGCTGGCGCCTCCATTAGAGCCCGTTTCAGTTCTTTGAAAGCAGCTTTCCCGGCATCAGTCCAATCTATAAATCCATTGTTTGAGGTTTTGAGCTGCTCGTATAAAGGTCGGACCAGCAAGACATAATTTGCAATCCACAGGCGACACCACCCAACCATTCCCAGAAATGCTCGCAACTCTTCTAGATTCTTAGGTTCAGGGAGACGACAAATTGCCTCCTTCCTCTGAGTTCCTAATTGTCTCTGTCCTTTCAGGATTTCAAAACCCAAATACGTTACTTCTCTCTGGGTTATTTGGGCTTTCTCTTTTGACACTCGATATCCACCAATTCCCAAAAAGTTCAAAAGGCTAATAGTTAACTTTGTGCATTGTTCTTCTGTCTCAGCTGCAATTAACAGATCATCCACATATTGCAACAAGATTCCTTGATTATTTTCTTTCTTCCAAATCTCTAATTCTCATGCCAATTGATTTCCAAAAATGGTAGGGCTGTTCTTAAAGCCTTGAGGCAAGACTGTCCATGTGTATTGTGTTTTTCTCCCAGTCTCAGGATTTTCCCATTCAAAAGCAAAAAGCTCTTGACGATTGGGATCCAAGGGAATACAGAAAAAGGCATCTTTTAAGTCTAACACTGTGAGCCATTCTTGTTTCTCTGTTAGGGTTGTTAACAAAGTATAGGGATTTGCTACTACCGGGTGAATATCTTGTATTCGTTGCTCTGAGGTCTTGAACTAACCTGTAATCTTTTCCATTAGCCTTTTTAACAGGCAGGGTTGGGGTGTTATATTTGGATTCACATTCTATTAACAATTTGTACTTTAGAAATTTTTGTATTATCGGTACTAACCCTTTCCGACTTTCCAGTTTTAGGGGGTATTGTTTAATTCTTACCGGACTCGATCCTGGCTTTAAATCAGTTCTCACAGGCTCTGCTCTTTTGGATTTACCAGGAACTTCCCCAGCCCAGATGACTGGAATTACAGCATTATTTACTTCCACTGGTATGATCCTCTGCTTTCGGTAGCCGTCCTGTAACAACGAAGCCACTGCTTCGATATGTTTAGTTTCTGGAATTAAAATTTTAATCTCACCATTTTTAAATTTAATTTCTGCTCCCGATTTCTCAAGTAGGTCTCTCCCTAACAGGGGTTTAGGAGAATTTGGCAAATACAGAAACTGACGAGTGACCCATTGCTTTCCTAATTTCATTGCCAAAGGTTTAAAGAAGGGTCTAGCCTCTCGTTCACCTGTCGCACCAACAACACTAATTTCTTCAGAACTTAACTCCCCCTCTAAGGTGTTTAAAACTGAAAAGGTGGCTCCAGTGTCAACTAAAAATGCAATTTTCTGTTCTCCCAGGTTAGCTGTAACCAGAGGTTCTGCTGGGAGACTCCCCTCCGGTCCCCGTCAGATGCTTTCACTCAACTTTCCCAAGAAAGGGGGAACTTGCTGAGATTGCGTGGTCGAGATTGGGATCACTTGTGACCTTGCAGGTCTCAGGGGACATTCCCCTTTCCAGTGTCCTTCTTGTTTACAGTATGCACACTGATTTGGTCCCAGGGGCTGGTTTAATCCCACTGGTGACCCCAATCCAGTTCCTCTCCCTCGTCCCATGCCAGCTCCTACTTCCAGAGCAGCTACTAACCTTGCATTCATTTTACTCTGTAATTCATCTCTATTTCTATATGCCACCCAAGCAACTTCTAATAATCTTCCCCAATCTCGAGAATCTGCTCCTTGTAATTTTTGTAATTTCCTTCTGATATCATCAGAGGATTGTCCTATAAATAAAGGAGCCAACTGAGCTTTTCCTTCTTCAGATTCAGGATCCATATTAGTATATTTCCTAGCATCTTTCCAATCAGGATCCTGAGTCTGAATCATTGTTTCAAAAGCGTGGGCTGTTTGATCAGGGTTTTCTTGATAGCTCCCAGCTGCTACTTTCCAATTATTTAAATCCACAACAGAAAAGGGTACTTTAATAGTTGCCACACCCTCAGTCCCAAGCGCCTGACGAAGAGGAGCTTGAATAACTTCGCTCTGTTTAGCTCTTGTTCACCCTGCAACAGGACTATTCATGGGCTCTCTCTCATCGCTATTTCTGGGAGCAGTTCTAGGTGGGGCCCTTTGAGATCCAGTTATCATTTCAGTATCATCCTCTCGTTCTTGCTCGCATAACTTTAAACATCTTTGCCCAATACTACATGCAGAACAACACCTTTTGAGCTTATTGTCACCTTTTTGTTTTTCTCTTTTTCCAAAGATAGCATAAAAGGATTGCTGGGTGGCATATTAATTCCACAATCCTTTTGCCACTCGGGATGATTCTTTAAGGTAAAGAAAAAATCACAATACATAACTTCATCCCATTTCTGCTCACATCTCAAAAATAACATAAGTTGTAACATGGTGTTATAATTTAGCGTCCCATTCACAGGCCACTTTTCCCCTTCATCAAGCTTATACAGAGGCCACCAATGATCACAGTATTTAATCAAATCTTCTCTCCGCATGTTACCACCCGGGACACCCCCCAGCTATTTCCAGTGCTTCAAAATACACCCCAGAGGTGACCTTTTTGGGAGTTCACTTGATTGTCCTGTTCCCATTATCAATACTTTTCAATATACAAAAATCAAAAAATCGGAAAGTCAAAGCCTAAGTCAAAATACCAAACAGAATCAATCAGAGATCCAAGGTCATATCCAAAATCAATAGTCAAATCCCAAAGCCTTAATCAAAGTACTGAGACCAAACCAAATGGGTATCTCCGCCTTCAACCAGCGAGACGAATACCCTTTACCAGAGAAGTACTTCTACCAGAATACCAGATTTTTAAGGATCCTTTTATATTTCTTCCTTGCTGACTTCTCTTAGTCAGGCTTACAGGTAAGAGTACCAGACCAGAATACCAGAACCAGGTTAATCAAAAGAATGCCTTTAAATAAAATCTTACCAGTGGCCTTGGCTTGTGAGCCTGGGGAACGGGGATCAAGGGTCTCCCCGAGAAATCTCGGTGGTGGGTGGAGGCCCTGCGATCCCACGTTCGTCGAGTCTCAGAAGCCTCGTCCCACCTGGGTCGCCAAAATGTTACCGAAAAGCCGGTTGAAGAAACTCTCTAAGACTCGTTTTGGAGTTTTAGAAAGCAGGCATTCTTTATCGCAGCCCTGGATGCACGGGGGATAGTTCTAATAATTATTTACCAAATCTCACTTTTACAGTCACCTAGCAGCAAACCAGTTTCCACGGCTGGTACAAAATATTAAAACCATCAAAATATTTAGACATACCATACAGAATGTATGGAAATATGCTATCAGAACGGGCTGGCACTAAGCAGGTGTCTCTGCGCTATGCTCTCATTTATGGGATGTGTGTGGCCAATGTGGGACGAAGTGCATAAGCATGTCTTCTGATGCCAAGCTGAGACAGCAAAAGAGAACAGTCCCTGACCACTGGGAAGAAGGATAAAAAAAATATCTCTTAGGCCCCAGAGTGCCAGCTACCTGACTAGGATGACAGCAGGAACAGGAATAGATGATGTTAGCGTCACAGGGCTATAGCCTGGTTTGGAAGCTGATGCAAAACCTGTGGAAGCCAGTGGGCTTTCGTTGGCTTCAAGGCCTTTCACGATGGATGCAAAAGTGGTTGTGTCCACTGTGTAGTCATGCAAATCATGCCAAGTGGTTGGGATGAGCCTTGGATACAAACTTAAGTGTCAGTTGTAAGGAATTGTGTACATGTCTGAAAATACGCTTTGTAATGCTAGGAAATGATTAAGGGACTGGAGCATCTCTCCTATGAGGAAAGGCTGAGAGAGCTGGGACTGTTTAGCCTAGAGGAGAGAAGGCTTGGGGGGGAAATCTCATCAATGTATATAAACACCTGAAGGGCGGGTGCAAAGAGGACGGAGCCAGGCTCTTTTCAGTGGTGCCCAGTGACAGGAGAAGAGGCAATGGGCACAGACTGAAACACAGGAGGTTCCATCTGAACATCAGGAAACACTTTTTCTTTTTTTTTTTTTTTACTGTGAAGGTGACTGAGCACTGGAATAGGTTGCTCAGGGAGGTTGTGGAGTCTCCCTCCTTGGAGATATTCAAAAGCCATCTGTATGTGGTCCTGGGCAACCCGCTCTAGGTGGCCCTGCTTGAGCAGGGAGGTTGGACCAGATGACCACCAGAGGTCCCTTCCAACCTCAACCATTCTGCGATTTTGTGACATTGGGATGGGTGGCAGAAAAAAATCTGCAACCACTGTTACTGACATGTATTGGGTTTATGTGGCAAGGTTGGGGGGGAGGGGGGCAGGGGGCTGCAGGGGTGGCTTCTGTGAGAAGATGCCAGAAGCTGCCCCCATGTCGGACAGAGCCAGTTCCAGCCGGCTCCAAGACGGACCTGCCACTGGCCAAAGCTGAGCCAATCGGCAATGTTGGTAGCGCCTCTGTGATAAGAAAGGGTAAAAACCACTGCACAACAGCAGCTGTGAGAGGGGAGTGAGAATATGTGAGAGAAACAACCCTGCAGGCACCAAGGTCAGTGAAGAAGGAGGGGGAGGAGGAGGTAAAAGAGTTAGGAGTAGTGAAGTTGAGCCTGGGAAGAAGGGAGGGGTGGGGGGAAGGTGTTTTTAAGATTTGGTTTTATTTCTCATTATCCTACTCTGTGATTAATTGGTAATAAATTAAATTAATCTTCCCCAAGTTGAGTCTGTTTTGCCCGTGATGGTAATTGCTGAGTGATCTCTCTGTCCTCATCTTGACCTATGAGCTTTTCGTCATATTTTCTGGGGGGGGAGAGGCAGTGATAGAGCGGCTTGGTGGGCACCTGGTGACCAGCCAAGGTCAACCCACCACAGGTGTGCATGAAGAGCAATTTATAATTGTCTTGGTGGTTTTATCAGAGAGAGAGGGAGAGGTGTCTAACAGTTACTATGAAATAAAACAGCTGATTTTTTTTTAATTTGTTTTTAAAGACTTATTTTTTCCATTAATACACTAAATATTTACAAGGAATTTTGACTTGCAGAAGATTACAGAAGGTATTCTGTGAACTGCAGAAGGTGAAAATACCTGTAAAATACATAGTGTATGCTGTCTTTGAAACAATACAACATACTGTAATACATAAACAAGAAATGATAGAACGATTAAAGATAAAGCATTAGGACAGAAGGTTTGCTGGTGTAAGTGTTCAACAGAAGGATTTGATGTGAAAGAGAAGAAAAATATTAGTCCCATTGCAGCTTGATGCTGTTGGAGGGGAGAGGAGGATGTTGGCTGAACACTAGTTTTCCTTGTTTGGGCTTGTTTTCTACTGCTGCCACCTCTCTAGTAGAACTGGCATAAGACATGAGATTTAAAGAGGAGAGCATGGGAGAACACGGAAAGTATCTTGTTTAATAATCAGTCGTGTTGGAAAGTTCAATGGCTTCTCTCCAAATTTAATGTTTGGCTATGGTACATCTCAGGGGGAAGCTTAAATGTGATTATAAAACACTGCACGCCAACTGCTGGGTTTGCCGTGGGGTTATGGTGGTAGAACGTGGAGTTTACACTATTGCAGGTGCTGTTTGGCAAGTGCACCGTCCATTTGCTGTTTCAGGCTTGCTTCTGGTAGTTACCAAGGGATGATGTTAATCTGTGTCCCTTTTCTTTCAGTCAGACACATTCTCTGTTGTTACTGAATAACCTAAATTTATCAGTTGTGTAGTCACTTAGTTTAATTAACTTGACCTGAGAATTATCCAAACTGTTTTCCTTTGTGACCTAAGTGTCAACCAGGGGCTAGGCTGCGTATTTCTGAGTCTCCAGTAGCATACGTGGGAAATGGCATTGCAAATGATTTACATGAAGTAATGGTCTTCTAATAAAAAACAAGTTCTCTCTTACCTGTGTTTCAGAAAGAAGTTACCTGCTGTTCTAATTCCTTGAGTTAAAGGTGATCTCTTATGTTATCCTGTATCTTGAAGAATGCATTAGATAATAGCCTGAAAATCTTCCCACAATCCATAATCGTAGAGATGCAACATTATCTGAAATTGGACAGTGAGATTTCAGATCAAATATTTGTGCCCAAATGTCTTTATTTTTAATCATTCATCTTTTCAGAAAATCATCATACAATTTTAGAAGGTCATTAGTCTGAAGGTGTATCCTTGCCTGTTTAAACTTCGATGTGAAAGTGGAATCTTTTGCAGTTGATTCTTCCCCAGGCATTCAAAACATGATGTTACATTTAGTTAATTTAACACCAAAGAGGCTTTTCAGCTCGGTAATACTTGCAGCATTAATCTTCTTCCTTTTCCAAGCATACCAGTATTTGACAAAAGTTTTGCTTGATAATTCTTGATAATACTGCATTTAGAGTGATATTTGCTCTGATGGTTACATCTCCTTGCAAGCAGATGGCATTGATTGCCTTCCCTGTTCTTTGTGTGTTGGGAGGCAGAAGGCCTGCTGATGCAATCAGTGTACCTTCAGTGATGGTATTTCTGAAGGCAAGGTGTGTGATTTTTAGAAAATGAGATCTTGCATAGACAATCAGTCAAGAAGCAGATGCTGTGGCATGATGTTCCGGTGTCCATTGGAGACACAACGATCTGCACCAGGAACTGCGCAGTAGAGCAGTTCATTTTCATTTTCTTCAGAAGGAAAATAATTAAAAAAAATAGACTCAAAGAATGTTAGTATGGTTTTAATAGGATCAACCCTAATACTTTGCTGTCATTCAGGTAACAGGCTATAGTTTTATGGATAGTATAGAACATTGAAGTGAAGGTTTTAGTATACTGACCAGCGTATGCTAGACGAATACAAATAATTTATAAATTCATAAAAATATAGAAAATTAAAAGTGATAGAGAATCCATCCTATAGATATCTTGTGACCTTGAACAAAGTCACTTAAGCTCTGTTTCTCTGTTCCATGCATATAATAATATTTATCTTTATTGTCTGGTGTGGTATCCTTATACTGAATAATAAAATGGTTTGAACTTACCCAACTATCACCTGACACTGAGGGGACAGACAGGTTCTTTTAGGGATCCTTGGCAGAATGATGATGGCACTAAGTTGTAGTTACAATTAAAGCTTTTTTCTTTTTTTAAAAAAATGGGATTTTATGATTAGCATAGCATAGAATTTATTATCAGAATAGCACAGGCTTTCTACAAGCAGAATCAGTGTAGCACAATTTTATAAGTAGCGTAGCACAGAATTTTATAGCACAGCTTAGCTTATGGTTTCTAATCACCTGGACCCTCTGCAGATTGGGTCAAATCTTAATATTTGGCTTGCCGTGTCAATATAACAATTGTAATCTAGACTCAAGAAGACATAAAAGAATATGAGTCACTTAATCCTCGGAGGAAGCAGCCAATGGTGGAGGCATCCCTGGCCACTGGGAGGTCACGGGTCTCACTGTCCAGCAGCAGTTCCGGTCTAAGTTCCCGCTTAAGACTTGTAACTGCTTGATTTTATAGACAGTGCTCTGTGTGCTGCTATGCTTCCCTGTTCTGTGAGGGGGTCATCACCACCACCTGGTTGGCTGGGTGCCTGGGACCTTCAAGGCCAGTAAGGAGGGGAGTAGTCAGTCTGGCACCCAGGAATCTTGAGGCCGACAGAGAGGGGAAGAAGAAATCTGTTTGATTTGTCTACTCGATTCGCAGGACCTTCAGGGACTGATAATGAGGGGAAAGGGGACGAATATGTGACCAGCTCGGTCACGGAGAATGGCCGTTTGCCTTATAAAATGGCGTTAGCTATGTGCTAACCATATTACCAGGGGTCAGGAGCAGGGGGTACCGGTCACACCAACAGAGGGGGTCCAGAGGAAGCGTGAAAGTGCAGGAAATGTGGTTATTCTCTACACTTACATTATGCTTGCTTATTCTTTGGGGAAGATATTCAGGAAATGTGGGCCATCCTTTGCAGAAGGCTTTGCGACTGTACTACAGCTCTGTTCCTACTTCCGTTTGATCACAACTCCTATCCTAAAGGAGAAATTAGCTGGAGCTGGGTGGAGTGGAAAAGACAGACTTTGGATCCTAATACATTTTTAAGGGATTTCTAATCAATGTAGTCGGAAGTCTTTGTGCTCTTCTCCTGTCCTGGTTTCGGCTGGGATAGAGTTAATTTTCTTCCTAGTAGCTGGTATAGTGTTATGTTTTGGGTTCAGTATGAGAAGAATGTTGATAACACACTGATGTTTTCAGTTGTTGCTAAGTAGTGTTTAGACTAAGTCAAGGATTTTTCAGCTTCTCGTGCCCAGCCAGCAAGAAGGCTGGAGGGGCACAAGAAGTTGGGAGGGGACACAGCCAGGGCAGCTGACCCAAACTGGCCAACGGGGTATTCCACACCATGTGACGTCATGCCTAGTATATAAACTGGGGGGAGTTGGGCGGGGAGGGATCGCCGCTCGGGAACTAACTGGGTGTCGGTCGACGGGTGGTGAGCAATCGCATTGTGCATCACTTGTTTTGTGTATTCCAATCCTTTTATTATTATTATTGTCATTTTAGTATTGTTATTACTATCATTATTAGTTTCTTCTGTTCTATTAAACTGTTCTTATCTCAGCCTACGAGGTTTACTTTTTTCCGATTCTCTTCCCCATCCCACTGGGTGGGTGGGGGAGTGAGTGAGTGGCTGCGTGGTGCTCTAGTTGCTGGCTTGGGGGTTAAACAATGACACTCCCTTGAGGGAATCATGACTCAGTTTCTTGAACTCAAAAGTTGCAATCTAGAGAAGCCTAAGACTATTTTTCCAGTAATTTGACCTTTACTCACATCTTTTCTTGAGTTCTATAAAAGGTAACATTCAAATGTAGCTCTACTATCAGAGGAAAGTCCTTCTGTCTTAAATGTCTTGTCTATCCATTATTGTGATGAATGTTTTGTAGCTCCAGAAATACTATGTATGTATAAAGTGGCCCCAGCTCTACTAGAGGGACACACATCTTCAGTTCTGTGTCTAATCCTCTTCTTCCTATCCCAAGCAAAACTTATTCTTCAGTGTATCTATGACTTGTTTTTTCTTTAATGTTGCAGATTTTTGATAATGGAATAAGGTGTCTTTGACCTATAAGCTGGTGGTCATTACTCATTTAAAATGAGACACAAAGAATGAAAAATGGGTTCTTTTTACTATCCTTTGTGGTGCTTTCAAATGATAATCTCGGGGACTTTTATGAAGCAGGACAGACGAAACAGTCAAGATACCAGAAGAAGCCGTAGCTCTGCAATCACATTTGTATGCAGAGCTTTACATGTGTCTTTGGATTCAGTATATGTAAAGGCTTGTAGACGGCCAGTTCTGTCAAGCAAGTGAAAGGAGGAGAATTAATAGGCCCCTAAGGGCAGCATTATTCTCTCTAAATAATTCTCATAATAATTGTCATTAAAATGAGAATGATCCCTATAGGGTTGATTGATCCTTAAGAGTTATGCTGTCCCGAAAGCAAACGGCAAATAAACTTGAAACTGCAAAATTCGGAAAACCAAAAAGCCCCATTTTATTCTCTCTCTCTTTTTTTTTTTTTTTTTTTAATGAGAAAGTAAGGGGAAGAAAGTACAAGAGTCAGACTCTGTATGATCTCATACTCCCAATGCTACAGAGTTTGATGGTAACATGTCAAGACCTAAAACAGAGCATCTGGCACTTTTAACATAAAATGGTGAAAGTGTCTTAAGTATTTTTTTCCAGGTGTATTTGGCTGGGCAATAGTTCTGTCTTCAAATATGATACTGCAGAGGTCCATATAAGCAAATGAGAATGATATTCTTTAATTACCACGACCACAGTTAAGTACTACAGCTGTATTATGTTTCTGATAATACCATAATTTCAGTCAGGCTCTCTCAACTTCTATTTGCCACGAGAGACTTGGGACAGAAGTCTATTACCATAGTTTATCAGTATACCCATTCACTCCAGTATAAGGCATAGAGCAATATGTTGGTTGTAGCAGAGAGGAACAAAAATTTGTCTTATGCACAGATAGCCTTTTTTGTTCTCTAGCAAATAAATGTCTCCAGGTTATTCGTTATTCATTTAGTTAAGGTTGTTTGTGACAAGTTTAATTTCTGAAATCTGGGAGTTTGGAACACTGAAATCTCCTATCTGAATGGGTCAAATGTGATTATCATCTTCTGTCTTTCAAGTGTAACTCCAAGGTGTATTGGCAGGCGTGTAGGTGCTAAGAGGAAAGCAAACCTGGCCATTTTATCTTTGTTTCTTAGCAAGATATATTGACCAGCAGGAGAAATGAACAGCTTGCCTATTTCAGCTGTATACTGAACTAAATTCTTCTCTAGTATAGGTCAGGTAATTGTACCATATACAGTACTTTGAGAAGATTCTATATGTTAATGTGGCTGTAAAATGACTACTACTACTAGGTTTGGGGTGGTTTTTTTTTTAGATTCGTACCATCACAGAAACTCACCTTGAAGTATTTTTCTAGCCTTCTCATCAGTGTGATGAAAAGAACAGAATTGAAAAAGGGTGAACACTTTTTAAAAAAAAATATTGACAGCCTAATGCTAATGTTTCAAGCATAAAAATGCTTTATTTGCTTCATTTGCTTTATAGCAATATATAGTTATGTTTTTATACTTCCTTATATTTCATAAAATTAAATGTACCAGTTGTCCCCAATACATTAGTAACAGATTGTTAATGAAATATGGCATAACTTTTGGATGACTCTCAAGTACACGCTTCATGTTTGGAATTGTCTTTATAAATATTCAGTAAAATATGTCTAGTTTCAATCAGTGTGACTTATGGAAGCATTAAAGTAAATATAACCTTTCATCTTTTCATAAAAGACATTAAAATATATTCAAGGAGCTAGTATAGGTTGCATTGATTTAAGATAAATACATGGCTCTAGCATTGCCCATGATATGGGGCATGAGCCTAGTCCAAAATCTGAGGCAGTCAATGAAATTCTTTCACCTGACCACAGGCTTTGGCTCAGACCCAAAGTTAGCTAAAAATAATTCTGCCTAAATTTTGTAAAATGGTTTCTTCCACAGTGCTGTACTATATAGGTGTTGTGGTTTAACCCCAGCCAGCAACTAAGCACCACGCAGCCGCTCACTCACTCCCCCCCCACCCAGTGGGATGGGGGAGAAAATCGGGAAAAGAAGCAAAACCCGTGGGTTGAGATAAGAACGGTTTAATAGAACAGAAAAGAAGAAACTAATAATGATAACACTAATAAAATGACAACAGCAATAAGGAAAGGATTGGAATGTACAAATGATGTGCAGGGCAATTGCTCACCACCCGCCGACCGACACCCAGCTAGTCCCCCAAGCAGCAATTCCCCGCCCCCACTTCCCAGTTCCTAAACTAGATGGGACATCACATGGTATGGAATACCCTGTTGGCCACTTTGGGTCAGCTGCCCTGGCTGTGTCCTGTGCCAACTTCTTGTGCCCCTCCAGCCTTCTTGCTGGCTGGGCATGAGAAGCTGCAAAATCCTTGACTTTAGACTAAACACTACTTAGCAACAACTGAAAACATCAGTGTTATCAACATTCTTCACATACTGAACTCAAAACATAGCACCGTACCAGCTACTAGGAAGACAGTTAACTCTATCCCAGCTGAAACCAGGACAGCATCCACCCCTTATTCTAGACCATTGACGTCATGCTCAGTTCCCATACCTTTAGTTACATCCTGATCAATCATCATCACCTTTCCATCCCTTTGAGACATATGAACAATGACATGTATATATATATGTATACGCACACAGAGATATCATTCCTTTAGTTTATGGGTCGTGTTCATTAAATGTTCGTTGAGTTCATTTAGTTTCCGACTCTGGGCTCCATCTGTCATACCAGTCTTTCTGGGCAGGAGGGATGGTGCAAAGTCCTCTCAGTCGGTAGAGCAGAATTGGGCTTCAGTGCGGTGTGACGAGCAGATGACATTTGACGCAGCAGGAGGATGGTGTGCACCGTTGGATTGTTGCATGCTGGAGTCAGTTCTGGTTCCATCACTACTGCGCTTCGCTCAGTTTTATCACAGTTCTTTCTTGCTCGATCTAAGTGATTCTTACTATAGTACTATGGATATAGCATATAACAATTATAGTAATGATAACATACAGTGGCAGGGTTATATAGCAACTAATATCATACAGTTTAATTCTGGCTATTCTCACCTAAAATCAGATCCCCTTGAGGCACACATCTGACTTCCCCATCTTTTCGCATCACCCACCGAGTGCACCCAGGCCCTTGAGCAAAACCAATCCCATGAATGGGTTTACCTTTGCCTGAGGCAGGAGTAACCCAGACTGTCTTCCCTAACATATTTTTTATGTGCACTACAGGGACTTTATCCCCTTCTACAGAACATAAAAGTTCTGACTGGGCAGGGCCGGCCCGATTGGCAGATCCTCTGGTGTTGACTAACCAGGTGGCTTTTGCTAAATGTGTATCCCAATGTTTGAAAGTTCCACCCCCCCATTGCTCTCAATGTAGTCTTTAACAGTCCATTGTATCGCTCAATTTTCCCAGAGGCTGGTGCATGATAGGGGATGTGATACACCCACTCAATGCCATGCTCTTTGGCCCAGGTGTCTATGAGGTTGTTTTGGAAACGAGTCCCGTTGTCTGACTCAGTTCTTTCTGGGGTGCCATGTCGCCACAAGACCTGCTTCTCAAGGCCCAGGATAGTGTTCCGGGCAGTGGCGTGGGGTATAGAATATGTTTCCAGCCATCCGGTGGTTGCTTCCACCATTGTAAGCACATAGCGCTTGCCTTGGCTGGTTTGTGGGAGTGTGATATAGTCAATCTGCCAGGCTTCCCGCTGTTTATATTTCAGCCATCGCCCTCCATACCACAGGGGCTTTAACCGCTTGGCTTGCTTAATTGCAGCACATGTTTCACATTCATGGATAACCTGCGCGATAGCGTCCATGGTCAAGTCCACCCCTCGATCACGAGCCCATCTATATGTTGCATCTCTTCCCTGATGGCCTGAAGTATCATGGGCCCATCGAGCCATAAATAGCTCACCCTTATGTTGCCAGTCCAGGTCCACCTGAGACACTTCAATCTTGGCAGCCTGATCCACCTGCTCGTTGTTTCGATGTTCTTCAGTGGCCCGACCCTTGGGTACGTGAGCATCTACATGATGTACTTTTACAACCAGGTTCTCTAGCCGGGACGCAATATCTTGCCACAGTGTGGCAGCCCAAATGGGTTTACCTCTGCGCTGCCAGTTGCTCTGCTTCCATTGCTGTAACCACCCCCACAGGGCATTTGCCACCATCCATGAGTCAGTATAGAGACAGAGCACTGGCCACTTTTCTCTTTCAGCAATATCTAACGCTAGCTGGATGGCTTTCACCTCTGCAAACTGACTTGATTCACCTTCTCCTTCAGCAGTTTCTGCGACTTGTCGTGTAGGACTCCATACAGCAGCCTTCCACCTCCGATGCTTTCCCACAATGCGACAGGACCCATCAGTGAACAGGGCATATTGACTCTCATTTTCTGGCAGTTTATTATACAGCGGGGCCTCTTCAGCCCATGTCACCTCCTCCTCTGGCGACATTCCAAAATCTTTGCCTTCTGGCCAGTCCGTGATCACTTCCACAGTTCCTGGGCGACTGGGTTTTCCTGTGCGAGCCCATTGTGTGATCAGTGCAATCCACTTACTCCACGTGGCATCAGTCGCGTGATGTGTAGAGGAGACCCTCCCTTTGAACATCCAGCCCAGCACTGGTAGTCAGGGTGCTAAGAGGAGCTGTGTTTCAGTACCAACCACTTCTGTTCTGTGAGCACAAGAAAGAGTGAGCAAGAGAAAGGAAGCTCAGGGTGAGCAAGAGTGATAGTGAGAAAGCGAGAGAGAAACCAAGAGAGCAAGCGAGAGAGAGCATGTGATCGAAAGCAAGCATGAGACAGAAAGTGCGAGAAAGTGAGAAAACGAGAGTGAGCAAGCACAAGAGTTATCAAGCAAGAGTGTGAAAGCACTAGAAAAAGAGAGAGAAAGTGTGAGGGCAAGAAAGTGATAATGAGCGATAATAAGAGCAAGGGTGTGAAATTGAGAGGAAGCACATGAGCAAGAAAGTGAGCACGAGATAGAGCAAGAGTGACTGACAGCAAGAGAAAGGATGAGAGAGAACGTGAGAGTGAGAGAAAAGCAAGAACAAAATAAAGAGAAAGTGAGAGAGTGCCAGAGAGTAGTGAGAGAGAGAGAGAGAGAAAGCAAGAGAGAAAATGAGAGATCAAGAGAACTAGCATGAGAGCAAATGTGAGAGCGGCTGCGAGTGGGTGGGGAGGGGGGAGAGAGAGACACACAGCATGCAAGAGAGAATGAGAGAAAGAGCAGCACAGAGTTAAGGACAAGGTTTGTGACATAACATTGTCTCTTCTAATTCTCATGTCATAATGATTTCCAGACTCATGTTCTCCTTACTTTGGGGAGACAGCTTTATTTTGATAAATATTATGTGAAATATTGTTTTATAGCTTATTTTGTGTTAATTTATATTTGGATTGAAACTATACACTCTTTCATTCTTCCTACTCTTGCAGTAGTGCCTCTCTCCCTCTGAGTTTTTTCTCTTTTTCATCATCCTTTCTCCCTACGTATTTTTGTGGATTCTCCTTTCTGCTCTCCCACTCTCCATAGAAAAGGAAAGCACTGTGCAAAGCTCTCCATGTTTGTCCTCTCCCTCTTTTCACTCCAGATGAATTTTTTTGATAAATAACATCAAGCACATGTAAATTCAGACAACTATTTCCTAAAAAAGGATATGTGATCAGTTAATTTACTTTTGTTTTGTTTTCAAGTCAGCTGATTCTGTGTTGGTTTGGGTTTTTTTCCCCACAGGCTGACAGTCGTCTTTCCTCAGATCTTCTAATGTGGCCTTGGTATTTTCTCTGTACATTTTCCTTGATGCCATTCTCTACTACCAAACTACTAAAGCTAAGAATAAGTTAAGAAGGATGCAAAACAGACTGGATTCTGAAACATCAGGTCAATGTTCCCTCCCTCAAGCCATCCCACAAAAATGCACAAGATAAGCAGGTTTAGCACTTCCACTGCTGGAGCAGCAGCACTAAATCTTAACCACTGCCATGAAACCAGACGTTCAGAAGCAGCCAAATACAACAACCAAAGGCAACTTCTGAGGAGAGTCATTGATAATGATCTGTGTGTTCTAGATGGGGAAACTAAGGTGATTGTTAATTGATTTAATTCATCACTGATGCAAAGAAAAATGGCCAAGGAATTGCTTGATAATAATTTTTCAAACACAAGATAATTTTTATGAATCTGTGATGCTTCATAGCTCAGTTAGCTGCATCTCTTAACTTATTCTACACCTCCCAAGCTACTCCCGTGGTTAGAGGCAGATGAAAATGCCTACAAAAGTAGCTCACAAATATTTCTATGCTTAAGTATCATATATATAATAATGATGCTCAGCTTTTACAAGATTAGAAGCGAGTACTTCAGACAACTAGGGACTTCCCCTGCTCTTTTCAAAAAAAGAAAGTTGTCAATATTCTAGTCCTAAAGATACAGCTAGATTTTTGCCTGAGAGCCCTTATGATGGAATAAAGAGGGAAGAACAGGAAAACTTCAGTGGCAGAATAACTGAGGGAAAAAGCGTAATCTGAGGATTCTCAGGAATTTGGAAAGTTGGTATTAACCTTTGGCTAAAAACTGTGATGTGATACAGACAAAAATCAATTATGCAAACTTTATCAAATGTGTTCTGAGGATCTATCAGATATGTTTTTGCCACACTATTACAGTGTTCAGTGTAATCATGCATCATGACCCAATTAACAGACCAAAGCACTGCAAACTACTCATGCAAACTGTCAGTCCCCAAAAAGTGTAATCAATAAAAATCATATTTTCTAACTGCTCAGACTACATGCAAAGAAACATGCACTTTTGTCTGCCAAGCTTTAACTTTTTTTAATGGTATTACCATTGTAATAACTCTACTTATCTTTGAATTTTAGATCTGATCTTTCCTACAATAGCTAAACTTACTACTTACATTTCTGTAACATAGCTCCACTTTAAGATTAGTCTTCCTGTCAAAGATTTTTTCCTAGTTTTGTTCCTGTTTTTCTCATTGAAGCTCATTTTTGCTATTGCTTTAGTATATATTCCTCTTTAAAATGAACATTAAAAATTCACTTTACTCAGACCAACCTCACAAGCATCCACAATTTCAGAATTTGATCGTGTTGTACATTTTCTGTTTCAGATTCTTTGGTAGCATTGAAAGAGCTGGAAACAATAGTGATGTTATCCATTAATAACTCTTTGCTTAGGAAGTATTACCTGCAGTATTGACCTTCATACTACAAAGACCCATTTGATCCATAAAACTTAACATTACTTTGGCATTGACCTTAAGGTTGGTGTTTTTGGGTTTTTTTAACTGTGACTTACCAAATGAAAATACACTTTGAAACCCACTTTGATTTTTTTTCAGACCATAGTTTTGTGCTCTGGATAGCTTTTTCATCTTTTCAAAAGTAAATTATACAACCTGACATGACCTAACTTTATCTGAAATTAACCTGTTTTTATCAGCTCACATTTCTCCAGGTACTGTGGATTTTGGAAATCTTTTTTATGCAGTTTATGGCCCTTCTGCTCTTTTCTTGTAATTCTTCTTAAAGATTATATTTGCCCACAAAAACCCAAAATTATTTATGCTGCAATTGCTGAACCACTCAGAACCTTCCTCCATCTCCAGACAGTAACATCTGCATTTTGAGCAGTTTAAGAGTAACTGTTCTCCACTCACTCCTCCATTCTTCCCAGAAGAAACAATATGCCTAGTAGAGAACTTTTAGAAACAGTTTTAAGAGTTTGGCTGTTACTTGTTTTGCAATACTTTCTAGTAGACCCAATCAGCAATTAAGTCCCACTGCAATAAGCATGCTCAGCAAGAGAGAGCATCACCCAAGAAAACTGACCAAATATGAGTCAGGGTATATTTCGGTATATTTTAAAATAGGCTATTAGTGTCTCAGTTTATGCACTTGTACTTGATTCCAAATCTGCTTTGGTATCAAAGGTCTGTCAAAGAGAAGATTAGGTGAGCAGCTCCAGTGCCAGCACGATCCACAGTGGAGCACTCAAGTGCAGTGTGTGTGGGGGGTGTCCTGAACTGGGGAAACCTCAGGGAAGCGGAGAGACCCACCAAGAGCCCACAGCTCATGTGAGAGCAGCTGATGAGACCTGGGTGGGGCCAGGAGCAACGGCAGCCAAGTACCCACACCTATAAAAGAAACCCCTAGGGAGTGCTAGTGACCAGGAGTGCCACAAACAGGGCATGGTGCGTCAGCAAGGGCATGGCGTGGCAGTTTGTGTGGAAGGGAGCGCAGGAAGGGCACTGTAATTCTGCTGGCTCGACCAGGGAAGCAATGGTATCTACCTGGCAGAAGGCCATGGCCTCTCTAAACTCTGCACCTGCCATGACTGACACAGCTTCCCAGACAGAGCTCTGATGGGAACATACTGCTACCCAGGTGTCAGGCTGCAGGATGTGCCCTACGCTTATGCCAGTACCAGACAGCATTACTGAGTACACCTGTGGGAGGTACACCCAGGTAGAGGAACTCGTCTGCTTAGTGACAGAGCTCCAGGAGGAGGTGAGTAGGTTGAGGAGTATCAGGGAGTCTGAGAGAGAGATCAGCTACTGGAACCACACCCTACCTTCCCTGGGACAGACCTGTCTGGCAGACAGGACACATGATATGCAGGATCCCCTATCTTCTCTCCACTTGGCTGAACGTGGTGACTTAAGGGATAAGGGGGGAACGGCAACAAGTTCCTGCCTGGTGCAGCAGGTGCATCTCCTCCGTGACTAACTCACCTTCCCAGGTGCCTTTGTACAATAGGTAAGAGGCTCTGCAAGTGGAACTGAACAATGATGAAGATGATGATTCATCTAGGTTGGGGGTGTCACTGAGGTTAAATTGGCCTATGCCCTGCGTCAAAACCATGTCCATAAAGAAAAAAAGATGAGTCATTGTCATAGGAGACCCTCTCCTGAGGGAAACAGAAGGCCTAATATGCAGACTCGACCCACTTCTTAGGGAAGTCTGCTGCCTCCCTGGGGCGCAGGTTAAAGATGTGATGAGAAAACTTCCTACCCTGATATGGCCCTTGGATTATTATCCATTATTGCTTTTTCATGTAAGCAGCAATGAAGTTGCAATAAGAAGTCCAAGGGCAATCAAGAGAGACTTCAGGGCCTTGGGATGACTGGTTAAGGGATCAGGAGCACAAGTAGTGTTTTCCTCTGTCCTTCCATTTGCAGGGAATGATGCTGGAAAAAACAGGAAGACCCAGCTGATCAATACCTGACTCTGTGACTGGTGTCACCGGCAGAATTTTGGGTTTGTTGATCACGGGTCGGTCTACATGACAGCAGGCCTGCTGGCAACAGACGGGGTACACCTTTCTCAAAGGCGGAAAAGGATTTTTGCACAAGAGTTAGCAGGCCTCATTGAAAGAGCCTTAAACTAGATTTGAAAGGGGAAAGGGATAAAACCAGGGTTGCTAGAGATAAGCCTGGGGGCAGCGTGCCAATGTTTGAGGGGATGGTGTGCTAGCAAGGTCCTTTGGTCTCCTCCACAATGTGCTGAGCACACTGGAGCACATTTGAAATGTCCCTGTACTAATGCACGCAGCACCTTAGCTATCTCAATGGGGGTAGGGGATGGAGATCCATGCAGCAGCAAAGACACAAGGGTTATTGATGTGTTAGAAATGATGGAAGCACCTGAGAACAGTCACATAGGAATTAGGGCTTCTCCCCCCAAAAAGGTGGCAGGATAAATAGCCCAACTGAAGTGCATCTACACTAATGCACACAGCGTAGGCAACAAATAGGAGTTGGAAGCCATTGTGCAGCTGGAAAACTATGATATAGTTGCAATCACAGAAACATGGTGGGATGACTCACACAACTGGAGTGCTGCAATGGATGGCTATAAGCTCTTCAGAAGGGATAGGCAAGGAAGGAGCAGCAGTGGAGTAGCTCTGTATGTCAGGGAGTGTTTTGACTATCCAGAGCTTGATGATGGTGATGAAAGGGTTGAGTGTTTATGGGTAAGAATCGGGGGAAAGGCCAACAAGGCAGATATAGTGGGAGTCTGTTATAGACCACCCAACCAGGATGAAGAGGCAGATGAAATATTCTATAAGCAGCTGGGAGAAGTCTCATGATTGCTAGCCCTTTGTTGTGGTTTAAGCCCAGTCAGCAACTAGGCACCACGCAGCTGCTCGCTCACTCCCCCCGTCCCAGTGGGATGGGGAGGAAAATTGGAAAAAAAAGGAAAACTTGTGGGTTGAGATAAGAACAATTTAATAACTAAATGTCGTGGTTTCAGCCCAGCCAGTAACAAAGGACCACGCAGCCGCTCACTCACTCCTCCCGCCCCCCTCCGGTGGGATAGGGAGGAGACGGAGGAGAGAAAAGGAAAAAAACCCCAAAAGCCAAAAAAACGGAACCTCAAGGGTTGAGATAAGGGCAGTTTACTGGGACAACACAAAAAAAAGAGAAAAAGAGAAGTTACAACAACAACGACGGTACTAATGAAAGAATATACAAAAAGAGTGATGCACAGTGCAACTGCTCACCACCCGGAACCCGACGCTCCGCCACTTCCCCCACTGAAAGTCGAGAGAACTCCCCCCAGCCCGCTCCCCATTTATATACTGAGCATGATGTCACATGGTATGGAATAGCTCCTTGGCTAGTTCAGGTCAGCTGCCCCGGCTATGCCCCCCACCTCCCAGGTTCCTGTAAAAATTAACTCTATCCCAGCTGAACCCAGGACACTAAAGTAAAATAAAATGTAATACTAAGAATAGTAATAAATAATAATAATAATGATTGTATTGAAAAGGAATATAATATAATAAAATAAAGATAAAACCTAAGAAAAAGACAAGTGATGCACAATGCAATTGCTCGCTACCTGCTGACTGATGCTCAAGCAGCGATCCGCCCCTCCTGCCCAACTTCCCCAAATTTATATACTTAGCATGACATTCTTTGGTATGGAATATCCCTTTGGCTAGTTCTGGTCAGCTGTCTTGGCTATGCGCTCTCCCAGATTCTTGTACACCTGCTTGCTGGCAGAGCATGGGAAACTGAAAAATCCTTAACTTAGGATAAGTGCTACTTAGCAACTAAAACATCAGTGTGCTATCAACGTTATTCTCACACTAAATCCAAAACACACTGTACCAGCTACTAGGAAGAAAATTAACTCTATCCCAGCCAAAACCAGGACACCCTTGTTCTCATGGGGGACTTCAACTTACTAGATGTCTGCTGGAAATACAGTACAGTGGAGAGGAAACAGTCTAGGAGGTTCCTGGAGTGTGTGGAAGATAACTTCCTGACACAGCTGTTGAGTGAGCCAACTAGGGAAGGCGCCACGCTGGACCTGTTGTTTACAAACAGACACGGACTTGTGGGTGATGTGATGGTTGGAGATCATCTTGGGCACAGTGATCATGAAATCGCTATATTTTCAATTCTTGGAGAAGTAAGGAGGGGGATTAGCAGAACTGCTATCTTGGAATTCCAGAGGGCAGACTGTGGCCTATTTAGGAGCCTGGTTGACAGATTCCCTTGGGAGGCAGTCCTGAAGGGCAAAGAAGTCCAGGAAGGCTGGACATTTTTCCCGATCCAATGTCGGGGAAGGTTTTGATATGATCCCAAAAGTGAGATTAAGACACAAATGAGGTCAAATGCCGTATAACCAAAAGAGTTTTTATTATCAAAAGTATCAAAAGTAGAAAATAGTAGCGATTGGATAGAATGGAAGAAAAGGCAGAAATCAAGCAAGCAGTCAGGATAGAGTTGCAAGGATAGTCACTACCATGGATCCAGCGGTGTCCCGTTGGTCCTCAGTCTTCAATTCTTCGGTGGTGGGTGCACACCATGGCTTGTTGTGACGGTCTGACAAATTCAAATGTCTCAAACATCCGCTAAAAGAGCTTTGGTGGACAAAACGGCCTCTGTAAAAATGCTGGAGTTTTGTGAACAGGACAATGTGGACAGAGGAGAGGGCCCCACGGAGGGTGGGAACGCACTTCTCCAAGGCCCCAATTCCTTATCTTGAGTGACCAGGAGAAGGAACACAATTTATGCCTTCCTGGAGGAAGAAGGCCCCATGGAAGTTGGGACTGTGCTTCTATCTTAAGTGGTCATACCAGCAGGAAAAGAGAAGCAACTCCACAATGAACACCCCCCCCCCAAAGCTACCGATTCCAGTGAACCCCAGGTGTGGGAACTGCGCATGTTGAGATCATCAACTAACACACTATAAAAGAGGAGAGAACGAATCCTCAGTGCGCGCCCTCCGGAACTGGATCTCTACGCTGGCTGGACCAACGCTGGACCCAGGACTGGTGAAACCCTTCTCTTCTCTCTTTCTTTTTTCTCTCATTCTCTCTCTCTCTTTTCCTTCTCTCTTTTCCACAGTCCCTACACCTCATCCTTTGAAACATAAACCGTTGACCAAGTCTGAGACTAGGAGTGGACCTAGCCGCCCCTGAGCTCCTCTTTGAGAAGGAGTCCAGAAAGCAAGGGGGTCTGCTCTGAACCTCGTGACTCAACGGGAGGGCTCTCCTTCTGATACATTTCATGTTCCTTTTTCCATTTCATTCTTTCTGTACTTTCCTCCTCTTCTCAAACAGCAGCTTAATGACATGTTGCAAGGTTCATATTAACAAGTTCATGTGTACTTGGACAGAGTTAGCTAGGTTGAATAAATGTTGATTGTTGTTTGAACTCCCCTGGTGTCGTTTCACCTTAATTCTGACAAAGGAAATCCACGAACCTGAGTCGCTCCAACTTTGGGACGCGACATCTTAATTGGCGTCACGGACAGGATTTCCCTTGTTGGAAGGGAGTTTCTAATGGGATACCAGACCTCCACTCGGAGAACGAGCGGGGAGGATCTGGGAAGGATCTCTCAACAGTAAGTCGGGAGAGATCTGAGCAGTGGCAGACATAGAGGCCCGGGAAAAATCTGTGTCTGACTGTTCCCCTGTTTTTAGAGAGGCTAACTGCCTATACGGGATTTCCCTTGTTGGAAGGGAGATTCTAACGGGATACCGGACCTCCACCCAGAAAGCGGGCGGGGAGGATCTGGGAAGGATCTCTCAACAATAAGTCGGGAGAGATCCGAGCAGTGGCAGGCATGGTGACCCGGGAAATATCTATGTCTGACTGTTCCCCTGTTTTAGAGAAGCTAATTGCATATAAAGCCCACCCTTCCCCACAAGGAGTAGCCTGGGCACGAAACCACTGGCATGATCCAAAAGCCATTGTAGGAAGAATTGAGAAGCTTGCAAAAGAAAGCAGGTTTCGCCCGGGAAAAGGGAAGGCTGTAGTGTGTGCAGTGTTAGGGGCCGCACTTGCAGCAGCTCAGGAAGACAGGCAGGAAACAATGAGAGCTGAGCAGGCAGAGAAGGAGAAGATTCAGTCCCTGCAGGATTTAGTTAAAGTCCTGCAAGAGCAGTTAACTGCTGAGCGTAATACAACGCAGCGGCTTCATGCTGCCTTGTCTGATGCGTTAGATTGGGAAAGAATTTTACGAGCTGAGGCAGATGAACGATCTGACCCGGACTTAGACCTGCAAGGTCTAGAGGTAGTTCAAGTGAAACAGCAAAAATCTTTATACCCAAATCAAGAGTTAGAATGTACCAGGAAAGTTTTTTACCCTGAGGATGAAGAGATAGCAATGAGGCCATTAATTAAAACAGAAACCATAGACAATGGCCAAATTGGCGGAGCACCACACGTAACTATTAAGACGATACCATATTCTGCCACTGAATTATCTAAAATTCAGGAAAAGTATATCCGACTAGCAAAGGAGACCGAAACAGAATATGTGTGGAGGGTGTCATTAACCGGTGGTGACCGGATTTTATTGTCAGAAGATGAAGCCCAAGGATATTGGGGGCCTGGAGTGTTCCTAACTACCGATGATCCTAGGGAACCATGGTCTCTGACGCAGCGGGCAGCTTACTGGGCAGGGGGAATAGACCAAATGGAACGAGGAGAACCAACACGGATAGACACCCCTTCTATAAATCAGTTAACCGAGAGCTTACAGAAAACTGCTTGTCTCCAGTTAATGCATGATAGGCGATTAGTGCCACAACAGCCCTCTCCGATGTTGTTAAATGCCAATCCCGATAGAATGACTCCTCTAATCCGAGGTTTACCAGATTCTTTGAAATTATATGCCGTCCAGCTACAGGATAGATTACGTGATGCGATAGCACCTAGAGGAGGCAGGCGGAATGCAGGAGGGGCCCTGACCTGGGGAGAAGTGGCACAGGAATTGATTAACTACGGCCGGAGAATGGGTCTCACAAGGGAAGAAAGCAGAGCTAAGCCTGCTATCCGCCGAATAGAAGGACCTGGCCGACCTCCCCCATCTAAGACTGTAAACACCAAAAAGCCATATGGGGGTCAGCGGAACTTGTTGTGGGCAGAAGGGATAGAAAAGGGAATTCCCCGGGATGTGATGGACGGCTTGCCCACCTCTGTCCTAGAAAAGTTGGTCCTAGGGTGGAAAGACAAGAACAAGGAGCCTCCCCATACTGAGTCAAACATTCGAGACTATAAGGGGGCGATTCCACAGTCACTGGCAATTCCCACTCCCCAAACACCTACTGCTCCAGAGGAAGGTATGACTGTCTGCAGGACGGGAAACTAGACACGCTGTCCCCAGTAAGTGAGCCGGGGGATGGCCAGTGGGTTTATTTAAGGAGGCTCACTGAAAATAGGACAGGAGACCTGTTGATTACTTTTCCTCTTGGTCCCTTTAAGACCCCAGTAACTTTTTTAGTTGATACGGGTGCTCAGATGTCAGCACTCCGGACGGATGTTGCTAACCGCAATGGAATAATTGCAGATAAGAAGCAGATATGGGTCACGGACGTTTTCGGAAGCTCCCAACCACAGCCGACAGCTAAAGTTAAATGCTGGCTGCCAGGGGATTCATCCCCTGTTAAGGTTACTATGATACTAGGTCCTCTACCCACCAATATTCTAGGACTCGACCTCTTAAAGGGCCGGTCGTGGGTAGACTCTAAGGGAAGAGAATGGAAATTTGGGTGTCCCGCAATCTCTGTGAGGCTTTTGCAGTCTGCACCAACTCTTCCCCCTTCAAAGATAGTTAATGTTAAACCTTATGCTTTGCCTTTGGGAGCAAGAGAAGGGATCACTTCAGTGATAACTGAGTTACGGGAACAGGAGATAGTTATTCCTACACACTCACCCTATAATTCCCCAGTATGGCCAGTCCGCAAGCCAAATGGGAAGTGGCGATTGACAGTTGACTATCGACGCCTGAACGCCAATACTGGCCCATTAACAGCTGCAGTCCCCAATATAGCAGAATTAATTGCAACCATACAAGAACAGGGTCACCAGATTTTAGCAACCATTGATGTGAAAGACATGTTCTTTATGGTTCCCTTGCAAGAAGCAGATAGGGACCGCTTTGCCTTCACCTGGAAAGGTGTACAATATACATTTACACGGCTTCCCCAAGGCTATTGCCACTCACCAACCATTGCTCACTATGCATTAGCCCAGGAACTAAATCAGATCACTCCCAAAGATGGAGTAAAAGTATATCAATATATTGATGATGTGCTAATTGGAGGACCAGACACCACTGTGGTGGGACAAACCCAGAGAGAAATCATTAATCACTTAGAGAATTTAGGGCTCCAAATTCCTGCAGAAAAGGTGCAACTCCCATCACCTGAAGTAAAATTTTTAGGTATCTGGTGGAAAGGAGGGACTGTGTGTATACCTCCTGAAACCTTGTCCACCCTCGAACAAGTGAAAATGCCTGAAAATAAGAAAGAATAGCAGCATGCCCTAGGCTTGCTAGTGTTTTGGAGAAAACACATCCCCGACTTTTCTATCATAGCTCGCCCTTTATATGATTTAACCTGTAAAAGAACTGCTTGGGACTGGACACCTGTCCATGAAGAGGCTCTGAAATTATTAATTTTTGAAGCAGGGATTTACCAGGCCCTAGGGCCGATACATCCAGCAGACCCACTCCACATAGAATGGGGTTTTGCAATTCATGGGTTGTCTATACATATGTGGCAGCGTGGACCCGAAGGTCCTACTCTTCCTATAGGATTTTTCTCGCGTAGCTTTAAGGATGCTGAAAAACGGTATTCAGTTTGGGAGAAAGGACTCTTTGTAGTTAACCTAGCCTTACAGGAAGCCGAGAGAATTATACGACAACAGCCCATCATCTTGCGAGGACCCTTTAAGATCCTGAAACCAATATTGGCTGGAACTCCTCCCCCCGCAGGAGTAGCTCAACGAGAAACAGTAAGGAAGTGGTATGCCCAGCTAGACCACTACTGTCACACTAGACAAATAGAGGAGGGAACACCCAAAATGCTCCAAATACAGGATCCCCCTTCTGATCACCCAGATACAGAACCCCCTCCATCGTACATCAAAGTGGCTCCTGATTTCAAACCCCATTTAAAAAACGTATGGTTCACTGATGCTTCCGCAAAAAGGGACGGAAAGACGTGGAAGTATCGAGCAGTAGCATTACATATTGATTCAGGGGAGCATGTGATAACTGAGGGAGAGGGTAGTGCCCAAGTAGGGGAGTTAGTTGCTGTGTGGAGCGTAGTCGTTAAGGAAGCTGAGACAACAGAACCAGTATACATTTATACTGACTCCTATGCAGTGTTTAAAGGATGCACTGAATGGTTGCCATTTTGGGAGCAAAACCAATGGGAAGTAAACCAAGTGCCAGTGTGGCAAAGAGACAAATGGGAAGAAATACTGAATATCGCCAAGCAGAGATCTTTCTTGGTAGGCTGGGTTGCTGCACACCAGGCAGGGGATAACCCAGCTCACCTCCTAAATAACCGGGTAGATTCCTTAACACGTCTAGCCAGTCTTGCCATTGATGGTGAAGCGGAAAAATGGGAACACCTTTTGGAGTGGCTGCACGTGAAGCGTGGCCATTCAGGGAGTAAAGACCTGTACAGAGAGGCTATTAGCAGAGGATGGGCCGTTACACGAGAATTATGTAACACTGTTATTTCTGCATGTGGTCAATGTCGAGTTCGTTTGGAAAAATATAACCCTTTAAAAGAACAACCCCTACATTTAAGGACAAACAAAGGTTTATGGCAAACGTGGCAAATTGACTATATTGGCCCCTTTCGGGTATCAGAGGGAAAACGATATGTGTTAGTAGGAGTAGAGGTGGTATCAGGACTAACACAAGCTGAAGCTGTATCCAGAGCAACAGGAGAAAATACAGTAAAAAGTCTTAAAACATGGTTTAGCTACTTACCCAAGCCTCAATCAATTCAATCTGATAATGGGAGCCATTTCACCGCTGGAGTGGTGCAAGAATGGGCTAAGGGTGAGGAAATCCAGTGGGTTTTCCACACCCCTTACTACCCTCAAGCTAATGGTATTGTGGAGAGAACAAACGGACTTCTAAAACGAGCTCTGAGGCCCCATGACCCAGGGTGGGCCTTGCGAATACCAGAAGCAGTATACAGAATTAATAGCCGGTGGGGGGCAAATGGCTGCCCCCGACTCCTAGCATTCTGTCCCACACCTCCTTCTATTGTTCCAGGGACAAAAGGTGGCAAAGACCCCGCACACTTGCTCCACTATGCTGGACAACCAGTATTAGTGGAACTACCCACTGTGGGGCAAGTGCCCCTAACCCTAAAGACACCCCTTAACCTCTATTCCTGGGTGGCCACAGATGCTCATGGGAAAGAGCATCGTATCAATACCCGATGGATTGTCCCATCCTTCTAAGTAGACCTTCATGTTCTGAATTAAAGTTGCTCCGATGTTAAATGGTTAATAAGAATATGTTTTTTCTGTATCCCACTAACTGGATTCTAACAAGCATACCAGTTAAGATGCACAATATAAACCTAACCCTCTGTTATAATACTAAAACCATAGCTACTTGATTGCTTGCTTATGTTTTTGTTACTCCGACTAGTGATGCTGTGTTGACTTCTCAGAATTCCTGAGTTGGGGGGAGGACACAGAGAGCTTGACAACAGACCCTGTTGGAGTTCTTGCAGCAGCCCCTACGCCACGTGAGAGCAAGAGGTCGCTATAAACTTATTAACCTTTTTACACACAATGAACACATTCTGTTGATCTACAGATGCTCTAATCAGAGCAATTCCAGTCAAGAGAGCTTGAAGTTT
Organism: Haliaeetus albicilla; assembly: GCF_947461875.1. Taxonomy (NCBI): domain Eukaryota; kingdom Metazoa; phylum Chordata; class Aves; order Accipitriformes; family Accipitridae; genus Haliaeetus; species Haliaeetus albicilla. The sequence continues at coordinate 41,645,379 of NC_091515.1, forward strand.
AAGGCTAGTTTGTATGCATCTATAATAAGTAACACATCCTACACATGGCCTGTATGAGGTTGTTTTACAGAAGCTGCGTGAGCACCTTGGAGAGTGCACCTCAGCCTCTCGGATGGATCCCAATCACTAGCAGCACTGCTTGACATCTTCTCCAATCCTATCCCTCTAATGATTGTTTATTTTTGTATATATTTTGCAGGTTATCAGAAGCCCACGACAAGACTTATGTTTTCACTTAATGAGTGGGCCATTGTCTATATTGTTTGTTTGATTTTCATTGTGATATTCTTATAGTATAACAGGGAAAGATGGTTTGGAACTCCTTCCTCCTTGCCTTTCTTAGCTTTGGTGCATCTGGACAAGGAGAAAGGACCTCCAATTTAGCTTGGGAAGTGATACAAGGATTCATACATGTCTGGAATAAAACAGATCAGGGGATCTGTATTCAGATTCCTACTTCTACCGAACAAGGGATTACATTCGGTTTGATACCCATGAAGCTCAATATTGGAAAACATAATATGACCAATGGCATTATAGGGTTAGTAGATGCTCCTTTTGAGTATCAATATCGAAGTGATTATACCTCCTCTGGTAGATGGTGGCGAGATGAAGCAGCCTTCTATGAGATCCCTCGGGACACGGGGTGGCCTGACTTAATAAACAAAACTTGTAAGCGATGGAGATTGGAGGTCAGTCGCGAAATTGGTACTAGTCATAGCCCACCGTGTCCTCCAGGATTCGAGGAAGCCTATTCCAGACGATTCCCACCTTCTCCATCCTGGTGGAAAATAACAGGCTGCCCTTCCTATCACAATATATCTTGTAATCTAGTGCCTTTTTGGCCTGCTTCCCTGGAAATTACCCCTTTTGAATTACAATATAATGTAAAATGGGATTCAGCTTGGTGTGTTCACATACCTGACAGGAAGGGACAATATCCTTCAATGAATAGCGCCCACACTGCTTGGGGATGGTCAGTGAAACACATGTTAAAAAACCAACCTCTTCACTTATTAAAAAAAGAATTTGTGGGCACACCCAACCCCAATGATGCCCATTTGTTAAACTGTACCCACATTATAGACTGTACCACAGGCGCTGGCAATCCCATCGAAACATGGATCAGTTTGGAAGTTAGAACCTTAATTCGAGATATGTGCACCTGTTGGGGATATCCTAATTTTGGATACCGAAACCGGGATAACCAATGTAATCAGATCACCAATAATGTTAATATCTGGCTAAAATGTGGAATTCCCATTAACCACTTCCCAAGACATAAGGTGGGGGAGGATAATCAAATACCTCGGGGAGACGCAACTACTTGTCAAAACGCTTTGTATGCTGCCCCTGAGGGGACCGTCTGGGGGTGCTCAAATGGGAAAATGTACTCGCATTTGAATGTGATCGAACAGGCTGGATTGCAGTGTGGTTTGGGAATTCCTACTATGTGTCCCAGGCGAATCTTTGAATATACCACACCACCTATTCACAGGAAGAGACGAGAACTTGATGACCCAAGTAGCGCCCAGAAATGGATTCAAAGCATTTTAAAACCCGATTATTATACTTGGGGACAGAAGGTATCATTAGAGCTAGAAGCATTCTTTGCACCATCTGGATATATCGTTCGGCACCAATGGGTGCTAGAAAACCTAACTTGGCAAGTACATGTATTAAGTAATTGGACTCGATATGCCTTTGGGGAACTAAATCTCCAAGTGCAACAGGTATCAAAAATGACATTACAGAATCATTTAGCCTTAGATATGTTATTGTTAAAAGAACAAGGTGTGTGTGGTATGTTGAACTTGACTGAATTTGAATGTTGTATTACCGTTCATAATGCTACGACTTCCATTGAAGAAGCCCGGGCAAAGATGAAGGAGATTGCCGACCAGACGAGAGAACTCTTCCACGCAATGCAACCGGCTGACTGGTTTGATGGCTGGAATCCAAACTCATGGCTACATTCCATTCTAGGATCCTTGGGACTGACGGGATGGGGAAAATGGCTTGTAAATATTGGACTTCTGATATTAATTGGATTTGTATGTTTAATAACAGGCCTTGCAATAGTCAGATGTATGATTAGCCGCTTACTATCCTCAGCTGTCTCTCTCTCTTCTCCTACTGTCCGCTATATCAAGATCACCACAGATGAAGATGATATGAACGAGAATCAAAGTCCAGCGACTGTTTGAGCCACGGGGTGGTGTGACGGTCTGACAAATTCAAATGTCTCAAACATCCGCTAAAAGAGCTTTGGTGGACAAAACGGCCTCTGTAAAAATGCTGGAGTTTTGTGAACAGGACAATGTGGACAGAGGAGAGGGCCCCACGGAGGGTGGGAACGCACTTCTCCAAGGCCCCAATTCCTTATCTTGAGTGACCAGGAGAAGGAACACAATTTATGCCTTCCTGGAGGAAGAAGGCCCCATGGAAGTTGGGACTGTGCTTCTATCTTAAGTGGTCATACCAGCAGGAAAAGAGAAGCAACTCCACAATGAACACCCCCCCCCCCCAAAGCTACCGATTCCAGTGAACCCCAGGTGTGGGAACTGCGCATGTTGAGATCATCAACTAACACACTATAAAAGAGGAGAGAACGAATCCTCAGTGCGCGCCCTCCGGAACTGGATCTCTACGCTGGCTGGACCAACGCTGGACCCAGGACTGGTGAAACCCTTCTCTTCTCTCTTTCTTTTTTCTCTCATTCTCTCTCTCTCTTTTCCTTCTCTCTTTTCCACAGTCCCTACACCTCATCCTTTGAAACATAAACCGTTGACCAAGTCTGAGACTAGGAGTGGACCTAGCCGCCCCTGAGCTCCTCTTTGAGAAGGAGTCCAGAAAGCAAGGGGGTCTGCTCTGAACCTCGTGACTCAACGGGAGGGCTCTCCTTCTGATACATTTCATGTTCCTTTTTCCATTTCATTTTTCTGTACTTTCCTCCTCTTCTCAAACAGCGGCTTAATGACATGTTGCAAGGTTCATATTAACAAGTTCATGTGTACTTGGACAGAGTTAGCTAGGTTGAATAAATGTTGATTGTTGTTTGAACTCCCCTGGTGTCGTTTCACCTTAATTCTGACAAAGGAAATCCACGAACCTGAGTCGCTCCAACTTTGGGACGCGACACTTGTCTCCACCTTTTTTTTATAGGGCATATTTCGATGATGCATGCACATACATATTGTTCACATGCTGCAGGATTTGTCTATCACAGGAACTTCGTGTGATCAACACCAGAAACCGGTATCTTATCTCAAAGACTACAGTTTCCATGAGAATGGTAGTCTCTACATTCCTGCATGCTTCATCAGGCTCCAGCCCATTTCCTCCCCTGGATGCCTCAATGACCTAGTAATCGTCCTTATGGACAGAGGAGTGTCCTGCTTAGGCTATCTCCGAGACAAAGGGCTCAAGATAAACAGTTCACAGTTCCTTGAGATGATGGCCCAGTCCCTCACACCTAACAGTCTTTGAGACAAACAGCTCGAGATAACAATTCAGTCTCTCTCAACATTCTTCAAGAAGGAAATCTTAAAGGTGCAGGAGCAGGCCATCCCTATGTGCCTAAAGACGAGCCGGCAGGGAAGAAGACCAGACTGGCTGAACAGAGAGCTTTGGCTGCAAGTCAGGAAAAAAAAGAGAGTTTATGATCTTTGGAAGAAGGGGCAGGCAACTCAGGAGGACTTCAAAGATGTTGTGAGGTTATGCAGGGAGAAAATCAGAAGGGCCAAAGCCCAACTAGAACTTAATCTGGCTACTGCCATAAAAAACAATAAAACACGTTTCTATAAATACATTCACAACAAAAGGAGGGTTAAGAAGAATCTCCATCCTTAATTGGATGCAGGGGGAAGCATAATGACAAAGGCTGAGGTACTTAATGCCTTCTTTGCCTCAGTCTTTAATAGTAAGACCAGTTGTTCTTGATGTACCCAGCCCCCTGAGCTGGAAGACATGGACAGGAAACAGAATGAAGCCCCCATAATCCAAGGGGAAATGGTTAGTGACCTGCTACACCACTTCTTAGACACACACAAGTCTATGGGGCCGGATGGGATCCAGCCAATGGAGCTGGTGGAAGTGCTCACCAAGCCACTTTCCATCATTTATCAGCAGTCCTGGCTATCCTCCAGTTGACTGGAGGTTAGCAAATGCGATGCCCATCTATAAGAAGGGCCGGAAGGAGGCTATGGGGAACTACAGGCCTGTCATCTTGACCTTGGTACCAGGGAAGATCATGGAACGGTTCATCTTGAGTGCGCTCACACGGCATGTGCAGGACAACCAGGGGATCAGGCCCAGCCAGCATGGGTTTGTGAAAGGTAGGTCCTGCTTGACTAACTTGATCTCCTTCCATGACAAGGTGATCCACTTAGTGGATGAGGGAAAGGCTCTGGATGTGGTTTACCTGGACTTTAGTAAGGCCTTTGACACCGTTTCCCACAGCATTGTCCTGGAAAAGCTGGCGGCTCATGGCTTAGACAGGTGTACTCTTTGCTGGGTAAAAAAACTGGCTGGATGACCAGGTCCAAAGAGTCATGGTGAATGGAGTTAAATCCAGTTGGTGGCGGGTCACAAGTGGTGTTCCCCAGGGCTCAGTTTTGGGGCCAGTTCTCTTTAATATCTTTATCAATGATCTGGACGAGGGGATCGAGTGCACCCTCAGTAAGTTTGCAGATGACACCAAGTTGGGAGGGAGGGTTGATCTGCTCGAGGGTAGGAAGGCTCTACAGAGGGATCTGGACAGGCTGGATCGATGGGCTGAGGCCAACTGTATGAGGTTCAACAAGGCCAAATGCTGGGTCCTGCACTTGGGTCACAACAACCCCATGCAACGCTATAGGCTTGAGGAAGAGTGGCTGGAAAGCTGCTCGGCAGAAAAGGACCTGGGCCTAGGTATGTTGGTCGACAGCCGGCTGAATATGAGCCAGCAGTGTGCCCAGGTGGCCAAGAAGGCCAACGGCATCCTGGCCTATATCAGAAATAGTTTGGCCAGCAGGACTAGGGAAGTGATCGTCCCCCTGTACTCGGCACTGGTGAGGCTGCACCTCGAGTACTGTGTTCAGTTTTGGGCCCCTCACTACAGGAAAGACATTGAGGTGCTGGAGTGTGTCCAAAGAAGAGCAACAAAGCTGGTGAAGGGTCTAGAGCACAAGTCTTATGAGGAGCAGCTGAGGGAACTGGGGTTGTTTAGCCTGGAAAAGAGGAGGCTGAGGGGAGACCTTATCGCTCTCTACGACTACCTGAAAGGAGGTTGTAGCGAGGTGGGTGTCGGTCTCTTTTCCCAAGTGATAGGATGAGAGGAAATGGCCTCAAGTTGCGCCAGGGGAGCTTTAGATTGGATATTAGGAAAAATGTCTTCACTGAAAGGGTTATCAAGCACTGGAACAGGTTGCCCGGGGAAGTGGTGGAGTTACCAGGTATTTTGAAAGCCATGTAGATGTGGTGCTTAGGGACATGGTTTAATGGTGGATTGGCAATGCTAGGTTTATGGTTGGACTTGATGATCTTAAAGGTCTTTTCCAACCTAAAGATTCTATGATTAGTGTTACTACCTTTTATTGCTTCTACCACCTTCACTCTTCTTATCATCTGGAAGATATCTGTAGGCCACAGGGAAACATTGTTTTCTCAATGCAATTTTTTCTTTTAATTTAGTAGAAGAATGCTGAGAACTCTGTATTCATAAAATCATAGAATGGTTTTGGTTGGAAGGGACCTTCAAATATCATCTAGTTCCCAACCCCCTGCAGGGGGCAGGGACATCTTCCACTAGATTAGGTTGCTGACCTTGAACACTTCCAGGGACGGGGCATCCTTAACTTCTTTGTGCAACCTGTTCCAGTGTCTCACCACCCTCAGCATAAAGAATTTCTTCCTTATATCTAATCTAAATCTACCCTCTTTTAGTTTAAAACTATTACCCATTGTCCTGTCACTACAGGCCCTGGTAAAAAGTCTCTCTCCGGCTTTCCCCTTTATGTATCGAAAGGCCGCAATAATGTCCAGAGCCTGATATTTAGTAAAGATCTCAGTTTGAGAAGTCAGTATTGTTCACATTCAATTTCATTTTAGTAGTCTAAAGAACCATCTTGCCTTTAATTTTAATAGATTAATGTAAGACATAATTATAAAAAATGAGAAGATTAAAAGCTTTCTTATGTCTGAGATTTTGCTTCTTTTAGAAGTAAACCCAGGAAATCACTATATGAATTTAAGAGCTGTAATTAAGAACATTACCAATCCAACTTAAAAAAAAATATGGCTCTTGAATGATTATGTACTATGCAAGTGTAACTGCAAGTGTAAAACAGTTAAGCAATGTTATCAGGTGCAATCACTTTCACAAGCAAGCCACGAGACAGAAAAAGTACTAACAAATTTTTCACGTTTGAACTTGGCAAGACAGCCACCAGCCTCTCTATAGATGTAACTATACAATTACTGCACAGGACCAAAGTAACAATATGCACAAAATGTACTAACAATTGTATGTCTGATTTCCTGAAACAACAGAAGAATCCTAACTGTCTAAATATTTCACAGAAGTATAAGATTCCTGCTTTCAAGATTTAATGATTCCTGGTCTAATGTTGTATTTTTAAATGTCCTCATTATTCTACACAGCAAAAGACTCCACAAAAATAGGTATTTATATCACTCTTTTTTATTTTTCAGCCAGAAATACATTTTCATAGGGCATTTCAATAGTGGTGTTTATTCGTTAGACAAAACTTCCATCTCTTTGGCATCTGACCATATTCTGTTTTTCAGACTACATAGGAAAAGTTTACTTTAGAGATCATTGTTCAATACATTAAATTTACAGAGGTGCAGTTAACTCTTTAAAATACACATCAGTTTTAAATATTCTAATAAGCCAGAAAACATTAACCAAACCAGTAAAACGTAGTCTACTGGGCTCCTCTTCACTGCCTTCAGTTACAATTGTGGAGTAAGTGGCAGAATGAAAAGAACTCTTAATTTTCCACAACACATGCACTGACTAGTGCTTGCTATTCATTCTGAAGGAGAAACAAAAAACCCCTGAATTGTACCAGAAACAACTGATCAAATAAGTTATGTTTCAAAACAACGTGATCTTAATTTTAACTTCTAAATAAGTAAACCAAAACCAAGTTGCACACTGCTTCAGTAATAGATTGCACCTAAAAATGTCTAAAAGCTTTTTTAAATTTTTAAGCATAAGTTACTAACATGTTTTAAATATATCTAAGAATACAGCTGTCAAAACTGCATTTGATGTCATATTTGGACAAAAAATTCTTAAGCAACAAATTAAGCCAGTGTATTCAATCTACTCTGTTGAATAATCCAGAATCAGCTCTTCAGGGCTGATATAGAAACACTTTACTTGCACTCCATCTAAAAATCTGTCTTCCAGATCTTAATAAAAGTGTTCAGTGCTTCAACTAGACTAAATTTCCAAAGCAATGCTAAAGATATTTGACATCTTCCATTACTATACTATATAGAAATCATGAATTAAAATGAAAAACTTTATTGATATACTGATGCAGACATTCTAGTGCATTTACTGGAATCTGAAGTGAATCCTTGTTTACATGTCAAGACAACATAAAAAATAAGTCATATTAACAAAAAAACCCCAAACCCTTCACTCTCAAAAATATTTTTTAATATTCCAAATACTTATTCCAAACTAGTTTTATAAAACGGAGGAGGCAAAACAATTACTTCCATGCAGAAACTAAAAAATAATTTAATAGGTTTAAAGTAGCAAATGAACAAAGGTTTATTTTATGAGTGAATTTCTTCCTCGCCACCACTGCAAACCCAGTTTCAAAATGTTTGAATGGGATGGTTTAAAATAACAAGTGATCCAATTTAGCCAAGCTCACATTCCTTCCCATGATGTAAAAAATCATACATACATTTTATTGTAGAATACAGTAATAAACAAAAAGATAACTTGAGTACTTATCCAAGAGCAATTTCTAACGCCAAGTCAAAATTAACAACAACCAAGCAGACCATAAATTTTTCAGTATTAAATGACCATAAATACTAGATAACTACAAAATAAACCAAACCCAAATCCAAAAACCAAAAGCCTTTTCTTTGTTAAAAGGTGTTCAAAGAAATATCCATCAGCTGCAGTCAAATTTGCATTAGAAGCTGCTTGCTCTGGAAAGATTTTTTCCCTCCAAGTGTTTGTAACACAATGCACTGTCAAAATTATATTCAAATAAATTACTTTTTGATAACATTTAGCTGATACCCCCTACAATGTGGACAGTCATGTGCACAATATGACAGTGGATTTTTGCAGCAACAGAGAAATAACCAGAAACTGGTTCTAAATTCTAGATTATAGTTCATAGTTCATGTGTTATTTCTTGCAAACATATGGTCCCCTCTAAGGGTAAGGTGTTGGAGCTGGTATTGTAGCATGTCTGTGTCAGCAGGTTCCTCGTTGCTCATTTTGTCTAAATTGAGGTAGTCCAGGGATTTAGAGTGAGCCCTTTTACTTTTTAAAAGGCAAAGAGGCAGGGGACCATGAAGTGCCTTGTAAGGTTCATATGGTAAAGCCTTAGTGCATTTATCCCCTGAGCTGGGCATCCGTCTCCTCCTCCTCCCATTTACTGCTGGGATCTCATATGGCTGATAGTACCTACTTTTAGTTTTGTACAAACGGGAGGAACATGCAAGTCCTGAATCAAGCTGTTTAGAGTGCAAGTTAGGCCTGGATTCCCCTTTATTATCTTCATTTCCTGTATACTTTTGGGCTAATTTTAGCAGCTCCTCTCCAGTCGTGAAGCCAAGCAGGTAGTTAGAATCCATACGAAGGATCTGATAGCCTGAAACTGTCCGTCGCATTGGTGAGCAGGGGGTACTGGAACATCGTGGTTTCTCTGCTTCTGCTTTGCCTGCAGAACTGACCTCTGCAAGAGGTACAGGGAGGGTAGATATGGTAGTTCTGGACTCTCCATTTATATCCATTTTAAGCAATGTGCTATTCTCCTAGAAATAAAACAGAGATTGATCACAAATAGTGCCTTTAGCCAATAAAGGAGCTGAGAGAGGATCTCAGAAATCAGAAACCATAACCAGTACTTCTTTATTCAGTTTTGTCTTACACTGTACAGAGTGTCTCATAACAAAACTATCACTGACATCTGCCTTTTAAAATTATTTTGGCCCCCTTTTTAATAACAAATACTATAAATATACTCTTGATATTCTTAAATATGTTAAAAACAAATTCTTGAGTAGTACTGTACAAAAACCTGAAGTATCTTTCCACTCTATTTTTTAATCCTTTTAGTCTATTTGATCCCTTATAACCCTTTTCCTTTGAGGCCATCTATATCCATTAGCACATCCACAGTAACTTCTCCTGTACTCAGTTGCATATTTTTTCCATTCACAATAATATCAGTAAACATACCTTAAAAAAAAAAAAAAAGGCATCTAACAGTTACTACCTCAGGCATAACCATGGACTAGACCTGACCTACTGGGTACTGCAATGTTTCCCTTTGGTGGGTTGACCTTGCCTGGCCACCAGGTGCCCACTGAACTGCTCTATCACTCCCCCTCCTCAACAAGGACGGGGGAGAAAAATATGACAAAAAAGCTCGTGGGTCAAGATAAGGACAGGGAGATCACTCAGCAATTACTGTCACAGGCAAAACAGACTTGACTTGGGGAAATTAATTTAATATATTGCAAATCAAAATCAGAGTAGGATGATGAGAAATAAGAACAAAACTAAAAACTCCTTCCTCCCACCCTTCCCTTCTTCTCAGGCTCAACTTCACTCCCGAATTATCTACCTCATCCCCCTCAAGTAGTGCAGGGGGATGGGGAATGGAAGTTGCAGTCAGTTCATAACATGTTATCTCTGCTGCTCCTTCCTTCTCACACTCTTCCCCTGCTCCAGTGTGGGGACCCTCCCACAGGAGACAGTCTTTCATGACATTCACCAATGTGGGTCCTTCCCATGGGCTGCAGTTCTTCATGAACGGCTCCAGCATGGGTCCTTTCAATGGGGTGCAGACCTTCAGGAACAGACTTCTCCAGCATGGATCCCCCATGGGGCCACAGGTCCTGCCAGAAAACCTGCTCCTGCGTGGGCTCCTCTGCCAGGAGCCTGTTGCGTCATGGGCTCTCCATGGGCTGCAGATTTCTTTAGGGCACATCCACCTGCTCCAGCATGGGGTCCTCCACGGGCTGCAGAAGGATATCTGTTCCACCATGGACCTCCATGGACTGCAGGGGAATCTCTGCTCTGGCGGCTGGAGCACCTCCTCCCCCTCCAGCTTCACTGACCTTGGTGTCTGCTGGACTGTTTCACATTTTTCTCACTCCTCTCCCAGCTGCTGTTGTGCAGCATTTTTTACCCTTTCTTCAATATGGTATCACAGAGGCAGCACTAGTGTCACTGATTGGCTCAGCTTTGGCCAGCGGTGGCTCTGTCTTGGAGCCGGCTGGAACTGGCTCTGTCCAACATGGGGGCAGCTTCTGGTGTCTTCTCACAGAAGCCACCCCTGCAGCCCTTTCTGCTACCAAAACACTGTGGGATTTTTTGTTAATGTATTTATAACAAAGTAATCAGTATACTAGTGTTCAATAAATATACGATAAGATTCTTTCGGCTTCTCATGCCCAGACAGCAAGAAAGCTGGAGGGGCACAAGAAGTTGGGAGGGGACACAGCCAGGGCAGCTGACCCAAAGTGGCCAAAGGGATATTCCATACCATGTGACATCACATCTAGTATATAAACTGGGGGAGAGTGGGGCTGGGAGGGATCGCCGCTCGGGGACTAACTGGGCATCGGTCGGTGGGTGGTGAGCAATTGCATTGTGCATCACTTGTATATTCCACTTCTTTTATTATTACTGTTGTCATTTTATTAGTGTTACCATTATCATTATTAGTTTCTTCTTTTCTGTTATATTAAACTGTTCTTATCTCAACCCACGAGTTTTACTTTTTTTTTCTGATTCTCTCCCCCATCCCACTGGGTGGGGGGGAAGTGAGTGAGTGGCTGTGTGGTGCTTAGTTGCTGGCTGGGGTTAAACTATGACAAAATCTCACTTGCAAAAAAGAATAATCTGTCCTAATGCAAAATTTAAGTCTAGTTTGTTTCTGTTCAGGGATTGTGAAGGAGCAGCTTAAGTAACGCTCCTGCCTCTACTACCCTGCTTAGTCTCAAATCAACCTGCTGCTTCACTTCCATTCTAATTAAATAGGCGTAAACAAGATTCTCATAGTTTTGCTAAACAGGATTTTATTTGCCAATCATTGACAAAAAACTTCTATTATGGAGACATTATTACTGAAGTTTCTTTAGTCTTAAATGTCCTTTTCCAGTTCTCCTTATAATTGTGGTCTACTTAGGATTCTTCATTATGAGTTTTGTACAGCATTGCTTTTACAGATAAGTAGATACACTTCATCCAGCATGTTTTAAAACATTTTGTATTAAAAAATACAGATAATGGAGCAAAAATGAAACAAAAAATGAAAACACTATATTAAACGTAACACTCATTTTTCACTGAAGAAAAAACTACATAAAAACCTCAATAATATTGCTTGTTATATTTGACTGGCTTTCTGAAATATATTTATGGAGTCAATACAAACTTTCAAAATAGCAGAAACAAATGTTATTTCCTACTTTAGCACCGTATCTGGACAACAAGAGAAAAAATACAATAAGGTTTTGTAGGGTATGGCGTTCGGAAGATCTCGCGATGTCACGGAAAGATGGAGGGTTAGTCGCAGCCCTATGACGCATCTGTAATCCCGCCTACCCTTGTTAGCATAAAAGGAATTAACTGCGCAATAAAAGGCAGAAGTTGACGCTCACACCGTGTGTGCTATCTGTCTCTTTCCCTGGTCCGGGCCGACCAGTGATCTAGTCGCAGCACCTTGATATGTAGCAAACGCTACATAGTGGTGACCCCGACGTGATCGGTCGCACAGGCGATGATGGAACTTGCGCAAGTGATTAAGGTATTAAAGGTATTGGCTGATGAGGTGGGTGCCCGCGGTTCGATTAGGAAGGGCCCCACGGGCGAATGCATCCTATGGATGCTGCGCCGGGGAGACATTGGGTCTCCTAGAGAAGTTTTGAGCCCTCCCAAATGGGGAGAGATTTGGGAGTCCTTGCTCCAATCTGCGCTCGCAGGTGAGCGCGGAGCTGCTGAACGATTGCAAAGTTGGGGAAAGGTGGAGAAGGTGGTCGCGGCAGGACGGAAGGCTGGGGCGTGCTGGTTGGCGGCGTGAGCTGCTTTGCGGATGAAGCGCCGCCTCAGAAACAGCGGGAGATAGTGCCCTCGGGGACAGTAAGTCAGACTCAGACGGAGTGGGCAGCCGTGGAGCGGGGTTCACAGAGTGGTCCATCTCTGATTGAGGGCATGGACACGGAGGGTACGGCAGAGACAGAGGTTTTTCCTGTAGGGACGGCACAAGCAGGGCCGGATGTGCCCCCTCCGAAGCATCCATGGGAGGAATTGCAGCGGGTGATTTGGAAGGACTTAGAGGAATGCCTCTTGGACTGGGTTCCAGGCAAGGATGTCAAGGGAGATTTATACCGTCAGTTGAGAGAGTGGGAGGAACGGCCACCCGCGGAGGGGATAACTGGGAGGCAGTGGGGGTTGGAGACTGTGGCAGAGGAGGAAACACCCCCCCGCGGGGGAAATTAGGCGCCCTCGCTGGGAGAGCAGACTGAGCCTCCTGAGCCTTTGCCTGAGCCTATGCCTGCTGAGCCGTCAGCTGCACCCCCTCCGCCGCTTCCTGCGGCCCCTCCCTCGGCCCCTCCCTTTCCGCCCCACCCTCCGCTCACTTGCAGCGGCACGTGTCAGCCAGCCATGGAATGGCCGCCGCCAGCCGCGGCCGTGGCCGGCCCCCAGGCAGAACCATCTGCGCCCCTGCCACTGTCCTTTAATCCATCCCGCCTCTCGGAACCAGAGACGGTGAAACCAACTGCACCCGCGATAGACGCGGAGCCGCCTGCAGTAGCCGCTGCGGATGAGAGGGAGAGGCATTGGAGGGGAGTAATAAAAAATGCCCTTGTGGAAGGGACTATGCTCCAAGCATTCCCAGTTGTTGTACAAAATAATGGACAAAAAAGATGGGAGGCGTTTGACTGGAAAGTCCTTGAGAAAGGAAAGACTGCTGTGAGTCAATATGGAATCCGCTTATTGATAAAGCCAGTAAGAAACCCTCGGTCAAGTGTTTTAATTGTGGTAAACTTGGACACATTAAGAGCCAATGTAGAGTTTCTGCTAACAAAAAGACGGTGTAACAGTTGTAAGAATGATAGCCATACCACCAAGAATGCGGGAAGAAGGGAAACTTTACACCGAGCGCGAAGGCCCCTCGCATGACGACACAAATGCAAGGGGCTTGGGCTGCCAGCCCTCAGGCAGCCTCGCAACTACCAGATCCGCCACTGCAGGAAGCTCCGGAGTGGATGTGGAAACCGCAGTAGACATTACGTTGGTGGATGCAGGAGTCCACTTGGTGGATAGCAACATAAAGGGACCATTGGGGTTTGGGCTTAGTGCATTTTTAATGGGGCGATCTTCAACAGCTCTAAAAGGAATTCTGGTAGTCCCAGGGCTTATTGATGCAGATTATTGTGGGACTGTGAAAATTATGATTCATGTTTTAATTCCTCCTGTTTCTATTCCTAAAGGTACCAGAATAGCACAATTAGTTCCATTCAGGTCGTGTGTTCCGAACCCAGGTGAAGTACAACGTGGAGATGGTGGATTCGGCTCCACAGGGGAACCACAGGTATATTTTGCCATGGACATAACAAAAGGTAAACCAGAAAAAGTAGTGCAATTGGAAGGGCCTGACGGAGTTATCGTCAAGAAACCGATGACAATCGATACAGGAGCTGATGTTACGATTATTTCAAGATATATATTTGGCCTCCATCATGGCCACTGATCAATCCAAATTTTGGTATTGCAGGGATAGGGGGCACACAAGCCACCTTAGTAAGTCAGCTACCCATTACCCATTTGTGTTCCCCGACGGTGAACACGTTACGACGCGTCCATATATCATGACTACCCCAACTGAATTGTTTGGCCTCATAGGCCGTGATTTATTGAGCCAAATGAAGACAATGTTAGTGACCCATCCTTTTTAGGAGCAGTCACTGAGGGGCAGCCAATCCTGAAAATTAGCTGGAAAACAGATGAGCCTGTTTGGATTGATCAGTGCCCACTAAATTCTGAAAGGCTGCTAAAAATACAAGAGTTAGTTGAGGACCAATTGAGAGTGGGACATGTTGTTCCTTCTACCAGTCCATGGAATACACCAATATTTACCATTCCCAAGAAAAGTGGGAAATGGAGACTGTTACATGATCTCAGAGCTGTGAATGCGGTGATGCACAGTACGGGAGCCCTGCAGCCGGGTTTGCCGTCTCCAGTTATGCTTCCAGAAGAATGGAATTTGTTAATTATAGATCTAAAGGATTGTTTTTTCACCATTCCCTTGCACCCAGATGACGCTGAACGGTTTGCCTTTTCGGTACCATCGATTAACAAGGCAGAGCCCTATAAGAGATACCATTGGGTCGTGTTACCGCAAGGAATGCGCAATTCCCCCACGATGTGTCAGGTGTATGTGGCCTGGGCATTAGAGCCTGTAAGAAAGCAGTTTCCTCAGTTAATTATTTATCATTATATGGATGACATTTTGATAGCGGGAAGGAACTTGCCACGGGATGAAATTTTAACTCAATTGCAGGACATCTTAAGCCATCGCGGAGTAATAATCGCTCCTGAAAAGGTGCAAAAGGCAGCACCTTGGAAGTATTTGGGGTGGCACATAGATGCGAGCAATGTTAAACCTCAGAAGGTTCAAATAACATCAGAAATTTCAACGGTACATGATGTCCAGAAGCTTGTGGGAGATATCCAGTGTGTGCAGAATCTTTGCGGTATCACTAATGATGATATGGCCCCTCTGATAGAACTCTTTGGTATGACAGCACGTGCAGATGAGAAATGGGAAATGACAGAGCTGACCAATTGGTTGCAGCGGCATGGGAGCCTCCTCCAGGGAATCGTTTTCAACAAGCACGGCAATCACATGCGTTCTTGCACCAACCCGCTAGGATGTTAGCAAAGCAATTTGACTTACCACTCACTGATGCCCAAGTTATCGTTAAAGCATGCCCCGATTGTCAAAAGGAAGGGCTGGGCTTGGGCTGTGGGGTTAACCCACGAGGTCTCTTGCCATTGCAGTTGTGGCAAATGGATGTCACCCATGTCATGTGGTTTGGTGCAAAGCGTTATGTGCATGTGTGTATTGATACCTATCCTGCTGCCATGTGGGCCACGGCACAAACTGGAGAAAAGGCCTTACATATTGAATGACATCTTCACGCTTCTTTTGCAGTGCTGGGTGTGCCTAAAGAAATTAAGACGGACAATGGCCCAGCCTATGGTTCTACAGGATTTGCTCGATTTTGTAATTTGTGGGGAATTCATCATGGTATGGGTATTCCACATCTTCCCACAGGACAGGCTATTGTCGAACGGGTCAACCAAACCTTAAAGAGCATGCTGCAAAAACAAAAGGGGGGAACCCAGGGCTTACTCCCAGAGGAACGATTGGCCAAAGCCTTATTTGTGCTAAATTATCTTAGACTGACAGGTGATCACAAAGACCCACCAATGGTAGTGCATCATGCTCTTTTACAGGCAGAAAGGACGCAACAAAGTACAGGAATCATGGTAATGTATAAGGACCCAGAGTCCGGGAAATCGTGCGGACCAGCAGAAGTAAAACTTACTGGGAGAGGGTATATGTGTCTGCTTACAGATCGAGGCCTTTGCTGGATCCCGGCTAAGTGGGTCAAGCCATGGCTTTGCACTGATGCTGGACCCGGAATTGTCCCAGCGGCAACTAGGACGGCACCGGCGGGTGCTGGAGCCACTGATCCGACAGATTCTGACTAATAGAGTATTACACTTTAGAGGACTAGCGGACATTGAGTCCTTAAGAGAGGTTTTTAGAACAGCATGCCTTATTGTATATAGAACTTGCTTCAGGTAAAAAGTGTGTTAAGCATAATTTGGTTAAACATAGTGTGATTACGGGAAGACAGTGTGGGGTAAATGTAAAAGTTAGTTAAAGCCAAAATTAGGGGTAAGGTCTATTTCCATTAATAACCTGGGAACGAGGTTATGATTGTGTTTCCACAGATACAGGCCCACGACGGACTCCTGTTGAATTTGCACGACCATCATCATCTGGAGCATCATAGATGGTGTGGCAATATGAATACCACCTCAGTCAAAAACTAATGTATAGGTCACCTTGGCTAACATAACAGGTCAAGATTCTCTGTGCACCGCAACCGCAACCGCATCATAAAGCCCACGAACCAATAGACAAGATGGCTATGACTCGTGCAGCGCGCCTGGCCAGCGAGCGCATGTGTCATAGGTTGCAACTGAGGCGGATTTTGGCACCCGCTGGCCACGTGTGCTGAAACCCGTTCCTCTGCACCCGCGCTCGGTGTAAAGTTTCCCTTCTTCCCGCATTCTTGGTGGTATGGCTATCATTCTTACAACTGTTGCACCGTCTTTTTGTTAGCAGAAACTCTACATTGGCTCTTAATGTGTCCAAGTTTACCACAATTAAAACACTTGACCGAGGGTTTCTTACTGGCTTTATCAATAAGCGGATTCCGTACTGACTCACAGCAGTCCTTAATTTCTCAAGGACTTTCCAGTAAAACGCCTCCCATCTTTTTTGTCCATTATTTTGTATAACAACTGGGAATGCTTGGATCATAGTCCCTTCCACAAGGGCATTTTTTATTACTCCCCTCCAATGCCTCTCCCTCTTGTCTGCAGCAGCTATTACAGGCGGCTCCGCATCTGTCACGGGCGTGGATGGTTCCACCGTCTTTGGCTTCGAGAGGCGGGATGGATTAAAGGGCGGTGGCGCAGATGGTTCCACCTTCTCTGGTTTCGAGAGGCGGGGGCGCGGCCGGTGCTGCCTGGGGGCCGGCAGCGGCTGGCAGCGGCCGCTCCATGGCCGGCTGACACACGCCGCGGCAGGCGGGCGGAGGGGAGGGGGGGTACGGGGCGGGGGGGGAGCGGGGCTGGCATATGGCCAAAGTCTTCGTTCTCTTGCCTTCTCGGCTCACCCTTTCGGGAGGATGAATATCTCCCCCTCACTTCTGGTTCTTCTGACCGTAAGCAAAAGCAGCCGCAGCCGCTTTACAATCTGCTTTCATTTCTTGCAGAGTTGTCTTAATCAATTTCCATAAAGTTGCAAGACCTTTAACTTCTTTAGGCCCGTCACTAATTTCATCCCATAGGGAGGTTCCGATAGCTTCCCAGGTACTAAGCTCGAAAGCTGTACCCACACTAATTACTCGGAATAAGTTCTCTCTCCCAAGCCCATAAAAACAACCCCTTTATCACGGAGTTATCGCATTTCAGTCCTCTCTTAGAGAGGATATGAAGGAGGTTTAGGACCACTTCTTGCCCTTTGTCCAACCCCATCTCCTTCTCCGACCGCTCACCTGATCAGGGCGAGATTCCAACCTTCTATTCGCTTGCGCAAGCTTCCTCATCTTCCCAGCTTAGCTGAGGCTCATGTCGTTCTTCCCAGCTTAGCTGAGGCTCATGTCGTCCTTCCCAGCTTAGCTGAGGCTCAAGCCATCCTGCCGGGGCAGCAGGGATCGTTTCGGCCGGCTTCTCCGCTCCCTCACTGGTTCAGTTGCACTAGAAATTCTCATAGAGACAGTAAAGAGTGGATCTGAGGGTCCCTGTTCAGGCGCCAAATGTTGCGGAGGATCCACAGGGGACATCACACACAGACCAATGTGATCAAGTGAAGCCCATTTACTACAACTTTCAGCACAGTTATATACCTTATGCGCTTATGCACGCGCCTTATACAATGCTCTGATTGGTACAATATCCTGTTTCACGCGGTGCTATCTTATCCTTTATTGGCTGCTCAAGCTTCTTCACGAGGCATCTTGCGGTTGCTTATCTCGTTCTTCGTCATCCAGGAGTTGTTTGTGAGGCTCTTCTTATCTTCCTTTTCCCAGCGTACAAGGACACAGCATCCTTGTCCGCTTCAGCACTTTCTATGCTTGTGCTTCGTTCCAGCTAAAGGCTGGATTGCTCACATGTCCTCGCTCAGCCAAGAAATCCTCAACAGCCCAGGATATCAATACCTGGCTCCAGGACTGGTGCCTGCGCCAAAACTTTGGGTTTTTAAACCATGGAAGAGCCTTCGAGAGACAAAGTATGCTGGGGTCTGATGGGATCTACCTGTCCGAATGGGAGAAAATGTGTCTTTGGCTGTAAGCTGGCAGGGCTGATCGAGAGAGCTTTAAACTAGAATCAGTGGGGGAAGGGGATACCAACAGGATTGTAGTAGGTAAGCCAAGGATTGGCATGGCATCACCTGAGGGTGACAATGCTAGTGAAACATTTACGCTGCTCCTGGGAGCACAGAGGGTTCAGTAGCATATCTGAAATGCTTGTACACTGTATTGGGTCTGGCTGAGATGGAGTTAATTCTCCCCATAGCAGCCCTCGTAGTGCTGTGCTCTGTATTGGTAGCTAGAAAGGTGTTGATAACACACCAGTGTTTTGGCTACTGCTGAGCAGTGCTCACACAGCATCAAGGCTGTCTGTCCAACATTTCCCACCCCCTCACTGGCAGGCTGGGGCTGGGCAAGATCTTGGGAGGGGACATAGCCAGGACAGCTGACCCAAACTGATGAAACAGATATTCCATACCATATGACGTCAGCTCGGCTATAAAAGCTAAGCAAAGGGAGATGGAAGGGGGGACATTCATTGTTTACGTTTGTCTTCTGGAGCAGCCACTACAAGTACTGAAGCCCTGCTTCCCAAGAAGTGGCCAGACATTGCCTGCTGATGGGAAGTAGAGAATAAAATCTTTTGTTTTCTTTTACTTTATTAAACTGTCCTTTTCTCTCCCCTGTCCAGTTGAGGAGGGGGAGTGATAGAGCAGCTTTGGTGGGCATCTGGCATCCAGCCAGGGTCAACCCACCACATACACCAATGCACACAGTATGAGAAAGAAACAGGATGAACCAGAAGCATTGGTCAGCTCCCAGAGCCACAATATCATTGGTATTAGTGAGACTTGGTGGAATGAATGAGTCCCAGAACTGGAGTGCTGGGATGGAGGGCTAGAGGCTGTTCAGGAGGGACAGGCAGGACAGGTGAGGTGGTGGTGTCGTACTGTATGTAAGGGAGAGCTTTGATTATATAGCCCTTACAGTTAGGGATGATGTGGTTGAGAGCCTCTGGGTGAGGATTAGGGGGATGGATAACAAAGCAGATGTTGCAGTAGGTGTCTACTACCGATCGCCCAGCCAGGATGATAACACCAATGAGTTATTCTATAGGCAATTAGGAGAAATCTCTGGATCAGTAGCCCTTGTCCTTATGGGAGATTTCAACTTCCCAGACATCAACTGGGAATAACATACTGCTGTGACAAGCAGGTCTTGAAAATTCTTGAATTTTGTAGGACATAATTTCTTCTAACAGGTACTCAGGGAGCCAACTAGGAAAGATGCCCTCCTAGACTTGTTGCTTGTGAATAGAGAACGACTCATGTGAGATGTGATGGTAGGTGACTGTCTTGGCCACAGTGATCATGAAATGGTCGAGTTTAAAATTTTCAGTGTAATGAGAGAAAAAAGGACAGCAGAGTTGCTGCCCTGGACTTCAGGAGAGCAAACCTTAAGCTATTCAGGGAGCTAGTTAGCAGTGTCCTCTGGGAATCTGCTTTTGAGGGCTTAGGAGTCCATGAGTGCTGGTCAGTCTTTAGGAACCACCTTTTAGAAGCACAGGAGCAGGCAATCCTTTGTGTTGAAAGTCAAGCAAGTGGGGCAGAAGACCAGCTTGGCTGAACAGGGAACTCCTCATGGAGCTCAAGAGGAAAAAGAAATGGTATGATCTCTGCAAGCAAGGTCAGGCTTCACAGGAAGATTACAGAGCTGTGATTTGTATATGCAGGGAAAAGACACAAAAGGCCAAAGCTCAACTAGAGTTGAAAGTGGCCAGTGTTTTGTCAGATAACAAGAAGGGCTTTTTTAAAGTATGTTAATAGCAAGAGGAAGCCTAAAGAAAACATTGGACCAATACTTGTTGAAGAGTCACCTGACTTATAGGGTTGAAGAAAAAGCAGAGGCGTTCAATGCATTTTTTTCCCTCAGTCTAATAATACTGATAGACCTTGGGCTGCCCAGTCCTCTGTGTTGGAGGACCATGAGTGTGGGAACAGTAACTTTCCATTTGCGGACACTGAAATTGTAAGGGACCAGCTGTATCAGCTGAATGTTCAGAAGTCCATGGGGCTTGATGGGATTCATCCCAGAGTACTGAAGGAGCTAGCAGATGTTACGGCAGGACCCCTCTCGATCATCTACCAAAGGTCTTGGGAGTCTGGGGAGGTCCCTGCTGACTAGAAGCTAGCCAACATTATTTCAATTTACAAGAAGGGCGTGAAGAACTACAGACCTGTTAGTCTAACCTCAATACCTGGAAAAATTATGGAGAAGATTATACTGGGTACTACTGAAAGGCATTTAAAGAATAATGCAATCATCAGGCACAGTCAACACAGGTTCACAAAGGGAAAGTCTTGTTTAACTAATTTGATATCCTTCTATGATAAGGTCACCTGCCTAGTGGATGAAGGGAAGGCAGTGGATGTAGTTTTTCTGGATTTTAGTGAGGCTTTTGATAGTGTCCCTCACAGCATCCTTCTGGACAAGTTCTCCAACTTTGGGATGAGTGGGTTCACAGTATGCTGGGTTAAGGACTGGCTGAAGGGCAGGGCTCAAAGGCTTGTAGAGAATGGGGCTACATCTGGCTGGTGACCAGTCACCAGTGGTGTTCCTTAGGGTTCAATTCTAGAGCCAGTTCTGTTCAATATTTTTATCAGTGATCTGGATGCAGGAGTTGAATGCACCATTAGCAAGTTTGCTGATGATACCAAACTGGGAAGTACTGTTGACTCTCTCAAGGACAAGAGGCCTTGCAGAGGGATCTAGATAGATTGGAGCATTGGGCAATGATTAATGGGATCAAATTTAACAAGTCCAAATGCCAGATTCTGCACCTAGGATAGAGTAATACCGGGCACAAGTATAGATTGGGTGAGGAGTGGCTGGAGAGCAGCCCTGCAGAAAGGGATCTGGGGGTGCTGGTTGACAATAGGCTCAATATGAGTCAGCAGTGTGCCCTGGAAGCCAAGAGGGCAAACTGCATCCTGGCGTGCATCAAACACAGTATAATCAGCCAGTCAAAAGAGGTGATTATCCCGCTGTATTCAGTGTTGGTACGGCCTCACCTTGAATACTGTGTTCAGTTTTGGGCCCCATAATTTAAGAAGGATGTGAAGGTCCTTGAATGTGTCCAGAGGAGGGCAACAAAGCTGGTGAAAGGGCTGGAAGGCATGTCCTATGAGGAGCAGCTAAGGACTCTGGGTTTGTCTAGTTTGGAGAAAAGGAGGCTGAGGGGCAACCTCATTGCTCTCTACAGCTTCCTGAGGAGGGGAAGTGGAGAGGGAGATGCTGATCTCTTCTCCCTGGTATCCAGTGACAGGACTTGTAGGAATGGTTCAAAGCTGCATCAGGGGAGGTTTAGACTGGACATTAGGAAGCATTTCTTTATTGAGAGGGTGGTCAAACACTGGAACAGGCTTCCTAGAGAGGTGGTTGATGCCCCAAGCCTGTCAGTGTTTAAGAGGTATTGGGACAATGCCCTTAACATGCTTTAACTTTTGGTCAGCCCTGAGGAGGTCAGGCAGTTGGACTAGATGATCATTGTAGATCCCTTCCAACTGAAATAGTCTATTCTATTCTATTCCATCAACATGGAGAGGGATGGATAATAACCTTTCTGCAAAGTATACTGCCACGTCTTACCCTGCAGTGCTATTTCAAAGATGGCATCTTCATTGATATTATTCCAGCTATGCAGGTACTCTGTTTCCATCAGCCCCACCTCCCACTTCCTTGAGAGCTCCAGGGGCCTCTCCAGCTGCACAATGAAGTTTGAGCTGGTATTTTGCAGGAAGATCGTAGCACTGGCATTGCAGGGTAGGGTAATATAGAACCCCCCCATCCACCATCCTTTTTCCCCCCACTCCAACCTAAGTTACTAGGTGTCCTGGACTTGGGAGGCTTCTATCCAACTGAAATTTCTGGGGTCAGCCATGCCACTTCATCATCAGCTGTTTCTTTCTTCCTTTCCCTTTGGCAGCAATGATCTTCTCGATTTTGTAGATTCTGTCCTCATCAGGATTCACTTTTTTGAAGTTTTTCAGGGTGAAATGCCCCCTTGATTGCTTTGTGATCATAGTCTATTAAGCGGTACACACATATCTGTCCCTTTCTCACAATTTCAGCTACTACAAAAGTTTCATCTATGAACATCTGCTCACAACCCTTCTCAAATCTCTCTTTTGTTCTAGACACTCTGAAGTGGTCTCCCTTTTTCAGCAGAGGAGCAGATTCTTTCATTTTAAACACCCCTCCACATACAGTTTTCCAAACCCTCGCAGATTGTAATGGGTTCATGTCCACAGGCCTGGCTCTGATAGTTCTGTGGAAGCTATGGTTATAGCTCTTTATAAACTCTGACAACACATCAATGTAGCAGAACATGTTGCACAGTGTAAAATATCTCCACACCTTGGTTTTGAGCATCCTGTTAAACCACTCTGACAGAGGCTTTTAATTCATCATTAGTAACAAAATGGTGAACATCACACTGCTTTAACAGCTTGTTTAAAGGCTGGTTTAAAAATTCTTTTCCCCCACTTGGTCTGTAATTTCTGAGGTTTGCATCCCCTGCTAAAAATGTTTTTTTAAAGCCTCAACTATCTCAGAACCTGTTTTGCCTTTTAGGCCAATGGCCCAGGCATGCTTGGATTAAACATCTATCACCACTAAGATGTACTTAACACCATCACTGTGTTTGGAAAACTGTTGCATAGCCACCAAGTCTGCTTGACATTGTGCTTCCACCTCTGCCACAATCACCTTGCTTATTTTTAAGTGTTTTCTTGCCTCTTGGTATAAGCTGCAAGTGTCCTGGTTTGCAAGCCAGGTTGACACTTGGCTTCTGTTCAGATCAGCCATTTGCCTTTTAGCAGCTTCAAAAAGGGGATTTACACCCCCAAAGCTTCCCACCTCCCCAGGAGCACAGTAAATATCTTTTAACAGAAGTGGCATTGTAGACATATCTACTGACATGCTGCTACTACACACATGCACATAAGGAAACACTGGACAATCAATTTAACTCAAGTACAAACTTTGTTAACAAGGTATGAGGGGAGTTGGTTGCCATTCGAGACTTCTCCAGGTTTTTTCCTTTTTTTCCCCCCCCTTGAACATCGCTGTCACTTCTACACCCTTTCTCCTTCCTTCAGCGGCTATAGGCCGAGACAAAACCACAAACAGATAATAGTAAAATTTGACTTCTCCTTCCTCAGTCAGCTGGAGCTGTTTGATATGTTCTATAAGGTTATCATTAACCTAAGGACAAGGAAAGACATATAGCACCAGCCTGCACCCCAACCATGGGCAAAGGGAGCTCCCCCAACACCATTACCCACCCTCTATGTGATACTTGCCTCAAAATCTAGTTTGCGATTTGCTGGCCCATTGGCCAGTTCTTCTGGTTCACGTGGTCTTTTTAATGAATCCCTTAGGGTCTTTTCCTTACTGTCCCCATGCATGCGTTCTTCTAAAGTTCACATTTTGTTCTGGCTATCCATTTTCATGAACAGTGTTGCCTGTGCCTTGCAGGACCACACAAAGCCCAAAGTTTGCTCCAGTAACACTGCATGGTCATCCTGCTGGGCTGGGCCCAGATGCAGAGGCCTCTCAATCCAACTCAAATGATTGGTCTCTTCTTTGCACGTGACAAGGTTCTCCCAGGGGATCCCTTGATGAGCCTCCTAGGAGGGGTTTGTAGCCCTTGGGCACATCCAGACTTGTCCATGCCCTCTCCACCCTCATGAAGTCCCCACCCCAGACATGTTAGGGCTTGATCTGTAGCCTTTTAAAGTGGGGGACTCCAAACCTGCCTTGTACTTTTGTTTAATTACTTTCTATTCACATTTAAACTTTAATTACTCATGTCATTAGCTCTTATTAAAGAATGTTTTAACCATTTTATACCTATGCTTTTACAGATATATAATTTCTATCTTTATAATCATGTAAATATATACAGATACAGAAGTATATTAAAAATAGTGCATCTATATATAAATATCTATTTTAAAATATACAGAAATATATAAGGACTGTGCAAATATGTTTATATTCCATCTATTGTATATATTTTTACATACAGCCAATCAGAGGGAGAGCTGAGAATATGTGGGTATGACATTGTCAAAAATAGCCATCACCCAGTGTCCTGGTTTCAGCTGGGATAGAGTTAACTGTCTTCCTAGTAGCTGGTACAGTGCTATGTTTTGAGTTCAGTATGCGAAGAATGTTGATAACACTGATGTTTTCAGTTGTTGCTCAGTAGTGTTTAGACTACAGTCAAGGATTTTTCAGCTTCTCATGCCCAGCCAGGGCACCTGACCCAAACTGGCCAACAGTGTATTCCATACCATGTGACATCCCATCTAGTTTAGGAACTGGGAAGTGGGGGGCGGGGAATCGCTGCTCGGGGACTGGCTGGGTGTCGGTCGGCGGGTGGTGAGCAATTGCCCTGCGCATCATTTGTACATTCCAATCCTTTTATTACTACTGTTGTCATTTTATTAGTGTTACTATTATCATTATTAGTTTCTTCTTTTCTGTTCTATTAAACCGTTCTTATCTCAACCCAGGAGTTTTACTTCTTTTCCCGATTTTCTCCCCCATCCCACTGGATGGGGGAGGAGTGAGTGAGCGGCTGCGTGGTGCTTAGTTGCTGGCTGGGGTTAAACCACAACACCCAGTCACAAAGCAGTGCGAAAACACATGGGGAATGACCTTGTCGAAAATAGGGGCTTCTTTTTCTGTCATGCTTCTGGGTACACTGGTAGGGGCAGCTAGCTCTACTAGCCAATCACAAGGCTGTCTGAGAACACACCGGTATGACAGTGTCAGGAAATGGCCATCAGCAAATCAGAGAGCAGTATGAAAAACACATGGGTTATGATGTTTAACAAAATGGCAGTCCCCTGCACATTGAGGGGAAGGGTTTTCCTGGCCTGATGTATTTCTGGATAAACTGGTAGGGGTGGCTGGTCCGGCAAGCCAATCGCAACAGATGACATGACCAGAAGAGGGGAGTGACTTTTGGTGGGCCAGAACCATCATATATGAAAACTTTCCCCCATATACTACATTACTAAGTTGATGCTCCTAACCAACATCAAGATAGCCACTTCCTATTACTCATCACTAAACTAGGACACATGTAAAAAGTTCATACATAGTGTAAAAGCAAAACATTTTGTTTCTCTAGTTAGTAACAATTCAAAAAAGTTTTTCATTATTATTGCATTTTATTTTTTCACATCCTTTACTTTCATCTTCTCATCAACTGAAAATTAAGTTTAACTTTCAAAGTCATCTCTCCAGTTTCAGGATAGTTGACTGTCCTGGTTTTGGCTGGGATAGAGTTAATTTTCTTCCTAGTAGCTGGTAAAGTGGTATGTCTTGGATTCAGTATGAGAAGAATGTTGATAACACACTGATGTTTTCAGTTGTTGCTAAGTAATGTTTAGTCTGAAGTCAAGGATTTTTCAGCTTCTTGTGCCCAGACAACAAGAAGGCTGGAGGGGCACAAGAAGTTGGGAGGGGACACAGCCAGGGCAGCTGACCCAAAGCAGCCAACGGAGTACTCCATACCACGTGATGTCATGCCTAGTATATAAACTGGGGGGAGTTGGCCTGGGGGGGATGGCTGCTTGGGAACTAACTGGGCATCGGTCAGCGAGTGGTGAGCAATTGCATTGTGCATCACTTGTTTCGTATATTCCAATTCTTTTATTATTGTCATTTTATTATTGTTATCACTGTTAGTTTCTTCCTTTCTGTTCTATTAAACTGTTCTTATCTCAACCCACAAGTTTTACCTTTGTCCTTCCGATTCTCTCCCCCATCCCACTGGGTGGGGGGGAGCAAGTGAGCAGCTGCATGGTGCTTAGTTGCTGGCTGGGGTTAAACCACAACATTGACCTGGAAACATATAAATCTGACTTGTCAGAAAATATTCAATTAACTTTACTTAATAAAGAGAGAAGGAGAAAGTTAAGAGTTTTAATGTATTACAGATTTCATTGAATAAATACTAGGTTTTTTTCTTTAAAAACTAAATGCTAATAGCAAGAAAGGTCTTCACTGCTTTTATGTTGGACAAGAAACACGTTCGGTAGTAAGTTATGTTGTCATGCCTGAAAATACAGATCTGCATTGATTATTTTGAAACTATCAACCTAACCAAAAACTATATTACACTCATCCTTTTTCTAGGGACAGCTATTCAGACAGACGCTATTTTTAAATAAGACCTACTCTTGAAGTTATTAGGAAAAAAATATCATGTTTAATCAACACAGTTTACTTTGGGGTTTTTTTGGGGAGGGTTGGTTTTTTTTGTGTGTGTGTGTCCCAAATGAAGCACTTGAAATAACTAGTTCTTTGTCTTAATGTGACTGTGGTGGGTTAACCTTGGCTAGACACCAGGTACCCACCAAGCCGCTCTATCACTCCCCCTCCTCAACTGGACAGGGGAGAGAAAATATAACAAAAGGCTCATGGGTCAAAATAAGGGAGATTACTCAGCAAGTACCATCATGGGCAAAACAGACTCGACTTGGGGAAATTAATTTAATTTATTGCCAAACATCAGAGTAGGATAATGAGAAATAAAAACGAATCTTAAAACACCATCCCCCCCACCCCTCCCTTCTTCCCAGACTCAACTTCACTCCCAGCTTCTCTACTTCCTCCCCCTGAGCAGCACAGGGGGATGGGGAATGGGGGTTGCAGTCAGTTCATCGCACGTTGTCTTTGCCGCTCCTTTCTCCTCACACTCTTCCCCTGCTCCAGCAGGGGGTCCCACCCACAGGAGACAGTCCCCCATGAACTGCTTCAGCACGGGTCCTTTCCATGGGCTGCAGTCCTTCACTAACTGCTCCAGCATGGGTCCTTTCCACAGCATCACAAGTCCTGCCAGCAAACCTGCTCCAGTGTGGGCTTCTCTCCATGGGGTCACAGGTCCTGCCATGAGCCTGCTCCAGCACATGCTCTCCATTGGGTCACATCCTCCTGCTCCAGCATGGGGTCCTCCACAGGCTACAGGGTGGATATCTGCTCCACTGTGGACCTCCATGGGCTGCAGGGGGACAACCTGCATCACCATGCTCTTCACCACAGGCTGAAGGGGAACCTCTGCTCTGGCACCTGGAACACCTCTTCCTCCTTCTTCTTCAGCGACCTTAGTGCCTGCAGAGTTCTTGCTCTCATATTCTCACTCCTCTCTTCCGGCTGCTGTTGCGCAGCAGTTTTCCCCCTTCTTAAATATGTTATCACAGAGGCGCTACCATCATCGCTGATTGGCTCAGCTTTGGCCAGCAGCAGCTCTGTCTTGGAGCCGGCTGGCATTGGCTCTATTGAACGTGGGGGAATCTTCTAGCATCTTCTCACAGAAGCCACCCCTGTAGCCCCCCCACTACCAAAACCTTGCCACGCAAACCCAGTGATATAATCTGCAGCAGGTACTGTTTCTTGGAAAGGTGTGTCTCATTTCACTTACACCATCCACACATCAGAAGGTCATTTCCTCAAGTTTACTAAAACTATGTGACCTTTCAAGTTATACTCTCTGCCTTCTTCTCAAATGTCCCTCCCCATACTTAAATGCTACCTAAAAATTAGTGTTTATTTACATGCAATGCCACTACGGGACAAACATTAATAGAAGTCCAACAGCTCAGTCAAATATAATAAATATGATTTACACTTATAAGCAGTGCCAAGAGAAAACAGAGTCAGAGTCATTTGGGTTGGAAGGGACCTTCAAAGATCATCTAGTCCAACCCCCCTGCAGGGGCAGGAACATCTTTCACTAGATCAGGTTGCTCAAAGCCCAATCCAATCTGACCTTGAATGCTTCCAATGACTGGCCAAACATTGACCAGAAATATTCAGTTCATCTGACTTTACCATAGTATATTGCATTTGCATCTGATTATGCAAGCCTGGTGGCAAGACAGGCAGGATATGGCTGGTCAAAGATGAAGAGATTATAAAGAAAGCCATGCTACAATGCCAGTATAGTCATACAAGAATTTAATTTCAGTGATCACACAGCCATTGTCCACTTCCCTCAATTTCAGAGTCATTGCAAGTACCACCTCTTCCTCCATCCTCATAACCACTCTCAAAAACAACAAAACCAAGAAAAACCCAAAACACCAACATGCCACATAAGACAGAATATGTTTCAAAATACACCAACAGCAGCAACATTGTGTGGTGGGAAGAGAAGCTTTCAATAAGGGAAACAAGGGAAAGGGAGGAGGGAAAAAAATCAGTGCTGCACATCTCTACTCCTTGTGCCTCTTTATGTGAATGTTCCAAGGAATTCTACTTTAATCAGAGCAATGTCAGAAGGCAGCCAACTGCTGGTAGAAGCAGCAAATCATTCTCCCCTCACAGACCTTCTCCATCATTCCTACCAAGATCTGCTTAACTGTAGTCTTCTGACATTAATTCATTTCTGCATGCAGCTTTTGAAGCATGTATGTACAGTGATGTACAGCACCACCCTAGACAGACACTATAACAAGCCAAGACACGTTCACAGAAAACATCTACTAATATATATTATTTGCTATTTTCTGTGCAATAGATACACATGCACTCTCACTTGTCAGCTAAAACCCTACATAAAATTGCATATAAATAATAACTAGAGAAGAAAAATTAAGTCCTGAGACCATTTTCCCACATAGCTGTAGGACACTTGAAACACCAGTACTTTAACTGTTCAGAGACACCCCCTCCCCAATATCTTAATAGGCAAAAGAAACCTGCCAATAAACCAAAACCACTTAGCAAGCTTCATATTCTGTAAAGTAACATTTTAATGTACATTATAGTGCACAAATGCAATCTGTGACTATCATGGATGATATAACTGACATTTAAGAGGAGCTTTGACCCTCCATTTACCTTTCACTAAAAAAAAAACCCAAAACCAAACAAAACCAAAAACCAAAACCACCAAAACAAACAAACAAAAAAAACCCAACACCCACAAGAAAACCCAAACCAAAAAACTACCACCTTTTACTACAGTGCAATATAAAGTTACCCATAGAAAGCTGGGCACTAGTACACCTTGTTACTATTAGACTGAATAGTAAGGTTATAGTCAGGTTTATCACAAGAGTATTAAGAATAGTATAATTGGGACTGCTGTTGGTTGTAAGCTGCAACTTAAAAGAATTAAGCAGTTATGAACAGATACAGGTGCTAACATATGTTAATTGTGGCTTTCCCACCAGTTTAGACTGTTAACAATAGCTGGTGCAAAAAATACACTTAATGAATCTAACTACAAGCTTAAGGATTTACATTAAAATTCCCAAGGTTTCCGCACAAAGATATCAGAATTAATACCTTTATTTTTCCTCCTAGATTTGCCAGGACAGCTTCACTGCTCTGCTCTTCACTGCCTAATTCTTATTTCTATTATATTTTAAAGCATTTATAGGAGAAGAAAAACACACCCCATCCCCACCGCTGCCGCACGCGGAAGCGTAACGCCTAAGCAGTGCGCCAACTCCCTGGGCTCAGCACCCTGACGCGACAGGAAACCGCAGTTAATGCCGCGACCCAGCCAGTACACGCGCACCCGCCTGCCCGCGGCCCGACAGCCAGGAAGCACACACTCCGAGACGCACATCTGGGTGATTTAATCGCACCGCCCCGGCGGGCCCCACGGGGGACGCAACCCTCGCAAACAACGCTGGGCGTCCCGCTGCCGCCACTCCACAACACCACCCACTGGCGCTTCGCAGCACCCGCCCGCCACCCTTCGGTCCCACCGCACGGTACCTTTCCCGCCAGCCCCTCACCGGTCCCCACAGCGCCTTAGTCAGCCGCACGGTGCGCTAAAGTCTGCCCGGCTTCCCACGGCCCCTCCCCAGGTACCACCCGTCGCCCGCGCCCCAGCAGGCACAGGCAGGGCCCGCCGCGGAGCCCGAAATGCAACCCCAGCAGCTCAGCGAAACGACACCACCCCCACCTCTTACCTACAGTCCAGGGCGGCGGAACTCCGATATGCAGCGAGATAAGAAAACAAAGCTCAGAGTACAGTACAGCCCACTACACTCACTACGGCTAAGAGTGAAAATACCCCCACGCTCGCGGCCCGTGTGGTAATGGATGCTTCCAGCCAATCACAACAAACCATGTGACCGAAAGAGGGGCGTGACATCCGGAGCAAATGTTACAACTGGCTGTCTGCAGGGGCAGGTATTTCATCAGAAGTTGGGGGTGGGGTATTTGTCACATCTTGGCTAAAAGTTGTCCCTGTACTACTCACATACATATATTATGAATACTTGGAAATTCCATTTTCTTTTGCTGTCACCAAAACATGCTGTTGGAATTATGTACTTATAGAGCAAAGGGTTTGGGAAATAATTACTTCCAATGTGCAATAAAAAAAGTAAAATATTTAGTTGAAAGGGAAAAGTCAGGTTAAAACTGAGCTATGTAAGAGTATCTACAAAGGTGCTACATTGCACTATCTAGAGCAGGGGCAGCTAGCCTATAGAACTTGACCTGTATGCAGCTTAAAGGCTCTTCCAGTGTGAGCTGGTGATCCTTCTATATGCACTGCCAGCCCCAGGTTACAAACACAGTGGTGGGGAGTTGTCTCCCACCAACTTGTGCCAAGAGTCACCCTCTCAATTTTCTACATGGTTGTTCTTAACCATATGACAATTTTGTATTCAGCTGAAAGGGCTTAAAAACATGTCACTTCACTATGCTCTTGAAGGTCCTCTAGAAGTCACAGATACAGACAGATACCATGTTTGTAGAGATGGAAAAGGGGGAAAAAAGTCACAGCAAGATTAAAACCAGAGCTAAAGCTCATGAAAGGTACCAAGGAATTGTAGACATTCTTCACAAACTCCTGCTATTCCTTGAGATGGATACCAAACTGTTCTAAGACACAAAAAAGCAATAGAGAAAATATTAAACTGTTGCATCACATGAGGTAGCATTCAGA
The DNA here is from genome assembly GCF_947461875.1 of Haliaeetus albicilla. Taxonomy (NCBI): domain Eukaryota; kingdom Metazoa; phylum Chordata; class Aves; order Accipitriformes; family Accipitridae; genus Haliaeetus; species Haliaeetus albicilla. The sequence continues at coordinate 41,676,706 of NC_091515.1, forward strand.
TGGACCAAGAACAAAATTATAACACAGATTTTTTTTTCAAAATGAAACATAAGTGTCCTGGTTTCAGCTGGGATAGAGTTAATTGTCTTCCTAGTAGATGGTATAGTGCTATGTCTTTGAGGTTGGTATGAGAAGAATGTTGATAACACACTGATGTTTTCAGTTGTTGCTAAGTAGTCTCAAGTCAAGGATTTTTCAGCTTCTGATGCCCAGCCAGCAAGAAAGCTGGAGGGGCACAAGAAGTTGGGAGGGGACTGTGACAGTCTGACAAATTCAATGTCTCAAACATCCGTTAAAGAGCTTTGCTGGAGAAAACGGCCTCTGTAAAAATGCTGGAGTTTTGTGAACAGGAAAATGTGGCCAGAGGAGAGGGCCCCACGGAGGGTGGGAACGCACTTCTCCAAAGCCCCAATTCCTTATCTTAAGTGACCAGGAGAAGGAACACAATTTATGCCTTCCTGGAGGAAGAAGGCCCCACGGAGGATGGGACTGTGCTTCTATCTTAAGTGGTCATGCCAGCAGGAAAAGAGAGGCAACTCCACAATGAACCCCCCCCCAAAGCTCACTGACTGATTCCAGTGAACCCCAGGTGTGGGAACTGCACATGTTGAGATCATCAACTAACACACTATAAAAGAAGAGAAAACGAGTCCTCAGTGCGCGACCTCCGGAACTGGATCTCTACCCTGGCTGGACCAACACTGGACCCAGGACTGGTGAAATCCTTTTCTTCTCTCTCTCTCTTTCTTTCTCTCTTTCTCTCTTTCTCTCTCTCTTTCTCTCTCTCTCTCTCTTTTCCTTCTCTCTTTTCCACAGTCCCTACACCTCATCCTTTGAAACATAAACCGTTGACCAAGTCTGAGACTAGGAGTGGACCTAGCCGCCCCTGAGCTCCTCTTTGAGAAGGAGTCCAGAAAGCAAGGGGGTCTGCTCTGAACCTCGTGACTCAACGGGAGGGCTCTCCTTCTGATACATTTCATGTTCCTTTTTCCATTTCATTTTTCTGTACTTTCCTCCTCTTCTCAAACAGCGGCTTAATGACATGTTGCAAGGTTCATATTAACAAGTTCATGTGTACTTGGACAGAGTTAGCTAGGTTGAATAAATGTTGATTGTTGTTTGAACTCCCCTGGTGTCGTTTCACCTTAATTCTGACAAAGGAAATCCACGAACCTGAGTCACTCCAACTTTGGGACGCGACAGGGACACAGCCAGGGCAGCTGACCCAAAGCGGCCAACGGGGTATTGCATGCCATGTGATGTCATGCCTAGTATATAAACTGGGGGGAGTGGGGCTGGGGGGATCACCGCTCGGGGACTAACTGGGTGTCGATCGGCAGGTGGTGAGCAATTGCATTGTGCATCACTTGTACATTCCAATCCTTTTATTACTACTGTTGTCATTTTATTAGTGTTATCATTATCATTATTAGTTTCTTCTTTTCTGTTCTATTAAACCGTTCTTATCTCAACCCACGGGTTTTGCTTCTTTTCCCGATTCTCTCCCCCATCCCACTGGGTGGGGGGAAGTGAGTGAGTGGCTGCGTGGTGCTTAGTTGCTGGCTGGGGTTAAACCACGACAATAAGAAAATAAAATTATGCATAAGGTATATGTTATGATCCCGTAGGTGACAAGTATCATGGTCTAACCCCAGTAGGTAGCTAAACCCCGCACAGCCGCTCGCTCACTCACTCTCCCCACAGTGGGATGGGGGAGAGAATTGGAAGGGTAAAAATGAGAAAACTCGTGAGTTGAGATAAGGACAGTTTAATAGGCAAAGCAAAAGCTGCATGCCCAAGCAAAGCAAAACAGGAATTAATTCACTGCTTCCCATTAGCAGGCAGCTGTTTAGCCATCTCCAGGAAAACAGGGCTTCATCAAGTGTAACAGCTACTTGGGAAGACAAACACCATAACTCTGAATGTCCCCCCTTCCTCCTTCTTTACCTAGCTTTTATAAAAGAAGGTGAATGGATATGTGTGGTGGGCTGACCTTGGCTGGCTGCTACGTGCCCACCAAGCCACTCTATCACTCCCCTTCCACAACTAGACAGGGGGAGAAAATATGAAAAAAGATCAAGATAAGGACAGGGAGATCACTCAGGAATTACCGTCATGGACAAAACAGACTTGACTTGGGGAAATTAATTTAATTTATTGCAAATCAAATCAGAGCAGGATAATGAGAAATAAAACCAAATCTAAAACCACCTTCCACTCACCCCTCCCTTCGTCCTGGGCTCAACTTCACTCCCTACTGTTCTAGCTCCTCCCCATGAGGGGCACAGGAGAATGGGGAATGGGGGTTGTGGTTAGTCCACAACGCTTCGTCTCTGCCACTCCTTCCTCCTCACTCTCCAGCATGGGGTCCCTCCCACAGGAGACAGTCCTTCATGAACTTCTCCAACGTGGGTCCTTCCCACAGGCTGCAGTTCTTCAGGAACAGACTGCTCCAGCGTGGGTCCTTTCCATGGGGCCACAGGTCTTGCCAGAAAACCTGCTCTGGCATGGGCTCCTCTCCACGGACCGCAGTTCCTGCCAGGAGCCTGCTCCACTGCAGGCTCTCCACGGGGTCACAAGTCCTCCTTCGGGCACATCCACCTGCTTTGGTGTGGGGTCTTCCACAGGCTGCAAGGTGGATATCTGTTCCACTGTGGACCACCATGGGCTGCAGGGGGAGAACCTGTGACATCATGGTCTTTACCATGGGCTGCAGGCAAATCTCTGCTCCGGCACCTGGAGCACCTCTTCCCCCCTAGTCCCACACTTGGTCAATGCTTTTCTGTCTAAAGAGATGAGGTGTAGGGATTATGAAAAAGGAGAGAGAAAGAGAGAGCGAGACAGAGAGAGAAAGAAGAAAAGAAAAGAGAAAGATTTCACCGGTCCTGGGTCCAGCGTTGGTCCATCCAGTCTAGAGGTCCAGTTCCGGAGGGCGTGTGCACGGGGCTCCTCGTGTCGGCATCTTTTATAGCCCAGTTCCCGCCTTTTCTCACATCAATCGTGCCCCTCTTGGTCTACTGCACACTGCCCGTAAGGACTTATGTAACTCTCGATTTTGTGCGCAGGCGCCATTGCGGGGTGGTGGTCGTGAAGGGTCCATTGGGTGGCCATGACCCCCTTCCTCAAATAAACTTTGTATGACCTCTGGCCATATATGGTGAGCTGCCCTGCTCAGCATATCAGAACATGGAACTGCGCACCCTCCGGCATGCCCTCCGCGCCCTGTTGCTAACTGACTTCTCACCTGTGGTTCATTCCTCATTATGCAGAACTTGCCCCACTACAATGTTTGAGACATTAACTCTTTCAGTCTCTCACAGTTGTGACGGTTGATAGGAGGGGAAAACAGTGGTGAATGATTTCAGATGACGGATACTTGGGGTGATCATAATGTGTTCTATCTAAGTAACTCTTTAAAATAAGACATACTTGTGGTGGGTTGACCTTGGCTAGCCACCAGATGCCCACCAAGCCACTCGATCACTCCCTCTTCTCAACAGTAGAGGGGGAAAAAATAAGATGAAAAAGCTCATGGGTTGAGATAAGGACAGGGAGATCACTCAGCAATTACTGTCACAGGCAAAACAGACTCAACTTGTGGAAATTAATTTAATTTATTGCCAATTAATAAGACAGTAGCATAATGAGAAAAAAGAAAAAAATCTAAAAAACACCTTCCCCCACCCCACCCTTCTTCCCGGGCTCAACTTCACTCCCAACTCCTGTAACTCCTCCTGCCAAGGGGCACAGGGGGATGGGGAATGGGGGTTGCAGTCAGTTCATAATTCTTCATCTCTGCCACTCCTTCCTCCTCAGACACTTCCCCTGCTCCAGCATGGGGTCCCTCCCACAGGACACAGTCCTTCATGAATTTCTCTAACGTGTGTCATTCCCATGGGCTGTGGTTCTTCAAGAACTGCTCCAGCATGGGTCCTTTCCATGGGGTGAAGTCCTTCAGGAATGGACTGCTCCAGCATGGGTCCCCCACGGGGCCGCGGGTCCTGCCACAAAACCTGCTCTGGTGTGGGCTTCTCTCCATGGGCCACAGTTCCTGCTGGGAGCCTGCTTCTCCATGGGCTCTCACCACAGGCTGCAGCTTCCTTCAGGGCACATATCCACCTGCTCTGTCATGGGGTCCTCCACAGGCTGCAGGGTGGATATCTGCTCCACCATGGACCCCCATAGGCTGCAGGGAGACAACCTGCATCAGTGTCACCATGGTTTTCACCATGGGCTGTAGGGGAATCTCTGCTTCAGTGCCTGGAGCACCTCCTCCCCCTCCTTCTTCACTGACCTTGGCATCTGCATAGTGGTTTCTCTCACATATTCTCACTCCTCTCTCACAGGTGCTGTTCTGCAGCTTTTTTTACCCTTTCTTCAATATGTTATCATATTGGCACTACCACCATCGCTGATTGGCTCAGCTTTGGCTAGCAGTGGGTACGTTTTGGAGCTGGCTGGAACTGTCTCCATCCGACACAGGGGCAGCTTCTAGCATCTTCTCACAGAAGCCTCCTCTGCAGCCCCCCTGCTACCAAAACATTATCACATAAACCTGTAGGAACATGTTTAGCTAACGGTCACAAGAGCATTCCAGACGCCTTTAGAAGACCTTGAACAGAAGATGATAATAAAGCCAATTAGAAGAACACAAGTACGCATTCCACAATAAAGGGAACTTGGCACAAAGAACCTCAATTCGGCAGTTTATCTTCACCAATTAGACTGAGACAAGTTTCGCATGTTTTAGTTGGTATAACCAATTATGCCTTTTGTTTATGCGCGTGTACAGAGATGGTCTAACCAATTATGCCTTATGTTTATGCGCATGTACAGAGATGGTATAACCAATCATATTCTATGATTGTGCGCGTGCACAATGACTTTGCAGAATATGTGATTATAAATATGTGTGTGTTTTAGCAATAAAGGGTCGTCTGTCATCTGCTTTCAACTTTACAGGCGTCCGTTTATTTCTACCTCCTGCAAAAACCTGTATTTGTGTGGCAAGGTTTTGGTAGTGGGGGAGATACAGGGGTAGCTTCTGTGAGAAGCTGCTGGAAGCTTCCCCTATGTCCCACAGAGCCAATTCCAGCCAGCTCCAAGACGGACCCGCTGCTGGCCAAGGCCAATCCAATCAGCGATGGTGGTAGCGCCTCTGTGATAACATATTTAAGAAGGAAAAAAAAGTTGCTGCGCAACAGAAACTGCAGACAGGGAGAGGAGTGAGAACATGTGAGAGAAAACAACCCTGCAGTCACCAAGGACAGTGAAGAAGGATGAGGAGGAGGTGCTCCAGCCACTAGAGCAGAGATTCCTCTGCAGCCCATGGTAAAGAGCATGGTGATGCAGGTTGTCCCTCTGCAGCCCATGGGTGGAGCAGGCTCCTGGCAAAAACAATGGCCCTTGGAGAGGATCCCATGCTGGAGCAGGTTTTCTGGAATGTCCTGTGACCCCGTGGGGGACCCATGCTGGAGCAGTCCGTTCCTGGAGGACTGTACCCCATGGAAAGGATCCATGCTGGAGCAGTTTGTGAAGAACTGTAGCCCGTGGGAAGGACCCACATTGGAGAGGTTCATGAAGGACTGTGTCCCACGGGAGGGACCCCACGCTGGAACAGGGGAAGAGTGTGTGGAGGAATAAGCATCAGAGAGGAACTGTTATGAACTGACTGCAATCCCCACTCCCCACCTGCCCTGCACCGCTCTGGGGGAGGAGGTAGAAGAGTCAGGAGTGAAGCTGAGCCTGGGAAGAAGGGAGGGATGGGGGGAAGGTGTTTTTAGATCTGTTCTTTTTTCTCACTATCCTACTCTGTTATTAATCGGCAATAAATTAAATTTAGTTGAGTCTATTTTGCCCATGACGGTAATTGTTTAGCGATCTATTCTATTCTATTCTATTCTATCTCCCTGTCCTTATCTTGGCCCATGAGCTTTTCCTGCTATTTTCTTCCCCTGTCCTGTGGAGGAGGGGGAGTGATAGAGCGGATTGGTAGGCAGCTGGTGGTCAGCCAAGGTCAACCCACCACAGTGTCCCACAACATTCTTACCTCTAAATTGGAGAGATGGGTTTGATGGATGGATTGTTAGATGGATAAGGAATTGCCTGGATGGCCGTGTCCAAAGTGTTGCAGTCAGTGGCTCAACATCTAAATGAAACCAGTAACGAGTGGTGTCCCTCAAGGGTCCATACTGGGACCAATACTATTTAATATCTTCATCAACGACATAGACAGTGGGATTGCATGCACCCTCAGCAAGTTTGCAGATGACACCAAGCTGAGTGGTGCAGCTGATTTGCTTGAGGGAAGGGATGCCTTCCAGAGGGACCTTGACAGCCCTGAGGAGTGGGCCCATGGGAACCTCACAAAGTTCAACAAGGCCAAGTGCAAGGTCCTGCACCTGGGTTGGGGCAATCCCCAGTATCAGTACAGACTGGGGGATGAATGTATTGAGAGTAGACCTGTGGAGAAGGACTTGGGGATATTGGTGGATGAAAAATTGGATACGAGCCAGCAATATACACTTGCAGCCCAGAAAGCCAATCATATCCTGGGCTGCATCAAAAGAAGCATAGCCAGCAGGTCGAGGGGGGTGATTCTCTCCCTCTACTCTGCTCTCATGAGACCCCACCTGGAGTACAGCATCCAGGTCTGGGGTCCCCAGCACAAGAAAGACATGGACCTGTTGGAGCAAGTCCAGAGGAGGACCACAAAAATGATTAGAGGGCTGGAGCACCTCTTCTATGAAAGAGTTGGGGTTGTTCAGCCTGGAGAAGAGAAGGCTCCAGGGAGACCTTATTGTGGCCTTTCAATATATAAAGGAGGCTTTTAAGAAAGATGGAGAGAGACTTTTTACCAAGGCCTGTAGTGACAGGACAAGGGGCAGCGGTTTTAAACTGAAAGAGGGTAGATTTAGATTGGACATAAGGAAGAAATTCTTTATGATGAAGGTGCTGAGATACTGGAACAGGTTGCCCAGAGAAGTTGTGGATGCCTCATCATTGGAAGTGTTCAAGGTCAGGTTGGATGGGGCTTTGAGCAATCATATTCTATGATTGTGTGCGTGCACAATGACTTTGCAGAATATGTGATTATAAATATGTGTGTGTTTTAGCAATAAATGGTCGTCTGTCGTCTGCTTTCAACTTTACAGGCGTCCGTTTATTTCTACCTCCTGCACCAAGCCAGTTCTCACTTCCAATTTTAAAGGGTTTTGTTTAATTCTTACCCCTGACGTTCCTGGTTTTAGATCAATTCTTACTGGTTCCACTCTCTTAGACCTTCCTGGAACTTCTCCTGCCCAAGTGATGGGAAACACTGCATCTTCTATTTCTCAAGGTATCTTGTCCCTTTTGGGATTTGTATCCTGTAACAACAAGGCTATGGCTTCGACATATTTAGATGCTGGGATTAAAATTTCAACTTCCCCATTCTTAAATTTGATTTCAGCTTCTACCTTTTCAAGTAAATCTCTACACAATAAAGTTTTGGGAGTATTTGGCAAATATAAAAACTGGTGAGTAACCCATTGTTTTCCAAGTTTAAATTTCAGGGATTTGAAAAATGGCCAGGTCTCACAAGTCCTTGTCGCACCAATGACATTTATGCTTTTTTTATTTAAATTTTCTTCTAGTGTATTTAAGACTGAATATGTAACCCCAGTGTCGACTAAAAATTCTATTTCCTCATCCCCCAGCTTTGCTTTAACCAAAGGTTCTGCTGGGAGAGGTTCCTCCAGTCCCTATCAGTCCTCTCCCACTGCTTACTTCAAACGCTTCTCTCAGCACAGCCACAAACACACTTGATTCCTCTTTTTCTTTTTTTTCTCTTTCTTTTTCTTTTTTTTTTCTAGCCTGTTGTGCTAGTTCTGCTCAGGGAAATTTAATACTCACCCTTCTCCTTTTCCAAAGCTAAAATGAGGGGATCACTAGGTGCAAGATTTACACCACATCCCTTTTGCCACTCTGGATGTCTCCTCAAAGTAAAGAACATATCCACATGCAACACTTCATCCCACTTTCCTTCTCTCCTCAAGAATAAAATTAATTGTAATAAGGTGTTATAATTTAACGTACCATTCATAGGCCATTTTTCCCATCATCCAATTTATACAGTGGCCACCATTGATTACAGTACTTAATCAAATTTTCCTTTCTCAGGGCCCCACCCGAGCGTCTGGCAGTCTGCTTCCAATATCCCAAAATACATCCCAAAGGTGACTTTTTCAAAATACCTCCCTTAGACGATCCCCCACCCATATTAAATATGAGTAACAGAACAACTGTATAGTCCAAGCAAACAAAACAAAACCGTATTTCCAATAACCAGGCACAATTATAACATTCACAACCACAACAGTATTACTGGTCAGAGGACTCTAACCCCACAATTGCCAGACAGGGACTCTAACCCCATAGGCTTGAGTCGGGGACTCTAACCCCAAGCAAGCTGAAGTTGGGGACTCTAACCCCAGTGGGGACTCTAACCCCAGTAGGGACTCTAACCCTTGAGTTGGGGACTCTAACCCCAAACAGTCATGGGACTCTAACCCCTGCAGGTGCCTTTAGTCCAACCTCTGCAGGCTTTATGCACTGTCTCAGGAGGCAGACAGTCTAGGGACTCTATCCCCAGACAGTCAGGGGACTCTAACCCCTGACAGTTGGGGACTCTAACCCCAAGGGAAAGAAAGAATGCCTTCTCACCTTTCCAGGGGACTTGCCTAGAAATCTTCGGGTCTGGGGATCAGAGGTTCTCCCCAAGAATTCCTCGGTGCTGGCTGGAGGTCCAAAGATCCCACAGAGCCATTGATGTTCAAAGGCAGAGTCCCATCTGGGTCACCAAATTGTTACCGAAAAAGCCAGTCAAAGAAACTCTCTAAGACTCAATTTTGGAGTTTTAGAAAGCCAGCATTCTTTATTGCAGCACTGGGTGCACAGGGGATGGCTCCACCTATCATGCACACCGTTACCTACAGCAAACAAAATTTATATTGTTCTAGTCATATACATATTCATGTTATCATTTACATAGTGTCCGCCCTTTGGGCATGCGCAGTGTGGGTCATCTCTTTTTCCTAGTTAGCTGGCTTTGGCAAGTTTTAATTACAAAAACTCAGCAGAACTCAAAGCTTATCATCAAGGCCCAAGGCTTCTTGTCTGTTGACACACATCAGGCCCCGAGGCCTCCTGTTTGTTGGCGCCTTTAGCGCATACCATTGACAAAGCTCAAGGTTTTCTTATCTAATTAGTACATACCAAAATTTCTAAGTTATTCAAGCAAGCAAAAGTTTGTCACTACAGCGATACAGTGAAGTTTTCCTTCTCATGCCTTTATTCAAGGCATCAATCCCACCTGTGGAGGGGCTCCATCTCCCTCCCATACAATGGTGCCTTTTATCTTGTGTAACAAACAAAACCATGTATCTTCTCCTGACAGGCTGGAATGTTCTCTCTTTCGTGATGTCCACCAGAGCGCAGCACAGACTGGCATGGGGCATTCCACTATGTTCCCTTACAGTGATGCATACATGGGGTCATACAGTGGTTACTCGTGCTAACATACAGGCTTCTCAAACCTTAAGTACAAGTCCCAATAGAGCAGACATGGCTTGCTCAAGATCACTAACTCTTCAAATGCAATGTCTTCTGCAAGACTCCCAATACAACCACCAGGACTGCAAGCCTATGATAACATACTTCAAGACCACTTTTATACAAATTAAATTCTGAATGCTGGACTCCAACTATAATATTATTTTTAATGTAGGAGGTTTAATGGTATTTCAATTAAAAACCACTACCATGAAAAGGGGGCTTCAGGTGAGCCAAGCTGGGGCATTTGAAAAGCAATCTTAAGTATACTTGGATTGAACTCCACCATTTGAGCTCCTGGAATAACTTGTATTCACTGTAATCAGGAAATAATGGGGGCTGAGGTAAAAAAAATATACTGCCAGTAGACAGTCGACCAATACTGACAGCAAAAGAATGGCAACCCTGACTTTTGCTTCAGATTCCATCACAAGAGGTGAAAATATACAAGTTGCTTTTTTGGTACCAACTTCTAAATTCCCTAAGTGTCCTGGGTTCAGCTGGGATAGAGTTAATTTTTTTTACAGGAACCTGGGAGGTGGGGGGCATAGCCGGGGCAGCTGACCTGAACTGGCCAAGGAGCTATTCCATACCATGTGACATCATGCTCAGTATATAAAGGGGGAGCGGGCCGGGGGGTGGGCTCTTCTTTTCGGTGGGGGAAGTGGCAGAGCATTGGGTCCCGGGTGGTGAGCAGTTGCACTGTGCATCACTCTTTTTGTATACTTTTTCATTAGTACCGTTGTTGTTGTTGCAATTTTTTTTGTGTTGTTCCAGTAAACTGCCTTTATCTCAACCCTCGAGGTTCCAGGTTTGTTTTTTTTCCTCTCCTCCGTCTTCCCCCCTATCCCACCGGAGGGGGGCGGGAGGAGTGAGCGAGCGGCCGCGTGGTCCTTTGTTACCGGCTGGGTTGAAACCACGACAGTCCTTTTTGGCGCCCAACGTGGGGCACAAAGGGTTGAGATAACGACAGATCTGGCCAGAGCGTGTTGAAACAAATTTGTCATACGCATTTCTTATATAAGATAAATAGATGTTAGTCACAATGTTGATTCAGCTGTTTACATGGTGGTGTTTTGTAAGTTCTTATATGCTTTATGTATTGCCTGTAGTTGCGTATCTCATCTCTGGGAGAGTGATTGGGATTATCATTTTGCTGTACTGGGCAATGTCGACTTGTGAAATGGTTACATCACTGGTCATGAGGTTAAGCTGTTATCTGTATGAGGCAGTGATATCATTTCCAGACTTTGGGCACCTTCTGTCGGATTTTATTGGTAATTACACCCAACCCATGGGGAAGTTAGGGGGGGATACTTCCCCCCATCCGTTCCCCTCCTTTTTCTCTTTCCAACTAATTACAACAGTTTTTGAGAATTTTGAATATCCTTGGGATGCGCAAGCCAGTGTGCTGTTAGTGCTATGCCTCCTGACTATGTTTCAGGTCTTGTCTAGGGCTACAGAAAGGCTCTTTAAGAGTACCACCCAGAGATCTGTCCCAAAGCTGGATATTTATGGGTGGCACGGCATGTGGGAGGATGTGGGCAGGTATCTAGAGAACTTCTCACCTCCAGTGACTTGGAAGTTCACTCCCAAACAACTGCAGAACCCTCATGAAGTGATAGAATTTTTGAAAGGAAAATGCTGTGGCTATCCCAGAGACACACAACTCACTACACTGTGCTGGGCCCTGGCCGGTATCTACCAAACCCTGCTTGATACTATGCAGCACCCCCAGGGGGAAAAGGGGGAAAAGATGGAAAACAAGACAACATGCACCGTGGCTACCCCAACCCCGACAACATGCACCGTGGCTAACCCTACCCCGGTGACAGATACTGCCACTAAACCAGAGAACCAACCTGTGCCAGTATCAGTCACCCCTGTACAGAAAAAGAAACACACAAAGAAATCAGTTCGCTCAGTGAGAGATGAAGATGAACCAGGGTCATCGCGAGAACAGGAGGAAGAGGCAGAACCTGAAATAATTACCCGATCTCTATCCCTGAGTGAGTTGCGTGACATGCGAAAAGATTTTAGCCGCCACCCAGGTGAGCACATTGTTACCTGGCTGCTCCGATGCTGGGATAATGGGGCTAGTAGTGTGGAATTAGAGGGTAAGGAAGCCAAGCAGTTGGGATCTCTGTCTAGAGAAGGGGGTATCGACAAGGCGATTGGGAGAAAAACACAAGTCCTCAGCCTCTGGAGGCGACTTCTGTTAGGTGTAAAGGAAAGATACCCCTTCAGGGATGAAGTTACATGTCACCAAGGCAAGTGGACCACCATGGAGAGAGGTATCCAGTACCTGAGGGAATTAGCCGTGCTGGAGGTGATTTATAATGATCCAGAAAATGCTCAGTCACCCACAGATCCAGATGAAGTCCAATGCACACAACCGATGTGGCGGAAGTTTCTACGAAGTGCACCACCAACCTATGCCAACTCATTGGCAGTAATGTCCTGGAAAGAAGGCTATGGACAAACGGTGGATGAATTGGCTGTCCAACTCCGGCAATACGAAGGAAGTCTCTCTTCCTCCCTACGGGCCTGTGTCTCAGCTGTAGAGGAATTGTCCCGAGAGTTCCAGCAATTCAAAGTAGATATGTCCTCCTCCTCACCTGTACAGGCCCGCATTGCAGTTATTGGGAGTAAGCGTTCCTCTGCCCAAGAGAGAGGAGAGAGAAAGTACACACGACGGGCTAACCTGTGGTTTTACCTGCGTGACCATGGAGAGGACATGAGGAAGTGGGATGGAAAACCTACCTCAGTCTTGGATGCACGGGTACGGGAGTTGCGAGAAAAAGCAACCAGAAAAGAAGATTCTTCTTGGAAAACTGCTGCTCCAGTTTCCCGTGAGCAGTCCCCCGGGCGCAGTAGATGGGCCGATCTCATTTCTGATCCTCTTGAAGGGACTTCTGATTCACATGGGCAAAAAGTGGGTAACAGATATTCTAACCAGGATTAGAGGGGCCCTGCCTCCAGCCAGGTGGAGGAGAGGGACAACCGAGTCTACTGGACAGTGTGGATTCGATGGCCTGGCACGTCAGACCCACAGGAATATAAGGCTCTAGTAGACACTGGTGCACAATGTACCCTAATGCCATCAAGTTATAAAGGGGCAGAACCCATCTGTATCTCTGGTGTGACAGGGGGATCCCAAGAGCTAACCGTATTGGAAGCCGAAATGAGTCTAACCGGGAATGAGTGGCATAAACACCCCATTGCAACTGGCCCAGAGGCCCCGTGCATCCTTGGTATAGATTATCTCAGAAGGGGGTATTTCAAGGACCCAAAAGGGTACCATTGGGCCTTTGGTATAGCTGCATTGGAGACGGAGGAGATTGAACAGCTGTCTACCCTGCCTGGTCTCTCTCAGGACCCTTCGGTTGTGGGGTTGCTGAGGGTTGAAGAACAACAGGTGCCAATTGCTACCACGACGGTGCACCGGCGGCAATATCGCACCAACCGAGACTCCCTGATCCCCATCCATAAGCTGATTTGCCAATTGGAGAGCCAAGGAGTGATCAGCAAGACTCACTCACCCTTTAATAGTCCCATATGGCCTGTGCGGAAATCTAATGGGGAATGGAGACTAACAGTAGATTATCGTGGGCTGAATGAAGTCACGCCACCGCTGAGCGCTGCTGTGCCAGATATGTTAGAGCTTCAATATGAACTGGAATCAAAGACAGCTAAGTGGTATGCCACAATGGACATTGCTAATGCATTTTTCTCCCTTCCTTTGGCAGTGGAGTGCAGGCCACAGTTTGCTTTCACTTGGAGGGGTGTCCAGTACACCTGGAATCGATTGCCCCAGGGGTGGAAACACAGCCCCACTATTTGCCATGGACTGATCCAGGCTGCACTAGAAAAAGGTGAAGCTCCAGAGCACCTGCAATATATTGATGACATCATCATATGGGGCAGCACGGCAGAAGAAGTTTTTGAGAAAGGGAAGAAAATAATCCAAATCCTTTTGAAGGCTGGTTTTGCCATAAAAGAAAGTAAGGTCAAGGGACCTGCGCAGGAGATCCAGTTCTTAGGAGTAAAATGGCAAGACGGGCGTCATCAGATCCCTGCGGACGTGATCAACAAAATAGCAGCTATGTCCTCACCGACTAATAAAAAGGAAACACGGGCTTTCTTAGGTGTTGTGGGCTTTTGGAGAATGCATATTCCAAATTACAGTCAAATTGTAAGTCCTCTCTACCAAGTTACCCAGAAGAATGATTTTAAATGGGGGCCTGAGCAACGACAAGCCTTTGAACAAATTAAGCGGGAGATTGTTCATGCAGTAGCTCTTGGACCAGTCCGGACAGGACCAGATGTTAAAAATGTGCTCTACACTGCAGCTGGGGAGAATGGCCCTACCTGGAGCCTCTGGCAGAAAGCACCTGGGGAGACCCGAGGCCGACCCCTGGGGTTTTGGAGTCGGGGATATCGAGGATCCGAGGCTCGCTATACTCCAACTGAAAAAGAGATATTGGCAGCATATGAAGGAGTTCGAGCCGCTTCAGAAGTGGTTGGTACTGAGACACAGCTCTTCTTAGCACCCCGACTGCCAGTGCTGGGCTGGATGTTCAAAGGGAAAGTTTCCTCTACACATCACGCGACTGATGCCACGTGGAGTAAGTGGATTGCACTGATCACACAACGGGCTCGCATAGGAAACCCCAGTCGCCCAGGAATTTTAGAAGTGATCACAGACTGGCCAGAAGACAAAGACTTTGGAATGTTGCCAGAGGAGGAGGTGACACGGGCTGAAGAGGCCCCGCTGTATAATGAACTGCCAGAAAATGAGAGGCAATATGCCCTGTTCACTGATGGGTCCTGTCGCATCGTGGGAAAACATCGGAGGTGGAAGGCTGCTGTATGGAGTCCTACACGACTAGTTGCAGAAACTGCTGAAGGAGAAGGTGAATCGAGTCAGTTTGCAGAGGTGAAAGCCATCCAGCTAGCATTAGATATTGCTGAAAGAGAAAAGTGGCCAGTGCTCTATCTCTCTACTGACTCATGGATGGTGGCAAATGCCCTATGGGGGTGGCTACAGCAATGGAAGAAGGGCAACTGGCAACGCAGAGGTAAACCCATTTGGGCTGCCGCACTGTGGCAAGATATCGCTGTTCGGATAGAGAAGCTAGTGGTAAAAGTACGTCACGTAGATGCTCATGTACCCAAGAGTCGGGCCACTGAAGAACATCAAAACAATCAGCAGGCAGATCAGGCCGCCAAGATTGAAGTGTCTCAGGTGGACCTGGACTGGCAACATAGGGGTAAGCTATTTATGGCTCAGTGGGCCCACGATACCTCAGGCCATCAGGGAAGAGATGCAACATATAGATGGGCTCGAGATCGAGGGGTGGACTTGACCATGGACACTATCGCACAGGTCATCCACGAATGTGAAACATGTGCCGCAATTAAGCAAGCCAAGCGGCAAAAACCCCTGTCGCATGGGGGGCGATGGCTGAAATATAAACAGTGGGAGGCCTGGCAGATTGACTATATCACACTCCCACGAACACGCCAAGGCAAGTGCCATGTGCTTACAATGGTGGAAGCAACCACTGGATGGCTGGAAACATACCCTGTGTCCCATGCCACTGCCCAGAACACTATCCTGGGCCTTGAAGAGAAAATTTTATGGCAACACGGCACCCCAGAAAGAATCGAGTCGGACAACGGGACTCACTTCCGAAACAACCTCGTAGACACCTGGGCCAAAGAACACGGCATTGAGTGGGTATATCACATCCCTTATCACGCACCGGCCTCCGGAAAAATCGAACGATACAACGGACTGCTGAAAACTACATTGAGAGCGATGGGGGGTGGGACTTTCAAACATTGGGATACACATTTAACAAAAGCCACCTGGTTAGTTAATACTAGAGGATCCGCCAATCGGGCTGGCCCCGCCCAACCAAGACTTCCACATACTGTAGAAGGCGATAAAGTCCCTGTAGTGCGCATGAGGAGTATGTTAGGAAAGACAGTCTGGGTTAGTCCTCCCTCAAACAGAGGCAAACCCATTCAAGGGGTTGTTTTTGCTCAGGGACCTGGGTACACCTGGTGGGTGATGCAGAAGGATGGGGAAGTTCGATGTGTACCTCGGGGAGATTTGATTTTGGGAGAGAATAGCCAGTGAATTGGGCTGTATGATACCTAACTGCTAAATACCCTGCCAATGCATGTCATTGTATCTATAGTGTCTATATGCCATATCAAGGGTATTACTGTAAGAATTACCCAAATGACTGCGGGATGGACTTTGAAACTAAGCCAAGTACAACAGCGACAGAACTCGAACTGACACCCAGCAATTTCCTCAAGATCAACATCTTCGACCTGCAGACTAAGGGCGTGAGTTGCACCAAATGTACTAGCCACAAGTTCCAGAGGCAGCATACAACAACCCACCATCTCACACCATCTCTCTTATCCTGAAGAACTGTTACAACAGATGGAGCCCCAAAGTCATGGACTAAATAAAATCAATGGACACATTAGAGGGATAGCCCATACGCTAAAGGAATACCATTTGCGTGTGTGTGTGTGCGCGCGGGGGGGTGACGGGGATGGACGCAAGTCCATATACTTATATATATAAGACAAGGAAGTGGTAGTGGTCGATTGGAAAATGTAAGATCTGGGCATGATGTAGATGGTATAGAATAAGGGGTGGATAATGTCCTGGGTTCAGCTGGGATAGAGTTAATTTTTTTTTTACAGGAACCTGGGAGGTGGGGGGCATAGCCGGGGCAGCTGACCTGAACTGGCCAAGGAGCTATTCCATACCATGTGACATCATGCTCAGTATATAAAGGGGGAGCGGGCCGGGGGGTGTGCTCTTCTTTTCGGTGGGGGAAGTGGCAGAGCATCGGGTCCCGGGTGGTGAGCAGTTGCACTGTGCATCACTCTTTTTGTATACTTTTTCATTAGTACCGTTGTTGTTGTTGCAATTTCTTTGTGTTGTTCCAGTAAACTGCCTTTATCTCAACCCTCGAGGTTCCAGGTTTGTTTTTTTTCCTCTCCTCCGTCTTCCCCCCTATCCCACCGGAGGGGGGCGGGAGGAGTGAGCGAGCGGCCGCGTGGTCCTTTGTTACCGGCTGGGCTGAAACCACGACACTAAGCCAGACACAAGCAAAAATGTACTTTTGTTAGTGTCACAGTAAACATTAATACCAGAAATAAGATGAAAGTCCTGTCTCTTTCTCTCTCATGTATGTGTAAGTAGCATATACATGCATACACACATCCCTTTCTGAAACAAAAATATAATCTAAGTTTTGGCTAGCATTTTTGGTTTATATGCTGCAAGTAAATTTTCAGTTCAAGCCAGCCTTGAAATATTTTTTTAAAACTATATACACATAATTATACTGCCTTTACTTGAAAAAAATATTTGCCCTTTCTGCTTCAGAAGAAAGTTTTTTATTATATGTAATGCACACAAAATGAGATATAGGATATACTACAGGACAACCTTTTAAAACATGAGCCATAGGTAAACAAATTAAATAATGTGCCTCTGATTATCATCTATATCTTCTGTCTTTGTTATTAAGAAACAACTCTTGCTATTATGTCTATACAACTTTCAGGTACAACAGCCAACTGGCTCAATAGAAAAGGCTGCCTTACTATTGAAACAAACATAAGTTCTTCGTAGTATGAGGGAGTCAAAAAAAGTCATACCATTACAATAAATATTGGTCAATTACATACTTATTTTCCAAATACAGTAGCTAATGTATTTTTCAGATATGTGAATGAATAAACAAATATTTTATTTTATGTGATTACATCTTTTAAATAATTACTTTCATACAGAAACTGTCTTGGCAATGTATACTCCTGTTGCCCTTTTTATTCAATGAAACATATCACCTATAATTCCTTCGTTAGCATAATGCCACTGCTTCAGAGAAGGTGTCTGAAGACCTTTAGCTACCAGAGGTCATAAACCGCTTTACTTCTACAAATTGTATTTTTGTCATATCTTCTGCATATTGGGAAAATAGTAGCTCATGTTAGCCTTTGAGACAACTGACTATACTATGCCATACAGACTACAGAAGGGATAGTTTTAAACAAACAGAATGAAACACATTGAGGCTTTTTTTTTCCACGAGGAAAAAAGAGATAGCTAGCAGACATTATGGTGAATACTATTGTCGTGGTTTAATCCCAGCCAGCAACTAAACACTACGCAGCCGCTCACTAACTCCCCCACACCCAGTGGGATGGGGGAGAAAATCGGGAAAAGAAGCAAAACCCGTGGGTTGAGATAAGAACGGTTTAATAGAACAGAAAAGAAGAAACTAATAATGATAACACTAATAAAATGACAACAGTAGTAATAAAAGGATTGGAATGTACAAATGATGCACAGGGCAATTGCTCACCACCCGCCGACCGACACCCAGCTAGTCCCGGAGCGGCGATTCCCCACCCCCCCTTCCCAGTTCCTATACTAGATGGGACGTCCCATGGTATGGAATACACCATTTGCCACTTTGGGTCAGGTGCCCCGGCTCTGTCCTGTGCCAAATTCTTGTGCCCCTCCAGCTTTCTCGCTGGCTGGGCATGAGAAGCTGAAAATTCCTTGACTTTAGACTAAACACTACTGAGCAACAACTGAAAACATCAGTGTTATCAACATTCTTCGCATACTGAACTCAAAACATAGCACTGTACCAGCTACTAGGAAGACAGTTAACTCTATCCCAGCTGAAACCAGGACAGTATCCACCCCTTATTCTATACCATTGACGTCATGCTCAGTTCCCATACCTTTAGTTACATCCTGGTCAATCATCATCAACTTTTCCGTCCCTTTGAGACATATGAACAATTTTACATATATATATATATATGTATACACACTCGGAAATAGCATTCCTTTAGTTTATGGGTTATGTTCATAAAATGTTCGCTGAGTTCATTTACTTTCCGACTCTGGGCTCCATCTGTCATAGCAGTCTTTCTGGGCAGGAGGGATGGTGCAAAGTCCTCTCAGTCGGTAGAGCAGAATTGGGCTTCAGTGCGGTGTGACGAGCAGGTGACATTGAACGCAGCAGGACGATGGTGTGCACCATTGGATTGTTGCATGCTGGAGTCAGTTCTGGTTCCATCACTACTGCGCTTTCCGCAGTTTTATCACAGTTCTTTCTTGCTTGATCTAAGGGATTCTTACTATAGTACTATGGATATAGCATATAACAATTATAGTAATGATAACATACAGTAGCAGGGTTATATAGCAACTAATATCATACAGTTTAATTCTGGCTATTCTCACCTAAAATCAAATCCCCTTGAGGCACACATCGGACTTCCCCATCTTTTTGCATCACCCATCAAGCACACCCAGGCCCTTGAGCAAAAGCAATCCCATGAACAGGTTCACCTTTGCCTGAGGCAGGAGTGACCCAGACTGTTTTCCCTAACATATTTTTTATGTGCACTACAGGGAGTTTATCCTCTTCTACAGTACATAAAAGTTCTGACTGGGCAGGGCCACCCCAATTGGCAGATCCTCTGGTGTTGACTAACCAGGTGGCTTTTGCTAAATGTGTATCCCAATGTTTGAAAGTTCCATCCCCCATTGCTTTCAATGTAGTCTTTAACAGTCCATTGTATCGCTCAATTTTCCCAGAGGCTGGTGCATGATAGGGGATATGATACACCCACTCAATGCCATGCTCTTTGGCCCAGGTGTCTATGAGGTTGTTTCGGAAACGAGTCCCATTGTCTGACTCAGTTCTTTCTTGTCACCACAAGACCTGCTTCTCAAGGCCCAGGATAGTGTTCTGGGCAGTAGCATTGTAAGCACATCGCACTTGCCTTGGCGAGATTGTGGGAGTGTGATATAGTCAATCTGCCAGGCTTCCCACTGTTTATATTTCAGCCATTGCCCTCCATACCACAGGGGCTTTAACTGCTTGGCTTGCTTAATTGCAGCACAGGTTTCACATTCATGGATAACCTGCGCGATAGTGTCCATGGTCAAGTCCACCCCTCCATCACGAGCCCATCTATATGTTGCATCTCTTGCCTGATGGCCTGAAGTATCATGGGCCCACTGAGCCATAAATAGCTCACCCTTATGTTGCCAGTCCAGGTCCACCTGAGCCACTTCAATCTTGGCAGCCTGATCCACCTGTTGGTTGTTTTGAATGTTCTTCAGTGGCCCAACTCTTGGGTACGTGAGCATCTACATGACGTACTTTTACAACCAGATTCTCTAGCTGGGACGCAATATCTTGCCACGGTGCAGCAGACCAAATGGGTTTACCTCTGCGCTGCCAGCTGCTCTGCTTCCATTGCTGTAACCACCCCCACAGGGCATTTGCCACCATCCATGAGTCAGTATAGAGACAGAGCACTGGCCACTTTTGTCTTTCAGCAATGTCTAACGCTAGCTGGATGGCTTTCACCTCTGCAAGCTGACTCGATTCACCTTCTCCTTCAGCAGTTTCTGCAGCTAGTCGTGTAGGACTCCATACAGCAGCCTTCCACCTCCGATGCTTTCCCACAATGTGACAAGACCCATCAGTGAACAGGGCATATTGCCTCTCATTTTCTGGCAGTTCATTATACAGTGGCGCCTCTTCAGCACATGCCACCTCCTCCTCTGGTGACATTCCAAAATCTTTGTCTTCTGGCCAGTCCGTGATCACTTCCACAGTTCCTGGGCGACTGGGTTTTCCTGTGCAAGCCCATTGTGTGATGAGTGCAATCCACTTACTCCACGTGGCATCAGTCGCGTGATGTGTAGAGGAGACCCTCCCTTTGAACATCCAGCCCAGCACTGGCAGTCGGGGTGCTAAGAGGAGCTGTGTCTCAGTACCAACCACTTCTGAGGCAGCTCGAACTCCTTCATATGCTGCCAATATCTCTTTTTCAGTTGGAGTATAGCGAGCCTCGGATCCTCGATATCCTCGACTCCAAAACCCCAGGGGTCGGCCTCGAGTCTCCCCAGGTGCTTTCTGCCAGAGGCTCCAGGTAGGGCCATTCTCCCCGGCTGCAGCAGAGAGCACATTTTTAACATCTTGTCCTGCCCGGACTGGTCCAAGGGCTACTGCATGAACAATCTCCCGTTTAATTTGTTCAAAGGTTTGTTGTTGCTCAGGGCCCCATTTAAAATAATTCTTCTTCTGGGTAACTTGGTAGAGAGGACTTACAATTTGACTGTAATTTGGAATATGCATTCTCCAAAACCCCACGACACCTAAGAAGGCCTGTGTGTCCTTTTTATTAGTCGGGGGAGACATAGCTGCTATTTTGTTGATGACATCCATAGGGATCTGATGACATCCATCTTGCCATTTTATTCCTAAGAACTGGATCTCCTGCGCAGGTCCCTTGACCTTACTTTCTTTTATGGCAAAACCAGCTTTCAGAAGGATTTGGATTATTTTCTTCCCTTTCTCAAAGACTTCTTCTGCTGTGTTACCCCATATGATGATGTCATCAATGTATTGCAGGTGTTCCGGAGCTTCACCTTTTTCCAGTGCAGTCTGGATTAGTCCATGGCAAATGGTTGGGCTGTGTTTCCACCCCTGGGGCAATCGATTCCAAGTGTACTGACACCCCTCCAAGTAAAGGCAAATTGTGGACGACACTCTGCTGCCAGAGGGATTGAGAAAAACGCATTAGCAATGTCGATTGTGGCATACCACTTGGCTGCCTTTGACTCTAGTTCGTATTGAAGTTCTAGCATATCTGGAACGGCAGCACTCAGCGGTGGCGTAACTTCATTCAGGCCACGATAGTCAACTGTTAGTCTCCACTCCCCATTAGACTTCCGCACTGGCCTTATGAGACTATTAAAGGGTGAGCGAGTTTTGCTGATCACTCCTTGGGTCTCCAGTTGGCGAATCAACCTGTGGATGGGAATCAGAGAGTCTCGGTGCGATATTGCCATTGGCGAACCGTCGTGGTAGCAATTGGCACTTGTTGTTCTTCAACCCTCAGCAACCCCACAATCGAAGGGTCTTGAGAGAGACCAGGCAGGGTAGACAGCTGTTCAGTGCCCTCCGTCTCCAAGGCAGCTATACCAAATGCCCATCCATACCCCTTCGGGTCCTTAAAATACCCCCTCCTGAGATAGTCTATGCCAAGGATACACGGAGCCTCTGGACCAGTCCCAATGGGGTGTTTCTGCCTGTGATGGGTTGACCCTGGCTGGACGCCAGGTGCCCACCAAAGCCGTTCTATCACTCCCGCATCCTCAGCTGGACAGGGGAGAGAAAAAAATATAACAAAAAACTTGCGGGTCGAGATAAGGACAGGAGAGATCATTCACTAATTACCATCACGGGCAAAACAGACTCAGCTTAGGGAAAATTAGCTCACTTTTTATTACAAATCAGCCAGAGTAAGGTAAATGAGAAATAAAACGAAATCTCAGAACACCTTCCCTCCACCCCTCCCTTCTTCCCGGGCACAACTTCACTCCCGGATTTCTCCACCAAGCCCCCCCCAGCGGCACAAGGGGGACAGGGATGGGGTTTACGGTCATCACATGTTATTTTCTGCCGCTTCACCTCCTCAGGACGAGGGCTCATCACACTCTTCCCCTGCTCCAACGTGGGGTCCCACCCACGGGAGACAGTCCTCCACGAACTTTCTCCAACGTGGGCCATTCCCACGGGCTGCAGTTCTTCACGAACTGCTCCAGCATGGGTCCTTTCCAGGGTGTGCAGTCCTTCAGGAGCACACTGCTCCAGCGTGGGTCCCCCACGGGGTCACAAGTCCTGCCAGAAAACCTGCTCCGTGGGCTCCTCTCTCCACAGATCCGCAGGTCCTGCCAGGAACCTGCTCCAGCGCAGGGTTCCCACGGGGTCACAGCCTCCTTCAGGAACCCACCTGCTCCGGCGTGGGGTCCTCCACGGGCTGCAGGTGGATATCTGCCCCACCATGGACCTCCCTGGACTGCAGGGGGACAGCCTGCCTCACCAGGGTCTTCACCACGGGCTGCAGGGGAATCTTCGCTCCGGCGCCTGGAGCATCTCCTCCCCCTCCTTCTGCACTGACCTTGGTGTCCGCAGGCTTGTTTCTCTTACATGTTCTCACTCCTCTCTCCGGTGGCTGTTTTCCGCGTCCCAACTTTTTTTTTTCCTTCTTAAAAATGTTATCACAGAGGCGTTACCACTATCACTGATTGGCTCAGCCTTGGCCGGCGGCAGGTCCGTCTTAGAGCCAGCTGGTATAGGCTCGCTCTCTCTCGAACACAGGGGAAGCTTCCAGCAGCTTCTTACAGGAGCCACCCCTGTAACCCCCCCCGCTACCAAAACCTTGCCACATAAAACCAATACACTGCCGTTCATTTCCAGTTAGGCTTACTTCAGCTTCCAATACAGTTAACTCTTGGGATCCCCCTGTCACACCAGAAATACAAATGGGTTCTGCCCCTTTATAACTTGATGGCATTGGAGTGCACTGTGTGCCGGTGTCTACTAGAGCCTTATACTCCTGTGGGTCTGACGTGCCAGGCCATCGAATCCACACAGTCCAATAGACCCGGTTATCCCTTTCCTCCACCTGGCTGGAGGCAGGGCCCCTCTAATTCTGGTCAGAGTATCCAGTATTCACTTCTCGTAAAATTGGCTCAGAAGTCCCTTCAAGAGGATCAGAAATAAGATCAGCCCTTCTACTCCGTTTGGAAACTGGAGCGGCATTTTTCCTGGTAGAATCCCCTTTTGTGGTGGTTTTTCCTCGCAGTTCACGTACCCGTGCATTTAGGACTGAGGTAGGTTTTCCGTCCCATTTCCTCATGTCCTCTCCATGATTACATAGGTAAAACCACAGGGCACCTCGCGGTGTGTACCTTCTATATTCTCTCTCTTGGGAAGAGGAGCGCTCACTCCTAATAGCTGAGACATTGGTCCTTACACGTGTGGAGTAGGACATATCCTCTTTGATTTGTTGGACATCCTCGGACAGCTTCTCCACAGCTGCAATGCAGGCTTGTAGGGAGGAGGAGACATTTTCTTCGTATTGACGGAGTTGGTGAGCCACTTCCTCCACTGTCGGTGCCTCTTCATCCTTCCAGGCCATTATTGCCAATGCGTTGGCATAGGATGATGGTGCGCTCCGTACAAACTTCCGCCACATGGGTCGTGTGCATTGGACTTCGTCTGGATCTTTGGGTAATTGTGGGTTGTCCGGGTCATGATGAATCGTCTCTAGCACAGCTAATTCCCTCAGATATTGGATACCTCTTTCCATGGTGGTCCACTTGCTTGATTGACATATAACATCTTCCTTAAAGGGGTACCTTTCCTTCACACTTGACAGGAGTCGCCTCCAGAGGCTGAGGGCTTGTGTCCCTCTTCCAATTGCCTTGTCAATGCCACCTTCCCTGGCAAGCGATCCCAGCTGCTTGGCTTCCCTACCTTCTAATTCCAAGCTATTAGCCCCATTGTCCCAGCATTGGAGGAGCCAGGTGATAATATGCTCACCTATACGGCGGCCAAAATCTTTTTGCATATCCCACAGCTCACTCAAGGATAGGGACCGGGTTATTACCTCTGGTTCTGCCTCTTCCTCCTGTTCCCGTGATGACCCTGGCTCATCTTCATCCTTCGCTAAGTGAACTGATTTTTTTGTATATTTCGTTTTCTGTACGGGGGCAACTGATACTGGTGCAGGTTGGTCCACTGGTTCAGTTGCAGTATTGCTTGCCGGGTTTTGGATAACCGCAGTGTCTGTCGCCGAGGTTTGGGTAGCAGCAGTGCTCATCACTGGGGCTGGAGGGACTGCAGTGCCCGTTGCCAAGTTTTAGGTAGCTGCAGTGCTCGTTGCTGCGGCTGAAGGGGCTGCAGTGCCTGTTGCTGAGGTTTGGGTAGCCTGAGTTCTCGTCGCCGGGGCTGGAGGGGTCGCAGTGTCTGTCGCCAAGGTCTGGGTGGCCACAGTGCTCCTTGCTGGGGCTGGAGGGGCCACAGCGCCCGTTGCCAAGGTTTGAGTGACCGCAGTGCTCATCATTTTGTTGTTAGGTCCAGAGACCTTTTCTTCCCCTTGAGGGTACTGAGTGGTGTCGAACAGGGCTCGATAGGCTTGGGCCAGGCCCCAGCATATTGCAGTGATTTGTATCTCTCTGGAGATGCCAGGGTGACAGCATACCTTTTCCAAATATTTTACTAGTTCTTCTGGATCCTGCACTTGTTCAGGGGTGAATTTCCAAAACATTGGAGGTGCCCACTTTTCTAGGTACTTGCCCATACTACCCCACACACCCTGCCACTCATAATTATCCAGCCTTGGGGCGGATCTCTGGGTGATCTTCTTAAATATTTGTTTAACCTAAACGAGAGCTGAACCACATTCAGAAGCATGCTAATTCCTAGCAGTAGGGCTAGGACCGTGCTAGTCCCAACATCCCAGGAGCATTCAAATTTTTCAAAATTCTCAAACACCATTGTAACTGGACTGAAGGAGAAAGGAGAGGGGAAGAAAGGTACCCCACCCATAGACTGGTTTTCCAAGGAGGAAAGGTAAATGGTGTAATTATTAATAGTTTCCCACAAATGGCACCCGGCATATAAAGGTGACAATGCTGAGTGCAAGTACAGCAAGTGAGGTGATACATAACAGAACTTTAAAAACCAGAGCAACAACTCTAAGAACACATAAATCAACATAATGACCAGCGATTATTAGACCAACATAATGAATGCTTATAACAAATTTGTTTTAACAAGCTCTGGTCAGGTTTGTCGTTATCGCAACCCTTCGTGCCCCACGTTGGGCGCCAAAATGGACTGTCATGGTTTAACCCCAGCCAGCAACTAAGCACCACGCAGCCGCTCACTCACTCCCCCCCACCCAGTGGGATGGGGGAGAAAATCGGGAAAAGAAGCAAAACCCGTGGGTTGAGATAGGAATGGTTTAATAGAACAGGAAAGAAGAAACTAATAATGATAATGATAACACTAATAAAATGACAACAGTAGTAATAAAAGGATTGGAATGTACAAATTATTCACAGTGCAATTGCTCACCACCCGCCGACTGACACCCAGCTAGTCCTCGAGCAGCGATTCCCCACCCCCACTTCCCAGTTCCTATACTAGATGGGACGTCACATGGTATGGAATACCCCCTCGGCCAGTTTGGGTCAGCTGCCCTGGCACTGTCCTGTGCCAAATTCTTGTGCCCCTCCAGCTTTCTCGCTGGCTGGGCGTGAGAAGCTGAAAAATCCTTGACTTAGTCTAAACACTACTTAGCAACAACTGAAAACATCAGTGTTATCAACATTCTTCACATACTGAACTCAAAACATAGCACTGTACCAGCTATTAGGAAGACAGTTAACTCTATCCCAGCTGAAACAAGGACAACTATGAACAGATAATAGTTTTTTCAGTACTATATCCGTTGAATCCAAGTTATTCAAGCTTATATTGATGAACAAAAAATAAATATAAGAAATATTTGTATTGCTGGACAGAAGGCACTTTGTGCTTCAGTAGGAACAGAAAACACTCAAATATGCACAAATGTCTAAATTAATTCCATCTGCTACAATAATTAATTTTCTATGAACAGCCTCTCCCCACCTAATGGTGATATTACTCCTTCAGAAACAATATAATAAGGTCATCTGCATTAAGGTAAGCTTTGCTTAATTCTAACATTGAAGGGATTTAGCTTTGTCTTTGTTTAAGCTGAGCGGTGGTTCACTTCATGACGATTGATATTTATTTCTATATATTTACACGGCTTATTAATGTGCTTTTGATTAGCGAAGGTGACAAAATTGAGATTCACAAGTGAATTGAGAATTTACAGTAAAAGCAGTGATAACTCCTGGAGGTGCCAATATAACGAACTGACTGCATGTAGAAGGAAGTACATCTTCTAAACCTATGTGCAGGTAATCATTTTACAGAAACATTCTGTATTGGCTTTGTGTGGCAAGGTTTTGGTAGCGGGGGGGGTTACAGGGGTGGCTTCTGTAAGAAGCTGCTAGAAGCTTCCCCTGTGTTCGAGAGAGCCCATACCAGCTGCCTCTAAGACGGACCTGCCGCCGGCCAAGGCCGAGCCAATCAGCGATAGTGGTAATGCCTCTGTGATAACATTTTTTTAAGAAGGAAAAAGGTTGGGACAGACAAAAACGGCAGCCGGAGAGAGGAGTGAGAACATGTAAGAGAAACAACCCTGCAGACACCAAGGTCAGTGAAGAAGGAGGGGGAGGAGATGCTCCAGGTGCCGGAGCGAAGATTCCCCTGCAGCCCGTGGTGAAGACCCTGGTGAGGCAGGCTGTCCCCCTGCAGTCCAGGGAGGTCCACGGTGGAGCAGATGTCCACCTGCAGCCCGTGGAGGACCCCACACCGGAGCAGGTGGGTTCCCGAAGGAGGCTGTGACCCCGTGGGAACCCCGCGCTGGAGCAGGCTCCTGGCAGGACCTGCGGATCTGTGGAGAGAGGAGCCCATGGAGCAACTTTTCTGGCAGGACTTGTGACCCCGTGGGGGACCCGCGCTGGAATACTGTGCTCCTGAAGGACTGCACACCGTGGAAAGGACCCATGCTGGAGCAGTTCGTGAAGAACTGAAGCCTGTGGGAAGGACTCATGTTGGAGAAGTTCGTGGAGGACTGTCTCCCGTGGGAGGGACCCCACGCTGGAGCAGGGGAAGAGTGTGATGAGCCCTCCCCCTGAGGAGGATGAAGCGGCAGAAAATAACGTGTGATGAACTGACCGTAAACCCCATTCCCTGTCCCCCTGTGCCTCTGGGGGGAGTAGGTAGAGAATCCGGGAGTGAAGTTGTGCCCGGGAAGAAGGGAGGAGTGGAGGGAAGGTGTTTTGAGATTTGGTTTTATTTCTCATTACCTTACTCTGGTTGATTTGTAATAGATTGAGTAAATTTTCCCCAAGTTGAGTCTGTGTTGCCCGTGACGGTAATTGGTGAATGATCTCTCCTGTCCTTATCTCAACCCACAAGCTTTTTGTCATATTTTCTCTCCCCTGTCCAGCTGAGGAGGGGGAGTGATAGAACGGCTTTGGTGGGCACCTGTCGTCCAGCCAGGGTCAACCCACCACACATTCTTAGCAGAGAGATATTTTCATATAAAATCATAGAATAGTTTGGGTTGGAAGGGACCTCCAAAGACCATCTAGTCCAACCCCCCCTGCAATGAGCAAGGACATCTTCAACTAAATCAAGTTGCTCCGAGCCCTGTCCAACCTGACCTTGAAAACTTCCAATTATGGAGCATCGACAACTACTCTGGGAAACCTGTTCCAGTGTTTCACCACCCTCACCGTAAAAATTTTCTTCCTTATATCTAGTCTAAATCTACCCTCTTTTAGTTTAGAACCATTACCACTTGCCCTATCACCACAGGCCCTACTAAAAAGTTTGTCCCCATCTTTCTTAGAGGCCCCCTTTAAGTATTGAAAGGCTGCAATAAGGTGTCCCCAGAGCCTTCTCTTCTCCAGGCTGAACAACCCCAACTCTCTCAGCCTTTCTTCAGAGGAGAGGTGCTCCAGCCCTCTGATCATCTTTGTGGCCCTCCTCTGGACTCACTCCAACATGTCCATGTCTTTCCTGTCCTGAGGACTCCAGAGCTGGATGCAGTATTACAGGTGAGGTCTCACCAGAGCAGAGTAGAGGGGGAGAACCACCTCCCTCAACCAGCTGGCCATGCTTCTTTTGATGCAGCCCCAGGATACGGTTGGCTTTCTTGGCTGCACATTGTTGGTTCATGTCCAGCTTTTCATCCACCAGTACCCCCAAGTCCTTCTCTGCAGGGCTGTTCTCAATCCCTTCATCCCCCAGTGTCCTGGTTTCAGCTGGGATAGAGTTAACTGTCTTCCTAGTAGATGGTACAGTGCTATGTTTTGAGTTCAGTATGAGAAGAATGTTGATAACACTGATGTTTTCAGTTGTTGCTAAGTAGTGTTTAGACTATAGTCAAGGATTTTTCAGCTTCTCATGCCCAGCCAGCGAGAAAGCTGGAGGGGCACAAGAATTTGGCACAGGACAGTGCCAGGGCAGCTGACCCAAACTGGCCGAGGGGGTATTCCATACCATGTGACGTCCCATCTAGTATAGGAACTGGGAAGTGGGGGTGGGGAATCGCTGCTCGAGGACTAGCTGGGTGTCAGTCGGCGGGTGGTGAGCAATTGCACTGTGAATAATTTGTACATTCCAATCCTTTTATTACTACTGTTGTCATTTTATTAGTGTTATCATTATCATTATTAGTTTCTTCTTTCCTGTTCTATTAAACCATTCCTATCTCAACCCACGGGTTTTGCTTCTTTTCCCGATTTTCTCCCCCATCCCACTGGGTGGGGGGGAGTGAGTGAGCGGCTGCGTGGTGCTTAGTTGCTGGCTGGGGTTAAACCACGACACCCAGCCTGTATTGATACTGGGGGCATTGCCCCAACTCAGGTGCAGGACCTTGCGCTTGGCCTTGTTGAACCTCATGAGGTTCACATGAGCCCACTTCTCCAGCCTGTCCAGGTCCCTCTGGATGGCATCCTGTCCCTCAGGTGTGTCAACTGCATCACTCAGCTTTGTTTATTCTGCAAATTTGCTGAGGGTGCACTGGATCCCACTGTCTATGTCGTTGATGAGAATATTAAACAGTATTGGTCCCAGTACAGACCCTTGAGGGACACCACTCATCACTGATATCCATCTGGACATTGATTCGTTGACCACTACCCTCTGGATGTGACCTCATCCACCGAACAGTCCACCCATCAAATCCATATCTCTCCAATTTAGAGAGAAGGATGTTGTGGGGGACTGTGTCAAAGGCCTTACAGGAATCCAGATAAATGACATCTGTAGCTCTTCCCTTGTCCGCTGATGTAGTCACTCCATCACAGAAGGCCACTAGGTTGGTCAGGCAGGACTTGCCCTTGGTGAAGCCATGCTGGCTGTCTCAAATCACCTCCCTGTCCTCCATGTGCCTTAGCTTAGCTTCTGGGAGGATCTGTTCCATGATCTTCTCAGGCACAGAGGTGAGGCTGACAGGTCTGTAGTTCCCAGGGTCCTCCTTTCTACCCTTTTTAAAAATGGATGCAATGTTTCCCTTTTTCCAGTCACCGGGGACTTCACCTGACTGCCGTGACTTTTCAGATATGATGGAGAGTGGCTTGGCAACTACATCAGTTAATCCCCTGTGATGGGTTGACCCTGGCTGGACGCCAGGTGCCCACCAAAGCCGTTCTATCACTCCCCCTCCTCAGCTGGACAGGGGAGAGAAAAATATAACAAAGAGCTTGCGGGTCGAGATAAGGACAGGAGAGATCATTCACCAATTACCGTCACGGGCAACACAGACTCAACTTGGGGAAAATTTACTCAATCTATTACAAATCAACCAGAGTAAGGTAATGAGAAATAAAACCAAATCTCAAAACACCTTCCCCCCACCCCTCCCTTCTTCCCGGGCACAACTTCACTCCCGGATTTCTCTACCAACCCCCCCCCCCCCAGCGGCACAGGGGGACAGGGATGGGGTTTACGGTCATCACACGTTATTTTCTGCCACTCCTTCCTCCTCAGGGGCAGGACTCATTACACTCTTCCCCTGCTCCAGCGTGGGGTCCCTCCCACGGGAGACAGTCCTCCACAAACTTCTCCAACGTGGGTCCTTCCCACGGGCTGCAGTTCACGAACTGCTCCAGCATGGGTCCTTTCCACGGTGTGCAGTCCTTCAGGAGCACACTGCTCCACTGTGGGTCCCCCACGGGGTCACAAGTCCTGCCAGAAACCCTGCTCCATGGGCTCCTCTCTCCACAGATCCGCAGGTCCTGCCAGGAGCCTGCTCCAGCGCAGGGTTCCCACGGGGTCACAGCCTCCTTCGGGAACCCACCTGCTCCGGTGTGGGGTCCTCCACGGGCTGCAGGTGGACATCTGCTCCACCGTGGACCTCCCTGGACTGCAGGGGGACAGCCTGGCTCACCAGGGTCTTCACCACAGGCTGCAGGGGAATCTCCGCTCCGGCACCTGGAGCATCTCCTCCCCCTCCTTCTTCACTGACCTTGGTGTCTGCAGGGTTGTTTCTCTTACATGTTCTCACTCCTCTCTCCGGTGGCTGTTTCTTTCCACCCCAACTTTTTTCCTTCTTAAAAATGTTATCACAGAGGCGTTACCACTATCGCTGATTGGCTCGGCCTTGGCCGGCGGCAGGTCCGTCTTAGAGCCAGCTGGCATGGGCTCTCTCGAACACAGGGGAAGCTTCTAGCAGCTTCTTACAGAAGCCACCCCTGTAACCCCCCCCGCTACCAAAACCTTGCCACACAAAGCCAATACATTCCACCCCTCGCCTCTCTGTATCACATTTTTAAGAAATATCATTAAAATCTACATTCATCACACAAAATCTTCACTCACATCAACAAAAAAGAATTCCCCACACTGAAATCGAAATAATATCATCACAAAACTGACAAAAAGTGGACAATTTGCACACAATCCACCCCTCATCCCTTCACCACAATTACAACAATAAAAATTCCCCACTCATCAAGCAGCTCTTAACTCTCTAGCTGCGTTCAGTCCATGTTTTGCCCGTTACCTCTCTCAGTTACTATCCTTATCTCGAATTCCTCACATTGCCCGCATTCTCCCAACCCATCACATCCCCTCAGGACTCCGGGATGTATCTTGTCAGGTCCCATAGACTTATGTATGTTCAGGTTCCTCAGGTGGTCATGAACCTGATCTTGTCCTACAGTGGGAGGGACTTTGCTTCCCCAGTCCCCATCTTGCGGTCCATCCACTTGAGAGGTGTGGGAAGAGAGGTTGCCAGTGAAGATTGAGGCAAAAAAGTTGTTGATTACCTCAGCCTTCTCCTCGTCCCTTGTTACCAGTTTACCAGTCGTGTTCATCAGGTGGATATGTTATAGAATATCTCTTTGGTCAGTTTAGGTCATCTGTCTTAGTTGTATCCCCTCCCAACCTTTTGCACACCACCAGCCTACTCCCTGTGGTGGAGGGCGAAAAACAGAGGCCTTGACTCAGTGCAAGCACTGTTCAGCAGTAGCCAAAACATTGGTCTGTTATCAACACTGTTATAGCCACAAATACAAAACACAGCACCATGCAGGCTGCTATGAAGAAAGTTAACTCCATCCATACCATTTGCATGATGCTCAGGTCCCACATTATTTGATACATCTAAGTATCCTCTCACCTTTCCATTCATGTATTCTTTCATTTCTATACCCTACTGAAATCTTTCCACTTATCTAACACACACTATGTTACGTTTGATCCTTTTATCCCATACCTTTCTTTTTTCCTTCCCATTCTATCTATTTCTCATTCCCAAAATTCCCTCTTACCAACACTTGCAACACATACTACACACTTAAAACATCTTTACATCCAGCAGTCAGGCTTATACATCGTCATTAACCACTATCCCCTGTCCCTTGACATATACACAGATATTATTCCTCTATCCCATTGGGTGTGCCCCCCCGCTCAAATGTCCATAGGAACAGTCAATGACTTGGGCCCCATCTATCAAGGTGGTTGCTCGGCACAGGAAAAGTGGCATGCTGTGCTCGACTGTCGGGCGCTGTCCTTGTTCTTTGTGTAAACACATCTTATAGCCTTTTTTTACCTCCTTTCATGATGTGAAATGGGAGTTTTCAGAGCAAGATACAATCAGATTGCTATTGAATTTGAAATAAGCAACCATCTAGGACTGTTTTTTCTTTTGGTTTGGTTTGGTTTTTTTCACCATCAGAGACCTTATAATGTTGCCTCAAGAGGCAAATTCTTTCATCCAGTAAAGGCACAGAAAGCATAATGATATGAGTGGATAATTCAGGTATAAGTTTCTATTGGGTCTGGCTGTGATGGAGTTAACTTTCCCCATAGCAGTCCTCATAGTGCTGTGCTTTGTATTTGTAGCTAGAAAGGTGTTGATAACACGCCAATGTTTTGGTTACTGCTGAGCAGTGCCCACACAGCATCAAGGCTGTCTTTCCAATTTCCTCCCCCACCCCATAGGCCAGTAGGGTGGGTTTAGAAAGCAAGGGGGTCCATTCTGAACCTCGTGACTCAACAGGAGGGTCTCCCTTACCCTTTTGCGTCTTTGGTCTCTGTGTGAATCATTCTAAATCGATTCTAACTCGATTTTCCTTTGTATGCTTCTTCCATGTAGTAAGTAATAGAGTGAACCTTGCCATCAAACTTTGTCAAGTTGCATTTTTACAAATTCACATTAAAATCACCTTTTGCTGATAACTTTGATGGTGATTCTTTAAGTGATGTAAATCACTCATCCATGACACTGTCTCAGCTCAGGCCTGATTGCTGTTTTGTTGTGTACCCTCAGTTTCCATTAGGAGTGGAATGTGTTCACTATTTTTTTCAGAAAGTGCTCAGCCCTCCTCAGATCACTGTTCTTGCTTTGCATCCAGCTAGGAAATTTGATAACCATAACCAACATAAAATGAGTCAAGAAAAGTGTAGCTGAGAGAATTTACTCATTTTGTATGGACTGAGTTGGTTCATCTTGTGTGCAAGTTCCTGTGACAAGACTAAACTAGCAATTTTTGCTGTTTCAATTACTTCTTAGCACCCCAGGTTTTCCACCTGAGTTGATTGAGTACTAGTCTGACAATACAGGAGTTATTTAAGGTGGTTGTTCTGGATGATGACAGTATCTGTGATGCTGTCATCTGTAAATAACCTTAGGATCACCTAGCCACTATGAAAGCTGAGATTCTCAATACTTTTGCCAGGACAAGTTAGCTGTCTCTGTATTCCTAAATAAGAGACTGAAAAGAAGGTGGTAACATCCACACTTTTATCATGGTCATATCTATTTTCTTACGACTGAGGTCAGAGGCCATACATGTTCAAAACAGGTTGCAGTGGGTGCTTCCTGTAACTGACTGTCAGTATGCACATTCCACTTTGTGGTGCACTTGCACATATGAATCTGAGCAGATACAGCTTTTGGTAGGGAAAAAAAACCTGTAGCTTGTACACACCTACCTTTTTTTCATGTTCTGCACTGAATGTACAGAGGGCAATGCATGTCTTCCATTCCTTAGTGCCTCCCAGTTCTGGCTTCTTGCTCAA
Source organism: Haliaeetus albicilla (assembly GCF_947461875.1). Taxonomy (NCBI): domain Eukaryota; kingdom Metazoa; phylum Chordata; class Aves; order Accipitriformes; family Accipitridae; genus Haliaeetus; species Haliaeetus albicilla. The sequence continues at coordinate 41,710,368 of NC_091515.1, forward strand.
TTAAAGCATTCTGTGGCTTCTAGTCTGCATTTTTCTCTCTTCTAAACTTTACTGAAGCAAATAAAAATTATAAATAAATAGTTTCCTTATTTTATGTGGTACTTTTAGATAAGCTTAGTTTGCAAAAACTATAAATATGAATAGTATACAAATGCATATTTGTGTTACTTGAAATCTACAGGATTGTGGTCCTGGAAAAAAAATATTTTTGTTTGTTTTTTTGATTCCCTTTCGTTCCTTCTGTAGTAAGTAGACAATCAGAAATTTTTCTGCTATATGCAACACTTTAAAACCCTGCTGCCTTTTCCTGAGGGCATAGCTCATAGTGTGAGGGACTGTGCTGAGTTGCTGACTCACATTGCTGACTCACGGTGCTGCTGCCCCAATACCCTGCTGTTGTAGGGGAGTACGCACAAGACGTCCCCAAAGAAACCACCATACCCGCGCCTGCCGAGCTGTGCTTGCCCAATAGGGTAATGAGCTCTGTGGAAATGGGTGGACTTTTCCGAAAAATTGTGGGGACTGGAACAATAAGAGCACTGCGTGCTCCCCTCTCAAGGACGGAAGACCCAAACATGGAAAAACATCGGAAGGACTGTGACACCTGAAGGAGAGACACCTGACTGGCGGCAGAGGAACCCGACCCTCCATCACCGGCATCGGAACCAACTCAGTGGGACGTTGCTGGCTTCGTGGTGGTGGTAACTAGTCTCGCTACCTCTCTTCTGTTCACTTGCTTAGGTCTGCCTCTTTTTCTCCTTCCTCCCTCTGTTCTATCGCAGCTATTGGTTATTGTAGGGAATAAAAGTTGTAAGGTTGTACAGCATCTGACCTCGTTTGTGTCTTAATCTCGCTCTCGGGATCATTTAACAACCCTCCCCGATATTGGATCGGGACATTTTAATTGGCGTCACGGACAGGATCCCCAGAGATGAGAGTGCTGTACTAATTTGTCGTGGAACTTTTGTGTTAATGTGCAGTCTGTAACTTTAAGGTGTGTCCTGAGAGCGAATAGGGGGGACTTGGATACTCAGGTGTGGCCCTCTCAGGAAGTAACCCCCCTCCTTTAAGTTAGTGTGTGGCTTTGAAGTTTGTACTCTTGAGAGTGAGAAGGGGGGAATTCGGAACTATTGCGAGACCCTCTCAAGACGTTACCCCCTTCTAGTTGTGTTGATCTGTAATTGGATAGTGTGTCCCTCTGAGAGGGAGACCCTCTCAGAACGCAGACTCCCTGATATGTGTTAGAGAAAATGGATGCTCGGGAAACTGTTGGTGTTTGTGATTCTGCGCCCTCACGGGTTGAAGGAATAGAGAAACTATATGATCTTTTAGAGGACTACCGATCTTGCCCCTCAGCTCAGGGACAAGACTGGGCGAGAAACCACTGGTTTCAACCACAGAGTGTGGTAGATAAGATAAGAGTCTTGCAGGAGAAAGCTAAGGTTAAAAAGGGGAAAGGAAAAGCAATAATTTGTGCGGTGCTAGGAGCGAGTCTGGCAGCCGCGATGGAAGAGAGGAAGCAAAAGTCTGGTCAAAGTGATATGATCAGGAGCCTGCAAGAATAATTGCAAGAAAGCAAACAGTTGTTAGAGGAGGAAAGGAACCTTGTTAAGGCTCTAACGAAAGAATTGAAGAGGCAACTTTCGAGAGAGGTGAATATAGAGGCAGAGGTAGAGACGCCGCCTGTGGAGAAAAGGACACAGCAAATCTATCCTCAGGGGGATTTGCAAAGGGCAAAAGAGACCGTAGAGAGCCCCCCCACGTGTGTCCAGTGATTAAAACAGAGTATGTGTATGAGGATAGTAGCGATGACCGTCCTCAGGTTATCACTAAAGAAGCCCCATATACAGCAACTGAATTAACAAAATTGAGAAAAGATTTTTCAAGGATGGCAAAGGAATCTGAGATGGAGTACGTGTGGAGAGTGTCTTTGTCAGGAGGAGATGGAATCTTGTTGTCAGAGAAAGAAGCAGTTTTGGCAGGAACTCCACCCCCTGACGGGGTGGCCCAGAGAGCCTCTGTGCGAAAGTGGTATGCACAAATAGAACACTACTGTGAAATCTTTTCTGTATCAGAAGGAGCCGTGAAAGTGTTAAATATAAAAGATGAGGTAAACCCAGATAGAGACACCTCCGAGCTTTTGCCTGTAATAGAATTAGCTCCTCCGTTTTCTGGACAATTGCAAAATGTCTGGTTCACGGATGCCTCGTCAAAGCGAGAGGGAAAAGTCTGGAAATATCGAGCTGTGGCACTTCAAGTAGATACCAAGGAACAGATCATTACCGAAGGAATAGGTAGTGCACAAGTAGGAGAACTAATTGCTGTGTGGAGCATCTTCCAGCACGAGGCTCAATCTGCTTCTTCTGTCTATATCTATACTGACTCTTATGCTGTGTTTAAAGGCTGCACTGAATGGCTTCCATTCTGAGAACAAAATGGGTGGGAGGTCAATAGGATACCTGTATGGCAAAAAGAAAAATGGCAAGATATTCTCACCATTGCCAGACAAGGAAAATTTGCAGTAGCATGGGTAGCATCTCACCAACCAGATGATGCCCCGGTGAGCCAATAGAATGCTAAAGTGGATGAACTGGCCCGGCTAGCTCTCCTACAAAGCACCCAGATAGTGGAAAATTGGGAACGCCTGTTAGAATGGCTACATGTAAAACGGAAACATTCAGGAGCTAAAGACCTCTATTGTGAAGCACACGCTCGAGGGTGGCCAGTTACCAGGGAAGAATGTAAAACTTGCGTGTCCTCCTGCGAGCAGTGCCACGTCCGTTTGGACAGACACCCGCTGGAGGGTGACCCCCTGCATTTGAGAGAGGGAAAAGGCCTATGGGAGGCTTGGCAGATTGATTATATCGGTCCCTTTCGGAGGTCAGAGGGAAAATACTACATACTGGTAGGTGTGGAGATAGTATCTGGACTAGTGCAAGCTAAAGCGTGTGCTAAGGCAACAGGAGAAAGCACAATAAAAGCTCTAAAAGAATGGTTTGGAATTTTCCCCAAGCCACAATCAATCCAATCAGATAATGGCTCACATTTCACAGCCAAAGTAGTCCAGGAATGGGCAACCCAGGAGGGAATTTTGTGGGTGTTCCATACCCCGTATTACCCACAAGCAAATGGAATTGTGGAAAGAACAAATGGTCTGCTAAAACGCTTTCTCAAACCGCACAAGCCAGGATGGACTGAGAGAGTGTGGGATGCAGTGACCAGTGTTAATAGTCGCTGGGGAGTAAATGGATGTCCAAAGATCACAGCATTCTGCCCAAAAGCTCCAACAATCATGCCAGCCCCGCATGGTCCTGACCACCCCAGCAACCCATCTCATTTCCCAGGACAACCTGTCCTGGTTGAACTTCCCACAGTGGGCACTGTGCCTCTGGTATTGGACACACCCCTTAACAAATATACCTGGAAGGCCAAAGATGCCTGTGGAAAAATTCATAAGATTCATACTAGATGGATTGTCCCTTCTTTCTAACCCGAGAAGCGAATTTGTTTTTGTTTCACTTTCAGGGAGAAGCAAGCAACACAGACGTACCCACAGAAGAAGAGAAGCAGACACAGTGTTATTCATAATTATGTTATGTTGGGGATTTATCTATGAGGGTGAAGGGAAACCAATTCCCCCACCTCCCCTTATCCCATATGATCCCTTTAAGGACAATGAATTTGTCCTGTTAGCAAAAGCTGTAAGCCAAGCCTTTAATCTGAGTCATTGTTGGGTTTGTGGAGGACCTTTAGGGTTGTCAAGCTGGCCATGGACCTCCACATCCCTCACTCCAGCACAAATTGTAAGCAATTACAGTGAAACTGACAGTACCACCTGGGACGATGGCGAAACATGGCCAATTCAATTTCCTACTGTGGGTAGATATTGTTTAAATCGCACCCAGAAGGGAGGGGTCAATGTCGGAGAAAGCAGGTGTCAAAGGACACTCACACATCGATTGGTTAATAAAGAGGCAGGGGTTTACATATGGATGTGGCTGGACGAAACCAGACGCAGTAAAGCATTCAAAGGGTTTTGGTCGAACAAAAATGAAACCTTCTCTTTCCGATGGTCTAGAAGCCACGTTTATCATCAAATTTGTAAGTGGAAGAACCATACTGGTGCCTGGTATTGTACTGGCCAGACAAACAGCAACAACAGACCAACTGAATTTTACAGTCCTTTGGGAAATGAGAACACAACTTATTTCCAATTCCCAAAGACTGCAGATGGACCATTTGTTAACGGTGCCAAAGCCAAAAAGGGCCATTATTGGATTTGTGGACATACTGCCTACAAGCAACTACCAGCGAATTGGTCAGGGATTTGTTATATAGGGTTTATCCGACCTCTGTTTTTCCTTCTTCCAGAGACGGGTGGCCCTCGATTGGGAGTGAGACTATATGATAATTTGGGAAACGAAAGGATTGCACGTAACAAGCGAGATGTTGACGTTAAAATAGGAGGAACACAAAGGTGGGGGGAAAATGAGTGGCCCCCTGAAAGAATAATTGAGCATTATGGGCCTGCCACTTGGAATCCCAGTGAACCAATATCAGGGGCACGAGAACCGATTTATAATTTGAACCACATAATTCGATTGCAAGCAGTTTTAGAAATTATTACCAATAAAACTGCTAATGCTATAGACCTTTTAACCCAACAATCTCGACAGATGCGTGCTGCAATCCTTCAACACCTTATGGTTTTGGATTATTTACTAGCTGAAGAGGGAGGAGTATGTGGGAAATTAAATGTTTCTAACTGTTGTTTAGAAATAGACGACGTAGGTGAAGTAGTTCAACTGACTTCAGATATCAGGAAACTAGCCCATGTCCCTGTTCAAACATGGAACGGATGGAATGGCAATCTATGGTCTTGGTTACCTGGAGCATCATGGGTGAAACAGCTTCTGTTTTACCTGTTATGTGCATTTGTTGCTTTGATGTTTGTGCCATGTGCTATTCCCTGTTTTATTCAATTAATCCAACACGTTGTATCTAACATGCAATTTGTATCTGCTGCTTCACCTGACGGTGTAAACCAGATTCGTGTCGTTCGCCAATCAAAGCACGCGACTGTAACAAATTTTTAGGCACATGCGCTCTGGGCTGGGGGCATGGAACTGGGAAAACGCCCCTTCTCACTCAGGTTAGTCACACCACCAGTTTTAGCTCCGTAATTAGCCAAAATGTATACCCTTCTTATACTCTACTTTGTGGCAGTTGTTTTGTGGTCTTTTTCTATATGTATGTGTTTGGCTTGTAAGTGTACTGGGTGGCTTTGGAACTTTGTGGCAGCTATTTTGTTGGCCTTTGCTGTATTTTTCTTTATGGTATGCATGTATTGGTCTTGTAAGGGTCCGGGTAAACCATCTTGTAATTGTACTTGTTCGTGTAGACAACCACCCTCTCCCCCTCCCCGTTCCGGAAGACCAGGAACACCTTCCTAGGCCCGACTGGGGACACGTTTTAGTAAATATTGTTATCACTATTGCTATCTTAAGATGTGTTTTAGTAGAATAGTGGTTAATCATTGTTATGTAGGACTACTGTTCATTTACCTTTGTTCAAATTTGGGAGAAAAGCTTCTAGGTCTAAACTGCGCATGTACCTTAGGATAAGGGGGCATAGAGAACAGCTTTTCCGCCGCGCATGCGGATTCTAACGCCGGCAAACCGCGTGGACCGCTAGAGCTGAGACCATTTTATAGCATACCGCCGGCAAAATGACGGAGTATGACTATGTGTTTGCGTTGATTCCAATTATTATATAGCCTTTGCTTTAATAATGGTTATCTTAATAGTTCTTTTAATACTTCTCTTTTGTCCTTGTAGCTGTTCACCATGCGAACGGTCGCCATGTTCTGTTATTGACTCTTTGTAACCCTGAGATATGCTTTAATATTGTAGAGTTAGTCAAATTTATAATAGTTAACTGTTCTGATATGCTAAGTAGATGTTATTGGTTATTAGGTGCTGTTGTTTAACCTACTTAGGAATATTATAAGTAAGATAATTGTTATGATATTGTTGTTCGTCCATATTGTTGCTTAATGTAGAAGTACTGTAGTAACATAGAATAAGCCTCGAAAAGCCAAATCATCTTATTTTAACCTTTGGTTTTTTGTTTTTGCTGTACTATGGACATTTGTTAACTTGGTTATATCGTTGTAGCATGCACTTTTTCTCTCCTCTCTCTACACCTTTACTTTCTACGCCACCATGAGGACAGCAATGTCGAGCCACGGGGTGGATGTGAGGGACTGTGCTGAGTTGCTGACTCACATTGCTGACTCATGGTGCTGCTGCCTAACGTGAGGGACTGTGCTGAAGTGCTGACTCACGGTGCTGCTGCCCCAATACCCTGCTGTTGTAGGGGAGTACGCACAAGACGTCCCCAAAGAAACCACCATACCCGCGCCTGCCGAGCTGTGCTTGCCCAATAGGGTAATGAGCTCTGTGGAAATGGGTGGACTTTTCCGAAAAATTGTGGGGACTGGAACAATAAGAGCACTGCGTGCTCCCCTCTCAAGGACGGAAGACCCAAACATGGAAAAACATCGGAAGGACTGTGACACCTGAAGGAGAGACACCTGACTGGTGGCAGAGGAACCCGACCCTCCATCACCGGCATCGGAACCAACTCAGCGGGACGTTGCTGGCTTCGTGGTGGTGGTAACTAGTCTCGCTACCTCTCTTCTGTTCACTTGCTTAGGTCTGCCTCTTTTTCTCCTTCCTCCCTCTGTTCTATCGCAGCTATTGGTTATTGTAGGGAATAAAAGTTGTAAGGTTGTACAGCATCTGACCTCGTTTGTGTCTTAATCTTGCTCTCGGGATCATTTAACAACCCTCCCCGATATTGGATCGGGACACATAGGAAGAACTAACTAATGTTCAGATAGAAACAATTGTTCTAATATAGGCTGCTGATATGGCTCCACAGTTATGCCATATAAAGACATGAATATGAAGGTAAATTTCCTTTCCTTAGTTATGGAGATGCTGAGAGTATTGCTACCTGTGAACTGTGAGATGAATCTATTACCATTTATGGTTAGAAGAAACTAATGTAGGAGATGTGGATCTAATACTGACAGGCTTATAAGAACTTTCCCATAGGTTGAAGAACACCATGTATTCTTTTTTACAAATATGTTGCTTTGTTTTGCTTAAATTGTCAGTACTCACAACATGGTTAAAAAAAATACCTAATCTCTTATTTTCTGTACAAAGGTCCAAAATATATAGTGAAGCAGCTGTCTGGCAAAAGCCAGCACCTGATTATTTCCTACAACATGGCGTTTAAATTGAATGTGACATGGAACTTTCATTGAACAATGAACTTTTGCAAATACAGAGGGTTTGGAATTTTCTTTTTGTGGTACTAATTGTAAAGAGCAGTGTACTGCTCTAGCAGATTTGGATAGCTCTGTGCACTAGTTGCACACATTCCTTTATGAGATCCCAGAGAATGAGGTTGTGTACTCATTATTCTTGCAGTGTGTTTTGTAATGTGTTTTGCAAAGATCTCTTCTGGCAATTCCTTTGTGTAATGTTCACGTGGGTCCAGCGAGGGAGTTTTTGAGACGGCCTGCGCTTCCATGCCATCAGTATGCTGAAGATATCCACCTCCCTGTCATCATACCCAGATGGTGCAGACTGCTTTCCCAGTGTTTTATTTGTGAGTTTAGATAAGGAGAAATTGGCTGCATTTCAGTTAGAGGTAATACTTATAGGAAGACAGGAAAAAAAAGTGGTGCTTCATCCAATTCCACTGTTGAGAAAGAGGGTTTACCCTGTTTCAAGAAGTATCATCTACTGATTTATTAGATTCTGCTAATTCTATGGAATCATTGTTGGGTACAGCTTTTGTGCAAAAGGCATGTTGTGACTAAACAAATAATTAGTGGTGAGAATTGTTGGTCAATGACCTGATCTTCTTTCTTTAGGTCAATTTAGATCTTCCTGGTTTTGTTCAGGATATGGAGAGTCCTGTCTCTGGGTATTGCAGGTATGCTGCCAGTCATCGCCAGTCAACTGATAATTTTCTTGAGGGGAGGGTGTTGTTTGTGGATTATTTTTTTTCTTCAATTAAAAACTTGCACAAAGCTTTATGTGTTGGAATATGTTTTATATATGTGACTATTAGAATAAAATTATAGTCTGAGATACTGTGGTGGGTTGATCCCGGCTGGACGCCAGGTGCCCACCAAGCCACTATATCACTCCCCCTCCTCAACAGGACCGGGGGAGAAAATATGACAAAAGGCTCGTGAATCGAGATAAGGACAGGGAGATCACTTACCAATTACTGTCATGGGCAAAACAGACTTGACTTGGGAAAAATAAATTTAATTTATTGCCGATTAATAAGAGAGTAGCATAATGAGAAATAAGAAAAATTATAAAAAAACACCTTCCCCCCACCCACCCCTCCCATCTTCCTGGGCTCAACTTCACTCCCGACTTCTCTACCTTCTCTCCCCGAGCAGCACAGCAGGATAGGGAATAGGGGTTGCAGTTAGTTCATAACATGTTGTCTCTGCTGCTCCTTCCTCCTCATGCTCTTCCCCTGCTCCAGTGTGGGGTACCTCCCACAGGAGACAGTCCTTCATGACCTTCTCCAACGTGGGTCCTTCCCATGGGCTGCAGTTCTTCACGAACTGCTCCAGCATGGGTCCCTTCCAAGGTGTGCAGTCCTTCAGGAGCACACTGCTCCAGCGTGGGTCCCCCGTGGGGTCACAAGTCCTGCCAGAAAACCTGCTCCATGGGCTCCTCTCCATGGGCCTCAGTTCCTGCCAGGAGCCTGCTCCAGTGCAGACTCTCCATGGTGTCACAGCTTCCTTCAGGGCATATCCACCTGCTCCACCATGGACCTCCATGGACTGCAGGGGACAACCTGCCTCACCATGGTCTTCACCATGGGCTGCAGGGGAATCTCTGCTTTGGTGCCTGGATCACCTCCTGCCCCTCCTTCTTCACTGACCTTGGTGTCTGCAGAGTTGTTTCTCTCACATATTCTCACTCCTGTCTCCCAGGTGCTGTTGCACAGCATTTTTTACCCTTTCTTAAATATTTTACCATCACTGATTGGCTCATCTTTGGCCAGTGTCAGGTCTGTCTTGGAGCCTGCTGGAACTGGCTCTGTCCAACATGGGGGCAGCTTCTAGCATCTTCTCACAGGAGCCACCCCTGCAGCCCCCCCACTACCAAAACTTTGCCACGTAAGCCCAATACAGATACATGCCTGTCTCCCACTGAAATAACAAGAGCTATATGCATACATCTGAAGAACTGAACTTGACTTTATACATTTTCTCAAATGGATATAATGTATGAATATAACTTTCTTTTGTTTCTTGATATGGGATTTCCTAAAAAGGCTCAGAACACAGTCAACACAGAGAAATATTGTTTTTCTTAAAACTGTTCACCTTCTATATTGCATTTCTTGCTCTATTTTTTCCTCTTTTTCAGCTATCTTTGAAGTGAGCTTTTTCTGAGTTTGATGCAAGATATGCTCTATGACTGTGGAAGAACCACAGCTGATGAGCCATTATGGTTCTGCTCACCACCTTACCCTTGCACAAGATGATAACCATCAAACCTCTGATGCAGCCAGTCCCTGTACCTCTAGGGGAGCAAGAGTCTGTTAGCAGCTTTCCTTATGTCTCCTGCATTATAGCACATTTACTCTGTTCTTTCTGCTTTGTTAATATGATGTATTGGGTCTGGCTGTGATGGAGTTAACTTTCCCCATAGCAGTCTTCATAGTGCTGTGCTTTGTATTTGTAGCTAGAAAGGTGTTGATAACACACCAATGTTTTCGTTACTGCTGAGCAGTGCTCACACAGCCTCAAGGCTGTCTCTCCAACTTCCTCCCCCACCCCAAAGGCAATGGGGTGTGACATAGCCAGGACAGCTGACCCAAACTGACCAAGGAGATATTCCATACCATATGACATCATGGTCAGCAATAAAAGCTCAGAGAACGGAGGAAGAAGGGCAGTATTTCTTATTAAGGTGATTGTCTTCCGAAGCAACTTCTACATGTACTGAGGCCCTACTTCCCAGGAAGTGGATGGACATCACCTGCTGATGGGAAGTAGAGAATAAATCTTTTTTTTATTATTTTCCTTTGCTTCCGTGTGACCTTTGCTTTTCTTTATTAAAATGCCTTTATCTCAAACTAAGAGTTTTTCATCTTATTTTCTCACCCTGTGCTGCTGAGGAGGGGGAATAAGAGAGCAGCTTGGTGGGCCAGCCAAGGTCAACCCACCACAGTCCTTTGTGGTGCCAAATGTAGGGCTTGAGACAACAGTAGTTTTGAATTGAGTGTGCTATAGCTATAGTAGTTATTAAGTGGCAAGCTTCTGTGTGGGTCACAGAGTTTGCTGACTGCACTGCTTATCTCTCTATTTTGCTGAGCTTGGGAACATGTTATTACAAACAATGGCTATGCGCTTTGCCCTGGCATTGATGCCCTTACTATGCTGGGGGACCTGTCTTGTGGAGAGGATGAGGGAATACACCTCTCTTCCCATCCAGGATTGATGTGGGTGGTTTTGTTGTGCAGGCTCCCGATGTCCTTGTTCACCCTTATGTGAGCTGCTTAATACTACTAATTAAAACAGCTTATTGTCGGGTTTGTGGAATCTGGTATCATCCTGGCATAAGAGGAGACAATCTTTGGGTAAGGCAATACTGAAACATGCCCTGAGGCAGATGGTCTCTGGATGGCAGGCTGTGTGGAAAGATTTGGGCAGGCGCCTAGGGTGGTTATCACCTCCCATAGCCTGGGATTTTACACCTGATCAGGCAAGTAATCCTGGTAAACTGCCACGCCACCTGATCGAAGGGTGCCTTGTCTACCCCAATGAAGACCAGCAGCTTCTAGCACTGTACTGGGGCTTGGCTTGTGTCTACTGAGCCACAATTCAGTACTATCAGAGGAACATTGTTAAGATAGGTACCAAAACCTCCTCTGAGAATGCCATGATTGAGACCGGGATACAAACTACATCTAAGAACATGATAGTTGAGACAGGGACCCAAACCACATCTGGGGACACCATGGTTGAGATAGGGACCCAAACACCAGCTACAGTAATTGCCCCAGTAGTGAAAAAGAAACAGTGGACAAGGAGGTCAACGGATCTGTAGCATTGATTAGTAAGGGAGGAGGAGGAGGAGGAGGAAGAAAGGTCTGATCAGGAAGCCAGTCTTTCAGCAAAGAAACAGGAGGAAGAAGTAAGAGAAATCACACAAGAGGCAGAAACTACCCTGTCCCTGACAACATCAGAACTTCGAGAGATGCGGAAACATTACAGCCGCCAGCCAGGTGAGCAGATTGCTGCCTGGCTGCTCTCATGCTAGGATAGCAAGGCCAGTAGTCAGCAATTGGAAGGTAAGGAAGCCAAACAGCTGGGATCCCTTGCTAGAAACCAGGGAATTGAGAGGAATTGGGAAAGAGGCAGCAATTCACAGTCTCTGGAGGTGGCTCCTCTCAAGTGTGAGGGCGATATATCTGTTCAAGGAAGATCTTGAGAACTACTAAGGAAAGTGGACTACTACTGAGGAAGGCATCCAGCACCTGCAAGAATTAGCAGTGCTAGAAGTCATCTATTATGACCTAGACAATGATGAGGTCTCCAAAAATCCAGATGACATCTTGTTTATATGGGCCATGTGGAGAGAGCGTCTTCCTGGCTCAAAGATTTTGAAGAAAATCTCTGTCCCTCCTCATCCCCACGAGCCAGTGCTTCAACTGTCAGGGGCACCCCATGGAGTCAGTCCCCTCCTGCCCCAGTCAGAAGGAAAGGGAGCCCGAGGCACATACCACATGGCACACTCTGGTTCTTCCTGCATGACCAGGGGAGGACATGAGGAAGTGGGATGGTGTGATGGATGCACCCCCTCTGACTGAGTGAACAGTACTTTGGTTCAGGCATCACCAGCAAGTAGGCCTGACTGAAATCAGCCTTGCTGTGCAAATCTTGAGAATTGTGCTAGGTCATATCTTCTCAGGAACCAAGGAGTCTAGGCCATGTCTTATCAGGAGCTAACAGTACCAGCCTGAGCTGGGACTAGACAAAACTAAAAACTGCTACAGCTATACTCCTGCACATATACCAAAGGGGTCGAGTCAATCCAACCTAAATGATTCTATGATTAATTATCATTCGATCATTTAATCATTAATAAAACCTTTTTAGTTAACCCCATAATGATGACTTCTATTAATAATTCACCTGCTACAAAAATTGGAGTAGTTGGCAGGATGGTGGATTCAATTACTGACTACTTATGTAGGCACGGAATTAACCCTTCACCGAAATTTTCAGATGATTGAGCATGCAAAAAGCAGGATAATTGGAATAAGATAAAAGAACAGTTAAACCTCATACGAGAGAAACTGAAAGAGAAGAGAATAACTATACAAGACGTTGAAAAAGTATTTAGAAGCAATATGTCAGTATAAGAAATGTTAAGAAAAAGAAATGAGAGTGTTACAAGATGAGGTTGAACAAAGAAAGTGACAAGAAGTGCTGTTATCTCTGCGAACAGACGAATTGCTGAAACAACTGGGGGAGGAAAAAGAAAAACACAGGAAGGTAGAGGATAAACTAGAACTCATGAGAATTCGGGCACCCAACCCCCCCAGATCCTGTGAAAATTTGTAAGCTAATCATTTCCCCAGAAGATTGAGATGGAGATATTTGGGACGACCCCCCACCAAGAACTTAGAGATGAGAGTGAATTAGATGAATTAGAATTTAAGGTAGCCCCTCTTATAAAAACTGAGATATCTGCTGGACCTCAAGGGGGCAACCAGAGAGAGATACCATAAAAACCACTCCATGGGATCCCCTTCAACTGGCCAATCTGCACAAAAAATATGGGTGGAAGCCTGGACAAAGCAAGACAGAATATCTGTGGCATGTCTCCTTAACTGGAGGAGATCATATTATGTTAGATCAAGGCGAAGCAGATGGCTTTTGGGGACCAGTAGTGTTCTTGAATGAGGGACCAGCCCCTAACACTGAACCACACTCTGTTACACGATGAGTAGCATATTGGGCAGGGGGCATAGCCATGAGACCACTGATAAGGGGAGCCCCTGCTGTTTTAAAATCGTACCTCATTACAAAATGGGATGAAATAAGACAAAACATAGAACATAACATTCAGGAGGTTCAGGACAGCCAACCCCACCTCTGACCCATCCCAACCCGGGCAGACTTGAATCATCGCATTGTAAATCATAGTCAAGAAATGAGGTGGGACGAACTGACACTAGCAGGGCAATCCTGAGCTGATGCAGACAGCAGATGGATCTGGCAAGTAAAACAGACTCCCCAGAACCCCCGACACTTTCCCCAGTCTCATAAACCCCCTGGTCAAGTAGCGGACCCCCAGAAAAGGTGTAATGAACTTTGGAGGAAAGCCTTAACACTAGGCATACCTTGGGTAGCCATACAGGGCCAACCAACTGGCACTATAATTAGCCTGACCCAGGCTTTTGAAAAACAAAGGATGTCAGGGACTCCGGAAACAAACCAAATAACCATCCGCCTCTAAAGACCATGCAAATAAACCTTCCAGATCTCTTAAGGAGGAATTGCGAATCTTGACATCAAAAAACAAGTAAGTTCCGGACGGCAACTTGGGCTGCCTGTACAGAGGATTGACACTTATCAGTGGGATAAAACACAGATGGCCCTCATATTTATGTTCCAATCAGCCCCCAAAGACAACTAGTAACATTTTTAATTGACACAGGAGCTCAAATTTCAATAATTTCAAATTTGGATGCCCAAAGAATTAATGTTAAGCCCATCTGACAAAGGGTTAAAATAACAGGATTTACCAGCAAGAGTAAGATATGCCCCGTAGCTAAAGTAAACTTGTTATTGCCAGGGGAGAAAAGGATATCAAGGCACCAATTAGCAGTAGTTTCAGGGACAGAAAATGTTTTAGGCTTTGATGTATTACAAGGATGAGTTTGGAAACTGCCGGATAGTAGTGTTTGGTCTTTTGGGCACCCAGAGTGTCTTTGGTTAGCTGAGCGAAAATTAGCAGCTACCCATGGGCATCAGTTAACTGGTGTAGTTCGCTTGCTGCGAGCTGCACCCACGCTTCCTGACTCAAAAATAACTAATGTCCCTCAGTATCCTATTTCTGCAGCTGCCTGCACGGGTATTGCGGAGGTCATAGCTGACCTAGAAAAAGACACATTATCTTCCGAACGCACTCCCCGTATAATTCCCCAGTGTGGGCAGTTAAAAAAAAACAGACGGGAGGTGGCGCTTAACCATAGACTATAGAAAGTTAAATGCAAACACTGCTCCTCTTACGGCTGCCATCCCGAACATTGCTAAGTTAACTGCCACCCTCCAAGCTGCCACTCACTCCTGGATAGCGGTACTAGATGTAAAAGATATATTCTTTATGGTGCCGCTGCAGGAGGAGGATAAAAGAAAAATTGCTTTTACCTTGGACAGAATACAATTTACTTTTAACACACTTCCTCAAGGCTATAAGCATTCACCCACTGTAGCTCATGCAGTGCTGGCTGAATTGATGCAAGCTGTTTCAATTCCTCCTGAAGTTAAGTTGTACCAATATATAGATGATATCTTGATTGGAGGAGATTCTCCCAAACCAGTAGGACAAGCTGCTGTTGCTGTTTGGCAAGCAATGTACGATGCAGAGGTTGAAGTCCCTGTCAAGACCCAGGCTGGACAGACCAGGGAGGGGTCGTGGTGAATTCGGAATTCCCTCCGGCTAAATTAAGGTGAAGCAACACCAAACGATCAGTTGAACATTTTATTCATGGCAGAAGCAAACTGAACTTGGAAGGTGTAACAGTAGGTGGTGTGGTTTCTCACAACAGAAATTGGCATGGAACAACCTCAGTAAACCGTGTAACCCGTGGTAACCATATACATCAATTCAGGGAAGAAGGAGATCTCTCTGGTTGAGTCACGAGGTTCAGAGTGGACCCCCTTGCTTTCTAGACTCCTTCTTAGAGAAGGGCCCAGGGGCGGCTGTGGGAGCAGCTCAGAACACCTGGCATTTGTTTTCAAGAGCGAACGTTAGAATTTGTTGTGCTGTATGTTTGCCAAGCCTTTGAAGAACTAGTTTCACAAGGTCAGGTTGGAGGATGGCCTTGTGTAGGCCTGGGAAAATGTGGCTGAAGACAGTCACGAGTATGTGTATGGAATGTTTTTATCTTTAACTGTTCTGAGGACTGGCAAACATCCCAGCCAAGCCAGATATGCGCTCTTATGTTAGTAGTATTGGCTGTATGCTGTTAGTTCTTTCTAGATCTTTGTTGAAACATATATAAGTTGGATCTTTTAGTGAAATAAAGGGAATCTTGCACAGAGAGCTTGAGCTCTTGATTCAGTTACCGCAGCAGCTAGATCCTCTCTTAGTCCCAGACTTGGTCAATGGTTTTATGTCTAAAGGGATGAGGTGTAGGGATTATGAAAAAGAGAGAGAAAGACAGGGAGACAGAGGAAAAGAAAAGAGAAAGATTTAACTGGTACTGGGTCCAACATTGGTCCAGTCAGCCTAGGGGTCCAGTTCCGGAGGGCGCATGCAGCTTCAATTTGTGTCCTTTTATCATCTCCTTGCCCCTTCTTCAGGCAGGTGCTCAAATTCATTAGGCTAATCAGGTGTCATGCAGGTTTGTGCTTTCAGAACCTTCGGGAAATGGGTCGGTGGGCTTGGGAGTCGTTTGGGGAGTAACTTCTCCCTCCCTGCAGGCATGATCGTTGTTTGATCTTTGGCCATATATGTTGAGCTGCCCTGCTCAGCATATCAGAACATGGAGCTGCACATCCTCCAGCAGCCCTCCTCATCCTGTTGCTGATGTCCTGTGCTGATCTGTGCTGATCAGCTTCTTTTCACCTGTGGTTCGTTGTTATGCAGAGTTCGTCCTTATGCAGAACTTGCCCCACCACAATGTTTGAGATGTTAACTCTTTCAGTCTCTCACAGGCCCCTGCAACAAGTGCCAGGGGCCCAGTAGAGAGGTGAAATTTCTAGGTACCTAGTGGGTAGCTGGAAGTGCTGCTATACCCCAAGATACCCTAAAGGAACTAGAAAATTAAAAAATGCCTAACAACAGTAGGAAGGAACTGCAACAACTACTTGGAACTTTAGGATACTGAGGAAAAACATACCAGGATTTTCAATTATAGCATGACCCCTTTATTCCCTATTACGGAAAGGAAAGTCGCAGGATTTTAGCAATAAAGGCACTAATAGCTGAACTAAGGACCTACCAGTCATTAGGACCAATACATCCCCTAGACCCTATAATTGTAGAATGGGGATTTGCAGAACATGGAACCTATTGTAACTTATTCCAAGCAGGACCCAGTGGACCTAAACAACCCCTATTATTAAATTCTGCCACATTTAAGGACACCGAGAAATGTTATTCAGTATGGGAAAAGGATTTATTATCCATGGTTAGAGCAATAAAACAGGTTGGCAAATTGCACCAAGGACAACCTGTGTAAACCCGAGGCCCCTTTAACCTATTGGACTCAGTCTTGAAGGGATCAGCACCCCCCGAGGGAATAGCACAGAAACCCATGGTCCGAAAATGGTATGCCTATCTGACAGGAGTGGCAGAAGACATGCATCTTTCTGAAGAGCCTATTAAACATTCTAAGTTACAAATGACAGTTAACAGTGATATACTCACCCTAGCACAACCCTTCAAACCCTCTCCTATCATCTCTGCTCCCCCTTTTTCACCAGAAGATTCCATAAAAGGCATTTGGTTCACAGATGCATTGGCTAAGAGAGTGGGGAGGGGAAATGGAAATACAAAGTGGTCAGCCTAGAGGTGGCAACCGGTCAGCAGAAGACCAAAGAAGGAGAAGGTAGTGCCCAAGTAGTAATAGCAGCCAAACAGGGAGATAACAATCTGTGTTGACTCTTATGCTGTATGGGCCAGTGCAAACCAATGGTTATGTCAGTGGGAAGCCTTAAACTGGGAGGTAAATCGCGTTCCTGTGTGGAGGAAAGAAGACTGGCAAAAACTTTTAAGTATATCCTGGGAAAAAGAAGGGAGCTCCTTAATGGTAGGTTGGGTGAAAGCTCACTCTGCTAAACCAGATGCGGCTTCAAAGTGGAACAATAAAGTAGATGCCCTAACTCGCATGCACAGTATTAAAATAGAAAACCTACAACAAGAAGGAGAATGGTATCGACTGGGAGAATGGCTACATCAACAGCTGGGACACACCGGTAGGAAAGCTTTGTATTTTTCAGCACAAAGTCGAGCCACATGTGCAACTATTATCTCTGAGTGCCCTCAGTGCAGGCTAAAACAATCACCCAGCTAAAGCACCTCCATTACACAAGCCAAGGCAAAATATTGTGGACAACATGGCAAATCAAATACATTGGCCCATTAAAATCATCATCAGGATATAAATATATTTTAACCAGAGTAGAAGCTGTTTCAGGATTAATCATGGCTTATACGTGCCGAACTGCCACAAGCTGAAATACAATTCATGGCTTATCTTCTTGGTTTTCAGGATTACCAACACCTGATGTAATACAAAGTGACAACGGCTCACATTTCTCCAGGAAGTGCAGGAATGGGCAAAACAGGAAGGAATTCAATGGGTATTCCACACCCCCTCTTATCCCCAATCAAACAGGATAGTAGAGAGCTATTGTCCTGGTTTCAGCTGCGAAAGAGTTAATTTCCTTTCTAGTAGTTGGTATAGTGCTATGTTTTGGATTTAGTATGAAAATAATGTTGAAAACACACTGATGTTTTCACTTGTTGCTAAGCAATGTTGTATTGGGTTTGTGTGGCAAGGTTTTGGTAGCGGGGGGGGTTACAGGGGTGGCTTCTGTGAGAAGCTGCTAGAAGCTTCCCCTATGTCCAACAGAGCCCATAACAGCCAGCAATAAGACGGACCTGCCACAGGCCAAGGCCGAGCCAATCAGCGATAGTGGTAGCACCTCTGTGATAACATTTTTAAGAAGGAAAAAAAGTTGCAGGACACACAGAAATGGCAGCCGGAGAGAGGAGTGAGAACATGTAAGAGAAACAACCCTGCAGACACCAAGGTCAGTGAAGAAGGAGGGGGAGGAGGTGCTCCAGGCGCCGGAGCAGAGATTCCCCTGCAGCCCGTGGTGAAGACCATGGTGAGACGGGTTGTTCCCCTGCAGCCCATGGAGGTCCACGGTGGAGCAGATGTCCACCTGCAGCCCGTGGAGGACCCCACACCGGAGCAGGTGGGCGCCCGAAGGAGGCTGTGACCCCATGGGAACCTCGCGCTGGAGCAGGACCTGTGGATCTGTGGAGAGAGGAGCCCATGGAGCAGGTTTTCTGGCAGGACTTGTGACCCCGTGGTGGGCTCATGCTGGAGCAGTGTGCTCCTGAAGGACTGCACCTCGTGGAAGGGACCCATGCTGAAGCATTTTGTGAAGAACTGAAGCCCGTGGGAAGGACCCACGTTGGAGACGTTCGTGGAGGACTGTCTCCCATGGGAGGGACCCCAAACTGGAGCGGGGGAACAATGCGATGAGTCCTGCCCCTGAGGAGGATGAAGTGGCAGAAATAACGTGTGATGAACTGATCATAACCCCCATTCCCCGTTCCCCTGTGCCGCTGGGGGGGGGGTAGGTAGAGAATCCGGTAGTGAAGTTGTGCCCAGGAAGAAGGGAGGGGTAGAGGGAAGGTGTTTTGAGATTTGGTTTTATTTCTCATTACCCTACTCTGGTTGATTTTCCCCAAGTTGAGTCTGTTTTGCCCGTGACAGTAATTGCTTGAGTGATCTCTCCCTGTCCTTATCTCAACCCACAAGCCCTTTGTTATATTTTCTCTCCCCTGTCCAGCTGAGAGGGGCGGGGGGAGTGATACAATGGCTTTGGTGGGCACCTGGCATCCAGCCATGGTTAACCCACCACAAGTGTTTATACTAAGTCAAGGATTTTTCAGCTTCTGATGCCCAGCCAGCAAGAAGGCTGGAGGGGCACAAGAAGTTGGGAGGGGATGCGGCGATGAAAGAGGCACTCGGGATGACATCAAGATGGTTCCAAAGCAACGGCAAAAAAGGAACTCTTTATTGTCTCTTACAGCATACTTCTATGTTACTAACAAAGGAGCACATATCTGGCTCAGCTGGGATGTTTGCCAGTCTTCAGAACAGTTAAACATAAAAACATTCCATACACGTACTCGTGACTGTCTTCAGCCACATCTTCCCAGGCCTACACCAGGCCATCCTCCAACCTGACTGTCCTGGGTTCAGCTGGGATAGAGTTAATTTTTACAGGAACCTGGGAGGTGGGGGGCATAGCCAGGGCAGCTGACCTGAACTAGCCAAGGAGCTATTCCATACCATGTGACATCATGCTCAGTATATAAATGGGGAGCGGGCGGGGGGGGGTGGGCTCGACTTTCAGTGGGGGGAAGTGGCGGAGTGGCGGGTCCCGGGTGGTGAGCAGTTGCACTGTGCATCACTCTTTTTGTATACTCTTTCATTAGTACCGTTGTTGTTGTTGTAATTTCTTTGTGTTGTCCCAGTAAACTGCCTTTATCTCAACCCTCGAGGTGGCGGGTCCCGGGTGGTGAGCAGTTGCACTGTGCATCACTCTTTTTGTATACTCTTTCATTAGTACCGTTGTTGTTGTTGTAATTTCTTTGTGTTGTCCCAGTAAACTGCCTTTATCTCAACCCTCGAGGTTCCAGGTTTTTTTTCTTTTCTCTCCTCCGATTCTCCTCCCTATCCCACCGGAGGGGGGCGGGAGGAGTGAGCGAGCAGCTGCGTGGTCCTTTGTTACCGGCTGGGCTGAAACCACGACAGTCCTTTTTGGCGCCCAACGTGGGGCACAAAGGGATGAGATAACTACAGATCTGGCCAGAGTGTGTTGAAACAAATTTCTCATACGCATTTCTTATACTAGATAAATAGATGTTAGTCACAATGTTGATTCAGTTGTTTACATGGTGGTGTTTTGTAAACTGCTATATGCTCTATGTATTGCCTGTAGTTGCGTATCTCATCTCTGGGAGAGTGATTGGGATTATCATTTTGCTGTACTGGGCAATGTCGACTTATGAAATGATTACATCACTGGTCATGAGGTTAAGCTGTTATCTGTATGAGGCAGTGATATCATTTCCAGACTTTGGGCACCTTCTGTTGGATTTTATTGGTAATTACACCCAATCCATGGGGAAGTCAGGGGGGGATACTTCCCCCCGTCCGTTTGCCTCCCTTCTCTCCTTCCAACTAATTACAACAGCTTTCGAGAATTTTGAATATCCTTGGGATGTGCAAGCCAGTGTGCTGTTAGTGCTATGCCTCCTGACTATGTTTCAGGTCTTGTTTAGGGATAAAAAAGGCTCTTTAAGAGTACCACCCAGAGATCTGCCCCAAAGCTGGATATTCATGGGTGGCACGGCATGTGGGAGGATATGGGCAAGTATCTAGAGAACTTCTCACCTCCAGTGGCTTGGAAGTTCACTCCCAAACAACTACAGAGCCCTCATGAAGTGGTAGAATATTTGGAAGGAAAATGCTGTGGCTATTCCAGAGACGCACAACTCACTGCACTGTGCTGGGCCCTGGCCAGTATCTACCAAACACTGCTTGATATTATGCAGCACCCTCAGGGGGAAAAGAGGGAAAAGATGGAAAACAGGACAACATGCACCATGGCTACCCAAACCCTGACAACAGACACCGTGGCTATCCCAACCCTGACAACAGACACTGTGCCTGCCCCTACCCCGACAACAAGCACCGTGGCTGCTCCTACCACGACAACAGCTACCATGGCTACCCCTACCCTGGTGACAAATACTGCCGCTAAACCAGAGAACCAACCTCTGCCAGTATCAGTCACCCCTGTACAGAAAAAGAAACACACAAAGAAATCAGTTCGCTTAATGAGAGATGAAGATGAACCAGGGTCATCACGAGAACAGGAGGAAGAGGCAGAACCTGAAATAATTACCCGATCTCTATCCCTGAGTGAGTTGCGTGACATGCGAAAAGATTTTAGCCGCCACCCAGGTGAGCACATTGTTACCTGGCTGCTCCGATGCTGGGATAATGGGGCCAGTAGTGTGGAATTAGAGGGTAAGGAAGCCAAGCAGTTGGGATCTCTGTCTAGGGAAGGGGGCATCGACAAGGCGATTGGGAGAAAAACACAAGTCCTCAGCCTCTGGAGGCGACTTCTGTCAGGTGTAAAGGAAAGATACCCCTTCAGGGATGAAGTTACATGTCACCAAGGCAAGTGGACCACCATGGAGAGAGGTATCCAGTACCTGAGGGAATTAGCCGTGCTGGAGGTGATTTATAATGATCCAGGAAATGCTCAGTCACCCACAGATCCAGATGAAGTCCAATGCACACAACCCATGTGGCAGAAGTTTCTACGAAGTGCACCACCAACCTATGCCAACTCATTGGCAGTAATGTCCTGGAAAGAAGGCTATGGACAAACGGTGGATGAATTGGCTGTCCAACTCTGGCAATACGAAGGAAGTCTCTCTTCCTCCCTATGGGCCTGTGTCTCGGCTGTAGAGGAATTGTCCCAGGAGTTCCAGCAATTCAAAGTGGATATGTCCTCCTCCTCACCTGTACAGGCCCGCATCGCAGCTATTGGGAGTAAGCATTCCTCTGCCCAAGAGAGAGGAGAGAGAAAGTACACACGACGGGCTAACCTGTGGTTTTACCTGCGTGACCATGGAGAGGACATGAGAAAGTGGGATGGAGAACCTACCTCAGTCCTGGATGCATGGGTACGGGAGCTGCGAGAAAAAGCAATCAGAAAAGAGGATTATTCTTGGAAAAATGCCGCTCCAGTTTCCTGTGAGCAGTCCCCCAGATGGAGTACAAGGGCTGATCTCATTTCTGATCCTCTCGAAGGGACTTCTGATTCACATGTGCGAAAAGTGAGTAACGGATACTCTAACCAGGATGAGAGGGGCCCTGCCTCCAGCCAGGTGGAGGAGAGGGACAACCGAGTCTACTGGACAGTGTGGATTCGATGGCCTGGCACGTCAGACCCACAGGAATATAAGGTTCTAGTAGACACTGGTGCACAATGCAGCCTAATGCCATCAAGTTATAAAGGGGCAGAACCCATCTGTATCTCTGGTGTGACAGGGGGATCCCAAGAGCTAACTGTATTGGAAGCTGAAATGAGTCTAACTGGAAATGAATGGCAGAAACACCCCATTGTGACTGGTCCAGAGGCCCCGAGCATCCTTGGTATAGATTATCTCAGGAGGGGGTATTTCAAGGACCCAAAAGGGTACCATTGGGCCTTTGGTATAGCTGCATTGGAGACGGTGGAGATTGAACAGCTGTCTACCCTGCCTGGTCTCTCTCAGGACCCTTCGGTTGTGGGGTTGCTGAAGGTTGAAGCACAACAAGTGCCAATTGCTACCACGATGGTGCACTGGCGGCAATATCGCACCAACCGAGACTCCCTGATCCCCATCCATAAGCTGATTTGCCAATTGGAGAGCCAAGGAGTGATCAGCAAGACTCACTCACCCTTTAATAGTCCCATATGGCCTGTGCGGAAATCTAATGGGGAATGGAGACTAACAGTAGATTATCGTGGGCTGAATGAAGTCACGCCACCGCTGAGCGCTGCTGTGCCAGATATGTTAAAACTTCAATATGAACTGGAGTCAAAGGCAGCCAAGTGGTATGCCACAATGGACATTGCTAATGCATTTTTCTCCCTTCCTTTGGCAGTGGAGTGCAGGCCACAGTTTGCTTTGACTTGGAGGGGTGTCCAGTACACCTGGAATCGATTGCCCCAGGGGTGGAAACACAGCCCCACCATTTGCCATGGACTAATCCAGACTGCACTGGAAAAAGGTGAAGCTCCAGAACACCTGCAATACATTGATGACATCATCGTATGGGGCAACACGGCAGAAGAAGTTTTTGAGAAATGGAAGAAAATTATCCAAATCCTTTTGAAGGCTGGTTTTGCCATAAAAGAAAGTAAGGTCAAGGGACCTGCGCAGGAGATCCAGTTTTTAGGAGTAAAAAGGCAAGATGGGTGTCGTCAGATCCCTATGGATGTGATCAACAAAATAGCAGCTATGTCCCCACCGACCAATAAAAAGGAAACACAGGCTTTCTTAGGTGTTGTGAGATTTTGGAGAATGCATATTCCAAATTACAGTTTGATTGTAAGCCCTCTCTATCAAGTGACCCGGAAGAAGAATGATTTTAAATGGGGCCCTGAGCAACGATAATCCTTTGAACAAATTAAGCAGGAGATTGTTCATACAGTAGCTCTTGGGCCAGTCCGGGCAGGACAAGATGTTAAAAATGTGCTCTCTACTGCAGCCGGGGAGAATGGCCCTACCTGGAGCCTCTGGCAGAAAGCACCTGGGTAGTCCTGAGGCCGACCCCTGGGGTTTTGGAGTCAGGGATACAGAGGATGCGAGGCTCGCTATACTCCAACTGAAAAAGAGATATTGGCAGCATATGAAGGAGTTCGAGCTGCCTCAGAAGTGGTTGGTACTGAGACACAGCTCCTCTTAGCACCCCGACTGCCAGTGCTGGGCTGGATGTTCAAAGGGAGGGTCTCCTCTACACATCACGCGACTGATGCCACATGGAGTAAGTGGATTGCACTGATCACACAGTAAGCTTGCATAGGAAACCCCAGTCGCCCAGGAACTGTGGAAGTGATCACGGACTGGCCAGAAGGCAAAGATTTTGGAATGTCGCCAGAGGAGGAGGTGGCATGTGCTGAAGAAGCCCCGCTGTATAATAAACAGCCAGAAAATGAGAGGCAATATGCCCTGTTCACTGATGGGTCCTGTCGCATTGTGGGAAAGCATCAGAGGTGGAAGGCTGCTGTATGGAGTCCTACACGACAAGTCGCAGAGACTGCTGAAGGAGAAAGTGAATCGAGTCAGCTTGCAGAGGTGAAAGCCATCCAGCTAGCGTTAGACATTGCTGAAAGAGAGAAGTGGCCAGTGCTCTGTCTCTATACTGACTCATGGATGGTGGCAAATGCCCTATGGGGGTGGTTACAGCAATGGTGTGATGGGTTAACCCTGGCTGGATGACAGGTGCCCACCAAAGCCGTTCTATAACTCCCCCATCCTCAGCTGGACAGGGGAGAGAAAAATATAACAAAAAGCTTGTGGGTCAAGATAAGAACAGGAGAGATCATTCACTAATTACCGTCATGGGCAAAACAGACTCAATTTGAGAAAATTAACTCAATTTATTACAAATCAACCAGAGTAAGGTAATGAGAAATAAAACGAAATCTCAGAACACCTTCCCTCCACCCCTCCCTTCTTCCCGGGCACAACTTCACTCCCGGATTTCTCCACCAAGCCCCCCCAGCGGCACAGGGGGACAGGGATGGGGTTTACGGTCATCACACGTTATTTTCTGCCGCTCCACCTCCTCAGGGCGAGGGCTCATCACACTCTTCCCCTGCTCCAGCGTGGGGTCCCACCCACGGGAGACAGTCCTCCACGAACTTCTCCAACGTGGGCCATTCCCACGGGCTGCAGTTCTTCATGAACTGCTCCAGCATGGGTCCTTTCCACGGTGTGCAGTCCTTCAGGAGCACACTGCTCCACTGTGGGTCCACCACGGGGTCACAAGTCCTGCCAGAAAACCTGCTCCATGGGCTCCTCTCTCCACAGATCCGCAGGTCCTGCCAGGAGCCTGCTCCAGCGCAGGGTTCCCACGGGGTCACAGCCTCCTTCGGGAACCCACCTGCTCCAGCGTGGAGTCCTCCACGGGCTGCAGGTGGAGATCTGCTCCACCGTGGACCTCCCTGGACTGCAGGGGGACAGCCTGGCTCACCAGGGTCTTCACCACAGGCTGCAGGGGAATCTCCGCTCCGGCACCTGGAGCATCTCCTCCCCCTCCTTCTTCGCTGACCTTGGTGTTCGCAGGGTTGTTTCTCTTACATGGTCTCACTCCTCTCTCCAGTGGCTGTTTCTCACTGTCCCAACTTTTTTTTCCTTCTTAAAAATGTTATCACAGAGGCATTACCACTATCGCTGATTGTCTCGGCCTTGGCCGGCGGCGGGTCCATCTTAGAGCCGGCTGGTATGGGCTCTCTCTCTTGAACACAGGGGAAGCTTCCAGCAGCTTCTTACAGAAGCCACCCCTGTAACCCCCCCGCTACCAAAACCTTGCCACACAAAACCAATACAAATGGAAGAAGAGCAACTGGCAGCGCAGAGGTAAACCCGTCTGGGCTGCCGCACTGTGGCAAGATATTGCTGTTCGGATAGAGAAGCTAGTGGTAAAAGTACGTCACGTAGATGCTCATGTACCCAAGAGTCGGGCCACTGAAGAACATCAAAACAATCAGCAGGCAGATCAGGCTGCCAAGATTGAAGTGTCTCAGGTGGACCTGGACTGGCAACATAGGGGTGAGCTATTTATGGCTCAGTGGGCCCATGATACCTCAGGCCATCAGGGAAGAGATGCAACATATAGATGGGCTCGAGATCGAGGGGTGGACTTGACCATGGACACTATCGCACAGGTCATCCATGAATGTGAAACATGTGCCGCAATTAAGCAAGCCAAGCAGCAAAAACCCCTGTCGCATGGGGGGCGATGGCTGAAATATAAACAGTGGGAGGCCTGGCAGATTGACTATATCACACTCCCACGAACACGCCAAGGCAAGTGCCATGTGCTTACAATGGTGGAAGCAACCACTGGATGGCTGGAAACATACCCTGTGTCCCACACCACTGCCCAGAACACTATCCTGGGCCTTGAAGAGAAAGTTTTATGGCAACACGGCACCCCAGAAAGAATCGAGTCGGACAACGGGACTCCTTTCCGAAACAACCTCATAGACACCTAGGCTAAAGAGCATGGCACTGAGTGGGTATATCACATCCCTTATCACGCACCGGCCTCTGGAAAAATCGAACGATACAACGGACTGCTGAAAACTACATTGAGAGCAATGGGGGGTGGAACTTTCAAACATTGGGATACACATTTAACAAAAGCCACCTGGTTAGTTAATACTAGAGGATCTGCCAATCGGGCTGGCCCCACCCAACCAAGACTTCCACATACTGTAGAAGGCGATAAAGTCCCTGTAGTGCGCATGAGGAGTATGTTAGGAAAGACAGTCTGGGTTAGTCCTCCCTCAAGCAAAGGCAAACCCATTCAAGGGGTTGTTTTTGCTCAGGGACCTGGGTACACTGGTGGGTGATGCAGAAGGATGGGGAAGTTCGATGTGTACCTCAGGGAGATTTGATTTTGGGAGAGAATAGCCAGTGAATTAGGCTGTATGATATTTAACTGCTAAATAACCTGCCAATGTATGTCATTGTATCTATAGTGTCTATATGCTATGTCAAGGGCATTACTGTAAGAATTACCCAAATGACTGAAGGATGGACTTTGAAACTGAGCCAAGTACAACAGTGATAGAACTTGAACTGGCACCCAGCAATTTCCCCAAGATCAACATCTTTGACCTGCAGTCCAAGGGCGTGGGTTGCACCAAATGTACCAGCTGCAAGCTCCAGTGGAAGCATACAACAACCCAACACCTCACACCATCTCTCCTATCCTGAAGGACTGGTACAACAGATGGAACCCCAAAGTCATGGACTAAATAAAATTGATGGACACATTAGAGGGATAGCCCATCGACTAAGGGCATACTATTTGTGTGTGTGTGGGGGGGAGGGTGTCCATATACTTATATATAAGACAAGGAAAGTGGTAGTGGTTGATTGGAAAATGTAGGATCTGGGCATGATGAAGATGGTGTAGAATAAGGGGTGGATAATGTCCTGGGTTCAGCTGGGATAGAGTTAATTTTTACAGGAACCTGGGAGGTGGGGGGGGGCATAGCCAGGACAGCTGACCTGAACTAGCCAAGGAGCTATTCCATACCATGTGACATCATGCTCAGTATATAAATGGGGAGCGGGCTGGGGGGAGCTCCCTCGACTTTCGGTGGGGGGAAGTGGTGGAGCGTTGGGTTCCGTGTGGTGAGCAGTTGCACTGTGCATTAGTCGTTTTGTATATTCTTTTATTAGTACCATTGTTGTTGTTGTAACTTCTCTTTTTTTTGTGTTGTCCCAGTAAACTGCCCTTATCTCAAACCTCGAGGTTCCGGTTTGTGGGTATTTTTTTCCTTTTCTCTCCTCCGATTCTCCTCCCTATCCCACCGGAGGGGGGCGGGAGGAGTGAGCGAGCGGCTGCGTGGTCCTTTGTTACCGGCTGGACTGAAACCACGACAGTGTGACAGGGGGATCCCAAGAGTTAACTGTATCAGAAGCTGAAGTGAGTCTAACTGGGAATGAGTGGCAGAAACACCCCATTGTGACTGTGCATCCGTGGCATAGACTATCTCAGGAGAGGGTATTTCAAGGACCCAAAGGTGTACTGGTGGGCCTTTGGTATAGCTGCATTGGAGACGGAGGAAACTGAACAGCTGTCGACCTTGCCCAGCCTCTCTGAGGACCCTTCAGTTGTGGGGTTGCTGAGGGTTGAAGAACAACAAGTGCCAATTGCTACCACGACGGTGCACCAGCGGCAATAGCGCACCAACTGAGACTCCCTGATCCCCATCCATAAGCTGATTTGCCGATTGGAAAGCCAAGGAGTGATCAGCAAGACTCACTCACCCTTTAATAGTCCCATATGGCCAGTGTAAAAATCTGAGAGCACGTGGAGGCTAACAGTGAACTATCGTGGCCTGAACGAAGTCACGCTACCTTTGAATGCTGCCGTGCCGGACGTGCTAGTGCTCCATTATGAACTGGAGTCAAAGGCAGCCAAGTGGTATGCTACAATTGATATTGCCAATGTGGTTTTTTTTCAGTTCCTTTGGCAGCAGAATGCAGGCTGCAGTTTGCTTTCACGTGGAGAGGTGTCCAGTATACCTGGAACCAACTGGCCCGGGGTGGAAGCACAGCCCTACCATTTGTCACGGACTAATCCAAAGTGCACTGGAACAGGGTGATGCCCCTGAACATCTCCAATACATCAGTGACATCATCATGTGGGGCAACAAGGCAGAAGAAGTGTTTGAGAATGGAAAAACAGTAATTCAGATTCTTCTGAAAGCTGGTTTTCACCATAAAAAGAAGCAAGGTCAAAGGACCTGCACAGGAGATGCAGTTCTTGGGAGTAAGATGTCAGGATGGACATTGTCACATCCATGTGGATGTGATCAATAAAATCACAACTATGTCCTCACCAACTAACAAGGAAGAAACACAAGCTTTCCTAGGCCTTGTGGGGTTCTGGAGAATGCATATTCCAGGTTATAGTCAGCTTGTGAGCCCTCTCTATCGAGTAACCCAAAAGAAGAACTATTTTGGGTGGAGCCCTGAGCAAGAGCAAGCCTTTGAACAGATCAAACAGGAGATAGTTCGTGCAGTAGCCCTTGGGCCCATTTGTACAGGACCAGCTGTGCAAACTGTGCTCTACACTGCAGCTAGAGAGCATGGTCTCACCTGGAGCCTCTGGCAGAAAACACCAGGAGAAACCTGAGGTCGACCATTAGGGTTTTGGAGCAGGGGGTATCGAGGATCAGAAGCCCACTACACCCCGACTGAAAAAGAGATACTAGCAGCATATGAGGGGGTTCGAGCCGCTTCAGAAGTTGTTGGTACAGAAGCATATCTCCTCTTGGCACCACGATTGCCCGTGCTACACTGGATGTTCAAAGGAAACATCCCCTCTACACATCATGCAACCAGCGCTACATGGAGTAAGTGGATAGCATTGATCACGCAACGGGCTCGACTGGGGAAATCTAACCGCCCAGGAATTCTGGAAGAGATCATGGACTGGCCAGAAGGCAGAGATTTTGGAGCATCACCTGAGGAGGTGACTCGTGCCCAAGAGGCACCACCATATAATGAGTTATCAGAAGACGAAAGGTGTTATGCTTTGTTTACTGATGGATCCTGTCGTGTGGTAGGGAACCATTGGAAGTGAAAAGCTGCTGTGTGGAGTGCCACATGACAAGTTGCTGAAGCCATTGAATGAGAAGGTGAGCCAAGTCAGTTTGCACATGTGAAAGCCGTCCAGCTAGCGCTAGATATTGCTGAACGAGAAAAGTGGCCAGTACTCTATCTCTATACTGACTCCTGGATGGTGGCTAATGCCCTGTGGGGGTGGCTACAGCAGTGGAAGAAGACCAATTGGCAGCACAGGGGTAAACCCATCTGGGCAGCAGCATTGTGGCAAGACATTGCTGCCCAGGTAGAACACATGGCTCTAAAGGTACGTCATGTAGATGCTCACATGCCCAAAAGCCGTGCCACTGAAGAACATCGAAACAATGAACAGGTAGACGAGGCTGCCAAAACTGAAGTAGCTCAGGTGGACCTGGACTGGGAGCGTAAGGGTGAGCTATTTGTAGCTCAATGGACGCACAAAATATTGGGACATGTAGGGAGAGATGCAACATGTAGATGGGCTCGTGATTGAAGGGTGGACCTGACCATGGAGGCCAACACACAGATCACTCATGAATGTGAAATATGTGCCGCAATCAAGCGAGTCAGATGAATAAAGTGTCCCTGGAACAGAGGGCAGTGGCTGGGTTTTCAATAATGACGAGGCCTGGCAAATTGACTATGTTGGACCACTGCCACGAAAACACCAAGGCAAGCGCTACATACTCACAATGGTGGAAGCAACTACTGGTTGGCTAGAAACATGCCCTGTAAACCATGCCACTGCTTGAAACACCATCTTGGGTCTTGAAAGGCAATTTTTGTCTTGACATGGTACCCCAGAAAGAATTGAATCAGACAATGGGCCTCATTTCTGAAATAACCTCGGAAAGTCCTGGGCCAAGAACCATGGCATTGACTGAGTGCATCACATCCCCTATCACCCGCAAGCCTCTGGAAAGAGTGAGAGATATAATGGACTGTTAAAGACTATGTTGAGAGCACTGGGCAATGGGGCATGGAAGCATTAGGATATAAATTTAGCAAAAGCCACTTGGCTGGTTAACACCAGAGGATCTGCTAACCATCCTGGTCCTGCCCAAACAAAACCCCTACATACTGTGGGAGGAGATAAGGACCCTATAGTACACATGGGGAAGTGGCTGGGGAAGGCAGTTGTGATGGTCTGACAAATTCAATGTCTCAAACATCTGCTAAAAGAGCTTTGCTGGAGAAAATGGCCTCTGTAAAAATGCTGGAGTTTTGTGAACAGGACAATGTGGACAGAGGAGAGGGCCTCACGGAGGGTGGGAACGCACTTCTCCAAAGCCCCAATTCCTTATCTTAAGTGACCAGGAGAAGGAACACAATTTATGCCTTCCTGGAGGAAGAAGGCCCCACGGAGGATGGGACTGTGCTTCTATCTTAAGTGGTCATGCCAGCAGGAAAAGAGAGGCAACTCCACAATGAACACCCCCCCCCCAAAGCTCACTGACTGATTCCAGTGAACCCCAGGTGTGGGAACTGCACATGTTGAGATCATCAACTAACACACTATAAAAGAAGAGAAAACGAGTCCTCAGTGCGCGACCTCCGGAACTGGATCTCTACCCTGGCTGGACCAACACTGGACCCAGGACTGGTGAAACCCTTCTCTTCTCTCTTTCTTTCTTTCTTTCTCTCATTCTCTCTCTCTCCCTCTTTTCCTTCTCTCTTTTCCACAGTCCCTACACCTCATCCTTTGAAACATAAACCGTTGACCAAGTCTGAGACTAGGAGTGGAGCTAGCTGCCCCTGAGCTCCTCTTTGAGAAGGAGTCCAGAAAGCAAGGGGGTCTGCTCTGAACCTCGTGACTCAACGGGAGGGCTCTCCTTCTGATACATTTCATGTTCCTTTTTCCATTTCATTTTTCTATACTTCCCTCCTCTTCTCAAACAGCGGCTTAATGACATGTTGCAAGGTTCATATTAACAAGTTCATGTGTACTTGGACAGAGTTAGCTAGGTTGAATAAATGTTGGTTGTTGTTTGAACTCCCCTGGTGTCGTTTCACCTTAATTCTGACAAAGGAAATCCACGAACCTGAGTTGCTCCAACTTTGGGACGTGACGGCAGTGTGGATTGCTCCTCCCATGGGAAAAGGCAAACCCATTTGTGGGATTGTCTTTTCTCAAGGACCTGGGTGTACTTGGTTGGTGATGCAGAAGGATGGTGTCAAGAATCAGAAAGGAGAACAGTAAAAAAAACCAAACAACTGAACCTCATGGGTTGAGATAAGGACAATTTACTGGGACAACACAAAAAGAGAAGTTACAACAACAACAACGGTACTAATAAAAGAATATACAAAAGGAGTGATGCACAGTGCAACTGCTCACCACCCAGAACCTGACATTCCGCCACTTCCCCCACCGAAAGCCAAGAGTACCCCCCAGCCCGCTCCCCATTTATATACTGAGCATGATGTCACATGGTATGGACTAGCTCCTTGGCTAGTTCAGGTCAGCTGTCCTGGCTGTGCCCCCTCCCAGGTTCCTGTGAAAATTAACTCTATCCCAGGTGAACCCAGGACAGATGGGAAGATCCAGTGTGTGCCCCAAGGAGATTTAATCTTGGGGGAAAATAATCTGTGATTTGAGTTGTATGTTGTAGGAAGTAATCATAGAATCATAGAATCATTTAGGTTGGAAAAGACCTTCAAGATCATCGAGTCCAACCATTAACCATGCCCACTAAACCATGTCCTGAAGTACCCTGTCTACTCACTTTTTGAATATCTCTAGGGATGCTGACTCAACCACTTCCCTGAGCAGCCCATTCCAATGTTTGACAACCCTCTCAGTAAAAAATTTTTTCCTAATATGTAACTTAAATCTCCCTTGCCTCAACTTGAGGCCATTTCCTCTTGTCCTATCTCCAGCCACCTGACAGAAGAGACCAGCACCCACCTCACTACAACCCCCCTTCAGGTAGTTGTAGAGAGCGATAAGGTCTCCCCTCAGCCTCCTCTTTTCCAGGCTAAACAACCCCAGTTCCCTCAGCCGCTCCTCATAAGACTTGTGCTCCAGGCCCCTCACCAACTTGGCTGCCCTCCTCTGAACACGCTCCAGCAACTCAGTGTCTTTCCTGTAGCGAGGGGCCCAAAACTGAACACAGTACTTGAGGTGCGGCCTCACCAGTGCCGAGTACAGGGGAACAACCACCTCCCTGCTCCTGCTGGCCACACTATTTCTGATACAGGCTAGGATGCGATTGGCCTTCTTGGCCACCTGGGCACACTGCTGGCTCATATTCAGCCGGCTGTCAACCAGCACCCCCAGGTCCTTTTCTGCCGGGCAGCTTTCCAGCCACTCTTCCCCAAGCCTGTAGCACTGCATGGGGTTGCCGTGACCGAAGTGCAGGACCCGGCACTTGGCCTTATTGAACTTCATACGATTGGCCTCAGCCCATCGATCCAACCTGTCCAGATCTCTTTGTAGAGCCTCCCTACCCTCAAGCAGATTGACCCTGCCTCCCAACTTGGTGTCGTCTGCAAACTTACTGAGGGTGCACTCAATCCCCTCATCCAAATCATTGATAAAGATATTAAAGAGAACAGGGCCCAACAGCGAGCCCTGGGGAACACCACTTGTGACCCGCCACCAAGTGGATTTTACCCCATTCACCACTACCCTCTGGGCTCAGCCATCCAGCCAGTTTTTCACCCAGTGAATAGTGCAGTTATCCAGGCCACGAGACACCAGTTTCTCAAGGAGTATGCCATGAGAGACAGTGTCAAAGGCCTTGCTGAAGTCCAGGTAGACAACATCCACAGCCTTTCCCTCATCCACTAAGCGGGTCACCTGGTCGTAGAAGGAGATCAGGTTGGTCAAGCAGGACCTGCCTTTCATAAACCCATGGTGACTGGGCCTGATCCCCTTCTTATCCTGGACTTGCCATGTGAGTGCTCTCAAGACAAACCACTCCATAATCTTCCCCGGTACCGAGGTCAGGCTGACAGGCCTGTAGTTCCCCAGATCCTCCTTCCAACCCTTCTTATAAATGGGAGTCACATTGGCAAGCCTCCAGTCCTCTGGGACCTCCCCTGTTGACCAGGATCGCTGATAGATGATAGAGAGCGGCTTGGCAAGGACCTCTGCCAGTTCCCTCAGTACTCTTGGATGGATCCCATCAGGTCCCATAGATTTCTGAGTGTCCAGATGTCATAGCAGGTCCCTAACTAATTCCTCCTGGATTAAGGGGGGGTATGTTCTGCTCTTCATCCTTACCTTCCAGCTCAAGGGGTGGAGTACCCTGAGGATGACTGGACTCACTATTAAAGACTGAGGCAAAGAAGGCATTAAGTACCTCGGCCTTTTCCTCATCACTGGTTGCTATGTTCCCTTCTGTATCCATTAAAGGAAAGATATTCTCCTTGGGATTCTTTTTACTGTTAACATATTTATAAAAACATTTTTTGTTGTCCCTTACGATAGTGGCCAGATTTAGTTCTAGCTGAGCTTTTGCCTTTCTAATTTCCTCTCTGTATGATCTAACAAGATCCCTGTACTCCTCCCAAGTTGCCCGCCCTTTCCTCCAGAGATGATAAACTCTCCTTTTTTCCTTGAGTCCTAGCAAAAGCTCCCCATTCAGCCAGGCCGGTCGTTTTCCTCGGCAGTTTGACTTGCAGCACATGGGAATAGCCTGGTCCTGAGCCATTAAGATTTCCTTCTTAAAGAATGTCCATCCCTCCTGGACCCCTTTGCCCTTCAGGACTGTCTCCCAAGGGACTCTCTCAACTAGTGCCTCAAAGAGTCCAAAGTTTGCCCTCCGGAAGTCCATAGTGGTGGTTTTGCTGACCACCTTCCTTGCCTCACCAAAAATTGAGAATTCTATCATTTCATGGTCACTAAGCCCAAGACAGCCTCCGACCATCACACCTCCCACCAATCCTTCCCTGTTCGCAAACAACAGATCTAGCAAGGCTCCTCCCCTGGTTGGCTCACCCACCAGCTGTGTCAAGAAGTTATATTCCACTCACTCCAGGAACCTCCTAGATTGTTTACTCACTGCTGTGTCGTGTTTCCAGCAGATGTCAGGGAAGTTGAAGTCCCCCACAAGGACAAGGGCACACGATTCTGAGACTACTGCCAGCCGCTTGTAGAACGATTCATCCGTCTCTTCAACCTGGTCGGGCGGTCTATAACAGACTCCCAGCACAATATCTGTCTTATTGGCTTTCCCTCTCATCCTCACCCATAAGCACTCCACCTTGTCATCAGAATCGTGTAGCTCTGTACAGTCAAAACATGCCCTAACATAGAGAGCCACCCCACCACCTCTTCTACCTTGCCTATCCCTTCTGAAGAGCTTGTAGCCATCCATTGCAGCACTCCAGTCACGGGAGTCGTCCCACCATGTTTCCGTGATGGCGACTAAGTCATATCTATCCTGCTGCACAATGGCTTCCAGCTCCTCCTGTTTATTGCCCATGCTGCGTGTGTTGGCATAGATGCACTTGAGCTGGGTTATCGAATTCACCCCTAACATCGGCATGCTGCGCCCAGGCTCATCTCTGGTGCACCTAGTTTTATCCCTTACCCCCTTCGAACCTAGTTTAAAGCCCTTTCTATGAGTCCTGCCATCTCATGAGCAAGGATTCTCTTACCCCTTTGAGATAGCTGGACACCATCTGTCGCTAGCAGGCCCAGTGCTGTGTAAACCTCCCCATAATCAAAAAAATCCCAAAATTCCACCGATGGCACCAGCCTCTGAGCCACGTATTAACCAGGTGTGTTTTCCTGTTCCTTTCAGTGTATTTCCCTGCCACTGAAGGGATTGAGGAAAACACTACCTGTGCTCCCGATCCTTCCACTAATTGCCCCAGTGCCCTGAAATCCCTTTTGATTGCCTTTGGATTTCTCTCTGCAATCTCATCACTGCCAACCTGCACAACTAATAGCAGGTAATAATCAGAGGTCCGAACCAGACCAGGGAGTTTCCTGGTAATGTCTTTTACCCAGGCCCCAGGGAGGCAGCAGACTTCCCTGTGGGATGGGTCAGGTCTGCATATTGGGCCCTCTGTCCCCCTCAGAAGGGAGTCGCCTATGACAATTACCCTCCTTTTTCTTTTTTCAGAGGATGTGAGAATGCGTGGGGCTGCCCAACTGGGCCTAGGCACCTCCCTAGATAGGGCTTCATCTACACCCTGATCTTCACTGGCCTGGTCCTCAAGTTCCAGAGCCCCATACTTGTTGTGTAGGGGTAACTGGGAAGGTGAGGGAGACCGGGAGGGGATTCGCCTGCCTCCCCGAGCAGGGACCTGTATCCATTCCCCTCCATCTCTTAGGTCCCCTCCTGCCTGGCAGCAGGAGGGCAGGGGAACCTCCGCTTCTTGCTGAGCCTCCATCTGCTGCCTCTGCCTCAGGGATGGTAGGGTGTGGGCCCACCAATCTATCTCCCTCTCACACTCCCTGATACTCCTCAACCTTTCCACTTCCTCCTTCAGCTCTACCACCAGGCTGAGCAGATCACTCACCTGGTCACACCTCACAGAAGAGGTGTCCCCGCTGACCTCCATCATTTGTGATAGACTCAGGCGCTCCCTGCAGCCAGAGACCTGGACAGCTGCATGTTTACATGGGACCTCTGTCTGCGTTACCATATTTTTCCTAACAATGGCTTTCACCCGAGTGGCAACCATACCTGGGTCTCCCTCTGGGCTGACACCCACCACTTGAGTAGCCTTCTCGAGCTGGGAAGAGGGGGGGCTGTGCCCTACCTGGGCAAACAGCCGCGCCACGCCCTTTCTGATGCGCCACGCCCTTTCTGCCCATCCTGGTCGCCGCGCTCCTGGTCACTGGCGCTCCTCAGGGCTGTTCAAATCTCCCGCGGTTGCCCCTGGCAATGCCCACGCCGCGTCAGCCTCTCTCACAAGAGCCACTGGCTCTGGCTGGGTCCCTCCACTCTTCCCCGGCGCTCCTGGGCCTCGGGAACATCCCTGTCCGCCTCAATCTAGCGCTTAGCCGCGCTAATGCTTAATGTAGCAGGAACGACCTGAACCGACAAAGAGTGAGTTTTGCAAGGAACTGGGCGAGTGCAACGGTGACCCAAACCAAGCCAGTGTTGGCACCCAACAATCAAACACACTGCTTCTCTTGTTCTGAGCGCTCATCTTGACAGATGGGGCCCAAGTCATAGCCTGTTCTTATGAACATTTGGGTGAGTGGTGGAAGCCCATGGAATGGGAAAATAATATCTATCTGTTAAGGGACAGAGGATAGTAGTTAATTAGAATGCATAAATCTGTTTGTTGGGTATAAAGATGGCTTAAGTATTTAGTATAAGTTGTAAGCATTGGTAAGAGGACATTTCAGGAATGAGAAGTAGATGCAATGGGATGGTTAGAAGATAGAGAAATGTATTAAATTATGTGGGACCTGATCGTGACGTGAATGGTATGGAATAAGGGGTGGAGACTGTATTGGGTCTGGTTGGGATGGAGTTAACTTTCCCCATAGCAGCCCTCGTAGTGCTGTGCTCTGTATTTGTGGCTAAACCAGTGTTGATAATACACTAATGTTTTGGCTACTGCTGAGCAGTGCTCACACAGCATCAAGGCTGTCTCTCCAATCCCCAGCCCCTAAAGGCCAGTATGTTGGGGGTGGGCAAGACGCTGGGAGGGGACATAGCCAAGACAACTGACCCAAACTGACCAAAGGGTGTCGTGAAATTGGAGTTGCTTGGACCACTTAAAGAATCACCTCCAATGGTATTAGTAAAATGATTTAATAGGAATTTATATAAAAGCACAACTTCACAGAATTCGATGGCAAGTTTCACTCTATTACTTAATATCGTTGCCATTGATACAGATCCATTTTCTCCTGAAAAAGAAAAGAAAGAGAAGTCTCGGTGGGGAAGGTCGAACGAGTTATCCCTTTTATGATGCAGGATAAATCCACCTAGCACTGATTCTATGTTTTCTACTACTGCTATCAGTAGCTTCCCAAGCAAGTGGGCCATGAGGTTTATTTAGAGTCATAGGCACAGTTCCAATTTGTGGCAGATTCACCATAACACGTTCTCCCTGGTGTATTTTCTCAAATTGTTTAACTGCTTGGGTTAGAGACAAAAGTCTCTTTTCCCACTCAGAGTCTCTCTGCTCTGTTTCTTTGAATGCAGTTGAGCTAAACAGTAAAGGTTTCTTTGGTCCATTAGGGCCAGTTTGAAACAGATTACAAAAAGTACCATGTTTTGCAAAAACCCATTCAGCTATAAGAGAGTCACAGGGGTGAATTGGTCCCAGTGATTGGTATGTTTTTAATTCCTGTATTAAGGTTTTAACTGCCTCTTCTTGTTCTGAGTTCCATTTCCATGGTTTTCCCTTCCATAAAAGTGAGTACAGTGGGCGAGCAATGATAGAAAATCCAGGTACATGTTTCCTCCATAGCCTAAAGTACCCATGAGTTGTTGTAGTTCTTTCCTAGATTGGGACATTTCTAACTGTTCTATTTTACTTAGGGTGTCCAGTGGAATCGCTGCACTGCCTGCAATCCACCAAGTACCTAAAAATTTTACCTCTCTGCCTGGTCCTTGACATTTCTCAGGTGGGATTTCAACTTCTGCTCTGTGTAGTGCCTGTCACACTGCTGCTGCTGCTTCCCCTGCTGTCTCAGGGGAAGTGCCCCCAATTAGACATATATCATTTACATATTGGTATAGTTTCACATCCTGGGGGAGTGAGACTGTTTGTAAAACTTCTGCAG
Source organism: Haliaeetus albicilla (assembly GCF_947461875.1). Taxonomy (NCBI): domain Eukaryota; kingdom Metazoa; phylum Chordata; class Aves; order Accipitriformes; family Accipitridae; genus Haliaeetus; species Haliaeetus albicilla. Next base: position 41,748,072 of record NC_091515.1, read on the forward strand.
TGAGCAATTGTGGGAGAATGTTTATATCCCTGTAGGAGTCTGTTAAAGGTATATTGTACACTTTCCCAGGTGAAAGCAAATTTCTCTTTATCCTTTTCTTGTAAGAGGACCATGAAGAACATAACTTTCACATCTAATGTCGCCATCCATGGTTGTGCAGCTGCTTGCAAAGTAGCTGTTAAGTTTGCAATGTTTGGTATAGCAGCTGTTAGTGGGGCTGTATTGGCATTCAAGTGCTGATAATCAATTGTTAAACGCTACCTCCCATCCAGTTTACAGACTGGCCAGACAGGTGAATTATATGGGGAATGAGTTCTAGAGATGATTTGTCTTTTCTCTAAATCCATTATTACCTCTGAAATTCTGTTTCGTGCCACAGCAGAAATAGTGTATTGTGGCACATTAATAATCTTTGAATCAGGAAGTGCAGGGGCTGCGTGGAGTACATGCACTGTAGTCTCTTGATTTTTGTCAGGCTTAGGGTTTGAACCGAATGACCACACACTACCATCCGGCAGGTGTCAGGTTTAGCCGTTCAAAACATCAAAACCGAAAATATTTTCATTGTGATTCTTGATAGCAAAGTGAGTAGATGACATATGCTTCTCACTTGGGAGCCATAAGTTTATTTTTGTGGTTTGACACAGAACACTTGTTCCGTTTACTCCAGTGATTTTAACTCTTTGCCATCCAGGTCATACACCCAGTTTCTCAGCATCTTGTTGTGTTAAAATTGGAATTTGCGCTCCCATATCTATTAGGAATTTCACTAATTGTTGTCGAGGACCAATTGGGATCAAAATGTATGGGCCATTGTTATCTATCCATTGATAGGATTCCACTTGCCAGACTGACAGACCCAATCATCGTCCGGGTGCTACTATTTTTTTGATTCTGCATCTTTGGGAGAAAAAGGGGTATTCCTCCCTCTCGGAGGAGGGGTAGGTGTCTGAGTGTTTGGAGCATTTCCTTTCTGATTATCATCATCATTATGTTTCTCGAATGCCTGAAGTAGACTCTGGATAACACCGGCATTTTGTCTTTGAATTGCAGCTCTAGGGATGCCTAATGACAATGCTTTGTTGTATAATTCTCTCCAACTCTGAGTTCTGGATTGACGATAAATGGATTCCTGTTCTTGGGGGTATTTTGGGTTGAATGTTTAAGTTGCCTAACATTACGAACTATCTTTTTGGTTTCATCAGACAGATTATCCCATCCCATTTCTCGCTCATGATTTATGACGTCATGCATTAGTGTTGCCCAGGTAGGGACATTCCTAAGCACTAGGGCCTCTTCCTCGTTGTTAGCAGCTTCTCTTACAGCCAAAAGGGCATTAAAGTCTGTGTCTCTCCTGATTTAATCTCTTTTTACAATGAGGTAGGGTTTAAGTACAGCAGGGGCTCCCTTAATTAGAGGCTTTAGCATGTCAGGATCCACAATTGCTGATATGGGAACATTAGGAGGGGTGCATTCATGCATGCCCTGGATACAGGCAGCTTTTATAATAGCTCTAGAGAGCTCGTTCATGGATTTAATAGGTATTAATAGAGTCTCTCCTCTCTCTAAAACATCTATTCCACCAGCCCAGTATGCCACTCTACTTGTTATCAAGTGGGAATTGTCTGGGGGTATGGGTCCAGCATTTAAAAAGACACCAGGGCCCCAAAATCCATTGGCTTCATTGTTGTTGTGTAAGATTCTATCTCACCCAGTTAGACATACTCGCCATAGGTATTCAGTTTCAGTTTCGCCTGGCTTAAGCAATAGTGTTCTTGCAAATTGGCCATCTGAATTGGATCGAATGGGGGTGTTTTTCAGGTACAATCTCCTGTTCCACCCCCAGGTCCAGTGGTTTCTTCTGTTTTTATAATGGGCCTGTGTCCTGGTTTAACCCCAGCCAGCAACTAAGCACCATGCAGCTGCTCACTCACTCCCCCCCCATCCAGTGGGATGGGGGAGAAAATCGGGAAAAGAAGCAAAACCTGTGGGTTGAGATAAGAACGGTTTAATAGAACAGAAAAGAAGAAACTAATAATGATAATGATAACACTAATAAAATGCCAACAGTAGTAATGAAAGGATTGGAATGTACAAATGATGCGCAGTGCAATTGCTCACCACCCGCTGACCGACACTCAGCTAGTCCCCCAAGCGGCGATTCCCCGCCCCCACTTCCCAGTTCCTAAACTAGATGGGACGTCACATGGAATGGCATTGAGTGGGTGCATCATATCCCCTATCATGCACCAGCCTCTGGGAAAATTGAGCGATACAATGGACTGTTAAAGACTACATTGAGAGCAATGGGGGGCGGAACTTTCAAACATTGGGATACACATTTAGCAAAAGCCACCTGGTTAGTCAACACCAGAGGATCTGCCAATCGGGGTGGCCCTGCCCAGTCAGAATTTTTACATAATGTAGAAGGGGATAAAGTCCCTGTAGTGCACATGAAAAACATGTTAGGGAAGACAGTCTGGGTTACTCCTGCCTCAGGCAAAGGCAAACCCATTCGTGGGATTGCTTTTGCTCAAGGGCCTGGGTGCACTTGGTGGGTGATGCGAAAAGATGGGGAAGTCAGATGTGTGCCTCAAGGGGATCTGATTTTAGGTGAAAATAGCCAGAATTAAACTGTATGATATTAGTTGCTATATAACCCTGCTACTGTATGTTATCATTACTATAATTGTTATATGCTATATCCATAGTACTATAGTAAGAATCACTTAGATCAAGCAAGAAAGAACTGTGATAAAACTGAGGAAAGCGCAGTAGTGATGGAATCAGAACTGACTCCAGCATGCAACAATCCGACGGTGCACACCATCCTCCTGCTGCATCAAATGTCACCCACTTGTCACACTGCACTGAAGCCCAATTCTGCTCTACCGACTGAGAGGACTTTGTACCATCCCTCCTGCCCAGACAGACTGGTATGACAGATGGAGCCCAGAGTTGGGAACTAAATGAACTCAGCGAACATTTTATGAACATGACCCATAAACTAAAGGAATGATATCTCTGTGTGCGTATACATATATATATAATTGTTCATATGTCTCAAAGGGATGGAAAGGTGATGATGATTGATCAGGATGTAACTAAAGATATGGGAACTGAGCATGACATCAATGGTATAAAATAAGGGATAGATACTGTCCTGGTTTCAGCTGGGATAGAGTTAACTGTCTTCCTAGTAGCTGGTACGGTGCTATGTTTTGAGTTCAGTATGCGAAGAATGTTGATAACACTGATGTTTTCAGTTGTTGCTAAGTAGTGTTTAGTCTAAAGTCAAGAATTTTTCAGCTTCTCATGCCCAGCCAGCGAGAAAGCTGGAAGGGCACAAGAAGTTGGCACAGGACACAGCCAGGGCAGCTGACCCAAACTGGCCGAGGGGGTATTCCATACCATGGGACGTCCCATCTAGTTTAGGAACTGACGGGGTGAGGGCGGGGGGAATCGCCACTGGGGGACTAGCTGGGTGTCGATCGGTGGGTGGTGAGCAACTGCACTGCGCATCATTTGTACATTCCAATCCTTTTATTATTGCTGTTGTCATTTTATTAGTGTTATCATTATCATTATTAGTTTCTTCTTTTCTGTTCTATTAAACCGTTCCTATCTCAACCCACGAGTTTTGCTTCTGTCCTGGTTTCAGCTGGGATGTAGTTAACTGTCTTCCTAGTAGCTGGTACAGTGCTATGTTTTGAGTTCAGTATGTGAAGAATGTTGATAACACTGATGTTTTCAGTTGTTGCTCAGTAGTGTTTAGACTACAGTCAAGGATTTTTCAGCTTCTCATGCCCAGCCAGGGCACCTGACCCAAACTGGCCAACAGTGTATTCCATACCATGTGACGTCCCATCTAGTTTAGGAACTGGGAAGTGGGGGGGGGCAGGGTTTTTTCGCCGCTTGGGGACTGGCTGGGTGTCGGTCGGCGGGTGGTGAGCGATTGCCCTGTGCATCATTTGTACATTTCAATCCTTTTATTACTACTGTTGTCATTTTATTAGTGTTATCATTATCATTATTAGTCTCTTCTTTTCTGTTCTATTAAATCGTTCTTATCTCAACCCAGGAGTTTTACTTCTTTTCCTGATTTTCTCCCCCATCCCACTGGATGGGGGGGGAGTGAGTGAGCGGCTGCGTGGTGCTTAGTTGCTGGCTGGGGTTAAACCACGACAGTCCTTTTGGCGCCCAACGTGGGGCACGAAGGGTTGAGATAACGACAAACCTGACCAGAGCTTGTTAAAACAAATTTGTCCTAAGCATTCATTATGTTGATTTATGCATTCTTAGAGTTGTTGCTCTGGTTTTTAAGGCTCTGTTATGTATCACCTCGCTTGCTGTATGTAGTTCCTCTTCTACTGCTTATCATCCGTGGGAGGTGGATCAAGGTTTTCGCTTTGATGTATGGTATAACTCTGGTTTATGGTATGATAAAGTCATCAGCTGTGGGATTAATCCGGTATTTGCACTTAGCATTGTCACCTTTATACTGCGGGAGCCATCTGTGGGAAACTATTAATAATTATACCATTTACCTTTCCTCCATGGAAAACCAGTCTGTGGGTGGGGTACCTTTCTTCCCCTCTCCTTTCTCCTTCGGTCCAGTTACAATGGTGTTTGAGAATTTTGAAAAATTTGAATACTCCTGGAATGTTGGGACTAGCACGGTCCTAGCCCTACTGCTAGGAATTAGCATACTTTTGAATGTGGTTCAGCTCTCGTTTAAGGTTAAACAGCTATTTAAGAAGATCACCCAGAGATGTGCCCCAAGGCTGGATAATTATGAGTGGCAGGGTGTGTGGGGTAGTATGGGCAAATACCTAGAAAAGTGGGCACCTCCGATGTTTTGGAAATTCACCCCTGAACAAGTGCAGGATCCAGAAGAACTAGTAAAATATTTGGAAAAGGTATGCTGTCACCCCGGCAGCTCCAGAGAGATACAAATCACTGCAACGTGCTGGGGCCTGGCCCATGCCTATCGAGCCCTGTTTGACACCACTCAGTACCCTCAAGGGGAAGAGAAAGTCTCTGGACCTAACAACAAAATGGTGAGCACCGCGGCCACCCAAACCTTGGCAACGGGCGCTGCGGCCCCTCCAGCCCCGGCAAGGAGCATTGCAGGCACCCAGACCTTGGCGACAGGCACCGTGACCCCTCCAGCCCCGGCGACGAGAACTCGGGCTACCCAAACCTCAACAACAGGCACTGCAGCCCCTCCAGCCCCGGCAATGAGTACAGCAGCCACCCAAACCTCAGCAATGGGCACTGCAGTCCCTCCAGCCCCAGCGACGAGCACTGCTGCTACCCAAACCTCGGTGACAGACACTGCGGTTATCCAAAACCCAGTGAGCGATACTGCAACTGAACCAGCGGACCAACCTGCACCAGCATCAGTTGCCCCCGTACAGAAAAAGAAATATACAAAAAAATCAGTTCGCTTAGCGAAGGATGAAGATGAACCAGGGTCATCACGGGAACCGGAGGAAGAGGCAGAACCAGAGGTAATAACCCGGTCCCTATCCTTGAGTGAGCTGCGGGATCTGCGAAAAGACTTTGGCCGCCGCATAGGTGAGCATATTATCACCTGGCTCCTCCGATGCTGGGACAATGGGGCTAATAGCTTGGAATTAGAAGGTAGGGAAGCCAAGCAGCTGGGATCGCTTGCCAGGGAAGGTGGCATTGACAAGGCAATTGGAAGAGGGACACAAGCCATCAGCCTCTGGAGGCGACTCCTGTCAAGTGTGAAGGAAAGGTACCCCTTTAAGGAAGATGTTATATGTCAATCAAGCAAGTGGACCACCATGGAAAAAGGTATTCAATATCTGAGGGAATTAGCTGTGCTAGAGACGATCCATCATGACCCGGACAACCCACAATTACCCAAAGATCCAGACGAAGTCCAATGCACACGACCCATGTGGCGGAAGTTTGTACGGAGCGCACCATCATCCTATGCCAACGCATTGGCAATAATGGCCTGGAAGGATGAAGAGGCACCGACAGTGGAGGAAGTGGCTCGCCAACTCCGTCAATACGAAGAAAATCTCTCTTCCTCCCTACAAGCCTGCATTGCAGCTGTGGAGAAGCTGTCCGAGGATGTCCAACAAATCAAAGAGGATATGTCCTACTCCACACGTGTAAGGACCAATGTCTCAGCTATTAGGAGTGAGCGCTCCTCTTCCCAAGAGAGAGAATATAGAAGGTACACACCGCGAGGTGCCCTGTGGTTTTACCTATGTGATCAGGGAGAGGACATGAGGAAATGGGACGGAAAACCTACCTCGGTCCTAAATGCACGGGTACGTGAACTGCGAGGAAAAACCACCACAAAAGGGGATTCTACCAGGAAAAATGCCGCTCCAGTTTCCAAACAGAGTAGAAGGGCTGATTTCATTTCTGATCCTCTTGAAGGGACTTCTGAGCCAATTTTACGAGAAGTGAATACTGAATACTCTAACCAGAATTAGAGGGGCCCTGCCTCCAGCCAGGTGGAGGAAAGGGATAACCGGGTCTATTGGACTGTGTGGATTCGATGGCCTGGCACGTCAGACCCACAGGAGTATAAGGCTCTAGTAGACACCGGCGCACAGTGCACCCTAATGCCATCAAGTTATAAAGGGACAGAATCCATTTGTATTTCTGGTGTGACAGGGGGATCCCAAGAATTAACTGTATTGGAAGCTGAAGTAAGCCTAACTGGAAATGAATGGCAGAAACACCCCATTGTGACTGGTCCAGAGGCTCCGTGTATCCTTGGCATAGACTATCTCAGGAGGGGGTATTTTAAGGACCCGAAGGGGTATCGATGGGCTTTTGGTATAGCTGCCTTGGAGACGGAGGGCACTGAACAGCTGTCTACCCTGCCTGGTCTCTCTCAAGACCCTTCGATTGTGGGGTTGCTCAAGGTTGAAGAACAACAAGTGCCAATTGCTACCACGACGGTGCACCGGCGGCAATATCGCACCAACCGAGACTCTCTGATTCCCATCCACAAGTTGATTCGCCAACTGGAGAGCCAAGGAGTGATCAGCAAAACCCGCTCACCCTTTAATAGTCCCATATGGCCAGTGCGGAAGTCTAATGGGGAGTGGAGACTAACAGTTGACTATCGCGGCCTGAATGAAGTTACACCACCGCTGAGTGCTGCCGTTCCAGATATGCTAGAACTTCAATACGAGCTAGAGTCAAAGGCAGCCAAGTGGTATGCCACAATTGACATTGCTAATGCGTTTTTCTCAATCCCTCTAGCAGCAGAGTGTCGTCCACAATTTGCCTTTACTTGGAGAGGTGTCCAGTACACTTGGAATCGATTGCCCCAGGGGTGGAAACACAGCCCCACCATTTGTCATGGACTAATCCAGACTGCACTGGAAAAAGGTGAAGCTCCGGAACACCTGCAATACATTGATGACATCATCGTATGGGGCAACACAGCAGAAGAAGTCTTTGAGAAAGGGAAGAAAATAATCCAAATCCTTCTGAAAGCCGGTTTTGCCATAAAAGAAAGTAAGGTCAAGGGACCTGCACAGGAGATCCAGTTTTTGGGAATAAAATGGCAAGATGGACGTCGTCAGATCCCAATGGATGTGATTAATAAAATAGCAGCTATGTCTCCCCCGACTAATAAAAAGGACACACAGGCCTTCTTAGGTGTCGTGGGGTTTTGGAGAATGCATATTCCAAATTACAGTTTGATTGTAAGCCCTCTCTATCAAGTGACCCGGAAGAAGAATGATTTTAAATGGGGCCCTGAACAACAACAAGCCTTTGAACAAATTAAACGGGAGATTGTTCATGCCGTAGCCCTTGGACCAGTCCGGACAGGACAAGATGTTAAAAATGTGCTCTATACTGCAGCTGGAGAGAATGGCCCTACCTGGAGCCTCTGGCAGAAAGCACCTGGGGAGACCCGGGGCCGACCCCTGGGGTTTTGGAGTCGAGGATATCGAGGATCCGAGGCTCGCTATACTCCAACTGAAAAAGAGATATTGGCAGCGTATGAAGGAGTTCGAGCTGCCTCAGAAGTGGTTGGTACTGAGACACAGCTCCTCTTAGCACCCCGACTACCAGTGCTGGGCTGGATGTTCAAAGGGAGGGTCTCCTCTACACATCACGCGACTGACGCCACGTGGAGTAAGTGGATCGCACTGATCACACAACGGGCTCGCATAGGAAACCCCAGTCGCCCAGGAATTTTAGAAGTAATCACGGACTGGCCAGAAGGCAAACATTTTGGAATGTCACCAGAGGAGGAGGTGGCACGTGCTGAAGAAGCCCCGCTGTATAATAAACTGCCAGAAAATGAGAGGCAATATGCCCTGTTCACTGACGGATCCTGTCGCATTGTGGGAAAGCATCGAAGGTGGAAAGCTGCTGTATGGAGTCCTACACGACAAGTTGCAGAAACTGCTGAAGGAGAGGGTGAATCGAGTCAGTTTGCAGAGGTGAAAGCCATCCAGCTAGCGTTAGATATTGCTGAAAGAGAAAAGTGGCCAGTGCTCTATCTCTATACTGACTCATGGATGGTGGCAAATGCCCTGTGGGGGTGGTTACAGCAATGGAAGCAGAGCAACTGGCAGCGCAGAGGTAAACCCATTTGGGCTGCCACGCTGTGGCAAGATATTGCGTCCCAGCTAGAGAATCTGGTTGTAAAAGTACGTCATGTAGATGCTCACGTACCCAAGAGTCGGGCCACTGAAGAACATCAAAACAACGAACAGGTGGATCAGGCTGCCAAGATTGAAGTGTCTCAGGTGGACCTGGACTGGCAACATAAGGGTGAGCTATTTATGGCTCGATGGGCCCATGATACTTCAGGCCATCAGGGAAGAGATGCAACATATAGATGGGCTCGAGATCGAGGGGTGGACCTGACCATGGACACTATCGCGCAGGTTATCCATGAATGTGAAACATGTGCTGCAATTAAGCAAGCCAAGCGGTTAAAGCCCCTGTGGTATGGAGGGCGATGGCTGAAATATAAATTTGGGGAAGCCTGGCAGATTGACTATATCACACTCCCACAAACTCGCCAAGGCAAGCGCTATGTGCTTACAATGGTGGAAGCAACCACCGGATGGCTGGAAACATATTCTGTACCCCATGCCACTGCCCGGAACACTATCCTGGGCCTTGAGAAGCAGGTCTTGTGGCGACATGGCACCCCAGAAAGAATTGAGTCAGACAATGGGACTCATTTCCGAAACAACCTCATAGACACCTGGGCCAAAGAGCACGGCATTGAGTGGGTGTATCATATCCCCTATCATGCACCAGCCTCTGGGAAAATTGAGCGATACAATGGACTGTTAAAGACTACATTGAGAGCAATGGGGGGCGGAACTTTCAAACATTGGGATACACATTTAGCAAAAGCCACCTGGTTAGTCAACACCAGAGGATCTGCCAATCGGAGTGGCCCTGCCCAATCAGAATTTTTACATACTGTAGAAGGGGATAAAGTCCCTGTAGTGCACATGAAGAACATGCTAGGGAAAACAGTCTGGGTTACTCCTGCCTCAGGCAAAGGTAAACCCATTCGTGGGATTGCTTTTGCTCAAGGGCCTGGGTGCACTTGGTGGGTGATGCGAAAAGATGGGGAAGTCCGATGTGTGCCTCAAGGGGATTTGATTTTAGGTGAAAATAGCCAGAATTAAACTGTATGATATTAGTTGCTATATAATCCTGCTACTGTATGTTATCATTACTATAATTGTTATATGCTATATCCATAGTACTATAGTAAGAATCACTTGGATCAAGCAAGAAAGAACTGTGATAAAACTGAGCAAAGCGCAGTAGAGGTGGATCCAGAACTGACTCCAGCATGCAACAATCTAACGGTGCACACCATCCTCCTGCTGCGTCAAATGTCATCTGCTCGTCACACCGCACTGAAGCCCAATTCTGCTCTACCGACTGAGAGGACTTTGCACCATCCCTCCTGCTCAGACAGACTGGTATGACAGATGGAGCCCAGAGTCAGAAACTAAATGAACTCAACAAACATTTTATGAACATAAAGAACTAAAGAACTGATATCTCTGTGTGTGTATACTTATATATATATATATATATCATTGTTCATATGTCTCAAAGGGATGGAAAGGTGGTGATGATTGATCAGAATGTAACTAAAGGTATGGGAACTGAGCATGACGTCAATGGTATAGAATAAGGGGTGGATACTGTCCTGGTTTCAGCTGGGATGTAGTTAACTGTCTTCCTAGTAGCTGGTACAGTGCTATGTTTTGAGTTCAGTATGTGAAGAATGTTGATAACACTGATGTTTTCAGTTGTTGCTCAGTAGTGTTTAGACTACAGTCAAGGATTTTTCAGCTTCTCATGCCCAGCCAGGGCACCTGACCCAAACTGGCCAACAGTGTATTCCATACCATGTGACGTCCCATCTAGTTTAGGAACTGGGAAGTGGGGGGGGGCAGGGTTTTTTCGCCGCTTGGGGACTGGCTGGGTGTCGGTCGGCGGGTGGTGAGCGATTGCCCTGTGCATCATTTGTACATTTCAATCCTTTTATTACTACTGTTGTCATTTTATTAGTGTTATCATTATCATTATTAGTCTCTTCTTTTCTGTTCTATTAAATCGTTCTTATCTCAACCCAGGAGTTTTACTTCTTTTCCTGATTTTCTCCCCCATCCCACTGGATGGGGGGGAAGTGAGTGAGCGGCTGCGTGGTGCTTAGTTGCTGGCTGGGGTTAAACCACGACAGCTTCTTTTCCCGATTTTCTCCCCCATCCCACTGGGTGTGGGGGGGTGAGTGAGCGGCTGCGTGGTGCTTAGTTGCTGGCTGGGGTTAAACCATGACACATACAAAGAAAAATCACATTAGAATTGATTTCTCGTTAATTGTACAGAGATTGGGAATGTAAAAAGGTAGGGAAGACCCTCCTCTTGAGTCACAAGGTTCAGAGGAGACCCCCTTGCTTTCTAAACTGTCGGAGTCTAGGTGCGGCTGGATCAACTCCTAGTCCAGACTCGGACAATGGTTTATATCTAAAGAGATTATGAGTATAATAGCAGCCTGAGATTCATTCACAGTCGAATAAAGTTCATGACAGTAATTTAAGCATGGATTTTGAAAAGCAATATTTGTAATATAGTTGCTATAGAATATTCAGGTTAGTACGCACACAGATGCATAAAGGCACTAAGAGATATACATATAAGTGAGTAAAAGAGGTAAACCTGTTAAAAATTCCCCTCAAGTTCAGTGAAAATATTCACATTGAATGCTTTGGTATCTTTCTCAGTGGGCGAAGGGTCGAGCCTCAAGGATTGGAGAGTATCAGCCCAAGTCTTGTTGGCTTTTGGCAACAGACCTCCGATCTTCGCAAACTGAAGAGTTTGTGAGCTGAGAGGCGTCCCACTCAGAGGGAGATGCTGGTCGCAGCCTGCTGCGGTCCAGGAGAGCTCAAAGGGTCTCAGTACCGCTGTTTATAGGTTGGGGGGATGATTGTCTTTAGTCATTAGCAAATTACTGGGATTCCAGTTGTGCTGGTACCATTACACATGAGTTGTGATTCAGATAAGGAAGGCTCCAGGGCTGTCAGAGAATGAGTTAAGATTCAGATACGGGATGCTCCAAGGCAGTTAGGAGAGGACTGAGATATGTCTCAAGGTTGTCAGGAGAGAACTAATTATCCCTACTCCCATCCCCCACATCTGCCGGGTAGCAGGAGCCCTTGAGACGGTCAGCATGACTACCTGTCTTCGCCGTGTAGAGAGTTCCTGGTACGGTCAAGGGACGCTTAACCGCCCAACTCATTACACTTATGCTAAGGCCTAGTGAGACTTCCTGAGTTCGTAGATCAGCCCAGAGAGGGGGAAGAAATGCACCACCACAATGGGATATTCCATACCATATGACATCATGCTCAGCAATAAAAGCTAAGAAAAGGAGGAGGAGTGGGGGGCATTTGTTATTAAGGCATTTGTCTTCTGAAGCAACTATTCTACGTGTACTGAGGCCCTATTTCCCAGGAAGTGGCTGGGCATTGCCTGCTGATGGGAAGTAGAGAATAAATCTTTTTGTTTTCCTTGGCTTCCATGCGTGGCCTTTGCTTTTCTTAATTAAACTGCCTTTATCTTGACCCACAAGTTTTTCATCTTATTTTCTACCCTTTGTCCCACTGAGGAGAGGGACTGATAGAGTGGCTTGGTGGGCACCTGATGGCTAGCCAAGGTTAACCCACCACATATGGCCAGCTTAAATTTTACTCTATGTCAAATTATCGAATAAAGCTACAGCACTGCACTGACCAGGAAAATGAGAGGTTGGACAGTAACATGTTTATAATCTAAATTATTCCTGTTTTTCAATTCTAAAGCTGCTGGCATTTTTCCATTTTACCTGTCAAATGTGTGTGTTCAAGACTTATCTGCAGATATATACAGTAACTGAAGAACTACTTTCATATATATATTGATTGGTTTGTTTATTGGGGGAAATTTCTACTAAACAAATATACAAAGCTGATAGAGTTTGGGAGTTGGTAAACTTAGCAACTCTTGACATTGTGTGCTGCATTCTTTGAGTGGCAGCTTGATTTAACTTCTACATATCACTACCTGATCTTTATATAGGAAGGAAGATACATGCCTTTGCTTGGAAATTTTCAACTTAATAATACTACAATATGGAATTCCTTGATGAAAAGTATATACTGCATATTAATTAGTTAATATATCAGCATCATGGGTCGGGGCTTGTCCTGGTTTCAGCTGGGATAGAGTTAACTGTCTTCCTAGTAGCTGGTACAGTGCTATGTTTTGAGTTCAGTATGCGAAGAATGTTGATAACACTGATGTTTTCAGTTGTTGCTCAGTAGTGTTTAGACTATAGTCAAGGATTTTTCAGCTTCTCATGCCCAGCCAGCGAGAAAGCTGGAGGGGCACAAGAAGTTGGCACAGGACACAGCCAGGGCACCTGACCCAAACTGGCCAATGGTGTATTCCATACCATGGGACGTCCCATCTAGTGTAGGAACTGGGAGGAGTGGGGGCGGGGGATCGCCGCTCAGGGGACTAGCTGGGTGTCAGTTGGCGGGTGGTGAGCAATTGCCCTGCGCATCATTTGTACATTCCAATCCTTTTATTACTACTGTTGTCATTTTATTAGTGTTATCATTATCATTATTAGTTTCTTCTTTTCTGTTCTATTAAACCGTTCTTATCTCAACCCACGAGTTTTACTTCTTTTTCACGATTTTCTCCCCCATCCCACTGGATGGGGGGGGAGTGAGTGAGCGGCTGTGTGGTGCTTAGTTGCTGGCTGGGGTTAAACCACGACAGGGCTTTTTTTTACCATGCCTAAAACCAGATTTCTGGTACACACTTGAATCAGTGATGCCTGATAGATAATATATTTGAAGGAAGATTCTAGCTCTTCAGGAACATAATATTGCTAGCTCCTGAACTTTGTGTCTGTGCCTGTGGATATATACTTAAACAGTATGCTTTGCTTTGTAGTAGAATACCACCTGATCTTCCTGAAAGCACTTTGCCTGGAAAATTTTCTAGTGAAATAGGAGAGCTGATTGGACAATAAATTTGTATTCTTTTTGAAGTGTGCTTTAAGGCTCCAGAAGAAAATCCCAAGAAAACTCTAAGATTTTGATCCATCTCATAATAGCTGTGTTTGCAGATATAAGCACAATGACAGACACCTCCAGTGCTTACCATTGTCTTAGATTAGTTCCTGCTTGTAAAAGTTGCAGAATTAAACGTCAATGACAAGGTTACTAAAATCTTGAAGGAGACAGCTAGTAGTTAAAGATGCTAATGAAGGTAAAGAGCTTGTTTGTGGTCATGTGTTTTACTGCTGGCTCCCATTTGATGCTTGTAACATCACTGAAAGAAGAACTACAAAGATGGGGATCTTTAAGATGCTTCCAGACCTGGCTCTTCTGGAGGAGAGTATGGGACCATGTCATATATTATTAACTTCAAACACTAAGATGTTTTATCCCAGTTGCCATAAAGTTGGGATTTAAGAAGAAAAAGGTTTTAACCCTGCTTCTAGATGCTAAGCTTTCTAGCAGATGCAGTTTGAGTATAAACCTGACATGTCTTTTGAGAGTCCTGCACTGCCCCTTGTTATCATTGTTATGCACTGGCAACCTTTGATTTTTCTTTTTGTATAGCAATTTTTAATGACGTAAAAAAAAAATTTGGTGATGCACCAAAATACTGTAGAATCACAGAACCATAGAATGGTTGGGGCTGGAAGGGACATTTAAAGATCAACTAGTCCAACCCCCCTGCAGGGACAGGGACATCTTTCACTAGATCAGGTTGCTCAAAGCCCCATCCAACCTGACCTTGAACACTTCCAATGATGAGGCATCCACAACTTCTCTGGGCAACCTGTTCCAGTATCTCAGCACCTTCATCATAAAGAATTTCTTCCTTATGTCCAATCTAAATCTACCCTCTTTCAGTTTAAAACCACTGCCCCTTGTCCTGTCACTACAGGCCTTGGTAAAAAGTCTCTCTCCATCTTTCTTAAAAGCCTCCTTTATATATTGAAAGGCCACAATAAGGTCTCCCTGGAGCCTTCTCTTCTCCAGGCTGAACAACCCCAACTCTTTCATAGAAGAGGTGCTCCAGCCCTCTAATCATTTTTGTGGTCCTCCTCTGGACTTGCTCCAACAGGTCCATGTCTTTCTTGTGCTGGGGACCCCAGACCTGGATGCTGTACTCCAGGTGGGGTCTCATGAGAGCAGAGTAGAGGGAGAGAATCACCCCCCTCGACCTGCTGGCTATGCTTCTTTTGATGCAGCCCAGGATATGATTGGCTTTCTGGGCTGCAAGTGTATATTGCTGGCTCGTATCCAATTTTTCATCCACCAATATCCCCAAGTCCTTCTCCACAGGTCTACTCTCAATACATTCATCCCCCAGTCTGTACTGATACTGGGGATTGCCCCAACCCAGGTGCAGGACCTTGCACTTGGCCTTGTTGAACTTTGTGAGGTTCCCATGGGCCCACTCCTCAGGGCTGTCAAGGTCCCTCTGGAAGGCATCCCTTCCCTCAAGCAAATCAGCTGCACCACTCAGCTTGGTGTCATCTGCAAACTTGCTGAGGGTGCATGCAATCCCACTGTCTATGTCGTTGATGAAGATATTAAATAGTATTGGTCCCAGTATGGACCCTTGAGGGACACCACTCGTTACTGGTTTCATTTAGATGTTGAGCCACTGACTGCAACACTTTGGACACGGCCATCCAGGCAATTCCTTATCCATCTAACAATCCATCCATCAAACCCATCTCTCCAATTTAGAGGTAAGAATGTTGTGGGACACTGTGGTGGGTTGACCTTGGCTGACCACCAGCTGCCTACCAATCCGCTCTATCACTCCCCCTCCTCCACAGGACAGGGGAAGAAAATAGCAGGAAAAGCTCATGGGCCAAGATAAGGACAGGGAGATAGAATAGAATAGAATAGAATAGATCGCTAAACAATTACCGTCATGGGCAAAATAGACTCAACTAAATTTAATTTATTGCCGATTAATAACAGAGTAGGATAGTGAGAAAAAAGAACAGATCTAAAAACACCTTCCCCCCATCCCTCCCTTCTTCCCAGGCTCAGCTTCACTCCTGACTCTTCTACCTCCTCCCCCAGAGCGGTGCAGGGCAGGTGGGGAGTGGGGATTGCAGTCAGTTCATAACAGTTCCTCTCTGATGCTTATTCCTCCACACACTCTTCCCCTGTTCCAGCGTGGGGTCCCTCCCGTGGGACACAGTCCTTCATGAACCTCTCCAATGTGGGTCCTTCCCACGGGCTACAGTTCTTCACAAACTGCTCCAGCATGGATCCTTTCCATGGGGTACAGTCCTCCAGGAACGGACTGCTCCAGCATGGGTCCCCCACGGGGTCACAGGACATTCCAGAAAACCTGCTCCAGCATGGGATCCTCTCCAAGGGCCATTGTTTTTGCCAGGAGCCTGCTCCACCCATGGGCTGCAGAGGGACAACCTGCATCACCATGCTCTTTACCATGGGCTGCAGAGGAATCTCTGCTCTAGTGGCTGGAGCACCTCCTCCTCATCCTTCTTCACTGTCCTTGGTGACTGCAGGGTTGTTTTCTCTCACATGTTCTCACTCCTCTCCCTGTCTGCAGTTTCTGTTGCGCAGCAACTTTTTTTTCCTTCTTAAATATGTTATCACAGAGGCGCTACCACCATCGCTGATTGGATTGGCCTTGGCCAGCAGCGGGTCCGTCTTGGAGCTGGCTGGAATTGGCTCTGTGGGACATAGGGGAAGCTTCCAGCAGCTTCTCACAGAAGCTACCCCTGTATCTCCCCCACTACCAAAACCTTGCCACACAAATACAGGTTTTTGCAGGAGGTAGAAATAAACGGACGCCTGTAAAGTTGAAAGCAGATGACAGACGACCCTTTATTGCTAAAACACACACATATTTATAATCACATATTCTGCAAAGTCATTGTGCACGCGCACAATCATAGAATATGATTGGTTATACCATCTCTGTACATGCGCATAAACATAAGGCATAATTGGTTAGACCATCTCTGTACACGCGCATAAACAAAAGGCATAATTGGTTATACCAACTAAAACATGCGAAACTTGTCTCAGTCTAATTGGTGAAGATAAACTGCTGAATTGCGGTTCTTTGTGCCAAGTTCCCTTTATCGTGGAATGCGTACTTGTGTTCTTCTAATTGGCTTTATTATCATCTTCTGTTCAAGGTCTTCTAAAGGCGTCTGGAATGCTCTTGTGACCGTTAGCTAAACATGTTCCTACAACTCCCCTTTTTTGTTTTTCGACAAATTAACACATGCTGTATTGCCTTTTGCAAAGATTTATGAACACAATTAATTAAACATGGTGAAAGCAACATTTTACCTAATAAAATACATAAGAATAAAAGAAACCCCAATTTTTAACAAAGATACAAACCAACTCCTAAGTCCCCATCCCGCAGCTAAATGCTCTAAGCCGAAATGACAGCTTTCTTAATTGCGTTAAAGCTCTTGCAGCTCCTTCTTGCCTCTGCAGTTGTTATCTTGTTTATTAATTGCTCCACTGTCCAAGTTCCTCATGTCCATTGTTTTTCTGGTGGTTCAAAAGTCCATTCGTACTGCAGCTGTCATGTACTCCGGCCCACTCATGCTAACCGCGGCCTACTTATGCTAACTCTAAATAATCAGGCTCAAAGAAATGTAACCCATTTTCCATGAAATCTCCCACAATTCCCCCTTTTTTGTTTTTGTGCAAGCCAAGTTACATGAAATGCTTTTGCAATCATACGTTCGACTATTTTTATAGTATATGGTACAATCATTACAACTGCTAATACTACAGTTAGAATAACTAAGCCATCCATAAGCAAATCTTTCAATCATCCCATAATTCCCAAACTTGCTAGCTATCCACTTAACCCTGTGTCAGTTATCGTGAGCCTTTTACTGTGAATCATATTGATATCAGGTGTTAGTAATGTAAGTCGTCCGAGGCTACATGGCCTCCCGTTAAGTTTCGATGGAATTCCACGCCCTCACGCTCTATCCCCGCAACTTAAAAACATCCCTGCGGGTAAAACAGCTGGAATAGAAAAAGAGCGTGATATTCTGGAATAGATATAGTTACACAAAGCTGTAGCATTTCTATATACAAGCAAAATAGATAGTTTCTTGATGCGTTATGTTCGCCAAGGTTACCCATCCATTCTGTTTTGGTTGTTGGATCATCCATTCTTCCCCTACATGTGTCACCCATAACAGCGAGAAGGAGTCCTTTTAGGTTCAGTGTTTTTCCAAGGATGTAACGACTGTCCAGGGTTTTACCCACTTTGCTGGTACCCACCTTGTTCCGTGATCTGTAACAACACAAGCATAAACTCTTCCCCAGGTTATTAGTTGAAATGGTCCTTCCCATACATTTTTCTCAACATTTTTAACCCTAACTTGAACATTGCTATTAATGTCAAACAAATCTCCTACCATGCCTTGCACATGTTTTACAATTGGTGGTACACTTTCGTCATCTGTCAATCTCAAGTAATTCAACACATATACAACTTTGTTCAATCGTTCGTGAGGAGTAGCCATCTGCTCTCCCCCTTTTTGTTTTTGCAGTTGGCATTTCAAAGTCTGATTCATACGTTCTACAATTGCCTGGCCTGTAGGGGAATGTCGTGTACCTGTGGTATGTACAATACCCCATTGACTAAAAAAATTTTGAGTTGTCTGTGCAATGTAGCATGGCCCATTGTCGGTTTTTATCTGAAGTGGAATGCCGTGTGCTGCAAAAGCATCGACTTGTTTCTCCTGTCCGCGCTGTTGCCCATACAGCTGCAGAAAAACAATCCACAGACACATGAACATATTTCAATTTACCAAACTCAGGTATGTGTGTTACATCCATTTGCCACAATTGTAAAGAATGCAAACCTCGTGGATTTACGGCTCCAGGTGAATTTGTTCCCACAAGTTGACACTCAGAACATGTCTGTGTAATGGCTTTTGCATCTCCAATGGTTATTCCAAATTGTTTTGCAAGTACCTTTGCTGATTGATGAAAAAAACATGTGAGATTCTAGCTTGTCCTAACTTATCTGGTGAAGGTCCCATCCATGCATGAGCTACCAACTGATCTACTGTTGCATTTCCTTGTGCTATTTCTCCTGGCAGATTCGTGTGTCTTCAAACATGACTTACAAAATAGGGGTGTAACCTGTCATTTAACAGGTACCACAATGTTCTAAACTGTTGGTATAAATCCTCTTGTTTACAGTGTTTCAAAATAGCTCTTTCCATTCGTTGTACTACCCCAACAACATAAAGCGAATCACAAATAATTGTATTGGTTTTGTGTGGCAAGGTTTTGGTAGCGGGGGGGGTTACAGGGGTGGCTTCTGTAAGAAGCTGCTGGAAGCTTCCCCTGTGTTTGAGAGAGAGCGAGCCCATACCAGCTGGCTCTAAGACGGACCTGCCGCCGGCCAAGGCCGAGCCAATCAGTGATAGTGGCAACACCTCTGTGATAACATTTTTAAGAAGGAAAAAAGTTGGGAGAGTGAGAAAACAGCCACCAGAGAGAGGAGTGAGAACATGTAAGAGAAACAAGCCTGTGGACACCAAGGTCAGTGAAGAAGGAGGGGGAGGAGATGCTCCAGGTACCGGAGCGAAGATTCCCCTGCAGCCCGTGGTGAAGACCCTGGTGAGGCAGGCTGTCCCCCTGCAGTCCAGGGAGGTCCACAGTGGAGCAGATCTCCACCTGCAGCCCTTGGAGGACTCCACGCTGGAGCAGGTGGGTTCCCGAAGGAGGCTGTGACCCCGTGGAAACCCTGCACTGGAGCAGGCTCCTGGCAGGACCTGCGGATCTGTGGAGAGAGGAGCCCATGGAGCAGGTTTTCTGGCAGGACTTGTGACCCCGTGGGGGACCCACACTGGAGCAGTGTGCTCCTGAAGGACTGCACACCGTGGAAAGGACCCATGCTGGAGCAGTTTGTGAAGAACTGCAGCCCGTGGGAATGGCCCACGTTGGAGAAGTTCGTGGAGGACTGTCTCCCGTGGGTGGGACCCCACGCTGGAGCAGGGGAAGAGTGTGATGAGCCCTCGCCCTGAGGAGGTGAAGCGGCAGAAAATAACATGTGATGACCGTAAACCCCATCCCTGTCCCCCTGTGCCGCTGGGGGGGCTTGGTGGAGAAATCCGGGAGTGAAGTTGTGCCCAGGAAGAAGGGAGGGGTGGAGGGAAGGTGTTCTGAGATTTCGTTTTATTTCTCATTACCTTACTCTGGTTGATTTTTAATAAATTGAGCTAATTTTTCCCTAAGCTGAGTCTGTTTTGCCCGTGACGGTAATTAGTGAATGATCTCTCCTGTCCTTATCTCGACCCGCAAGCTTTTTGTTATATTTTTCTCTCCCCTGTCCAGCTGAGGATGGGGGAGTGATAGAACAGCTTTGGTGGGCACCTGGCGTCCAGCCAGGGTCAACCCATCACAATAATATTTACAGAAACATTCGACCATAATTTAAACGCTTCAATTACAGCTTGCAACTCTACTTTTTGCACCGAGCCTTCACAATGAACCACGTGAGTCTTCCATTCGTTGCCTTCTCTCCATACTACACCGGCTTTTCCTGATTTGCCTCCTCCATCGGTAAATGCTGTAGGTCCTTTAACAGGGTGCTGACTAAGTTTAGGTATTGATTCTAGCCCTGTGTTTTTCCAAAAGGTGAACATTTGATGACTCAGGTAGTGAATACTTAGTTTCCCTGTGTAGCCCTCTATTGCAGTTTGAAGTGCTACAGAATTCTGCAAACCCCATTCGCAATAATCTTGTTGTAAGGGAATTAACAATTTCCCTGGTTCCTCACTGGCTATTTCAATTATACGTGATCTGCCTTTGATTATTAACAATGAAAACATTCCCAATCTGGTGGTAACTGTCTTTTTGGGCTGGAATGGTGCAAACACCCATTCTAAAATTCATAAAGGATCTTTTTCAGCTTCCAACCACTGCAATATAATAGCATACGGATATTGGTCATGATTTATTATGGCTAATTGAAGTTCAACATCTCCCACCCGTCGATCTCCGTATGCTGTTTCTAATTTTTTGGTTATCCCCTGTAAAGCTAATTCGGCTTCCTCTGTTAATGTTCGAGGGGAACGTAAATTGCCCTCTCCTGTCAACAATGTTAATAATGGTCTCATTTCCTCATTTGTAATGCCACAAATGTTTCTCACCCAATTTAGGTCTCCTACCAACTTTTGAACATCATTTGATGTCTTGATTTCTGTTCTCAATTGCAGTTTTTGTGGGAAAATAGCTGTTTGCGTAATTTTCCAACCCAAATAATTCCAGGGAGATTGACATTGAACCTTTTCTGGTGCAACCTGTAGCCCTACTTCTTTTAGCTTAATTGTTAACTCATTGATCAGTTCAGGTTTATTTAATTGGCTTCCAGCAAGCAATATATCATCCATGTAATGGTATATTATATACTGAGGCCATTTCTCTTGTACCGGTTTTAATGCTCAATCCACAAAAAGTTGACACATTGTTGGGGAATTTTTCATAGCTTGTGGCAATACCGTCCAATGATATCGTTTCATTGGTTCAGCTTTGTTAACAGATGGCACCGAAAAGGCGAATCGCATCGCATCCTGTTCATGCAAAGGAATGGTAAAGAAACAATCTTTTAAATTAATTATCAAAATGTCCCAGTCTCGCGGAATCATGCTCGGGGATGGCAACCCAGGCTGAAGGGCTCCCATGTCTTCCATAATCTCATTTATTTTTCTTAAATCATGTAAAAGTCTCCATTTTCCACTTTTCTTTGGGATTACCAACACAGGTGTATTCCAGGGACTTGTTGTTGGTCTAATATGTCCCTTTTCCAATTGTTCCTGTACCAGCTCCTGCAGCTTAGCGACCTTTTCCTGGGTTAGCGGCCACTGATCTACCCAAACCGGATCATCAGTTTTCCATTTTAATTTAAGGGTTGGTCGCTCTTCAATGGCCGCTCCACAAAATGCTTAGGATTGCTGACAATAGTACAACTCATCTGCCCTAATACATCCCGCCCCAACAAGTTAACTGGTACTGGAGCAATGTAGGGACGCACTGAGCAAACATAACCATCAGGATTTTTGCATTTTAATGTTACTGCACTTTGCATGGTGGTTGATGTTCCACCCACCCCCATGAGTCCATGGGCTGGATTGACCAGCTGCCAACTTGATGGCCAGTCTTTGCTTGAAATTATTGTCACATCTGCTCCTGCATCAACTAATACCTGACAGGTCCAGAATTTAGGTTGATTTTGAGGGTGTAAAAACTGAATTTGCAAAGTTGGCTTTCTTTGTCCAATGTCTAGAGCCCAGAAAATCTCCGGTTCTCCCATGGAACCAAAACCCTCTGTCCTCCTATGTCATTTTAGAGCATTGGGAACATGCGCTTGAAAAGGAACAAGTTGTGCAATTCGGCTTCCAGCTGGAATGTTAACCGGTGGCATAGGTCTCCATACCATAACTTGAATTTGTCCTGTGAAATCAGAGTCAATTACTCCTGGCAAAACAAACAATCCTTTCCTAGTTGTTGATGATCGTCCTACTAATAACGCACTCAGTCCAAACCCTAATGGTCCACATGCAGTTGTTGGAATACACTGCACGGCTGTATCAAAAAGCGTTGTTTCTACCGCTGTGTCCAGGTCCACTCCGGCACTGCCTGCTGTCCGGGCGGAGAGGCTTGCCAGGCAGCCTGAGCGGCTGGTGCTATTTGTGTCGTCGAGCGGTTCACCGGCGCGCTCTGCTGGCTGTTTCCCGCCATAGGTGGTAGTGGAGAGCTATTCTTATGATATTTAGAACGGCAAACACGAGCCGTGTGGCCACCCTTCTGGCATCTTGCACAAACCTGAACTGGCGTTACAGTTTGTTGTTGATACTGCAAATGATTTTGTCCCGGTTTCCCTTTAGCCAGACATTGTGCTTTTAAATGGCCGGGCTTTCCACAATTGTAACATTTTTTTATCCCCTCTAAGTGCAACCGCAAATGCTTCTGCTAATGCATTCATTTGGAATGATGTAGTTCCAATCTTGTTACATACCTCAACCATATCGACAAGGCTGGCATTTTTGGGTAGCGTCAGCAAAAGCTTTTTACAGTCAGCGTTTGCATTCTCTACTGCCAATTTTAGCACCAAAGCATTCTGGGCCTCCACACTCGATACTTGTTTAGTTAGTGCATCTCTTAGTCTGTCAATGAAGGACATGTACGATTCCTGGGGACCCTGCTTAATCTGCGTGAACGACATAACATTTTTACCTTCTTCTGGCAGAGTCATCATTGCTTTAAACGCCATTACTGAAGCAGTTCTCAAGGCTTCTATGGGAAACTTTGCCTGTATTCTTGGATCAGTAAATTTGCCAGTCCCAATAAGGTGAGCTATCCCTATTGTCTTCATGGGGTCACCATCGGGTCTATCCAAATTTTTTATAGCAACTTCTTCACACATTCCCTTCCATCTATCTCTCCACAGCATTTTCTGAGTTGGCTTTAATAGCATGCTGGCTAATTGATTGCAATCATACGGAGTCATAAGTTGAGCTCTGAAAATATTGTCGAGCAGCGCTTTGGTGTAAGGAGCCGTCAGCCCGTAATTATGGACTGACTTGCGCACTTCTTTTATCAAATCCCATGAAAAGGGATTCCATTCATTTGTATCATTTGCCCTCACTATAACAGGATAAGCATGAGGAACGACCACTCCCTCGCTTGCTGCTTTCTTATGTATTTCTCTCCAGGAATTTCTCATGTCACAGCCCAAATCTTCAGCTGCATTGTAACTTGGTGGGGGTTTTTCTTTTTCTAAAGAAATATCGTCTCGGGGAGGCTCTGGCCAATTATCATCCTTGTCAGGTAAAGGTGGATATAAACCTGTAGACGGCTTAATCGGGCGTATTTCTTTCTCAGGTTTTGGTGGTAGAATAGGTGGCGATGCCTTTTTTGGCTCCGGTGTATCTTTTACTGAACCATCCAGTAATGTCATTTTATGACAAGTAGAGTCAGAGGGACAATGCGAACAAGATGACTCATTGGTATCGTGTCTGTCCTCATCGCCATTTACCGACACCGATACTTTTGGATTCAAAATCGAATTTGCCTCCATTGACACCTTTCTTTCTGCCTGTAAGGATCTTATATTGTCAAAAAGCAACCGCCAAGTAATAACCAGGTCTTCAGCGTGTTGATCCCCTTTAGAGAACGCATCCCGTAATTTTGTTCCAATTTCCGCCCAAATATCAGGCTCAAATGCGGTAGCCGTTTCAACAGGATAGCCCTGAACTCGGCACCATTTCAATAACCCTCCCACGAAGGATTCAGTACATTTAATTCCTCTCTTAGAGAGTATATGCAGTAGGAGTCTGACTATAGCCCTTTCCTCCGAGGACAAGTTCTGCCCCATACTGCCCCTGGTTGCTCACCTTCCTTTCAGGTGTCTTCTCAGCCTAGGCTCAGCTTCCCTGCTTCGGTCCCACCGACAGCAGTACCTCCAACCAGGGCTTCTCCTGCCGCGTCTTCTGCGCTCTCAGGGCCACACTGGGGTCACCATTTGCAGGAGGTAGAAATAAACGGACGCCTGTAAAGTTGAAAGCAGATGACAGACGACCCTTTATTGCTAAAACACACACATATTCATAATCACATATTCTGCAAAGTCATTGTGCACGCGCACAATCATAGAATATGATTGGTTATACCATCTCTGTACACGTGCATAAACATAAGGCATAATTGGTTATACCAACTAAAACATGCGAAACTTGTCTCAGTCTAATTGGTGAAGATAAACTGCCGAATTGCGGTTCTTTGTGCCAAGTTCCCTTTATCGTGGAATGCGTACTTGTGTTCTTCTAATTGGCTTTATTATCATCTTCTGTTCAAGGTCTTCTAAAGGCGCCTGGAATGCTCTTGTGACCGTTAGCTAAACATGTTCCTACAGCTTGGTACCAATAGTTCAAAAATTCTTGAAATATAAGTTGCTAATAGAATGTGAGTCAAAATACAATACACCTATCTTACCAGTAAAGAAAGCTAATGGAAAGATTACTGTTTAGTCCAGGATCTTAGAGCAATAAATCAGATAGTACAAGATATACATCCTGTAGTTGCAAACTCGTATACATTATTAACTACCCTCACCAGTGAACAAAGCTGGTTTATAGTTTTAGATCTGAAAGATGCCTGTTTCTGCATCCCTTTGGACTCTAAAAGTCAGGAGCTTTTTGCTTTTGAGTGGGAAAATCCTGAAACAGGGCGAAAGACACAATATACTTGGACAGTTCTACCACAAGGCTTCAAGAATAGCCCAACTATTTTTGGAAATCAGCTGGCAAAGGAATTAGAGATTTGGAAAAAAGAAAATAGACAGGCAACTAACTGTATTACAGTATGTAGATGACATCTTAATTGCAACAGAAACTCGGGAAATTACTGTGTATGTACTACATATGGTAGCCACGGTTTTAGAACAAAAAGGGGGGCATTGGTTGTCCCTCAGCCATATGCTGAAACACCAAATGGTACTATTAGAACAATATGACATCAACCTCAAGACCACTTCAGTTGTAAATCCAGCAGCATTCCTCTCCACTGATTGAGTGGAGAGTTCACCAGAACATGATTGCTTACAAACAGTAGAAGAAATATATGCTAGCTTAAAGATCTTAAAGACGTTCCATTGGAAAATCCAAACTGGGAGTTATATACTGATGGCATCAGTTTTGTTCGCGATGGGAAGAGACTGTCAGGATACACTGTGATGACCTTAGATGGCATAGTAAATGCACGAGCCTTATCTCCCAAAACATCAGCCCAAAAGGCAGAACTAATAGCCTTAACTCGAGCATTGGAACTGAGTGAAGGGAAAAAGGTTACTATTTGGACAGATTCTAAGTATGCTTTTGGAGTTGTACACACCCATGGAGCCATCTGGAAAAAAAAGAGGACTACTATCAGCACAAGGAACTGAAATCAAGCATGCTGCACAAATACAAGAACTATTAGAGAGTATTCAAAAACTGAGAGCAGTAGCAATAATGCATTGCAAAGCCCACCAAACAGGAAAGACCCCACGAGAAATAGGTAATCAATTGGCAGATAAAGCTGCCAAAGAGGCTGCAGAAACAGGCATCATGGCATTATTACCAGAAAAAGAAATAACTTTACTGGAAACACCACCTAAATATGATAGTAAAGATGTTAAATTAATAAAAGCCTTAAAGGCACAAGAACAAACGGATGGGTGGGCTGTTATACCCACAGGGCAAATAATAATCCTACCCTCATTAATGAGAGAAATTGCTAAATGAGAACATAATAAAGTACATTGGGGAACTGAAAATTTAGTAAAACATCTTCAAAAGATAGTTATAAGCCGAGCAATGACAGAAATTATCAAATCCATCATGGGAAAATGTGAAATTTGTTGTAAAAATAACCCAAATAAAAGCAATAAGTTAATTTTTGGGGTTACAAAAGGAGGAAATTCCCCAGGTGACTATTAGCAAATTGATTTTACAGAACTACCTAGAAAAGGGGGATATAGATACATCCTTGTTCTGATTGATACTTCTACTGGATGGCCAGAAGCTTTTCCCTGTCGCACCAATAAAGCTAGAGAAGTAACTAAAATCTTGTTAAAAGAAATTATCCTGAGGTTTGGTGTTCCTTTAGGAATGTCCTCAGACAGAGGACCACATTTCGTTGCTGAAGTTATAAAACAATTAAGTAAAAATTTAGCCATAACATGGGATATCCATACTCCTTATAGGCCACAGTAAAGTGGAAAGGTAGAAAGAATGAATTATACACTTAAATTGCAGATTGGGAAAATATGTCAGGAAACATCAATGACTTGGATACAGGCACTACCTTTAGCGCTATTAAGAATCAGAATACAACCTCATGGTAAAAACAGTTTGAGCCCTGTCCTGGTTTCAGCTGGGATATAGTTAACTGTCTTCCTAGTAGCTGGTACAGTGCTATGTTTTGAGTTCAGTATGTGAAGAATGTTGATAACACACCGATGTTTTCAGTTGTTGCTAAGTAGTGTTTAGACCATAGTCAAGGATTTTTCAGCTTCTCATGCCCAGCCAGGGCACCTGACCCAAAGTGGCCAACAGTGTATTCCATACCATGTGACGTCCCATCTAGTTTAGGAACTGGGAAGTGGGGGGCAGGGATTCGCCGCTCGGGGACTGGCTGGGTGTCGGTCGGTGGGTGGTGAGCAGTTGCCCTGCACATCATTTGTACATTTCAATCCTTTTATTACTACTGTTGTCATTTTATTAGTGTTATCATTATCATTATTAGTTTCTTCTTTTCTGTTCTATTAAACCGTTCTTATCTCAACCCAGGAGTTTTACTTCTTTTTCCTGATTTTCTCCCCCATCCCACTGGGTGGGGGGGAGTGAGTGAGCGGCTGCGTGGTGCTTAGTTGCTGGCTGGGGTTAAACCACGACAGTCCTTTTGGCGCCCAACGTGGGGCACGAAGGGTTGAGATAACGACAAACCTGACGACAGCTTGTTAAAACAAATTTGTTCTAAGCATTCATTATGTTGATTTATGTATTCTTAGAGTTGTTGCTCTGGTTTTTAAGGCTCTGTTATGTATCACCTCGCTTGCTGTATGTAGTTCCTCTTCTACTGCTTATCATCCGTGGGAGGTGGATTAAGGTTTTCGCTTTGATGTATGGTATAACTCTGGTTTATGGTATGATAAAGTCATCGGCTGTGGGATTAATCCGGTATTTGCACTTAGCATTGTCACCTTTACACTGCGGGAGCCATCTGTGGGAAACTATTAATAATTATACCATTTACCTTTCCTCCATGGAAAACCAGTCTGTGGGTGGGGTACCTTTCTTCCCCTCTCCTTTCTCCTTCGGTCCAGTTACAATGGTGTTTGAGAATTTTGAAAAATTTGAATGCTCCTGGGATGTTGGGACTAGCACGGTCCTAGCCCTACTGCAAGGAATTAGCATACTTCTGAATGTGGTTCAGCTCTCGTTTAAGGTTAAACAACTATTTAAGAAGATCACCCAGAGATCCGCCCCAAGGCTGGATAATTATGAGTGGCAGGGTGTGTGGGGTAGTATGGGCAAGTACCTAGAAAAGTGGGCACCTCCAATGTTTTGGAAATTCACCCCTGAACAAGTGCAGGATCCAGAAGAACTAGTAAAATATTTGGAAAAGGTATGCTGTCACCCCGGCAGCTCCAGAGAGATACAAATCACTGCAACGTGCTGGGGCCTGGCCCATGCCTATCGAGCCCTGTTTGACACCACTCAGTACCCTCAAGGGGAAGAGAAAGTCTCTGGACCTAACAACAAAATGGTGAGCACCGCGGCCACCCAAACCTTGGCAACGGGCGCTGCGGCCCCTCCAGCCCCGGCAAGGAGCATTGCAGGCACCCAGACCTTGGCGACAGGCACCGTGACCCCTCCAGCCCCGGCGACGAGAACTCAGGCTACCCAAACCTCAGCAACAGGCACTGCAGCCCCTCCAGCCCCGGCAATGAGCACAGCAGCCACCCAAACCTCAACAACAGGCACTGCAGTCCCTCCAGCCCCAGTGACGAGCACTGCTGCTACCCAAACCTCGGCGACAGACACTGCAGTTATCCAAAACCCGGTGAGCGATACTGCAACTGAACCAGCGGCCCAACCTGCACCAGCATCAGTTGCCCCCGTACAGAAAAAGAAATATACAAAAAAATCAGTTCGCTTAGCGAAGGGTGAAGATGAACCAGGGTCATCACGGGAACCGGAGGAAGAGGCAGAACCAGAGGTAATAACCCGGTCCCTATCCTTGAGTGAGCTGCGGGATATGCGAAAAGATTTTGGCCGCCGTATAGGTGAGCATATTATCACCTGGCTCCTCCAATGCTGGGACAATGGGGCTAATAGCTTGGAATTAGAAGGTAGGGAAGCCAAGCAGCTGGGATCGCTTGCCAGGGAAGGTGGCATTGACAAGGCAATTGGAAGAGGGACACAAGCCCTCAGCCTCTGGAGGCAACTCCTGTCAAGTGTGAAGGAAAGGTACCCCTTTAAGGAAGATGTTATATGTCAATCAAGCAAGTGGTCAACCATGGAAAGAGGTATTCAATATCTGAGGGAATTAGCTGTGCTAGAGATGATTCATCATGACCCGGACAACCCACAATTACCCAAAGATCCAGACGAAGTCCAATGCACACGACCCATGTGGCGGAAGTTTGTACGGAGCGCACCATCATCCTATGCCAACGCATTGGCAATAATGGCCTGGAAAGATGAAGAGGCACCGACAGTGGAGGAAGTGGCTCGCCAACTCCGTCAATACGAAGAAAATCTCTCCTCCTCCCTACAAGCCTGCATTGCGGCTGTGGAGAAGCTGTCCGAGGATTTCCAGCAATTCAAAGACGATATGTCCTACTCCACACTTGTAAGGACCAATGTCTCAGCTATTAGGAGTGAGCGTTCCTCTGCCCAAGAGAGAGAATATAGAAGGTACACACCGCAAGGTGCCCTGTGGTTTTACCTATGTGACCAGGGAGAGGACATGAGGAAATGGGACAGAAAACCTACCTCGGTCCTAAATGCACGGGTACGTGAACTGCGAGGAAAAACCACCACAAAAGGGGATTCTACCAGGAAAAATGCTGCTCCAGTTTCCAAACAGAGTAGAAGGGCTGATTTTATTTCCGATCCTCTTGAAGGGACTTCTGAGCCAATTTTACGAGAAGTGAATACTGGATACTCTGACCAGAATTAGAGGGGCCCTGCCTCCAGCCAGGTGGAGGAAAGGGATAACCGGGTCTATTGGACTGTGTGGATCCGATGGCCAGGCACATCAGACCCACAGGAGTATAAGGCTCTAGTAGACACCGGCGCACTTTGCACTCTAATGCCATCAAGTTATAAAGGGGCAGAACCCATTTGTATTTCTGGTGTGACAGGGGGATCCCAAGAGTTAACTGTATTGGAAGCTGAAGTAAGCCTAATTTCAATACAAACTTTAGTCAAAGGCAGCCAATTGGTATGCCACAATCGACATTGCTAATGTGTTTTTCTCAATCCCTCTGGCAGCAGAGTGTCGTCCACAATTTGCCTTTACTTGGAGGGGTGTCAGTACACTTGGAATCGATTGCCCCAGGGGTGGAAACACAGCCCCACCATTTGCCATGGACTAATCCAGACTGCACTGGAAAAAGGTGAAGCTCCAGAACACCTGCAATACATTGATGACATAATCATATGGGGCAACACGGCAGAAGAAGTCTTTGAGAAAGGGAAGAAAACAATCCAAACCCTTCTGAAAGCCGGTTTTGCCATAAAAGAAAGTAAGGTCAAGGGACCTGCACAGGAGATCCAGTCTTTGGGAATAAAATGGCAAGATGGACGTCATCAGATCCCAGTGGATATGATTAACAAAATAGCAGCTATGTCTCCCCTGACTAATAAAAAGGAAACACAGGCCTTCTTAGGTGTCGTGGGGTTTTGGAGAATGCATATTCCAAATTACAGTTTGATTGTAAGCCCTCTCTATCAAGTGACCCGGAAGAAGAATGATTTTAAATGGGGCCCTGAGCAACAACAAGCCTTTGAACAAATTAAACAGGAGATTGTTCATGCAGTAGCCCTTGGACCAGTCCGGACAGGACAAGATGTTAAAAATGTGCTCTCTACTGCAGCTGGGGAGAATGGCCCTACCTGGAGCCTCTGGCAGAAAGCACCTGGGGAGACCCGAGGCCGACCCCTGGGGTTTTGGAGTCGAGGATATCGAGGATCCGAGGCTCGCTATACTCCAACTGAAAAAGAGATATTGGCAGCGTATGAAGGAGTTCGAGCTGCCTCAGAAGTGGTTGGTACTGAGACACAGCTCCTCTTAGCACTCCGACTACCAGTGCTGGGCTGGATGTTCAAAGGGAGGGTCTCCTCTACACATCACGCGACTGATGCCACATGGAGTAAGTGGATTGTACTGATCACACAACAGGGTCGCATAGGAAACACCAGTCGCCCAGGAATTGTGGAAGTGATCACAGACTGGCCAGAAGGCAAAGATTTTGGAATGTCGCCAGAGGAGGAGGTGGCATGTGCTGAAGAGGCCCCGCTGTATAATAAACTGCCAGAAAATGAGAAGCAATAGGCCCTGTTCACTGACGGATCCTGTCGCATTGTGGGAAAGCATCGAAGGTGGAAAGCTGCTGTATGGAGTCCTACACGACAAGTTGCAGAAACTGCTGAAGGAGAAGGTGAATCAAGTCAGTTTGCAGAGGTGAAGGCCATCCAGCTAGCTTTAGATATTGCTGAAAGAGAAAAGTGGCCAGTGCTCTCAAGCCCTTGTGGTATGGAGGGTGATGGCTGAAATATAAATTTGGGGAAGCCTGGCAGATTGACTATATCACACTCCCACAAACTCGCCAAGGCAAGCGCTATGTGCTGACAATGGTGGAAGCAACCACCGGATGGCTGGAAACATACCCTGTGTCCCACACCACTGCCCGGAACACTATCCTGGGCCTTGAGAAGCAGGTCTTGTGGCGACATGGCACCCCAGAAAGAATTGAGTCAGACAACGGGACTCATTTCCGAAACAACCTCATAGACACCTGGGCCAAAGAGCATGGCATTGAGTGGGTGTATCATATCCCCTATCATGCACCAGCCTCTGGGAAAATTGAGCGATACAATGGACTGTTAAAGACTACATTGAGAGCAATGGGGGGCGGAACTTTCAAACATTGGGATACACATTTAGCAAAAGCCACCTAGTTAGTCAACACCAGAGGATCTGCCAATCGGGGTGGCCCTGCCCAGTCAGAATTTTTACATAATGTAGAAGGGGATAAAGTCCCTGTAGTGCACATGAAAAACATGTTAGGGAAGACAGTCTGGGTTACTCCTGCCTCAGGCAAAGGTAAACCCATTTGTGGGACTGCTTTTGCTCAAGGGCCTGGGTGCACTCGGTGGGTGATGCGAAAAGATGGGGAAGTCAGATGTGTGCCTCAAGGGGATCTGATTTTAGGTGAAAATAGCCAGAATTAAACTGTATGATATTAGTTGCTATATAACCCTGCCACTGTATGTTATCATTACTATAATTGTTATATGCTATATCCATAATACTATAGTAAGAATCACTTGGATCAAGCAAGAAAGAACTGTGATAAAACTGAGCAAAGCGCAGTAGTGATGGAACCAGAACTGACTCCAGCATGCAACAATCCAACGGTGCACACCATCGTCCTGCTGCGTCTAATGTCACCTGCTCATCACACCGCACTGAAGCCCAATTCTGCTCTACCGACTGGGAGGACTTTGCACCATCCCTCCTGCCCAGAAAGACTGGTATGACAGATGGAGCCCAGAGTCGGGAACTAAATGAACTCAACAAACATTTTATGAACATAACTCATGAACTAAAGGAATGATATCTCTGTGTGTGTATACATATATATATATATATCATTGTTCATATGTCTCAAAGGGATGGAAATGTGATGATGATTGATCAGGATGTAGCTAATGTAACTGGAGGTATGGGAACTGAGCATGACGTCAGTGGTCTAGAATAAGGGGTGGATACTGTCCTGGTTTCAGCTGGGATAGAGTTAACTGTCTTCCTAGTAGCTGGTACAGTGCTATGTTTTGAGTTCAGTATGCGAAGAATGTTGATAACATACTGATGTTTTCAGTTGTTGCTAAGTAGTGTTTAGACTATAGTCAAGGATTTTTCAGCTTCTCATGCCCAGCCAGTGAGAAAGCTGGAGGGGCACAAGAAGTTGGGAGGGGACACAGCCAGGGCAGCTGACCCAAAGTGGCCAACAGGGTATTCCATACCATGTGACGTCCCATCTAGTATAGGACCTGGGAAGTGGGGGCAGGGAATCGCCGCTCGGGGACTAGCTGGGTGTCAGTTGGCGGGTGGTGAGCAATTGCCCTGCACATCATTTGTACATTCCAATCCTTTTATTATTACTGTTGTCATTTTATTTGTGTTATCATTATTAGTTTCTTCCTTTCTGTTCCATTAAACCGTTCTTATCTCAACCCATGAGTTTTACTTCTTTTTCCCGATTTTCTCCCCCGTCCCACTGGGTGGGGGGGAGTGAGTGAGTGGCTGTGTGGTGCTTGGTTGCTGGCTGGGGTTAAACCGCGACATGCATTCTCTTCAAATGTCCCTATGTGATAGCTTTTTCATTCTCAATGTGCTGCTTCCTCCTCATTTATCTCTTCTCCTTCAAATTCAGACTCTTGATCTGTGGGATTGGGTTGTCTGAGTGGTGTCGCCAGGTCATGATATGGCTTCACGTGTTTAGCTGGAATCCACTTGGTTCCTGTGGGAAGAAGAACGCAAGCATACCCTTGCCCCCAAGTGATTAGTTCCACAGGTCCATTCCAACCAGGTCCACTAAAAGGATCTTTATATAGTACTTTAGGTCTGTGTGAAATAGAATCAGGAGTTTTAAAATGCCGATCTATCGCTGTGCTGGCCATTAAGTCTGGTGAGTGATTTAAAAAATTCAAAGTAAACATAGCATTATCTAGCTGTTCTTGTGGTGGCATATTCCCCCTTTTTTGTTTATGTAACATGGACTTTAAAGCATGATGCGCATGCTCAATTACTGCTTGTCCAGTAGGTGAATGTGGAATTCCTGTCACATGGGATACCTGCCACTGTTGCAAAAATAATTGAGTAGATTTAGCTACATACCCTGGACCGTTGTCAGCTTTAATGGTTTGAGGAACCCCCATAATTGCAAAGCATCGTGACCAATGTCGTTGAACATCGCGTGCCCTTTCTCCAGAATGAGCAGTAGCACAAATATAAGAGGAAAAGGTATCAACAGAAACATGCACAAATTTCAGGGAGCCAAAGGCAGATACATGTGTAACATCACTTTGCCAAATGGCATTAGAATGTAAACCACGTGGGTTAACTCCAATGCTCACTGCATCAGAAGCAACTCTTTGACACTCTGGACAAGAACAAATTATATTTGTCAAATTAAACATCTTTTGCAATGCTGCAGCATTTTGGTGAAAAAAGGAATGAGAGGACACAGCAGAGTGGAATTGCACTGTGCCAACAGTAAAAGAGTCAGCCACGGCATTGCCTTTAGTCAAAGGTCCTGGCAGCACAGCGTGCGACCTAATGTGACAAATAAACAAAGGATAAGCTCTTTTATTTAAAAGAGTTTGCAATTCCAAAAATTTGTTGGGTAAGTCTTCATCATTTATCTCCTTTAAGTAAGATCCTGGTAATCGCTGTACAACACGTACGACATATTCTGAATCAGAAACAATATTGAGTGGTTCCGATGGAAATAAAGCTAAAGCGTGTAAAACAGCCTGTAATTCCACACGCTGTGTGGATCCTTGTAACAGAACAACAGGTGTGTGCCATAGTCCATTATCTAGCCAGGCAACTACACCTTGTCCAGTTTTTCCAGAGCCATCCACAAAAACTGTACGAGCATTAACAATAGGAGTATCTGATACTATCGTCTGTGGTTTGATGTTTAGTGTGTGAAGGTTTTGCAGTAACTTACATTTAGGCAGTGAGAAAGAGATTTTGTTCGTGAAGTCGGCCAATGGGATTTGCAGTGATTGTGATTGAACAAAAAGGTAATCAAAATCTTGTTTTGAAAAAGGAAGATACAAGGTATCGGGATCAAAACCAATGAGACGCTGAGTGCATGACTGTGCTTTTTGTACCACAGTCACAATCATTTCTAAAGGCTGTGTAATAGTTTTCTTTAAAGTGTGAGAGAGAAACGCCCATTCCAAATATAAAATTTTCTGAGCAACTTTATCATGTTGCCCTATAATAGCAAATGGTTGTTTTGGACCTTGTATGACATACACATCAACAGGTAAAGTTAAGTCCCTTCTATAGGCTTGTAATGTAGATATCTTTTGTGAAACTAAATTTAACTCTTCCTTGGCAGCTGGAGTTAAGATCCATGGTGATGTTAAATCAGGATCACCTCTCAGAATGTTAAAGAGATTACTTAATTCCTCTGTGGTTATACCTAACATGGGTCGTACCCAGTTTATTGTTCCTAATAATTTTTGAGCATCGTTCAGAGTTTGTATATCTGTCTGCAACTTTAATGATTGAGGCTGTACTGTTCTTTCTGTAAGAATCCAACCTAAATATTTCCAGGGCGGCATCTTTTGAATTTTTTCTGTAGCAATTTGAAGTCCAAAGGTGTGCAAAGAATTTACAAGATGTTGCACAACACTTTCCAAATACTGTGTTGTTTCTGTTGCAATTAAAATATCATCCATATAATGATATAGCATTTGGAAATGCATCTCGGCTCGGTTGAATAGCCGCAGCAACTACTATCTGACATATAGTAGGACTATTCATCGTGCCCTGAGGTAGCACTGTCCAGTGATAACGCTGCATAGGCTCGGCGTTATTTACACTAGGCACTGAAAGGCAAAATGTGCACAATCATCAGGATGTAAAGGAATCGTGAAGAAGCAGTCTTTTAAATCAATTACTTGTAATTACCACTCTTTAAGGATCATTGCAGGATTTGGCGTTCCCGGCTGGGTAATCCCCATAGGTTGTAACACTGCATTTATAGCTTGTAAATCCTGTAATAATCTCCATTTTCCTGACTTTTTTGGAATAACAAAAATCGGTGTATTCCATGGACTAGTCGAAGTGACAATGTGTCCTTGCTGCAACTGCTCTTGAATTACTTTATGTGCTTGTATCAATTTGTCCCCTTTTAACAGCCACTGATTGACCCAAACAGGCGCAGAGGTTAGCCACGTAAGTTTGAGGAGGGGTTTTACATCAGTGACCCTTAGGATAAATTTGAATTGACTGTGCTTAGGGTAATGTGCCATTGTTTCAATAAATCTCTGCCCCACAAATTTACAGATGAGTCAAGTACATAAGGCTGAATCCATGCTTCATGCTTCTCAGGCCCCTTTACTGACAAAATTTTGGCACTTTGCATGGGCTGTCAAGTGCCTCCTATACCAACAATTGTAGAAAGAGCTATTTGCAATGGCCACGAAGTTGGCCAGTCCTTTTTTGATATTATAGAAATGTCTGCTCCGGTATCTAGCAATCCCGAAAACCATCTACCCTCAATTTGCAATTTTAAAATCGGCTGTTGCTGTGTTATTTCCTGTGACCACAATACAAAAGGTCTCCCGGTGCTACCAAAGCTACCGTCGCCTTGATTATTTTGCATGTTTTGAGGTACCCAACAAGGAAGCAATATTAATTCAGCTATTTTTGTGTTTGCCGGAATTGTACATGTAATTTGCATTGAAGCTAGCATGGTTTTAATTTCCCCTTGATAATCTGAATCAATAACTCCAGGGTATACAATTATTCCCTGTGTCGTAGCACTAGATTGTCCAATTATTAATCCTAACATGCCATCATCAAAGGTCCGAATATTGCAGTCCCCACAATATAAATCCTCTGTTCTTTTATTGAGAGGTCGGCTGCTGTTGCCAAATGCAGCCCGGCACTCCCTGTAGTTGCGGGCTGGAGGTCATAGATGGTTCTTGCATGCTGCCTGTTTGTGTAGCAGTCCCATAGGTTAGTGGTGCCTCCACTGAATTCCAGACCCTGTTGGTTTGCGGGGCACCGGGTCTCACACCCCTCCTGTAGTTTCCTTGGAAGAGATTACCTTCTTTGTCAAATATTGATTTGTGTTGATTCGCCCAATGATATCCTTTACTACTGTCGTGGTTTAACCCCAGCCAGCAACTAAGCACCACGCAGCCGCTCACTCACTCCCCCCGCACCCAGTGGGATGGGGGAGAAAATCGGGAAAAGAAGCAAAACTCTGTATTGGGTCTGGCTGAGATGGAGTTAATACTCCCCATAGCAGCCCTCATAGCACTGTGCTCTGCATCAGTAGCTAGAAAGGTGTTGATAGCACACCAGTGTTTTGGCTACAGCTGAGCAGTGCTGGCACAGCATCAAGGCTGTCTCTCCAACATTTTTGCCCCCCCCCTCAATGGCAGGCTGGGGCAGGGCAAGATCTTGGGAGGGGACATAACCAGGACAGCTGACCTAAACTAACCAAACAGATATTCCATACCATATGACGTCAGCTCAGATATAAAAGCTAAGTAAAGGGAGACGGAAGAGGGGGGGCATTTTGTCTTCCGGAGCAACCACTACGCGTACTGAAGCCCTGCTTCCCGAGAAGTGGCTAGACATCGCCTGCTGATGGGAAGTAGAGAATAACATCATTTGTTTTTTTTCTTTGCTTTCGCGCGCGCAACCTTTGCTATCACTTTATTAAACTGTCCTTATCTTGACCCACGAGCCTTTTGTTATATTTTCTCCCCCCCGTCCAGCTGAGGAGGGGGAGTGATAGAGCGGCTTTGGTGGGCACCTGGCATCCAACCAGGGTCAACCCACCACAGTCCTTTTTGGCGCCCAATGTGGGGCTCGACAACGGCAGTTTTGCATTAAGTGTTCTATAGCTAGTTATTAAGTGGCAAGCTCCTGTGCAGGTCACGGAGCTTGTTAGCTGCTTGCTTATCTCTAGCTTGCTGAGTTTGGGAACATGTTAATGCAAATCATGGCTGCGTGCTTTGTCCTGGCACTGATAGCTTTGTTTTGCTGTGGGAGCTATCTTGTGGGGAGAATGAAGGAACACGGGAACGTGCTAATACAAATAATGTCTATGTGCTTTGTCCTGGCACTGATGGCTTTGCTGTGTTGTGGGAGCTATCTTGTGGAGGAGATGAGGGAACACATCTCCCTCTCCCTACCAGGCATTGATGTGAATGGTTTTATTATGCAGGCTCCCGAGGTCCTTGTTCACCCTTATGTAAGCTGTTTAATACTAATAATTAATACTGGTGGCATATTATGGGTATTGTGGAATCTGGTCTCGTCCTGGTATAAGAGAAGGCAAGTTTTAGGTGAGGCAATACTTAAATGTGCCCTCAAGCGACCGGTGCCTGGGTGGCAGGGTATATGGAAGGATTTGGGCAGATTCCTAGGACGGTTATCACCTCCCATAATCTGGGATTTTACATCTGAACAGGCAAGTAACCCTGGCAAACTGACACGCCACCTGATAGAAGGGTGCCTTGCCTATCCCAATGAAAACCAGCAGCTTCTCGCACTGTACTGGGGCCTGGCCTATGCCTACCGAGCCATAGTTCAACACTCTCAGAGGACCATGGTTGAGGCAGGGACCCAGACTGCATCTGAGGACACCATGCTCGAGATAGGGACCCAAACAACAACAACTACAGTAATTGCCCCAGTAGTGAAAAGGAAGCAGTGGACAAGGAGATCAACGGGTCCATACCATCGATTAGTGAGAGAAGAAGAAGAAGAGGAAAGGCTTGATCTAGAAGCTGGTCCTTCGGTAAGGAAATTGGAGGAAGGAGTGAGGGAACTTAAACAGGAAGCAGAAACTACCCGGTCCCTGACGTCCTCAGAACTTCGGGACTTGCGGAAAGATTACAGCCGCCAGCCAGGTGAGCGGATTGCTGCCTGGCTGCTCCGATGCTGGGATAACGGGGCTGATAGTCAGCAACTGGAAGGCAAGGAAGCCCAACAGCTGGGATCCCTCGCTAGAAACCGGGGAATTGAAAGAGGAATTGGAAAAGAGGCAGCAGTTTGCAGTCTCTGGAGCCAGCTTCTCTCAAGTGTGAGGGCAAGATATCCATTCAAGGAAGATCTTGTCAATTCCTCAGAAAAGTGGACTACCACAGATGAAGGCATCCAGTACCTGAGAGAGTTAGCAGTGGTGGAAGTCATCTACAGTGATCTAGATGATGAGGAAGTCTCCAAAGATCCAGAGGATGTCCTGTGCACACGGGCCATGTGGCGAAAGGTGATTCAAGGTGCCCCAGCATCGTATTCTAACAGCTTGGCAGCAATGTATTGTCCAGATATGGAAACACCAACTGTGGAGAAAGTGTCGTCTTGGCTCCAAAACTTTGAGGAAAATCTCTGTGTTTCCTCATCCCTACAGGACAGTGCCTTGGCTGTTAGGGATGCTCCAAGAAATCAGTCCTCTCCTGCCCCAGTCAGAGGGAAAGGGAGCCTAAGGCGTATGCCACGTGGTACACTCTGGTTCTTCCTGCGTGACCAAGGGGAGGACATGAGGAAGCGGGATGGTGAACCCACCTTTAAGCTGGAAGCCCGTGTACGTGAACTGAGAGGGAAGACAGCTGTTAAGAAGGGGTCACCCAAGAAGAAGGCTGTCAGTGTAGTTGCTGTAGAGGCCCAAGAAAGCAATTGGCGATCCTCCAGGCATAGAAGAACTGAAACCACCTCCCTCGATTCTGGTGAGGGGACTTCTGGTATGGCACCGCAAGGATCGGACAGTGAATATTCTGATGAGGAACAGCAATAGAGGGTCCCTGCCTTCGGCCAGGAGGAGGAAAGGGATGACCGGATATACTGGACTGTGTGGATTCGATGGCCTGGCACATCAGACCCACAGAAGTATAAGGCTTTGGTAGACACTGGTGCACAGTGTACACTGATGCCATCAGGATACAGGGGCACGGAACCCATCTGGATCTCTGGAGTGACAGGGGGATGCCAAGAATTGACTATACTGGAGGCTGAAGTGAGCTTGACAGGGGACAAGTGGGAAAAGCACCCCATTGTGACCGGCCCAGAGGCCCCTTGTATCCTTGGCATAGACTACCTCAAGAGAGGGTATTTCAAGGACCCAAAGGGGTACCAATGGGCTTTTGGTGTAGCCACTGTAAATGCAGAGAAGATCAAACAGCTATCTACTCTGCCTGGCCTCTCGGAAGATCCCTTCATTGTGGGATTGTTGCAAGTTGAAGAACAGCAGGTGCCAATCGCTACCAGGACGGTGCACCGGCGGCAATATCGGACAAACCGAGACTCCCTGGCTCCCATCCATGAGCTGATTCATCACCTAGAGAGCCAAGGAGTCATCAGCAAGACTCATTCACCCTTTAATAGTCCTATATGGCCAGTGCAAAAGTCTGATGGAGGGTGGAGGTTAACAGTAGATTATCGCGGCCTGAATGAAGTGACACCGCCACTGAGTGCTGCTGTACCAGACATGTTAGAGCTCCAATATGAACTGGCATCAAAGGCAGTCAAGTGGTATGCTACAATTGATATTGCCAATGCATTTTTCTCCATTCCTTTGGCAGCAGAGTGCAGGCCACAGTTTGCTTTCACATGGAGAGGTGTCCAATACACCTGGAATCGACTGCCCCAGGGGTGGAAGCACAGTCCTACCATTTGTCACGGATTAATCCAAACAGCACTGGAACAAGGCGAAGCCCCTGAACATTTACAATACATAGATGACATCATCGTGTGGGGCAATGAGGCAGAAGAAGTGTTTGAGAAGGGGAAAAGAATAATTCAGATTCTTCTGAAAGCTGGTTTCGCCATAAAGAAAAGCAAGGTCAAGGGACCTGCACAGGAGATTCAGTTCTTGGGAATAAAATGGCAGGATGGACGCCGTCATGTCCCTATGGATGTGGTTAACAAGATAGCATCTATGTCTCCACCAGCTAACAAGAAAGAAACACAAGCTTTCCTAGGCCTTGTGGGGTTCTGGAGAATGCATATTCCAGGTTACAGTCAGCTTGTGAGCCCTCTCTATCGAGTAACGCGGAAAAAGAACTATTTTGAATGGGGCCCTGAACAACAACAAGCCTTTGAGCATATCAGACAAGAAATAGCTCGTGCAGTAGCTCTTGGGCCTGTCCGGACAGGACCAGATGTGCAAAATATACTCTACACTGCAGCTGGGGATCATGGTCTCACCTGGAGCCTGTGGCAGAAAACACCAGGAGAAACCCGAGGTCGACCATTAGGGTTTTGGAGCCGGGGGTACCGAGGATCAGAAGCCCACTACACCCCAACTGAAAAAGAGATACTAGCAGCATATGAGGGGGTTCGAGCCGCTTCAGAAGTTGTTGGTACAGAAGCATATCTCCTCTTGGCACCACGATTGCCCGTGCTACACTGGATGTTCAAAGGAAACATCCCCTCTACACATCATGCAACCAGCGCTACATGGAGTAAGTGGATAGCATTGATCACGCAACGAGCTCGACTGGGGAAATCTAACCGCCCAGGAATTCTGGAAGAGATCATGGACTGGCCAGAAGGCAGAGATT
Organism: Haliaeetus albicilla; assembly: GCF_947461875.1. NCBI lineage: Eukaryota > Metazoa > Chordata > Aves > Accipitriformes > Accipitridae > Haliaeetus > Haliaeetus albicilla. Next base: position 41,788,777 of record NC_091515.1, read on the forward strand.
TTGGAGCATCACCTGAGGAGGTGGCTCGTGCCCAAGAGGCACCACCATATAATGAGTTATCAGAAGACGAAAGGTGTTATGCTTTGTTTACTGATGGATCCTGTCGTGTGGTAGGGAACCATCGGAAGTGGAAAGCTGCTGTGTGGAGTCCCACACGCCAAGTCGTTGAGGCCACTGAAGGAGAAGGCGAGTCAAGTCAGTTTGCAGAAGTGAAAGCCATCCAACTAGCCCTAGACATTGCTGAACGAGAAAAATGGCCAGTACTCTACCTCTATACTGACTCCTGGATGGTGGCTAATGCCCTATGGGGGTGGCTACAGCAGTGGAAGAAGACCAATTGGCAACGCAGGGGTAAACCCATCTGGGCAGCAGCATTGTGGCAGGACATTGCTGCCCGTGTAGAACACATAACTCTAAGGGTACGTCATGTAGATGCTCACGTGCCCAAAAGCCGTGCCACTGAAGAACATCGAAATAATGAACAGGTAGACAAGGCTGCCAAAATAGAAATAGCTCAGGTGGACCTGGACTGGGAGCGTAAAGGTGAGCTATTTGTAGCTCGATGGGCCCATGAGACATCGGGACATCTAGGGAGAGATGCAACATATAGGTGGGCTCGTGATCGAGGGGTGGACCTGACCATGGAGGCCATTACACAGGTCACTCATGAATGTGAAACATGTGCTGCAATCAAATGAGCTACCAGAGTAAAGTCTCCCTGGAACAGAGGGCGGTGGCTGGGTTTTCGATATGGCGAGGCCTGGCAAATTGACTACATTGGACCACTGCCGCGAACACGCCAAGGCAAGCGCTACATACTCACCATGGTGGAAGCAACTACTGGTTGGCTAGAAACATATCCTGTAAACCATGCCACTGCCCGAAACACCATCTTAGGCCTTGAAAGGCAAATTTTATGGCGACACGGTACCCCAGAAAGAATTGAATCAGACAATGGGACTCATTTCCGAAATAACCTCATAAGCTCCTGGGCAAAGAAACATGGCATTGAGTGGGTGTACCACATACCCTATCACCCGCAAGCATCTGGGAAAATTGAGAGATATAATGGACTGTTGAAGACTATGTTGAGAGCGCTAGGCAATGGGACATGGAAGCATTGGGATACAAATTTAGCAGAAGCCACTTGGCTAGTTAACACCAGAGGACCTGCTAACCGCCCTGGTCCTGCCCAAACAAAACCCCTACATACTGTGGGAGGAGATAAGGTCCCCGTAGTGCACATGGGGAAGTGGCTGGGGAAGGCAGTGTGGATTGCACCTCCCATGGGAAAAGGCAAACCCATTCGTGGGATTGTCTTTGCTCAGGGACCTGGGTGTACTTGGTGGGTAATGCGGAAGGATGGGGAGACCCAGTGTGTGCCTCAAGGACATTTAACCTTGGGGGAAAAATAATCTGTGATGTGAGTTGTATGTTGTAGGAAGTAATGTAGCAGGAATGACCTGAACTGCAGAGGAGTGAACTTCGCAAGGAACCAGACAAGTGCATCGGTGACCCAAACCAAGCTGGTGTTGGGGCCCAACGATCGAACATACTGCTTCTCCTGTCCTGACCACTCATCTTGATGGATGGGGCTCAAGTCATAACCTGTATGTGAACATCAGGAAGAGTGGAAGAAGCCCATGGAATATCTATCTCTTAAAGGACAGGGGATAGTAATTAATAAGAATGTATAAATCCGTACGTTGGGTATAAAAGTGGTTTAAGTATGTAGTTTCAGTTGTAAGTGTTGGTGAGAAAGGATTTCAGTAATGAGAATTAAATACAATAGTATGGTTAGAAGATATCTGTATTGTTATGTGGAACCTGAGCAGGACGCAAATGGTATGGAATAAGGGGTGGAGATTGTATTGGGTCTGGCTGAGATGGAGTTAATACTCCCCATAGCAGCCCTCATAGCACTGTGCTCTGCATCAATAGCTAGAAAGGTGTTGATAGCACACCAGTGTTTTGGCTACAGCTGAGCAGTGCTGGCACAGCATCAAGGCTGTCTCTCCAACATTTTTGCCCCCCCTCAATGGCAGGCTGGGGCAGGGCAAGATCTTGGGAGGGGACATAACCAGGACAGCTGACCTAAACCAACCAAACAGATATTCCATACCATATGACGTCAGCTCAGATATAAAAGCTAAGTAAAGGGAGACGGAAGGGGGGGCATTTTGTCTTCCGGAGCAACCACTACGCGTACTGAAGCCCTGCTTCCCGAGAAGTGGCTAGACATCGCCTGCTGATGGGAAGTAGAGAATAACATCATTTGTTTTTTTTCTTTGCTTTCGCGCGCGCAACCTTTGCTATCACTTTATTAAACTGTCCTTATCTTGACCCACGAGCCTTTTGTTATATTTTCTCCCCCCCCGTCCAGCTGAGGAGGGGGAGTGATAGAGCGGCTTTGGTGGGCACCTGGCATCCAACCAGGGTCAACCCACCACAGAGATAAGAACGGTTTAATAGAACAGAAAGGAAGAAACTAATAATGATAATGATAACACTAATAAAATGACAACAGTAGTAATAAAAGGATTGGAATGTACAAATGATGTGCAGTGCAATTGCTCACCACCCGCAGACCGACACCCAGCTAGTCCCCGAGCAGCGATTCCCTGCCCCCACTTCCCAGTTCCTATACTAGATGGGGCGTCACATGGTATGGAATACACTGTTGGCCACTTTGGGTCAGCTGCCCTGGCTGTGTCCTGTGCCAACTTCTTGTGCCCCTCCAGCTTTCTTGCTGGCTGGGCATGAGAAGCTGAAAAATCCTTGACTATAGTCTAAACACTACTAAGCAACAACTGAAAACATCAGTATGTTATCAACATTGTTTGCATACTGAACTCAAAACATAGCACTGTACCAGCTACTAGGAAGACAGTTAACTCTATCCCAGCTGAAACCAGGACAACTACAATGAGGGCAGAAGTGATTTACAGGTTTATCACATCTGGATTTTTGTCACTTAGGACATTGCTTAGCCATATGTCCCAATTTTCCACACTGAAATCATTTCACAGTAATTTGATTAACATTTAGTTGCAGTGACAGTGCAGCTGCTAACATGTTAGCTCTATGAGTTTCTGTCCCTATATTTTGACATATCTTAATATACTGCCCAATGTCAGTAGCTCTTCCTTTAACTGATTTCAGTGCAGCCTGACAGTCCGTATTTGCATTCTCATAAGCCAATTGACATAATAATGCTTTTGCAGCTTCCTGATTTTCTACCTGCTGTGTTATCGGGGCTTGAAGACGATCAATAAAAGATACACACGGTTCCTTAAAGCCCTGTCGTATAGAGGCAAATGAAGTGGTACTTTGCCCAGTTTTGGGTACACATCATATAGCCATGATTGCAATATGAGTGGCTTGATCGAAAACTTGCTTTGGCAAAGCTTCTTGTGCCTGAGGTGTAATGTAAGGGCCTGTTCCTTGTAACATGTTTTGATCTATAAGTATCCCTGATGACAAGTTGTCCATAATTTGTTCCACTGACAAATCATTGTATTCTAATTGCCATACAGAATACTGAGCAGAAGTCAACACCGTTTTCATAAGCAATTTCCAGTCCCAAGGAGTCATAGTATAAGTGCCTCCAATTGCTTCCACTAGTCCCATTGTAAATGAATTGTGTAACCCATTTTCACGTATTGATTTCCGTAATTCTTTTATCATTTCATAAGGTAAACCGTCATGCTGTGGTGGAGTATGGGGTTTGTATATAACAGGAAAAGTGAACATGGTATCTCCTTGCTGTAGAGCTTTTTCTTGACAGCGTTGCATCAAGCTATGTGTATTTTTTCCAAATCATTAAGTGAATTGTCACATTTAGTATCAAAGTCTGGTAAAGGCAGAGCTGAAGGCACTATAACGTTTTCTCTGAACCGCTGTAAAGCAGGAGCCACAGGATTAGACAGGGGCATAGAGTTAGAGGGATTAGCAGGAGAAGGAGATACAGGCAGTGCAGCAAAGCCAGGTTCTGTTTTAAGTTCTGCAAACCCTGGAGAGGGAGTACCAGGCGATTGGGGTGGGTGGGTAGGGGACGGCGGCAGCACAGCGGCAGCCATGGCGGACGCAGAGGCTGCGGGAGGCAGTGGTGGTGAAGGTGCAGCGGCCGCGGCAGGTGACGGTGGCGACGAAGGGGGTGCAAAAGTGGCGGGAGGCAGTGGCGAGGCGGCGGGGACCTGTATGCGGTGGTAAGGGTCGACGACCCCGCGGAGCCCGTGCTGCCCGCCCGCTGCCTGCCTGTCTGCCTGCCGGCGGGATGTGTGCGTTAATGGTGTTAGTGCAGGCGGTGGTGGAGGTAATGAGGGATATAAATACGGCTCTTTTTCAGAGTCCACCCTGCCTGATGCAAAAGAATTATTATCAGAATCATAATCCTGCTCATTAGCAGCCTGCTTACAGACTGTCTCCTCAAAAGCAGTATCAGGCTGTATTGGTATGATTTTCACTGCCGGCTGTAAATGCACCAGTGCAGCGTAAATAAATCTCCATGTCATAATTAAATTTTCTGATACACCAAAGGCCAAAGTTTTTCGCGTTTGTTAATGCTGCCCGACTCTTTCTCAAACCTTGCTATCAAAAGTTCCCTCTGTGGGAAACCAGTTACAATTATCCTTTACCCATATTAAAAGCGAAGCAATTTGTCCCTCTGCTATTTTATACCCAGAAGCCCGTAAAATCTGCTGCAAAACATTTAAGTAGAGCTTATGCTCCTGAGAAACTGATTGCCCCATGCTACCGCAATCTCGCAACTCACCCGTTCCACAGGGGTTGCTGTTACCTATTTTCTCGGAGTCGTGGCCACTTCTTCAGAACTCTCCCTGTTAGATTGCGTGCTCTCCGCAGTGAAGGGGAATCATCTCTTTTCTTCTTCTCTTGATAATGTCGTTTTCTTCTCTTAATCGTGCCAGCTTCTTCTCTCGATCACGTCGTCTTCTCTCGATCACGTCGTCTTCTTCTCTCGATCACGTCGGGCTCACCATCTGTGGTGACTGAATTAAGCGCTCAAGCTCTCTGTGCAAGATTCCCCTTATTTCACAAAAGGATCCAACTTATATATGTTTCAACAAAGATCTAGAAAGTACTAACAGCATACAGCCAATACTACTAACACAGGAGGGCATATCTGGCCCCGCTGGGATGTTTGCCAGTCCTCAGAACAGTTAAAGATAAAGACATTCCATAGACATACTCGTGACTGTCTTCATCCACATCTTCCCAGGCCTACACAAGGCCATCCTCCAACCTGACCTTGTGAAACTAGTTCTTCAAAGGCTTGGCAAACATGCAGCACAACAAATTCTAACGGTCACTCTTGAAAACAAATGCCAGGTGTTCCGAGCTGCTCCCACACAATACAATTACTCATCACTCGCTGACTGATGCCCAGTTAGTCCCCGAGCGGCGATCCGCCTCTCCAGGCCAACTCCCCCCAGTTTATATACTGGGCATGCCGTCACATGGTATGGAATACCCATTTGGCCACTTTGGGTCAGCTGCCCTGGCTGTGTCCCCTACTAACTTCTTGTGCCCCTCCAGCCTTCTTCCTGGCTGGGCATGAGAAGCTGAAAAATCCTTGACTTAGTCTAAACACTACTTAGAAACAGCTGAAAACATCAGTGTGGTATCAACATTATTCTCACACTAAATCCAAAACATACCACTATACCAGCTACTAGAAAAAAAATTAGCTCTATCCCAGCCAAAACCAGGACAGTGTCTACCCCTTTTTCTATATCATTTACATCATGCTCAGGTCCCATACTTTCCAATACATCCCAATTAATCACCATCACCTTTCCTGTCCATCCCTATAAAATGTCCATTAAGTTCATTTAGTCCATGACTCTGGGCTCCATCTGTCGTATCAGTCTTTCTGGACAGGAGAGATGGTGCAAAGTCCACTCAGTCGGCAGAGTAGGATCGGACTTCAGTGCGGTGTGGCGAGCGGATGACATTGGACACAGCAGGAGAATAGTGTGTAGTGTTGGATTGTTGCATGCTGAAGGCAGTTCTGGTTCCATCACTACTGCGCTTCGCTCAGTTTTATCAAAGTTCATTCTTCCTTAATCTAAGTGATTCTTAATGTAATAGCATTGATATAGCATATAACAATTATAGTAATGATAACATACAGTGGCAGGGTTATATAGCAACTAATATCATACAGTTTAATTCGTTGGCTATTCTCACCTAAAATCAAATCCCCTTCAGGCACACATCGGACTTCCCCATCTTTTCGCATCGCCCACCAAGTGCACCCAGGCCCTTGAGCAAAAGCAATCCCACGAATGGGTTTACCTTTGCCTGAGGCAGGAGTAACCCAGACTGTCTTCCCTAACATATTTTTCATGTGCACTACAGGGACTTTATCCCCTTCTACAGTATGTAAAAGTTCTGACTGGGCAGGGCCACCCTGATTGGCAGATCCTCTGGTGTTGACTAACTAGGTGGCTTTTGCTAAAAGTGTATCCCAATGTTTGAAAGTTCCATCCCCCATTGCTCTCAATGTAGTCTTTAACAGTCCATTGTATCGTTCAATTTCCCCGGAGGCTGGTGCATGATAGGGGATATGATACACCCACTCAATGCCATGCTCCTTGGCCCAGGTGTCTATGAGGTTGTTTCAGAAATGAGTCCCGTTGTCTGACTCAATTCTTTCTGGGGTGCCATGTCGCCACAAGACCTGCTTCTCAAGGCCCAGGATAGTGTTCCGGGCAGTGGCATGGGACACAGGATATGTTTCCAGCCATCCAGTGGTTGCTTCCACCATTGTAAGCACATGGCACTTGCCTTGGTGGGTTTGTGGGAGTGTGATATAGTCAATCTGCCAGGCTTCCCCATATTTATTTATATTTCAGCCATCGCCCTCCATACAACAGGGGCTTTAACCGCTTGGCTTGCTTAATTGCAGCACATGTTTCACAATCATGGATAACCTGTGCGATAGTGTCCATGGTCAAGTCCACCCCTCGATCTCGAGCCCATCTATATGTTGCATCTTTTCCCTGATGGCCTGAAGTATCATGGGCCCACCAGGCCATAAATAGCTCACCCTTATATTGCCAGTCCAGGTCCACCTGAGACACTTCAAACTTGGCAGCCTGATTCACCTGTTGGTTGTTTTGATGTGCTTCAGTGGCCTGACTCTTGAGTACATGAGCATCTACATGACGTGCATTTACAACAAGATTCTCTACCCGAGCAGCAATATCTTGCCATAAGTCTGAGGGAGCATAATCATGGACTCAACGACAGATCAATATGATCATAGTTGAAGACCCTTTACCAAAGCATCAGTCATCATTTTTATACATTGGTTACATCCGTACATGCGTTTAGCTATTTTACTATTGGTTACATGCATTATTCACGCGCTGTCCACGCGCCTAGTTACACTTAATGATTGGTTATATCAACACTGTACATGAGCATAAACATAAGACATAATTGGTTATACTAAAACATGCGAAACTTGTCTCAGTCTAATTGGTCAAGATAAACTGCCGAATTGATGTTCTTTGTGCCTAGTTCCCTTTATCGTGGAATGCGCACCTGTGTTCTTCTATTTGGCATCTTTCTTTTTTTTGTCTTCTGGTTTATTCTGTTCAAGGCCTTCTAAAGGCCTCTGGAATGCTCTTGTGACTGTTGGCTAAATATGTGTCCACAATTCCCCCTTTTTTGTTTTCCGTCAGTTAACACAGCCTTACTTGATCTGTCAATTAATTTTTAAACACATTGCAACATACAAGGCACACAAATTAAAATACAAAAAAAAAATCCAAACCCTACAAGATAAATCAAAACTATCTTAACTAATGATTTAAGAGTAGCTCTATTTTGTAAGGTTGTGTGTCTAATACTATCTACATCTAACAGTAAATCAGATAATATTACACCAGTCTGTATTCAGGGACCCCAGAATTTGTGATTCCTGGGGTGGCAAGGAGGGTGAATGCCCGATCCGTGGAAACCAGGCATTCCCATCCATTGAGTCCATGACCTGCTGCACAGGGGCAATAAGTTCTTAAACTTTGTTGATGTCAGTGGAACCCCCTATTAAACCTGTGAAAAAGGGATTGCTTGGTGTTGCTGTACTGAGGTATAAGCAATCTTGTCCGGTCACGTCAGCCAGGGTCATCCAGATGATTTCTTTGGCTTGCGGCAGTATCCATGACTACGTCCATCCGAGGACTGTGAGGAAGATGGACCATCTGTACATTCTTGTGCCGTCTTGCTCCGCGAACTCAGCCCAGCAATCAGTAGGCGCCAGCTTTACGTGGGCGTCCCCACGGAGGCAACAATGGCCTTACCGTACACCAGCCCGATGCTCTTCGGAAAATCCCGGTATTTATACATTTGCAGAGGAACGGATTTCAGCACACGTGGCCAGCGGGTGCCAAAATCTGCCTCAGTTGCAACCTATGATGCATGCGCTTGCTGGCCAGGCGTGCTGCACGAGTCGTAGCCATCCTGTCTATTGGTTCATGGGCTTTGTGATGCGGTTGCAATGCACAGAGAACCTTGACCTGTTATGTTAGCCAAGGTGACCTACATGTTAGTTTTTGGTTGAGGTGGTATTCATATTGCCGCACCATCTAGGATATTCCAGATGATGATGGTCGTACAAATCGAGCGGGAGTCCATCGTGGGCCTGTATCCCTAATTTCCGGCCACTCCTGATGTGTGGATAAAAGGTGTCTAAATATCGGTGGACCACCTGCATCAGACCAATGATTTAGAAAATTTAAAACATAAGTAGCTTTAGCTAACTTTTCTTGTGGAGAGAGTTTCCCTACTCCTTTTCTTGTTTTCCATCAATTAACACCTGCTGTATTGCCCTTTGCAAAGATCTATGAACACAAATAATTAAACACGGTAAAAGCAACATTATACCTAAGAAAATACACAAGAATAAAAGAAACCCCAATTTTTAATAAAGATACGAACCAACTCCTAAGTCCCCATCCCGCAGCTAAATGCTCTAAGCCAAAATGACAGCTTTCTTAATTGCGTTAAAGCTCTTGACAAACTGCAGCGACGTCAAATGGGACAAAGTTGACCACTAGCTCTCATTGTCTCCCTTATCCCCTGGATCGTCTGTTGTGGTGTTCCTCGCATTCACAGTGGCAGAAGATTTCCACGGTTTCACCCAGCGAGCTGGTACCCACTTTGGTCCAGAATCTGTAATGACACACATATATCCTCTACTGGTTACTTGTACTTCTGCTGGGCCCATCCACTGTCCCGTGTTCAAATCCTTATACATTACTTTAATTCCTGTTGTTTTTACTGTTGATAAATCATTGCTCAAGGCACTGCTATGAATTATCATGGGAGGGTTATCGGGGTTGCCTGCCAACCGCAAAAAATTGAGTACATATAAAACTTTCCAAATTCTTTCTTGTGGGGAGAGACCTATTTCCCCCATTTTTTGTTTAGCTAACAGTCCTTTAATTACCTGATGTGCCCTTTCGATAATAGCTTGACCTGTTGGAGAGTGTGAAATGCCTGTGTAGTGTCGAACCCCCCACTTTTGACAAAACTCTGCCAAGGTATGAGAAGTGTACGCGGGTCCGTTATCTGTTTTTATGGCATGAGGAACACCCATAATCGCAAAACATCCTCTTAGGTGTTTTCTCACATGTTTTGCTGATTCACCTGTCAATGGCGTGGCCCAAATAACCAAAGAAAAAGTATCTATGGATACGTGTAAATACTTTAGCCTGCCAAACTCAGCAATATCAGTGACATCCATTTGCCATAATTGAAGAGGCCACAAGCCTCGAGGATTTACTCCTAAGCCAATGCCAAAACCAATCTGTTGGCAATCAGGACAAGATTGTACTATGCCTTGTGCATCTGCTAATGAAATAGCAAACTGACGAGAAAGCACCTTTGCACTTTGGTGGAAAAAGGCATGTGATAGTCGGGCTTGTTCAAAACTATTCACCGGTGGTCCTGTCCACATTGGGGCTGCTAGCATGTCGGCTCGTTTGTTTCCTTGCGCTAGGCCTCCTTGTAGTCCTGAATGACTGCGAATGTGTGTAATAAAATACGCTACATTGCGTTGATTCAACAATGACAAAAGTTCACAGAAAAGACCTGACAGGACAACATTATTTACTTCTTTTAAAACTGCATGTTCCAACCTTTGAACTACTCCCACAACATAAAGAGAATCAGACACTATATTTAATGGTACTTCTGTCCATTGTGAAAAGACCCAAACTACAGCTTTGAGTTCTAATGTCTGTAAGGAGTCCTTTTCCTGACCCTGTATGATGTGGTCTTGCCATTTGCCATCCTTTTTCCATGTAACTGCGGCTTTTCTGCTATTCTTGCTGGCATCTGTGAATACTGTAAGCCCTTGTACTGGCGTTTCAGATCTAATTGGAAAAGACTCAAAACTGTTTCTATGCAGAAAGGAAAACAATTTATGCCGTTGTATCCTGCTAAAGCAATCTGTATATCCTGGGAGTGTCTCATTACCCATTCTAAATAGGCTTGTACTAATGGGATTATGATAAGGCAAGGTCCATGTCCTGCTATTTCTATTAGTCTAGATCTTCCTTTCATGATTAGTTGAGACAACAACTCAAGTCGTCTTAAAATCAACTTCTTTGGTCTAAAAGCTAGAAATACCCATTCTAAAATTCGCAAAGGATCTTTCAGTGCTGGATCCCACTGTGCTAATAATGCAAATGGATGATCACTACTCTTCTCACCATCTGTAACTATCAGCTGTATCAATAGGTCAGGGTCATATTGTGCCGCCTTAGAATTCATGATTTTATCCATGATACATTGTAAGGCTTCTGTCTGCTCTATGGACAACTGTCACTTGTCATCTGCGTCAGTGCTAGTAGATAAAAGCGGCAATAATGGTGCCAAGTCCTCATTTGAAACCCCCCACAAATTTCTTATCCATTGAATGTCACCTACTAGTTTTTGAGCATCATTTCATGTAGCGATGTCTGTTTTTAACGTTATTTTCTGCGGCCTAACCTGAGTGGCAGTGATAACCCAACCAAGGTAGTTCCAGGGAGAACTTCTTTGTATTTTCTCGGGGGCTACTTTAAGTCCCTTTTTCTCCAAACATGGTATTAATACCTTGAGGACTTGATCAGAATTCATATTTTTCCCTGCAATCAATATATCATCCCTATAGTGATAGATCAAAAATTGAGCAAATCTTTCTCTGATTGGTTTCAAAGCCCAAGCAACAAAATGTTGACACATGGTGGGAGAGTTTTTCATTCCCTGTGGTAAAACTGTCCATTGATACCATCGTGCAGGCTCTGCCTTATTTATTGATGGTACTGTAAAAGCAAACTTCTCTTGATCTTCAGGATGTAACGGTATAGTAAAAAAACAATCTTTCAGATCAATAATCAAAATGTTCCAATCTACTGGAATCATTACCGGGGAGGGCAATCCAGGTTGTAAGGCTCCTATATCATGCATTACTGCATTGACTGCACGTAGATTGTGCAACAAACGCCATTTCCCATTTTTCTTTGGGATGGTAAAAATTGGGGTATTCCATGGGCTAGTAGAGGGAACTATATGTCCTGCCTCTAGCTGCTCTTGTACTAACTCTTGAATCTTGGACAGCTTTTCTGCACTGAGCGGCCATTGATCAACCCATACCGGTGTTTCAGTTTTCCATCTCAGTTTTAGGATTGGCTGTCCTTCAATGGCCGTGATTAAAAACCCTGAGTTGTCAGCCTCGCACCCAGTTGACTCAAGATATCCCGCCCAATCAATGTGATGGGAACGTTCAAAACGTATGGTCATGTTTTCACCTCAGAGCCGTCAGAAAAACAGAAATTTAAATGCTCTTTGCTCACACTAGTGGATTGCATCCCACCAATTCCATAAATCCCTTCAGTGGTGTGTATTAGCTGCCATTCATTAGGCCATTTACTTCTGGGAATTACGGTAACATCTGCTCCCGTATCAATGATCATTTTTAAAACAATGGTTTTGTTTTTTGGTCCCATAATTCTCACTGTCTCCTCTGGTTTTGACTTTTGAATATTTAAGGCCAATAGCACTGCAGGTGAACCAGAGGATCCAAAACCTGCATCTCCTCGCAAGAGTTCGCCAGATTTTGGTACTCGGGATTCAAACGGAACTAACTGCGTTATGTGTGCACCTTTCGCAATATTCATGGGTGGCGTTATTGTTTGGACCATGATCATGATCACACCAGTGTAATCAGCATCAATTACTCCTGGTAAGACAAAAATCCCCTGTCAAGATGTTGACGATCGCCCCAACAATATCGCACATAATCCATGACCAAGAGGTCCTTTCATGTTTGATGGAATGCAATGCACCTTTGTGTCCAACAAAGTTACTTCTACTGCTGTTGCCACGTCCACTCCGGCACTTCCTGCTGTGGCGGAGGGGACACTGTCCAGACACCCTGTATTTGTGTCGTAGTGCGCAGGGATCTCGCGCTCAGTTGGGAGTTTCCCAAAACTCTGCCGCTGACATGATACTTCAATTTACATTCTTTAGCCATGTGGCCTCTTTTCCCACATCGATCGCATGGTGTTTCACCAGAGACTTTACCATAAACTTTACACTGAGCCTTAAAATGCCCTGGCTTTCCACAATTAAAACATTTCTTTTCTCCTGGCCTTTCCCCGCTTTTTGTTTGTAGCAGACGTTGCACTGCTGCGGCAAATGCAGAAGCAAAAAGAGCAACTTTCCCTTGTTCACCCATACGGTCGCAAGCTTCTAACATCTCACTAGCAGTAACGCCTCGAGGTAACGTGCACAATACTCGCTTTGTTTTCGCATTTGCATTTTCAAATGCCAACTGATCAAGCAACTTAACCTTCATGTTACTATCAAGATCTGTGTGAGATTCCAATGCGGTATGCAGTCTGTCTATAAACTGAGCAAACGGTTCAGATTCTCCCTGTCGAATATTAACATAGGAAGGAGAAACTTTTCCTTGCTCGGGTATGCTTTGGAGAGCTTTAAATGCCAATTCCTGTGATTGCATTAAAACTTGAGTATCAAATTGAGCTTGCCAAGCGGCGTTTGAAAATGGTCCAGAGCCCATCAGCATTTGAGCAGTACATTGAGATAAGGGACCATTTTGTTGACATCCCCTATTTTCTGCCTCTGCATCATCACAGAGTTCCTGCCACCTATGGAAAAAATATAACTGTTGTGATGGCGACAACAAGGTTTTAGCAAGCATCTGCGAGTCATGTGGAGTTAAGGTTGACCCAGAAAATATATGGGACAAAACTGCCTGCGTAAAAGGAGATTTTAAACCATACTGAGCAATTGCAACCTTTGCTTCTTTTATAATTTTCCAATCAAATGGAACCCATTGATTAGGTCCACCCCCAGCCCCAGCAATAACCGGAAACGCTGTGGGAGCTGTTATGATTTCTCCCTCAATGAAGGCATCGCGAATAATTCCCCGCCATCTATTCTGGGGGTCCGTTGTTTCTGGAAAGGTGGGGATCGGTTCCCTGGGAGGTGGAGAAGGCAGAGGTATAGGTGCAGGACAAGGAGGGGGCAGAGGTAAAAAAGGGTTTGAAGAAGGAGGAGAAGGAAGAGGGGGGGGGAAGAGGAGGAGGGGGTGTGTCGTGGTTTAACCCCAGACAGCAACTAAGCACCACGCAGCCGCTCACTCACTCCCCCCCCATCCAGTGGGATGGGGGAGAAAATTGGGAAAAGAAGTAAAACTCCTGGGTTGAGATAAGAACGATTTAATAGAACAGAAAGGAAGAAACTAATAATGATAATGATAACACTAATAAAATGACAACAGTAATAATAAAAGGATTGAAATGTACAAATGATGCACAGGGCAATTGCTCACCACCCGCCAACCGACACCCAGCCAGTCCCCGAGCAGCGATTCCCTGCCCCCCACCTCCCAGTTCCTAAACTAGATGGGACGTCACATGGTATGGAATACACTGTTGGCCAGTTTGGGTCAGGTGCCCTGGCTGGGCATGAGAAGCTGAAAAATCCTTGACTGTAGTCTAAACACTACTGAGCAACAACTGAAAACATCAGTGTTATCAACATTCTTCACATACTGAACTCAAAACATAGCACTGTACCAGCTACTAGGAAGACAGTTAACTCTATCCCAGCTGAAACCAGGACAGGGTGCATCAAAGGATACGACTGGCGGTTTTTCTCGCTTCACAGCAGCCTCCAATTGTGCCAGCTTTTCTATTACTGACTGCAACTGCTGCAAAGTGAGCTCCAGCCCCTCTTCATGCTCTTGAGGCGACCCAGGCATAGATGGAGGCAACGGAGGGTATATGCTAGGTATAATTTGTTCATGTTGAACGGCGGTATCTGGGGGCTGTTTTCTCGTAGGTGGATTTTTACTCACTCCCTGATTCTGTAGGGTTTCCTTTAAGCGTACAGTTAGGGAGGCTTGGGAACTGTCAGATGGCTGATTAATATTGGCAGTCCCAGGGAGTGGAGCAGAAGTCAAGGGCACAGGAGCAGGCAGACAAGCTCCAGGGAAGCCAAAAGTCTCTCTCGCTGCATTATGTTTTTCTCCCCGCTTTTCCCCTTTGCTTGCAGTTGGAGAGAGAGCAGCAAAAGCAGACGCAGATGCTTTACAATCTGCTTTCATTTCTTGCAGAGTTGTCTTAATTAATTTCCATAAAGTTTCAAGACCTTTAGCTTCTTTAGACCCGTCACTAATTTCATCCCATAGGGAGGTTCTGATAGCTTCCCAGGTACTAAGCTCGAAAGCTGTACCCACACTAATTAAAAGGTTTCTGTCCTTGCTCCATTGTAAAAGCCGCTTTAAACAAGCTTTATCATATTTTTACCTCTCTCTGAGAGTATATGTTGGAGGAGCTTAACTACTGCTTCTTCTTCTTTGGAAAGCATAGACCACATCTCCTCCCCCAACCGCTCACCTCCTTTACAGGCGAGTCCTCACCTTGACGGGCGAAAAAACGACAGCGCTGTCTTATCTGCCTCTATGGGCACACCAGCCGGGGCAGCCAGTCATTCGGTCGGGATCCTCCCGTCCTCCTCTTATCCTGCCGTTCGTTCTCCAAACGTAGCGCAGAATTTGGGGGTCCCTGTTCAGGCGCCAATTGCAGGAGCATAATCATGGACTCAACGACAGATCAATATGATCATAGTTGAAGACCCTTTACCAGAGCATCAGTCATCATTTTTATACATTGGTTACATCCGTACATGCGTTTAGCTATTTTACTATTGGTTACACACATTATTCACGCACTGTTCACGCGCCTAGTTACACTTAATGATTGGTTATATCAACACCGTACATGAGCATAAACATAAGACATAATTGTTTATACTAACTAAAACATGCGAAACTTGTCTCAGTCTAATTGGTCAAAATAAACTGCCGAATTGAGGCTCTTTGTGCCAACTTCCCTTTATGGTGGAATGCGCACCTGTGTTCTTCTATTTGGCATCTTTCTTTTTTTGTCTTCTGGTTTATTCTGTTCAAGGCCTTCTAAAGGCATCTGGAATGCTCTTGTGACCGTTGGCTAAATATGTGTCCACATAATTCAGCAATGCAGATGGGTTAACCTCTGTGCTGCCAGCTGCTCTGCTTCCATTGCTGTAACCACCCCCACAGGGCATTTGCCACCATCCATGAGTCAGTATAGAGATAGAGCACTGGCCACTTTTCTCTTTCAGCAATATCTAAAGCTAGCTGGATGGCTTTCACCTCTGCAAACTGACTCGATTCACCTTCTCCTTCAGCAGTTTCTGCGACTAGTCGTGTAGGACTCCATACAGCAGCCTTTCACCTCCGATGCTTTCCCACAATGCGACAGGACCCATCAGTGAAAGGGGCATATTACCTCTCATTTTCTGGCAGTTCATTATACAGCGGGGCCTCTTCAGCACGTGTCACCTCCTCCTCTGGCGACATTCCAAAATTTTTGCCTTCTGGCCAGTCCGTGATCACTTCTAAAATCCCTGGGTGACTGGGGTTTCCTATGCAAGCCCATAGTGTGATCAGTGTGACCCACTTACTCCATGTGGCATCAGTCGCGTGATGTGTAGAGGAGACCCTCCCTTTGAACATCCAGCCCAGCACTGGCAGTCGGGGTGCTAAGAGGAGCTGTGTCTCAGTACCAACCACTTCTGAGGCAGCTCGAACTCCTTCATATGCTGCCAATATCTCTTTTTCAGTTGGGGTGTAGCGAGCCTCGGATCCTCAATATCCCCGACTCCAAAACCCCAGGGGTCGGCCTCGGGTCTCCCCAGGTGCTTTCTGCCAGAGGCTCCAGGTAGGGCCATTCTCCCCAGCTGCAGTAGAGAGCACATTTTTAACATATTGTCCTGTCCGGACTGGTCCAAGGGCTACTGCATGAACAATCTCCCGTTTAATTTGTTCAAAGGCTTGCTGCTGCTCAGGGCCCCATTTAAAATCATTCTTCTTCCGGGTAACTTGGTAGAGGGGGCTTACAATCAGACTGTAATTTGGCATACGCATGCTCCAAAAACCCACGACACCTAAGAAGGCCTGTGTTTCCTTTTTATTAGTCGGTTGAGACATAGCTGTTATTTTGTTGATCACGTCCATTGGGATCTGACGACGTCCATCTTGCCATTTTATTCCTAAAAACTGGATCTCCTGTGCAGGTCCCTTGACCTTACTTTCTTTTATGGCAAAGCCAGCCTTCAAAAGGATTTGGATTATTTTCTTCCCTTTCTCAAAGACTTCTTCTGCTGTGTTGCCCCATACGATGATGTCATCAATGTATTGCAGGTGTTCTGGAGCTTCACCTTTTTCCAGTGCAGTCTGGATTAGTCCATGGCAAATGGTGGGGCTGTGTTTCCACCCCTGGGGCAATTGATTCCAAGTGTACTGGACACTCCTCCAAGTAAAGGCAAATTGTGCTGCCCACACAGCACACTCTGTGCTGCTGCCAGAGGGATTGAGAAAAACGCATTAGCAATGTCAATTGTGGCATACCACTGTTACGGATGCATGACTAACCAAATCCAACAGGTGTTAAAACTCAGATTTATTCTTCAGCAAAAGTTAGTTAGAAGTCCGGTAACATTTTATAAAACCACAGGCTCAATGATGTAAAAAGAATTAATACTACACGGCCAACTTAAGAATCCCCACAATTTAAAGTGATGGCTCAAAATGCACATATCACTCACCTAAAAGCTGAGGGCTCTCTCCCTTGAGGAGTTACCTCGGGCGGTGCCCTGGCCCGAGGGGGAGTCCCCAACTGCAGACCCACTGCTCCGAGGAGGACTGCCAACGTGTCCCCCGGCAGGACCCTGTTTATACCCCTGTCGAATCTGACCTGTGGTCATTTCATTCTATTGGCTAGGAGGGTCACCTCGGTGTACCTGGCGCATCTCAATTGGCCAGTTCAAATTTCAACCTGCAGCCTCCAGGGTTTCCTTCCCCTTCTCCCTTCCTGGAGAAGTTTCGTTTCCTGCTGGGAGGACTGGGGGAGGGGGGGGGTGTAGGGGTCAATTATAGGGAACTTAGTTACTGGGCCTGAAAGTAGCTCATGGTCACAAGACCATTCCAGACGCCTTTAGAAGGCCTTGAACAGAATAAACAAGAAGATAGAAAAAGAAAGATCCCAATTAGAAAAACACAGGTGCACATTCCACGATAAAGGGAACTTGGCACAAACAACCTCAGTTCAGGGGCTTATCTCAACCATTTGGACTGAGACAAGTTTCGCATGCTCTAGCTAACATAGCCAATTATATCCTGTGTGTATGCGCGTGTACAGAGTGAGTATAACTAACTGTATCTTATGTTTATACGCGTGGACAGTATTGATGTAACCAATCACAGTTTATGCTTGTGCGCGTGGACACCAAATGCTTGCATGCAGCAGCCAATCAAAGCTTCTAAGCAACTTAGAGAACTGTATAAGAATGATCAGCTAGGCTCAATAAACTGGCGACTTTAATCATCATATTGGTGTTCTATCATCCGGACCCTGCATGGAATAACCCTACACCCTACGGGGGGGGGAATGTACTGCCACAACCACTTGGCTGCCTTTGACTCTAGTTTGTATTGAATTTCTAGCATATCTGGAACGGCAGTACTCAGCGGTGGCGTAACTTCATTCAGGCCACGATAGTCTACTGTTAGTCTCCACTCTCTATTAGACTTTTGCACTGGCCATATGGGACTATTAAAGGGTGAGCGACTTTTGGTGGTCACTCCTTGGCTCTCCAGTTGATGAATCAACATGTGGATGGGAATCAGGGAGTCGTGGTTGGTGTAATATTGCCACCGGTGCACCGTCATGGTAGCAATTGGATATTTGGGTAATTGTGCCTTGTCCGGGTCATAATAAATCATCTCTAGCACAGCTAATTCCCTCGGATATTGGATACCTCTCTCCATGGTGGTCCACTTGCTTGACTGACATATAACATCTTCCTTGAAGGTGTACCTTTCCTTCATGCTTGACAGGAGTCGCCTCCAGAGGCTGAGGGCTTGTGTCCCTTTTCCAATTGCCTTCTCAATGCCACCTTCCCTGGCAAGCAATCCCAGCTTTTTGTGGTTTAACCCCAGCCAGCAACTAAGCACCACGCAGCCGCTCACTCACTCCTCCCCCACCCAGTGGGATGGGGGAGAAAATCGGGAAAAGAAGTAAAACTCGTGGGTTGAGATAAGAACGGTTTAATAGAACAGAAAAGAAGAAACTAATAATGATAATGATAACACTAATAAAATGACAACAACAATAATGAAATGATTGGAATGTACAAATGATGTGCAGGGCAATTGCTCACCACCCGCCGACCGACACCCAGCTAGTCCCCGAGCAGCAATTCCCCCCCACACTTCCCAGTTCCTATACTAGATGGGACATCACATGGTATGGAATACCCCGTTGGCCACTTTGGGTCAGGTGCCCTGGCTGTGTCCTGTGCCAACTTCTTGTGCTCCTCCAGCTTTCTCGCTGGCTGGGCATGAGAAGCTGAAAAATCCTTGACTTTAGACTAAACACTACTTAGCAACAACTGAAAACATCAGTGTTATCAACATTCTTCGCATACTGAACTCAAAACATAGCACTGTACCAGCTACTAGGAAGACAATCAACTCTATCCCAGCTGAAACCAGGACAGAAATTATCTGGCCTTGGAAATTATCCAAGCCTCAGTGATAGTTAGAGGGAGTCCCCATTCAGAAATGGTTTTCCATATGCCCTTTTCTCAGGGAGTGAGTAAAGTGACAGATATTTTAACCATTGAAATGTAGTTAAAAAGAATAGTGTCACCCTGAGAAAAGCAACAGGCTGACAGTGGGGGGTTTATAGGTTTTGTTGGTTGGAGAGCAGAAAAATGAGCTCGTTCTACCGGGCATCTGGTGGGTGTCTGTCCGTTATTTAAGCATCGGACAGCTTCGGGTCGGACTTTACCCCATTTTCCTGTACATAAATTTTGCTCCAGAGTTCATTTTAGTAGACCATTCCATCTCTCGACCATGCCATTACTTTGGGGTCTGTAGGTGTGGAATGATTGCTGGAGGTGACTTATTGATATGTCCCCCCCTTAAGGGAAGGTAAACCTCCAGGGTGGAATGCGGTGGATATGCAAGAAATATGTTCCATAATAATTCCCTAAGCAACATAACCTGCAACCTTAGATATTAGGAACACCAGGGGAGCTTGGTATGCTGACTCTGAGAAACAACACGGAGGGTGGAGTGGAGTGGAGTGGAGTGGAGGCACCGCAGCCAGGCTCTGTGATATCACTGCAGGGGTGGGGAACTGGAACTACTGGAACAAGAATGGAAGGTCCCTGCATTGAATCCACTGAAGCAAGGAGGTGAAACAAGGGGGTTCTATCAATGCTATTGCCTTACTTCTGATGTATATCATCAGTGCCCAGTTCTGGAGTAGTGACCTGCTAAATCATGTTCTCTGGGTGAACTTTGCTCATTATAATCTCATTATAATACCAAAACACACCTCCATCCCAAAAGCTACCCACCTCTAAGGTGCGACCACCCCTCACTGAGCATGCATTCTGGATTTTCTCTAGCATATACCTTTAAAAATAAAGCAAGGAGGTCTTACACCAATCAAAGTAAAGGTATGTATGACTAGAGTCGCTCAAGCTCCACCTAAAAATAAGAAAATATAAAAGGGCTTAAGAGAGGAGGAATGGTAGGGAAGATACCATCATAGACAAGTCAGGAGGACATTGCTGACTTCTGGGATCAGTCGACGGGCTGAACCTCTCTCCCCCGCCATAGGGACACCTATTGGGTAAGATTTGAACCCTCGGTTATGCCGAGTGCTTCCCCGGGAAACTTAGAAATCTCTATAGAGTTTTTCCATAACTTAGTGTGCTTGTAGTCGACTGTATTATTATTTGCACGTGCTTTGCAGACACTGTATTTATCACCGGCAATCCAAAAGAACCTGTACTCCTGTTGCTTTAATAAACTGTACTATTCATTAATCTAGCCGTGATAGTTCATTAACGCATCCAAACTCCCTAAGTCTAGTAATTCTCGTGTATTGAATGTGGCTAAGCCAAGAGTGCAGTACACTATTAAGTGCATCCGTCATTGTGATAGTTCAGCATATTGAATGCGACCAGACTTATAGCGTTGAATTGGACATCACTCAGAATTTAAACCTAGCCGCCCCCAGCCCCTCTGACATCTGAGGATAAGCTGGAATGCAAGGGGATTTATTTTCTGCCAAATTTCTTTACCCTTTAACGCAACAGTAGGGCAGGTGGAACACCCAGGCAACTCCATTACGTTCACGCCATTCTTGTACAATTTTATTTTTGAAATGAGAGCTGTTGTCAGACTGCACAGCAGAAGGCATGGGAGTGTCAGCAAACCATCCATTAAGTCCTGCCACAGTGTTAAGACCATCAGCTTTCCTACAAGGAAAGCTTTCCCTAAGCCTGATATTATTTCAGCTCCAGGAAGGATATAACGCCACCCCTCGGATGTTCGAGGAAGAGGTCCAACATAATCAATTTACCAAGTGGACAGGGGACTTATTTCCTACCCTCTATCCATTTGGTCCTGAAAAAGGTAACCTCCTGATATTGTTTCTTCATCAGTTGTTTCAAAAGCATGTTTAGTGTTGCCCTGTATCCAGCTTTTGCCTCATAGAATATCCATGCACAATATATTTAGGTTTCCTAGGAGCATTTAGTATTTTGGGGGAGGGGGCACAAAAGGGAGGTTTCAGTTTTACCTTAACAATTCAATAAGGAACAACTACTCCATTTACCCTGTTTACTAATATTTTCTGATGTTTCAGAAGGATGGCTCCAGGACATGATTCTACTTTAATCATGGATAATTGTGCTCCAGTATTGTCATGGTTTAACCCCAGCCAGCAACTAAGCACCACACAGCTGCTCACTCACTCCCCCCCACCCAGTAGGATGGGGGAGAGAATCGGGAAAAAAAGAAGTAAAACTCACGGGTTGAGATAAGAATGGTTTCATAGGACAGGAAGGAAGAATATAATAATAATGATAATAATAATAATAAAAGGATTGGAATATACAAGTGATGCATGATGCAATTGCTCACTACCCGCCAACTGACGCCCAGTTAGTCCCCAAGCAGCGATCCCTCCCAGCCCCACTCCCCCAGTTTATATACTGGGCATGACGTCACATGGTATGGAATACCCTGTTGGCCAGTTTGGGTCAGCTGCCCTGGCAGTGTCGCCTCCCAACTTCTTGTGCCCCTCCAGCCTTCTTGCTGGCTGGGCATGAGAAGCTGAAAAATCCTTGACTTTAGACTAAACAGTACTTAGCAACAACTGAAAACATCAGTGTTATCAACATTCTTCTCATACTGAACTCAAAACATAGCACTATACCAGCTACTAGGAAGACAATTAACTCTATCCCAGCCAAAACTAGGACAGGTATCTATGAGAAAATCAGTTTTTAATTTATTGTTTACTATGGCCTCTGCTAGTCCGACTCCCTGGTCTAGTTTCCCCAATTGTGTGGATTGTCCTGCTCATAGTTCACAAACGAGTTTCACCATGTCTAGTGCACACAGGCGACTCATGGGGGGTTACAAAAGCAACCCAGCCTTGGATTGCCTTGAGGCCCTGTCTCTCTGCAGAGATGACTCACGGGGAGCTGTGTAGACAGCTTAGCCCTGGGTTGTCTGATAAACCCTAAACTAAACAGGGAGGTAGCTGTGCCATTCAAAGAACCAAAACCTGAACTGAGCCTTGAAATCCCTTAACAAATAGTATGCCCTGAGTCCCAATCCAACCACTATTCAGTTGCCTGAGGAAGCAAGGTAAAAAAACCCCAAAACCTGGACGGTTTCAGCCCCAGTTTCAAATGACAACCTTGTGTATTCAAACAATCACAGACCAACAAAGGAAAGATAAGGGGAAACTCCACTCAGATATACATAATCCACTCAGGCATATATCATAATCCACTCAGACATAGTCATACACACCTTTCCACAAGTCAGGGGATAAAAACTCTTAAGATTCAGGTTGGAAACGGGGGAGTCACTTCTCCAACTATACAGTTGGCTTGTGAAGGAAACCCTTCCCCCCCTTGATCGGGACGCCGGTCGAGGTAACTTCCCTGGGATTGAAAGCCCTTACCTGGAGGGGTAAGTGAATATTGTTTATGCTTTAAGTTTGTAAACGCGTGTGTGCTTATGGTTGTCTGTGAATTGCTTGTGGTTGTAATAATGTACTACTCTTGCCTTAAAAAATTGCAGTAGTGCATTCCTCCATTGTATCTGTAAAACCTGCAATAGTGGCGTGTTACGTCTGTGAGTGAAGTTCAAATAAATCATTTGCTTGAACCTTGCAGTTAAGTCCTTTTCCGTCACACCAATACTGCTTTCTGATAGGAGACAAATCAGGTTATTTTTGCGGTTTGAAGGGTTTTCCCTGTATCGGAGGAATACTAGGCAAATGTGTAGATAACTTTTCCTCCTTTTCTCTTTCTTTCACTAGCAATTTTAGGTTTTGAGAGAAGAAATGTCCATAAGCTTAATATTTTAATCACCTATGTAGCTGTTTTGTCAATACTACTTTCCATCAGATAATTTTTTTTTTAATATAAATTAAATAAATCAAAGTTTGATTTGTAGTACATGAAAGACCATAAATGGACCTTCTGACACAGATGCATTATGTTTAAGTATGGGGTCACCTTTCAACTGTGCCCTTTTAAAAGTACATGAATGTGTCTTAAATTGCTTTCTCATACTCCTTCTAGGAATTATTCTCTGTAGAGGCAGATGTCTCTGAGATCAGATGTCCTCAAGGTTAAAGAGTATTTTAAGAAGTAATCAAAATGGGAATGTATTTGATTACCGCTGATTTGACACCTGCTCTTAGATTTCAAGAAATGCTTTTTTTAAAGAGTGGTATTTAAATTGTGATAGTTTTAAATATCTGAAGACTTTTCTTCTACAAATATTTCTGGTGTTCTGATGATTCTGCAAATGCAGCACAGTTATAAACAAACCTGTGCTTTCAATCCTTAACTAAGCTGGATTACAATGAAATTTTGTTCAAAGGTCCTTCATAGGAGTTAACACGATGACTTAACATGAGGTTTGATAAGACAGTTGCCTAAGTGTTTGTTAATGAATTAGCTCAATACTTCAGTTTCATGGATGCCAGCCACAAAGTCATATGCTTTTTTTTTTTTTAAGGCATGTTAAAACATGACAATATATTACAGTATACAGTCTTGTTAAGGATACTTTAGTCAATAGAACAGTATAATGGAAGCAAATTCCACTCTGGTGTTGATGTTCTCATTGAATAATTCTCTTCCTCTTCTTCCTCCCCCACAAATGCATGGAACAACTTCACTACAGACCAGTTAAGATTGTCTTGAATTTGCTGTATATGTGGCTTGACTTTTGTTTTATGGGCTTGGACTTTTTCTGAACTAAGCAGTTGGATAATACTGAAGTGACAGTTTCTTCCATGTATTTTGCAAAACACAATAGGTATCACATAACAGGCTCAGCAAATAATTTACTGATGTTGGAGAGTTTTGGGTGCACTATGTTCTCCTTAATGTGGTTTCGTTGTGATCTCCTTGTGTATTTTATTGTGAGCTTTGGGAAATATAGTTTATATTTTTCAGTTGGTAAATTTAGGGTTGCTGTAGGGCAGAGGTCTGCTTGGTTGTTCTATCTTGAAGAGTAACATAACAAATTAACTTCATTGTATGGATGTCACTCCTGTGTTTCAGAGCTTTCAGCCAACACAGCTGCCTTTGCTAAAAGTGCTGCCATGTTAAGTAATTCTGAGGACCACACTGCTCTATCTAGAGCTTTGTCTCAGCTTGCAGAGGTTGAGGAGAAGATAGATCAGTTGCATCAAGAACAAGCTTTTGCTGATTTTTATGTGTTCTCAGAACTGTTTGGTGACTACATTCGTCTTATTGCTGCAGTAAAAGTAAGTACTGCTAGGAAAAATGCTTAAGTTTTGTGTTTATGGTCACACTTTGCAGTTTGTATATTTAAGGTAAATGGCCAGGTTGGATGGGGCTTTGAGCAACCTGATCTAGCGGAAGGTATCCCTGCCCATGGCAGGGGGGGTTGGAACTAGATAATCTTTAAGGTCCCTTCCAACCCAAACCATTCTATGAGTCTATGAATGTTTGTATGCACTTGCACGCTTCATTATGCAGTTAAGACTTGCTGAGTTTTTGCCTGAAATTCCAATCAAGTAAAATGAATGAATCCATGATCAGTTATTCCCATGATAAAAAACTGTTGTGACCAAAAATGGGCATGGATTAATAGGATCCAGACAAAATCTAATAGGATCCAGACAAAATCTAAATGGTGAATATCTTCTAATTAGAGCAATATTAATTGTGCAGAGTATTTAGAGACACCATACTAGTTAGCATGCTGTACATGTTTCTTTCAGGTAACTGATTTTTACAGTATGCTCATAAAATGTTTTCAAGAAAATAGTTTGGCCATATTAGATAACCAATAGTTTCAGTACATAAGCAACAAATATCACTTGTGGATCTACATCTCATTTAAAGAAAGTATTCAATTTTGGTGTACAGCATGATTAGGTTTTGACATGGGGAGGGGTTGTATTGGGTTTATGTGGCAAGGTTTTGGTAGTGGGGGGTGCCGCAGGGGTGGCCTTTGTGAGAAGAGGCCAGGGGCTGCCCCATGCCAGACACAGCTGGTTCCAGACAGCTACCCAGTGGACCCACTGCTAGTCAAAGCTGAGCCAATCACCAAAGCTAGTGGTACCTCTGTGAAAACATATTTAAGAAAGGACAAATTGCTGCTCAGCAGTGTGTGTGTGTGTGAGGGGGAAGCGTAAGAAACAATCCTGCAGACACCAAGGTCAAAGAAGGAGGGGGAGGAGGTGCTGGAACAGGTATTTCCCTGCAGCCTGTGGAGAGGACCACACCCAAGCAAGTGGAAGGAGGAGCAAGCCCTGAAGGAAGCTGCAGTCCTGGAGAGCCCACACAGGAGCAGGCTCCTCACAGGAACTGTGGCCTGTGGCGAGGAGCCCATGCAGGAGCAGTTCTTGAAGGACTGCAGACTGGGGGAAGAACTTATGCTGGAGCAGGGGAAAAGTGTAAGGAAGAAAGGAGCAGCAGAGAGGAACTGTTATGAACTGACTGCACCCCCCCATCCCTCCTGTGCTGCTCAGGCAGGGGGAAGGTAGAGGAGTTGGGAATGAAGTTGAGCCTGGGAAGAAGGGGTGGGTGGGGAGAAGGTGTTTTAGTTTTCGTCTTTGTTTCTCACCATCCTACTCTGTTTTTAATTGTCAATAAAATAATCTTCCCCAAGTTGAGTCAGTTTTGCCTGTGATGGTAATTGGTAAGTGATCTCCCTGTCTTTATCCTGACCCATGAGCTTTTTTTCATCTTATTTTCTTCCCCTGTCCTGTTGAGGAGGGGGAATGAGAGAGCAGCTGTGGGTGGGGGTCTGGCAGCCAGCCAAGGGTCAACCCATCACAGGGGTGTCTAAGGATTTTATCCAGAAATATCTTTGAACTTGTCAGGCTGTTGGGAATATATTTTTATGTATTTTATATACACACACACAATATATATAGTTATAGTCTATATGTTATTCTATATATTGTTATTCTATTATATAGAATACATAATATATAAAAATGTATAATTCAATTCTACTACCTCCTTCCATTGCTAACAAAAATGTACTGCCAGTTATGCGTATAGTAAAAGAAAAAGTTTGCTAGAATCTGTATTTAGAGAAGCATTTGTGTATTATAGCACTTTGCAGTGATTGCTTTGGTAGTATTGTGATGGGTCAAGGAACACAAGATGATTTGGAGCACCAAGGTGTCTGCTCTAAAGAGGCTTCTTAAATGCCCTCTGTTATTTTTAAATGGTATTTAGCTGTGCAAGCATGCTGGCAAATGAAATCCAAGACACAGCGAAGTTTCTTTTGAGTACACTTGTTCCAGTTTTATCCAGAAATATCTTTTCCTAATAGGACTTTAGATAACTTTAACAATTGCAATTGCTTAATAAATGCCCATACTTACAGGGTGTGTTTGATCATCGAATGAAATGCTGGCAGAAATGGCAAGATGCTCAGGTCACTTTACAAAAAAAACATGAAGCTGAAGCAAAGCTCCAACTTGCCAACAGACCTGATAAACTGCAGCAAGCTAAAGATGATATAAAAGAGGTAATGTTGTCAAGTATTTATATTATTCCAGAGGCCAGACTTTTTGTACTGATTCATTCAGTCCCCATCAATGCACTATTTTATACAATTTTTGTTTATAAATCATGTATTTGCTATTTTCCATATTTGCTGAAATTATTAAAAGGAATTTATTTAAAATATGAGATGTGCACAATTGTTACCCATTCTGAGATATGTAAGGCAATCAAATACTGTCTCTACAGAGTCTGGGATATGGGAGGAAGGGAACATGAACAAGTTTAAAAATGCTTTTAACTGTTGCAGATGACTTGGGTAGTCAGAAGAACATCTCTTGGCTTCTAAAGCTAAAATCTAGCTAAAAAGACTAACAGAGAACATGTTTTGCTTAATGATCCAGCATATCTACTTATATATATATTTTTTTTAAATATATATATATTATAATTTCAGTAAAAATCTAACATGTTGAAGTTTCATAAATTATACACTTTTTCTACATGCTTCACTAAGGAAATTGAAGAGGTAGGACAGTTTAATTATTTAATATTAATGCATTCTTGTTGTGTACCACTATTTTCTCATGAAATAATGGAGAACATCATTGCAGATTTCAATCTCTTATGCACTTTATTTTGTTTGGCTGCCTCATTGGTCACTAACCCAAGCTGCTTTTTTCTTTCTGCACTTCAATATATTTTACGTGCAGTGTTGAAGTTGCTCATTAATGTGGCTTTCTTTTTTTCTTTAAAAAGGCCCTTGTTGATTGGGAAAAAAGTGTCACTCTTTTGTGACCACATTCTTGCTGGTTGGCTCTCTTGATGTCATCCATCCACCATGCAACAAGTGAGCTGGAACTCATTGGCAAAACTAATTCCTGAGTGTTTGGAGTAGTAGGAAATACTCAATGACCCTTTCTCATTCTTAATATAAAAAGAATTAATGATGTTGTTCCTGAAGGATTTCTTTTTCCTACTTTATTGTGTGTTTAGAGAAGGTTGTTAGTAAACACAGAATTTGAATGTGCTGGCAGAAAATTATTGCTTCCACTGAAATATATTCAGAGTTGCTGAATTCTTTAATAGTAGTCCTTTTGACAGAGATATCGAAAAGTGGAAGCCTATGCAGCTTGAGCTTCATCCATGACTCAGTTCCTTTGTGCAGATAAAAGGTAAAAGAGTAGTCCTCAAAACACCATATTAAACAAGGGGAAGATTTTTCCTTGTCAGAAACTGTAAGATGGCAAATTATCCAGTGATAATTCCTACAAACCCTGGTGTTTGGATATGATGAAACTGGGACGTGGGTCCATAGGCCTATAGAGGCTGTCTCTGAAAAAAAAAAAAATGTTGCTTCCTGGCTGCTTTTTTCTGAGGAAGATAACTGTTACCAGATCTATTAGCTCCCATAATTCAGTTAGTATGTTGAGATTAACAGATACAGTTGCATTTTTAGAATGTCTGTTAGCATGCATATGTCTGAAGTGTCAGGATGATAGCTTTTTTCATAATATACTTACACAGGTGGTTTAAATTTAGCAATATAATAGTTGCATAAAAGCAGGTGCAAAGGAAAGTCTAGTAATGATAACGTAATATAGATGGTGATGCTTTCTTAATTGTGTAGCTGGATGTCTTTTGATATAAAATAAGGATAAACATGATCAAGTGTTTTGTAGTATTGATATTAATGCCTTGTTCCCAGTATGGCAAAACCGTACAAGCAGCTTCACTTCCTCTGAATTTTCCTTCTGTGCTCTTACCTGCAATTTTTTATTATTTTCTTTTATTTTTATTGCTGCTGTCTCTTAAAACAGTCCCCACTGAGCAAGAAAGTTTGTGCTTTGGCTTGCCTAAATAATATACGTTCTTATCAATAAACGCATCCTTGTTAGCTTGTCATCTGCAGCAGAAATATGACAAAGATAAGCAATTACTTGTCCATAGGCAGAGATGAAGATTTAATAATCTCTTCTGTGAATAGGAAAGTACAGGCAACTATTTTTTGAGACTTTTTCACATTTGATCGAACAGGTAAGAAAACTTAAAGGTTTAGCTTCCTTTTATAGCAGTGTTTGTAAAGGGAATAGCTAATAAAGCTTTAGAGATCCTTTTTTTTTGCTAAAGAATCTTTAAATTTTTTGTTACAAAATATCCGTTAATAACAATATTAAAATATTTTTATATTTGGTATACAGATAACATTACCTTAGAGATATCATTGTTTTAACTGATCTGATGACATCCTTCTCTATAAATTGTTGTTCTGAAATTACTGTACTGATATTTTCCCTTAATTATGTCAAAAAGGTGCTTTTCAACTCTTGAATGACTATCACTAATATAATAAAAAAAAGTTCAGCTACCAATAGACTGAACAGAGAATGCAGTCTTATCTCTGCATGTTTTTCCTTTGCCAGTGGGAGACAAAAGTTCAGCAAGGGGAAAAAGATTTTGAACAGGTCTCCAAAACCATTCGTGAGGAAGTGCAAAGATTTGAGGCATGTATAATTTTGTTCAAATAAATGACAGTTTTGCTTTAAATAATATTGATGTTCCAAGCAAACTTGGTTAAGAGGTTAATCTGCCATAATTATTTACTTTATTAACAGAGGGAACGAGTGAAAGACTTTAAAACTGTTATTATCAAGTACTTAGAATCATTAGTGCAAACACAACAGCAGGTAAGAAATTTTAAAATTTTTGTACAAGTTAATACTTAATATGTTCCATATTAGGTTAGTTAAAAAGGCAGGCTTTAAGTATAGCAGTTTCTAAAACATGGAGAACTAACTCTAGTCTGTAATATATTGCAGGAGAACATAGTGATTGCTGTTTCCCAGCTATTACTGTCCTCACTTGCATAGCCCTAATTCAGGGGAGCAAGAGAGAAGCTTTGTCAGGGAGGTGGGAGGGGAGTGGAAGGTCTTGTGTATTCAAGTAATACTTTTACTTGTAGACTGGAGTAAAATGCATTAAATATGTGCTTAGGCTTACTGAAGAGACTTGAATACTCAAATGCTTATCTGCTTTTTTAAAAACAAACAAACAAACAAAAGAAGTACTGAATATTGTATAGCAGTAAAACAGCTTTCAGTGACTCAGAAGTAGGCCTGGTTCCCAAATGAGTGTCTGAAATCTTTTCTTTTTTCAATCTGGGAATATAATCCTCCAGCTTTGTTTAATAAAAATAAAATAAAATAATTAAAAACCAAAACACCTTTAGAGGTAAGAATGGCAAACTCACCGTGCAAACAAATTCTGTATAACTATATTCTGTGGCAATGTGCTCAGTGTGTAAGAATAACTCTGTTTGCATGAGCAGATTTGTGTATTTATTACTTGTGTTTTTCTTGCATCATGTAACAATGTGAATGGATAATTAATCAATGGATAATGTGAATGGAAGCATCTGTGCTCTTACTTTGTCCAGTGGAGACAAATTCAGTACAAGAGGAAGAAGGTGTATGTGTGTTCTTTTCCAACATTCAGTACTTAAAGTAAGGCGTTTTTTTTTTTTTTTTCCTTCTCTGCAAGCTGATAAAATACTGGGAGGCATTCCTACCTGAAGCCAAATCCATTGCCTAAAAGAAGGCTATTCCAAATAACAAGAGACTCTCGATGTTTGTCCTGGATAAAAACTAAATTCCACACTGAAATCACTTCAAAATCATCCAAATAAACCACTATATATTTTATGAATTAACACGTGGTGGTTTTATATACCACAACATTTTATTAACAAGCTGCATGTCATGACCCTCTTTGAAATGGACTGTGGCATGATGTTCTGCAATACATTGCTGGATTGAACACTATTGTGTCTTAATACTTGCACCAAAATGTGCACTGTAAGGCCGGAAAGAAGATATTTTTGTTCTTTACAATACAGTGTTCTGTAGTATGCTTACCTGATCTTTGAAACAAATTTAATTCAATTGATTAATGTTCACTTACACATTCCTGTACAAAATCATGTTTCTGTGGTTACGATAATAAAGAAATGTATCTTGTGAAACATTCAGCTCTTATTTTGTTTCTCTAGATATTTACTGATGTTCTTAAAAGTAGCATATATAACCAATTGAGATTATATCAAAGGCAGCAACACATAGAATCATAGAATGGTTTGGGTTGGAAGGTATCTTTTAGAGATCATCTAGTCCAGCCCCCCTGCAGTGCATCACTTGTCATGCATTGAGCATTCCAGCTTCACACAATACCATTTGCTTGCAAATGGGCCTGGTCTCAGCACCCTGAGACACATTCTTTAGTATGTGATTCTTGGCCTGTGATTTCTCCTGTCTCTAGTACTATCAGCATAAAGTAATTTTAATAGATTCTGATAGTTTGCTTGTGGAAGGTAAAGAATGCACTACAGATTGTGTCAGGTAGCTTTCTATGGCATATAACATGTTAGAGACGCTCATGATGGTGATGATAGCCAAACAAAGAGTATGGAAAAATAAGAACCCTATTCTGAGTAGTATTTAATTGCCCCCCTTCTCAACACGCTGCTGTGGATATCTTTGCTAACTCAGCAGGTTCAAAAACTTAGCTGTTTAACAAAGCAAAGTTATTTACGCTTAATAGTTGTTCACAGGTGGAATATATAGACAAAAAAACAGTCACATTGTTTCTCCCTATTCAAAAAGAAAAATGCTCAAGAGATGTAAAAATATTAAGTAATCTCCAGGGACTAAACTGTATGTATTTGATTTCCCCCTCCCCCCTGTCCTGGTTTCAGCTGGGATAGAGTTAACTGTCTTCCTAGTAGCTGGTACAGTGCTATGTTTTGAGTTCAGTATGCAAAGAATATTGATAACACTGATGTTTTCAGTTGTTGCTTAGTAGTGTTTAGACTATAGTCAAGGATTTTTCAGCTTCTCATGCCCAGCCAGGGCACAGGAAGTTGGCACAGGACACAACCAGGGCACCTGACCCAAAGTGGCCAACGGTGTATTCCATACCATGTGACATCCCATCTAGTTTAGGAACTGGGAGGTGGGGGCGGGGAATCACCGCTCGGGGACTGGCGGGGTGTCGGTCAGCGGGTGGTGAGCAATTGCCCTGCGCATCATTTGTACATTCCAATCCTTTTATTACTACTGTTGTCATTTTATTAGTGTTATCATTTTCATTATTAGTTTCTTCTTTTCTGTTCTATTAAACCGTTCTTATCTCAACCCAGGAGTTTTACTTCTTTTCCCGATTTTCTCCTCCATCCCGCTGGGTGGGGGGGAGTGAGTGAGCGGCTGCGTGGTGCTTAGTTGCTGGCTGGGGTTAAACCACGACAGTCCATTTTGGCGCCCAACATGGAGCATGAAGGGTTGAGATAACAACAAACCTGACCAGAGCTTGTTAAAACAAATTTGTTCTAAGCATTCATTATGTTGATTTATGTGTTCTTAGAGTTGTTGCTCTGGTTTTTAAAGCTCTGTTATGTATCACCTCGCTTGCTGTATGTAGTTCCTCTTCTGCTGCTTATCATCCGTGGGAGGTGGATTAAGGTTTTCCCTTTGATGTATGGTATAACACTGCTTTATGGTATGATAAAGTCATCGGCTGTGGGATTAATCCGGTATTTGCACTTAGCATTGTCACCTTTATACTGCGGGAGCCATCTGTGGGAAACTATTAATAATTATACCATTTACCTTTCCTCCATGGAAAACCAGTCTGTGGGTGGGGTACCTTTCTTCCCCTCTCCTTTCTCCTTCGGTCCAGTTACAATGGTGTTTGAGAATTTTGAAAAATTTGAATGCTCCTGGGATGTTGGGACTAGCACGGTCCTAGCCCTACTGCTAGGAATTAGCATACTTCTGAATGTGGTTCAGCTCTCGTTTAAGGTTAAACAGCTATTTAAGAAGATCACCCAGAGATCCGCCCCAAGGCTGGATAATTATGAGTGGCAGGGTGTGTGGGGTAGTATGGGCAAGTACCTAGAAAAGTGGGCACCTCCAATGTTTTGGAAATTCACCCCTGAACAAGTGCAGGATCCAGAAGAACTAGTAAAATATTTGGAAAAGGTATGCTGTCACCCCGGCAGCTCCAGAGAGATACAAATCACTGCAACGTGCTGGGGCCTGGCCCATGCCTATCGAGCCCTGTTCGACACCACTCAGTACCCTCAAGGGGAATAGAAAGTCTCTGGACCTAACAACAACTATGAGCACTGCAGCCACCCAAAACTCGGCAAGAGGTGCTGCGGCCCCTCCAGCCCCGGCAAGGAGCATTGCAGGCACCCAGACCTTGACGACAGGCACCATGACCCCTCCAGCCCCAGCGACGAGCACTGCTGCTACCCAAACCTCGGCGACAGACACTGCGGTTATCCAAAACCCGGCAAGCAATACTGGAACTGAACCAGTGGACCAACCTGCACCAGTATCAGTTGCCCCCGTACAGAAAAAGAAATATACAAAAAAATCAGTTCACTTAGCGAAGGATGAAGGTGAACCAGGGTCATCACGGGAACCGGAGGAAGAGGCAGAACCAGAGGTAATAACCCGGTCCCTATCCTTGAGTGAGCTGCGGGATTTGCGAAAAGATTTTGGCCTCCGTATAGGAGAGCATATTATCACCTGGCTCCTGATGCTGGGACAATGGGGCTAATAGCTTGGAATTAGAAGGTAGGGAAGCCAAGCAGCTGGGATCGCTTGCCAGGGAAGGTGGCATTGACAAGGCAATTGGAAGAGGGACACAAGCCCTCAGCCTCTGGAGGCGACTCCTGTCAAGTGTGAAGGAAAGGTACCCCTTTAAGGAAGATGTTATATGTCAATCAAGCAAGTGGACCACCATGGAAAGAGGTATCCAATATCTGAGGGAATTAGCTGTGCTAGAGACGATTCATCATGACCCGGACAACCCACAATTACCCAAAGATCCAGACGAAGTCCAATGCACACGACCCATGTGGCGGAAGTTTGTACGGAGCGCACCATCATCCTATGCCAACGCATTGGCAATAATGGCCTGGAAGGATGAAGAGGCACCGACAGTGGAGGAAGTGGCTCGCCAACTCCGTCAATACGAAGAAAATCTCTCCTCCTCCCTACAAGCCTGCATTGCGGCTGTGGAGAAGCTGTCCGAGGATTTCCAGCAATTCAAAGACGATATGTCCTACTCCACACTTGTAAGGACCAATGTCTCAGCTATTAGGAGTGAGCGTTCCTCTGCCCAAGAGAGAGAATATAGAAGGTACACACCGCAAGGTGCCCTGTGGTTTTACCTATGTGACCAGGGAGAGGACATGAGGAAATGGGACAGAAAACCTACCTCGGTCCTAAATGCACGGGTACGTGAACTGCGAGGAAAAACCACCACAAAAGGGGATTCTACCAGGAAAAATGCCGCTCCAGTTTCCAAACGGAGTAGAAGGGCTGATTTTATTTCCGATCCTCTTGAAGGGACTTCTGAGCCAATTTTACGAGAAGTGAATACTGGATACTCTGACCAGAATTAGAGGGGCCCTGCCTCCAGCCAGGTGGAGGAAAGGGATAACCGGGTCTATTGGACTGTGTGGATTCGATGGCCTGGCACATCAGACCCACAGGAGTATAAGGCTCTAGTAGACACCGGCGCACAGTGCACTCTAATGCCATCAAGTTATAAAGGGGCAGAACCCATTTGTATTTCTGGTGTGACAGGGGGATCCCAAGAATTAACTGTATTGGAAGCTGAAGTAAGCCTAACTGGAAATGAATGGCAGAAACACCCCATTGGGACTGGTCCAGAGGCTCCGTGTATCCTTGGCATAGACTATCTCAGGAGGGGGTATTTTAAGGACCTGAAGGGGTATCGATGGGCTTTTGGTATAGCTGCCTTGGAGACGGAGGGCACTGAACAGCTGTCTACCCTGCCTGGTCTCTCTCAAGACCCTTCGATTGTGGGGTTGCTGAGGGTTGAGGAACAACAGGTGCCAATTGCTACCATGACGGTGCACCGGCAGCAATATTGCACCAACCGAGACTCTCTGATTCCCATGCACAAGTTGATTCGCCAACTGGAGAGCCAAGGAGTGATCAGCAAAACTCGCTCACCCTTTAATAGTCTCATAAGGCCAGTGCGGAAGTCTAATGGGGAGTGGAGACTAACAGTTGACTATCGCGGCCTGAATGAAGTTACACCACCGCTGAGTGCTGCCGTTCCAGATATGCTAGAACTTCAATACGAACTAGAGTCAAAGGCAGCCAAGTGGTATACCACAATTGACATTGCTAATGCATTTTTCTCAATCCCTCTGGCAGCAGAGTGTCGTCCACAATTTGCCTTTACTTGGAGGGGTGTCCAGTACACTTGGAATCGATTGCCCCAGGGGTGGAAACACAGCCCCACCATTTGCCATGGACTAATCCAGACTGCACTGGAAAAAGGTGAAGCTCTGGAACACCTGCAATACGTTGATGACATCATCGTATGGGGCAACACGGCAGAAGAAGTCTTTGAGAAAGGGAAGAAAATAATCCAAATCCTTCTGAAAGCCGGTTTTGCCATAAAAGAAAGTAAGGTCAAGGGACCTGCACAGGAGATCCAGTTTTTGGGAATAAAATGGCAAGATGGACGTCATCAGATCCCAATGGATGTGATTAATAAAATAGCAGCTATGTCTCCCCCGACTAATAAAAAGGACACACAGGCCTTCTTAGGTGTCGTGGGGTTTTGGAGAATGCATATTCCAAATTACAGTTTGATCGTAAGCCCTCTCTATCAAGTAACCCCGAAGAAGAATGATTTTAAATGGGGCCCTGAGCAACAATGAGCCTTTGAACAAATTAAACGGGAGATTGTTCATGCAGTAGCCCTTGGACCAGTCCGGGCAGGACAAGATGTTAAAAATGTGCTCTCTACTGCAGCTGGAGAGAATGGCCCTACCTGGAGCCTCTGGCAGAAAGCACCTGGGGAGACCCGAGGCCGACCCCTGGGGTTTTGGAGTCGAGGATATCGAGGATCCGAGGCTCGCTATACTCCAACTGAAAAAGAGATATTGGCAGCATATGAAGGAGTTCGAGCTGCCTCAGAAGTGGTTGGTACTGAGACACAGCTCCTCTTAGCACCCTGACTGCCAGTGCTGGGCTGGATGTTCAAAGGGAGGGTCTCCTCTACACATCACGCGACTGACGCCATGTGGAGTAAGTGGATTGCACTGATCACACAACGGGCTCGCATAGGAAACCCCAGTCGCCCAGGAATTTTAGAAGTGATCACGGACTGGCCAGAAGGCAAAGATTTTGGAATGTCGCCAGAGGAGGAGGTGGCACGTGCTGAAGAAGCCCCACTGTATAATAAACTGCCAGAAAATGAGAGGCAATATGCCCTGTTCACTGACGGATCCTGTCGCATTGTGGGAAAGCATCGAAGGTGGAAAGCTGCTGTATGGAGTCCTACATGACAAGTTGCAGAAACTGCTGAAGGAGAAGGTGAATCGAGTCAGTTTGCAGAGGTGAAAGCCATCCAGCTAGCGTTAGATATTGCTGAAAGAGAAAAGTGGCCAGTGCTCTATCTCTATACTGACTCATGGATGGTGGCAAACGCCCTGTGGGGGTGGTTACAGCAATGGAAGCAGAGCAACTGGCAGCGCAGAGGTAAACCCATTTGGGCTGCCACACTGTGGCAAGATATTGCGTCCCGGCTAGAGAACCTGGTTGTAAAAGTACGTCATGTAGATGCTCACGTACCCAAGGGTCGGGCCACTGAAGAACATCGAAACAACCAACAGGTGGATCAGGCTGCCAAGATTGAAGTGTCTCAGGTGGACCTGGACTGGCAACATAAGGGTGAGCTATTTATGGCTCGATGGGCCCATGATACTTCAGGCCAGCAGGGAAGAGATGCAACATATAGATGGGCTCGAGATCGAGGGGTGGACCTGACCATGGACACTATCACACAGGTTATCCATGAATGTGAAACATGTGCTGCAATTAAGCAAGCCAAGCGGTTAAAGCCCCTGTGGTATGGAGGGCGATGGCTGAAATATAAATTTGGGGAAGCCTGGCAGATTGACTATATCACACTCCCACAAACTCGCCAAGGCAAGCGCCATGTGCTTACAATGGTGGAAGCAACCACCGGATGGCTGGAAACATACCCTGTGTCCCACACCACTGCCCGGAACACTATCCTGGGCCTTGAGAAGCAGGTCTTGTGGCGACATGGCACCCCAGAAAGAATTGAGTCAGACAACGGGACTCGTTTCCGAAGCAACCTCATAGACACCTGGGCCAAAGAGCATGGCATTGAGTGGGTGTATCACATCCCCTATCATGCACCAGCCTCTGGGAAAATTGAGCGATACAATGGACTGTTAAAGACTACATTGAGAGCAATGGGGGGCGGAACTTTCAAACATTGGGATACACATTTAGCAAAAGCCACCTGGTTAGTCAACACCAGAGGATCTGCCAATCGGGGTGGCCCTGCCCAATCAGAATTTTTACGCACTGTAGAAAGGGATAAAGTCCCTGTAGTGCACATAAAAAATATGTTAGGGAAGACAGTCTGGGTTACTCCTGCCTCAGGGAAAGGTAAACCCATTCGTGGGATTGCTTTTGCTCAAGGGCCTGGGTGCACTTGGTGGGTGATGCGAAAAGATGGGGAAGTCCGATGTGTGCCTGAAGGGGATTTGATTTTAGGTGAGAATAGCCAGAATTAAACTGTATGATATTAGTTGCTATATAACCCTGCTACTGTATGTTATCATTACTATAATTGTTATATGCTATATCCATAGTACTATAGTAAGAATCACTTGGATCAAGCAAGAAAGAACTGTGATAAAACTGAGCAAAGCGCAGTAGAGGTGGAACCAGAACTGACTCCAGCATGCAACAATCCAACGGTGCACGCCATCCTCCTGCTGCGTCCAATGTCATCTGCTCGTCACACCGCACTGAAGCCCAATTCTGCTCTACCGACTGGGAGGACTTTGCACCATCCCTCCTGCCCAGAAAGACTGGTATGACAGATGGAGCCCAGAGTCGGAAACTAAATGAACTCAACAAACATTTTATGAACATAACCCATGAACTAAAGGAATGATATCTCTGTGTGTGTATACTTTTATATATATATATATATATATATATATATCTCTCATTGTTCATATGTCTCAAAGGGATGGAAAGGTGGTGATGATTGATCAGAATGTAACTAAAGGTATGGGAACTGAGCATGACGTCAATGGTATAGAATAAGGGGTGGATACTGTCCTGGTTTCAGCTGGGATATAGTTAACTGTCTTCCTAGTAGCTGGTACAGTGCTATGTTTTGAGTTCAGTATGTGAAGAATGTTGATAACACACTGATGTTTTCAGTTGTTGCTAAGTAGTGTTTAGACCATAGTCAAGGATTTTTCAGCTTCTCATGCCCAGCCAGGGCACCTGACCCAAACTGGCCAACAGTGTATTCCATACCATGTGACGTCCCATCTAGTTTAGGAACTGGGAAGTGGGGGGCAGGGATTCGCCGCTCGGGGACTGGCTGGGTGTCGGTCGGCGGGTGGTGAGCAATTGCCCTGCGCATCATTTGTACATTTCAATCCTTTTATTACTACTGTTGTCATTTTATTAGTGTTATCATTATCATTATTAGTTTCTTCTTTTCTGTTCTATTAAATCGTTCTTATCTCAACCCAGGAGTTTTACTTCTTTTCCTGATTTTCTCCCCCATCCCACTGGATGGGGGGGAGTGAGTGAGCGGCTGCGTGGTGCTTAGTTGCTGGCTGGGGTTAAACCACGACACTTTCTAACTCTTTCCTGGCTAACCACGACAAGCCCTTACGAGTTACTTTATGGAAGGCCTTACCAGGCCCCACATATACCAGGAACAATCCACATTAAAGGGGAAATGGACTTGAATAATTGCTTAATGTCCTTGGGAAAGACTTTACAGGAATTGCCAAGGTACGTGATGACAAGCAGGCCCTTGGAACTGGATACACCAGCCCATCCATTTCAACCTGGAGACTGGGTCTACATCAAGTCTTGGAATCCGGAGCGGCTAACTGAGAAGTGAAAGGGACCATTCCAGGTACTCCTGACTACTTATACAGCTGTCAAGGTCCAAGGGAAAGGCCCGTGGATTCATTACTCCAAGTTTAAAAGGGCTTCAACCTCATGGACAGTTGAGCAAAAGTCTCCCCTTAAGCTGAAATTGAGAAGGTTTTGACTGAATTTTATGGGTTTTTTTGTAGCAATTATGGTAGCGATGAGCCAAGTTTGGCAAATACCAAATTGGAACCAAAATCTGCACCTGATTCTAGCACAAAATATCACTCAGATACTACTTAAGAATGATTGCTGGATTTATACTCAAATATCAGGACATTCAGAAAGTGGAGTACCTTGAACTGGTGTTCCCCTTCCTTCCCAGATTAATTGGACCAAACCCGGTATTTGGAAAAAGGATCCACTGGGTAAATTTCCAGAGTTAAATGTAACCACATTAATAATACCCAATGTCCTTCCCATGCATACAAGATGAAAATAGAGGTGCTTTCATGGGAATGTACCCAAAATGTAATTAAACCGCTAGTCTTAATCTTACCTCAATAGTAAAAACCTTTACAGAAATGAATTACACTGGTTTACCGGTCCCTAATGGGACAGGATGGTACTGGTTTTGCAGGAACCAAGCCCAGAAAGTGTTACCGTTAGCTTGGAGAGGAGCATGTACATTGGGAGCTGTAGTCCCCAATATAACAATAATTGACAAATTGCATGAACAGAGCGGATGGGTGAAAACCTTTCTCAAACGAACCAGGAGGGTTCATAATCCCATTGCAGATCATTCCTCAGGATTCCATAGTTCTGTCAGATGGTTTCTCCCTTGCACTGGAGTTAGTGGATTGGAAAAGGCAATAGTAAATATATCAGTTGTAATAGAGGACATTGAAAACAGAACCACTGATGCTATACAAGCATTACAAATTGAAATATCTAGTTTGTCTCATGTAGTGATGCAAAATCAAATGGCTCTTGACTTACTACTGGCTTCACAGGGAGGTGTTTGTACAATTGTTAATATGATCTGCTGTACATATATAGATCAAGGTGGCAGAATTTCTACTGATCTAGCAGAGGTTTGGAAACAAAGATCTTACATCAGGTTAGGAAGGACAATACGTCCTGGAGATTTGAGGAGTTATGGCACAAACTTACCTCATGGCTACCTAATTGGATTTGGTTGAAAAATCTATGTGTGTGCATCTTAGCCTGTGTAATGATTCAATGCTGTAGCTGTTGTAGTCAAGTGTACATGAAAATTAAGTCTGGGTATTGAGGCTTTGGATTTGTAGGTCCAAAGTCTCAGTAAAAGGGGGGAGCTGATGCCTTGAATAAAGGCATGAGAAGGAAAACTTCACTGTATCGCTGTAGTGACAAACTTTTGCTTGCTTGAATAACTTAGAAATTTCAGTATGTACTAATTAGATAAGAAAACCTTGAGCTTTGTCAATGGTATGCGCTAAAGGCGCCAACAAACAGGAGGCCTCGGGGCCTGATGTGTGTCAACAGACAAGAAGCCTTGGGCCTTGATGATAAGCTTTGAGTTCTGCTGAGTTTTTGTAATTAAAACTTGCCAAAGCCAGCTAACTAGGAAAAAGAGATGACCCACACTGCGCATGCCCAAAGGGCGGACACTATGTAAATGATAACATGAATATGTATATGACTAGAACAATATAAATTTTGTTTGCTGTAGGTAACGGTGTGCATGATAGGTGGAGCCATCCCCTGTGCACCCAGTGCTGCAATAAAGAATGCTGGCTTTCTAAAACTCCAAAATCGAGTCTTAGAGAGTTTCTTTGACTGGCTTTTTCAGTAACAGGATCTGTGTAGCATACTGTGGCTGTTTACATGGGGTCTGCCTGATGCTGCACAAAGTGGAGTTCCCAGCATCTGAAGGGATGTAAGATTTGCTTGCTATCTATTTGTCTTCCTATTTTTATCTTATTATTGAAGCAATTGTATTGCTCTATTTGCTGTTGTGCCTTTCCGTATGGATTGTCCAGCTCATAGTTCACAAACAAGTTTCACCATGTCTAGTGCACACAGGCGACTCATGGGGGGTTACAAAAGCAACCCAGCCTTGGATTGCCTTGAGGCCCTGTCTCTCTGCAGAGACCACTCATGGGAAGCTGTGTAGACAGCTTAGCCCTGGGTTGTCTGATAAACTCTAAACTAAACAGGGCGGTGGCTGCACCATTCAAAGAACCAAAACCTGAACTGAGCCTTGAAGTCCCTTAACAAATAGTATGCCCTGAGTCCCAATCCAACCACTATTCAGTTGCCTGAGGAAGCAAGGTAAAAAACCCCCAAAACCTGGACGGTTTCAGCCCCAGATTCAAATGACAACCTTGTGTACTCAAACAGTCACAGACCAGCAAAGGAAAGAAAGATAAGGGGAAACTCCACTCAGATATACATAATCCACTCAGGCATATATCATAATCCACTCAGACATAGTCATACACACCCTTCCACAAGTCAGGGGATAAAACCCCTAAGATTCAGGTTGGAAAGGGGGGAAGTCGCTTCTCCAACTATACAGTTCGCTTGTGAAGGAGACCTTTCCCCTCCATGATCGGGACGCTGGTCGAGGTCGCTTCCCTGGGATTGAGAGCCCTTACCTGGAGGGGTAAGTGAATATTGTTTATGCTTTAAGTTTGTAAACGCGTGTGTGCTTATGGTTGTCTGTGAATTGCTTGTGGTTGTAATAATGTACTACTCTTGCCTTAAAAAATTGCAGTAGTGCATTCCTCCATTGTATCTGTAAAACCTGCAATAGTGGTGTGTTAAGTCTGTAAGTGAAGTTCAAATAAATCATTTGCTTGAACCTTGCAGTTAAATGTCTTTCCACCACACCTAGCCAAATGGTTCGATTTTTAGGCATAACTTGGCAAAGTGGCAGGCAGTGTGTTCCCTCTGATACCTTGTAGCAAATATCCAAGTTGAGCTCACTCTGCAATAAAAAGGAGCTCTGACAAGTCCTAGGGACTTTAGGATTCTGGCAAGCTCATATTGCAGGGTTTAGTATAACTGCTTGACCCTTATACAATCTGTTGAAGAAGCATGCTATCTGGGAGTGGACAGTTACTCATGAAGAGGCACTTTGTTTATTAATACACAATGTTTTAGAATATCAGGCTATGGGCCCAATAATACCAGGGCCCCCCTTTAGCCTACATAAAGGACTCGCAGAAAAAGGATATCAATAGGGATTGTGGCAATGAGTTCCTGATAAGGCCCAATTAAGTCCCATACGGTTTGGGTAGAAGGGGTGGCAAGGTTCACAATCACGGTATTTGCTCTGGGAAAAATTGTTGCTGGCTACTTATGTAGCTCTATTAGATACTGAACCCATCACATTAGATGCACCCTTAGAAATACAGATGCCGCTCCCCATCCTCAAAAAAATCAGAGAGTCTGCTCCCATTCCCAGGGAACTGCACACTCCAGTGCGATCCAAAAGATGGCAATGTACATAGCACATCACAACTAGGTCAAGGGGAGAACAGGACTTACAGGGAAGTTGACAGAGTACAATATCCAGTGGCAAGGGGATACTGAGCCACCCTTTGATATGCTGCCCTCACCCATTCAAAATGCACCACCCCCATACGATTTACAAAAGGATACCAAGATTTGGTCTAATGTCTGGACCATGTCTGCTCAAAGGATTAAAGGGGAATGGAAGGGAAGGGCTGCCCTCCTGCAGTCCTTGGGTGGGACAGCCAAAACACAAGAGACAGAGGGATCAGCTCAATTGGCTGAGCTCCAAGCAGTAGTGCTAGCTGCTGAACAGGGCATCTACACAATATAAACTGATTCCTATGCAGTATGGGCTGGGGCCACTCAATGGCTCCCATACTGGAAAGCTGAAGGATGGAAAATTGAAGGAAGTTTTCCTTGCATATTACAAACACCCTGTTGAAGTACCATGTGGAAGGTGCTTGACGACCAGGGTAATAAACATCTTGTTTTTGAGTAGTGGATATATAAATTATCTAATATCCAAAAGGAATGAAGTGGGTTTGTTTTTCTTTCAGGTAACCCTAACTGCAACATTAGCAACTGGGAACTCAGATGATCTTCCTTGGATTCTTGATTCTACCGTACCTGGCCTCTTTGAGCTACTACCTGGTAGAGCCTTTGACTCCTAAAGTTTTCTCTCTCACTTTGGGCCTGCCCTGACAGTAGAAATAGTATCTATTCCCATATGATTTATTAATATCTGTAATCCAAAAATAAAAGTTTAGTCATTTTTTAACAG
Source organism: Haliaeetus albicilla (assembly GCF_947461875.1). NCBI lineage: Eukaryota > Metazoa > Chordata > Aves > Accipitriformes > Accipitridae > Haliaeetus > Haliaeetus albicilla. The sequence continues at coordinate 41,831,740 of NC_091515.1, forward strand.
ATCTTATAAGATTATTTGGCTAAGTTGAAATATGGTAACATTTTATTTAAAACCTAAACAAAATGTCTTAAGTATGTCATTTAATAAAATCCCATCTTTATTTTTTATGTTGCAGTAGTAAAATGAATTTTTGAGAGTGTAACAATTATTCCTTGATTTGCTTTTTTGTCCAAATTCACTTTTAGCATAATTAAGCTGACTTTAGTAGGAATTAGTGGCAGTTCACACAGAAGGGTGCAAAGAAGGGGGCCTTAGCTGAATTCGTACCACTGTAACAGTCTCAGATATGGTGGTGACATGCCACAGAGCAGTTTCCCCAGCAGGTGTTGCAGCAGCTGTCCCTGCCGGGGTAGAGGCTTCAACGCAGCCCAAGCTTCAGATGATGGATGCAGCCCTACAAGTCCCAGGCTTCAGGGAGTGTCTGGGGCCTCTCTGATAATGAGAGAGATGTCCCTCTGTCCTGTAGGAGGTGTGCTGTCTTGGAGGAGCTGTGCCACCGAGTGGAGGAGTTAAAGGAGGAAGTGAGTAGGCTGTGCAGCATCAGAGAAGATGAAAGGTTGATAAACAGGATTTTCTCTGAGATGCAGCAGCTTGAAGAGCCCCAGACCTCCAAAGCAGTAGAGAAGCAGGCAGTGTCTACCCCTAGTATTAAGGTAAGTGTAACCTCTGGAGAAGGTGAAGAATGGAAGCTGGTGACTTCTGGCACCAAGAGGAAGGCTCCTGCCCCACCTAAGGGCTTACAACTACAAAACAGGTTCACTGCCCTAAAAGCTGCAGAGGAGCCAGATGTGCCTTCAAGCAAAGGATCCAGTCCACCTAACCCTAAACCATGCAAGACCATCAGGAAGAAGCAGTGAGTCATCCCTGCTGAGGAGGACAGATGCACCCATCTGTCAAACTGACTTGTTATGGATTTGTATGGAGGGGCTTTTTGGTAGTGGGGAGGGGGCCTCAGGGGTGGCTTCTGTGAGAAGCTGCTAGAAGCTCCCCCGGCTCCAAGTTGGACCCGCCTCTGGTCCAGGTCGACCCAATCATTGACAGTGGTAGCGCTTCTGGGATAACATATTTAAGAAGGGGAACCTGCAGTGAGTGGGGGGATGGGAATGTGAGAGGAACACCTATGCAGATACCGAAGTCAGTGAAGAAGGAGGGGGAGGAGGGGCACCTGAGGAGGCTGATGCCCCTGCAGCCCATGGTGAGACGGCAGGCTGCCCCCTGCAGGCCATGGAGGTGAACGGTGGAGCAGATGCCCCCAAAGATGGCCATGACTCCATGGGAAAGCCAGCACTGGAGCAGTTTGTGACTGAAGATCGGCCCGCGGAAAGGGCCCATGCCAGGGAAGTTTGTGAAGAACTGCAGCCCGCGGGAAGGACTCACGTTGGAGACATTCGTGAAGGACTGTCTCCTGTGGGAGTGACCCCACGGTGGAGCAGGGGACAAGTGAGGAGTCCTCCCCCTGAGGAGGAAGGAGCGGCAGAGACAATGTGTGGCGAGCTGACCCCAACCCCCATTCCTGGTTCCCCTGTGCCACCGGGGGGAGGAGGTTAGAGAGAACAGGGAGTGGAGTTGAGCCGGGAAGGAGGGAGGGGTGGGGGGAAGGTGTTCTAAGGTTTGGTTTTACTTCCTAATATCCTTGTTTTGTTTTGATTTGTAGTAAATTAAATTGATTTTGTTTCTTCCCCAAGTTGAGCCTGTCTTTTGCCCATGACCATAAGTGGGGAGTGATCCCTCCCAGTCCTTGTCTCGACCCACGAGCCTTTCTTTATATTTTCTCTTCATCCCACCGTGGCCGGGGAGGGGGGAGGAGTGAGCGAGCAGCTGGGTGGTGTTTTGTTACCGGCTGGGCTGAAACCACGACACCTATCATCTAGAGAGGCTTGCTGCCTGCCCAGGGCCGGGAACCAGGATGTTGTGGAGTGACTGTCAAAGCTCGTCCAACCCGCTGACTACTACCCCCTGCTGTTCTTCCATGTGGATACAAATGGTACTGCTAGGTGAAACCTGGATAGGATCAAAAGTGACTACAGAACTCTGGGGGTGGTAGTCAAGGGCATGGGGCCCAGGTGGTGTTCTCCTGAGTCCTGCTGGTGAGGGGAAAAGGTGTAAGGAGGAGGAAACTGATAATACAAGTTAACAACTGGTCACAGAACTGCTAGTCAACCACAGGACCCTGTTTGCAGATCAGCATCTGCTTGGGAGAGATGGGATCCACCTCACTAAGCAGGGCAAAGCTATTTTTGCCAGTAGGACGAGTGACTGTCATGGGTTAACCCCAGCCAGCAACTAAGCACCATGCAGCCACTCACTTCTCCCCCACTGTCCTGGTTTCAGCTGGGATAGAGTTAATTGTCTTCCTAGTAGCTGGTACAGTGCTATGCTTTTTAGTTAGGTATGAGAAGAATGTTGATAACACACTGATGTTTTCAGTTGTTGCTAAGTAGTGTTTAGACTATAGTCAAGGATTTTTCAGCTTCTGATGCCCAGCCAGCAAGAAGGCTGGAGGGGCACAAGATGTTGGCACAGGACAGAGCCAGGGCAGCTGACCCAAAGTGGCCAACGGGGTATTCCATACCATGTGATGTCACGTCTAGCATATAAACTGGGGGGAGTGGGGGTGGGGGGATCACCGCTCAGGGAATAACTGGGTGTCGGTCGGCAGGTGGTGAGCAATTGCATTGTGCACCACTTGTATATTCCAATCCTTTTATTATTATTGTTGTCATTTTATTAGTGTTACTATTATCATTATTAGTTTCTTCTTTTCTGTTCTATTAAACCGTTCCTATCTCAACCCACAGGTTTTACTTCTTTTCCCGATTTTCTCCCCCATCCCACTGGGTGTGTGTGGGGGGAGTGAGTGAGCGGCTGCATGGTGCTTAGTTGCTGGCTGGGGTTAAACCACGACGCCCACATACATACTGTTCATGCACTGTTCACACGCTGCAGGTTTCGTCTATCACAGGACCTTCATGTGATCAACACCAGAAACCAGTATCTTATCTGTGAGAGACTGAATTGTTATCTCAAGCTGTTTGTCTCAAAGATTGTTAAGTGTGAGAGACTGGACTGTCATCTCAAGCCATTCATGTCAAGTATTGTTTGATGTGAGAGACTCAACTGTGAACTATTTATCTCAAGCCATTTGTCTCTGGGACCGCCTGTTTAAGCAGGACACTCCTCTGTCCATAAGGATGATTATTAGGTCATTGAGGCATCCAGGGGAGGAAATGGGCTGGAGCCCAACAAAGCATGCAGGAATGTGGAGACTACTATTCTCATGGAAACTGTAGTCTTTGAGATAAGATACTGGTTTCTGGTGTTGATCACATGAAGGTCCTGTGATAGACGAAACCTGCAGCGTGTGAACAGTGCATGAACAGTACGTAGGTGCATGCATCATCGAACTATGCCCTATAAAAAAACCGTGGAGACAAGCCGTGGTGTGCACCCACCACCGAAGAATTGAAGACTGAGGACCAACGGGATGCCGCTGGATCCATGGTGGTGACTATCCTTGCAACTCTATCCCGACTGCTTGCTTGATTTGTGCCTTTCCTTCCATTCTATCCTATCGCTACTATTTTCTACTTTTGATACTTTGGATAATAAAACCTCTTTTCGGTATATGGCATTTGACCTCGTTTGTGTCTTAATCTCGCTCTTGGGATCATATCGAAACCTTCCCTGACATTGGATTGGGACATTATCTCAAAGAGTACAGTTTCCGTGAGAATGGTAGCCTCCACATTCTTGCATGCTTGTCGGCTTCAGCCTGTTTCCTCTCCTGGATGCCTCAGTGGCCTAGTAATTGTCCTTATGGACGGAGGAATGTCCTGCTTAGACAGGCCACCCCAGAGACAAAAGGCTCGAGATAAACAGTTCGCAATTCTTGAGACGAATGGCTTGAGATGACAGTCCAGTCTCTCACACGTAACAATCTTTGAGACAAAGAGCTCAAGATAACAATTCAGTCTCTCACAACATGAAGGACAAGGAAGTCATCCTGAATAGTCAGCATGGCTTCACTAAAGGGAAGTCATGCTTCACCAACTTGATGAACTTCTATGAAGTGAATGGCTTGGTAGATGAGGGGAGAGCAGTGGATATTGTCTACCTAGGCTTCTGTTTTTGTTTTAAGGTACACAGCCTACACCACTAATGGGATTTTAAAGGTTATCAAGAATCTGAAGACGAATAAGACAGAAGGTCTAAATAGTCTTATAGCCACATATTAAAAGACTGACAGGAGACAGCACACAATAAATAGTAATAAGCTTATGCAAGGAGCAGTTATTCTCTCTTCTGGAGACACATGTATTATATCAGAAGATTTAGTTAGACACATGCACCCAGACCAAATAGACTTTGTTGGAAGCAGAGGTTGCAATTATATTAGGAGGAGCCTTGATCTGGTACAAAATGCACACTCCCCTCATGATCTTCGTTTTCCTTGTTGTGTTTTTCTGGTCCCTTTTACTGAATAGAATGGAAATATATAGGTGCGGTGCTTCAGAAAATGGCTTTGAAATTTCCTTTTTCCTCAGCCATCAGATTATATAGATCAAGAATGTTATATAAAAATGGATTTCTCAAAAGTATGATTGATAAAAGACACGTTCAAGCCAAAATTAGTCTAAAATACCTCCCTTTCAGACTAATATTGAGATACCTATGTAAAATATGAAAAGTTCCTGATAAGAAGCAGGAGCTGGCCCCAAGAGCCAGCCAAGACTGGTCTTGCAGCTTGGGTGAATACCAAGAAATCACTGAGCCTGCGCAAGAAAAGAGGTTACTAGTGGTGACGAAGAGGAGTCATCTATCTTCATCTCTGCGACTACCAGATGACCACCATAAAGAGGCACTGCGCAAGCGCAGTTGAGAGGAGACTATGGAAATGACCTCTCGGAGCTAATTTTAATATGAAGCGGGGATAGGTCATGCATATGTATAGGTGTATTGTGAATATGTAATACCTGACTGTATAAACTTGAAGCGAACTGCCGAGTCGGGCGCGCACGACTTTGGTGGGACTACCCCCCCGTGCTGCCCAGCGCTGAATGAACATACCTACTTTACAATCTCACTGATTGTGGAGTCTGTTTTCCGCACGTCAATTGAAGGAAGAAGGAGGGATCAGAGACAGAAAAGCACATCATTGAAGACTGAGTCAGACCTCCATCTGGCTATTTTGCAAGGAACTTGAGAGCTGGAATACTGAATTTGTGCTATCCCTAAAGGAACTTTATTCAATTAGACTACAGCACTGTTACACCTAAAAATGAGTTAGAAGGCTGACAGAGGTATTAGAATATGTGATCTAGAATATGCTGGGGTTTATTTCTTATTTATAGTTGTTTTAAAATAAGTATATTATATATTAATATAATACAATATATAATGTAATATTATATTATATTATTTTATTAGAAAATAAAAAAATAACCCCAGGTAGCCCACTGTTGTGGTTTAACCCCGGTTGGCAGTTAAGCCCCACACAGCCGCTTGCTCACTCCCCCTCCAGTGGGATGGGGGAGAGAATCGGAAGGGTAAAAGTGAGAAAACTCATGGGTTGAGATAAAGACAGTGTGGCAGTGTGCTCCCCACCCCAACCTGACCTGTATTTCCCGTAATCCTGATCAGGCGATAACCACCAGTGGCAGTGGTAATGGATGTGCCTGGTGGTAATGGATGTGCCTGGTTGTGATGGCTGCTTCTGGCTCAAAGTGGGTTTGGAGGACACAGATAATACAATAGCCAAGGGCTAATTTGAACAGTGCACCCACCTAACCACAGTGCTGGTCAATGTCCAACTCAAGCCAAATTTGGAAGAAACTGACACCTGTAGTCAGTATGTAAATATGGCTATGAGTCAATTTTCTTACTCCATTAATAGTGGACAGCCCAGGGCCCGTTGAGCTCTCCTGCATGGCAGTGGGCTGCGCACCAGGATCTCCCCTTGAGTAGGGACGCCTCTCAAGGTTATTGCTTGAGGTTGAGAGAGTCCTTGCCGCAACAGATTCTCAGTAAGTGATTAATAGCATGCTAAACTTTGAAATCTTAGCTAAGTGATATCAAGTATTGATTGCGCATATATAATCCTTTAGACATAAACTGTTGACCAAGTCTGGGACTAAGTCTGGATCCAGCTGCACCTAGACTCCTCTCTGAGAAGTTTAGAAAGCAAGGGGGTCCATTCTGAATCTCACGATTCAATGGGAGGGTCTTCCTGACAGTTTTTTCTCACCCTGTCCACTATGCAGTAAATATCAAGTGAACCTTGCCATTGAATCTTGTTAAACCACTGTTGCATTTACTATCAAACTTTGTTAAATCGCTGCTTTATATCAATAAACATATTGCTACTTCTCTCTTACGAGTGAAGTGCATCACTCTATCCGCGACAGACAGTTTAATAGGTAAAGCAAAAGCTGTGTGCTCAAGCAAAGCAAAACAAGGAATTCATTCACTGCTTCCCATTAGCAGGCAGCTGTTTAGCCATCTCCAGGAAAACAGGGCTCCATCATGTGTAATGGTTACTTGGGAAGACAGATGCCATAACTCCGAATGTTCCCCCTTCCTCCTTCCGTGCAGCTTTTTATTGCTGAGCACATCGTCATATGGCATGGAATATCCCTTTGGTCAGTTGGGGTCAGCTGTCCCAGCTGTGTCCCCTCCCAACTTCTTGTGTGCCCCCAGCCTACTTGCTGGTGGGGCAGTGTGAGAAGCAGAAAAGGCCTTGACACTGCATGAGCACTGTTCAGCAATGAGTAAAACATTGGTGTGTTATCAACACTGTTTTCATCACAAATCCAGAACATAGCACTATACAAGCTACTATGAAGAAAATTAACTCTATCCCAGCCAAAACCAGTACACCCACTGAAAAGGAAAGATGCAGACTTAAGTGAACCACCAATTTGCAGAGAACACAAAGGAAGAGTTCAGCTGCAAGGGAAACAGGCAAGAAGGACCTTATAAGGCATGTCCTGAAGAACAAAACAGTTTTGTTTGATAAAGAGATAGCATTCTAGAAATGTAACAGGAACTAAAGATAGATTTCACCCTTCCCTGTCGAATATCTTTACAACTCTGACTTTTCCAAAGGAAAAGTTTCTGACAGATAGGCAAAAGCTAAGCAACAGTACTTTTGATTAAAACCAGTAGTAAAGATGAGTGTTTATCTTCAAATTTCATCAAATCAAATCAAATAGAATGGAAATTTCTGTGAAGTTAAAGATAATGAGATCAGAAATGCAATCTGATCTTGTTCTAGAGGCCCTTAAAACAGCACAAACATTCAAAAGCAGACAGCAAAACTGGCTGAGAGTTCAGATTGAATGTATTAGGCAGTCATAATGTTATTGGCTGCTTTAACCAGAATCTGGTCACAGAACTCTATGGTAAATGTTTAACTCTGAATGCATCAATGATTTATTTTTTTTTTTAAACACATAAATAAAAATTAATAGTTTTAGTTTATATGAAATAGAGGATACTGCCTGGACATTGGCGTTGAGATACAGAGCTAAGGGACTTACTGTTGATCTCATCATGTTACATTTCCGACAAAACAGTCTTGCCCCAAGTACCACAGAAAGGAGAATGAAGGACTTTCTAATAGAGGCTGTGGCATACTTCCTAGAAGATATACATTTTCAAATATTAGTATCTTTGAGAAAATGTTTTATCTACTATTTTCTTATCTGTTTAAATAAGCTACTTTGTTGTTATAATTTTCACCGTTGCCATTGCCTTATATAAAGGTGTTAGTACTAAACTAAAAAAATATATATGTGGGGTTTTTTTCAGATAATACTAATATACAAAGCCTGGGATATTAAAAACAAACTGAAGGGCATCCACAAATAGCACAATTCAGTGGAAAAGAAAAATCAGAGTCATGTCTTTAGTTTCAAGTAAAAAATAGTCAAAAATTAACTTTAAGGTTTTTTTCTTTTTGCAAGTAATGTTGCAACTTTCAGTACTGCTAGAATTAGCTGCCAATTACCAGCCAATCTCAAAAAAAATATTTTAAAAAAAGAAAGGTTTTTATTGTAATCATACACACATATGCTCTCTGCTCATGTGTATGATTAATTAGTAAAGGAAAAATATCTTGTGTGTGCAGTAAGCTAATGTTATAAATAAAGCATTAAAAATATTTTCTTTTGATCTCATCAGACTTTTTAAAAAATTTCTGAATCTATAAGCTTTTTGGGGAAGCCTTCCTTTCAACAGTCAATCTCCAGATGTATAGTAGCAGCTATTTAAATTACTTCAAACATTTTTCTTCCTTCCCCAGTTTTGTAAATAGCAGATCTTCAGTTAGGAACTGTTAAATAGAAATTCTTTCAAACACTTCAGAGCTTAATTATTAATACAGTATTGCTAGTAAAAGTATTTGTGCAATGCTATGAGTTCTATGTAAGTACTAAAATGAACCCACCTACATGGTTAGGGGATGTTTAAAAATAGCTGCCCTCAGAAATTATGCAATATGTAAGAAAAAAACTACTGTTGGAAATAAGTTAATGAAGTTAGCTATTTTGCCTCTGACAGAAGTTATTTACGTAAGGTTGGCTTCTCTATTGCTAGCCTTTCAGGCAAAGTTTCAAGTGGTGTTGGTTGAATTTTTGCAGTAGTGTATGTATTTAAAGATTTTTTTTCTTCCTGGCAGCGGACTCTCATATGTTGGAGAAGTTGAAAAGGAAAAAAAAAAAAGATACACATCAATAAAAAATATTCTCACATTAGCAAAATGCCAAAACCAGCCATAGAACTTTCTATCTGTCCAGTACTATAGAAGCCATATTTACACAACCTGCAACTCAGTCACAGATTTTTGACTCTAGTGTCAAAACTTCAAAGCATGAAAGAAAAATCTCCCTTTTACTTCAGAAAGCGACATGATAGCCTCCTTGGCAGCGTGAAGCTAAGCCAAGGTTCAATAATAGTTGCCTTGCCAGAAGGCTGGCAACAGAATTAGTGCTACTTCCAACAGATTATGAACATGACACTGGAATTGACATGTAGTCCAAAATGTCTAAGAAACATGTAGGCAGCTCCCAAATGTGATAAGACAGAAGGATTTATTTATATGCAGATTACCTCTACATAAGTAGAACTGTGAAAAGAAATTTTTCCATTACACTGACAGAAGTCATTCCATTCTGAGAACAGAGCACTTATGACCTTTATACTAAGGTGACAACCAGACTACCCCAAAAGTATGACAGTTTTTAAAATATATTTTTTCTTCTTGTGTACTGTAAATTATGCACTGTTTCTAAAGAGACACTATCTTCCTAGAGCCTAACCAATGTAACAAAACGTTTTAAATAGCTAAGAACTTTAAAATACCTATGAGTCTCTCTGAGTTCTTTTTCAGTAACATCAATTTTCTTAAATTGCTTATCTTCCTTATCAGATATAGGAAGCCTAAACTATCAAATCAGCTGCTGATTCAAATCTAAAACGTATAAACTTAGAATAACAAAAGAAAGGAAAAATCCTAACATCTACATTATGGCATCTGAGGCGAGCGGTGCAGGGAGCGGCGTCTGAGTGGAGCAGCATGGCAGTTTGCATGGCAGTTTGCATGGGAAGGGCGGCGCACTCTACCAGTTGTAGGGCTGCTGCCTGCTCTGCTCACCCACAGGCTTAGGCTGCAGCCCCAATGGTCAACCCAGCTACATGGTGGCTGTGCAAACCTACCCAGCAGCTTGAGGTCTCCAGGGAATTAGAAGGGTGTATTGGGTCTGGCTGAGATGGAGTTAATTCTCCCCATAGCAGCCCTCGTAGTGCTGTGCTCTGTATTGGTAGCTAGAAAGGTATTGATAATACACCAGTGTTTTGGCTACTGCTGAGCAGTGCTTGCACAGCATCAAGGCTGTCTCTCCAACATTTTTGCCCTCCCCTCAATGGCAGGCTGGGGCTGGGCAAGATCTTGGGAGGGGACATAACCAGGACAGCTGACCTAAACTGACCAAACAGATATTCCATACCATGTGATGTCAGCTCAGCTATAAAAGCTAAGTAAAGGGAGATGGAAGTGGGGGCATTCGTTATTTTATGTTTGTCTTCCGGAGCAGCCACTACGAGTACTGAAGCCCTGCTTCCCAGGAAGCGGCCAGACATCACCTGCTGATGGGAAGTAGAGAATAAAATCTTTTGGTTTTCTTTGCTTTCGCTTTATTAAACTGTCCTTATCTCGACCCATGAGCCTTTTGTTATATTTTCTCTCCCCTGTTCAGCTTAGGAGGGGGAGTGATAGAGCGGCTTTGGTGGGCACCTGGCACCCAGCCAGGGTCAATCTACCACAGCTGGACAGACACAGAAGCACCAACTATAGATGAACTGGCCAGACAATTCTGAGAATACGAAGATAATCTCGCTTCCTCCATGTGAGCCTGAGTCTCGGCTGTGGACAGACTGACCCAAAAACTGTCCGAGCAAGCCAAGAAGGGTAGGTCTTCTTCACACACTCCAACCAAGGCCTCAGCTATTAAGAGTCAGACTTTTTCTGTTCAAGGGAAAGGGTACCAGTGGTGCACACCACGTGCAACCCTGTAGTTCTTCCTGCGTGACTGGGGGAGGACATGAGGAAGTGGGATGGTGAACCTACCTGGAGACTAGAAGCTCAGGTACAGGAACTGCAAGGAAAAACAACAGCCAAAAAGCATCTATCCAGGAAAATCACTGCTCCAATGTCTGTTGGGCAGAGTAAAAGGACTGATCATACTTTTGACCCTGATGAAGGGACTTCTATTTTGTAGTTACAAAAATCAAGTAATGAAGACTCCAACCAGGAATAGAGGAGCCCTGCCTTCGGCCAGGCGGAGGAAAGGGACAACTGGGTTTACTGGACTGTGTGGATTCAATGGCCTGCCACATCAACCCCACAGGAGTATAAAGCTCTAGTGGGCACTGGTGCACAGTGTACTCTAATACCATCAGATTACATAGGGGCAGAATCCATCTGTATTTCTGGAGTGATGGGAGTATCCCAAGAACTGTCTGTGTTGGAAGCTGAGCTAAACCTTAGTGGGAATGAGTGACAAAAGCATCCTATTGTGACTGGTCCGGAGGCTCTATGTATTCTTGGTATAGACTGTCTCAGGAGAGGGTACTTCAAAGACCCAAAAGGGTACCAGTAGGCTTTTGGTATAGCTGCCTTAGAGAAGGAGAAGATTAAACAAACAGCTGTCTAGCTTGCCTGGTCTCTCAGAGGATCCATCTGTGGTTGGGTTGCTGCATGTTAAAGAACAGCAGGTGCCAATTGCTACAATGACAGTGCACCAGTGACAAAATCACACCAATCGAGACTCCCTGATTCCCATCCACAAGTTGATTCATCAACTGGAGAGCCAAGGAGTGATCAGCAAAACTCGCTCACCCTTTAATAGTCCCATATGGCCCGTGTGAAAGTCTAATGGAGAGTGGAGACTAACAGTTGACTATCGTGGCCTGAATGAAGTTGTGCCACCGCTGAGTGCTGCTGTACCAGACATGCTAGAACTCCAATATGAACTGGAGTCAAAGGCAGACAAATGGTATGCAACAATTGATATTGCCAACACATTTTTCTTGATGCCTCTGGCAGCAGAGTGCAGGCCACAATTTGCTTTCACATGGAGGAGTGTCCAATACACCTAAAATCGACTGTCCCAGGGGTAGAAACACAGTCCTACCATTTGTCATGGATTGATACAGACTGCACTGGAACAAAGTGAAGCTCCCGAACACCTGCAGTATATTGATGACATCATTGTGTGGGGCAACACAGCAGAAGAAGTGTTTGAGAAGGGGAGAAGAATAACCCAGATGCTTTTGAAAGCTGTTTTTGCTATAAAATAAAGTCAAGGGACCTGCACAGGAAATCTAGTTTTTAGGAAAAAAATGGCAAGATGGGCGTCGTCATACCCCAATGGATATGATCAATAAAATAACAGCTATGTCTCCACCAACTAACAAAAAAGAAAACACAAGTTTTCTTAGGTGTCGTGGGTTTTTGGAGAATGCATATTCCAAATTACAGTCTGATCATAAGCCCTCTCTATCAAGTGACCCAGAAGAACAATGACTTTGAATGGTGCCCTGAGCAGCAGCAAGCCTTTGAATAAATTAAACAGGAGATAGTTCGTGCAGTAGCATTTGGGCCAGTCCGGGCAGGACAAGATATGAAAAAAATGCTTTACACCTCAGCCAGGGATAACAGCCCAACCTGGAGTCTCTGGCAGAAAGCGCCTGGAGAGACCCGAGGCCGACCCCTGGGGTTTGGAGCAGGGAATATAGGGCATCTGAAGCCCATTACACTCCAACTGAAAAAGAAATATTAGCAGCATATGAAGGAATTTGAGCTGCTTCAGAAGTAGTTGGTACTAAAGCACAGCTCCTTTTGGCACCTCGATTGCCTGTGCTGGGTTGGATGTTCAAGAGGAGGGTCCCCTCTACGCATCATGCAACTGATGCCACATGGAGTAAGTGGGTCACACTGATAACGCAATGGGCTCAAATGGGAAACCCCGACCACCCAGGAATTTTAGAAGTGATCATGGACTGGGCAGAGGGCCAAAACTTCAGACTGTTGCCAGAGGAGGTGACGTGTGCTGAAGAGGCCCCACTACATAATAAATTACCAGAAAATGAAAAGCAATATGCCCTGTTTACAGATGGATCCTGTCGCATTGTGGGAAAACATCAAAGGTGGAAAGCTGCTGTGTGGAGTCCTACACAACAAGTCACAGAAACTGCTGAAGGAGAAGGTGAATCGAGTCAGTTTGCAGAGGTGAAAGCCACCCAGCTAGTGTTAGACATTGCTGAAAGAGAAAAGTGGCCAGTGCTCTGTCTCTATACTGACTCATGGATGGTGGCAAATGCCCTGTGGGGGTGGTTACAGCAATGGAAGCAGAGCAGCTGGCAGCGCAGAGGTAAACCCATTTGGGCTGCTGAATTATGGCAAGATATTGTGTCTCAGCTAGAGAACCTGGTTGTGAAAGTACATCACATAGATGCTCACATACCCAAGAGTCGTGCCACTCAAGAACATTGAAACAATGAGCAGGTGGACCAGGCTGTTAGAATTGAAGTGGCTCTGGTGGATCTGGATTGGGAACATAAAGGTGAGCTATTTATAGCTCAATGGGCCCATGACACATCAGGACATTTAGGAAGGAATGCAATATATAGATGGGCTCGTGATGGAGGGGTGGACTTGACCATGGATACTATTGCACAGGTTATCCATGAATGTCAAGCGTCCGTCATAATCAAACAAGCCAAGTGGCTAAAGCTTCTCTGGTATAGAGGAGGATGGCTGAAATATAACTATGGGGAGGCCTAGAAGACTGATTATATCGCACTCCCACAAACCCACCATGGCAAGCACCATGTGCTTACAGTGGTGGAAGCAACTACTGGATGATTGGAAACATACCCTGTGACCCATGCCACTGCCTGGAATACTATCTTGGGCCTTGAAAAGCAAGTTTTATGGCAACACGGCACCCCAGAAAGAATTGAATCAGACAACGGGACTCATTTCCGAAAGAACCTCTGTCACTGTTATGGAGGCACATACAATCAAATCCAACAGGTGTTAAAACTCAGATTTATTCTTCAGTAAAAAGTTAGTTAGAACTCCGGTAACATTTGTAAACCATAGGCTCAATGATGTAAGGGGAATTAATACTACACAGCCGACTTAAGAATTCTTAAGATTTAAAATGATGAATCAAAATGCGCATATCACTCACCTAAAAGATGAGGGATCTCAACCTTGAGGAGTTATCTAGGGCGGCGTCCTGACCCAAGGGAGAGTCCCTGACTGCAGACCTGCTGCTCCGAGGAGGACTGATTCCCACATGTCCTCCGGTAGGACCCCGTTTATACCCTTGTCGAATCTGATCTGTGGTCATTTTAATCCCTATTGGCCAAAAGGTCACTTCAGTGTACCTGGTGCATTTGATTGGTCAGTTCAATTTTCAGCCTGCGGCCTCCCTGCCTGGAGAAGTTTTGTTTCCTGTTGGGGGTGGGGGGTGGAGGGGGTGGTGTACTGCCACAGTCACATCCCAATTTCTCAGGACAACGACTCCGGTTTGCTGATTCCCAGGTCAGGACTAAGGTGAAATGACACCAGGGATCCTTTAACTCACAAAACTCAACTTTTATTCACTCACAACAAGAATCAGCATGCTCACCACAAAAATTGTCATGAAACTACATCTGTAAACTGTGTAACGTGCTAACCCTACATCACCAAACATATACTACAGGCTGTCGGGGAATGCAACAGGTCTGCAGAATGCCTGATGATGCGAGAGCAGCGTGACCTTGAGCAGCTTGTAGTGTATCCTTGAGAGTCTGGAAAGTCCCGAGAAGAACTATGTAGACAATGATAAGAGGAACCGTCCTGACGACTCACCAATCATGAACTGTTAGTTACTAACTAAACCAATCATATATGAACACATACTCTGAAGAAGGGGATAAAAAGGTGTGTTAGAACAATAAAGTAGCCATTTTGCACAATCTAATACTTGCTGTGTCCATCTCTACAGCGACAAATGGTGACCCCCAATGCGTGCAGGCAAACTGATCATTTAAAGGTGATAAATCTGGCACTAGGAAGAAGTATACCGGTGGCGAGGAGAGCTGCGGAGGAGTATAGTGGCAGCGAGAAGAGCTGCGGAGACGGAGCCCGGTGAAGCTGAGAGCAGAGGGAATCTGCTTGGTCTGGACCTGAACTTTGACACCCAAAAAGGTGAGCCACTGGGGACAAAATTGTTAGAATGGGGCAGCAATTAACAACAGGAGACAATTTTGTCTACCTGGAAAGCCCTATTAAAAAGAAAAGGGGTTAAAACCCCAGAACAAAACCTGAGAAGGATTTTGATATGGAGTAAGATGCAAGGCTTTGCAGCCACAACAGTTACTGCATTCAGTGTGGGTGCATGGCAAGCAGTGGGATGGAAAATATTGGATGAGATCTCTAAAGGACAGAAAGAGGTGTGTGAGCTGGCGATCATATGGCATCTATTAAGCGAGACCCTGAAGGAATGGAAAGCAGAATGTGATGCGAATGATCAGCAAAACAAAGATGAGAAACCAGAAAATGTTAGGAAGGAAAAAGATTGTGATCAAGGAACAACTGAAGCCGATGCTGCAGTATCAGCAGTAGCAGGCAGGAAACCCCTCATGGGCAAAATCAGATCATGCCCTCATCCACCTCCTCCTCCTCTGCCATTAAATACTTTACTGGGCGATGAGGGGCCCTCCTCACCTAGTGGTGCAGCAGCGGAAGGGGTGACTCCATCAGCCCCCCCGAGGAGGAAAATATGGTGAATCCGGTGAATAACACCAAGCCAGAAAGTGAGAGCGGAAATGTAAGTGAGGGAGAAGAGGCTCTAATTGACGCTATGCGATCTCTGCATCTTGCAGATAAAATCATAATGAAAGAACCCCTGCCATGGACTCTCCCCCCATCCACAATAACTGTAGTCCCAAGATCCCCTGACCAATTTTGGGAGGGAGTTAGGAGATATGCTGCCGAAGCTGGCAACTGGGATCTAGTAGAACGCCTCAGCCCGTGCTCTCTAACACCAGCATATCCAAAGCCTGTAAACATAGCAGCAGAGGCTCCTGCTACGTTTCCTGTTTTCAAAGCTGCTGCAGGCACAAACCACCGCAATGAGCACAATCCCATCGGCTGGAAAGTGGTGCAGGATTTGCAGAATAAAGTACAAAAATTTGGAATAAATTCTCCTGAGGTGATGCAACTTATTCGAATAATCAGCACAGATCTGCTGTGTCCATATGACATTACGCATCTTGCACAAGTGAAATTTCATGTTAATGGGCAGCCGCTACAGGGAAACCACAAAAAGAGCGCGAGAGGGCGCGCGAGGACAACAAGTCCCCTCCCGACAGCCGGCCAACTCCCCTCTGCGAACAATTGTCAGCCGCAACAGCTGGCTCAGCAGGGTTGGATGTATCCACCGCCGACACAGTCACTCTAGTCACAAAAGACATCGTCAAGGTCCTTCTTGATGCAAGGGGTCCTATAGGACGAGGACTGAGTGCATTGCTACTGGGAAGATCAAGTAGCACGTTAAATGGACTAATTGTGCATGTGGGAGTTATTGATGCTGATTTTACAGGTCAAATTTGCACGATGGTTTCAACCCCCTACCCACCAGTAACAATCCCAAAAGGTACTCGCATTGCTCAACTTATTCTTTTTTCGAGTTCTATTTCGAAAGCAGAACAGTGACTGCGATGCGGTGGAGGCTTCGGCTCTACGGGACCCCCTCAGGTCTGCTGGTCTCAGACTGTTTCATCATCCCGACCACATATGACGTGCATGCTGTCGAATCACGGACGATCGCCGACTACAGTAAGGCTTGCAGGGCTCGTGGACACCGGAGCCGATGTGACTATTATTGCCGATTATCTGTGGCCATCCACCTGGCCAACAGAGGACGCGGGTATGGGAGTAGTGGGGCTGGGGGGATCCGCACGAGCAAGGATGGCAGCCACAGCAGTTCTGATTACTAATCCTGAAGGCCAACAAGCAGTCATTAAGCCATA
The DNA here is from genome assembly GCF_947461875.1 of Haliaeetus albicilla. Classification (NCBI taxonomy): domain Eukaryota; kingdom Metazoa; phylum Chordata; class Aves; order Accipitriformes; family Accipitridae; genus Haliaeetus; species Haliaeetus albicilla. The sequence continues at coordinate 41,848,327 of NC_091515.1, forward strand.
TGTGACGGCAGCTCCCCTCAATTTATGGGGGAGGGATTGCTTGTAGCAATGGGGGGTGAGAATTACCATGGATTTTTAACGGGGGCCACTGTGCTGCAGGGTGTTAGACAACCCACGCTTGTTTTAACTTGGTTAACAAATAACCCTGTGTGGGTGGATCAGTGGCCCCTACCAATTGAAAAATTAAAGGCCCTGCAAGAATTGGTGGCAGAACAACTAGCTACCAGACACATTGAACCATCTCAGAGCCCATGGTATACTCCAGTGTTTGTGATAAAAAAGAAATCAGGAAAATGGCAATTTTTGTATAACCTGCGGCAAGTCAATGCTGTCATGGCCATGATGGGGGCTCTGCAACCAGGCATGCCTTCACCTGTCATGATCCCTCAAGATTGGGAAATCATTGTCATGGACCTTAAGGATTGTTTTTTTACGATACCATTAGCTTCCCAAGATAAAGAAAAATTTGCATTTTCTGTGCCTTCTATCAATCATGCAGAACCGGCAAAAAGATATCAATGGAGAGTTCTGCCGCAGGGCATGAAAAATTCACCAACCATTTGTCAATGGTTTGTTGCACAAGCTCTGTCACCTGTAAGGGAAAAATTCCCTACTAGTTATTGTTATCATTATATGGATGACATTCTGTTAGCATCAGACAACAAGGAGCAGTTGAATGACATGAAAAATTTGGCCACGAATTGGTTACAACAATAGGGGTTAGTTATTGCCCCTGAAAAAGTGCAAAAAATAGAACCCTGGAAATATTTGGGAATGACAATTACAAGCAAGCAGGTTGTGCCCCAACCTGTGAAACTCAACCTTGCGGTTAAGACACTCAATGCTGTACAGAAACTAATGGGATCCTTGAACTGGATCAGGCCCTATCTTGGACTGACCAATTCGCAGTTGCAAAATTGGTACAATTCTTTGTACTAATTGACAAAACTGTGCCATTTGGTGCTTTGGTGCAGTGGAATTCTGAGTGGGATGACCCATTACATATTTTAGAATGGATGTTTTGTCATTCCAGCCACGAAAAACTGCTCCTGGCTTGTGTAGGGTTCAATTATATGGAACTTAGTTACTGGGCCTGAAAGTAGCTCATGGTCGCAAGAGCATTCCAGAGGCCTTTAGAAGGCCTTGAACAGAATAAACAAGAAGACAGAAAAAGAAAGATCCCAATTAGAAAAACACAGGTGCGCATTCCACCATAAAGGGAACTTGGCACAAACAACCTCAATTCAGCAGTTTATCTTGACCAATTAGACTGAGACAAGTTTCGCGTGCTCTAGTTAATATAGCCAATTATGTCCTGTGTTCATGCATGTGTACAGAGTGAGTATAACTGTATCTTATGTTTATACGCGTGTACAGTGTCGATATAACCAATCACATTTTATGCTTGTGTGTGTGGACACCAAATGCTTGCATGCAGCAGCCAATCAAAGCTTCTAAGGAACTTAGAGAATTGTATAAGAATGATCAGCTAGGCTCAATAAACTGGCGACTTTAATCATCATATTGGTGTCCTGTCATCCGGATCCCACATGGAATAACCCTACACCCTACAGGCTTGTTTGAACTTATTGCTGATGTAATCATAAAAGCCAGAAAAAGATGTGTAGAACTAACAGGATGTGATCCAGCTATGATTGTTTTACCTGTTCAAAACTGGTACTTTGAATGGTGTCTGGCAAACAATTACGAGCTGCAAGCGGCTATGGCGGGTTTTCAAGGGCAGATCTCGTATCATCTACCGTCACACCCGCTACTGAAATTTGCTCGAGAAATACCATTTGGTCAGAAAAATTTAAGCCGTCCAGAACCTGTGAAAGGCCCCACTGTCTTTACAGATGGTTCGGGAAAAACAGGTAAAGCAGCAGTAGTATGGTATGAAAACAACAACTGGAACATCAAAGTAGTATATCAAAATTGTTCTCCACAAGTAGTAGAGCTGCGTGCAATGGCTGGTTTTTTTTTCTATTTTTTTCTACTCCTGTAAATATTTTAACTGACTCAGCGTATGTAGCTAATTTAGTTTCTCGACTAGACAAAGTGGCTTTGACCATGTCAGACAATCAATTATTATTTGATGTGCTTTTAGAACTCTGGAAAAGTATTCAACTATGAACAGAACCTTATTTTATCATGCACATCTGGAGTCATACCACTTTACCAGGATTTTATACGGAAGGTAATGCCGGAGCAGATGCTCTTGTTTCTGCTATGACTCTGAGTACTGTTCCTAACATGAAGTAACTAGCTGTATTATCACATCAATTTTTTCATCAAGGTTTTCAAGCTTTACGAAGGCAGTTTGGTTTGTCCCATACTGAAGCTCGCTCTATTGTAGCTGCCTGCCCTGATTGCCAAGGAACTCACACTCCACTGTATTTTGGTACTAATCCCAGAGGTATGCAGGCTTTACAGATTTGGCAAACTGATGTTACTCATATAAATGAATTTGGCCGACAGAAATATGTTCATGTTTCTATTGATACTTATTCTCATGCTTTGGTAGCAACAGCACATAATGGAGAAACCGGAAAAGATGTGATTCGACATTTGCAGAAAGCTTTCTCTATGCTTGGGGTGCCACGCCAAATTAAAACGGACAATGGCCCAGCATATGCTTCACGGAAAGTTCAAACGTTTTTTAATCTGTGGGGTGTTACTCATGTTACAGGAATTCCCCATTCCCCAACAGGACAAGCAATTGTTGAGCGTGCACATGGTACGTTGAAGCAGCTGCTTCAAAAACAAAAAGGGGGAATGATTGGGGAGCCACCACAGGCATGTTTAGATAAAGCAGTTTATGTTCTTAACTTTCTCCATTATGGGGATAATTCTTCTCTACCTCCTCTTTTTCAACATTTCTCTTCTCTTTTTTCAACACAGAATTTACAAAAAGGCATCAAAGTACATGTTAAAGATTTAATTACTGGTCAGTGGAGTGGACCATGTGAGCTATTAACCTGGGGAAGGGGTTATGCTTGTGTTTCCACAGATGCTGGTCCTCGCTGGGTTCCTGCTCGGTGTGTTCGGCCTGTATTGGAACCTGCCTCAGGGTGAAGGATGGGTGGTCTCACAACCTAAACAAAATGTTTGGGTCACTTTAGCAAACATGACACATCAGGACACCCTGTGTCTCACCACCGCAAGCCCTGAAAATCCATTCTCTACATGCTTGGTAGGACTACCTGTGGACACTTGGCCAAACCCATTGCAGATCCCGAATCTCTGTAATTCTCCAGAAAATTGTACAAAATCTGGGATCGTGTGTATGCGCACCTCTCGCCAGTCACCCAGGAACCCCAAGAGTTAGAATTATTAGGATCTGTAATGATGGATGCTTGTGTGCTTTTTAATTACTCTTATAGCAATACTGCTCGCCGAGGGCAAAATGTTAATGCAACTAGTATTCTCTATTGCAATGCAACTGCATGGTGTAATTATACCGCACCTAATGCTTCACGATCCTCTGTTGTTCCTCTTGCGCTACCTCCTGGTGTGTTTTTAATCTGTGGAGATCATGCCTGGGGAGGCATTCCATCTAAACTGAATGGAGGCCCGTGTAGCCTCGGACGTGTCACGTTATTAACACCAAATATGTTAATGATTCTGAACATGACTCGAAAACATAGATGAGTCCAAAGGACTGTTCATCAGTTTAGCAGTTCCTGTCAAGATAACATTGAATTCTGGAATCCAGGCCAGATCATAGCAGCCTCCGTATTGGCACCAGGAGTTGGCGTTGCAAATGCCTTAAGAACTTTAAATAAGTTGGGATGTTGGCTTAGCAAGCAAACTAAGGCTACCTCTTTAGCTTTAAGTGGCCTTCTAACTGATGTTGATAGTGTTAGACATGCTACGCTACAAAATAGAGCTGCAATTGATTTTTTGCTTTTAGCATAAGGACATGGTTGTGATGAGTTTGAAGGGATGTGTTGTATGAATCTATCCGATCACTCAGAATCCATTTTCAGTAGCATTCAACAATTAAAGAAGGGAGTCAGGAAGCTGACAGAAAGCGATGAATTAGATTGGCTGACAAAGATGTTCGAGGGTTGGGGATTGTCTGGATGGTTGATATCTCTGCTCAAGACTGTGGGGGTAGTGATCTTGATTGTGATAACTGTGCTCCTAATGTTACCCTGTCTTCTCAGCCTTCTGCAAAGGGCCCTGCAGAGGGCAGCCAGAGCAATATTTTTAGCACAAATACAAAAAGGGGGAATTGTCGGGGAATGCAACGGGTCTGCAGAATGCCTGACGATGCGTGAGCAGCGTGACCTTGAGCAGCTTGTAGTGTATCCTTGAGAGTCTGGAAAGTCCCGAGAAGAGCGGTACAAAAACAAGACAATGATAAGAGGAACCGTCCTGACGACTCACCAATCATGAACTGTTAGTTACTAACTAAACCAATCATATACTAACACATACTCTGAAGAAGGGGATAAAAAGGTGTGTTAGAACAATAAAGTAGCCATTTTGCACAATCTAATACTTGTCGTGTCCGTCTCTAGTGCGACAAAAGGCCTTGCTTATTTGGAGATCAGTTCAGGGAAGACAATAAGGAGAGCCCTCCCTCTGAGTCACGAGGTTCAGAGTGGACCCCCTTGCTTTCTAGACTCCCTCTCAGTGAGGAGCCCAGGGGTGGCTGGATCCACTCCTAGTCCCAGACTTGGTCAGCGGTTTTATGTCTTAAAGGGATGAGGTGTAGGGATTACAGAAAAAAAAAAGAGAGAGAGAAGAGAAAGATTTCACCAGTCCTGGGTCCAGCATTGGTTCAGTCAGCCGAGGGGTCCAGTCAGCCGAGGGGTCCAGTTCTGGTGGGCTTGCGCACATGGGGCTTCAGTTTGTGTCCTTTTATCATCCTTGCCCCTTCTTCAGGCGGGCACTTGAACTCATTAGGCTAATTAGGTGTCATGAGCAGTTTGAGCCTTTGGGAAATGGGTCGGTGGGCTTGGGGGTCGTTTGGGGAGTAACTTCCCCTTCCCTGCAGACGTGATCTTTCCCCATGCATGGTGAGCTGCCCTGCTCAGCATATCAGAATAGCACATCAGAACAGGGAGCTGTGCACCCTCCAGCACACCCTTCCCGTCCTGTTGCTGATGAGTGCTGATTGGCTTCTTTTCACCTGTGGTTCCTTGCTATGCAGGGTTTGTTGTTATGCAGAGTTCATCTTTAAGCAGAACTGGCCCCACCACAATGTTTGAGACATTAACTCTTTCAGTATCTCACAGGAAGGAGAGAGAGAAAATCAGGAGTGAACTGAAGCCCAGGAAGAAGGGAGGGGTGGGGTAAGGTGTTTTAAGATTTGGTTTTATTTCTCATTATCCTACTCCGATTTGTTTGTCAATAAATTAAACTACTTTCCCCAAGTCAAGAGTTTTGTCCAAGATGGTAATTGTTGAATGATCTCTTCCTGTCCTTATCTCAACCGATAAGCTTTACCTTATATTTTCTCTCCCTTGTCCAGCTGAGGGGGGGAGTGATAGAGTGGCTTTGGTGGGCATCTGGCATCAAGCCCTGGTCAACCCACGACAATTCTTTATTTTGCTTTTCTTGTGCATGCAGCTTTTGCTTTACCTATTAAACTGTCTTTAACTCAACCCACAAGTATTTGCAGTTTTACCCTTCCAATTCTTTTCCGCATCCTACTGCAGGGGGTGTGAGCGAGTGGCTGTGTTGTACTTGGCTGCTGTCATGGTTTAACCCCAGCCAGCAACTAAGCACCATGCAGCCGCTCACTCACTCCCCCCCCCACCCAGTGGGATGGGGGAGAGAATCGGAAAAGAAGTAAAACTCGTGGGTTGAGATAAGAACAGTTTAATAGAAGAGAAAGGAAGAAACTAATAATGATAATAATAACAATAATAAAATGACAATAGTAATAATAAAAGGATTGGAGTATACCAAACAAGTGATGCACGATGCAATTGCTTACCACCTGCTGACCGATGCCCGGTTAGTCCCAGAGCGGCGATCCCCCTGCCCCCACTTCCCAGTTCCTATACTAGATGTGACATCACATGGTATGGAATACCGTGTTGGCCACTTTGGGTCAGGTGCCCTGGCTGTGTCCTGTGCCAACTTCTTGTGTCCCTCCAAAGTATTTGACACTGTCCTGCATGACATCCTTGTCTCTAAATTGGAGAGACATGGATTTGATGGGTGTACCATGTAGTGGATAAGAAATTGGCTGGATCGTCGCACTCAAAGAGTTGCAGTCAACAGCTGGATGTCCGAATGGCGACCAGTGACGAGTGGCATTCCTCAGGGGTTGGTATTTGGACTGGCGCTGTTTAACATCTTTGTCGGCAACATGGACAGTGGGATTGAGTGCACCCTCAGCAAGTTTGCCAACGACACCAAGCTGTGTGGTGCGGTCGACACGCTGGAGGGAAAGGCTGCCATCCAGAGGGATCTTGACAGGCTTGAGAGGTGGGCCTGTGAGAACCTCGTGAAGTTCAACAAAGCCAAGTGCAAGGTCCTGCACATGGGTCAGGGCAATCCCAAGCACAAATACAAGCTGGGCCATAAGTGGACTGAGAGCAGCCTTGAGGAGAAGGACTTGGGGGTATTAGTGGATGAAAAGTTCAACATGACCTGGCAATGTGCACTTGCAGCCCAGAAAGCCAACCATATTCTGGGCTGCATCAAAAGAAGCGTGACCAGCAGGTTGAGGGAGGTGATTCTCCCCCTCTACTCCGCTCTCGTGAGACCCCACCTGGAGTACTGTGTTCAGCTCTGGAGCCCCCAACATAAGAAGGACATGGACCTGTTGGAGCGAGTCCAGAGGAGGGCCATGAAGATGATCAGTGGGGCTTGAGCACCTCTCCTATGATGACAAGCTGAGAGAGGTGGGGTTGTTCAGCCTGGAGAAGAGAAGGCTCTGGGGAGTCCTTATAGCAGCCTTCCAGTACCTAAAGGGGGCCTACAAGAAAGCTGGAGAGGGACTTTTTACAAGGGCATGTAGTGATAGGACAAGGGGTAATGGCTTTATGTCGCACTAGAGACGGACACGACAAGTATTAGATTGTGCAAAATGGCTACTTTATTGTTCTAACACACCTTTTTATCCCCTTCTTCAGAGTATGTGTTCATATATGATTGGTTTAGTTAGTAACTAACAGTTCATGATTGGTGAGTCGTCAGGACGGTTCCTCTTATCATTGTCTTGTTTTTGTACCGCTCTTCTCGGGACTTTCCAGACTCTCAAGGATACACTACAAGCTGCTCAAGGTCACGCTGCTCACGCATTGTCAGGCATTCTGCAGACCCGTTGCATCCCCTGACAGCTTTAAACTGAAAGAAGGTAGATTTAGATTAGATATAAGGAAGAAGTTCTTCACTGTGAGTGTGATGAGACACTGGAGCAGGTTGCGCAGAGAGGTTGTGGATGCCCTATCCCTGGAAGTGTTCAAGGCCAGGTGGGATGGAGCTTTGAGCAACCTGGTCTAGTGGAAGGTGTCCCTGCCCATGGCGGGGGGGCTGGAACTAGATGATCTTTAAGGTCCCTTCCAACCCAAACCATTCTATGATTCTATATTCCAGGATTTAGTATAATAGCACGACCACTTTATAACTTAGTAAAGATAAATGCAACCTGGGAATGGAGTCCACAACATGAAGTGGCCCTGGAGCTTCTAAAGGAAAATGTGATTCTATATCAATCATTGGGACCCATACACACTATGTGGCCCCTCTCACTACATATCCAGATGGAAGAGAAGGGATATTGGTGAGGACTATGGCAACAAGGGCCTACAGGTTCCAAGGAACTCCCTATTACTTTTGGTTCCAAATCATGGCAGAATGCTCAGCATGATTACTTCACTTTTGTAAAGGTGCTATATGCAGCTTATGAAGGACTAGTATCAACTGAACTTTTGACTCAGGGAAGAAGCATAAAATTACATGTGCCAATACCTATTCTTCAGCCTATTATCTGTGGTAAACCACTACCTTTATGTGTAGCACATAAGACCACTGTACAAAGGTGGGCACTGTATATCCACCATCATGTATCTGCAGATGGCCTGATTAAGGAGAATAAAGTTACTGAAGTAGTGGAATGTGTAGGAATGCCTACTCAAAACATGGAGCCTGCATGCTCTCCTCTCCAGGATGCTCCTGAATTCAACCCCCGTCAACCAGATGGCATCTGGTTTACTGACAGGAGTGCTCACAAAATACAGGGTAAATGGCAAGGAACAGCCGCCACTGTATCTGGAGCTGATGAACTTGCAGTAAGTGAATGAGTAGAAGGTTTTGCTCAATTAGCAGATCTCTATCCCATAGTATTAACTCTTAGAAATGGCGCACAGGCCACATATACCGATTCCTATGCTGTATGGGCTGGTGCTTCACAATGGCTAGGAAATTGGGCAAAACGCAATTGGCAGGTAGGGAATCAAGATGTATGGGGAAGGGAATATTGTGAACAAATATACCAGATTGCCAACTCCTATCCTATTGCTATAGGGCATGTAGCCACACATCAGAACAATACTACTCAGGTGGCCAAATGGAACAATATGGCTGACCACCCAGCCAGTATAAATGCATCAGGATTTTCCTCTACCTTGAGTGGTAGGTAAATGGCTGCATGAATGGTTGGGACACACTGGTGCATATGACCTATATCAGCATGCAGCAAGATGAGGCTGGCCAATTGCTAAGCAACAAGCAGTTCAACTAGTGACCACTTGTGGATTTCCTAATTATATGAGGAATTTTCTTGTCAAAAGTCAACAACAAGCAAACCTTAGGGAAGGGCAAGTCTTTTGTGTACTTGGCAAGTTGACTATATTGGACCCATGACACATACCTCTGAAGGATGGAAATTTATTATAACTGGAGTTGAAATAATAAGTGGTTTGGGTAATGTTTACCCTACATGCACTGCATCTGGAGTGCCAACTGTAGCAGGATTAAACCAATGGTTTGCTGTGTACCCAAAGCCACAAAAGATAGTCAGATAATGGTTCATCTTTTAAAAATAAAATAGTACAGGAATGGTGCCTTACTCATGTAGTTAAGTGGACTTTCCACTTACCCTATTGACCTCAGAGTAATGGTATAGTAGAAAGATGGAATGAGTTGCTTAAACAACAGCTCAAATGGCAAAACGGTAATGCTAATTGGGGGAGGAACTTATGGGAAGCTGTACAAGCACTGAACTCATGGCAGACTCCTACTGGCAGTTCACTATATAGAGGTTTTGAATAATCCCCTGTGCTGAACCAACACCAGCAGGATGCTTTGAACACCTTGGTGTGGCATCCAAGCGATCATGTGAAAATTCAACACCTATCACTCGGAAAATGCTGGGCTGCTTTGCAGCACTTTCGAGGGAAAGGAATATGGGAAACTGTGGATGCTGTTGGAGTGAAATTAATCATTAGTGAGGCTTGGATACGATCCAAGACCTAAGTCTTCTTTCTCTCTCCCTAGGAACTGTTGAACTCCTGGATGAATAAGTAAAAAACTCTCTTTCAACCTGAATGCTATGGAAAGTATCCATCTAGAAAGTGCACTAAGTATTCCCTGGAACTTCGTTAATACTCTCTATGGTAAAGTGCTATCACTGGAAAGAATGTTAACATCTAAAAAGACAGGAACCTTCATGTATTGGACATTTCTAATCCTCATACTGGGGATTCTGGCATTCTATCACATAAATATTGATGCACTATACAATAATTGAGCAAACCCACAGAAGTTGGTAACCTCTGCTGTAACATGGACACTGAGGCCCTACATTTCCAAAACCTGCCAGTGGGGCAGCAAGAATCAAGGTATCCACCTGACCACCCACACTAACCCTACCTTTTGCTTAAGTGTTAGTAGTCATTAATCCAGGAATCTGGACTTGGGTCAGAGAGACTAATACATTCTAGGTGGAGACACTGCCCTACAATATGATCATGAAGGACCTATTAAGTTTGTCCTGTTACACAATTGCACATATGTAACAATATCAAACTCAACAAGGGATGGCAATGCCTGCTGGGAATGGAGCCGCTGGGATTCATTATGGGAGTTTGTGTGCCAATTAGCCATCGAGGTCACGGTACATGTGCCACAGTGGGCAGTATGCAATTTGACATTTCCCTGATTCCCACTACCACTACTACACCACCAGTAATAGTTGCCCAGGGATTTCCTGAAAGATTTGCAGGTTTTACTTCTGAAGTACATGAATTTTACTTTAAGATTCACTGTTACAATATTAATATTAGTAAAGTGTACCCAAATTTCTCACAATGGACAATACCTATATATAATCAATCGCTTAAGTCTCACCAGAAAATCCGGACAGCTAGGAATCTTTCAAAAGGATTGGGAGCTGCTGGATTGAATGCAGGACTGTTAAATTCTATGGACTCGGAGTTGGTTAATCATAAAGTGTCCAGGCTAGGACAGTTAAGCAAACAAGCTATAATTGGTCAAACCATGGATATAGTGAAGGGGATAGACACAACTACTAAAACCCTGACAAATAGTCTGAACCCACAGAAAAATCTCAAACAGATTTTGAAAGACATGTACAGTGGTGTTCACAATTTTGCTTCTAACACTGGCAGTGCCATTGCATGTGTTACTATTGTCATGGTTTAACTCCAGCCAGCAAATAAGCACCATGCAGCTGCTCACTCAATTCCCCCCCCACCCAGCGGGATGGAGGAGAAAATCGGGAAAAGAAGTAAAACTTGTTGGTTGAGATAAGAATGGTTTAATAGAACAGAAAAAGAAGAAACTAATAATGATAACACTAATACAATGACAACAGTAATAATAAAAGGATTGGAATAAACAAATGATGCGCAGTGCAATTGCTCACCACCCACCGACCAACACCCAGCTAGTCCCCGAGCGGCAATCCCCCGCCCCCACTCCCCCCAGTTCCTATACTAGATGGGACGTCACATGGTATGGAATACCCTGTTGGCTAGTTTGGGTCAGGTGCCCTGGCTGTGTCCTGTGCCAACTTCTTGTATCCCTCCAGCCTTCTTGCTGGCTGGGCATGAGAAGCTGAAAAATCCTTGACTATAGTCTAAACACTACTGAGCAACAACTGAAAATATCAGTGTTATCAACATTCTTCTCATAACGAACTCAAAACATAGCACTGTACCAGCTACTAGGAAGACAATTAACTCTATCCCAGCTGAAACCAGGACACTAACATACAGAGCTACTCCACTGCCGCTCCTTCCTTGCCTATCCCTTCTGAAGAGCTTATAGCCATCCATTGCAGCACTCCAGTTGTGCGAGTCATCCCACCATGTTTCTGTGATTGCAACTATATCATAGTTTTCCAGCTGCACAATGGCTTCCAACTCCTATTTGTTGCCTACGCTGTGTGCATTGGTGTAGATGCACTTCAGTTGGGCTATTTATCCTGCCACCTTTTTGGGGGGAGAAGCCCTAATTCCTATGTGACTGTTCTCAGGTGCTTCCATCATTTCTAACACATCAATAACCCTTGTGTCTTTGCTGCCGCATGGATCTCCATCCCCTACCTCCACTGAGACGGCAGACCGAAGGACCTTGCTAGCACACTGTCCCTCAAAAATTGGCACGCCACCCCCAGGCTTATCTCTAGCAACCCTGGTTTGTGGACACATATTTAGCCAACGGTCACAAGAGCATTCCAGACACCTTTAGAAGGCCTTGAACAGAATAAACCAGAAGACAAAAAAAAGAAAGATGCCAATTAGAAGAACACAGGTGCGCATTCCACGATAAAGGGAACTTGGCACAAAGAGCCTCAATTCGGCAGTTTATCTTGACCAATTAGACTGAGACAAGTTTCACATGTTTTAGTTGATATAACCAATTATGTCCTATGTTTATGTGCGTGTACAGTGTCGATATAACCAATCATATTTTATGCTTGTGCGCGTGGACACTAAATGCTTGCATGCAGCAGCCAATCAAAGCTTCTAAGGAACTTAGAGAATTGTATAAGAATGATCAGCTAGGCTCAATAAACTGGCGACTTTAATCATCATATTGGTGTCCTGTCGTCCGGATCCCACATGGAATAACCCTACACCCTACAGGCTTGTTTGAAGGGACAGGCGAGGAAGGAGAGGTGGAGGGGTTGCCCTCTACATCAAGAAATGGATAGATTGTGAAGAGCTGTCTCTGAAGAATAGCCATGAGCAGGTTGAAAGCTTATGGGTAAGAATTAGAGACCAAGGCAACAAAGGGAACCTTGTGGTTGGTGTCTACTACAGGCCGCCCAATCAAGGGGACCCTATTGGCAAAGCCTTCTTACTCCAGCTAAAGGAGGCATCGCACTTGCAAGGTCTTGTCCTGCTGGGGGACTTCAACCACCCTGACATCTGCTGGAAAAGTAGCACGATGAGCTGTAGGCAGTCCAGGAAACTCCTGGAGTGCATTGAGGATAACTTCTTAGGCCAGGTAATATACAGCCCTACCAGAGGGATGAGATACTGGACCTGTTGGTCACCAACACAAGTGAGCTAATCAGAGACATCAAGACTGGAGGCAGCCTGGGCTGCAGTGATCATGCACTGGTGGAGTTTGCAGTCCTGAGGGATATGGGTCAGGCAAAGAGTAAAGTCAGGACCCTGAACTTTAGGAAAGCAAACTTCCAGCTGTTCAAGGAGTTAGTCAATAGGACCCCTTAGGAAACTGCCCTCAGGGACAAGGGAGCAGAACAGAGCTGGCAGATCTTTAAGGATGCTTTCTATAGAGCACAAGAGCTCTCAATCCCCCTGCATAAGAAATCAGGAAAGGAAGGCAAGAGATGGGCATGGATGAGTCAAGACCGTGCCCTTTAGGGCAAAAAGGAAATGCACAGGCAGTGGAAGCAGGGACAGGTATCCTGGGAAGAGTATAGGGATGCTGCCCGGTTGTGTAGGGATGAAGTCAGGAAGGCCAAGGTGAGGCTGGAGCTGAACTTGGCAAGGGATGGCAAAGAATAATAAGAAGGGCTTCTATAGGTATGTCAGCCAGAAAAGGAAGGTCAAAGAAAGCATACCCCCCTGATGAACACAACTGGCAAACTGGTAACAAGGGACGAGGAGAAGGCTGAAGTAATCAACAACTTTTTTGCCTCAGTCTTCACTGGCAACCTCTCTTCCCACACCTCTCAAGTGGATGGACAGCAAGATGGGGACTGGGGGAGCAAAGTCTCTCCCACTGTAAGAGAAGATCAGGTTCATGACCACCTGAGGAACCTGAACATACATAAGTCTATGGGACCTGACAAGATGCATCCCGGAGTCCTGAGGGGATTAACTGATGTAGTTGCCAAGCCACTCTCCATCATATCTGAAAAGTCACGGCAGTCAGGTGAAGTCCCCGGTGACTGGAAAAAGGGAAACATTGCATCCATTTTTAAAAAGGGTAGAAAGGAGGACCCTGGGAACTACAGACCTGTCAGCCTCACCTCTGTGCCTGGGAAGATCATGGAACAGATCCTCCCAGAAGCTAAGCTAAGGCACATGGAGGACAGGGAGGTGATTTGAGACAGCCAGCATGGCTTCACCAAGGGCAAGTCCTGCCTGACCAACCTTGTAGGGTTCGGCGTTCGGAAGATCTCGCGATGTCACGGAAAGTTAGAGGGTTAGTCGCAGCCTTATGATGTGTCTGTAATCCCGCCTACCCTTGTTAGTATAAAAGGAATTGACTGCGCAATAAAAGGCGGAAGTCAGCGCTCACACTGTGTGTGTTATCTGTCTCTTTCCCTGGTCTGGGGTTGACCAGTGATCTAATCGTGGCACCTTGATATGCAGCGAACGCTACATAATGGTGACCCTGACGTGATCGTTCGCACTAGGCGACGATGAAGCTTGCGCAAGTGATTAAGATGTTGAAAGTGTTGGCTGATGAGGTGGGTGCCCGCGGAACGATTAGGAGGGGCCCCACGGGCGAATGCATCCAATGGGTGCTGCACCGGGGAGGGATGGGCTCTCCCAAAGAAGTATTAAGTCCCCCAAATTGGGGAGAGATTCGGGAGCTGTTGCTCCAGTCGGCGCTCGCGGGTGAGCGCGGAGCTGCGGAACGATTACAAGCTTGGGGGAAAGTGGAGGAGGTAGTTACGGCAGGACGGAAAGCTGAGGAGTGTTGGTCGGCGGCGCGAGCTGTTTTGTTTGCGGATGAAGCGCCGCCTCAAAAACGAGGGGGGGCAGTGCCCCCAGGGACAGTGAGTCAAACTCGGACGGAGTGGGCGGCTGTGGAGCGGGGCTCACAGAGCGGTCCATCTCTGACTGAGAGCGTGGACGCGTAGGGTGCGGCAGAGACGGAGGTTTTTCCTGTAGGGACGGCACCAGCGGGGACGGATGTGCCCCCTCTGCGGTGTCCATGGGAGGAGTTACGGCGGGAGGTTCGGAAGGAGTTGGAGGAGTGCCTCTTGGACTGGGATCCAGGCGGGGATGTTAAGGGAGATTTGTACCGTTAGTTGAGAGAGTGGGAGGAACGGCCACCCGCGGAGGGGATAACTGGGAGGCAGAGGGGGTTGGAGACTGTGGCAGAGGAGGAAACACCCCCCCCGCGGGGGAAATCAGGCGCCCTTGCCGGGAGAGCGGACTGAGCCTCCTGAGCCTTTGCCTGAGCCTGTGCCTGCTGAGCCGTCAGCTGCACCCCCTCCGGCGCTTCCTCCGCCCCCTCCCTCCTCCCTTCCTTTTCCGTCCCCCCCTCCGCCGCCTTGCAGCGGCGCGTGTCAGCCGGCCACGGAATGGCCGCCGCCAGCCGCGGCCGCGTCCGGCCCCGGGCAGAACCATCCGCGCCCTGCCACTGTCCTTTCATCCATCCCGCCTCTCGGAACCAGAGACGGTGAAACCAACTGCGCCCGCGATAGACGCGGAGCCGCCTGCAGTAGCCTCTGCGGACGAGAGGGAGAGGCATTGGAGGAGAGTAAAAAAAAAGAAAAAAAAAAAAAAAGGAGGCGTTTCACTGGAAAGTCCTTGAGAAATTAAAGACATTGTCCCAATGGCAACTGGGACGGCACCGGCGGGTGCTGGAGCCACTGATCCAACAGATTCTGACTAATAAGAGTATTACACTTTAGAGGACTAGCAGACATTGAGTCCTTCAGAGAGGGTTTTAGAACAGCGTGCCTTATTGTATATAGAACTTGCTTTAGGTAAAAAGTGTGTTAAGCATAGTTTGGTTAAACATAGTGTGATTACGGGAAGATAGTGTGGGGTAAACGTAAAAGTTAGTTAAAGCCAAAATTAGGGGTAAGGTTTATTTCCATTAATAACCTGGGAACGAGGTTGATTGTGTTTCCGCAGATACAGGCCCACGATGGACTCCCACTCGATCTGTACGACCATCATCATCTGGAGCATCATAGATGGTGCGGCAATATGAATACCACCTCAGTCAAAAACTAATGTATAGGTCACCTTGGTTAACATAACAGGTCAAGATTCTCTGTGCACCGCAACCGCATCATAAAGCCCACGAACCAATAGACAAGATGGCTATGACTCGTGCAGCGCGCCTGGCCAGCGAGCGCATGTGTCATAGATTGCAACCGAGGCAGACTTTTGGCACCCGCTGGCCACGTGTGCTGAAACCCGTTCCTCTGCAAATGTATAAATACCGGGATTTTTCCGAAGAGCATCGGGCTGGTGTACGGTGAGGCCATCGTTGCCTCTGTGGGGACGCCCACGGAAAGCTGGCACCTACCGATTGCTGGGCTGAGTTCGCGGAGCAAGATGGCACAAGAATGTATGGATGGTTCATCTTCCTCATAGTCCTCATGGTTCGGGTCATTAGGGGTAATGGGTTGGCTCAAAGAATTATGGGCATTATTGTAGTTATTGTGATTTTAGTTATTGTAATAATTTTACCTTGTTCAGCTTGTTAAGTAAAAATGGCATCCCTCATAATAGCACCGGCCAGGCCATTGTAGAACGAGCACATCGAACCTTAAAGGCCTTACTCGATCGGCTTAGGGAGGGGGAGCAGGAGGAGCCCTCCTGGTTACAGGAAAACACACCTGCTCTCCGTACACAGCGTCTTCTGTTGACTGCGTTAACTTCATTAAATCAGACAGTTCGAGGGGATCTGGAAGAGACGGCGGCGCAACGACACTTTACGAACACAGAAGAGAAAGGTCCTTACCCGTTGGTCCGCGTGCGTGACTTTCAGACACGCCAATGGGAAGGGCCGTTTGAGTTGCGTTGTCTCGGGCGAGGGTATGCCTGTGTACAGACTCCTGAAGGGCTACTGAAATGGGTTCCTAGTCGTATGATTCGTCCTGCCCTAACCTCGTAGTGTTTGAGTGTTTTTCCTTACAGATCGCTGGCATCCTTTCCTGGCTTGTGACACCTTGGGTATCTGCTACAAATTTCTGGCAGTGGATGCAAAGCCAACTGGGGGACCCTGATGTGTATCTGGATGACGTCCCTCTCAGAGTCCATCAATACGTGCCTTTATGGGATCCGGCTGTCAGAGCTCGCAGCCAGGAATCCAGGTGCCTCAGACATTAAGCCTTAACATCAGCGCACCAACGATAAACCTTATAGAGTAATGGAAGTAACTCTTTCCAAGCCTTAACTTTCAAGCTACCTCCTGTGTGAATTTCTATAAAGGAGCTCTTTGCTCTGCAGGGTAAATGGGACATTTACGGGTGTTTAAGATAGAGTGTTTCAACTTAGTTGTAGAGATATGTTTATACTCATAGTACTTTACATAGTTATTTCTTGGTGTGGAATTGTTCATAACAATAGAGGCCAACTCATCATAGGGAGGGGGGAGATGTAGGGTTCGGCGTTCGGAAGATCTCGCGATGTCATGGAAAGTTAGAGGGTTAGTCGCAGCCTTATGATGTGTCTGTAATCCCGCCTACCCTTGTTAGTATAAAAGGAATTGACTGCGCAATAAAAGGCGGAAGTTGGCGCTCACACTGTGTGTGTTATCTGTCTCTTTCCCTGGTCTGGGGTTGACCAGTGATCTAATCGTGGCACCTTGATATGCAGCGAACGCTACAAACCTAGTGGCCTTCTATGATGGAGTGACTACATCAGTGGACAAGGGAAGAGCTACAGATGTCATTTATCTGGATTCCTGTAAGGCCTTTGACACAGTCCCCCACAACATCCTTCTCTCTAAATTGGAGAGATATGGATTTGATGGGTGGACTGTTCGGTGGATGAGGAATTGGTTGGATGGTCGCATCCAGAGGGTAGTGGTCAACGAATCAATGTCCAGATGGATACCAGTGATGAGTGGTGTCCCTCAAGGGTCTGTACTGGGACCAATACTGTTTAATATCCTCATCAACGACATAGACAGTGGGATCGAGTGCACCCTCAGCAAGTTTGCAGATGACACCAAGCTGAGTGGTGCAGTTGATTCGCTAGAGGGAAGACGTCATCCAGAGGGACCTGGACAGGCTGGAGAGGTGGGCTCATGTGAACCTCATGAGGTTCAACAAGGCCAAGTGCAAGGTCCTGCACCTGAGTTGGGGCAACCCCCCAATATCAATACAGGCTGGGGGATGAAGGGATTGAGAACAGCCCTGTGGAGAAGGACTTGGGGGTACTGGTGGATGAAAAGCTGGACATGAACCAACAATGTGCACTTGCAGCCCAGAAAGCCAACTGTATCCTGGGCTGCATCAAAAGAAGCACGGCCAGCAGGTCAAGGAAGGTAATTCTGCCCCTCTACTCTGCTCTGGTGAGACCCCACCCGGAGTACTGCATCCAGCTCTGGAGTCCTCAGTACGAGAAAGACATGGATCTGTTGGAGTGAGTCCAGAGGAGGGCCACAAAAATGATCAGAGGGATGGAACACCTCTCCTATGAGGAAAGGCTGAGAGAGTTGGGGTTGTTCAACCTGGAGAAAAGAACGCTCTGGGGAGACCCTATTGCGGCCTTTCAGTACTTAAAGGGGGCTTATAAGAAAAATGGGGACAAACTTTTTAGTTTGTTTGTTGCGATAGGATAAGGGGTATTGGTTTTAAACTAAAAGAAAGTAGATTCAGGCTAGATAGAAGGAAGAAATTTTTTATGACAAGCATGGTGAAACACTGGAACAGGTTGCTCAGATAGGTTGTAGGTGCCCCATCCCTGGAAACATTCAAGGTCAAGTTGGACGGGGCTCTGAGCAACTTGATCTAGTTGAAGATGTCCCTGCTCATTGCAGGACGGATGGACTAGATGATCTTTAAAGGACCCTTCAAACCCAAACCATTCTATGATTCTATGATAACTGTGCAAGATCTTGTTGTGTAGCTCTACATCTCTGTACTAGTCTGTTCCACAAAGTAACTGCAAACACACCTACATTTTCACAATATATGTGTATTTTGCATTTGGTTTCTTTTCTTTTTTTTGGCATTAGATTTATGATTAATGGAACAGAAAATATTCATTATTCCTAAAAAGTGTTCATATTTAAATTTGCTCATCGTATGTGTGACAGCTTGTGCTGAGTACAATATAAAATGTAGCTATAACATAAGGCAGAAGACATTTATTTCCCATTTTTGAGTGAATTTTATCTGCTTTTATTTCTTACTGAGCACTAATATATTCTTCTGCTTTTGTCTAGTGTTTGAATAATCTGCCTTTGTCTTTGCTGCTATCTTAATAATGTGCCTTTGTGCTTGAACTAAACTGGTAAACAGAAAAGCTAAACAAAAATCAACAAAAGTTTTTATACTTGCACTGTGCCTCCAACAGCCATTCTGAGTGGAGATCACATGCTCTGCATTGATATAGAGAACGAACTGCTAATTGCTTAATGATTGTCTCTCTGTAACTTTACATACCAAAGACTAGTGTTTGTCAAAGATTAAGCCTGTCAGAGACTGGTACTTGGGAGTGATGAGCAAGAAGGAACCATGAACAATCACAAAACTTAATTAAATGTTTGATGAATTTACGATCTTGTCAAGAAGGCACAAGTAGAGGCCTTGCTTGAATAGATAGGGCCAGAAAAGATAAGAACTCCTGCCTTTGTTCTTGTCCTTGTAGATAATTTAGCTTAAACTAACCATATGGTTCTACACCACTAATGAAAACTTAGATAATAAGAGCACTAACAAGCACTGATGTATCAAAACATGTAAAAGACCATACTGCGCAGAATCACCTGAGGAGGGTCAAATAGCGGACAAGTGAGGAAGACTATGGGAGACCACCAGAGGACTCCTGAAGACCACCAGAGACCTTCAATGCGCCTGCGTAAAGGACATTTGCATATGCTAATAGTTTCCCGGAAAACTAATGAATATGTATAACATTTCTCAGAAATCTAGTGAATATGTATGTAGAACATGTACTTAACCTGCACAATTAGACCCGACGGTGTGCACGATAGGTGGAGCGAACCCCCGTGCATCCAGCGCTGCCAATAAAGAATACCTACTTAATAGTTAATCAAACTATTGAGTTAATTTCTTTGAATCAGCATCATTGTGTTAACTTGCATGTAGTTTCTTTGGAAACCATCATTGATAATGTCTGATCACAGCACTAGAATTAACTGAAAACTTCATATGGGTCAGAGGTCAATGAGGTTTTAGAGAAATCTCCTGCTTGAGAATGCTGCTGCAGCAAGCTGGCATAAACACTCCTAAATAGTAATCAGAATACAAGAGAAGCCCCTTTTTCAGCCTCTAAATAACAACTTCTTGTCTGTCTCTAAGTAACAACTGAGGCAAACTACCAATAACTGAACAAAGCAATTCACAAATGTTGTGAAAAGCAAAAGTCGGTGTCACGACCCACTCAGAAGAGGGTGAGTGACTTTCCTGGGTTCAGCTGGGCTAGAGTTAATTTTTACAGGAACCTGGGAGGTGGGGGGCAGAGCCGGGACAGCTGACCTGAACTAGCCAAGGAGCTATTCCATACCATGTGACATCAGGCTCAGTATATAAATGGGGAGCGGGCTGGGGGGGAGCTCCCTCGACTTTCAGTGGGGGAAGTGGTGGAGTGTCGGGTTCCGGGTGGTGAGCAGTTGCATTGTGCATCACTCGTTTTGTATATTCTTTCATTAGTACCGTTGTTGTTGTTGTAACTTCTCTTTTTGTGTGTTGTCCCAGTAAACTGTCCTCATCTCAACCCTCAAGGTTCCGGTTTTGGGTTTTTTTTTTTTCCCTTTTCTCTCCTCTGTCTCCTCCCTATCCCACCGGAGGGGGGCGGGAGGAGTGAGCGAGCGGCTGCGTGGTCCTTTGTTATCGGCTGGGCTGAAACCACGATAGTGACTCAGATTTGCAAATCCCCAGCAGTGTGGACTAAGGTGAGACAACTCTCACGGTCTGTATACAAACATTTCTTAGATTCCCACAGTGATTAATATGTCTTAAACTAGGTTTTCCGATAATTGGTTAGGTATGTTACCGAAATCCGGAATAAAACTCCTTAACAGCAATGAGAAGTTAAGAAGCAGGCACTTCTTTATTGCAGTGCTGGGCACACAGGGGATCACTCCACCTAGTGTGTGCACCTGTCTAGTTTAATCATGCAGGTTAAATACACACCTGTTATACATATTCACTAAATTTCTGGGAAATGTCATACATAATCATCAACTGTCCGATAAATCATTAGCATATGTAAATGTCTCTTTACGCAGGCGTGGTGAAGTCTCTGGTGGTCTTCCATAGTCTTCCTCACTTTGTCCGATAGTTGACCTCTCTTATGTGATTCTGCGCAGTATGATTTTTGCCATCATGTATTAGATTTACATAAAAGTACATTCAATGTTAATTCTTGAATTTAATGTTTCTAGTGATTGGCCCTCAGTCACACCATCTTATCAATAGTCTTATACTAAAACATTCATTGGTTAATCTTACTTAATTCCACTAACTGGAATATTGATCAAAGTGGGGTTTCTAAGCAACAGAACTAAGGTCCATAACGATCTCTCTTAGTTTCTTAGGACAAAACACTACAAACTAACAAATCGGTCGAAGTTTCTATGGTTAACTAATTTTAGACAATACTTATTTTCTTATGACTGTATACAGCACATTTTGTATGTTCCTAAGTTTCGATGACTACATTGCGAGCTTCAAACCCCTATATTCTACAGTCTTTACCTTTTGATCAAACCCAGCTTATATAAAATTTTAACTTATCAGAATATTTGTAACATTTATATAACAAATTATGGCAAGTGGTAAGGTACGCCTTGCTTAACAACTCTAAGAGAAATGGGGGGGGGGAGAGAGAGAGAGAGAAAGAGATCACTGGTCCTGGTTCCAGCATTGGTCCAGCCAATGGGGGGTTTCTGGTTCGTAAGAGCATTCTTCTGTGGAATTCCACACGCATTCCTTCTTCTTTCTTCTCTTCTTTTCTTGTCGTCTTCTTTTCTTCTCCTTATTTCAGTGGTGCCTATCTTCCCCCTTTATGATCGCCGTATCAGTACAACCCGCCCTCCTGCTACGGTGGCAGCTTCATTTCAGCTTCTCCCCCCTTCCCCCAGGTGACGTGTAGCATGAGTTGGGTTGAGAGAGGGGTGCTGTAGTCACATATGTTTAGCATGATCTCTGTAATCTTCATTAGCATATGCAGGGGTGTCAACTTTAATATGCATTTCGCGGATAATGAATCAAAGGTCATTCATCGGACACGATGGCCCCGAAAACAGAGTTAACAAACTTCACAAGTTGCACCAGGGCAGAACTGTTCTGTCTCCACAGGGCCTTGTCCCCCAGCTGCATCCTTTGCTATTCCTCCCACATGGGTCAAATGTCAGCCTTATCAGTTCATTGAGCGCTAGGCCTGCCTTATTCAGTTCAGGGTACTTGTGAGTGTTTGAGACATTCCTTGGAAAGGCTCAGAGGGCCTCCGCCCGCCCCAAATCTTTACCAAGTTTTGCCTCTCGCCATTGTTCATGCTTCCCTCAGGCTGCTTCTTTCAATCTTTGTTTCAGGGGAGATACAAGCCGTCTCTTACACTCATTTAAGATTTAAATTCGATATTCAAGTGATCTCAAGATTTAAAACACCTGCCTTGTGTATGACCTCAGTTTAGTGCTTAAACTAGCAATCTTGTCCACATTTACATAAAACCAACATCTTGGATTTGCTACATATGTGATTTAAAGATTAAAGCTTTCCATTTGGAAACCAATATGCTCAATTTGTAAGGTGCATAAATGGAGTGGGAGTGCAAAATATGCATTTCATCAGCCTTGCTGGCTTAATGAACCACATCACAGAAATCTCTTATTCTAGGTGGTTTATGAAAAAGATGATACTTACCAGTGATGATATTTGGCCTTCCTTTACAATTTTTAGGATGCTCTTAATTTTTTTCACCTCTTCATTCCTCTCTTCTTCCCCAAGCCTATAGCGTTGCATGGGGTTGTTGTCACCCAAGTGCAGGACCTGGCACTTAGCCTCATTAAATCTCATACAGTTGGCCTTGGCCCATCGATCCAGCCTGTCCAGATCCCTCTGTAGAGCCTTTCTACCCTCAAGCAGATCAACCCTCCCTCCCAACTTGGTGTCATCTGCAAACTTACTGAGGGTGTGCTCGTTCCCCTCGTCCAGATCATTGATAAAGATATTAAACAAAACTGGCCCCAGTACTGAGCCGTGGGGAACACCACTTGTGACTGGCCGCCAACTGGATTTAACTCCATTCACCATGACTCTTTGGGCCTGGCCATCCAGCCAGTTTTTTACCCAGCGAACAGTGTACTTGTCTAAGCCATGAGCAGCCAGTTTCTCCAGGAGAATGCTGTGGGAAATGGTGTCAAAGGCTTTACTAAAGTCCAGGTAGACAATATCCACAGCCTTTCCCTCATCCACTAAGAGGGTCACCTTGTCATAGAAGGAGATCAGGTTAGTCAATCAGGACCTGCCTTTCATGAACCCATGCTGACTGGGCCTGATCACTTGGTTGGCCTGTACGTGCCGCGTGATGGCACTCAAGATGAGCTGCTCCATAACCTTCCCCGGTACCGAGGTCAGGCTGACAGGCCTGTAGATTCCTGGATCCTAATTCTGGCCCTTCCTGTAGATGGGCTTCACGTTTGCTAACCTCCAGTCAGCTGGGACGTCCCCAGTTAGCCAGGACTGGTGATCAGTGCTTGAAAGTGGCTTGGTGAGCACTTCCGCCAGCTCACTCAGTACCCTTGGGTGGATCCCACCCGGCCCCATAGACCTGTGTATGTCTAAGTGGTGTAGCAGGTCACTAAGTATTTCCCCTTGGATTATGGGGGGTATATTCTGCTCTCCATCCCTGTCTTCCAGCTCAGGGGGCTGGCTACCTGGAGAACTATTGGTCTTACTATTAAAGACTGAGGCAAAGAAGGTATTAAGTACCTCAACCTTTGTCACTATGTTTCCCCCTGCATCCAATTAAGGATGGAGATTCTTCTTAGCCCTCCTTTTGTTGTGAATGTATTTATAGAAACATTTTTTATTGCCTTTTACCGCAGTCGCCAAATTAAGTTCTAGGGGCTTTAGCTCTTCTAATTTTCCCCCTGCATAGCCTCACAACATCCTTGTAGTCCTCCTGAGTTGCCTGCCCCTCCTTCCAAAGGTCATAAACTCTCTTTTTTTTCTCCCTGAGTTACAGCCAAAGCTCTCTGTTCAGCCAGGCCAGTCTTCTTGCCCGCCAGCTCGTCTTTTGGCACATAGGGACAGCCTGCTCCTGCGCCTTTAACATTTCCTCCTTGAAGAATGTCCAGCCTTCCTGGACTCCTTTGCCCTTCAGGACTGCCTCCCAAGGGACTCTGTCAACCAGGCCCCTAAACAGGCCAATGTCTGCCCTCCAGAAGTCCAAGGTAGCAAATTCCACTAACCACTCTCCTTCTCCAAGAATCGAAAACTCTATCATTTCATGATCCCTATGCCCAAGGCGGCCACCAACCATCACATCACCCACAAGTCCTCCTCTGTTTGCAAACAAGAGGTCCAGTGGGGTGCCTTCCCTTGTTGGCTCACTCACCGTGTCAGGAAGTTATCTTCCACACGCTCCAGGAACCTCCTAGATTGTTGCCTCTCCGCTGTATTGTATTTCCAGCGGACATCTGGTAAGTTGAAGTCCCCCATGAGAACAAGGGCTAGTGATCGTGAGACTTCTCCCAGCTGCTTATAGAATATTTCATCTGCCTCTTCATCCTGGTTGGGTAGTCTATAATAGACTCCCACCATGATATCTGCCTTGTTGGCCTTTCCCCTGATTCTTACCCATAAACACTCAACCCTTTCATCACCATCGTCAATCTCTAGACAGTCAAAACACTCCCTGATATACAGGGCTACCCCACTGCCGCTCCTTCCTTGCCTATCCCTTCTGAAGAGCTTATAGCCATCCATTGCAGCACTCCAGTTGTGCGAGTCATCCCACCATGTTTCTGTGATTGCAACTATATCATAGTTTTCCAGCTGCACAATGGCTTCCAACTCCTATTTGTTGCCTACGCTGTGTGCATTGGTGTAGATGCACTTCAGTTGGGCTATTTATCCTGCCACCTTTTTGGGGGGAGAAGCCCTAATTCCTATGTGACTGTTCTCAGGTGCTTCCATCATTTCTAACACATCAATAACCCTTGTGTCTTTGCTGCCGCATGGATCTCCATCCCCTACCTCCACTGAGACGGCAGACCGAAGGACCTTGCTAGCACACTGTCCCTCAAAAATTGGCACGCCACCCCCAGGCTTATCTCTAGCAACCCTGGTTTGTGGACACATATTTAGCCAACGGTCACAAGAGCATTCCAGACACCTTTAGAAGGCCTTGAACAGAATAAACCAGAAGACAAAAAAAGAAAGATGCCAATTAGAAGAACACAGGTGCGCATTCCACGATAAAGGGAACTTGGCACAAAGAGCCTCAATTCGGCAGTTTATCTTGACCAATTAGACTGAGACAAGTTTCACATGTTTTAGTTGATATAACCAATTATGTCCTATGTTTATGTGCGTGTACAGTGTCGATATAACCAATCATATTTTATGCTTGTGCGCGTGGACACTATATGCTTGCATGCAGCAACCAATCAAAGCTTTTAAGGAACGTAGAGAATTGTATAAGAATGATCAGCTATGCTCAATAAACTGGCGACTTTGATCATCATATTTGGTGTCCTGTTGTCCGTCCCCGCATGGAATTTCTCTACATCCGGTGACCCCGACGTGATCTGGTAAGGAACAAGAGGGGAATGCTAACAACTGAAAAGGCGGGGGAGATTGCCGTGGATGCCGGTGGGCTTATAAGAAAGCGCCGGGCTGCTCGAGAGAGGCAGGAATCGTAAGCTTACGTGATAAAAGGTGGCATGGGTATCGCAGCATCTGCGAAGGAAAAGGCAGCTGTAAAGACATTTATGAGGCTGGTTGAAAAAACAGAGACGGATATTAAAAAGGACTCGCCCGTAAAGGAGGTGAGCGGTCAGGGGAGGAGATAGGGTCTACGCTTTCCAAAGAAGAAGAAGCAGTAGTTAAGCTCCTCCAACATATACTCTCAGAGAGAGGCAAAAAATATGATAAAGCTTGTTTAAAGCGGCTTCTACAATGGAGCAAGGACGGAAACCTTTTAATTAGTGTGGGTACAGCTTTTGAGCTTAGTACCTGGGAAGCAATCGGAACCTCCCTATGGGATGAAATTAGTGACGGGTCTAAAGAAGCTAAAGGTCTTGCAACTTTATGGAAACTGATTAAGACAACTCTGCAAGAAATGAAAGCAGATCATAAAGCGGCCGCGTCTGCTTTTGCTGCTCTCTCTCCAACCGCAAGCAAAGGGGAAAAGCGGGGAGAAAAACATAATGCAGCGAGAAAGACTTTTTGGAGCTTGTCTGCCTGCTCCTGTGCCCTTGACTTCTGCTCCACTCCCTGGGACTGCCGATATTAATCAGCCATCTGACAGTTCCCAAGCCTCCCTAACCGTACGCTTAAAGGAAACCCTACAGAATCAGGAAGCAAGTAAAAATCTGCCTATGAGAAAACAGCCCCCAGATACCACCGTTCAACATGAACAAATTATACCTAGCATGTACCCTGATTCAAATAATGCAAACGAGGATTTGGCTACTATAATACTAGAGCAAAAAGAGAAAATGTTAGAATTGCTGGAGGAAATGCGAAAAAGAGACGGGGGTAAATGTAGGCAACCGTTGATGAAAAAAGCATATGAAAAAGCAGCAAATGTGATCATAGAAAGTATGGACTCTTTTGCTAAAGTAGTGGGTAAGGCAGAAGAGAAA
Source organism: Haliaeetus albicilla (assembly GCF_947461875.1). Taxonomy (NCBI): domain Eukaryota; kingdom Metazoa; phylum Chordata; class Aves; order Accipitriformes; family Accipitridae; genus Haliaeetus; species Haliaeetus albicilla. The sequence goes on from NC_091515.1 coordinate 41,874,493, forward strand.
TCCCCCAAGGATAAAATGCAGGAATTGGTTGACCTGTGTGTACAAAAAGGGGAAATAATGCCCAAAGAGGGAGAAGGGTTTAAACGGAGACATACAGTGGATTCGACCTTATTGTGGTATTACAAATACAGACTTACAGCTGCTGCGAAGATTTCAATTGAAGATACCCCGGAAAAAAAGAAAAGTGTGTGTGGCGAGGTGGTAAATAATTCGGACAGTGACGAGGAATTAAACACCGAGGGAGATGTCATTAATGGAGGCAACGATCAACCTTTAAGTAACCTGCCTCTCGAGCAGAGACCTATCCCCTCTGCACCTCCCTATGAGGCAGATACATCCCCAGGAGAAGCTATAAAAAAGCGATGGAAGGACATAAATGATAAAATGTTAACCGAAGGTCTAAATCCTGTGGCTTTTCCAGTTACAGTCAGGCAGAATGCCCCAAACGTGTGGCAACCTTTCAATTGGGATTTAATAAAAGAAATACGGAAAACAGTAATGGCTAATGGACTGTCTGCTCCGTTTAGTCAGGCGTTATTGGAGAATATATTTTCTGGTCAAATTTTAACGGGCTTTGACTGTACACAATTGGCTACAATGATTTTAACCCCGACTCAGTGTCTATTATGGAAGGTGAAATGGGCAGAATTATGTGATTTAGCGGCACTAAGAAATTTGGACCACCCAGAAGGAGATCCGCGGTATATGATCACTGCTGCACAAATGATGGGGACTGGTGACTTTGCAGGTGTTAATAGGCAAGCAAGGCTACCGGTGGAAGCATTACAAGAATCAGCTTCCTTGGCTCTGAAGGCAATGGTAACATTGCCTGAAGCTGGAAAGCCAGAACAATCATTTACAAGCATAAGGCAGGGTAATACGGAACCTTCTATGTTCTCTATTGATCGTCTGCGAGATGCTATTGAAAAGCAAATAGATAATGCTGATACCAAAGAAGCATTGATAATAACGTGGGGCTGAGGTTATGCTTGTGTTGTTACAGATCACGGAACAAGATGGGTACCAGCAAAGTGGGTAAAACCCTGGACAGTTGTTACATCCTTGGAAAAACGCTGAACCTAAAAGGACTCCTTCTCGCTGCATTCGGCCTGTTATGGGTGACACGCATAAGTGAAGAATGGATGATCCAACAACCAAAACAGAATGTATGGGTAACTTTGGCGAACATAACGCATCAAGAAGCTATATGTCTTTCTGTCGCTACCCCTGAAAACCCTTTTTCTACCTGTTTGGTGGGGTTGCCTCTAGACACCTGGCCAGATCCAATGCCTGAATTTTCCCTTTGTACTAACCCACAATCCTGTGTCGATAATTGGGATGGTGTGTATGCACACCTGCCTCAAGTAATGCAAGAACCTCAGGAGTTAGAGTTGTTAGGATCAGTCATCATGAATGCCTGTGTGATGTTTAATTACACCTATAACACCACTCGAAAGGGTCAGAATGTAAATGCTATTTTGCCTGTATATAGAAATGCTACAGCTTGGTGTAACTATATCTATTCCAGAATATCACGCTCTTTTTTCTATTCCAGCTGCTTTACCTGCGGGGATGTTTTTAATTTGTGGGGATAGAGCGTGAGGGGGAATTCCAGCGAAACTTAATGGGAGGCCATGTAGCCTTGGACGACTTACATTACTAACACCCGATATCAATATGATTCAGAGTAAAAGGCTCACGATAACTGACACAGGGTTAAGTGGATGGCTAGCAAGTTTGGGAATTACAGGATGGTTGAAGGATTTGCTTATGCAGGCTTAGTTGTTTTAATTGTAATATTAGCAGTTGTAATGATTGTACCATGTATCATAAAAATAGTTGAACGTATGATTGCAAAAGCATTTCATGTAACTTGGCTTGCACAAAAAACAAAAAGGGGGAATTGTGGGAGATTTCATGGAAAATGGGGTACATTTCTTTGAGCCTGATTATTTAGAGTTAGCATAAGTAGGCCGTGGTTAGCATGAGTGGGCCGGAGTACATGACAGCTGCAGTACGAATGGACTTTGAACCACCAGAAAAACAATGGACATAAGGAACTTGGACAGTGGAGCAATTAATAAACAAGATAACAGAACTGCAGAGGCAAGAAGGAGCTGCAAGAGCTTTAACGCAATTAAGAAAGCTGTCATTTCGGCTTAGAGCATTTAGCTGCGGGATGGGGACTTAGGAGTTGGTTTGTATCTTTGTTAAAAATAGGGGTTTCTTTTACTCTTATGTATTTTATTAGGTATAATGTTGCTTTTACTGTGTTTAATTATTTGTGTTCATAGATCTTTGCAAAGGGCAATACAGCAGGTGTTAATCGACGAAACACAAAAAGGGGGAGTAGGGAATCTCTCTCCACAAGAAAAGTTAGCTAAAGCCAAAATTAGGGGTGAGGTCATGGTTTTAGTTAAGAATCTAGAAACAGGGCAATGGGAAGGTCCATTTCCATTAATAACCTGGGGGCGAGGTTATGCTTGTGTTTCCACAGATACAGGCCCACGATGGACTCCCACTCGATTTGTACGACCATCATCATCTGGAATATCCTAGATGGTGCGGCAATATGAATACCACCTCAGCCAAAAACTAACATGTAGGTCACCTTGGCTAACATAACAGGTCAAGGTTCTCTGTGCATTGCAACCGCATCACAAAGCCCATGAACCAATAGACAGGATGGCTATGACTCGTGCAGCGCGCCTGGCCAGCGAGCGCATGCGTCATAGGTTGCAACTGAGGCGGATTTTGGCACCCGCTGGCCACGTGTGCTGAAATCCGTTCCTCTGCAAATGTATAAATACCGGGATTTTCCGAAGAGCATCGGGCTGGTGTACGGTAAGGCCATTGTTGCCTCCGTGGGGACGCCCACGTAAAGCTGGCGCCTACTGATTGCTGGGCTGAGTTCGCGGAGCAAGACGGCACAAGAATGTACAGATGGTCCATCTTCCTCACAGTCCTCGGATGGACGTAGTCATGGATACCGCCGCAAACCAAAGAAAACATCTGGATGACCCTGGCTGACGTGACCGGACAAGATTGCTTATACCTCAGTACAGCAACACCAAGCAATCCCTTTTTCACAGGTTTAATAGGGGGTTCCACTGACATCAACAAAGTTTAAGAACTTATTGCCCCTGTGCAGCAGGTCATGGACTCAATGGATGGGAATGCCTGGTTTCCACAGATCAGGCATTCACCCTCCTTGCCACCCCAGGAATCACAAATTCTGGGGTCCCTGAATACAGACTGGTGTAATATTATCTGATTTACTGTTAGATGTAGATAGTATTAGACACACAACCTTACAAAATAGAGCTGCTCTTAAATCATTAGTTAAGATAGTTTTGATTTATCTTGTAGTGGTGGGGTTTTTTTATATTTTAATTTGTGTGCCTTGTATGTTGCAATGTGTTTAAAAATTAATTGATAGATCAAGTAAGGCTGTGTTAATTGATGGAAAACAAAAAAGGGGGAATTGTGGACACATATTTAGCTAACGGTCACAAGAGCATTCCAGAGGCCTTTAGAAGGCCTTGAACAGAATAAACAAGAAGACAAAAAAAAGAAAGATGCCAATTAGAAGAACACAGGTGCGCATTCCACAACAAAGGGAACTTGGCACAAAGAACCTCAATTCGGCAGTTTATCTTGACCAATTAGACTGAGACAAGTTTCGCATGTTTTAGTTGATATAACCAATTATGTCCTATGTTTATGCACGTGTACAGAGTTAGTATAACCAATTATATCTTATGTTTATGCGCGTGTACAGTGTCGATATAACCAATCATATTTTATGCTTGTGCACGTGGACACTATATGCTTGCATGCAGCAACCAATCAAAGCTTTTAAGGAACTTAGAGAATTGTATAAGAATGATCAGCTATGCTCAATAAACTGGCGACTTTGATCATCATGTTGGTGTCCTGTCGTCCGTCCCCGCATGGAATTTCGCAACCCTGGTTTTATCCCTTTTCCCCCTCCAAATCTAGTTTAAAGCTCCTTCAATGAGCCCTGCTAACTCCTGCACAATGATCCTTTCCCCCCTTTGAGACAGGTGTACCCCGTCTGTTGCCAGCAGTCCTGGTTTCATGTAGACCGACCCACGATCAAAAAACCCAAAATTCTGCCAGTGACACCAGGCTCAGAGCCAGGTATTGATCTCTTGGGTCTTCTTATTTCTTCCCTGTTGCGTTAAAGGGTAAAGAAGTTTGGCAGAAAATAAACCCCCTTTGTGTTCCAGCTTGTCCTCAGATATCAGAGGGGCTGGGGGCGGCCAGGCTTAGATTCTGAGTGATGCCCAATTCAGCACTATAAGTCTGGTTGTGTTCAATATATTGAACTATCATCACGGTTACAGATACAGAAATAGTGCAATGTACTTTCAGTCTAGTTGTGTTCAGTGAACTAACACGCCCAGACTTAAGAAGTTTGGTCACGTTCAATGAGAACTCACACAGCTAGATTAATAAATAGTACAGTTTATTAAAGGAACAGAAATATATATTCTTTTGCATTGCCAGCAATAAATACACTGCAAAGCATGTGCAACTACCAAGAATATGAATAATACAGCCAACTACAAATGCGTTAATTTATGGAATAACTCTATAGAGCTTTCCAAGTTTCCCAGGGAAACACTCGGTGTAACCGAGGGTTTGAATCTTACCCAATAGGCGTCCCTAAGGGGGGGGAGAGAAGTTCAGCCTGTCGACTGATGCCAGAAGTCAGCAATGTCCTCCTGACTTGTCTATGATGGTATCTTCCCTAACATTCCTCCTCTCTTATGCCCTGTCCTGGGGTCAGCTGGGATAGAGTTAATTTTCACAGGAAGCTGGGAGGGGGCACAGCCAGGACAGCTGACCTGAACTAGCTAAGGAGCTATTCCATACCATGTGACATCATGCTCAGTATATAAATGGGGAGCGGGCTGGGGGAGATCTTCGGCTTTCGGTGGGGGAAGTGGCGGAGCAGCAGGTTCTGGGTGGTGAGCAGTTGCACTGTGCATCACTCGTTTTGTATATTCTTTTATTAATACCGTTGTTGTTGTTGTAACTTCTCTTTTTGTGTTGTCCCAGTAAACTGTCCTTATCTCAACCCCCCAGGTTCCGGTTTTTTTTTTTCTTTTCTCCTTTCTGATTCTCCTCCCCATCCCACCAGAGGGGGGCGGGGAGGAGTGAGCGAGCGGCCGCGTGGTGCTTTGTTACCGGCTGGGCTGAAACCACGACACTGAGGAGGGGGAGCGATAGAGCGGCTTTGGTGGGCACCTGGCATCCAACCAGGGTCAACCCACCACAGAGGGATGGTGCAAAGTCCTCTCAGTCGGTAGAGCAGAATTGGGCTTCAGTGCGGTGTGACGAGCAGGTGACATTGGACACAGCAGGACGATGGTGTGCACCGTTGGATTGTTGCATGCTGGAGTCAGTTCTGGTTCCATCACTACTGCGCTTCGCTCAGTTTTATCACAGTTCTTTCTTGCTTGATCTAAGTGATTCTTACTATAGTACTATGGATATAGCATATAACAATTATAGTAATAATAACATAGAGTAGCAGGGTTATATAGCAACTAATATCATACAGTTTAATTCTGGCTATTCTCACCTAAAATCAAATCCCCTTGAGGCACACATCTGACTTCCCCATTGAGATGGGTTGACCCTGGCTGGACGCCAGGTGCCCACCAAAGCCGTTCTATCACTCCCCCATCCTCAGCTGGACAGGGGAGAGAAAAATATAACAAAAAGCTTGCGGGTCGAGATAAGGACAGGAGAGATCATTCACTAATTACCATCACGGGCAAAACAGACTCAGCTTAGGGAAAATTAGCTCACTTTTTATTACAAATCAGCCAGAGTAAGGTAAATGAGAAATAAAACGAAATCTCAGAACACCTTCCCTCCACCCCTCCCTTCTTCCCGGGCACAACTTCACTCCCGGATTTCTCCACCAAGCCCCCCCAGCGGCACAAGGGGGACAGGGATGGGGTTTACGGTCATCACATGTTATTTTCTGCCGCTTCACCTCCTCAGGGGGAGGGCTCATCACACTCTTCCCCTGCTCCAGCGTGGGGTCCCACCCACGGGAGACAGTCCTCCACGAACTTTCTCCAACGTGGGCCATTCCCACGGGCTGCAGTTCTTCACGAACTGCTCCAGCATGGGTCCTTTCCACGGTGTGCAGTCCTTCAGGAGCACACTGCTCCAGCGTGGGTCCCCCACGGGGTCACAAGTCCTGCCAGAAACCCTGCTCCGTGGGCTCCTCTCTCCACAGATCCGCAGGTCCTGCCAGGAACCTGCTCCAGCGCAGGGTTCCCACGGGGTCACAGCCTCCTTCGGGAACCCACCTGCTCCGGCGTGGGGTCCTCCACGGGCTGCAGGTGGATATCTGCCCCACCGTGGACCTCCCTGGACTGCAGGGGGACAGCCTGCCTCACCAGGGTCTTCACCACGGGCTGCAGGGGAATCTCTGCTCCGGCGCCTGGAGCATCTCCTCCCCCTCCTTCTGCACTGACCTTGGTGTCCGCAGGCTTGTTTCTCTTACATGTTCTCACTCCTCTCTCCGGTGGCTGTTTTCCGCGTCCCAACTTTTTTTTCCTTCTTAAAAATGTTATCACAGAGGCGTTACCACTATCACTGATTGGCTCGGCCTTGGCCGGCGGCGGGTCCGTCTTAGAGCCAGCTGGTATGGGCTCGCTCTCTCTCGAACACAGGGGAAGCTTCCAGCAACTTCTTACAGGAGCCACCCCTGTAACCCCCCCCGCTACCAAAACCTTGCCACATAAAACCAATACACCCATCTTTTCGCATCACCCACCAAGTGCACCCAGGCCCTTGAGCAAAAGCAATCCCACGAATGGGTTTGCCTTTGCCTGAGGCAGGAGTAACCCAGACTGTCTTCCCTAACATATTTTTTATGTGCACTACAGGGACTTTATCCCCTTCTACAGTATGTAAAAGTTCTGACTGGGCAGGGCCACCCCGATTGGCAGATCCTCTGGTGTTGACTAACCAGGTGGCTTTTGCTAAATGTGTATCCCAATGTTTGAAAGTTCCGCCCCCCCATTGCTCTCAATGTAGTCTTTAACAGTCCATTGTATCGCTCAATTTTCCCAGAGGCTGGTGCATGATAGGGGATGTGATACACCCACTCAATGCCATGCTCTTTGGCCCAGGTGTCTATGAGGTTGCTTCGGAAACGAGTCCCGTTGTCTGACTCAATTCTTTCTGGGGTGCCATGTCGCCACAAGACCTGCTTCTCAAGGCCCAGGATAGTGTTCTGGGCGGTGGCATGGGGCATGGGATATGTTTCCAGCCATCTGGTGGTTGCTTCCACCATTGTAAGCACATGGCGCTTGCCTTGTCGAGTTTGTGGGAGTGTGATATAGTCAATCTGCCAGGCTTCCCCATATTTATATTACAGCCATCGCCCTCCATACCACAGGGGCTTTAGCTGCTTGGCTTGCTTAATTGCAGCACATGTTTCACATTCATGGATAACCTGCGTGACAATGTCTATGGTCAAGTCCACCCCTTGACTGCAAGCCCATCTATATTTTGCATCTTTTCCCTGATGGCCTGAGGTATCATGGGCCCACTGAGCCATAAATAGCTCACCCCTATGTTGCCAGTCCAGGTCCACCTGTGACACTTCAATCTTGGCAGCCTGATCCACCTGCTGTTTGTTTTGATGTTCTTCAGTGGCCCGACCCTTGGGTACGTGAGCATCTACGTGACGTACTTTTACAACCAGATTCTCTATCTGAACAGCAATATCTTGCCACGGTGTGGCAGCCCAAATGGGTTTACCTCTGCGCTGCCAGTTGCTCTGCTTCCATTGCTGTAACCACCCCCACAGGGCATTTGCCACCATCCTTGAGTCAGTATAGCGATAGAGCACTGGCCACTTCTCTCTTTCAGCAATGTCTAACACTAGCTGGATGGCTTTCACCTCTGCAAACTGACTCGAATCACCTTCTCCTTCAGCAGTCTCTGCGACTAGTCGTGTAGGACTCCATACAGCAGCTTTCCACCTTCGATGCTTTCCCACAATGTGACAGAACCCATCAGTGAACAGGGCATATTGCCTCTCATTTTCTGGCAGTTTATTATACAGTGGGGCCTCTTCAGCCCGTGTCACCTCCTCCTCTGGCAACATTCCAAAATCTTTGCCTTCTGGCCAGTCTGTGATCACTTCTAAAATTCCTGGGCAACTGGGGTTTCCTGTGCAACCCTGTTGTGTGATCAGTGCGGCCCACTTACTCCGTGTGGCATCAGTCGCGTGATGTGTAGAGGAGACCCTCCCTTTGAACATCCAGCCCAGCACTGGCAGTCGGGGTGCTAAGAGGAGCTGTGTCTCAGTACCAACCACTTCTGAGGCAGCTCGAACTCCTTCATATGCTGCCAATATCTCTTTTTCAGTTGGAGTATAGCAAGCCTCGGATCCTCTGTATCCCTGACTCCAAAACCCCAGGGGTCGGCCTCAGGTCTCTCCCCAGGTGCTTTTTGCCAGAGGCTCCAGGTAGGGCCATTCTCTCCAGCTGCAGCAGAGAGCACATTTTTAACATCTTGTCCTGCCCGGACTGGTCCAAGGGCTACTGCATGAACAATCTCCCGTTTAATTTGTTCAAAGGCTTGCTGCTGCTCAGGGCCCCATTTAAAATCATTCTTCTTCCGGGTTACTTGATAGAGAGGGCTTACAATCAGACTGTAATTTGGAATATGCATTTTCCAAAACCCCACAACGCCCAAGAAAGGCTGTGTTTCCTTTTTATTAGTTGGTGGAGACATAGCTTCTATTTTGTTAATCACATCCATTGGGATCTAACGACATCCATCTTGCCTTTTTATTCCTAAAAACTGGATGTCCTGTGCAGGTCCCTTGACCTTACTTTCTTTTATGGCAAAACCAGCCTTCAAAAGGATTTGGATTATTTTCTTCCCTTTCTCAAAAACGTCTTCTGCTGTGTTGCCCCATACGATGATGTCATCAATGTATTGCAGGTGTTCTGGAGCTTCACCTTTTTCCAGCGCAGCCTGGATCAGTCCATGGCAAATAGTGGGGCTGTGTTTCCACCCCTGGGGCAGTCGATTCCAAGTGTACTGGACACCCCTCCAAGTAAAGCAAATTGTGGACGACACTCTGCTGCCAGAGGGATTGAGAAAAACGCATTAGCAATGTCAATTGTGGCATACCACTTGGCTGCCTTTGACTCTAGTTTGTATTGAAGTTCTAGCATATCTGGCACAGCAGCACTCAGCGGTGGATTAACTTCATTCAGGCCATGATAATCTACTGTTAGTCTCCACTCCCCATTAGATTTCCGCACGGGCCATATGGGACTATTAAAGGGTGAGTGAGACTTGCTGATCACTCCTTGGCTCTCCAATTGGCGAATAAACTTGTGGATGGGAATCAGGGAGTCTCGGTTGGTGCGATATTGCCGCCGGTGCACCGTCGTGGTAGCAATTGGCACCTGTTGTTCTTCAACCTTCAGCAACCCCACAACCGAAGGGTCCTGAGAGAGACCAGGCAGGGTAGACAGCTGTTCAATCTCCTCCGTCTCCAATGCAGCTATACCAAAGGCCCAACGGTACCCTTTTGGGTCCTTGAAATACCTCCTCCTGAGATAATCTATACCAAGGATGCATGGGGCCTCTGGGCCAGTTGCAATGGGATGATTCTGCCATTCATTCCCAGTTAGACTCATTTCAGCCTCCAATACAGTTAACTCTTGGGATCCCCCTGTCACACCAGAGATACAGATGGGTTCTGCCCCTTTATAACTTGATGCCATTAGGGTACATTGTGCACCAGTGTCTACTAGAGCCTTATATTCCTGTGGGTCTGATGTGCCAGGCCATCGAATCCACACTGTCTAGTAGACTCTGTTGTCCTCTCCTCTACCTGGCTGGAGGCAGGGCCCCTCTAATCCTGGTTAGAGTATCCGTTACTCACTTTTCGCGAAAGTGAATCATAAGTCCCTTCAAGAGGATCAGAAATGAGATCAGCCCATCTACTCTGTCTGGGGGACAGCTCGCAGGAAACTGGAGCAGCAGTTTTCCAAGAATCTTCTCTGATTGCTTTTTCTCGCAACTCCCATACCTGTGCATCCAGGAATGATGTAGGTTCTCCATCCCACTTCCTCATGTCCTCTCCATGGTCACGCAGGTAAAACCACAGGTTAGCCCGTCGTGTGTACTTTCTCTCTCCTCTCTCTTGGGCAGAGGAATGCTTACTCCCAATAGCTGTGATGCGGGCCTGTACAGGTGGGGAGGAGGACATATCCACTTTGAATTGCTGGAACTACTGGGACAATTCCTCTACAGCCGAGACACAGGCCCGTAGGGAGGAGGAGAGACTTCCTTCATATTGCCGGAGTTGGACAGCCAATTCATCCACCGTTTGTCCATAGCCTTCTTTCCAGGACATTACTGCCAATGAGTTGGCATAGGTTGGTGGTGCACTTCGTAGAAACTTCTGCCACATGGGTTGTGTGCATTGGACTTCATCTGGATCTGTGGGTGACTGCCCATTTTCTGGATCATTATAAATCACCTCCAGCATGGCTAATTCCCTCAGGTACTGGATACCTCTCTCCATGGTGGTCCACTTGCCTTGGTGACATGTAACTTCATCCCTGAAGGGGTATCTTTCCTTTACACCTGACAGAAGTCACCTCCAGAGGCTGAGGACTTGTGTTTTTCTCCCAATCGCCTTGTCAATGCCCCCTTCCCTAGACAGGGATCCCAACTGCTTGGCTTCCCTATCCTCTAATTCCAAACTACTGGCCCCATTATCCCAGCATCGGAGCAGCCAGGTAACAATGTGCTCACCTGGGCGGTGGCTAAAATCTTTTTGCACGACGCGCAACTCACTCTGGGATAGAGATCAGGTGATTATTTCAGGTTCTGCCTCTTCCTCCTGTTCTCGTGATGACGTGGTTCATTTTCATCTCTCACTAAGCGAACTGATTTCTTTGTGTATTTCTTCTTCTGTACAGGGGTGACTGATACTGGCAGACGTTGCTTCTCTGGTTTAGCTGCAGTGCCTGTCGCCGGGGTTGGGGTAGTCACGGTGCCTGTTGCTCTGTTTTCCCTCTCTTCCCCCTGAGGGTGCTGGCTAATATCAAGCAGTGTTTGGTAGATACTGGCCAGGGCCCAGCACAGTGCAGTAAGTTGTGCCTCTCTGGAATAGCCACAGCATTTTCCTTTCAAATATTCTACCACTTCATGAGGGTTCTGTAGTTGTTCGGGAGCGAACTTCCAAGCCACTGGAGGTGAGAAGTTCTCTAGATACCTCCCCGTATCCTCTCACATGCCGTGCCACCCATGAATATCCAGCTTTGGGCCAGATCTGTGGGTGGTATTCTTAAAAAACCTTTTTGTAGCCCTAAACAAGACCTGAAACATATTCAGGAGACATAGCACTAACAGCATGCTGGCTTGCGCAACCCAAGGATATTCAAAATTCTCAAAACCTGTTGTAATTAGCCAGAAGGAGAGAAGGGAGGTGAACAGACGGGGGGAAGTATTCCCCCCCCGACTTCCCCATGGATTGGGTGCAATTACCAATAAATTCCGATAGAAGGCGCCTGAAGTATGGAAATTATATCACTGCTGCATACAGATACCAGCTTAACCTCATGACCAGTGATGTAATCATTTCATAAGTCGACATTGCCCAGTACAGCAAAATGATAATCCCGATCCCTTTCCCAGAGGTGATAAACGTAACTACAGGCAATACATAGAGCATATAAGAACTTAGAAAACGCCACCATGTGAACAAATGAACCAACATTGTGACTAGCATCTCTTTATCTAATATAAGAAATGCGTATGACAAATTTGTTTCAACACGCTCTGGCCAGATCTGTCGTTATCTCAACACTTTGTGCCCCACGTTGGGCGCCAAAAAGGTATGTCGTGGTTTCAGCCCAGCCGGTAACAAAGCACCACGCGGCCGCTCGCTCACTCCTCCCCGCCCCCCTCTGGTGGGATGGGGAGGAGAATCAGAAAGGAGAAAAGAAAAAAAAAAACCGGAACCTGGGGGGTTGAGATAAGGACAGTTTACTGGGACAACACAAAAAGAGAAGTTACAACAACAACAACGGTATTAATAAAAGAATATACAAAACGAGTGATGCACAGTGCAACTGCTCACCACCCAGAACCTGCTGCTCCGCCACTTCCCCCACCGAAAGCCGAAGATCTCCCCCAGCCCGCTCCCCATTTATATACTGAGCATGATGTCACATGGTATGGAATAGCTCCTTAGCTAGTTCAGGTCAGCTGTCCTGGCTGTGCCCCCTCCCAGCTTCCTGTGAAAATTAACTCTATCCCAGCTGACCCCAGGACAGGGCATAAGAGAGGAGGAATGTTAGGGAAGATACCATCATAGACAAGTCAGGAGGACATTGCTGACTTCTGGCATCAGTCGACAGGCTGAACTTCTCTCCCCCCCCTTAGGGACGCCTATTGGGTAAGATTCAAACCCTCGGTTACACCGAGTGTTTCCCTGGGAAACTTGGAAAGCTCTATAGAGTTATTCCATAAATTAACGCATTTGTAGTTGGCTGTATTATTCATATTCTTGGTAGTTGCACATGCTTTGCAGTGTATTTATTGCTGGCAATGCAAAAGAATATATATTTCTGTTCCTTTAATAAACTGTACTATTTATTAATCTAGCTGTGTGAGTTCTCATTGAACGTGACCAAACTTCTTAAGTCTGGGCGTGTTAGTTCACTGAACACAACTAGACTGAAAGTACATTGCACTATTTCTGTATCTGTAACCGTGATGATAGTTCAATATATTGAACACAACCAGACTTATAGTGCTGAATTGGGCATCACTCAGAATCTAAGCCTGGCCGCCCCCAGCCCCTCTGATATCTGAGGACAAGCTGGAACACAAAGGGGGTTTATTTTCTGCCAAACTTCTTTACCCTTTAACGCAACAGGGAAGAAATAAGAAGACCCAAGAGATCAATACCTGGCTCTGAGCCTGGTGTCACTGGCAGAATTTTGGGTTTTTTGATCGTGGGTCGGTCTACATGAAACCAGGACTGCTGGCAACAGACGGGGTACACCTGTCTCAAAGGGGGGAAAGGATCATTGTGCAGGAGTTAGCAGGGCTCATTGAAGGAGCTTTAAACTAGATTTGGAGGGGGAAAAGGGATAAAACCAGGGTTGCGAAATTCCATGCGGGGACGGACGACAGGACACCAACATGATGATCAAAGTCGCCAGTTTATTGAGCATAGCTGATCATTCTTATACAATTCTCTAAGTTCCTTAAAAGCTTTGATTGGTTGCTGCATGCAAGCATATAGTGTCCACGTGCACAAGCATAAAATATGATTGGTTATATCGACACTGTACACGCGCATAAACATAAGATATAATTGGTTATACTAACTCTGTACACGTGCATAAACATAGGACATAATTGGTTATATCAACTAAAACATGCGAAACTTGTCTCAGTCTAATTGGTCAAGATAAACTGCCGAATTGAGGTTCTTTGTGCCAAGTTCCCTTTGTTGTGGAATGCGCACCTGTGTTCTTCTAATTGGCATCTTTCTTTTTTTTGTCTTCTTGTTTATTCTGTTCAAGGCCTTCTAAAGGCCTCTGGAATGCTCTTGTGACCGTTAGCTAAATATGTGTCCACAATTCCCCCTTTTTTGTTTTCCATCAATTAACACAGCCTTACTTGATCTATCAATTAATTTTTAAACACATTGCAACATACAAGGCACACAAATTAAAATATAAAAAAACCCCACCACTACAAGATAAATCAAAACTATCTTAACTAATGATTTAAGAGCAGCTCTATTTTGTAAGGTTGTGTGTCTAATACTATCTACATCTAACAGTAAATCAGATAATATTACACCAGTCTGTATTCAGGGACCCCAGAATTTGTGATTCCTGGGGTGGCAAGGAGGGTGAATGCCTGATCTGTGGAAACCAGGCATTCCCATCCATTGAGTCCATGACCTGCTGCACAGGGGCAATAAGTTCTTAAACTTTGTTGATGTCAGTGGAACCCCCTATTAAACCTGTGAAAAAGGGATTGCTTGGTGTTGCTGTACTGAGGTATAAGCAATCTTGTCCGGTCACGTCAGCCAGGGTCATCCAGATGTTTTCTTTGGTTTGCGGCGGTATCCATGACTACGTCCATCCGAGGACTGTGAGGAAGATGGACCATCTGTACATTCTTGTGCCGTCTTGCTCCGCGAACTCAGCCCAGCAATCAGTAGGCGCCAGCTTTACGTGGGCGTCCCCACGGAGGCAACAATGGCCTTACCGTACACCAGCCCGATGCTCTTCGGAAAATCCCGGTATTTATACATTTGCAGAGGAACGGATTTCAGCACACGTGGCCAGCGGGTGCCAAAATCCGCCTCAGTTGCAACCTATGACGCATGCGCTCGCTGGCCAGGCGCGCTGCACGAGTCATAGCCATCCTGTCTATTGGTTCATGGGCTTTGTGATGCGGTTGCAATGCACAGAGAACCTTGACCTGTTATGTTAGCCAAGGTGACCTACATGTTAGTTTTTGGCTGAGGTGGTATTCATATTGCCGCACCATCTAGGATATTCCAGATGATGATGGTCGTACAAATCGAGTGGGAGTCCATCGTGGGCCTGTATCTGTGGAAACACAAGCATAACCTCGCCCCCAGGTTATTAATGGAAATGGACCTTCCCATTGCCCTGTTTCTAGATTCTTAACTAAAACCATGACCTCACCCCTAATTTTGGCTTTAGCTAACTTTTCTTGTGGAGAGAGATTCCCTACTCCCCCTTTTTGTGTTTCGTCGATTAACACCTGCTGTATTGCCCTTTGCAAAGATCTATGAACACAAATAATTAAACACAGTAAAAGCAACATTATACCTAATAAAATACATAAGAATAAAAGAAACCCCTATTTTTAACAAAGATACAAACCAACTCCTAAGTCCCCATCCCGCAGCTAAATGCTCTAAGCCGAAATGACAGCTTTCTTAATTGCGTTAAAGCTCTTGCAGCTCCTTCTTGCCTCTGCAGTTCTGTTATCTTGTTTATTAATTGCTCCACTGTCCAAGTTCCTTATGTCCATTGTTTTTCTGGTGGTTCAAAGTCCATTCGTACTGCAGCTGTCATGTACTCCGGCCCACTCATGCTAACCACGGCCTACTTATGCTAACTCTAAATAATCAGGCTCAAAGAAATGTACCCCATTTTCCATGAAATCTCCCACAATTCCCCCTTTTTGTTTTTTGTGCAAGCCAAGTTACATGAAATGCTTTTGCAATCATACGTTCAACTATTTTTATGATACATGGTACAATCATTACAACTGCTAATATTACAATTAAAACAACTAAGCCTGCATAAGCAAATCCTTCAACCATCCTGTAATTCCCAAACTTGCTAGCCATCCACTTAACCCTGTGTCAGTTATCGTGAGCCTTTTACTCTGAATCATATTGATATCGGGTGTTAGTAATGTAAGTCGTCCAAGGCTACATGGCCTCCCATTAAGTTTCGCTGGAATTCCCCCTCACGCTCTATCCCCACAAATTAAAAACATCCCCGCAGGTAAAGCAGCTGGAATAGAAAAAAGAGCGTGATATTCTGGAATAGATATAGTTACACCAAGCTGTAGCATTTCTATATACAGGCAAAATAGCATTTACATTCTGACCCTTTCGAGTGGTGTTATAGGTGTAATTAAACATCACACAGGCATTCATGATGACTGATCCTAACAACTCTAACTCCTGAGGTTCTTGCATTACTTGAGGCAGGTGTGCATACACACCATCCCAATTATCGACACAGGATTGTGGGTTAGTACAAAGGGAAAATTCAGGCATTGGATCTGGCCAGGTGTCTAGAGGCAACCCCACCAAACAGGTAGAAAAAGGGTTTTCAGGGGTAGCGACAGAAAGACATATAGCTTCTTGATGCGTTATGTTCGCCAAAGTTACCCATACATTCTGTTTTGGTTGTTGGATCATCCATTCTTCACTTATGCGTGTCACCCATAACAGGCCGAATGCAGCGAGAAGGAGTCCTTTTAGGTTCAGCGTTTTTCCAAGGATGTAACAACTGTCCAGGGTTTTACCCACTTTGCTGGTACCCATCTTGTTCCGTGATCTGTAACAACACAAGCATAACCTCGGCCCCACGTTATTATCAATGCTTCTTTGGTATCAGCATTATCTATTTGCTTTTCAATAGCATCTCGCAGACGATCAATAGAGAACATAGAAGGTTCCGTATTACCCTGCCTTATGCTTGTAAATGATTGTTCTGGCTTTCCAGCTTCAGGCAATGTTACCATTGCCTTCAGAGCCAAGGAAGCTGATTCTTGTAATGCTTCCACCGGTAGCCTTGCTTGCCTATTAACACCTGCAAAGTCACCAGTCCCCATCATTTGTGCAGCAGTGATCATATACCGCGGATCTCCTTCTGGGTGGTCCAAATTTCTTAGTGCCGCTAAATCACATAATTCTGCCCATTTCACCTTCCATAATAGACACTGAGTCGGGGTTAAAATCATTGTAGCCAATTGTGTACAGTCAAAGCCCGTTAAAATTTGACCAGAAAATATATTCTCCAATAACGCCTGACTAAACGGAGCAGACAGTCCATTAGCCATTACTGTTTTCTGTATTTCTTTTATTAAATCCCAATTGAAAGGTTGCCACACGTTTGGGGCATTCTGCCTGACTGTAACTGGAAAAGCCACAGGATTTAGACCTTCGGTTAACATTTTATCATTTATGTCCTTCCATCGCTTTTTTATAGCTTCTCCTGGGGATGTATCTGCCTCATAGGGAGGTGCAGAGGGGATAGGTCTCTGCTCGAGAGGCAGGTTACTTAAAGGTTGATCGTTGCCTCCATTAATGACATCTCCCTCGGTGTTTAATTCCTCGTCACTGTCCGAATTATTTACCACCTCGCCACACACACTTTTCTTTTTTTCCGGGGTATCTTCAATTGAAATCTTCGCAGCAGCTGTAAGTCTGTATTTGTAATACCACAATAAGGTCGAATCCACTGTATGTCTCCGTTTAAACCCTTCTCCCTCTTTGGGCATTATTTCCCCTTTTTGTACACACAGGTCAACCAATTCCTGCATTTTATCCTTGGGGGATTTCTCTTCTGCCTTACCCACTACTTTAGCAAAAGAGTCCATACTTTCTATGATCACATTTGCTGCTTTTTCATATGCTTTTTTCATCAACGGTTGCCTACATTTACCCCCGTCTCTTTTTCGCATTTCCTCCAGCAATTCTAACATTTTCTCTTTTTGCTCTAGTATTATAGTAGCCAAATCCTCGTTTGCATTATTTGAATCAGGGTACATGCTAGGTATAATTTGTTCATGTTGAACGGTGGTATCTGGGGGCTGTTTTCTCATAGGCAGATTTTTACTTGCTTCCTGATTCTGTAGGGTTTCCTTTAAGCGTACGGTTAGGGAGGCTTGGGAACTGTCAGATGGCTGATTAATATCGGCAGTCCCAGGGAGTGGAGCAGAAGTCAAGGGCACAGGAGCAGGCAGACAAGCTCCAAAAAGTCTTTCTCGCTGCATTATGTTTTTCTCCCCGCTTTTCCCCTTTGCTTGCGGTTGGAGAGAGAGCAGCAAAAGCAGACGCGGCCGCTTTATGATCTGCTTTCATTTCTTGCAGAGTTGTCTTAATCAGTTTCCATAAAGTTGCAAGACCTTTAGCTTCTTTAGACCCGTCACTAATTTCATCCCATAGGGAGGTTCCGATTGCTTCCCAGGTACTAAGCTCAAAAGCTGTACCCACACTAATTAAAAGGTTTCCGTCCTTGCTCCATTGTAGAAGCCGCTTTAAACAAGCTTTATCATATTTTTTGCCTCTCTCTGAGAGTATATGTTGGAGGAGCTTAACTACTGCTTCTTCTTCTTTGGAAAGCGTAGACCCCATCTCCTCCCCTGACCGCTCACCTCCTTTACGGGCGAGTCCTTTTTAATATCCGTCTCTGTTTTTTCAACCAGCCTCATAAATGTCTTTACAGCTGCCTTTTCCTTCGCAGATGCTGCGATACCCATGCCACCTTTTATCACGTAAGCTTACGATTCCTGCCTCTCTCGAGCAGCCCGGCGCTTTCTTATAAGCCCACCGGCATCCACGGCAATCTCCCCCGCCTTTTCAGTTGTTAGCATTCCCCTCTTGTTCCTTACCAGATCACGTCGGGGTCACCGGATGTAGAGAAATTCCATGCGGGGACGGACAACAGGACACCAAATATGATGATCAAAGTCGCCAGTTTATTGAGCATAGCTGATCATTCTTATACAATTCTCTACGTTCCTTAAAAGCTTTGATTGGTTGCTGCATGCAAGCATATAGTGTCCACGCGCACAAGCATAAAATATGATTGGTTATATCGACACTGTACACGCACATAAACATAGGACATAATTGGTTATATCAACTAAAACATGTGAAACTTGTCTCAGTCTAATTGGTCAAGATAAACTGCCGAATTGAGGCTCTTTGTGCCAAGTTCCCTTTATCGTGGAATGCGCACCTGTGTTCTTCTAATTGGCATCTTTCTTTTTTTGTCTTCTGGTTTATTCTGTTCAAGGCCTTCTAAAGGTGTCTGGAATGCTCTTGTGACCGTTGGCTAAATATGTGTCCACAAACCAGGGTTGCTAGAGATAAGCCTGGGGGTGGCGTGCCAATTTTTGAGGGACAGTGTGCTAGCAAGGTCCTTCGGTCTGCCGTCTCAGTGGAGGTAGGGGATGGAGATCCATGCGGCAGCAAAGACACAAGGGTTATTGATGTGTTAGAAATGATGGAAGCACCTGAGAACAGTCACATAGGAATTAGGGCTTCTCCCCCCAAAAAGGTGGCAGGATAAATAGCCCAACTGAAGTGCATCTACACCAATGCACACAGCGTAGGCAACAAATAGGAGTTGGAAGCCATTGTGCAGCTGGAAAACTATGATATAGTTGCAATCACAGAAACATGGTGGGATGACTCGCACAACTGGAGTGCTGCAATGGATGGCTATAAGCTCTTCAGAAGGGATAGGCAAGGAAGGAGCGGCAGTGGGGTAGCCCTGTATATCAGGGAGTGTTTTGACTGTCTAGAGATTGACGATGGTGATGAAAGGGTTGAGTGTTTATGGGTAAGAATCAGGGGAAAGGCCAACAAGGCAGATATCATGGTGGGAGTCTATTATAGACTACCCAACCAGGATGAAGAGGCAGATGAAATATTCTATAAGCAGCTGGGAGAAGTCTCACGATCACTAGCCCTTGTTCTCATGGGGGACTTCAACTTACCAGATGTCCGCTGGAAATACAATACAGCGGAGAGGCAACAATCTAGGAGGTTCCTGGAGCGTGTGGAAGATAACTTCCTGACACGGTGAGTGAGCCAACAAGGGAAGGCACCCCACTGGACCTCTTGTTTGCAAACAGAGGAGGACTTGTGGGTGATGTGATGGTTGGTGGCCGCCTTGGGCATAGGGATCATGAAATGATAGAGTTTTCGATTCTTGGAGAAGGAGAGTGGTTAGTGGAATTTGCTACCTTGGACTTCTGGAGGGCAGACATTGGCCTGTTTAGGGGCCTGGTTGACAGAGTCCCTTGGGAGGCAGTCCTGAAGGGCAAAGGAGTCCAGGAAGGCTGGACATTCTTCAAGGAGGAAATGTTAAAGGCGCAGGAGCAGGCTGTCCCTATGTGCCAAAAGACGAGCTGGCGGGCAAGAAGACTGGCCTGGCTGAACAGAGAGCTTTGGCTGTAACTCAGGGAGAAAAAAAAGAGAGTTTATGACCTTTGGAAGGAGGGGCAGGCAACTCAGGAGGACTACAAGGATGTTGTGAGGCTATGCAGGGGGAAAATTAGAAGAGCTAAAGCCCCTAGAACTTAATTTGGCGACTGCGGTAAAAGGCAATAAAAAATGTTTCTATAAATACATTCACAACAAAAGGAGGGCTAAGAAGAATCTCCATCCTTAATTGGATGCAGGGGGAAACATAGTGACAAAGGTTGAGGTACTTAATACCTTCTTTGCCTCAGTCTTTAATAGTAAGACCAATAGTTCTCCAGGTAGCCAGCCCCCTGAGCTGGAAGACAGGGATGGAGAGCAGAATATACCCCCCATAATCCAAGGGGAAATACTTAGTGACCTGCTACACCACTTAGACATACACAGGTCTATGGGGCCGGGTGGGATCCACCCAAGGGTACTGAGTGAGCTGGCGGAAGTGCTCACCAAGCCACTTTCAAGCACTGATCACCAGTCCTGGCTAACTGGGGACGTCCCAGCTGACTGGAGGTTAGCAAACGTGAAGCCCATCTACAGGAAGGGCCAGAATTAGGATCCAGGAATCTACAGGCCTGTCAGCCTGACCTCGGTACCGGGGAAGGTTATGGAGCAGCTCATCTTGAGTGCCATCACGCGGCACGTACAGGCCAACCAAGTGATCAGGCCCAGTCAGCATGGGTTCATGAAAGGCAGGTCCTGATTGACTAACCTGATCTCCTTCTATGACAAGGTGACCCTCTTAGTGGATGAGGGAAAGGCTGTGGATATTGTCTACCTGGACTTTAGTAAAGCCTTTGACACCATTTCCCACAGCATTCTCCTGGAGAAACTGGCTGCTCATGGCTTAGACAAGTACACTGTTCGCTGGGTAAAAAACTGGCTGGATGGCCAGGCCCAAAGAGTCATGGTGAATGGAGTTAAATCCAGTTGGCGGCCAGTCACAAGTGGTGTTCCCCACGGCTCAGTACTGGGGCCAGTTTTGTTTAATATCTTTATCAATGATCTGGACGAGGGGAACGAGCACACCCTCAGTAAGTTTGCAGATGACACCAAGTTGGGAGGGAGGGTTGATCTGCTTGAGGGTAGAAAGGCTCTACAGAGGGATCTGGACAGGCTGGATCGATGGGCCAAGGCCAACTGTATGAGATTTAATGAGGCTAAGTGCCAGGTCCTGCACTTGGGTGACAACAACCCCATGCAACGCTATAGGCTTGGGGAAGAAGAGAGGAATGAAGAGGTGAAAAAAATTAAGAGCATCCTAAAAATTGTAAAGGAAGGCCAAATATCATCACTGGTAAGTATCATCTTTTTCATAAACCACCTAGAATAAGAGATTTCTGTGATGTGGTTCATTAAGCCAGCAAGGCTGATGAAATGCATATTTTGCACTCCCACTCCATTTATGCACCTTACAAATTGAGCATATTGGTTTCCAAATGGAAAGCTTTAATCTTTAAATCACATATGTAGCAAATCCAAGATGTTGGTTTTATGTAAATGTGGACAAGATTGCTAGTTTAAGCACTAAACTGAGGTCATACACAAGGCAGGTGTTTTAAATCTTGAGATCACTTGAATATCGAATTTAAATCTTAAATGAGTGTAAGAGACGGCTTGTATCTCCCCTGAAACAAAGATTGAAAGAAGCAGCCTGAGGGAAGCATGAACAATGGCGAGAGGCAAAACTTGGTAAAGATTTGGGGCGGGCGGAGGCCCTCTGAGCCTTTCCAAGGAATGTCTCAAACACTCACAAGTACCCTGAACTGAATAAGGCAGGCCTAGCGCTCAATGAACTGATAAGGCTGACATTTGACCCATGTGGGAGGAATAGCAAAGGATGCAGCTGGGGGACAAGGCCCTGTGGAGACAGAACAGTTCTGCCCTGGTGCAACTTGTGAAGTTTGTTAACTCTGTTTTCGGGGCCATCGTGTCCGATGAATGACCTTTGATTCATTATCCGCGAAATGCATATTAAAGTTGACACCCCTGCATATGCTAATGAAGATTACAGAGATCATGCTAAACATATGTGACTACAGCACCCCTCTCTCAACCCAACTCATGCTACACGTCACCTGGGGGAAGGGGGGAGAAGCTGAAATGAAGCTGCCACCGTAGCAGGAGGGCGGGTTGTACTGATACGGCGATCATAAAGGGGGAAGATAGGCACCACTGAAATAAGGAGAAGAAAAGAAGACGACAAGAAAAGAAGAGAAGAAAGAAGAAGGAATGCGTGTGGAATTCCACAGAAGAATGCTCTTACGAACCAGAAACCCCCCATTGGCTGGACCAATGCTGGAACCAGGACCAGTGATCTCTTTCTCTCTCTCTCTCTCCCCCCCCCCATTTCTCTTAGAGTTGTTAAGCAAGGCGTACCTTACCACTTGCCATAATTTGTTATATAAATGTTACAAATATTCTGATAAGTTAAAATTTTATATAAGCTGGGTTTGATCAAAAGGTAAAGACTGTAGAATATAGGGGTTTGAAGCTCGCAATGTAGTCATCGAAACTTAGGAACATACAAAATGTGCTGTATACAGTCATAAGAAAATAAGTATTGTCTAAAATTAGTTAACCATAGAAACTTCGACCGATTTGTTAGTTTGTAGTGTTTTGTCCTAAGAAACTAAGAGAGATCGTTATGGACCTTAGTTCTGTTGCTTAGAAACCCCACTTTGATCAATATTCCAGTTAGTGGAATTAAGTAAGATTAACCAATGAATGTTTTAGTATAAGACTATTGATAAGATGGTGTGACTGAGGGCCAATCACTAGAAACATTAAATTCAAGAATTAACATTGAATGTACTTTTATGTAAATCTAATACATGATGGCAAAAATCATACTGCGCAGAATCACATAAGAGAGGTCAACTATCGGACAAAGTGAGGAAGACTATGGAAGACCACCAGAGACTTCACCACGCCTGCGTAAAGAGACATTTACATATGCTAATGATTTATCGGACAGTTGATGATTATGTATGACATTTCCCAGAAATTTAGTGAATATGTATAACAGGTGTGTATTTAACCTGCATGATTAAACTAGACAGGTGCACACACTAGGTGGAGTGATCCCCTGTGTGCCCAGCACTGCAATAAAGAAGTGCCTGCTTCTTAACTTCTCATTGCTGTTAAGGAGTTTTATTCCGGATTTCGGTAACATACCTAACCAATTATCGGAAAACCTAGTTTAAGACATATTAATCACTGTGGGAATCTAAGAAATGTTTGTATACAGACCGTGAGAGTTGTCTCACCTTAGTCCACACTGCTGGGGATTTGCAAATCTGAGTCACTATCGTGGTTTCAGCCCAGCCGATAACAAAGGACCACGCAGCCGCTCGCTCACTCCTCCCGCCCCCCTCCGGTGGGATAGGGAGGAGACAGAGGAGAGAAAAGGGAAAAAAAAAAAACCCAAAACCGGAACCTTGAGGGTTGAGATGAGGACAGTTTACTGGGACAACACACAAAAAGAGAAGTTACAACAACAACAACGGTACTAATGAAAGAATATACAAAACGAGTGATGCACAATGCAACTGCTCACCACCCGGAACCCGACACTCCACCACTTCCCCCACTGAAAGTCGAGGGAGCTCCCCCCCAGCCCGCTCCCCATTTATATACTGAGCCTGATGTCACATGGTATGGAATAGCTCCTTGGCTAGTTCAGGTCAGCTGTCCCGGCTCTGCCCCCCACCTCCCAGGTTCCTGTAAAAATTAACTCTAGCCCAGCTGAACCCAGGAAAGTCACTCACCCTCTTCTGAGTGGGTCGTGACACCGACTTTTGCTTTTCACAACATTTGTGAATTGCTTTGTTCAGTTATTGGTAGTTTGCCTCAGTTGTTACTTAGAGACAGACAAGAAGTTGTTATTTAGAGGCTGAAAAAGGGGCTTCTCTTGTATTCTGATTACTATTTAGGAGTGTTTATGCCAGCTTGCTGCAGCAGCATTCTCAAGCAGGAGATTTCTCTAAAACCTCATTGACCTCTGACCCATATGAAGTTTTCAGTTAATTCTAGTGCTGTGATCAGACATTATCAATGATGGTTTCCAAAGAAACTACATGCAAGTTAACACAATGATGCTGATTCAAAGAAATTAACTCAATAGTTTGATTAACTATTAAGTAGGTATTCTTTATTGGCAGCGCTGGATGCACGGGGGTTCGCTCCACCTATCGTGCACACCGTCGGGTCTAATTGTGCAGGTTAAGTACATGTTCTACATACATATTCACTAGATTTCTGAGAAATGTTATACATATTCATTAGTTTTCCGGGAAACTATTAGCATATGCAAATGTCCTTTACGCAGGCGCATTGAAGGTCTCTGGTGGTCTTCAGGAGTCCTCTGGTGGTCTCCCATAGTCTTCCTCACTTGTCCGCTATTTGACCCTCCTCAGGTGATTCTGCGCAGTATGGTCTTTTACATGTTTTGATACATCAGTGCTTGTTAGTGCTCTTATTATCTAAGTTTTCATTAGTGGTGTAGAACCATATGGTTAGTTTAAGCTAAATTATCTACAAGGACAAGAACAAAGGCAGGAGTTCTTATCTTTTCTGGCCCTATCTATTCAAGCAAGGCCTCTACTTGTGCCTTCTTGACAAGATCGTAAATTCATCAAACATTTAATTAAGTTTTGTGATTGTTCATGGTTCCTTCTTGCTCATCACTCCCAAGTACCAGTCTCTGACAGGCTTAATCTTTGACAAACACTAGTCTTTGGTATGTAAAGTTACAGAGAGACAATCATTAAGCAATTAGCAGTTCGTTCTCTATATCAATGCAGAGCATGTGATCTCCACTCAGAATGGCTGTTGGAGGCACAGTGCAAGTATAAAAACTTTTGTTGATTTTTGTTTAGCTTTTCTGTTTACCAGTTTAGTTCAAGCACAAAGGCACATTATTAAGATAGCAGCAAAGACAAAGGCAGATTATTCAAACACTAGACAAAAGCAGAAGAATATATTAGTGCTCAGTAAGAAATAAAAGCAGATAAAATTCACTCAAAAATGGGAAATAAATGTCTTCTGCCTTATGTTATAGCTACATTTTATATTGTACTCAGCACAAGCTGTCACACATACGATGAGCAAATTTAAATATGAACACTTTTTAGGAATAATGAATATTTTCTGTTCCATTAATCATAAATCTAATGCCAAAAAAAAGAAAAGAAACCAAATGCAAAATACACATATATTGTGAAAATGTAGGTGTGTTTGCAGTTACTTTGTGGAACAGACTAGTACAGAGATGTAGAGCTACACAACAAGATCTTGCACAGTTATCATAGAATCATAGAATGGTTTGGGTTTGAAGGGTCCTTTAAAGATCATCTAGTCCATCCGTCCTGCAATGAGCAGGGACATCTTCAACTAGATCAAGTTGCTCAGAGCCCCGTCCAACTTGACCTTGAATGTTTCCAGGGATGGGGCACCTACAACCTATCTGAGCAACCTGTTCCAGTGTTTCACCATGCTTGTCATAAAAAATTTCTTCCTTCTATCTAGCCTGAATCTACTTTCTTTTAGTTTAAAACCAATACCCCTTATCCTATCGCAACAAACAAACTAAAAAGTTTGTCCCCATTTTTCTTATAAGCCCCCTTTAAGTACTGAAAGGCCGCAATAGGGTCTCCCCAGAGCGTTCTTTTCTCCAGGTTGAACAACCCCAACTCTCTCAGCCTTTCCTCATAGGAGAGGTGTTCCATCCCTCTGATCATTTTTGTGGCCCTCCTCTGGACTCACTCCAACAGATCCATGTCTTTCTCGTACTGAGGACTCCAGAGCTGGATGCAGTACTCCGGGTGGGGTCTCACCAGAGCAGAGTAGAGGGGCAGAATTACCTTCCTTGACCTGCTGGCCGTGCTTCTTTTGATGCAGCCCAGGATACAGTTGGCTTTCTGGGCTGCAAGTGCACATTGTTGGTTCATGTCCAGCTTTTCATCCACCAGTACCCCCAAGTCCTTCTCCACAGGGCTGTTCTCAATCCCTTCATCCCCCAGCCTGTATTGATATTGGGGGGTTGCCCCAACTCAGGTGCAGGACCTTGCACTTGGCCTTGTTGAACCTCATGAGGTTCACATGAGCCCACCTCTCCAGCCTGTCCAGGTCCCTCTGGATGACGTCTTCCCTCTAGCGAATCAACTGCACCACTCAGCTTGGTGTCATCTGCAAACTTGCTGAGGGTGCACTCGATCCCACTGTCTATGTCGTTGATGAGGATATTAAACAGTATTGGTCCCAGTACAGACCCTTGAGGGACACCACTCATCACTGGTATCCATCTGGACATTGATTCGTTGACCACTACCCTCTGGATGCGACCATCCAACCAATTCCTCATCCACCGAACAGTCCACCCATCAAATCCATATCTCTCCAATTTAGAGAGAAGGATGTTGTGGGGGACTGTGTCAAAGGCCTTACAGGAATCCAGATAAATGACATCTGTAGCTCTTCCCTTGTCCACTGATGTAGTCACTCCATCATAGAAGGCCACTAGGTTTGTAGCGTTCGCTGCATATCAAGGTGCCACGATTAGATCACTGGTCAACCCCAGACCAGGGAAAGAGACAGATAACACACACAGTGTGAGCGCCAACTTCCGCCTTTTATTGCGCAGTCAATTCCTTTTATACTAACAAGGGTAGGCGGGATTACAGACACATCATAAGGCTGCGACTAACCCTCTAACTTTCCATGACATCGCGAGATCTTCCGAACGCCGAACCCTACATCTCCCCCCTCCCTATGATGAGTTGGCCTCTATTGTTATGAACAATTCCACACCAAGAAATAACTATGTAAAGTACTATGAGTATAAACATATCTCTACAACTAAGTTGAAACACTCTATCTTAAACACCCGTAAATGTCCCATTTACCCTGCAGAGCAAAGAGCTCCTTTATAGAAATTCACACAGGAGGTAGCTTGAAAGTTAAGGCTTGGAAAGAGTTACTTCCATTACTCTATAAGGTTTATCGTTGGTGCGCTGATGTTAAGGCTTAATGTCTGAGGCACCTGGATTCCTGGCTGCGAGCTCTGACAGCCGGATCCCATAAAGGCACGTATTGATGGACTCTGAGAGGGACGTCATCCAGATACACATCAGGGTCCCCCAGTTGGCTTTGCATCCACTGCCAGAAATTTGTAGCAGATACCCAAGGTGTCACAAGCCAGGAAAGGATGCCAGCGATCTGTAAGGAAAAACACTCAAACACTACGAGGTTAGGGCAGGACGAATCATACGACTAGGAACCCATTTCAGTAGCCCTTCAGGAGTCTGTACACAGGCATACCCTCGCCCGAGACAACGCAACTCAAACGGCCCTTCCCATTGGCGTGTCTGAAAGTCACGCACGCGGACCAACGGGTAAGGACCTTTCTCTTCTGTGTTCGTAAAGTGTCGTTGCGCCGCCGTCTCTTCCAGATCCCCTCGAACTGTCTGATTTAATGAAGTTAACGCAGTCAACAGAAGACGCTGTGTACGGAGAGCAGGTGTGTTTTCCTGTAACCAGGAGGGCTCCTCCTGCTCCCCCTCCCTAAGCCGATCGAGTAAGGCCTTTAAGGTTCGATGTGCTCGTTCTACAATGGCCTGGCCGGTGCTATTATGAGGGATGCCATTTTTACTTAACAAGCTGAACAAGGTAAAATTATTACAATAACTAAAATCACAATAACTACAATAATGCCCATAATTCTTTGAGCCAACCCATTACCCCTAATGACCCGAACCATGAGGACTATGAGGAAGATGAACCATCCATACATTCTTGTGCCATCTTGCTCCGCGAACTCAGCCCAGCAATCGGTAGGTGCCAGCTTTCCGTGGGCGTCCCCACAGAGGCAACGATGGCCTCACCGTACACCAGCCCGATGCTCTTCGGAAAAATCCCGGTATTTATACATTTGCAGAGGAACGGGTTTCAGCACACGTGGCCAGCGGGTGCCAAAAGTCTGCCTCGGTTGCAATCTATGACACATGCGCTCGCTGGCCAGGCGCGCTGCACGAGTCATAGCCATCTTGTCTATTGGTTCGTGGGCTTTATGATGCGGTTGCGGTGCACAGAGAATCTTGACCTGTTATGTTAACCAAGGTGACCTATACATTAGTTTTTGACTGAGGTGGTATTCATATTGCCGCACCATCTATGATGCTCCAGATGATGATGGTCGTACAGATCGAGTGGGAGTCCATCGTGGGCCTGTATCTGCGGAAACACAATCAACCTCGTTCCCAGGTTATTAATGGAAATAAACCTTACCCCTAATTTTGGCTTTAACTAACTTTTACGTTTACCCCACACTATCTTCCCGTAATCACACTATGTTTAACCAAACTATGCTTAACACACTTTTTACCTAAAGCAAGTTCTATATACAATAAGGCACGCTGTTCTAAAACCCTCTCTGAAGGACTCAATGTCTGCTAGTCCTCTAAAGTGTAATACTCTTATTAGTCAGAATCTGTTGGATCAGTGGCTCCAGCACCCGCCGGTGCCGTCCCAGTTGCCATTGGGACAATGTCTTTAATTTCTCAAGGACTTTCCAGTGAAACGCCTCCTTTTTTTTTTTTTTTCTTTTTTTTTACTCTCCTCCAATGCCTCTCCCTCTCGTCCGCAGAGGCTACTGCAGGCGGCTCCGCGTCTATCGCGGGCGCAGTTGGTTTCACCGTCTCTGGTTCCGAGAGGCGGGATGGATGAAAGGACAGTGGCAGGGCGCGGATGGTTCTGCCCGGGGCCGGACGCGGCCGCGGCTGGCGGCGGCCATTCCGTGGCCGGCTGACACGCGCCGCTGCAAGGCGGCGGAGGGGGGGACGGAAAAGGAAGGGAGGAGGGAGGGGGCGGAGGAAGCGCCGGAGGGGGTGCAGCTGACGGCTCAGCAGGCACAGGCTCAGGCAAAGGCTCAGGAGGCTCAGTCCGCTCTCCCGGCAAGGGCGCCTGATTTCCCCCGCGGGGGGGGTGTTTCCTCCTCTGCCACAGTCTCCAACCCCCTCTGCCTCCCAGTTATCCCCTCCGCGGGTGGCCGTTCCTCCCACTCTCTCAACTAACGGTACAAATCTCCCTTAACATCCCCGCCTGGATCCCAGTCCAAGAGGCACTCCTCCAACTCCTTCCGAACCTCCCGCCGTAACTCCTCCCATGGACACCGCAGAGGGGGCACATCCGTCCCCGCTGGTGCCGTCCCTACAGGAAAAACCTCCGTCTCTGCCGCACCCTACGCGTCCACGCTCTCAGTCAGAGATGGACCGCTCTGTGAGCCCCGCTCCACAGCCGCCCACTCCGTCCGAGTTTGACTCACTGTCCCTGGGGGCACTGCCCCCCCTCGTTTTTGAGGCGGCGCTTCATCCGCAAACAAAACAGCTCGCGCCGCCGACCAACACTCCTCAGCTTTCCGTCCTGCCGTAACTACCTCCTCCACTTTCCCCCAAGCTTGTAATCGTTCCGCAGCTCCGCGCTCACCCGCGAGCGCCGACTGGAGCAACAGCTCCCGAATCTCTCCCCAATTTGGGGGACTTAATACTTCTTTGGGAGAGCCCATCCCTCCCCGGTGCAGCACCCATTGGATGCATTCGCCCGTGGGGCCCCTCCTAATCGTTCCGCGGGCACCCACCTCATCAGCCAACACTTTCAACATCTTAATCACTTGCGCAAGCTTCATCGTCGCCTAGTGCGAACGATCACGTCAGGGTCACCATTATGTAGCGTTCGCTGCATATCAAGGTGCCACGATTAGATCACTGGTCAACCCCAGACCAGGGAAAGAGACAGATAACACACACAGTGTGAGCGCTGACTTCCGCCTTTTATTGCGCAGTCAATTCCTTTTATACTAACAAGGGTAGGCGGGATTACAGACACATCATAAGGCTGCGACTAACCCTCTAACTTTCCGTGACATCGCGAGATCTTCCGAACGCCGAACCCTACAAGGTTGGTCAGGCAGGACTTGCCCTTGGTGAAGCCATGCTGGCTGTCTCAAATCACCTCCCTGTCCTCCATGTGCCTTAGCTTAGCTTCTGGGAGGATCTGTTCCATGATCTTCCCAGGCACAGAGGTGAGGCTGACAGGTCTGTAGTTCCCAGGGTCCTCCTTTCTACCCTTTTTAAAAATGGATGCAATGTTTCCCTTTTTCCAGTCACCGGGGACTTCACCTGACTGCCGTGACTTTTCAGATATGATGGAGAGTGGCTTGGCAACTACATCAGTTAATCCCCTCAGGACTCCGGGATGCATCTTGTCAGGTCCCATAGACTTATGTATGTTCAGGTTCCTCAGGTGGTCATGAACCTGATCTTCTCTTACAGTGGGAGAGACTTTGCTCCCCCAGTCCCCATCTTGCTGTCCATCCACTTGAGAGGTGTGGGAAGAGAGGTTGCCAGTGAAGACTGAGGCAAAAAAGTTGTTGATTACTTCAGCCTTCTCCTCGTCCCTTGTTACCAGTTTGCCAGTTGTGTTCATCAGGGGGGTATGCTTTCTTTGACCTTCCTTTTCTGGCTGACATACCTATAGAAGCCCTTCTTATTATTCTTTGCCATCCCTTGCCAAGTTCAGCTCCAGCCTCACCTTGGCCTTCCTGACTTCATCCCTACACAACCGGGCAGCATCCCTATACTCTTCCCAGGATACCTGTCCCTGCTTCCACTGCCTGTGCATTTCCTTTTTGCCCTAAAGGGCACGGTCTTGACTCATCCATGCCCATCTCTTGCCTTCCTTTCCTGATTTCTTATGCAGGGGGATTGAGAGCTCTTGTGCTCTATAGAAAGCATCCTTAAAGATCTGCCAGCTCTGTTCTGCTCCCTTGTCCCTGAGGGCAGTTTCCTAAGGGGTCCTATTGACTAACTCCTTGAACAGCTGGAAGTTTGCTTTCCTAAAGTTCAGGGTCCTGACTTTACTCTTTGCCTGACCCATATCCCTCAGGACTGCAAACTCCACCAGTGCATGATCACTGCAGCCCAGGCTGCCTCCAGTCTTGATGTCTCTGATTAGCTCACTTGTGTTGGTGACCAACAGGTCCAGTATCTCATCCCTCTGGTAGGGCTGTATATTACCTGGCCTAAGAAGTTATCCTCAATGCACTCCAGGAGTTTCCTGGACTGCCTACAGCTCATCGTGCTACTTTTCCAGCAGATGTCAGGGTGGTTGAAGTCCCCCAGCAGGACAAGACCTTGCAAGTGCGATGCCTCCTTTAGCTGGAGTAAGAAGGCTTTGCCAATAGGGTCCCCTTGATTGGGCGGCCTGTAGTAGACACCAACCACAAGGTTCCCTTTGTTGCCTTGGTCTCTAATTCTTACCCATAAGCTTTCAACCTGCTCATGGCTATTCTTCAGAGACAGCTCTTCACAATCTATCCATTTCTTGATGTAGAGGGCAACCCCTCCACCTCTCCTTCCTCGCCTGTCCCTTCAAACAAGCCTGTAGGGTGTAGGGTTATTCCATGTGGGATCCGGACGACAGGACACCAATATGATGATTAAAGTCGCCAGTTTATTGAGCCTAGCTGATCATTCTTATACAATTCTCTAAGTTCCTTAGAAGCTTTGATTGGCTGCTGCATGCAAGCATTTAGTGTCCACGCGCACAAGCATAAAATATGATTGGTTATATCGACACTGTACACGCACATAAACATAGGACATAATTGGTTATATCAACTAAAACATGTGAAACTTGTCTCAGTCTAATTGGTCAAGATAAACTGCCGAATTGAGGCTCTTTGTGCCAAGTTCCCTTTATCGTGGAATGCGCACCTGTGTTCTTCTAATTGGCATCTTTCTTTTTTTTGTCTTCTGGTTTATTCTGTTCAAGGCCTTCTAAAGGTGTCTGGAATGCTCTTGTGACCGTTGGCTAAATATGTGTCCACAAACCAGGGTTGCTAGAGATAAGCCTGGGGGTGGCGTGCCAATTTTTGAGGGACAGTGTGCTAGCAAGGTCCTTCGGTCTGCCGTCTCAGTGGAGGTAGGGGATGGAGATCCATGCGGCAGCAAAGACACAAGGGTTATTGATGTGTTAGAAATGATGGAAGCACCTGAGAACAGTCACATAGGAATTAGGGCTTCTCCCCCCAAAAAGGTGGCAGGATAAATAGCCCAACTGAAGTGCATCTACACCAATGCACACAGCGTAGGCAACAAATAGGAGTTGGAAGCCATTGTGCAGCTGGAAAACTATGATATAGTTGCAATCACAGAAACATGGTGGGATGACTCGCACAACTGGAGTGCTGCAATGGATGGCTATAAGCTCTTCAGAAGGGATAGGCAAGGAAGGAGCGGCAGTGGAGTAGCTCTGTATGTTAGTGTCCTGGTTTCAGCTGGGATAGAGTTAATTGTCTTCCTAGTAGCTGGTACAGTGCTATGTTTTGAGTTCGTTATGAGAAGAATGTTGATAACACTGATATTTTCAGTTGTTGCTCAGTAGTGTTTAGACTATAGTCAAGGATTTTTCAGCTTCTCATGCCCAGCCAGCAAGAAGGCTGGAGGGACACAAGAAGTTGGCACAGGACACAGCCAGGGCACCTGACCCAAACTA
Source organism: Haliaeetus albicilla (assembly GCF_947461875.1). NCBI lineage: Eukaryota > Metazoa > Chordata > Aves > Accipitriformes > Accipitridae > Haliaeetus > Haliaeetus albicilla. The sequence goes on from NC_091515.1 coordinate 41,906,870, forward strand.
GCCAACAGGGTATTCCATACCATGTGACGTCCCATCTAGTATAGGAACTGGGGGGAGTGGGGGCGGGGGATTGCCGCTCGGGGACTAGCTGGGTGTTGGTCGGTGGGTGGTGAGCAATTGCACTGCGCATCATTTGTTTATTCCAATCCTTTTATTATTACTGTTGTCATTGTATTAGTGTTATCATTATTAGTTTCTTCTTTTTCTGTTCTATTAAACCATTCTTATCTCAACCAACAAGTTTTACTTCTTTTCCCGATTTTCTCCTCCATCCCGCTGGGTGGGGGGGGAATTGAGTGAGCAGCTGCATGGTGCTTATTTGCTGGCTGGAGTTAAACCATGACAATAGTAACACATGCAATGGCACTGCCAGTGTTAGAAGCAAAATTGTGAACACCACTGTACATGTCTTTCAAAATCTGTTTGAGATTTTTCTGTGGGTTCAGACTATTTGTCAGGGTTTTAGTAGTTGTGTCTATCCCCTTCACTATATCCATGGTTTGACCAATTATAGCTTGTTTGCTTAACTGTCCTAGCCTGGACACTTTATGATTAACCAACTCCGAGTCCATAGAATTTAACAGTCCTGCATTCAATCCAGCAGCTCCCAATCCTTTTGAAAGATTCCTAGCTGTCCGGATTTTCTGGTGAGACTTAAGAGATTGATTATATATAGGTATTGTCCATTGTGAGAAATTTGGGTACACTTTACTAATATTAATATTGTAACAGTGAATCTTAAAGTAAAATTCATGTACTTCAGAAGTAAAACCTGCAAATCTTTCAGGAAATCCCTGGGCAACTATTACTGGTGGTGTAGTAGTGGTAGTGGGAATCAGGGAAATGTCAAATTGCATACTGCCCACTGTGGCACATGTACCGTGACCTCGATGGCTAATTGGCACACAAACTCCCATAATGAATCCCAGCGGCTCCATTCCCAGCAGGCATTGCCATCCCTTGTTGAGTTTGATATTGTTACATATGTGCAATTGTGTAACAGGACAAACTTAATAGGTCCTTCATGATCATATTGTAGGGCAGTGTCTCCACCTAGAATGTATTAGTCTCTCTGACCCAAGTCCAGATTCCTGGATTAATGACTACTAACACTTAAGCAAAAGGTAGGGTTAGTGTGGGTGGTCAGGTGGATACCTTGATTCTTGCTGCCCCACTGGCAGGTTTTGGAAATGTAGGGCCTCAGTGTCCATGTTACAGCAGAGGTTACCAACTTCTGTGGGTTTGCTCAATTATTGTATAGTGCATCAATATTTATGTGATAGAATGCCAGAATCCCCAGTATGAGGATTAGAAATGTCCAATACATGAAGGTTCCTGTCTTTTTAGATGTTAACATTCTTTCCAGTGATAGCACTTTACCATAGAGAGTATTAACGAAGTTCCAGGGAATACTTAGTGCACTTTCTAGATGGATACTTTCCATAGCATTCAGGTTGAAAGAGAGTTTTTTACTTATTCATCCAGGAGTTCAACAGTTCCTAGGGAGAGAGAAAGAAGACTTAGGTCTTGGATCGTATCCAAGCCTCACTAATGATTAATTTCACTCCAACAGCATCCACAGTTTCCCATATTCCTTTCCCTCGAAAGTGCTGCAAAGCAGCCCAGCATTTTCCGAGTGATAGGTGTTGAATTTTCACATGATCGCTTGGATGCCACACCAAGGTGTTCAAAGCATCCTGCTGGTGTTGGTTCAGCACAGGGGATTATTCAAAACCTCTATATAGTGAACTGCCAGTAGGAGTCTGCCATGAGTTCAGTGCTTGTACAGCTTCCCATAAGTTCCTCCCCCAATTAGCATTACCGTTTTGCCATTTGAGCTGTTGTTTAAGCAACTCATTCCATCTTTCTACTATACCATTACTCTGAGGTCAATAGGGTAAGTGGAAAGTCCACTTAACTACATGAGTAAGGCACCATTCCTGTACTATTTTATTTTTAAAAGATGAACCATTATCTGACTATCTTTTGTGGCTTTGGGTACACAGCAAACCATTGGTTTAATCCTGCTACAGTTGGCACTCCAGATGCAGTGCATGTAGGGTAAACATTACCCAAACCACTTATTATTTCAACTCCAGTTATAATAAATTTCCATCCTTCAGAGGTATGTGTCATGGGTCCAATATAGTCAACTTGCCAAGTACACAAAAGACTTGCCCTTCCCTAAGGTTTGCTTGTTGTTGACTTTTGACAAGAAAATTCCTCATATAATTAGGAAATCCACAAGTGGTCACTAGTTGAACTGCTTGTTGCTTAGCAATTGGCCAGCCTCATCTTGCTGCATGCTGATATAGGTCATATGCACCAGTGTGTCCCAACCATTCATGCAGCCATTTACCTACCACTCAAGGTAGAGGAAAATCCTGATGCATTTATACTGGCTGGGTGGTCAGCCATATTGTTCCATTTGGCCACCTGAGTAGTATTGTTCTGATGTGTGGCTACATGCCCTATAGCAATAGGATAGGAGTTGGCAATCTGGTATATTTGTTCACAATATTCCCTTCCCCATACATCTTGATTCCCTACCTGCCAATTGCGTTTTGCCCAATTTCCTAGCCATTGTGAAGCACCAGCCCATACAGCATAGGAATCGGTATATGTGGCCTGTGCGCCATTTCTAAGAGTTAATACTATGGGATAGAGATCTGCTAATTGAGCAAAACCTTCTACTCATTCACTTACTGCAAGTTCATCAGCTCCAGATACAGTGGCGGCTGTTCCTTGCCATTTACCCTGTATTTTGTGAGCACTCCTGTCAGTAAACCAGATGCCATCTGGTTGACGGGGGTTGAATTCAGGAGCATCCTGGAGAGGAGAGCATGCAGGCTCCATGTTTTGAGTAGGCATTCCTACACATTCCACTACTTCAGTAACTTTATTCTCCTTAATCAGGCCATCTGCAGATACATGATGGTGGATATACAGTGCCCACCTTTGTACAGTGGTCTTATGTGCTACACATAAAGGTAGTGGTTTACCACAGATAATAGGCTGAAGAATAGGTATTGGCACATGTAATTTTATGCTTCTTCCCTGAGTCAAAAGTTCAGTTGATACTAGTCCTTCATAAGCTGCATATAGCACCTTTACAAAAGTGAAGTAATCATGCTGAGCATTCTGCCATGATTTGGAACCAAAAGTAATAGGGAGTTCCTTGGAACCTGTAGGCCCTTGTTGCCATAGTCCTCACCAATATCCCTTCTCTTCCATCTGGATATGTAGTGAGAGGGGCCACATAGTGTGTATGGGTCCCAATGATTGATATAGAATCACATTTTCCTTTAGAAGCTCCAGGGCCACTTCATGTTGTGGACTCCATTCCCAGGTTGCATTTATCTTTACTAAGTTATAAAGTGGTCGTGCTATTATACTAAATCCTGGAATATAGAATCATAGAATGGTTTGGGTTGGAAGGGACCTTAAAGATCATCTAGTTCCAGCCCCCCCGCCATGGGCAGGGACACCTTCCACTAGACCAGGTTGCTCAAAGCTCCATCCCACCTGGCCTTGAACACTTCCAGGGATAGGGCATCCACAACCTCTCTGCGCAACCTGCTCCAGTGTCTCATCACACTCACAGTGAAGAACTTCTTCCTTATATCTAATCTAAATCTACCTTCTTTCAGTTTAAAGCTGTCAGGGGATGCAACGGGTCTGCAGAATGCCTGACAATGCGTGAGCAGCGTGACCTTGAGCAGCTTGTAGTGTATCCTTGAGAGTCTGGAAAGTCCCGAGAAGAGCGGTACAAAAACAAGACAATGATAAGAGGAACCGTCCTGACGACTCACCAATCATGAACTGTTAGTTACTAACTAAACCAATCATATATGAACACATACTCTGAAGAAGGGGATAAAAAGGTGTGTTAGAACAATAAAGTAGCCATTTTGCACAATCTAATACTTGTCGTGTCCGTCTCTAGTGCGACATAAAGCCATTACCCCTTGTCCTATCACTACATGCCCTTGTAAAAAGTCCCTCTCCAGCTTTCTTGTAGGCCCCCTTTAGGTACTGGAAGGCTGCTATAAGGACTCCCCAGAGCCTTCTCTTCTCCAGGCTGAACAACCCCACCTCTCTCAGCTTGTCATCATAGGAGAGGTGCTCAAGCCCCACTGATCATCTTCATGGCCCTCCTCTGGACTCGCTCCAACAGGTCCATGTCCTTCTTATGTTGGGGGCTCCAGAGCTGAACACAGTACTCCAGGTGGGGTCTCACGAGAGCGGAGTAGAGGGGGAGAATCACCTCCCTCAACCTGCTGGTCACGCTTCTTTTGATGCAGCCCAGAATATGGTTGGCTTTCTGGGCTGCAAGTGCACATTGCCAGGTCATGTTGAACTTTTCATCCACTAATACCCCCAAGTCCTTCTCCTCAAGGCTGCTCTCAGTCCACTTATGGCCCAGCTTGTATTTGTGCTTGGGATTGCCCTGACCCATGTGCAGGACCTTGCACTTGGCTTTGTTGAACTTCACGAGGTTCTCACAGGCCCACCTCTCAAGCCTGTCAAGATCCCTCTGGATGGCAGCCTTTCCCTCCAGCGTGTCGACCGCACCACACAGCTTGGTGTCGTTGGCAAACTTGCTGAGGGTGCACTCAATCCCACTGTCCATGTTGCCGACAAAGATGTTAAACAGCGCCAGTCCAAATACCAACCCCTGAGGAATGCCACTCGTCACTGGTCGCCATTCGGACATCCAGCTGTTGACTGCAACTCTTTGAGTGCGACGATCCAGCCAATTTCTTATCCACTACATGGTACACCCATCAAATCCATGTCTCTCCAATTTAGAGACAAGGATGTCATGCAGGACAGTGTCAAATACTTTGGAGGGACACAAGAAGTTGGCACAGGACACAGCCAGGGCACCTGACCCAAAGTGGCCAACACGGTATTCCATACCATGTGATGTCACATCTAGTATAGGAACTGGGAAGTGGGGGCAGGGGGATCGCCGCTCTGGGACTAACCGGGCATCGGTCAGCAGGTGGTAAGCAATTGCATCGTGCATCACTTGTTTGGTATACTCCAATCCTTTTATTATTACTATTGTCATTTTATTATTGTTATTATTATCATTATTAGTTTCTTCCTTTCTCTTCTATTAAACTGTTCTTATCTCAACCCACGAGTTTTACTTCTTTTCCGATTCTCTCCCCCATCCCACTGGGTGGGGGGGGGAGTGAGTGAGCGGCTGCATGGTGCTTAGTTGCTGGCTGGGGTTAAACCATGACAGCAGCCAAGTACAACACAGCCACTCGCTCACACCCCCTGCAGTAGGATGCGGAAAAGAATTGGAAGGGTAAAACTGCAAATACTTGTGGGTTGAGTTAAAGACAGTTTAATAGGTAAAGCAAAAGCTGCATGCACAAGAAAAGCAAAATAAAGAATTGTCGTGGGTTGACCAGGGCTTGATGCCAGATGCCCACCAAAGCCACTCTATCACTCCCCCCCTCAGCTGGACAAGGGAGAGAAAATATAAGGTAAAGCTTATCGGTTGAGATAAGGACAGGAAGAGATCATTCAACAATTACCATCTTGGACAAAACTCTTGACTTGGGGAAAGTAGTTTAATTTATTGACAAACAAATCGGAGTAGGATAATGAGAAATAAAACCAAATCTTAAAACACCTTACCCCACCCCTCCCTTCTTCCTGGGCTTCAGTTCACTCCTGATTTTCTCTCTCTCCTTCCTGTGAGATACTGAAAGAGTTAATGTCTCAAACATTGTGGTGGGGCCAGTTCTGCTTAAAGATGAACTCTGCATAACAACAAACCCTGCATAGCAAGGAACCACAGGTGAAAAGAAGCCAATCAGCACTCATCAGCAACAGGACGGGAAGGGTGTGCTGGAGGGTGCACAGCTCCCTGTTCTGATGTGCTATTCTGATATGCTGAGCAGGGCAGCTCACCATGCATGGGGAAAGATCACGTCTGCAGGGAAGGGGAAGTTACTCCCCAAACGACCCCCAAGCCCACCGACCCATTTCCCAAAGGCTCAAACTGCTCATGACACCTAATTAGCCTAATGAGTTCAAGTGCCCGCCTGAAGAAGGGGCAAGGATGATAAAAGGACACAAACTGAAGCCCCATGTGCGCAAGCCCACCAGAACTGGACCCCTCGGCTGACTGGACCCCTCGGCTGACTGAACCAATGCTGGACCCAGGACTGGTGAAATCTTTCTCTTCTCTCTCTCTTTTTTTTTTCTGTAATCCCTACACCTCATCCCTTTAAGACATAAAACCGCTGACCAAGTCTGGGACTAGGAGTGGATCCAGCCACCCCTGGGCTCCTCACTGAGAGGGAGTCTAGAAAGCAAGGGGGTCCACTCTGAACCTCGTGACTCAGAGGGAGGGCTCTCCTTATTGTCTTCCCTGAACTGATCTCCAAATAAGCAAGGCCTTTTGTCGCACTAGAGACGGACACGACAAGTATTAGATTGTGCAAAATGGCTACTTTATTGTTCTAACACACCTTTTTATCCCCTTCTTCAGAGTATGTGTTCATATATGATTGGTTTAGTTAGTAACTAACAGTTCATGATTGGTGAGTCGTCAGGACGGTTCCTCTTATCATTGTCTTGTTTTTGTACCGCTCTTCTCGGGACTTTCCAGACTCTCAAGGATACACTACAAGCTGCTCAAGGTCACGCTGCTCACGCATCGTCAGGCATTCTGCAGACCCGTTGCATTCCCCGACAATTCCCCCTTTTTGTATTTGTGCTAAAAATATTGCTCTGGCTGCCCTCTGCAGGGCCCTTTGCAGAAGGCTGAGAAGACAGGGTAACATTAGGAGCACAGTTATCACAATCAAGATCACTACCCCCACAGTCTTGAGCAGAGATATCAACCATCCAGACAATCCCCAACCCTCGAACATCTTTGTCAGCCAATCTAATTCATCGCTTTCTGTCAGCTTCCTGACTCCCTTCTTTAATTGTTGAATGCTACTGAAAATGGATTCTGAGTGATCGGATAGATTCATACAACACATCCCTTCAAACTCATCACAACCATGTCCTTATGCTAAAAGCAAAAAATCAATTGCAGCTCTATTTTGTAGCGTAGCATGTCTAACACTATCAACATCAGTTAGAAGGCCACTTAAAGCTAAAGAGGTAGCCTTAGTTTGCTTGCTAAGCCAACATCCCAACTTATTTAAAGTTCTTAAGGCATTTGCAACGCCAACTCCTGGTGCCAATACGGAGGCTGCTATGATCTGGCCTGGATTCCAGAATTCAATGTTATCTTGACAGGAACTGCTAAACTGATGAACAGTCCTTTGGACTCATCTATGTTTTCGAGTCATGTTCAGAATCATTAACATATTTGGTGTTAATAACGTGACACGTCCGAGGCTACACGGGCCTCCATTCAGTTTAGATGGAATGCCTCCCCAGGCATGATCTCCACAGATTAAAAACACACCAGGAGGTAGCGCAAGAGGAACAACAGAGGATCGTGAAGCATTAGGTGCGGTATAATTACACCATGCAGTTGCATTGCAATAGAGAATACTAGTTGCATTAACATTTTGCCCTCGGCGAGCAGTATTGCTATAAGAGTAATTAAAAAGCACACAAGCATCCATCATTACAGATCCTAATAATTCTAACTCTTGGGGTTCCTGGGTGACTGGCGAGAGGTGCGCATACACACGATCCCAGATTTTGTACAATTTTCTGGAGAATTACAGAGATTCGGGATCTGCAATGGGTTTGGCCAAGTGTCCACAGGTAGTCCTACCAAGCATGTAGAGAATGGATTTTCAGGGCTTGCGGTGGTGAGACACAGGGTGTCCTGATGTGTCATGTTTGCTAAAGTGACCCAAACATTTTGTTTAGGTTGTGAGACCACCCATCCTTCACCCTGAGGCAGGTTCCAATACAGGCCGAACACACCGAGCAGGAACCCAGCGAGGACCAGCATCTGTGGAAACACAAGCATAACCCCTTCCCCAGGTTAATAGCTCACATGGTCCACTCCACTGACCAGTAATTAAATCTTTAACATGTACTTTGATGCCTTTTTGTAAATTCTGTGTTGAAAAAAGAGAAGAGAAATGTTGAAAAAGAGGAGGTAGAGAAGAATTATCCCCATAATGGAGAAAGTTAAGAACATAAACTGCTTTATCTAAACATGCCTGTGGTGGCTCCCCAATCATTCCCCCTTTTTGTTTTTGAAGCAGCTGCTTCAACGTACCATGTGCACGCTCAACAATTGCTTGTCCTGTTGGGGAATGGGGAATTCCTGTAACATGAGTAACACCCCACAGATTAAAAAACGTTTGAACTTTCCGTGAAGCATATGCTGGGCCATTGTCCGTTTTAATTTGGCGTGGCACCCCAAGCATAGAGAAAGCTTTCTGCAAATGTCGAATCACATCTTTTCCGGTTTCTCCATTATGTGCTGTTGCTACCAAAGCATGAGAATAAGTATCAATAGAAACATGAACATATTTCTGTCGGCCAAATTCATTTATATGAGTAACATCAGTTTGCCAAATCTGTAAAGCCTGCATACCTCTGGGATTAGTACCAAAATACAGTGGAGTGTGAGTTCCTTGGCAATCAGGGCAGGCAGCTACAATAGAGCGAGCTTCAGTATGGGACAAACCAAACTGCCTTCGTAAAGCTTGAAAACCTTGATGAAAAAATTGATGTGATAATACAGCTAGTTACTTCATGTTAGGAACAGTACTCAGAGTCATAGCAGAAACAAGAGCATCTGCTCCGGCATTACCTTCCGTATAAAATCCTGGTAAAGTGGTATGACTCCAGATGTGCATGATAAAATAAGGTTCTGTTCATAGTTGAATACTTTTCCAGAGTTCTAAAAGCACATCAAATAATAATTGATTGTCTGACATGGTCAAAGCCACTTTGTCTAGTCGAGAAACTAAATTAGCTACATACGCTGAGTCAGTTAAAATATTTACAGGAGTAGAAAAAAATAGAAAAAAAAACCAGCCATTGCACGCAGCTCTACTACTTGTGGAGAACAATTTTGATATACTACTTTGATGTTCCAGTTGTTGTTTTCATACCATACTACTGCTGCTTTACCTGTTTTTCCCGAACCATCTGTAAAGACAGTGGGGCCTTTCACAGGTTCTGGACGGCTTAAATTTTTCTGACCAAATGGTATTTCTCGAGCAAATTTCAGTAGCGGGTGTGACGGTAGATGATACGAGATCTGCCCTTGAAAACCCGCCATAGCCGCTTGCAGCTCGTAATTGTTTGCCAGACACCATTCAAAGTACCAGTTTTGAACAGGTAAAACAATCATAGCTGGATCACATCCTGTTAGTTCTACACATCTTTTTCTGGCTTTTATGATTACATCAGCAATAAGTTCAAACAAGCCTGTAGGGTGTAGGGTTATTCCATGTGGGATCCGGATGACAGGACACCAATATGATGATTAAAGTCGCCAGTTTATTGAGCCTAGCTGATCATTCTTATACAATTCTCTAAGTTCCTTAGAAGCTTTGATTGGCTGCTGCATGCAAGCATTTGGTGTCCACACGCACAAGCATAAAATGTGATTGGTTATATCGACACTGTACACGCGTATAAACATAAGATACAGTTATACTCACTCTGTACACATGCATGAACACAGGACATAATTGGCTATATTAACTAGAGCACGCGAAACTTGTCTCAGTCTAATTGGTCAAGATAAACTGCCGAATTGAGGTTGTTTGTGCCAAGTTCCCTTTATGGTGGAATGCGCACCTGTGTTTTTCTAATTGGGATCTTTCTTTTTCTGTCTTCTTGTTTATTCTGTTCAAGGCCTTCTAAAGGCCTCTGGAATGCTCTTGCGACCATGAGCTACTTTCAGGCCCAGTAACTAAGTTCCATATAATTGAACCCTACACAAGCCAGGAGCAGTTTTTCGTGGCTGGAATGACAAAACATCCATTCTAAAATATGTAATGGGTCATCCCACTCAGAATTCCACTGCACCAAAGCACCAAATGGCACAGTTTTGTCAATTAGTACAAAGAATTGTACCAATTTTGCAACTGCGAATTGGTCAGTCCAAGATAGGGCCTGATCCAGTTCAAGGATCCCATTAGTTTCTGTACAGCATTGAGTGTCTTAACCGCAAGGTTGAGTTTCACAGGTTGGGGCACAACCTGCTTGCTTGTAATTGTCATTCCCAAATATTTCCAGGGTTCTATTTTTTGCACTTTTTCAGGGGCAATAACTAACCCCTATTGTTGTAACCAATTCGTGGCCAAATTTTTCATGTCATTCAACTGCTCCTTGTTGTCTGATGCTAACAGAATGTCATCCATATAATGATAACAATAACTAGTAGGGAATTTTTCCCTTACAGGTGACAGAGCTTGTGCAACAAACCATTGACAAATGGTTGGTGAATTTTTCATGCCCTGCGGCAGAACTCTCCATTGATATCTTTTTGCCGGTTCTGCATGATTGATAGAAGGCACAGAAAATGCAAATTTTTCTTTATCTTGGGAAGCTAATGGTATCGTAAAAAAACAATCCTTAAGGTCCATGACAATGATTTCCCAATCTTGAGGGATCATGACAGGTGAAGGCATGCCTGGTTGCAGAGCCCCCATCATGGCCATGACAGCATTGACTTGCCGCAGGTTATACAAAAATTGCCATTTTCCTGATTTCTTTTTTATCACAAACACTGGAGTATACCATGGGCTCTGAGATGGTTCAATGTGTCTGGTAGCTAGTTGTTCTGCCACCAATTCTTGCAGGGCCTTTAATTTTTCAATTGGTAGGGGCCACTGATCCACCCACACAGGGTTATTTGTTAACCAAGTTAAAACAAGCGTGGGTTGTCTAACACCCTGCAGCACAGTGGCCCCCGTTAAAAATCCATGGTAATTCTCACCCCCCATTGCTACAAGCAATCCCTCCCCCATAAATTGAGGGGAGCTGCCGTCACATATGGCTTAATGACTGCTTGTTGGCCTTCAGGATTAGTAATCAGAACTGCTGTGGCTGCCATCCTTGCTCGTGCGGATCCCCCCAGCCCCACTACTCCCATACCCGCGTCCTCTGTTGGCCAGGTGGATGGCCACAGATAATCGGCAATAATAGTCACATCGGCTCCGGTGTCCACGAGCCCTGCAAGCCTTACTGTAGTCGGCGATCGTCCGTGATTCGACAGCATGCACGTCATATGTGGTCGGGATGATGAAACAGTCTGAGACCAGCAGACCTGAGGGGGTCCCGTAGAGCCGAAGCCTCCACCGCATCGCAGTCACTGTTCTGCTTTCGAAATAGAACTCGAAAAAAGAATAAGTTGAGCAATGCGAGTACCTTTTGGGATTGTTACTGGTGGGTAGGGGGTTGAAACCATCGTGCAAATTTGACCTGTAAAATCAGCATCAATAACTCCCACATGCACAATTAGTCCATTTAACGTGCTACTTGATCTTCCCAGTAGCAATGCACTCAGTCCTCGTCCTATAGGACCCCTTGCATCAAGAAGGACCTTGACGATGTCTTTTGTGACTAGAGTGACTGTGTCGGCGGTGGATACATCCAACCCTGCTGAGCCAGCTGTTGCGGCCGACAATTGTTCGCAGAGGGGAGTTGGCCGGCTGTCGGGAGGGGACTTGTTGTCCTCGCGCGCCCTCTCGCGCTCTTTTTGTGGTTTCCCTGTAGCGGCTGCCCATTAACATGAAATTTCACTTGTGCAAGATGCGTAATGTCATATGGACACAGCAGATCTGTGCTGATTATTCGAATAAGTTGCATCACCTCAGGAGAATTTATTCCAAATTTTTGTACTTTATTCTGCAAATCCTGCACCACTTTCCAGCCGATGGGATTGTGCTCATTGCGGTGGTTTGTGCCTGCAGCAGCTTTGAAAACAGGAAACGTAGCAGGAGCCTCTGCTGCTATGTTTACAGGCTTTGGATATGCTGGTGTTAGAGAGCACGGGCTGAGGCGTTCTACTAGATCCCAGTTGCCAGCTTCGGCAGCATATCTCCTAACTCCCTCCCAAAATTGGTCAGGGGATCTTGGGACTACAGTTATTGTGGATGGGGGGAGAGTCCATGGCAGGGGTTCTTTCATTATGATTTTATCTGCAAGATGCAGAGATCGCATAGCGTCAATTAGAGCCTCTTCTCCCTCACTTACATTTCCGCTCTCACTTTCTGGCTTGGTGTTATTCACCGGATTCACCATATTTTCCTCCTCGGGGGGGCTGATGGAGTCACCCCTTCCGCTGCTGCACCACTAGGTGAGGAGGGCCCCTCATCGCCCAGTAAAGTATTTAATGGCAGAGGAGGAGGAGGTGGATGAGGGCATGATCTGATTTTGCCCATGAGGGGTTTCCTGCCTGCTACTGCTGATACTGCAGCATCGGCTTCAGTTGTTCCTTGATCACAATCTTTTTCCTTCCTAACATTTTCTGGTTTCTCATCTTTGTTTTGCTGATCATTCGCATCACATTCTGCTTTCCATTCCTTCAGGGTCTCGCTTAATAGATGCCATATGATCGCCAGCTCACACACCTCTTTCTGTCCTTTAGAGATCTCATCCAATATTTTCCATCCCACTGCTTGCCATGCACCCACACTGAATGCAGTAACTGTTGTGGCTGCAAAGCCTTGCATCTTACTCCATATCAAAATCCTTCTCAGGTTTTGTTCTGGGGTTTTAACCCCTTTTCTTTTTAATAGGGCTTTCCAGGTAGACAAAATTGTCTCCTGTTGTTAATTGCTGCCCCATTCTAACAATTTTGTCCCCAGTGGCTCACCTTTTTGGGTGTCAAAGTTCAGGTCCAGACCAAGCAGATTCCCTCTGCTCTCAGCTTCACCGGGCTCCGTCTCCGCAGCTCTTCTCGCTGCCACTATACTCCTCCGCAGCTCTCCTCGCCACCGGTATACTTCTTCCTAGTGCCAGATTTATCACCTTTAAATGATCAGTTTGCCTGCACGCATTGGGGGTCACCATTTGTCGCGGTAGAGATGGACACAGCAAGTATTAGATTGTGCAAAATGGCTACTTTATTGTTCTAACACACCTTTTTATCCCCTTCTTCAGAGTATGTGTTCATATATGATTGGTTTAGTTAGTAACTAACAGTTCATGATTGGTGAGTCGTCAGGACGGTTCCTCTTATCATTGTCTACATAGTTCTTCTCGGGACTTTCCAGACTCTCAAGGATACACTACAAGCTGCTCAAGGTCACGCTGCTCTCGCATCATCAGGCATTCTGCAGACCTGTTGCATTCCCCGACAGCCTGTAGTATATGTTTGGTGATGTAGGGTTAGCACGTTACACAGTTTACAGATGTAGTTTCATGACAATTTTTGTGGTGAGCATGCTGATTCTTGTTGTGAGTGAATAAAAGTTGAGTTTTGTGAGTTAAAGGATCCCTGGTGTCATTTCACCTTAGTCCTGACCTGGGAATCAGCAAACCGGAGTCGTTGTCCTGAGAAATTGGGATGTGACTGTGGCAGTACACCACCCCCTCCACCCCCCACCCCCAACAGGAAACAAAACTTCTCCAGGCAGGGAGGCCGCAGGCTGAAAATTGAACTGACCAATCAAATGCACCAGGTACACTGAAGTGACCTTTTGGCCAATAGGGATTAAAATGACCACAGATCAGATTCGACAAGGGTATAAACGGGGTCCTACCGGAGGACATGTGGGAATCAGTCCTCCTCGGAGCAGCAGGTCTGCAGTCAGGGACTCTCCCTTGGGTCAGGACGCCGCCCTAGATAACTCCTCAAGGTTGAGATCCCTCATCTTTTAGGTGAGTGATATGCGCATTTTGATTCATCATTTTAAATCTTAAGAATTCTTAAGTCGGCTGTGTAGTATTAATTCCCCTTACATCATTGAGCCTATGGTTTACAAATGTTACCGGAGTTCTAACTAACTTTTTACTGAAGAATAAATCTGAGTTTTAACACCTGTTGGATTTGATTGTATGTGCCTCCATAACAGTGACAGAGGTTCTTTCGGAAATGAGTCCCGTTGTCTGATTCAATTCTTTCTGGGGTGCCGTGTTGCCATAAAACTTGCTTTTCAAGGCCCAAGATAGTATTCCAGGCAGTGGCATGGGTCACAGGGTATGTTTCCAATCATCCAGTAGTTGCTTCCACCACTGTAAGCACATGGTGCTTGCCATGGTGGGTTTGTGGGAGTGCGATATAATCAGTCTTCTAGGCCTCCCCATAGTTATATTTCAGCCATCCTCCTCTATACCAGAGAAGCTTTAGCCACTTGGCTTGTTTGATTATGACGGACGCTTGACATTCATGGATAACCTGTGCAATAGTATCCATGGTCAAGTCCACCCCTCCATCACGAGCCCATCTATATATTGCATTCCTTCCTAAATGTCCTGATGTGTCATGGGCCCATTGAGCTATAAATAGCTCACCTTTATGTTCCCAATCCAGATCCACCAGAGCCACTTCAATTCTAACAGCCTGGTCCACCTGCTCATTGTTTCAATGTTCTTGAGTGGCACGACTCTTGGGTATGTGAGCATCTATGTGATGTACTTTCACAACCAGGTTCTCTAGCTGAGACACAATATCTTGCCATAATTCAGCAGCCCAAATGGGTTTACCTCTGCGCTGCCAGCTGCTCTGCTTCCATTGCTGTAACCACCCCCACAGGGCATTTGCCACCATCCATGAGTCAGTATAGAGACAGAGCACTGGCCACTTTTCTCTTTCAGCAATGTCTAACACTAGCTGGGTGGCTTTCACCTCTGCAAACTGACTCGATTCACCTTCTCCTTCAGCAGTTTCTGTGACTTGTTGTGTAGGACTCCACACAGCAGCTTTCCACCTTTGATGTTTTCCCACAATGCGACAGGATCCATCTGTAAACAGGGCATATTGCTTTTCATTTTCTGGTAATTTATTATGTAGTGGGGCCTCTTCAGCACACGTCACCTCCTCTGGCAACAGTCTGAAGTTTTGGCCCTCTGCCCAGTCCATGATCACTTCTAAAATTCCTGGGTGGTCGGGGTTTCCCATTTGAGCCCATTGCGTTATCAGTGTGACCCACTTACTCCATGTGGCATCAGTTGCATGATGCGTAGAGGGGACCCTCCTCTTGAACATCCAACCCAGCACAGGCAATCGAGGTGCCAAAAGGAGCTGTGCTTTAGTACCAACTACTTCTGAAGCAGCTCAAATTCCTTCATATGCTGCTAATATTTCTTTTTCAGTTGGAGTGTAATGGGCTTCAGATGCCCTATATTCCCTGCTCCAAAACCCCAGGGGTCGGCCTCGGGTCTCTCCAGGCGCTTTCTGCCAGAGACTCCAGGTTGGGCTGTTATCCCTGGCTGAGGTGTAAAGCATTTTTTTCATATCTTGTCCTGCCCGGACTGGCCCAAATGCTACTGCACGAACTATCTCCTGTTTAATTTATTCAAAGGCTTGCTGCTGCTCAGGGCACCATTCAAAGTCATTGTTCTTCTGGGTCACTTGATAGAGAGGGCTTATGATCAGACTGTAATTTGGAATATGCATTCTCCAAAAACCCACGACACCTAAGAAAACTTGTGTTTTCTTTTTTGTTAGTTGGTGGAGACATAGCTGTTATTTTATTGATCATATCCATTGGGGTATGACGACGCCCATCTTGCCATTTTTTTCCTAAAAACTAGATTTCCTGTGCAGGTCCCTTGACTTTATTTTATAGCAAAAACAGCTTTCAAAAGCATCTGGGTTATTCTTCTCCCCTTCTCAAACACTTCTTCTGCTGTGTTGCCCCACACAATGATGTCATCAATATACTGCAGGTGTTCGGGAGCTTCACTTTGTTCCAGTGCAGTCTGTATCAATCCATGACAAATGGTAGGACTGTGTTTCTACCCCTGGGACAGTCGATTTTAGGTGTATTGGACACTCCTCCATGTGAAAGCAAATTGTGGCCTGCACTCTGCTGCCAGAGGCATCAAGAAAAATGTGTTGGCAATATCAATTGTTGCATACCATTTGTCTGCCTTTGACTCCAGTTCATATTGGAGTTCTAGCATGTCTGGTACAGCAGCACTCAGCGGTGGCACAACTTCATTCAGGCCACGATAGTCAACTGTTAGTCTCCACTCTCCATTAGACTTTCACACGGGCCATATGGGACTATTAAAGGGTGAGCGAGTTTTGCTGATCACTCCTTGGCTCTCCAGTTGATGAATCAACTTGTGGATGGGAATCAGGGAGTCTCGATTGGTGTGATTTTGTCACTGGTGCACTGTCATTGTAGCAATTGGCACCTGCTGTTCTTTAACATGCAGCAACCCAACCACAGATGGATCCTCTGAGAGACCAGGCAAGCTAGACAGCTGTTTGTTTAATCTTCTCCTTCTCTAAGGCAGCTATACCAAAAGCCTACTGGTACCCTTTTGGGTCTTTGAAGTACCCTCTCCTGAGACAGTCTATACCAAGAATACATAGAGCCTCCGGACCAGTCACAATAGGATGCTTTTGTCACTCATTCCCACTAAGGTTTAGCTCAGCTTCCAACACAGACAGTTCTTGGGATACTCCCATCACTCCAGAAATACAGATGGATTCTGCCCCTATGTAATCTGATGGTATTAGAGTACACTGTGCACCAGTGCCCACTAGAGCTTTATACTCCTGTGGGGTTGATGTGGCAGGCCATTGAATCCAAACAGTCCAGTAAACCCAGTTGTCCCTTTCCTCCGCCTGGCCGAAGGCAGGGCTCCTCTATTCCTGGTTGGAGTCTTCATTACTTGATTTTTGTAACTACAAAATAGAAGTCCCTTCATCAGGGTCAAAAGTATGATCAGTCCTTTTACTCTGCCCAACAGACATTGGAGCAGTGATTTTCCTGGATAGATGCTTTTTGGCTGTTGTTTTTCCTTGCAGTTCCTGTACCTGAGCTTCTAGTCTCCAGGTAGGTTCACCATCCCACTTCCTCATGTCCTCCCCCAGTCACGCAGGAAGAACTACAGGGTTGCACGTGGTGTGCACCACTGGTACCCTTTCCCTTGAACAGAAAAAGTCTGACTCTTAATAGCTGAGGCCTTGGTTGGAGTGTGTGAAGAAGACCTACCCTTCTTGGCTTGCTCGGACAGTTTTTGGGTCAGTCTGTCCACAGCCGAGACTCAGGCTCACATGGAGGAAGCGAGATTATCTTCGTATTCTCAGAATTGTCTGGCCAGTTCATCTATAGTTGGTGCTTCTGTGTCTGTCCAGCTGTGGTAGATTGACCCTGGCTGGGTGCCAGGTGCCCACCAAAGCCGCTCTATCACTCCCCCTCCTAAGCTGAACAGGGGAGAGAAAATATAACAAAAGGCTCATGGGTCGAGATAAGGACAGTTTAATAAAGCGAAAGCAAAGAAAACCAAAAGATTTTATTCTCTACTTCCCATCAGCAGGTGATGTCTGGCCGCTTCCTGGGAAGCAGGGCTTCAGTACTCGTAGTGGCTGCTCCGGAAGACAAACATAAAATAACGAATGCCCCCACTTCCATCTCCCTTTACTTAGCTTTTATAGCTGAGCTGACATCACATGGTATGGAATATCTGTTTGGTCAGTTTAGGTCAGCTGTCCTGGTTATGTCCCCTCCCAAGATCTTGCCCAGCCCCAGCCTGCCATTGAGGGGAGGGCAAAAATGTTGGAGAGACAGCCTTGATGCTGTGCAAGCACTGCTCAGCAGTAGCCAAAACACTGGTGTATTATCAATACCTTTCTAGCTACCAATACAGAGCACAGCACTACGAGGGCTGCTATGGGGAGAATTAACTCCATCTCAGCCAGACCCAATACACCCTTCTAATTCCCTGGAGACCTCAAGCTGCTGGGTAGGTTTGCACAGCCACCATGTAGCTGGGTTGACCATTGGGGCTGCAGCCTAAGCCTGTGGGTGAGCAGAGCAGGCAGCAGCCCTACAACTGGTAGAGTGCGCCGCCCTTCCCATGCAAACTGCCATGCAAACTGCCATGCTGCTCCACTCAGACGCCGCTCCCTGCACCGCTCGCCTCAGATGCCATAATGTAGATGTTAGGATTTTTCCTTTCTTTTGTTATTCTAAGTTTATACGTTTTAGATTTGAATCAGCAGCTGATTTGATAGTTTAGGCTTCCTATATCTGATAAGGAAGATAAGCAATTTAAGAAAATTGATGTTACTGAAAAAGAACTCAGAGAGACTCATAGGTATTTTAAAGTTCTTAGCTATTTAAAACGTTTTGTTACATTGGTTAGGCTCTAGGAAGATAGTGTCTCTTTAGAAACAGTGCATAATTTACAGTACACAAGAAGAAAAAATATATTTTAAAAACTGTCATACTTTTGGGGTAGTCTGGTTGTCACCTTAGTATAAAGGTCATAAGTGCTCTGTTCTCAGAATGGAATGACTTCTGTCAGTGTAATGGAAAAATTTCTTTTCACAGTTCTACTTATGTAGAGGTAATCTGCATATAAATAAATCCTTCTGTCTTATCACATTTGGGAGCTGCCTACATGTTTCTTAGACATTTTGGACTACATGTCAATTCCAGTGTCATGTTCATAATCTGTTGGAAGTAGCACTAATTCTGTTGCCAGCCTTCTGGCAAGGCAACTATTATTGAACCTTGGCTTAGCTTCACGCTGCCAAGGAGGCTATCATGTCGCTTTCTGAAGTAAAAGGGAGATTTTTCTTTCATGCTTTGAAGTTTTGACACTAGAGTCAAAAATCTGTGACTGAGTTGCAGGTTGTGTAAATATGGCTTCTATAGTACTGGACAGATAGAAAGTTCTATGGCTGGTTTTGGCATTTTGCTAATGTGAGAATATTTTTTATTGATGTGTATCTTTTTTTTTTTTCCTTTTCAACTTCTCCAACATATGAGAGTCCGCTGCCAGGAAGAAAAAAAATCTTTAAATACATACACTACTGCAAAAATTCAACCAACACCACTTGAAACTTTGCCTGAAAGGCTAGCAATAGAGAAGCCAACCTTACGTAAATAACTTCTGTCAGAGGCAAAATAGCTAACTTCATTAACTTATTTCCAACAGTAGTTTTTTTCTTACATATTGCATAATTTCTGAGGGCAGCTATTTTTAAACATCCCCTAACCATGTAGGTGGGTTCATTTTAGTACTTACATAGAACTCATAGCATTGCACAAATACTTTTACTAGCAATACTGTATTAATAATTAAGCTCTGAAGTGTTTGAAAGAATTTCTATTTAACAGTTCCTAACTGAAGATCTGCTATTTACAAAACTGGGGAAGGAAGAAAAATGTTTGAAGTAATTTAAATAGCTGCTACTATACATCTGGAGATTGACTGTTGAAAGGAAGGCTTCCCCAAAAAGCTTATAGATTCAGAAATTTTTTAAAAAGTCTGATGAGATCAAAAGAAAATATTTTTAATGCTTTATTTATAACATTAGCTTACTGCACACACAAGATATTTTTCCTTTACTAATTAATCATACACATGAGCAGAGAGCATATGTGTGTATGATTACAATAAAAACCTTTCTTTTTTTAAAATATTTTTTTTGAGATTGGCTGGTAATTGGCAGCTAATTCTAGCAGTACTGAAAGTTGCAACATTACTTGCAAAAAGAAAAAAACCTTAAAGTTAATTTTTGACTATTTTTTACTTGAAACTAAAGACATGACTCTGATTTTTCTTTTCCACTGAATTGTGCTATTTGTGGATGCCCTTCAGTTTGTTTTTAATATCCCAGGCTTTGTATATTAGTATTATCTGAAAAAAACCCCACATATATATTTTTTTAGTTTAGTACTAACACCTTTATATAAGGCAATGGCAACGGTGAAAATTATAACAACAAAGTAGCTTATTTAAACAGATAAGAAAATAGTAGATAAAACATTTTCTCAAAGATACTAATATTTGAAAATGTATATCTTCTAGGAAGTATGCCACAGCCTCTATTAGAAAGTCCTTCATTCTCCTTTCTGTGGTACTTGGGGCAAGACTGTTTTGTCGGAAATGTAACATGATGAGATCAACAGTAAGTCCCTTAGCTCTGTATCTCAACGCCAATGTCCAGGCAGTATCCTCTATTTCATATAAACTAAAACTATTAATTTTTATTTATGTGTTTAAAAAAAAAAATAAATCATTGATGCATTCAGAGTTAAACATTTACCATAGAGTTCTGTGACCAGATTCTGGTTAAAGCAGCCAATAACATTATGACTGCCTAATACATTCAATCTGAACTCTCAGCCAGTTTTGCTGTCTGCTTTTGAATGTTTGTGCTGTTTTAAGGGCCTCTAGAACAAGATCAGATTGCATTTCTGATCTCATTATCTTTAACTTCACAGAAATTTCCATTCTATTTGATTTGATTTGATGAAATTTGAAGATAAACACTCATCTTTACTACTGGTTTTAATCAAAAGTACTGTTGCTTAGCTTTTGCCTATCTGTCAGAAACTTTTCCTTTGGAAAAGTCAGAGTTGTAAAGATATTCGACAGGGAAGGGTGAAATCTATCTTTAGTTCCTGTTACATTTCTAGAATGCTATCTCTTTATCAAACAAAACTGTTTTGTTCTTCAGGACATGCCTTATAAGGTCCTTCTTGCCTGTTTCCCTTGCAGCTGAACTCTTCCTTTGTGTTCTCTGCAAATTGGTGGTTCACTTAAGTCTGCATCTTTCCTTTTCAGTGGGTGTACTGGTTTTGGCTGGGATAGAGTTAATTTTCTTCATAGTAGCTTGTATAGTGCTATGTTCTGGATTTGTGATGAAAACAGTGTTGATAACACACCAATGTTTTACTCATTGCTGAACAGTGCTCATGCAGTGTCAAGGCCTTTTCTGCTTCTCACACTGCCCCACCAGCAAGTAGGCTGGGGGCACACAAGAAGTTGGGAGGGGACACAGCTGGGACAGCTGACCCCAACTGACCAAAGGGATATTCCATGCCATATGACGATGTGCTCAGCAATAAAAAGCTGCACGGAAGGAGGAAGGGGGAACATTCGGAGTTATGGCATCTGTCTTCCCAAGTAACCATTACACATGATGGAGCCCTGTTTTCCTGGAGATGGCTAAACAGCTGCCTGCTAATGGGAAGCAGTGAATGAATTCCTTGTTTTGCTTTGCTTGAGCACACAGCTTTTGCTTTACCTATTAAACTGTCTGTCGCGGATAGAGTGATGCACTTCACTCGTAAGAGAGAAGTAGCAATATGTTTATTGATATAAAGCAGCGATTTAACAAAGTTTGATAGTAAATGCAACAGTGGTTTAACAAGATTCAATGGCAAGGTTCACTTGATATTTACTGCATAGTGGACAGGGTGAGAAAAAACTGTCAGGAAGACCCTCCCATTGAATCGTGAGATTCAGAATGGACCCCCTTGCTTTCTAAACTTCTCAGAGAGGAGTCTAGGTGCAGCTGGATCCAGACTTAGTCCCAGACTTGGTCAACAGTTTATGTCTAAAGGATTATATATGCGCAATCAATACTTGATATCACTTAGCTAAGATTTCAAAGTTTAGCATGCTATTAATCACTTACTGAGAATCTGTTGCGGCAAGGACTCTCTCAACCTCAAGCAATAACCTTGAGAGGCGTCCCTACTCAAGGGGAGATCCTGGTGCGCAGCCCACTGCCATGCAGGAGAGCTCAACGGGCCCTGGGCTGTCCACTATTAATGGAGTAAGAAAATTGACTCATAGCCATATTTACATACTGACTACAGGTGTCAGTTTCTTCCAAATTTGGCTTGAGTTGGACATTGACCAGCACTGTGGTTAGGTGGGTGCACTGTTCAAATTAGCCCTTGGCTATTGTATTATCTGTGTCCTCCAAACCCACTTTGAGCCAGAAGCAGCCATCACAACCAGGCACATCCATTACCACCAGGCACATCCATTACCACTGCCACTGGTGGTTATCGCCTGATCAGGATTACGGGAAATACAGGTCAGGTTGGGGTGGGGAGCACACTGCCACACTGTCTTTATCTCAACCCATGAGTTTTCTCACTTTTACCCTTCCGATTCTCTCCCCCATCCCACTGGAGGGGGAGTGAGCAAGCGGCTGTGTGGGGCTTAACTGCCAACCGGGGTTAAACCACAACAGTGGGCTACCTGGGGTTATTTTTTTATTTTCTAATAAAATAATATAATATAATATTACATTATATATTGTATTATATTAATATATAATATACTTATTTTAAAACAACTATAAATAAGAAATAAACCCCAGCATATTCTAGATCACATATTCTAATACCTCTGTCAGCCTTCTAACTCATTTTTAGGTGTAACAGTGCTGTAGTCTAATTGAATAAAGTTCCTTTAGGGATAGCACAAATTCAGTATTCCAGCTCTCAAGTTCCTTGCAAAATAGCCAGATGGAGGTCTGACTCAGTCTTCAATGATGTGCTTTTCTGTCTCTGATCCCTCCTTCTTCCTTCAATTGACGTGCGGAAAACAGACTCCACAATCAGTGAGATTGTAAAGTAGGTATGTTCATTCAGCGCTGGGCAGCACGGGGGGGTAGTCCCACCAAAGTCGTGCGCGCCCGACTCGGCAGTTCGCTTCAAGTTTATACAGTCAGGTATTACATATTCACAATACACCTATACATATGCATGACCTATCCCCGCTTCATATTAAAATTAGCTCCGAGAGGTCATTTCCATAGTCTCCTCTCAACTGCGCTTGCGCAGTGCCTCTTTATGGTGGTCATCTGGTAGTCGCAGAGATGAAGATAGATGACTCCTCTTCGTCACCACTAGTAACCTCTTTTCTTGCGCAGGCTCAGTGATTTCTTGGTATTCACCCAAGCTGCAAGACCAGTCTTGGCTGGCTCTTGGGGCCAGCTCCTGCTTCTTATCAGGAACTTTTCATATTTTACATAGGTATCTCAATATTAGTCTGAAAGGGAGGTATTTTAGACTAATTTTGGCTTGAACGTGTCTTTTATCAATCATACTTTTGAGAAATCCATTTTTATATAACATTCTTGATCTATATAATCTGATGGCTGAGGAAAAAGGAAATTTCAAAGCCATTTTCTGAAGCACCGCACCTATATATTTCCATTCTATTCAGTAAAAGGGACCAGAAAAACACAACAAGGAAAACGAAGATCATGAGGGGAGTGTGCATTTTGTACCAGATCAAGGCTCCTCCTAATATAATTGCAACCTCTGCTTCCAACAAAGTCTATTTGGTCTGGGTGCATGTGTCTAACTAAATCTTCTGATATAATACATGTGTCTCCAGAAGAGAGAATAACTGCTCCTTGCATAAGCTTATTACTATTTATTGTGTGCTGTCTCCTGTCAGTCTTTTAATATGTGGCTATAAGACTATTTAGACCTTCTGTCTTATTCGTCTTCAGATTCTTGATAACCTTTAAAATCCCATTAGTGGTGTAGGCTGTGTACCTTAAAACAAAAACAGAAGCCTAGGTAGACAATATCCACTGCTCTCCCCTCATCTACCAAGCCATTCACTTCATAGAAGTTCATCAAGTTGGTGAAGCATGACTTCCCTTTAGTGAAGCCATGCTGACTATTCAGGATGACTTCCTTGTCCTTCATGTTGTGAGAGACTGAATTGTTATCTTGAGCTCTTTGTCTCAAAGATTGTTACGTGTGAGAGACTGGACTGTCATCTCAAGCCATTCGTCTCAAGAATTGCGAACTGTTTATCTCGAGCCTTTTGTCTCTGGGGTGGCCTGTCTAAGCAGGACATTCCTCCGTCCATAAGGACAATTACTAGGCCACTGAGGCATCCAGGAGAGGAAACAGGCTGAAGCCGACAAGCATGCAAGAATGTGGAGGCTACCATTCTCACGGAAACTGTACTCTTTGAGATAATGTCCCAATCCAATGTCAGGGAAGGTTTCGATATGATCCCAAGAGCGAGATTAAGACACAAACGAGGTCAAATGCCATATACCGAAAAGAGGTTTTATTATCCAAAGTATCAAAAGTAGAAAATAGTAGCGATAGGATAGAATGGAAGGAAAGGCACAAATCAAGCAAGCAGTCGGGATAGAGTTGCAAGGATAGTCACCACCATGGATCCAGCGGCATCCCGTTGGTCCTCAGTCTTCAATTCTTCGGTGGTGGGTGCACACCACGGCTTGTCTCCACGGTTTTTTTATAGGGCATAGTTCGATGATGCATGCACCTACGTACTGTTCATGCACTGTTCACACGCTGCAGGTTTCGTCTATCACAGGACCTTCATGTGATCAACACCAGAAACCAGTATCTTATCTCAAAGACTACAGTTTCCATGAGAATAGTAGTCTCCACATTCCTGCATGCTTTGTTGGGCTCCAGCCCATTTCCTCCCCTGGATGCCTCAATGACCTAATAATCATCCTTATGGACAGAGGAGTGTCCTGCTTAAACAGGCGGTCCCAGAGACAAATGGCTTGAGATAAATAGTTCACAGTTGAGTCTCTCACATCAAACAATACTTGACATGAATGGCTTGAGATGACAGTCCAGTCTCTCACACTTAACAATCTTTGAGACAAACAGCTTGAGATAACAATTCAGTCTCTCACAGATAAGATACTGGTTTCTGGTGTTGATCACATGAAGGTCCTGTGATAGACGAAACCTGCAGCGTGTGAACAGTGCATGAACAGTATGTATGTGGGCGTCGTGGTTTAACCCCAGCCAGCAACTAAGCACCATGCAGCCGCTCACTCACTCCCCCCACACACACCCAGTGGGATGGGGGAGAAAATCGGGAAAAGAAGTAAAACCTGTGGGTTGAGATAGGAACGGTTTAATAGAACAGAAAAGAAGAAACTAATAATGATAATAGTAACACTAATAAAATGACAACAATAATAATAAAAGGATTGGAATATACAAGTGGTGCACAATGCAATTGCTCACCACCTGCCGACCGACACCCAGTTATTCCCTGAGCGGTGATCCCCCCACCCCCACTCCCCCCAGTTTATATGCTAGACGTGACATCACATGGTATGGAATACCCCGTTGGCCACTTTGGGTCAGCTGCCCTGGCTCTGTCCTGTGCCAACATCTTGTGCCCCTCCAGCCTTCTTGCTGGCTGGGCATCAGAAGCTGAAAAATCCTTGACTATAGTCTAAACACTACTTAGCAACAACTGAAAACATCAGTGTGTTATCAACATTCTTCTCATACCTAACTAAAAAGCATAGCACTGTACCAGCTACTAGGAAGACAATTAACTCTATCCCAGCTGAAACCAGGACAGTGGGGGAGAAGTGAGTGGCTGCATGGTGCTTAGTTGCTGGCTGGGGTTAACCCATGACAGTCACTCGTCCTACTGGCAAAAATAGCTTTGCCCTGCTTAGTGAGGTGGATCCCATCTCTCCCAAGCAGATGCTGATCTGCAAACAGGGTCCTGTGGTTGACTAGCAGTTCTGTGACCAGTTGTTAACTTGTATTATCAGTTTCCTCCTCCTTACACCTTTTCCCCTCACCAGCAGGACTCAGGAGAACACCACCTGGGCCCCATGCCCTTGACTACCACCCCCAGAGTTCTGTAGTCACTTTTGATCCTATCCAGGTTTCACCTAGCAGTACCATTTGTATCCACATGGAAGAACAGCAGGGGGTAGTAGTCAGCGGGTTGGACGAGCTTTGACAGTCACTCCACAACATCCTGGTTCCCGGCCCTGGGCAGGCAGCAAGCCTCTCTAGATGATAGGTGTCGTGGTTTCAGCCCAGCCGGTAACAAAACACCACCCAGCTGCTCGCTCACTCCTCCCCCCTCCCCGGCCACGGTGGGATGAAGAGAAAATATAAAGAAAGGCTCGTGGGTCGAGACAAGGACTGGGAGGGATCACTCCCCACTTATGGTCATGGGCAAAAGACAGGCTCAACTTGGGGAAGAAACAAAATCAATTTAATTTACTACAAATCAAAACAAAACAAGGATATTAGGAAGTAAAACCAAACCTTAGAACACCTTCCCCCCACCCCTCCCTCCTTCCCGGCTCAACTCCACTCCCTGTTCTCTCTAACCTCCTCCCCCCGGTGGCACAGGGGAACCAGGAATGGGGGTTGGGGTCAGCTCGCCACACATTGTCTCTGCCGCTCCTTCCTCCTCAGGGGGAGGACTCCTCACTTGTCCCCTGCTCCACCGTGGGGTCACTCCCACAGGAGACAGTCCTTCACGAATGTCTCCAACGTGAGTCCTTCCCGCGGGCTGCAGTTCTTCACAAACTTCCCTGGCATGGGCCCTTTCCGCGGGCCGATCTTCAGTCACAAACTGCTCCAGTGCTGGCTTTCCCATGGAGTCATGGCCATCTTTGGGGGCATCTGCTCCACCGTTCACCTCCATGGCCTGCAGGGGGCAGCCTGCCGTCTCACCATGGGCTGCAGGGGCATCAGCCTCCTCAGGTGCCCCTCCTCCCCCTCCTTCTTCACTGACTTCGGTATCTGCATAGGTGTTCCTCTCACATTCCCATCCCCCCACTCACTGCAGGTTCCCCTTCTTAAATATGTTATCCCAGAAGCGCTACCACTGTCAATGATTGGGTCGACCTGGACCAGAGGCGGGTCCAACTTGGAGCCGGGGGAGCTTCTAGCAGCTTCTCACAGAAGCCACCCCTGAGGCCCCCTCCCCACTACCAAAAAGCCCCTCCATACAAATCCATAACAAGTCAGTTTGACAGATGGGTGCATCTGTCCTCCTCAGCAGGGATGACTCACTGCTTCTTCCTGATGGTCTTGCATGGTTTAGGGTTAGGTGGACTGGATCCTTTGCTTGAAGGCACATCTGGCTCCTCTGCAGCTTTTAGGGCAGTGAACCTGTTTTGTAGTTGTAAGCCCTTAGGTGGGGCAGGAGCCTTCCTCTTGGTGCCAGAAGTCACCAGCTTCCATTCTTCACCTTCTCCAGAGGTTACACTTACCTTAATACTAGGGGTAGACACTGCCTGCTTCTCTACTGCTTTGGAGGTCTGGGGCTCTTCAAGCTGCTGCATCTCAGAGAAAATCCTGTTTATCAACCTTTCATCTTCTCTGATGCTGCACAGCCTACTCACTTCCTCCTTTAACTCCTCCACTCGGTGGCACAGCTCCTCCAAGACAGCACACCTCCTACAGGACAGAGGGACATCTCTCTCATTATCAGAGAGGCCCCAGACACTCCCTGAAGCCTGGGACTTGTAGGGCTGCATCCATCATCTGAAGCTTGGGCTGCGTTGAAGCCTCTACCCCGGCAGGGACAGCTGCTGCAACACCTGCTGGGGAAACTGCTCTGTGGCATGTCACCACCATATCTGAGACTGTTACAGTGGTACGAATTCAGCTAAGGCCCCCTTCTTTGCACCCTTCTGTGTGAACTGCCACTAATTCCTACTAAAGTCAGCTTAATTATGCTAAAAGTGAATTTGGACAAAAAAGCAAATCAAGGAATAATTGTTACACTCTCAAAAATTCATTTTACTACTGCAACATAAAAAATAAAGATGGGATTTTATTAAATGACATACTTAAGACATTTTGTTTAGGTTTTAAATAAAATGTTACCATATTTCAACTTAGCCAAATAATCTTATAAGATCTGTTAAAAAATGACTAAACTTTTATTTTTGGATTACAGATATTAATAAATCATATGGGAATAGATACTATTTCTACTGTCAGGGCAGGCCCAAAGTGAGAGAGAAAACTTTAGGAGTCAAAGGCTCTACCAGGTAGTAGCTCAAAGAGGCCAGGTACGGTAGAATCAAGAATCCAAGGAAGATCATCTGAGTTCCCAGTTGCTAATGTTGCAGTTAGGGTTACCTGAAAGAAAAACAAACCCACTTCATTCCTTTTGGATATTAGATAATTTATATATCCACTACTCAAAAACAAGATGTTTATTACCCTGGTCGTCAAGCACCTTCCACATGGTACTTCAACAGGGTGTTTGTAATATGCAAGGAAAACTTCCTTCAATTTTCCATCCTTCAGCTTTCCAGTATGGGAGCCATTGAGTGGCCCCAGCCCATACTGCATAGGAATCAGTTTATATTGTGTAGATGCCCTGTTCAGCAGCTAGCACTACTGCTTGGAGCTCAGCCAATTGAGCTGATCCCTCTGTCTCTTGTGTTTTGGCTGTCCCACCCAAGGACTGCAGGAGGGCAGCCCTTCCCTTCCATTCCCCTTTAATCCTTTGAGCAGACATGGTCCAGACATTAGACCAAATCTTGGTATCCTTTTGTAAATCGTATGGGGGTGGTGCATTTTGAATGGGTGAGGGCAGCATATCAAAGGGTGGCTCAGTATCCCCTTGCCACTGGATATTGTACTCTGTCAACTTCCCTGTAAGTCCTGTTCTCCCCTTGACCTAGTTGTGATGTGCTATGTACATTGCCATCTTTTGGATCGCACTGGAGTGTGCAGTTCCCTGGGAATGGGAGCAGACTCTCTGATTTTTTTGAGGATGGGGAGCGGCATCTGTATTTCTAAGGGTGCATCTAATGTGATGGGTTCAGTATCTAATAGAGCTACATAAGTAGCCAGCAACAATTTTTCCCAGAGCAAATACCGTGATTGTGAACCTTGCCACCCCTTCTACCCAAACCGTATGGGACTTAATTGGGCCTTATCAGGAACTCATTGCCACAATCCCTATTGATATCCTTTTTCTGCGAGTCCTTTATGTAGGCTAAAGGGGGGCCCTGGTATTATTGGGCCCATAGCCTGATATTCTAAAACATTGTGTATTAATAAACAAAGTGCCTCTTCATGAGTAACTGTCCACTCCCAGATAGCATGCTTCTTCAACAGATTGTATAAGGGTCAAGCAGTTATACTAAACCCTGCAATATGAGCTTGCCAGAATCCTAAAGTCCCTAGGACTTGTCAGAGCTCCTTTTTATTGCAGAGTGAGCTCAACTTGGATATTTGCTACAAGGTATCAGAGGGAACACACTGCCTGCCACTTTGCCAAGTTATGCCTAAAAATCGAACCATTTGGCTAGGTGTGGTGGAAAGACATTTAACTGCAAGGTTCAAGCAAATGATTTATTTGAACTTCACTTACAGACTTAACACACCACTATTGCAGGTTTTACAGATACAATGGAGGAATGCACTACTGCAATTTTTTAAGGCAAGAGTAGTACATTATTACAACCACAAGCAATTCACAGACAACCATAAGCACACACGCGTTTACAAACTTAAAGCATAAACAATATTCACTTACCCCTCCAGGTAAGGGCTCTCAATCCCAGGGAAGCGACCTCGACCAGCGTCCCGATCATGGAGGGGAAAGGTCTCCTTCACAAGCGAACTGTATAGTTGGAGAAGCGACTTCCCCCCTTTCCAACCTGAATCTTAGGGGTTTTATCCCCTGACTTGTGGAAGGGTGTGTATGACTATGTCTGAGTGGATTATGATATATGCCTGAGTGGATTATGTATATCTGAGTGGAGTTTCCCCTTATCTTTCTTTCCTTTGCTGGTCTGTGACTGTTTGAGTACACAAGGTTGTCATTTGAATCTGGGGCTGAAACCGTCCAGGTTTTGGGGGTTTTTTACCTTGCTTCCTCAGGCAACTGAATAGTGGTTGGATTGGGACTCAGGGCATACTATTTGTTAAGGGACTTCAAGGCTCAGTTCAGGTTTTGGTTCTTTGAATGGTGCAGCCACCGCCCTGTTTAGTTTAGAGTTTATCAGACAACCCAGGGCTAAGCTGTCTACACAGCTTCCCATGAGTGGTCTCTGCAGAGAGACAGGGCCTCAAGGCAATCCAAGGCTGGGTTGCTTTTGTAACCCCCCATGAGTCGCCTGTGTGCACTAGACATGGTGAAACTTGTTTGTGAACTATGAGCTGGACAATCCATACGGAAAGGCACAACAGCAAATAGAGCAATACAATTGCTTCAATAATAAGATAAAAATAGGAAGACAAATAGATAGCAAGCAAATCTTACATCCCTTCAGATGCTGGGAACTCCACTTTGTGCAGCATCAGGCAGACCCCATGTAAACAGCCACAGTATGCTACACAGATCCTGTTACTGAAAAAGCCAGTCAAAGAAACTCTCTAAGACTCGATTTTGGAGTTTTAGAAAGCCAGCATTCTTTATTGCAGCACTGGGTGCACAGGGGATGGCTCCACCTATCATGCACACCGTTACCTACAGCAAACAAAATTTATATTGTTCTAGTCATATACATATTCATGTTATCATTTACATAGTGTCCGCCCTTTGGGCATGCGCAGTGTGGGTCATCTCTTTTTCCTAGTTAGCTGGCTTTGGCAAGTTTTAATTACAAAAACTCAGCAGAACTCAAAGCTTATCATCAAGGCCCAAGGCTTCTTGTCTGTTGACACACATCAGGCCCCGAGGCCTCCTGTTTGTTGGCGCCTTTAGCGCATACCATTGACAAAGCTCAAGGTTTTCTTATCTAATTAGTACATACTGAAATTTCTAAGTTATTCAAGCAAGCAAAAGTTTGTCACTACAGCGATACAGTGAAGTTTTCCTTCTCATGCCTTTATTCAAGGCATCAGCTCCCCCCTTTTACTGAGACTTTGGACCTACAAATCCAAAGCCTCAATACCCAGACTTAATTTTCATGTACACTTGACTACAACAGCTACAGCATTGAATCATTACACAGGCTAAGATGCACACACATAGATTTTTCAACCAAATCCAATTAGGTAGCCATGAGGTAAGTTTGTGCCATAACTCCTCAAATCTCCAGGACGTATTGTCCTTCCTAACCTGATGTAAGATCTTTGTTTCCAAACCTCTGCTAGATCAGTAGAAATTCTGCCACCTTGATCTATATATGTACAGCAGATCATATTAACAATTGTACAAACACCTCCCTGTGAAGCCAGTAGTAAGTCAAGAGCCATTTGATTTTGCATCACTACATGAGACAAACTAGATATTTCAATTTGTAATGCTTGTATAGCATCAGTGGTTCTGTTTTCAATGTCCTCTATTACAACTGATATATTTACTATTGCCTTTTCCAATCCACTAACTCCAGTGCAAGGGAGAAACCATCTGACAGAACTATGGAATCCTGAGGAATGATCTGCAATGGGATTATGAACCCTCCTGGTTCGTTTGAGAAAGGTTTTCACCCATCCGCTCTGTTCATGCAATTTGTCAATTATTGTTATATTGGGGACTACAGCTCCCAATGTACATGCTCCTCTCCAAGCTAACGGTAACACTTTCTGGGCTTGGTTCCTGCAAAACCAGTACCATCCTGTCCCATTAGGGACCGGTAAACCAGTGTAATTCATTTCTGTAAAGGTTTTTACTATTGAGGTAAGATTAAGACTAGTGGTTTAATTACATTTTGGGTACATTCCCATGAAAGCACCTCTATTTTCATCTTGTATGCATGGGAAGGACATTGGGTATTATTAATGTGGTTACATTTAACTCTGGAAATTTACCCAGTGGATCCTTTTTCCAAATACCGGGTTTGGTCCAATTAATCTGGGAAGGAAGGGGAACACCAGTTCAAGGTACTCCACTTTCTGAATGTCCTGATATTTGAGTATAAATCCAGCAATCATTCTTAAGTAGTATCTGAGTGATATTTTGTGCTAGAATCAGGTGCAGATTTTGGTTCCAATTTGGTATTTGCCAAACTTGGCTCATCGCTACCATAATTGCTACAAAAAAACCCATAAAATTCAGTCAAAACCTTCTCAATTTCAGCTTAAGGGGAGACTTTTGCTCAACTGTCCATGAGGTTGAAGCCCTTTTAAACTTGGAGTAATGAATCCACGGGCCTTTCCCTTGGACCTTGACAGCTGTATAAGTAGTCAGGAGTACCTGGAATGGTCCCTTTCACTTCTCAGTTAGCCGCTCCGGATTCCAAGACTTGATGTAGACCCAGTCTCCAGGTTGAAATGGATGGGCTGGTGTATCCAGTTCCAAGGGCCTGCTTGTCATCACGTACCTTGGCAATTCCTGTAAAGTCTTTCCCAAGGACATTAAGCAATTATTCAAGTCCATTTCCCCTTTAATGTGGATTGTTCCTGGTATATGTGGGGCCTGGTAAGGCCTTCCATAAAGTAACTCGTAAGGGCTTGTCGTGGTTAGCCAGGAAAGAGTTAGAAAGTGTCGTGGTTTAACCCCAGCCAGCAACTAAGCACCACGCAGCCGCTCACTCACTCCCCCCACACACATCCAGTGGGATGGGGGAGAAAATCAGGAAAAGAAGTAAAACTCCTGGGTTGAGATAAGAACGATTTAATAGAACAGAAAAGAAGAAACTAATAATGATAATGATAACACTAATAAAATGACAACAGTAGTAATAAAAGGATTGAAATGTACAAATGATGCGCAGGGCAATTGCTCACCACCCGCCGACCGACACCCAGCCAGTCCCCGAGCGGCGAATCCCTGCCCCCCACTTCCCAGTTCCTAAACTAGATGGGACGTCACATGGTATGGAATACACTGTTGGCCAGTTTGGGTCAGGTGCCCTGGCTGGGCATGAGAAGCTGAAAAATCCTTGACTATGGTCTAAACACTACTTAGCAACAACTGAAAACATCAGTGTGTTATCAACATTCTTCACATACTGAACTCAAAACATAGCACTGTACCAGCTACTAGGAAGACAGTTAACTATATCCCAGCTGAAACCAGGACAGTATCCACCCCTTATTCTATACCATTGACGTCATGCTCAGTTCCCATACCTTTAGTTACATTCTGATCAATCATCACCACCTTTCCATCCCTTTGAGACATATGAACAATGAGAGATATATATATATATATATATATATATAAAAGTATACACACACAGAGATATCATTCCTTTAGTTCATGGGTTATGTTCATAAAATGTTTGTTGAGTTCATTTAGTTTCCGACTCTGGGCTCCATCTGTCATACCAGTCTTTCTGGGCAGGAGGGATGGTGCAAAGTCCTCCCAGTCGGTAGAGCAGAATTGGGCTTCAGTGCGGTGTGACGAGCAGATGACATTGGACGCAGCAGGAGGATGGCGTGCACCGCTGGATTGTTGCATGCTGGAGTCAGTTCTGGTTCCACCACTACTGCGCTTTGCTCAGTTTTATCACAGTTCTTTCTTGCTTGATCCAAGTGATTCTTACTATAGTACTATGGATATAGCATATAACAATTATAGTAATGATAACATACAGTAGCAGGGTTATATAGCAACTAATATCATACAGTTTAATTCTGGCTATTCTCACCTAAAATCAAATCCCCTTCAGGCACACATCGGACTTCCCCATCTTTTCGCATCACCCACCAAGTGCACCCAGGCCCTTGAGCAAAAGCAATCCCACGAATGGGTTTACCTTTCCCTGAGGCAGGAGTAACCCAGACTGTCTTCCCTAACATATTTTTTATGTGCACTACAGGGACTTTATCCCTTTCTACAGTGCGTAAAAATTCTGATTGGGCAGGGCCACCCCGATTGGCAGATCCTCTGGTGTTGACTAACCAGGTGGCTTTTGCTAAATGTGTATCCCAATGTTTGAAAGTTCCGCCCCCCATTGCTCTCAATGTAGTCTTTAACAGTCCATTGTATCGCTCAATTTTCCCAGAGGCTGGTGCATGATAGGGGATGTGATACACCCACTCAATGCCATGCTCTTTGGCCCAGGTGTCTATGAGGTTGCTTCGGAAACGAGTCCCGTTGTCTGACTCAATTCTTTCTGGGGTGCCATGTCGCCACAAGACCTGCTTCTCAAGGCCCAGGATAGTGTTCCGGGCAGTGGTGTGGGACACAGGGTATGTTTCCAGCCATCCGGTGGTTGCTTCCACCATTGTAAGCACATGGCGCTTGCCTTGGCGAGTTTGTGGGAGTGTGATATAGTCAATCTGCCAGGCTTCCCCAAATTTATATTTCAGCCATCGCCCTCCATACCACAGGGGCTTTAACCGCTTGGCTTGCTTAATTGCAGCACATGTTTCACATTCATGGATAACCTGTGTGATAGTGTCCATGGTCAGGTCCACCCCTCGATCTCGAGCCCATCTATATGTTGCATCTCTTCCCTGCTGGCCTGAAGTATCATGGGCCCATCGAGCCATAAATAGCTCACCCTTATGTTGCCAGTCCAGGTCCACCTGAGACACTTCAATCTTGGCAGCCTGATCCACCTGTTGGTTGTTTCGATGTTCTTCAGTGGCCCGACCCTTGGGTACGTGAGCATCTACATGACGTACTTTTACAACCAGGTTCTCTAGCCGGGACGCAATATCTTGCCACAGTGTGGCAGCCCAAATGGGTTTACCTCTGCGCTGCCAGTTGCTCTGCTTCCATTGCTGTAACCACCCCCACAGGGCGTTTGCCACCATCCATGAGTCAGTATAGAGATAGAGCACTGGCCACTTTTCTCTTTCAGCAATATCTAACGCTAGCTGGATGGCTTTCACCTCTGCAAACTGACTCGATTCACCTTCTCCTTCAGCAGTTTCTGCAACTTGTCATGTAGGACTCCATACAGCAGCTTTCCACCTTCGATGCTTTCCCACAATGCGACAGGATCCGTCAGTGAACAGGGCATATTGCCTCTCATTTTCTGGCAGTTTATTATACAGTGGGGCTTCTTCAGCACGTGCCACCTCCTCCTCTGGCGACATTCCAAAATCTTTGCCTTCTGGCCAGTCCGTGATCACTTCTAAAATTCCTGGGCAACTGGGGTTTCCTATGCGAGCCCGTTGTGTGATCAGTGCAATCCACTTACTCCACATGGCGTCAGTCGCGTGATGTGTAGAGGAGACCCTCCCTTTGAACATCCAGCCCAGCACTGGCAGTCAGGGTGCTAAGAGGAGCTGTGTCTCAGTACCAACCACTTCTGAGGCAGCTCGAACTCCTTCATATGCTGCCAATATCTCTTTTTCAGTTGGAGTATAGCGAGCCTCGGATCCTCGATATCCTCGACTCCAAAACCCCAGGGGTCGGCCTCGGGTCTCCCCAGGTGCTTTCTGCCAGAGGCTCCAGGTAGGGCCATTCTCTCCAGCTGCAGTAGAGAGCACATTTTTAACATCTTGTCCTGCCCGGACTGGTCCAAGGGCTACTGCATGAACAATCTCCCGTTTAATTTGTTCAAAGGCTCATTGTTGCTCAGGGCCCCATTTAAAATCATTCTTCTTCGGGGTTACTTGATAGAGAGGGCTTACGATCAAACTGTAATTTGGAATATGCATTCTCCAAAACCCCACGACACCTAAGAAGGCCTGTGTGTCCTTTTTATTAGTCGGGGGAGACATAGCTGCTATTTTATTAATCACATCCATTGGGATCTGATGACGTCCATCTTGCCATTTTATTCCCAAAAACTGGATCTCCTGTGCAGGTCCCTTGACCTTACTTTCTTTTATGGCAAAACCGGCTTTCAGAAGGATTTGGATTATTTTCTTCCCTTTCTCAAAGACTTCTTCTGCCGTGTTGCCCCATACGATGATGTCATCAACGTATTGCAGGTGTTCCAGAGCTTCACCTTTTTCCAGTGCAGTCTGGATTAGTCCATGGCAAATGGTGGGGCTGTGTTTCCACCCCTGGGGCAATCGATTCCAAGTGTACTGGACACCCCTCCAAGTAAAGGCAAATTGTGGACGACACTCTGCTGCCAGAGGGATTGAGAAAAATGCATTAGCAATGTCAATTGTGGTATACCACTTGGCTGCCTTTGACTCTAGTTCGTATTGAAGTTCTAGCATATCTGGAACGGCAGCACTCAGTGGTGGTGTAACTTCATTCAGGCCGCGATAGTCAACTGTTAGTCTCCACTCCCCATTAGACTTCCGCACTGGCCTTATGAGACTATTAAAGGGTGAGCGAGTTTTGCTGATCACTCCTTGGCTCTCCAGTTGGCGAATCAACTTGTGCATGGGAATCAGAGAGTCTCGGTTGGTGCAATATTGCTGCCGGTGCACCGTCATGGTAGCAATTGGCACCTGTTGTTCCTCAACCCTCAGCAACCCCACAATCGAAGGGTCTTGAGAGAGACCAGGCAGGGTAGACAGCTGTTCAGTGCCCTCCGTCTCCAAGGCAGCTATACCAAAAGCCCATCGATACCCCTTCAGGTCCTTAAAATACCCCCTCCTGAGATAGTCTATGCCAAGGATACACGGAGCCTCTGGACCAGTCCCAATGGGGTGTTTCTGCCATTCATTTCCAGTTAGGCTTACTTCAGCTTCCAATACAGTTAATTCTTGGGATCCCCCTGTCACACCAGAAATACAAATGGGTTCTGCCCCTTTATAACTTGATGGCATTAGAGTGCACTGTGCGCCGGTGTCTACTAGAGCCTTATACTCCTGTGGGTCTGATGTGCCAGGCCATCGAATCCACACAGTCCAATAGACCCGGTTATCCCTTTCCTCCACCTGGCTGGAGGCAGGGCCCCTCTAATTCTGGTCAGAGTATCCAGTATTCACTTCTCGTAAAATTGGCTCAGAAGTCCCTTCAAGAGGATCGGAAATAAAATCAGCCCTTCTACTCCGTTTGGAAACTGGAGCGGCATTTTTCCTGGTAGAATCCCCTTTTGTGGTGGTTTTTCCTCGCAGTTCACGTACCCGTGCATTTAGGACCGAGGTAGGTTTTCTGTCCCATTTCCTCATGTCCTCTCCCTGGTCACATAGGTAAAACCACAGGGCACCTTGCGGTGTGTACCTTCTATATTCTCTCTCTTGGGCAGAGGAACGCTCACTCCTAATAGCTGAGACATTGGTCCTTACAAGTGTGGAGTAGGACATATCGTCTTTGAATTGCTGGAAATCCTCGGACAGCTTCTCCACAGCCGCAATGCAGGCTTGTAGGGAGGAGGAGAGATTTTCTTCGTATTGACGGAGTTGGCGAGCCACTTCCTCCACTGTCGGTGCCTCTTCATCCTTCCAGGCCATTATTGCCAATGCGTTGGCATAGGATGATGGTGCGCTCCGTACAAACTTCCGCCACATGGGTCGTGTGCATTGGACTTCGTCTGGATCTTTGGGTAATTGTGGGTTGTCCGGGTCATGATGAATCGTCTCTAGCACAGCTAATTCCCTCAGATATTGGATACCTCTTTCCATGGTGGTCCACTTGCTTGATTGACATATAACATCTTCCTTAAAGGGGTACCTTTCCTTCACACTTGACAGGAGTCGCCTCCAGAGGCTGAGGGCTTGTGTCCCTCTTCCAATTGCCTTGTCAATGCCACCTTCCCTGGCAAGCGATCCCAGCTGCTTGGCTTCCCTACCTTCTAATTCCAAGCTATTAGCCCCATTGTCCCAGCATCAGGAGCCAGGTGATAATATGCTCTCCTATACGGAGGCCAAAATCTTTTCGCAAATCCCGCAGCTCACTCAAGGATAGGGACCGGGTTATTACCTCTGGTTCTGCCTCTTCCTCCGGTTCCCGTGATGACCCTGGTTCACCTTCATCCTTCGCTAAGTGAACTGATTTTTTTGTATATTTCTTTTTCTGTACGGGGGCAACTGATACTGGTGCAGGTTGGTCCACTGGTTCAGTTCCAGTATTGCTTGCCGGGTTTTGGATAACCGCAGTGTCTGTCGCCGAGGTTTGGGTAGCAGCAGTGCTCGTCGCTGGGGCTGGAGGGGTCATGGTGCCTGTCGTCAAGGTCTGGGTGCCTGCAATGCTCCTTGCCGGGGCTGGAGGGGCCGCAGCACCTCTTGCCGAGTTTTGGGTGGCTGCAGTGCTCATAGTTGTTGTTAGGTCCAGAGACTTTCTATTCCCCTTGAGGGTACTGAGTGGTGTCGAACAGGGCTCGATAGGCATGGGCCAGGCCCCAGCACGTTGCAGTCATTTGTATCTCTCTGGAGCTGCCGGGGTGACAGCATACCTTTTCCAAATATTTTACTAGTTCTTCTGGATCCTGCACTTGTTCAGGGGTGAATTTCCAAAACATTGGAGGTGCCCACTTTTCTAGGTACTTGCCCATACTACCCCACACACCCTGCCACTCATAATTATCCAGCCTTGGGGCGGATCTCTGGGTGATCTTCTTAAATAGTTGTTTAACCTTAAACGAGAGCTGAACCACATTCAGAAGTATGCTAATTCCTAGCAGTAGGGCTAGGACCGTGCTAGTCCCAACATCCCAGGAGCATTCAAATTTTTCAAAATTCTCAAACACCATTGTAACTGGACCGAAGGAGAAAGGAGAGGGGAAGAAAGGTACCCCACCCACAGACTGGTTTTCCATGGAGGAAAGGTAAATGGTATAATTATTAATAGTTTCCCACAGATGGCTCCCGCAGTATAAAGGTGACAATGCTAAGTGCAAATACCGGATTAATCCCACAGCCGATGACTTTATCATACCATAAAGCAGAGTTATACCATACATCAAAGCAAAAACCTTAATCCACCTCCCACGGATGATAAGCAGCAGAAGAGGAACTACATACAGCAAGCGAGGTGATACATAACAGAGCTTTAAAAACCAGAGCAACAACTCTAAGAACACATAAATCAACATAATGAATGCTTAGAACAAATTTGTTTTAACAAGCTCTGGTCAGGTTTGTTGTTATCTCAACCCTTCATGCCCCATGTTGGGCGCCAAAATGGACTGTCGTGGTTTAACCCCAGCCAGCAACTAAGCACCACGCAGCCGCTCACTCACTCCCCCCCACCCAGCGGGATGGAGGAGAAAATCGGGAAAAGAAGTAAAACTCCTGGGTTGAGATAAGAACGGTTTAATAGAACAGAAAAGAAGAAACTAATAATGAAAATGATAACACTAATAAAATGACAACAGTAGTAATAAAAGGATTGGAATGTACAAATGATGCGCAGGGCAATTGCTCACCACCCGCTGACCGACACCCCGCCAGTCCCCGAGCGGTGATTCCCCGCCCCCACCTCCCAGTTCCTAAACTAGATGGGATGTCACATGGTATGGAATACACTGTTGGCCACTTTGGGTCAGGTGCCCTGGTTGTGTCCTGTGCCAACTTCCTGTGCCCTGGCTGGGCATGAGAAGCTGAAAAATCCTTGACTATAGTCTAAACACTACTAAGCAACAACTGAAAACATCAGTGTTATCAATATTCTTTGCATACTGAACTCAAAACATAGCACTGTACCAGCTACTAGGAAGACAGTTAACTCTATCCCAGCTGAAACCAGGACAGGGGGGAGGGGGAAATCAAATACATACAGTTTAGTCCCTGGAGATTACTTAATATTTTTACATCTCTTGAGCATTTTTCTTTTTGAATAGGGAGAAACAATGTGACTGTTTTTTTGTCTATATATTCCACCTGTGAACAACTATTAAGCGTAAATAACTTTGCTTTGTTAAACAGCTAAGTTTTTGAACCTGCTGAGTTAGCAAAGATATCCACAGCAGCGTGTTGAGAAGGGGGGCAATTAAATACTACTCAGAATAGGGTTCTTATTTTTCCATACTCTTTGTTTGGCTATCATCACCATCATGAGCGTCTCTAACATGTTATATGCCATAGAAAGCTACCTGACACAATCTGTAGTGCATTCTTTACCTTCCACAAGCAAACTATCAGAATCTATTAAAATTACTTTATGCTGATAGTACTAGAGACAGGAGAAATCACAGGCCAAGAATCACATACTAAAGAATGTGTCTCAGGGTGCTGAGACCAGGCCCATTTGCAAGCAAATGGTATTGTGTGAAGCTGGAATGCTCAATGCATGACAAGTGATGCACTGCAGGGGGGCTGGACTAGATGATCTCTAAAAGATACCTTCCAACCCAAACCATTCTATGATTCTATGTGTTGCTGCCTTTGATATAATCTCAATTGGTTATATATGCTACTTTTAAGAACATCAGTAAATATCTAGAGAAACAAAATAAGAGCTGAATGTTTCACAAGATACATTTCTTTATTATCGTAACCACAGAAACATGATTTTGTACAGGAATGTGTAAGTGAACATTAATCAATTGAATTAAATTTGTTTCAAAGATCAGGTAAGCATACTACAGAACACTGTATTGTAAAGAACAAAAATATCTTCTTTCCGGCCTTACAGTGCACATTTTGGTGCAAGTATTAAGACACAATAGTGTTCAATCCAGCAATGTATTGCAGAACATCATGCCACAGTCCATTTCAAAGAGGGTCATGACATGCAGCTTGTTAATAAAATGTTGTGGTATATAAAACCACCACGTGTTAATTCATAAAATATATAGTGGTTTATTTGGATGATTTTGAAGTGATTTCAGTGTGGAATTTAGTTTTTATCCAGGACAAACATCGAGAGTCTCTTGTTATTTGGAATAGCCTTCTTTTAGGCAATGGATTTGGCTTCAGGTAGGAATGCCTCCCAGTATTTTATCAGCTTGCAGAGAAGGAAAAAAAAAAAAAAAACGCCTTACTTTAAGTACTGAATGTTGGAAAAGAACACACATACACCTTCTTCCTCTTGTACTGAATTTGTCTCCACTGGACAAAGTAAGAGCACAGATGCTTCCATTCACATTATCCATTGATTAATTATCCATTCACATTGTTACATGATGCAAGAAAAACACAAGTAATAAATACACAAATCTGCTCATGCAAACAGAGTTATTCTTACACACTGAGCACATTGCCACAGAATATAGTTATACAGAATTTGTTTGCACGGTGAGTTTGCCATTCTTACCTCTAAAGGTGTTTTGGTTTTTAATTATTTTATTTTATTTTTATTAAACAAAGCTGGAGGATTATATTCCCAGATTGAAAAAAGAAAAGATTTCAGACACTCATTTGGGAACCAGGCCTACTTCTGAGTCACTGAAAGCTGTTTTACTGCTATACAATATTCAGTACTTCTTTTGTTTGTTTGTTTGTTTTTAAAAAAGCAGATAAGCATTT
Source organism: Haliaeetus albicilla (assembly GCF_947461875.1). Classification (NCBI taxonomy): domain Eukaryota; kingdom Metazoa; phylum Chordata; class Aves; order Accipitriformes; family Accipitridae; genus Haliaeetus; species Haliaeetus albicilla. Next base: position 41,947,678 of record NC_091515.1, read on the forward strand.
GAGTATTCAAGTCTCTTCAGTAAGCCTAAGCACATATTTAATGCATTTTACTCCAGTCTACAAGTAAAAGTATTACTTGAATACACAAGACCTTCCACTCCCCTCCCACCTCCCTGACAAAGCTTCTCTCTTGCTCCCCTGAATTAGGGCTATGCAAGTGAGGACAGTAATAGCTGGGAAACAGCAATCACTATGTTCTCCTGCAATATATTACAGACTAGAGTTAGTTCTCCATGTTTTAGAAACTGCTATACTTAAAGCCTGCCTTTTTAACTAACCTAATATGGAACATATTAAGTATTAACTTGTACAAAAATTTTAAAATTTCTTACCTGCTGTTGTGTTTGCACTAATGATTCTAAGTACTTGATAATAACAGTTTTAAAGTCTTTCACTCGTTCCCTCTGTTAATAAAGTAAATAATTATGGCAGATTAACCTCTTAACCAAGTTTGCTTGGAACATCAATATTATTTAAAGCAAAACTGTCATTTATTTGAACAAAATTATACATGCCTCAAATCTTTGCACTTCCTCACGAATGGTTTTGGAGACCTGTTCAAAATCTTTTTCCCCTTGCTGAACTTTTGTCTCCCACTGGCAAAGGAAAAACATGCAGAGATAAGACTGCATTCTCTGTTCAGTCTATTGGTAGCTGAACTTTTTTTTATTATATTAGTGATAGTCATTCAAGAGTTGAAAAGCACCTTTTTGACATAATTAAGGGAAAATATCAGTACAGTAATTTCAGAACAACAATTTATAGAGAAGGATGTCATCAGATCAGTTAAAACAATGATATCTCTAAGGTAATGTTATCTGTATACCAAATATAAAAATATTTTAATATTGTTATTAACGGATATTTTGTAACAAAAAATTTAAAGATTCTTTAGCAAAAAAAAAGGATCTCTAAAGCTTTATTAGCTATTCCCTTTACAAACACTGCTATAAAAGGAAGCTAAACCTTTAAGTTTTCTTACCTGTTCGATCAAATGTGAAAAAGTCTCAAAAAATAGTTGCCTGTACTTTCCTATTCACAGAAGAGATTATTAAATCTTCATCTCTGCCTATGGACAAGTAATTGCTTATCTTTGTCATATTTCTGCTGCAGATGACAAGCTAACAAGGATGCGTTTATTGATAAGAACGTATATTATTTAGGCAAGCCAAAGCACAAACTTTCTTGCTCAGTGGGGACTGTTTTAAGAGACAGCAGCAATAAAAATAAAAGAAAATAATAAAAAATTGCAGGTAAGAGCACAGAAGGAAAATTCAGAGGAAGTGAAGCTGCTTGTACGGTTTTGCCATACTGGGAACAAGGCATTAATATCAATACTACAAAACACTTGATCATGTTTATCCTTATTTTATATCAAAAGACATCCAGCTACACAATTAAGAAAGCATCACCATCTATATTACGTTATCATTACTAGACTTTCCTTTGCACCTGCTTTTATGCAACTATTATATTGCTAAATTTAAACCACCTGTGTAAGTATATTATGAAAAAAGCTATCATCCTGACACTTCAGACATATGCATGCTAACAGACATTCTAAAAATGCAACTGTATCTGTTAATCTCAACATACTAACTGAATTATGGGAGCTAATAGATCTGGTAACAGTTATCTTCCTCAGAAAAAAGCAGCCAGGAAGCAACATTTTTTTTTTTTTCAGAGACAGCCTCTATAGGCCTATGGACCCACGTCCCAGTTTCATCATATCCAAACACCAGGGTTTGTAGGAATTATCACTGGATAATTTGCCATCTTACAGTTTCTGACAAGGAAAAATCTTCCCCTTGTTTAATATGGTGTTTTGAGGACTACTCTTTTACCTTTTATCTGCACAAAGGAACTGAGTCATGGATGAAGCTCAAGCTGCATAGGCTTCCACTTTTCGATATCTCTGTCAAAAGGACTACTATTAAAGAATTCAGCAACTCTGAATATATTTCAGTGGAAGCAATAATTTTCTGCCAGCACATTCAAATTCTGTGTTTACTAACAACCTTCTCTAAACACACAATAAAGTAGGAAAAAGAAATCCTTCAGGAACAACATCATTAATTCTTTTTATATTAAGAATGAGAAAGGGTCATTGAGTATTTCCTACTACTCCAAACACTCAGGAATTAGTTTTGCCAATGAGTTCCAGCTCACTTGTTGCATGGTGGATGGATGACATCAAGAGAGCCAACCAGCAAGAATGTGGTCACAAAAGAGTGACACTTTTTTCCCAATCAACAAGGGCCTTTTTAAAGAAAAAAAGAAAGCCACATTAATGAGCAACTTCAACACTGCACGTAAAATATATTGAAGTGCAGAAAGAAAAAAGCAGCTTGGGTTAGTGACCAATGAGGCAGCCAAACAAAATAAAGTGCATAAGAGATTGAAATCTGCAATGATGTTCTCCATTATTTCATGAGAAAATAGTGGTACACAACAAGAATGCATTAATATTAAATAATTAAACTGTCCTACCTCTTCAATTTCCTTAGTGAAGCATGTAGAAAAAGTGTATAATTTATGAAACTTCAACATGTTAGATTTTTACTGAAATTATAATATATATATATTTAAAAAAAAAATATATATAAGTAGATATGCTGGATCATTAAGCAAAACATGTTCTCTGTTAGTCTTTTTAGCTAGATTTTAGCTTTAGAAGCCAAGAGATGTTCTTCTGACTACCCAAGTCATCTGCAACAGTTAAAAGCATTTTTAAACTTGTTCATGTTCCCTTCCTCCCATATCCCAGACTCTGTAGAGACAGTATTTGATTGCCTTACATATCTCAGAATGGGTAACAATTGTGCACATCTCATATTTTAAATAAATTCCTTTTAATAATTTCAGCAAATATGGAAAATAGCAAATACATGATTTATAAACAAAAATTGTATAAAATAGTGCATTGATGGGGACTGAATGAATCAGTACAAAAAGTCTGGCCTCTGGAATAATATAAATACTTGACAACATTACCTCTTTTATATCATCTTTAGCTTGCTGCAGTTTATCAGGTCTGTTGGCAAGTTGGAGCTTTGCTTCAGCTTCATGTTTTTTTTGTAAAGTGACCTGAGCATCTTGCCATTTCTGCCAGCATTTCATTCGATGATCAAACACACCCTGTAAGTATGGGCATTTATTAAGCAATTGCAATTGTTAAAGTTATCTAAAGTCCTATTAGGAAAAGATATTTCTGGATAAAACTGGAACAAGTGTACTCAAAAGAAACTTCGCTGTGTCTTGGATTTCATTTGCCAGCATGCTTGCACAGCTAAATACCATTTAAAAATAACAGAGGGCATTTAAGAAGCCTCTTTAGAGCAGACACCTTGGTGCTCCAAATCATCTTGTGTTCCTTGACCCATCACAATACTACCAAAGCAATCACTGCAAAGTGCTATAATACACAAATGCTTCTCTAAATACAGATTCTAGCAAACTTTTTCTTTTACTATACGCATAACTGGCAGTACATTTTTGTTAGCAATGGAAGGAGGTAGTAGAATTGAATTATACATTTTTATATATTATGTATTCTATATAATAGAATAACAATATATAGAATAACATATAGACTATAACTATATATATTGTGTGTGTGTATATAAAATACATAAAAATATATTCCCAACAGCCTGACAAGTTCAAAGATATTTCTGGATAAAATCCTTAGACACCCCTGTGATGGGTTGACCCTTGGCTGGCTGCCAGACCCCCACCCACAGCTGCTCTCTCATTCCCCCTCCTCAACAGGACAGGGGAAGAAAATAAGATGAAAAAAAGCTCATGGGTCAGGATAAAGACAGGGAGATCACTTACCAATTACCATCACAGGCAAAACTGACTCAACTTGGGGAAGATTATTTTATTGACAATTAAAAACAGAGTAGGATGGTGAGAAACAAAGACGAAAACTAAAACACCTTCTCCCCACCCACCCCTTCTTCCCAGGCTCAACTTCATTCCCAACTCCTCTACCTTCCCCCTGCCTGAGCAGCACAGGAGGGATGGGGGGGTGCAGTCAGTTCATAACAGTTCCTCTCTGCTGCTCCTTTCTTCCTTACACTTTTCCCCTGCTCCAGCATAAGTTCTTCCCCCAGTCTGCAGTCCTTCAAGAACTGCTCCTGCATGGGCTCCTCGCCACAGGCCACAGTTCCTGTGAGGAGCCTGCTCCTGTGTGGGCTCTCCAGGACTGCAGCTTCCTTCAGGGCTTGCTCCTCCTTCCACTTGCTTGGGTGTGGTCCTCTCCACAGGCTGCAGGGAAATACCTGTTCCAGCACCTCCTCCCCCTCCTTCTTTGACCTTGGTGTCTGCAGGATTGTTTCTTACGCTTCCCCCTCACACACACACACACTGCTGAGCAGCAATTTGTCCTTTCTTAAATATGTTTTCACAGAGGTACCACTAGCTTTGGTGATTGGCTCAGCTTTGACTAGCAGTGGGTCCACTGGGTAGCTGTCTGGAACCAGCTGTGTCTGGCATGGGGCAGCCCCTGGCCTCTTCTCACAAAGGCCACCCCTGCGGCACCCCCCACTACCAAAACCTTGCCACATAAACCCAATACAACCCCTCCCCATGTCAAAACCTAATCATGCTGTACACCAAAATTGAATACTTTCTTTAAATGAGATGTAGATCCACAAGTGATATTTGTTGCTTATGTACTGAAACTATTGGTTATCTAATATGGCCAAACTATTTTCTTGAAAACATTTTATGAGCATACTGTAAAAATCAGTTACCTGAAAGAAACATGTACAGCATGCTAACTAGTATGGTGTCTCTAAATACTCTGCACAATTAATATTGCTCTAATTAGAAGATATTCACCATTTAGATTTTGTCTGGATCCTATTAGATTTTGTCTGGATCCTATTAATCCATGCCCATTTTTGGTCACAACAGTTTTTTATCATGGGAATAACTGATCATGGATTCATTCATTTTACTTGATTGGAATTTCAGGCAAAAACTCAGCAAGTCTTAACTGCATAATGAAGCGTGCAAGTGCATACAAACATTCATAGACTCATAGAATGGTTTGGGTTGGAAGGGACCTTAAAGATTATCTAGTTCCAACCCCCCCTGCCATGGGCAGGGATACCTTCCGCTAGATCAGGTTGCTCAAAGCCCCATCCAACCTGGCCATTTACCTTAAATATACAAACTGCAAAGTGTGACCATAAACACAAAACTTAAGCATTTTTCCTAGCAGTACTTACTTTTACTGCAGCAATAAGACGAATGTAGTCACCAAACAGTTCTGAGAACACATAAAAATCAGCAAAAGCTTGTTCTTGATGCAACTGATCTATCTTCTCCTCAACCTCTGCAAGCTGAGACAAAGCTCTAGATAGAGCAGTGTGGTCCTCAGAATTACTTAACATGGCAGCACTTTTAGCAAAGGCAGCTGTGTTGGCTGAAAGCTCTGAAACACAGGAGTGACATCCATACAATGAAGTTAATTTGTTATGTTACTCTTCAAGATAGAACAACCAAGCAGACCTCTGCCCTACAGCAACCCTAAATTTACCAACTGAAAAATATAAACTATATTTCCCAAAGCTCACAATAAAATACACAAGGAGATCACAACGAAACCACATTAAGGAGAACATAGTGCACCCAAAACTCTCCAACATCAGTAAATTATTTGCTGAGCCTGTTATGTGATACCTATTGTGTTTTGCAAAATACATGGAAGAAACTGTCACTTCAGTATTATCCAACTGCTTAGTTCAGAAAAAGTCCAAGCCCATAAAACAAAAGTCAAGCCACATATACAGCAAATTCAAGACAATCTTAACTGGTCTGTAGTGAAGTTGTTCCATGCATTTGTGGGGGAGGAAGAAGAGGAAGAGAATTATTCAATGAGAACATCAACACCAGAGTGGAATTTGCTTCCATTATACTGTTCTATTGACTAAAGTATCCTTAACAAGACTGTATACTGTAATATATTGTCATGTTTTAACATGCCTTAAAAAAAAAAAAAGCATATGACTTTGTGGCTGGCATCCATGAAACTGAAGTATTGAGCTAATTCATTAACAAACACTTAGGCAACTGTCTTATCAAACCTCATGTTAAGTCATCGTGTTAACTCCTATGAAGGACCTTTGAACAAAATTTCATTGTAATCCAGCTTAGTTAAGGATTGAAAGCACAGGTTTGTTTATAACTGTGCTGCATTTGCAGAATCATCAGAACACCAGAAATATTTGTAGAAGAAAAGTCTTCAGATATTTAAAACTATCACAATTTAAATACCACTCTTTAAAAAAAGCATTTCTTGAAATCTAAGAGCAGGTGTCAAATCAGCGGTAATCAAATACATTCCCATTTTGATTACTTCTTAAAATACTCTTTAACCTTGAGGACATCTGATCTCAGAGACATCTGCCTCTACAGAGAATAATTCCTAGAAGGAGTATGAGAAAGCAATTTAAGACACATTCATGTACTTTTAAAAGGGCACAGTTGAAAGGTGACCCCATACTTAAACATAATGCATCTGTGTCAGAAGGTCCATTTATGGTCTTTCATGTACTACAAATCAAACTTTGATTTATTTAATTTATATTAAAAAAAAAATTATCTGATGGAAAGTAGTATTGACAAAACAGCTACATAGGTGATTAAAATATTAAGCTTATGGACATTTCTTCTCTCAAAACCTAAAATTGCTAGTGAAAGAAAGAGAAAAGGAGGAAAAGTTATCTACACATTTGCCTAGTATTCCTCCGATACAGGGAAAACCTTTCAAACCGCAAAAATAACCTGATTTGTCTCCTATCAGAAAGCAGTATTGGTGTGACGGAAAAGGACTTAACTGCAAGGTTCAAGCAAATGATTTATTTGAACTTCACTCACAGACGTAACACGCCACTATTGCAGGTTTTACAGATACAATGGAGGAATGCACTACTGCAATTTTTTAAGGCAAGAGTAGTACATTATTACAACCACAAGCAATTCACAGACAACCATAAGCACACATGCGTTTACAAACTTAAAGCATAAACAATATTCACTTACCCCTCCAGGTAAGGGCTTTCAATCCCAGGGAAGTTACCTCGACCGGCGTCCCGATCAAGGGGGGGAAGGGTTTCCTTCACAAGCCAACTGTATAGTTGGAGAAGTGACTCCCCCGTTTCCAACCTGAATCTTAAGAGTTTTTATCCCCTGACTTGTGGAAAGGTGTGTATGACTATGTCTGAGTGGATTATGATATATGCCTGAGTGGATTATGTATATCTGAGTGGAGTTTCCCCTTATCTTTCCTTTGTTGGTCTGTGATTGTTTGAATACACAAGGTTGTCATTTGAAACTGGGGCTGAAACCGTCCAGGTTTTGGGGTTTTTTTACCTTGCTTCCTCAGGCAACTGAATAGTGGTTGGATTGGGACTCAGGGCATACTATTTGTTAAGGGATTTCAAGGCTCAGTTCAGGTTTTGGTTCTTTGAATGGCACAGCTACCTCCCTGTTTAGTTTAGGGTTTATCAGACAACCCAGGGCTAAGCTGTCTACACAGCTCCCCGTGAGTCATCTCTGCAGAGAGACAGGGCCTCAAGGCAATCCAAGGCTGGGTTGCTTTTGTAACCCCCCATGAGTCGCCTGTGTGCACTAGACATGGTGAAACTCGTTTGTGAACTATGAGCAGGACAATCCACACAGTCCACCCTGTGACCTGAGTCACAATTCAACCACATGTATGTCATCATTGACCGGTGTGTTGGTATAAGTTTCATCTGTGTGTTTTAGTAGATTTACGTATTCCTCAATTTCTGGGTGAGCCCTTACCTGAGAGAGAGATTTTACAATCATTCTTTTTACACAACTAACGGCAATGCATGCTACAATAATAGAAATTATATTAACCATCAGTGTTTGTAACAAGTTAACAATCCATCCAGAAAATACCCATCCTATCCTACCAAAAATATTTCCCAACCAGGTGTCCTTCATTTGGTCCTGCAGTTCATGAGTAACTTCGACTATCTTCTTCATCTTCTGGAGGTTTTCCTGAAGAGGTAGTGACACATTAGGAATTGTGACGCAACATTCTTCTTGTTCATGGTTTGCTTTCAAAGTATCCGCACACCCCTTGTTCTTTGAGTAATATCATATCCAGTGCAGGTCGATTTTGAAGTGCGACTTTCGAGGCAGTTTGTACTTGTGTATCTAGCAATTCAAAATTGTCTTTAGTGAGGTCTGCCAAAGCTTCCACTTGTGCAGTTAAATTGGACAGCACAATTCTAGTTTTAAGGTGACCTATTCCTAGCCCAAAGAATCCTTCGGCCCATACCGCTAATTTCTGGAATACAGTCCAATCAGTGTTGTCTGTACTCCTTTTGATACGGGGATGCCACAGTCCTTGAGAGAGAAATTTCTCAGAGTAATAAGAAGGACATAATGATGGTACTCCCAAAGTACACTAGAGACCAGGATGTATAGGTCTTAACATATCTGCAATAGTCCCATCTGAGCATATCCAAGTTAACTGACATGGAGCATATATAGGTGAGTCATCACAATTACCCATGGTTCGAGGAATGCGACAGGAGGATTTCTCAGAATATTTTAAGTCTTTATAGCTTATGCTAGTATTACATCCCATTGCTGGGGGATATGGCCTGGTGTAATTTTGACACAAGCAGGCAGCACTGATTAAATGCCATAGTGAAGGAATTAACCACAACCAACTATTTTCTAGATCCCCACCAGTGGTACAATTTATAATATTTGTACAATTCCACAGGGGTGTTTTTTTTACATTGGGTTGTGTTGAGAACCTTTGTCGAGACCGCCAGGGATAGCACTCCTTCCTGTCATCTTTTCTCTCCTCATGGGCTTGAGACCATAAACAATTAGCAGGTGGTCCTTCCATCATATTGAACCACATACATGAATTACCAGGTGTTGATGGAAACTCAAAGCACCACTGGGTGTTTACCGGTTCCACATACCTCAGGACTAAGTGTTTTCCCCAATATGGCTTATCCCCATACCGTGTATCTGCCCCAGGGTGTTTGGAACACGGCTGTTTGGAGAATTGGGGCTGTTTGCCCCTACATCCTAAAGTCTTATTGTCCCGACAAAGTGGGGCATAGGAACAATTTAGGCTCCAAATGGAAGTTCGATTTAACATATTGTTAAATGGCCACTTCCATTCAAATTCACCCCAAATGGTAGACTTATTTTGATTCCAGAGCCAATCTAAATTCTTACCTATATCCATGGGGAGAGCTGTTATGGGGATCCTCTGAGTGGGGGTATGTGGTAAAGGCAAACAGGTAGTCACATGAGAAAAGTTAAGCATGCGAGCAAAACCTTGTATCATCTTATAGATCACATTGTCTTGTTCGGTATGATTCACAATTGGGGAACCATCGATGTGTTGCTCAAAAGCCCAAGGCTGTCTATTCCATATCCTAGATTGTTTACTTATGCCTATAGTTATTACTAACAACAATTATTACAAAAAAACCTTACAATTACAGCCATAGTATAGCGCTATTAAAACTTAGATTAACAAACAGTTATCCCTACCAAAACAAACATACAAAAATCAAAAGATCAAAACTCCTGATCCATGCTCCAGGTCTGTGTAGCTTGTCAATTCCTCTAAGGTACAGTTCACATCAGTTCGGATTGACGTCTGTGAGGTCTCCACCCCGTGTCTTCCCAGTTGTCGCTTATCCTTCATCAACTGGAACAGTCCTATAATTTAAAGAGAAGAGAGCTGCTCGAACATATACACACTCGACGATAAATTGGTTAGAAATCTGGTATAATCCACCTGCTACTTATCCGATGTATGCGATTGGAGCTATCTTTTGCTTCCCATGCATACAGCCCCCTCGGGTTGGTCAGTATGCAATTGTGTGGGAAATTTGCCAATTTCATGTGGTTTCTTGGAGATTAAATCTGCAGTAGGACAGAACACCTTAACTTTTGCGTTTCCATTTTCACCCCATCTGTTAGTATATACTGCCTCAGACAATCTCAAGTCCCAGTTTGATGCATGGACCCTTGCAAATCTTTTGATTAGTCCATTAATTTGTTCCACTATTCCATTTGCCTGAGGGTAATAAGGAGTATGGAAGATCCAGTCAATACCTTCCCAAGTGAATGCAAACTGAGGTTTATCCTCCTCTTGAAGAGGAATCATAAAAAACATATCCTTAAAGTCCAATGTGGACATCCATGTGTGATGTTTTGCTTGGATTTGGGTGACTAGGTCAGCAATGTTAGGAACAGCAGCTGTGAATGGCATTGTATTACTATTAAGCCTCCTGTAGTCAACCGTCAGTCGCCATCTGCCGTCGGGTTTACATACTGTCCATACTGGAGAAATATAGGGCGAGTGTACTCTAGTTATAATGCCACAGTTCTCCAAGTCTTTGATCACCTCTCTGAGCCCTGCTTTAGCAGCAGCCGGTAATGGATATTGATTAACATTCGTTACTCTGGAAGGGGGTAACTTAATGGCTGCTTCAAGCACCCGAACTTCACACGGTGGGGCTCCAAAGCTCCACACTGTCCCATCAGGCAGTTTCCAGACTTTGTTTGCTAGGACATCAAATCCTAGTATATTATTTCGATACAGACCAATGACCACCTTTATCTTAGTCATTCGATTTTCCCCTGGAAGCCAAACACATATTTTACTAATTGGTCTGGTTTCAGGGACTCCAGTTACTCCTATTATATTTATTTTTTTCCAGGTAGGGGTCAATCCTAAACCTTTAGCTGTTTTTTCAGTGTTAACACTTATTTGGGCTCCAGTACCAATTAGAAAATTTACGGGTATTCGTCTGGGGCCAGTGGCTAAAATAATATATGGATCAATATGCTGGTTAGGCCATTCTAAGCTGGATAGTATGCGAGTGGGTCGGCCTGAAATTCCTCCCACGCTTCCTAGTTTTTTAGATGAATCAAATCCTTCCTTAAGCTTGAGTAAGGGTTGGCAGGAGCAGAGGGTTTACTCTCCTGCATTTTGGCAATATCAGTACATCCCATAGCCTTACTAATAGGCTGCTCCACCAGGTTTATCACTGTACGAATATTTTCTATGGACTGCCCATGTAACACTGAGCGGGGTATTCCTAATGCTAATGCCTTTTTCCATAGTTCATTGCGCTGAGAGTCAAAATGAGACTACATTTGTCGAGGGGGACGGGAGTTATTCTCCTCAAAAATCGTGCCTGTTGGACTCAGCACTGTGAATCTGAACCTTCCTCTAACCAGCCCATCTCTCTACCATAAATCACTATTTCTTGTAATAATTCCCCCCATGTTAAAACAGTCCGTTGCTGCTGGTTGGGGTTGCAAGTATTATGATCAATTGCCTGTATAATTTTTTCTTTTAGGTTTTGCACATAAATTTTCAAGACATCAGGGAGACCTCTAATTAATGGTTTAAGGTGGACTGGATCAACCGGAGCAGCAAGGGGAATACCCTGCTCCCCACACTCGTACATAGCTTGTATACAGGCAGCCTTTTCCACTGATTCAGCCAGCCTAGATAATCCAGCCATTTTGATAGTCAGAGGTTCACCTTGTTCTCTAGAATCTAGTCCCCCTGCCCAATAGGCAACTCTGAGCATCAAGGGTTGGTTCCCCACGGGACCCTGATCAAGGAACACACCAGGGTCCCTGATCAAGGAACACACCAGGACCCCAATATCCCCTAGCATCCTCCTTTCTCAACAAGACTCCATCCCCTCCATTCAATGACACGCCATAAATATTAAGTTTCACTTTCCCCCAGCTTGCATGAAAATTTCTCTTGCATTTGTGCAAGCTCAGGTCCTGACCACGGGGTGGTTAGGGTTGTAGTTAAATTTCGATCGTTCCTGGCCCTGACTGTACCTCCGTTTTAATGAGGGGTCAAATTTCAATATTACTTGCCCCATCGGATTCATCATCTGGGTTACCCCAGATATCCCCGTCCCAAGTGTCAGGATCGGCACACATAACTAGATTCCTGACTTGGGCAGGAGAGGGAGTTGGGGCACTTGATAACAACAATTTTAATTTTTGTAGTAACTTTCTGTTCTTCTCCCTTTCAGAATTTAATTCATCTTTCAAAAACACCTTTTCAACCTCCAATTGTCCATTATGAACATTCAAGGCCACACTTATCTTTTGTTCTGCCTCTAAAGCAGTTTTGGTTACTTCAACTTCAGTTTCTAATGCCCTGAATTTCGTAGCTTCAGTGAGATCGGCTGCACCAGTTATTTTTGCCGTCTCAGATTTCAGTGCCTCCTCCTGTGCACAAGTTAGACATGCTCCAAAAATAGTGCACAGGATACCTTTACCTTTCCCATTTTTCTTTTTCTTTTGTTCCTTCCTACACTGCTCTACCCATGCCACCACTTTCTCTTTACTTCTCCACAACTTCTTCGCCTTCTCCTTGTCTGCAGGAGAAGGTTTACAATCATGTTTCTGCAATAGTTCCTCCATTGTATCCTGCCAACTACGCCAAATTAATGTGACGGAAAAGGACTTAACTGCAAGGTTCAAGCAAACGACTTGAACTTCACTCACAGACTTAACTGCAAGGTTCAAGCAAATGATTTATTTGAACTTCACTCACAGACGTAACACGCCACTATTGCAGGTTTTACAGATACAATGGAGGAATGCACTACTGCAATTTTTTAAGGCAAGAGTAGTACATTATTACAACCACAAGCAATTCACAGACAACCATAAGCACACACGCGTTTACAAACTTAAAGCATAAACAATATTCACTTACCCCTCCAGGTAAGGGCTTTCAATCCCAGGGAAGTTACCTCGACCGGCGTCCCGATCAAGGGGAGGAAGGGTTTCCTTCACAAGCCAACTGTATAGTTGGAGAAGTGACTCCCCCGTTTCCAACCTGAATCTTAAGAGTTTTTATCCCCTGACTTGTGGAAAGGTGTGTATGACTATGTCTGAGTGGATTATGATATATGCCTGAGTGGATTATGTATATCTGAGTGGAGTTTCCCCTTATCTTTCCTTTGTTGGTCTGTGATTGTTTGAATACACAAGGTTGTCATTTGAAACTGGGGCTGAAACCGTCCAGGTTTTGGGTTTTTTTTACCTTGCTTCCTCAGGCAACTGAATAGTGGTTGGACTGGGACTCAGGGCATACTATTTGTTAAGGGATTTCAAGGCTCAGTTCAGGTTTTGGTTCTTTGAATGGCACAGCTACCTCCCTGTTTAGTTTAGGGTTTATCAGACAACCCAGGGCTAAGCTGTCTACACAGCTCCCCGTGAGTCATCTCTGCAGAGAGACAGGGCCTCAAGGCAATCCAAGGCTGGGTTGCTTTTGTAACCCCCCATGAGTCGCCTGTGTGCACTAGACATGGTGAAACTCGTTTGTGAACTATGAGCAGGACAATCCACACAATTGGGGAAACTAGACCAGGGAGTCGGACTAGCAGAGGCCATAGTAAACAATAAATTAAAAACTGATTTTCTCATAGATACCTGTCCTAGTTTTGGCTGGGATAGAGTTAATTGTCTTCCTAGTAGCTGGTATAGTGCTATGTTTTGAGTTCAGTATGAGAAGAATGTTGATAACACTGATGTTTTCAGTTGTTGCTAAGTACTGTTTAGTCTAAAGTCAAGGATTTTTCAGCTTCTCATGCCCAGCCAGCAAGAAGGCTGGAGGGGCACAAGAAGTTGGGAGGCGACACTGCCAGGGCAGCTGACCCAAACTGGCCAACAGGGTATTCCATACCATGTGACGTCATGCCCAGTATATAAACTGGGGGAGTGGGGCTGGGAGGGATCGCTGCTTGGGGACTAACTGGGCGTCAGTTGGCGGGTAGTGAGCAATTGCATCATGCATCACTTGTATATTCCAATCCTTTTATTATTATTATTATCATTATTATTATATTCTTCCTTCCTGTCCTATGAAACCATTCTTATCTCAACCCGTGAGTTTTACTTCTTTTTTTCCCGATTCTCTCCCCCATCCTACTGGGTGGGGGGGAGTGAGTGAGCAGCTGTGTGGTGCTTAGTTGCTGGCTGGGGTTAAACCATGACAATACTGGAGCACAATTATCCATGATTAAAGTAGAATCATGTCCTGGAGCCATCCTTCTGAAACATCAGAAAATATTAGTAAACAGGGTAAATGGAGTAGTTGTTCCTTATTGAATTGTTAAGGTAAAACTGAAACCTCCCTTTTGTGCCCCCTCCCCCAAAATACTAAATGCTCCTAGGAAACCTAAATATATTGTGCATGGATATTCTATGAGGCAAAAGCTGGATACAGGGCAACACTAAACATGCTTTTGAAACAACTGATGAAGAAACAATATCAGGAGGTTACCTTTTTCAGGACCAAATGGATAGAGGGTAGGAAATAAGTCCCCTGTCCACTTGGTAAATTGATTATGTTGGACCTCTTCCTCGAACATCCGAGGGGTGGCGTTATATCCTTCCTGGAGCTGAAATAATATCAGGCTTAGGGAAAGCTTTCCTTGTAGGAAAGCTGATGGTCTTAACACTGTGGCAGGACTTAATGGATGGTTTGCTGACACTCCCATGCCTTCTGCTGTGCAGTCTGACAACAGCTCTCATTTCAAAAATAAAATTGTACAAGAATGGCGTGAACGTAATGGAGTTGCCTGGGTGTTCCACCTGCCCTACTGTTGCGTTAAAGGGTAAAGAAATTTGGCAGAAAATAAACCCCCTTGCATTCCAGCTTATCCTCAGATGTCAGAGGGGCTGGGGGCGGCTAGGTTTAAATTCTGAGTGATGTCCAATTCAACGCTATAAGTCTGGTCGCATTCAATATGCTGAACTATCACAATGACGGATGCACTTAATAGTGTACTGCACTCTTGGCTTAGCCACATTCAATACACGAGAATTACTAGACTTAGGGAGTTTGGATGCGTTAATGAACTATCACGGCTAGATTAATGAATAGTACAGTTTATTAAAGCAACAGGAGTACAGGTTCTTTTGGATTGCCGGTGATAAATACAGTGTCTGCAAAGCACGTGCAAATAATAATACAGTCGACTACAAGCACACTAAGTTATGGAAAAACTCTATAGAGATTTCTAAGTTTCCCGGGGAAGCACTCGGCATAACCGAGGGTTCAAATCTTACCCAATAGGTGTCCCTATGGCGGGGGAGAGAGGTTCAGCCCGTCGACTGATCCCAGAAGTCAGCAATGTCCTCCTGACTTGTCTATGATGGTATCTTCCCTACCATTCCTCCTCTCTTAAGCCCTTTTATATTTTCTTATTTTTAGGTGGAGCTTGAGCGACTCTAGTCATACATACCTTTACTTTGATTGGTGTAAGACCTCCTTGCTTTATTTTTAAAGGTATATGCTAGAGAAAATCCAGAATGCATGCTCAGTGAGGGGTGGTTGCACCTTAGAGGTGGGTAGCTTTTGGGATGGAGGTGTGTTTTGGTATTATAATGAGATTATAATGAGCAAAGTTCACCCAGAGAACATGATTTAGCAGGTCACTACTCCAGAACTGGGCACTGATGATATACATCAGAAGTAAGGCAATAGCATTGATAGAACCCCCTTGTTTCACCTCCTTGCTTCAGTGGATTCAATGCAGGGACCTTCCATTCTTGTTCCAGTAGTTCCAGTTCCCCACCCCTGCAGTGATATCACAGAGCCTGGCTGCGGTGCCTCCACTCCACTCCACTCCACTCCACTCCACCCTCCGTGTTGTTTCTCAGAGTCAGCATACCAAGCTCCCCTGGTGTTCCTAATATCTAAGGTTGCAGGTTATGTTGCTTAGGGAATTATTATGGAACATATTTCTTGCATATCCACCGCATTCCACCCTGGAGGTTTACCTTCCCTTAAGGGGGGGACATATCAATAAGTCACCTCCAGCAATCATTCCACACCTACAGACCCCAAAGTAATGGCATGGTCGAGAGATGGAATGGTCTACTAAAATGAACTCTGGAGCAAAATTTATGTACAGGAAAATGGGGTAAAGTCCGACCCGAAGCTGTCCGATGCTTAAATAACGGACAGACACCCACCAGATGCCCGGTAGAACGAGCTCATTTTTCTGCTCTCCAACCAACAAAACCTATAAACCCCCCACTGTCAGCCTGTTGCTTTTCTCAGGGTGACACTATTCTTTTTAACTACATTTCAATGGTTAAAATATCTGTCACTTTACTCACTCCCTGAGAAAAGGGCATATGGAAAACCATTTCTGAATGGGGACTCCCTCTAACTATCACTGAGGCTTGGATAATTTCCAAGGCCAGATAATTTCTGTCCTGGTTTCAGCTGGGATAGAGTTGATTGTCTTCCTAGTAGCTGGTACAGTGCTATGTTTTGAGTTCAGTATGCGAAGAATGTTGATAACACTGATGTTTTCAGTTGTTGCTAAGTAGTGTTTAGTCTAAAGTCAAGGATTTTTCAGCTTCTCATGCCCAGCCAGCGAGAAAGCTGGAGGAGCACAAGAAGTTGGCACAGGACACAGCCAGGGCACCTGACCCAAAGTGGCCAACGGGGTATTCCATACCATGTGATGTCCCATCTAGTATAGGAACTGGGAAGTGTGGGGGGGAATTGCTGCTCGGGGACTAGCTGGGTGTCGGTCGGCGGGTGGTGAGCAATTGCCCTGCACATCATTTGTACATTCCAATCATTTCATTATTGTTGTTGTCATTTTATTAGTGTTATCATTATCATTATTAGTTTCTTCTTTTCTGTTCTATTAAACCGTTCTTATCTCAACCCACGAGTTTTACTTCTTTTCCCGATTTTCTCCCCCATCCCACTGGGTGGGGGAGGAGTGAGTGAGCGGCTGCGTGGTGCTTAGTTGCTGGCTGGGGTTAAACCACAAAAAGCTGGGATTGCTTGCCAGGGAAGGTGGCATTGAGAAGGCAATTGGAAAAGGGACACAAGCCCTCAGCCTCTGGAGGCGACTCCTGTCAAGCATGAAGGAAAGGTACACCTTCAAGGAAGATGTTATATGTCAGTCAAGCAAGTGGACCACCATGGAGAGAGGTATCCAATATCCGAGGGAATTAGCTGTGCTAGAGATGATTTATTATGACCCGGACAAGGCACAATTACCCAAATATCCAATTGCTACCATGACGGTGCACCGGTGGCAATATTACACCAACCACGACTCCCTGATTCCCATCCACATGTTGATTCATCAACTGGAGAGCCAAGGAGTGACCACCAAAAGTCGCTCACCCTTTAATAGTCCCATATGGCCAGTGCAAAAGTCTAATAGAGAGTGGAGACTAACAGTAGACTATCGTGGCCTGAATGAAGTTACGCCACCGCTGAGTACTGCCGTTCCAGATATGCTAGAAATTCAATACAAACTAGAGTCAAAGGCAGCCAAGTGGTTGTGGCAGTACATTCCCCCCCCCGTAGGGTGTAGGGTTATTCCATGCAGGGTCCGGATGATAGAACACCAATATGATGATTAAAGTCGCCAGTTTATTGAGCCTAGCTGATCATTCTTATACAGTTCTCTAAGTTGCTTAGAAGCTTTGATTGGCTGCTGCATGCAAGCATTTGGTGTCCACGCGCACAAGCATAAACTGTGATTGGTTACATCAATACTGTCCACGCGTATAAACATAAGATACAGTTAGTTATACTCACTCTGTACACGCGCATACACACAGGATATAATTGGCTATGTTAGCTAGAGCATGCGAAACTTGTCTCAGTCCAAATGGTTGAGATAAGCCCCTGAACTGAGGTTGTTTGTGCCAAGTTCCCTTTATCGTGGAATGTGCACCTGTGTTTTTCTAATTGGGATCTTTCTTTTTCTATCTTCTTGTTTATTCTGTTCAAGGCCTTCTAAAGGCGTCTGGAATGGTCTTGTGACCATGAGCTACTTTCAGGCCCAGTAACTAAGTTCCCTATAATTGACCCCTACACCCCCCCCCTCCCCCAGTCCTCCCAGCAGGAAACGAAACTTCTCCAGGAAGGGAGAAGGGGAAGGAAACCCTGGAGGCTGCAGGTTGAAATTTGAACTGGCCAATTGAGATGCGCCAGGTACACCGAGGTGACCCTCCTAGCCAATAGAATGAAATGACCACAGGTCAGATTCGACAGGGGTATAAACAGGGTCCTGCCGGGGGACACGTTGGCAGTCCTCCTCGGAGCAGTGGGTCTGCAGTTGGGGACTCCCCCTCGGGCCAGGGCACCGCCCGAGGTAACTCCTCAAGGGAGAGAGCCCTCAGCTTTTAGGTGAGTGATATGTGCATTTTGAGCCATCACTTTAAATTGTGGGGATTCTTAAGTTGGCCGTGTAGTATTAATTCTTTTTACATCATTGAGCCTGTGGTTTTATAAAATGTTACCGGACTTCTAACTAACTTTTGCTGAAGAATAAATCTGAGTTTTAACACCTGTTGGATTTGGTTAGTCATGCATCCGTAACAGTGGTATGCCACAATTGACATTGCTAATGCGTTTTTCTCAATCCCTCTGGCAGCAGCACAGAGTGTGCTGTGTGGGCAGCACAATTTGCCTTTACTTGGAGGAGTGTCCAGTACACTTGGAATCAATTGCCCCAGGGGTGGAAACACAGCCCCACCATTTGCCATGGACTAATCCAGACTGCACTGGAAAAAGGTGAAGCTCCAGAACACCTGCAATACATTGATGACATCATCGTATGGGGCAACACAGCAGAAGAAGTCTTTGAGAAAGGGAAGAAAATAATCCAAATCCTTTTGAAGGCTGGCTTTGCCATAAAAGAAAGTAAGGTCAAGGGACCTGCACAGGAGATCCAGTTTTTAGGAATAAAATGGCAAGATGGACGTCGTCAGATCCCAATGGACGTGATCAACAAAATAACAGCTATGTCTCAACCGACTAATAAAAAGGAAACACAGGCCTTCTTAGGTGTCGTGGGTTTTTGGAGCATGCGTATGCCAAATTACAGTCTGATTGTAAGCCCCCTCTACCAAGTTACCCGGAAGAAGAATGATTTTAAATGGGGCCCTGAGCAGCAGCAAGCCTTTGAACAAATTAAACGGGAGATTGTTCATGCAGTAGCCCTTGGACCAGTCCGGGCAGGACAAGATGTTAAAAATGTGCTCTCTACTGCAGCTGGGGAGAATGGCCCTACCTGGAGCCTCTGGCAGAAAGCACCTGGGGAGACCCGAGGCCGACCCCTGGGGTTTTGGAGTCGGGGATATTGAGGATCCGAGGCTCGCTATACCCCAACTGAAAAAGAGATATTGGCAGCATATGAAGGAGTTCGAGCTGCCTCAGAAGTGGTTGGTACTGAGACACAGCTCCTCTTAGCACCCCGACTGCCAGTGCTGGGCTGGATGTTCAAAGGGAGGGTCTCCTCTACACATCACGCGACTGATGCCACATAGAGTAAGTGGGTCACACTGATCACACTATGGGCTTGCATAGGAAACCCCAGTCACCCAGGGATTTTAGAAGTGATCACGGACTGGCCAGAAGGCAAAAATTTTGGAATGTCGCCAGAGGAGGAGGTGACACGTGCTGAAGAGGCCCCGCTGTATAATGAACTGCCAGAAAATGAGAGGTAATATGCCCCTTTCACTGATGGGTCCTGTCGCATTGTGGGAAAGCATCGGAGGTGAAAGGCTGCTGTATGGAGTCCTACACGACTAGTCGCAGAAACTGCTGAAGGAGAAGGTGAATCGAGTCAGTTTGCAGAGGTGAAAGCCATCCAGCTAGCTTTAGATATTGCTGAAAGAGAAAAGTGGCCAGTGCTCTATCTCTATACTGACTCATGGATGGTGGCAAATGCCCTGTGGGGGTGGTTACAGCAATGGAAGCAGAGCAGCTGGCAGCACAGAGGTTAACCCATCTGCATTGCTGAATTATGTGGACACATATTTAGCCAACGGTCACAAGAGCATTCCAGATGCCTTTAGAAGGCCTTGAACAGAATAAACCAGAAGACAAAAAAAGAAAGATGCCAAATAGAAGAACACAGGTGCGCATTCCACGATAAAGGGAAGTTGGCACAAAGAGCCTCAATTCGGCAGTTTATTTTGACCAATTAGACTGAGACAAGTTTCGCATGTTTTAGTTAGTATAAACAATTATGTCTTATGTTTATGCTCATGTACGGTGTTGATATAACCAATCATTAAGTGTAACTAGGCGCGTGAACAGTGCGTGAATAATGTGTGTAACCAATAGTAAAATAGCTAAACGCATGTACGGATGTAACCAATGTATAAAAATGATGACTGATGCTCTGGTAAAGGGTCTTCAACTATGATCATATTGATCTGTCGTTGAGTCCATGATTATGCTCCTGCAATTGGCGCCTGAACAGGGACCCCCAAATTCTGCGCTACGTTTGGAGAACGAACGGCAGGATAAGAGGAGGACGGGAGGATCCCGACCGAATGACTGGCTGCCCCGGCTGGTGTGCCCATAGAGGCAGATAAGACAGCGCTGTCGTTTTTTCGCCCGTCAAGGTGAGGACTCGCCTGTAAAGGAGGTGAGCGGTTGGGGGAGGAGATGTGGTCTATGCTTTCCAAAGAAGAAGAAGCAGTAGTTAAGCTCCTCCAACATATGCTCTCAGAGAGAGGTAAAAATATGATAAAGCTTGTTTAAAGCGGCTTTTACAATGGAGCAAGGACAGAAACCTTTTAATTAGTGTGGGTACAGCTTTCGAGCTTAGTACCTGGGAAGCTATCAGAACCTCCCTATGGGATGAAATTAGTGACGGGTCTAAAGAAGCTAAAGGTCTTGAAACTTTATGGAAATTAATTAAGACAACTCTGCAAGAAATGAAAGCAGATTGTAAAGCATCTGCGTCTGCTTTTGCTGCTCTCTCTCCAACTGCAAGCAAAGGGGAAAAGCGGGGAGAAAAACATAATGCAGCGAGAGAGACTTTTGGCTTCCCTGGAGCTTGTCTGCCTGCTCCTGTGCCCTTGACTTCTGCTCCACTCCCTGGGACTGCCAATATTAATCAGCCATCTGACAGTTCCCAAGCCTCCCTAACTGTACGCTTAAAGGAAACCCTACAGAATCAGGGAGTGAGTAAAAATCCACCTACGAGAAAACAGCCCCCAGATACCGCCGTTCAACATGAACAAATTATACCTAGCATATACCCTCCGTTGCCTCCATCTATGCCTGGGTCGCCTCAAGAGCATGAAGAGGGGCTGGAGCTCACTTTGCAGCAGTTGCAGTCAGTAATAGAAAAGCTGGCACAATTGGAGGCTGCTGTGAAGCGAGAAAAACCGCCAGTCGTATCCTTTGATGCACCCTGTCCTGGTTTCAGCTGGGATAGAGTTAACTGTCTTCCTAGTAGCTGGTACAGTGCTATGTTTTGAGTTCAGTATGTGAAGAATGTTGATAACACTGATGTTTTCAGTTGTTGCTCAGTAGTGTTTAGACTAGAGTCAAGGATTTTTCAGCTTCTCATGCCCAGCCAGGGCACCTGACCCAAACTGGCCAACAGTGTATTCCATACCATGTGACGTCCCATCTAGTTTAGGAACTGGGAGGTGGGGGGCAGGGAATCGCTGCTCAGGGACTGGCTGGGTGTCGGTTGGCGGGTGGTGAGCAATTGCCCTGTGCATCATTTGTACATTTCAATCCTTTTATTATTACTGTTGTCATTTTATTAGTGTTATCATTATCATTATTAGTTTCTTCCTTTCTGTTCTATTAAACCTTTCTTATCTCAACCCAGGAGTTTTACTTCTTTTCCCAATTTTCTCCCCCATCCCACTGGATGGGGGGGAGTGAGTGAGCGGCTGCGTGGTGCTTAGTTGCTGGCTGGGGTTAAACCACGACACACCCCCTCCTCCTCTTCCCCCCCTCTCTTCCTTCTCCTCCTTCTTCAAACCCTTTTTTACCTCTGCCCCCTCCTTGTCCTGCACCTATACCTCTGCCTTCTCCACCTCCCAGGGAACCGATCCCCACCTTTCCAGAAACAACGGACCCCCAGAATAGATGGCGGGGAATTATTCGCGATGCCTTCATTGAGGGAGAAATCATAACAGCTCCCACAGCGTTTCCGGTTATTGCTGGGGCTGGGGGTGGACCTAATCAATGGGTTCCATTTGATTGGAAAATTATAAAAGAAGCAAAGGTTGCAATTGCTCAGTATGGTTTAAAATCTCCTTTTACGCAGGCAGTTTTGTCCCATATATTTTCTGGGTCAACCTTAACTCCACATGACTCGCAGATGCTTGCTAAAACCTTGTTGTCGCCATCACAACAGTTATATTTTTTCCATAGGTGGCAGGAACTCTGTGATGATGCAGAGGCAGAAAATAGGGGATGTCAACAAAATGGTCCCTTATCTCAATGTACTGCTCAAATGCTGATGGGCTCTGGACCATTTTCAAACGCCGCTTGGCAAGCTCAATTTGATACTCAAGTTTTAATGCAATCACAGGAATTGGCATTTAAAGCTCTCCAAAGCATACCCGAGCAAGGAAAAGTTTCTCCTTCCTATGTTAATATTCGACAGGGAGAATCTGAACCGTTTGCTCAGTTTATAGACAGACTGCATACCGCATTGGAATCTCACACAGATCTTGATAGTAACATGAAGGTTAAGTTGCTTGATCAGTTGGCATTTGAAAATGCAAATGCGAAAACAAAGCGAGTATTGTGCACGTTACCTCGAGGCGTTACTGCTAGTGAGATGTTAGAAGCTTGCGACCGTATGGGTGAACAAGGGAAAGTTGCTCTTTTTGCTTCTGCATTTGCCGCAGCAGTGCAACGTCTGCTACAAACAAAAAGCGGGGAAAGGCCAGGAGAAAAGAAATGTTTTAATTGTGGAAAGCCAGGGCATTTTAAGGCTCAGTGTAAAGTTTATGGTAAAGTCTCTGGTGAAACACCATGCGATCGATGTGGGAAAAGAGGCCACATGGCTAAAGAATGTAAATTGAAGTATCATGTCAGCGGCAGAGTTTTGGGAAACTCCCAACTGAGCGCGAGATCCCTGCGCACTACGACACAAATACAGGGTGTCTGGACAGTGTCCCCTCCGCCACAGCAGGAAGTGCCGGAGTGGACGTGGCAACAGCAGTAGAAGTAACTTTGTTGGACACAAAGGTGCATTGCATTCCATCAAACATGAAAGGACCTCTTGGTCATGGATTATGTGCGATATTGTTGGGGCGATCGTCAACATCTTGACAGGGGATTTTTGTCTTACCAGGAGTAATTGATGCTGATTACACTGGTGTGATCATGATCATGGTCCAAACAATAACGCCACCCATGAATATTGCGAAAGGTGCACACATAACGCAGTTAGTTCCGTTTGAATCCCGAGTACCAAAATCTGGCGAACTCTTGCGAGGAGATGCAGGTTTTGGATCCTCTGGTTCACCTGCAGTGCTATTGGCCTTAAATATTCAAAAGTCAAAACCAGAGGAGACAGTGAGAATTATGGGACCAAAAAACAAAACCATTGTTTTAAAAATGATCATTGATACGGGAGCAGATGTTACCGTAATTCCCAGAAGTAAATGGCCTAATGAATGGCAGCTAATACACACCACTGAAGGGATTTATGGAATTGGTGGGATGCAATCCACTAGTGTGAGCAAAGAGCATTTAAATTTCTGTTTTTCTGACGGCTCTGAGGTGAAAACATGACCATACGTTTTGAACGTTCCCATCACATTGATTGGGCGGGATATCTTGAGTCAACTGGGTGCGAGGCTGACAACTCAGGGTTTTTAATCACGGCCATTGAAGGACAGCCAATCCTAAAACTGAGATGGAAAACTGAAACACCGGTATGGGTTGATCAATGGCCGCTCAGTGCAGAAAAGCTGTCCAAGATTCAAGAGTTAGTACAAGAGCAGCTAGAGGCAGGACATATAGTTCCCTCTACTAGCCCATGGAATACCCCAATTTTTACCATCCCAAAGAAAAATGGGAAATGGCGTTTGTTGCACAATCTACGTGCAGTCAATGCAGTAATGCATGATATAGGAGCCTTACAACCTGGATTGCCCTCCCCGGTAATGATTCCAGTAGATTGGAACATTTTGATTATTGATCTGAAAGATTGTTTTTTTACTATACCGTTACATCCTGAAGATCAAGAGAAGTTTGCTTTTACAGTACCATCAATAAATAAGGCAGAGCCTGCACGATGGTATCAATGGACAGTTTTACCACAGGGAATGAAAAACTCTCCCACCATGTGTCAACATTTTGTTGCTTGGGCTTTGAAACCAATCAGAGAAAGATTTGCTCAATTTTTGATCTATCACTATAGGGATGATATATTGATTGCAGGGAAAAATATGAATTCTGATCAAGTCCTCAAGGTATTAATACCATGTTTGGAGAAAAAGGGACTTAAAGTAGCCCCCGAGAAAATACAAAGAAGTTCTCCCTGGAACTACCTTGGTTGGGTTATCACTGCCACTCAGGTTAGGCCGCAGAAAATAACGTTAAAAACAGACATCGCTACATGAAATGATGCTCAAAAACTAGTAGGTGACATTCAATGGATAAGAAATTTGTGGGGGGTTTCAAATGAGGACTTGGCACCATTATTGCCGCTTTTATCTACTAGCACTGACGCAGATGACAAGTGACAGTTGTCCATAGAGCAGACAGAAGCCTTACAATGTATCATGGATAAAATCATGAATTCTAAGGCGGCACAATATGACCCTGACCTATTGATACAGCTGATAGTTACAGATGGTGAGAAGAGTAGTGATCATCCATTTGCATTATTAGCACAGTGGGATCCAGCACTGAAAGATCCTTTGCGAATTTTAGAATGGGTATTTCTAGCTTTTAGACCAAAGAAGTTGATTTTAAGACGACTTGAGTTGTTGTCTCAACTAATCATGAAAGGAAGATCTAGACTAATAGAAATAGCAGGACATGGACCTTGCCTTATCATAATCCCATTAGTACAAGCCTATTTAGAATGGGTAATGAGACACTCCCAGGATATACAGATTGCTTTAGCAGGATACAACGGCATAAATTGTTTTCCTTTCTGCATAGAAACAGTTTTGAGTCTTTTCCAATTAGATCTGAAACGCCAGTACAAGGGCTTACAGTATTCACAGATGCCAGCAAGAATAGCAGAAAAGCCGCAGTTACATGGAAAAAGGATGGCAAATGGCAAGACCACATCATACAGGGTCAGGAAAAGGACTCCTTACAGACATTAGAACTCAAAGCTGTAGTTTGGGTCTTTTCACAATGGACAGAAGTACCATTAAATATAGTGTCTGATTCTCTTTATGTTGTGGGAGTAGTTCAAAGGTTGGAACATGCAGTTTTAAAAGAAGTAAATAATGTTGTCCTGTCAGGTCTTTTCTGTGAACTTTTGTCATTGTTGAATCAACGCAATGTAGCGTATTTTATTACACACATTCGCAGTCATTCAGGACTACAAGGAGGCCTAGCGCAAGGAAACAAACGAGCCGACATGCTAGCAGCCCCAATGTGGACAGGACCACCGGTGAATAGTTTTGAACAAGCCCGACTATCACATGCCTTTTTCCACCAAAGTGCAAAGGTGCTTTCTCGTCAGTTTGCTATTTCATTAGCAGATGCACAAGGCATAGTACAATCTTGTCCTGATTGCCAACAGATTGGTTTTGGCATTGGCTTAGGAGTAAATCCTCGAGGCTTGTGGCCTCTTCAATTATGGCAAATGGATGTCACTGATATTGCTGAGTTTGGCAGGCTAAAGTATTTACACGTATCCATAGATACTTTTTCTTTGGTTATTTGGGCCACGCCATTGACAGGTGAATCAGCAAAACATGTGAGAAAACACCTAAGAGGATGTTTTGCGATTATGGGTGTTCCTCATGCCATAAAAACAGATAACGGACCCGCGTACACTTCTCATACCTTGGCAGAGTTTTGTCAAAAGTGGGGGGTTCGACACTACACAGGCATTTCACACTCTCCAACAGGTCAAGCTATTATCGAAAGGGCACATCAGGTAATTAAAGGACTGTTAGCTAAACAAAAAATGGGGGAAATAGGTCTCTCCCCACAAGAAAGAATTTGGAAAGTTTTATATGTACTCAATTTTTTGCGGTTGGCAGGCAACCCCGATAACCCTCCCATGATAATTCATAGCAGTGCCTTGAGCAATGATTTATCAACAGTAAAAACAACAGGAATTAAAGTAATGTATAAGGATTTGAACACGGGACAGTGGATGGGCCCAGCAGAAGTACAAGTAACCAGTAGAGGATATATGTGTGTCATTACAGATTCTGGACCAAAGTGGGTACCAGCTCGCTGGGTGAAACCGTGGAAATCTTCTGCCACTGTGAATGCGAGGAACACCACAACAGACGATCCAGGGGATAAGGGAGACAATGAGAGCTAGTGGTCAACTTTGTCCCATTTGACGTCGCTGCAGTTTGTCAAGAGCTTTAACGCAATTAAGAAAGCTGTCATTTTGGCTTAGAGCATTTAGCTGCGGGATGGGGACTTAGGAGTTGGTTCGTATCTTTATTAAAAATTGGGGTTTCTTTTATTCTTGTGTATTTTCTTAGGTATAATGTTGCTTTTACCGTGTTTAATTATTTGTGTTCATAGATCTTTGCAAAGGGCAATACAGCAGGTGTTAATTGATGGAAAACAAGAAAAGGAGTAGGGAAACTCTCTCCACAAGAAAAGTTAGCTAAAGCTACTTATGTTTTAAATTTTCTAAATCATTGGTCTGATGCAGGTGGTCCACCGATATTTAGACACCTTTTATCCACACATCAGGAGTGGCCGGAAATTAGGGATACAGGCCCACGATGGACTCCCGCTCGATTTGTACGACCATCATCATCTGGAATATCCTAGATGGTGCGGCAATATGAATACCACCTCAACCAAAAACTAACATGTAGGTCACCTTGGCTAACATAACAGGTCAAGGTTCTCTGTGCATTGCAACCGCATCACAAAGCCCATGAACCAATAGACAGGATGGCTACGACTCGTGCAGCGCGCCTGGCCAGCAAGCGCATGCGTCATAGGTTGCAACTGAGGCAGATTTTGGCACCCACTGGCCACGTGTGCTGAAATCCGTTCCTCTGCAAATGTATAAATACCGGGATTTTCCGAAGAGCATCGGGCTGGTGTACGGTAAGGCCATTGTTGCCTCCGTGGGGACGCCCACGTAAAGCTGGCGCCTACTGATTGCTGGGCTGAGTTCGCGGAGCAAGACGGCACAAGAATGTACAGATGGTCCATCTTCCTCACAGTCCTCGGATGGACGTAGTCATGGATACTGCCGCAAGCCAAAGAAATCATCTGGATGACCCTGGCTGACGTGACCGGACAAGATTGCTTATACCTCAGTACAGCAACACCAAGCAATCCCTTTTTCACAGGTTTAATAGGGGGTTCCACTGACATCAACAAAGTTTAAGAACTTATTGCCCCTGTGCAGCAGGTCATGGACTCAATGGATGGGAATGCCTGGTTTCCACGGATCGGGCATTCACCCTCCTTGCCACCCCAGGAATCACAAATTCTGGGGTCCCTGAATACAGACTGGTGTAATATTATCTGATTTACTGTTAGATGTAGATAGTATTAGACACACAACCTTACAAAATAGAGCTACTCTTAAATCATTAGTTAAGATAGTTTTGATTTATCTTGTAGGGTTTGGATTTTTTTTTTGTATTTTAATTTGTGTGCCTTGTATGTTGCAATGTGTTTAAAAATTAATTGACAGATCAAGTAAGGCTGTGTTAACTGACGGAAAACAAAAAAGGGGGAATTGTGGACACATATTTAGCCAACAGTCACAAGAGCATTCCAGAGGCCTTTAGAAGGCCTTGAACAGAATAAACCAGAAGACAAAAAAAAGAAAGATGCCAAATAGAAGAACACAGGTGCGCATTCCACGATAAAGGGAACTAGGCACAAAGAACATCAATTCGGCAGTTTATCTTGACCAATTAGACTGAGACAAGTTTCGCATGTTTTAGTATAACCAATTATGTCTTATGTTTATGCTCATGTACAGTGTTGATATAACCAATCATTAAGTGTAACTAGGCGCGTGGACAGCGCGTGAATAATGCATGTAACCAATAGTAAAATAGCTAAACGCATGTACGGATGTAACCAATGTATAAAAATGATGACTGATGCTTTGGTAAAGGGTCTTCAACTATGATCATATTGATCTGTCGTTGAGTCCATGATTATGCTCCCTCAGACTTATGGCAAGATATTGCTGCTCGGGTAGAGAATCTTGTTGTAAATGCACGTCATGTAGATGCTCATGTACTCAAGAGTCAGGCCACTGAAGCACATCAAAACAACCAACAGGTGAATCAGGCTGCCAAGTTTGAAGTGTCTCAGGTGGACCTGGACTGGCAATATAAGGGTGAGCTATTTATGGCTTGGTGGGCCCATGATACTTCAGGCCATCAGGGAAAAGATGCAACATATAGATGGGCTCGAGATCGAGGGGTGGACTTGACCATGGACACTATCGCACAGGTTATCCATGATTGTGAAACATGTGCTGCAATTAAGCAAGCCAAGCGGTTAAAGCCCCTGTTGTATGGAGGGCGATGGCTGAAATATAAATAAATATGGGGAAGCCTGGCAGATTGACTATATCACACTCCCACAAACCCACCAAGGCAAGTGCCATGTGCTTACAATGGTGGAAGCAACCACTGGATGGCTGGAAACATATCCTGTGTCCCATGCCACTGCCCGGAACACTATCCTGGGCCTTGAGAAGCAGGTCTTGTGGCGACATGGCACCCCAGAAAGAATTGAGTCAGACAACGGGACTCATTTCTGAAACAACCTCATAGACACCTGGGCCAAGGAGCATGGCATTGAGTGGGTGTATCATATCCCCTATCATGCACCAGCCTCCGGGG
The DNA here is from genome assembly GCF_947461875.1 of Haliaeetus albicilla. Lineage (NCBI taxonomy): Eukaryota > Metazoa > Chordata > Aves > Accipitriformes > Accipitridae > Haliaeetus > Haliaeetus albicilla. The sequence goes on from NC_091515.1 coordinate 41,976,559, forward strand.
AAATTGAACGATACAATGGACTGTTAAAGACTACATTGAGAGCAATGGGGGATGGAACTTTCAAACATTGGGATACACTTTTAGCAAAAGCCACCTAGTTAGTCAACACCAGAGGATCTGCCAATCAGGGTGGCCCTGCCCAGTCAGAACTTTTACATACTGTAGAAGGGGATAAAGTCCCTGTAGTGCACATGAAAAATATGTTAGGGAAGACAGTCTGGGTTACTCCTGCCTCAGGCAAAGGTAAACCCATTCGTGGGATTGCTTTTGCTCAAGGGCCTGGGTGCACTTGGTGGGCGATGCGAAAAGATGGGGAAGTCCGATGTGTGCCTGAAGGGGATTTGATTTTAGGTGAGAATAGCCAACGAATTAAACTGTATGATATTAGTTGCTATATAACCCTGCCACTGTATGTTATCATTACTATAATTGTTATATGCTATATCAATGCTATTACATTAAGAATCACTTAGATTAAGGAAGAATGAACTTTGATAAAACTGAGCGAAGCGCAGTAGTGATGGAACCAGAACTGCCTTCAGCATGCAACAATCCAACACTACACACTATTCTCCTGCTGTGTCCAATGTCATCCGCTCGCCACACCGCACTGAAGTCCGATCCTACTCTGCCGACTGAGTGGACTTTGCACCATCTCTCCTGTCCAGAAAGACTGATACGACAGATGGAGCCCAGAGTCATGGACTAAATGAACTTAATGGACATTTTATAGGGATGGACAGGAAAGGTGATGGTGATTAATTGGGATGTATTGGAAAGTATGGGACCTGAGCATGATGTAAATGATATAGAAAAAGGGGTAGACACTGTCCTGGTTTTGGCTGGGATAGAGCTAATTTTTTTTCTAGTAGCTGGTATAGTGGTATGTTTTGGATTTAGTGTGAGAATAATGTTGATACCACACTGATGTTTTCAGCTGTTTCTAAGTAGTGTTTAGACTAAGTCAAGGATTTTTCAGCTTCTCATGCCCAGCCAGGAAGAAGGCTGGAGGGGCACAAGAAGTTAGTAGGGGACACAGCCAGGGCAGCTGACCCAAAGTGGCCAAATGGGTATTCCATACCATGTGACGGCATGCCCAGTATATAAACTGGGGGGAGTTGGCCTGGAGAGGCGGATCGCCGCTCGGGGACTAACTGGGCATCAGTCAGCGAGTGATGAGTAATTGTATTGTGTGGGAGCAGCTCGGAACACCTGGCATTTGTTTTCAAGAGTGACCGTTAGAATTTGTTGTGCTGCATGTTTGCCAAGCCTTTGAAGAACTAGTTTCACAAGGTCAGGTTGGAGGATGGCCTTGTGTAGGCCTGGGAAGATGTGGATGAAGACAGTCACGAGTATGTCTATGGAATGTCTTTATCTTTAACTGTTCTGAGGACTGGCAAACATCCCAGCGGGGCCAGATATGCCCTCCTGTGTTAGTAGTATTGGCTGTATGCTGTTAGTACTTTCTAGATCTTTGTTGAAACATATATAAGTTGGATCCTTTTGTGAAATAAGGGGAATCTTGCACAGAGAGCTTGAGCGCTTAATTCAGTCACCACAGATGGTGAGCCCGACGTGATCGAGAGAAGAAGACGACGTGATCGAGAGAAGACGACGTGATCGAGAGAAGAAGCTGGCACGATTAAGAGAAGAAAACGACATTATCAAGAGAAGAAGAAAAGAGATGATTCCCCTTCACTGCGGAGAGCACGCAATCTAACAGGGAGAGTTCTGAAGAAGTGGCCACGACTCCGAGAAAATAGGTAACAGCAACCCCTGTGGAACGGGTGAGTTGCGAGATTGCGGTAGCATGGGGCAATCAGTTTCTCAGGAGCATAAGCTCTACTTAAATGTTTTGCAGCAGATTTTACGGGCTTCTGGGTATAAAATAGCAGAGGGACAAATTGCTTCGCTTTTAATATGGGTAAAGGATAATTGTAACTGGTTTCCCACAGAGGGAACTTTTGATAGCAAGGTTTGAGAAAGAGTCGGGCAGCATTAACAAACGCGAAAAACTTTGGCCTTTGGTGTATCAGAAAATTTAATTATGACATGGAGATTTATTTACGCTGCACTGGTGCATTTACAGCCGGCAGTGAAAATCATACCAATACAGCCTGATACTGCTTTTGAGGAGACAGTCTGTAAGCAGGCTGCTAATGAGCAGGATTATGATTCTGATAATAATTCTTTTGCATCAGGCAGGGTGGACTCTGAAAAAGAGCCGTATTTATATCCCTCATTACCTCCACCACCGCCTGCACTAACACCATTAACGCACACATCCCGCCGGCAGGCAGACAGGCAGGCAGCGGGCGGGCAGCACGGGCTCCGCGGGGTCGTCGACCCTTACCACCGCATACAGGTCCCCGCCGCCTCGCCACTGCCTCCCGCCACTTTTGCACCCCCTTCGTCGCCACCGTCACCTGCCGCGGCCGCTGCACCTTCACCACCACTGCCTCCCGCAGCCTCTGCGTCCGCCATGGCTGCCGCTGTGCTGCCGCCGTCCCCTACCCACCCACCCCAATCGCCTGGTACTCCCTCTCCAGGGTTTGCAGAACTTAAAACAGAACCTGGCTTTGCTGCACTGCCTGTATCTCCTTCTCCTGCTAATCCCTCTAACTCTATGCCCCTGTCTAATCCTGTGGCTCCTGCTTTACAGCGGTTCAGAGAAAACGTTATAGTGCCTTCAGCTCTGCCTTTACCAGACTTTGATACTAAATGTGACAATTCACTTAATGATTTGGAAAAAATACACATAGCTTGATGCAACGCTGTCAAGAAAAAGCTCTACAGCAAGGAGATACCATGTTCACTTTTCCTGTTATATACAAACCCCATACTCCACCACAGCATGACGGTTTACCTTATGAAATGATAAAAGAATTACGGAAATCAATACGTGAAAATGGGTTACACAATTCATTTACAATGGGACTAGTGGAAGCAATTGGAGGCACTTATACTATGACTCCTTGGGACTGGAAATTGCTTATGAAAACGGTGTTGACTTCTGCTCAGTATTCTGTATGGCAATTAGAATACAATGATTTGTCAGTGGAACAAATTATGGACAACTTGTCATCAGGGATACTTATAGATCAAAACATGTTACAAGGAACAGGCCCTTACATTACACCTCAGGCACAAGAAGCTTTGCCAAAGCAAGTTTTCGATCAAGCCACTCATATTGCAATCATGGCTATATGATGTGTACCCAAAACTGGGCAAAGTACCACTTCATTTGCCTCTATACGACAGGGCTTTAAGGAACCGTGTGTATCTTTTATTGATCGTCTTCAAGCCCCGATAACACAGCAGGTAGAAAATCAGGAAGCTGCAAAAGCATTATTATGTCAATTGGCTTATGAGAATGCAAATACGGACTGTCAGGCTGCACTGAAATCAGTTAAAGGAAGAGCTACTGACATTGGGCAGTATATTAAGATATGTCAAAATATAGGGACAGAAACTCATAGAGCTAACATGTTAGCAGCTGCACTGTCACTGCAACTAAATGTTAATCAAATTACTGTGAAATGATTTCAGTGTGGAAAATTGGGACATATGGCTAAGCAATGTCCTAAGTGACAAAAATCCAGATGTGATAAACCTGTAAATCACTTCTGCCCTCATTGTAGTTGTCCTGGTTTCAGCTGGGATAGAGTTAACTGTCTTCCTAGTAGCTGGTACAGTGCTATGTTTTGAGTTCAGTATGCAAACAATGTTGATAACATACTGATGTTTTCAGTTGTTGCTTAGTAGTGTTTAGACTATAGTCAAGGATTTTTCAGCTTCTCATGCCCAGCCAGCAAGAAAGCTGGAGGGGCACAAGAAGTTGGCACAGGACACAGCCAGGGCAGCTGACCCAAAGTGGCCAACAGTGTATTCCATACCATGTGACGCCCCATCTAGTATAGGAACTGGGAAGTGGGGGCAGGGAATCGCTGCTCGGGGACTAGCGGGGTGTCGGTCTGCGGGTGGTGAGCAATTGCACTGCACATCATTTGTACATTCCAATCCTTTTATTACTACTGTTGTCATTTTATTAGTGTTATCATTATCATTATTAGTTTCTTCCTTTCTGTTCTATTAAACCGTTCTTATCTCAACCCACGAGTTTTGCTTCTTTTCCCGATTTTCTCCCCCATCCCACTGGGTGCAGGGGGAGTGAGTGAGCGGCTGCGTGGTGCTTAGTTGCTGGCTGGGGTTAAACCACGACAGTAGTAAAGGATATCATTGGGCGAATCAACACAAATCAATATTTGACAAAGAAGGTAATCTCTTCCAAGGAAACTACAGGAGGGGTGTGAGACCCGGTGCCCCGCAAACCAACAGGGTCTGGAATTCAGTGGAGGCACCACTAACCTATGGGACTGCTACACAAACAGGCAGCACGCAAGAACCATCTATGACCTCCAGCCCGCAACTACAGGGAGTGCCGGGCTGCATTTGGCAACAGCAGCCGACCTCTCAATAAAAGAACAGAGGATTTATATTGTGGGGACTGCAATATTCGGACCTTTGCCTGATGGCATGTTAGGATTAATAATTGGACAATCTAGTGCTACGACACAGGGAATAATTGTATACCCTGGAGTTATTGATTCAGATTATCAAGGGGAAATTAAAACCATGCTAGCTTCAATGCAAATTACATGTACAATTCCGGCAAACACAAAAATAGCTGAATTAATATTGCTTCCTTGTTGGGTACCTCAAAACATGCAAAATAATCAAGGCGACGGTAGCTTTGGTAGCACCGGGAGACCTTTTGTATTGTGGTCACAGGAAATAACACAGCAACAGCCGATTTTAAAATTGCAAATTGAGGGTAGATGGTTTTCGGGATTGCTAGATACCGGAGCAGACATTTCTATAATATCAAAAAAGGACTGGCCAACTTCGTGGCCATTGCAAATAGCTCTTTCTACAATTGTTGGTATAGGAGGCACTTGACAGCCCATGCAAAGTGCCAAAATTTTGTCAGTAAAGGGGCCTGAGAAGCATGAAGCATGGATTCAGCCTTATGTACTTGACTCATCTGTAAATTTGTGGGGCAGAGATTTATTGAAACAATGGCACATTACCCTAAGCACAGTCAATTCAAATTTATCCTAAGGGTCACTGATGTAAAACCCCTCCTCAAACTTACGTGGCTAACCTCTGCGCCTGTTTGGGTCAATCAGTGGCTGTTAAAAGGGGACAAATTGATACAAGCACATAAAGTAATTCAAGAGCAGTTGCAGCAAGGACACATTGTCACTTCGACTAGTCCATGGAATACACCGATTTTTGTTATTCCAAAAAAGTCAGGAAAATGGAGATTATTACAGGATTTACAAGCTATAAATGCAGTGTTACAACCTATGGGGATTACCCAGCCGGGAACGCCAAATCCTGCAATGATCCTTAAAGAGTGGTAATTACAAGTAATTGATTTAAAAGACTGCTTCTTCACGATTCCTTTACATCCTGATGATTGTGCACATTTTGCCTTTCAGTGCCTAGTGTAAATAACGCCGAGCCTATGCAGCGTTATCACTGGACAGTGCTACCTCAGGGCACGATGAATAGTCCTACTATATGTCAGATAGTAGTTGCTGCGGCTATTCAACCGAGCCGAGATGCATTTCCAAATGCTATATCATTATATGGATGATATTTTAATTGCAACAGAAACAACACAGTATTTGGAAAGTGTTGTGCAACATCTTGTAAATTCTTTGCACACCTTTGGACTTCAAATTGCTACAGAAAAAATTCAAAAGATGCCGCCCTGGAAATATTTAGGTTGGATTCTTACAGAAAGAACAGTACAGCCTCAATCATTAAAGTTGCAGACAGATATACAAACTCTGAACGATGCTCAAAAATTATTAGGAACAATAAACTGGGTACGACCCATGTTAGGTATAACCACAGAGGAATTAAGTAATCTCTTTAACATTCTGAGAGGTGATCCTGATTTAACATCACCATGGATCTTAACTCCAGCTGCCAAGGAAGAGTTAAATTTAGTTTCACAAAAGATATCTACATTACAAGCCTATAGAAGGGACTTAACTTTACCTGTTGATGTGTATGTCATACAAGGTCCAAAACAACCATTTGCTATTATAGGGCAACATGATAAAGTTGCTCAGAAAATTTTATATTTGGAATGGGCGTTTCTCTCTCACACTTTAAAGAAAACTATTACACAGCCTTTAGAAATGATTGTGACTGTGGTACAAAAAGCACAGTCATGCACTCAGCGTCTCATTGGTTTTGATCCCGATACCTTGTATCTTCCTTTTTCAAAACAAGATTTTGATTACCTTTTTGTTCAATCACAATCACTGCAAATCCCATTGGCCGACTTCACGAACAAAATCTCTTTCTCACTGCCTAAATGTAAGTTACTGCAAAACCTTCACACACTAAACATCAAACCACAGACGATAGTATCAGATACTCCTATTGTTAATGCTCGTACAGTTTTTGTGGATGGCTCTGGAAAAACTGGACAAGGTGTAGTTGCCTGGCTAGATAATGGACTATGGCACACACCTGTTGTTCTGTTACAAGGATCCACACAGCGTGTGGAATTACAGGCTGTTTTACACGCTTTAGCTTTATTTCCATCGGAACCACTCAATATTGTTTCTGATTCAGAATATGTCGTACGTGTTGTACAGCGATTACCAGGATCTTACTTAAAGGAGATAAATGATGAAGACTTACCCAACAAATTTTTGGAATTGCAAACTCTTTTAAATAAAAGAGCTTATCCTTTGTTTATTTGTCACATTAGGTCGCACGCTGTGCTGCCAGGACCTTTGACTAAAGGCAATGCCGTGGCTGACTCTTTTACTGTTGGCACAGTGCAATTCCACTCTGCTGTGTCCTCTCATTCCTTTTTTCACCAAAATGCTGCAGCATTGCAAAAGATGTTTAATTTGACAAATATAATTTGTTCTTGTCCAGAGTGTCAAAGAGTTGCTTCTGATGCAGTGAGCATTGGAGTTAACCCACGTGGTTTACATTCTAATGCCATTTGGCAAAGTGATGTTACACATGTATCTGCCTTTGGCTCCCTGAAATTTGTGCATGTTTCTGTTGATACCTTTTCCTCTTATATTTGTGCTACTGCTCATTCTGGAGAAAGGGCACGCGATGTTCAACGACATTGGTCACGATGCTTTGCAATTATGGGGGTTCCTCAAACCATTAAAGCTGACAACGGTCCAGGGTATGTAGCTAAATCTACTCAATTATTTTTGCAACAGTGGCAGGTATCCCATGTGACAGGAATTCCACATTCACCTACTGGACAAGCAGTAATTGAGCATGCGCATCATGCTTTAAAGTCCATGTTACATAAACAAAAAAGGGGGAATATGCCACCACAAGAACAGCTAGATAATGCTATGTTTACTTTGAATTTTTTAAATCACTCACCAGACTTAATGGCCAGCACAGCGATAGATCGGCATTTTAAAACTCCTGATTCTATTTCACACAGACCTAAAGTACTATATAAAGATCCTTTTAGTGGACCTGGTTGGAATGGACCTGTGGAACTAATCACTTGGGGGCAAGGGTATGCTTGCGTTCTTCTTCCCACAGGAACCAAGTGGATTCCAGCTAAACACGTGAAGCCATATCATGACCTGGCGACACCACTCAGACAACCCAATCCCACAGATCAAGAGTCTGAATTTGAAGGAGAAGAGATAAATGAGGAGGAAGCAGCACATTGAGAATGAAAAAGCTATCACATAGGGACATTTGAAGAGAATGCATGTCGCGGTTTAACCCCAGCCAGCAACCAAGCACCACACAGCCACTCACTCACTCCCCCCCACCCAGTGGGACGGGGGAGAAAATCGGGAAAAAGAAGTAAAACTCATGGGTTGAGATAAGAACGGTTTAATGGAACAGAAAAGAAGAAACTAATAATGATAACACTAATAAAATGACAACAGTAATAATAAAAGGATTGGAATGTACAAATGATGTGCAGTGCAATTGCTCACCACCCGCCAACTGACACCCAGCTAGTCCCCGAGCGGCGATTCCCTGCCCCCACTTCCCAGGTCCTATACTAGATGGGGCGTCACATGGTATGGAATACACTGTTGGCCACTTTGGGTCAGCTGCCCTGGCTGTGTCCTGTGCCAACTTCTTGTGCCCCTCCAGCTTTCTTGCTGGCTGGGCATGAGAAGCTGAAAAATCCTTGACTATAGTCTAAACACTACTAAGCAACAACTGAAAACATCAGTGTTATCAACATTCTTCGCATACTGAACTCAAAACATAGCACTGTACCAGCTACTAGGAAGACAGTTAACTCTATCCCAGCTGAAACCAGGACAATGCAACAACAAGCTAGCATGATCATGCAACGTGTATCCTACTCCAAAGAATACCTTTTTTAGCATACCTGGCAATAGTGGACAGCAACAGTATTGTAAGAATTCTGATCTTTTTTCTTTGCGGGGTCACTGTGGCTCGGGTGCAGCATTTTTATTGGGCCCACTGAAGGTGTTGAGCCTAAGCCATGGTGACTATATAAAAAACCATTCCTTGTATAAGTTTGAACCTGACACAGAATCACAAAGATTTGGTGATGATATGTACTTCACAGCCTTATGTTTTTGTAGCAGCTCAATTTGTAGATATCGCTTTACGTAACCATGCTTTTGAAACTAATCTGAATTAACCTTGGTTTTTTAGCTGTTTTACTTATAAGAATATATCTGAACTAAGTCTTACAGTAATCATGCCAATATGATGTCATGCTGAATTGTGGATCCCTGTAAATATGACCAAATCGTGGGAAAGGGAATAAGGATTAAATCAATTATCAAGGCTTTTAAAGCGGACAATTAGTTACCCAAAACAATTTATAGGATGGCTCATTGCCTTTGTAATATCAGCTATCATTACTGCAGCTACTGCCATCGTTGCTACCACAGCGCTTGTGAAATCCGTTCAGACTGCTCACACAGTAGCTAATGTATTAAAAAACTGTTACGTCTGAAATGAATACCCAGGTACAAATTGATCAAAAATACTAGAATGATTGGATGCTTTAGAAGCAGTGCTAATTTGGCTTGGGCTGTATTGGGTTTGTGTGGCAGGGTTTTGGTAGCAGGGGGTTACAGGGGTGGCTTCTGTGGGGGCTGCTGGAGGTTTTCCCCTGTATCTGACAGAGCCAATGCTGGCTGGCTCTAAGACGGACCTGCCGCCGGCTGAAGCCGAGCCGATTAGTGATAGTGGTAGCACCTCTGTGCTCTAAAAAAAAAAAAAAAAAAACAAAAAGGAGAGAGAGAGGAAGAGAGAGAAAAAAATAATAAAAACAAACAGCTGGAGAGGGGGAAGAGAAATGCGGTTGCGGAACACACAGAAATGGCAGCTGAAGAGTGAGAACATGTAAGAGAAATAACCCTGCAGACACCAAGGTCAGTGAAGAAGGAGGGGGAGGAAATGCTCCAGGTGCCCGAGCAGAGATTCCCCTGCAGCCCGTGGTGAAGACCATGGTGAGGCAGGCTGTCCCCCTGCAGTCCATGGAGGTCCACAGTGGAGCAGATATCCACCTGCAGCCCGGGGAGGACCCCATGCCAGAGCAGGTGGGTGCCTGAAGGAGGCTGTGACCCCATGGGAAGCCTGCGCTAGAGCAGGATCCTGGCAGGACCTGCAGAACTGTGGAGAGAGAAGCTCACGGAGTGGGTTTTCTGGCAGGACCTATGACCCCATGGGGAACCACGCTGGAGCGGTATGCTCCTGAAGGACTGCACGCCGCAGAAAGGACCCTTGCTGAAGATCTTCGTGGAGGACTGTCTCCCATGGGAGAGATCCCACGCTGGAACAGGGGAAGAGTGTGATGAGTGCTGCCACTGAGGAGGATGAAGTGACAGAGATAATGTGTGATGAACTGACCGCAAACCTCATTTCCCATTCCCCTGTCCAGCTGTGGAGGAGAAAGTGATAGAATAGCTATGGTGGGTGCCTGGTGTCCAGCCAGGATCAACCCATCACATGGAGATAGACAAAGTGCATTACAAAATAGAATGAAATTACATTGTGATTGGGAATTTCAAAAACAAGGGCTCTGTGTAACTCCTTTACAAGGGAATGAAATTGTATGTGATTGGAATTAGGTGAAGGCGCATTTGCAAGGTGCATTTGCTACTAATATTGCAGGAGAGATCTAAGACCTTGCACAGATATTACAAGATCAAATGGGAAATATACAAAATTAGCAGAATAAGGTGTTTTTCAAAGAATTGTCTAATAGTGTTAAATGCTTAAATCCAGAAACATGGTTTGAAGGTTTAAATCTGTGTATCTGAATTTGTATTGCTGTTGGAGGGTTATTAATCATTTGTGTGTTTTCAGCAATCAGAATCATTTGAGGAGCAGTACAAGGATTACGTCGGTTCGAAGCTAGAGTCCTCGCTGCCTTCCTCGTGAATCTGATGTTCCTAAACAAAAAAGGGGGAGATGTGGGAGCAGCTCGGAACACCTGGCATTTGTTTTCAAGAGTGACCGTTAGAATTTGTTGTGCTGCATGTTTGCCAAGCCTTTGAAGAACTAGTTTCACAAGGTCAGGTTGGAGGATGGCCTTGTGTAGGCCTGGGAAGATGTGGATGAAGACAGTCACGAGTATGTCTATGGAATGTTTTTATCTTTAACTGTTCTGAGGACTGGCAAACATCCCAGCGGGGCCAGATATGCCCTCCTGTGTTAGTAGCATTGGCTGTATGCTGTTAGTACTTTCTAGATCTTTGTTGAAACATATATAAGTTGGATTCTTTAGTGAAATAAGGGGAATCTTGCACAGAGAGCTTGAGTGCTTAATTCAGTCGCCGCATATTGTGTATCACTTGTTTTATATATACCAATCCTTTTATTATTATTGTAATTTTATTATTATCATCATTATTATTTCTTCCTTTCTGTCCTATTAAACTGTTCTTATCTCAACGCACGAGTTTTACTTTTTTTTCCTCCAATTTTCTCCCCCATCCCACTGGGTGGGGGGTGAGTGAGCATCTGTGTGGTGCTTAGTTGCTGGCTGGGGTTAAACCAGAACATGGTTGGTTAAGTACTAACAATAATTGGACCACCTGTAAGTGGCATAACATGACCGGCTGTATATATGCCAATCCTTTTCACATTATTCGAATGAGCCACACTTTCCTACTCAAATTTGATCATCCTTACAGTGAAAAAGAGACTTATCAATGGTGTGAGGAATATTTCCCTAGGAATCTTATGAAATCAAATTGGTGGCCTACCATTCTAGCATCTGGATGGTTCTGGGTCTGTAGCACAAACTCATTATAGAAGTCTTCTACAACAATGGGAAGTACTTGTCCCGTAGCACATCTTGCTCCCTATGCATTTCAAACCAAAAATTTAAATACTACCTTTTTACACCACCATTACCCTGTATGTCGTAAGCATTTTGTGATCGATCCCCTGGTAAAAAGACCAACGAGATTCCATCAATTTATGTATGCATTGTTTCCAAGTTTAGATAGTATTGAGTCAGAAAAAGCTATTGTAAATATTTCTGCTACGCTTGAAATTGTCCAAAATGCTACTGTAGATGTTTTAAAGAATTTGCAATTAGAAATTAGTTCACTTTCACAATTAGTTATTCAAAACCGTTGGGCCATAGATTATCTTCTAGTATCACAAAGAGGTGTATGTGTACTGTCAAACACCACTTGTTTTTATGCTAACAAATCTAGACAAATTGAATATCACATAAATATCATTCAAAGACAAGTGCATACCTTTCACCAAACAAGTCAAGCAACCCTTGTCAGAGGATCTATCAACTGCCTGGTTTTGGCTGTGGTCTTGGTTACCTGACTTCAGAGCATGGGCCTGTCACGTTCTGTTAATATTAGTTCTTATTATGGCTGTTGGAATTACATTATTTTGTGTTATATCTTGCTTTAAATCTTTATGCATATCAGTTACTAAAAAACAATGTTTTATACTCTCCTCCCTCCTCAGATGAACAGCCTTCAGACAACAAGCAGCCCATTATTGCCGTAGAGTCCTCCTTATGACCCCATTACTAAGCTGTAGGCTGTGGGCAAGAGGTGACAGTACCACCACCACTGGCATCCTTCCCTGTTTGTGACAGTGTCAGGGGACGGGGTATGACCGGTACCCACTGCTCCTGACCCCTGATAATATAAAATGGCATTAATTATGCTAACCATAAGGCAAATGGCCATTCTCTGTGACCGAGCTGGTCACGTATTAGTCCCCTTTCCCCTCATTATCAGTCCCTGAAGGTCATGTGAACCAAGTAGACGAACCAAACAGATTTCTTCTTCCCCTCCCTGTTGGCCTCAAGATTCCTGGGTGCCAGACTGACTAATCCTTTCCTTACTGGCCTTGAAGGTCCCAGGCACCCAGCCAACCAGGTGATGGTGATGACCCCATCACAGAACAGGGAAGCATAACAGCATACAGAGCACTGTATATAAAATCAAGCAGTTACAAGTCCTAAGTGGGAATTTGGACCAGAACTGCTGCTGGAAAGTAAGACCTGTGACCTCCTGGTGTCCAGGGATGCCTCCACCGTCGTCTGCTTCCTCTGAGGATTGAGTGACTCATATTCTTTTATATGTTTTTTGAGTCTAGATTATGATTGTTATGTTGATACAGCAAACCAAGTATTAAGATTTGACCCAATCTGCAGAGGGTCCAGGTGATTAGAAACCATAAGCTAAGTGGTGCTATAAAATTCTGTGCTACGCTACTTATAAAATTGTGCTACACTGATTCTGCTTATAGAAATCTTGTGCTATTGTGATTATAAATTCTGTGCTATATTAATCATAAAATCCTGTTAAGAAAAATAAAGCTTTAATTATAACTACGACTTAGTGCTGTCATCATTCTGCCAAGGATCCCTAAAAGAACCTGTCTGTCCTCTTGGTGTCAGGTGACACCATGAGATCTAGATACATTTATAGATGTCTACTGTAGCATATCACTTGCTTGTTATGGTATGAAATCTCTGCAAGACAAAAAATTCATGCTAAACAATATAGTAACTTTCAAGTTCAACAGAAGGAATGATATATATTCTGGATAAAATTAAAATTAAAAACAGATATACCAGAAATGCTAGAGCAGTTTAAACTAAAAGGTAGAGTTAGAAGACTTTTGCATTAAAATTTACTGTAAAACTAACTATTTGTTAGTTAAGGGCTCTGACATACTAAGTTCCTGTTTCATGAACATTTTCTAAAGCTCTAAGCACTTAAGCTCATGCAGTCACATAAAAGTAAAGATACCTTTTCTGCGGCAGACTAATGCTTCAACACTGGCATGAAGTTTCCTAAGTTGCTGATCCAGATTCTCAAATTGCTGCTGTTTTTCTTCAAACCACTGACAAAAGAGGAAAGGATCTAGAATTATAATTTAGATTACCAACAGCATGTCTTGTTTTAAAGAAGCAAATTATCCATTTATTGCTAGGATGGTCAACTGCTACAGCTAAGAATCCAAGCCAATAAGCAAGTTACGATCTCATTTTCTACTTCTACAGCTTTAAAATGCAATTGTTGAGCCTCATTAATTTGACTCATTATTCAAGTAAAAAAAATAAATCAGCTCTTACTGCATCTGATTCATTCATCTTGATTGTCATTTTGTTGACAGCGTCAGCAGCCTTGTTTACCATCCTCAATATTCCTGCTCCACTCAGAGCCTGGGTGTTAACTGCTCTCGGCAGCTGGAAATGAATGACAAATAAGGGCAGAGTGGTTAAAAGGCTGGAGGTTTAACTGGGTACAAGGGGGAAAGAAAAGAATAGACTATATTCTTTACTCCTATGTGTTACAATATAGTGGAATCTAATTTCTCAGTTTTACTATTTTTACATTCTCAGAGGAAAACTTAACAATATAGACTATTCACTTTTCTTCTACACCTTTACATTTAAATGGAACAAACAACCTACTTGTCAGAAGTCATGAACTAGCCAAAGGTCCTAACTAGCCACCTATATACTACAGAGAACAAACTGCCACTACAGAAACAGAAAAGCTTAGATTTACAATAAGATACAGAAATTCTGTAAAACACTTCATTATAATGCAAGATTCACACTGTATACAGATGTCCTGCTTTCGGCTGGGATAGAGCTAATTGTCTTCCTAGTAGCTGGTACAGTGCTATGTTTTGGGTTCAGTATAAGAATGTTGATAACACACTGATGTTTTCAGTTGTTGCTAAGTAGTGTTTAGACTAAAGTCAAGGATTTTTCAGCTTCTGATGCCCAGCCAGTGAGAAAGCTGGAGGGGCACAAGAAGTTGGCACAGGACACAGCCAGGGCAGCTGACCCAAAGTGGCCAATGGGGTATTCCATACCATGTAACGTCATGCCCAGTATATAAACTGGGGGGAGTGAGGCTGGGAGGGATCGCTGCTTGGGGACTAACTGGGCGTCAGTCGGCAGGTGGTGAGCAATTGCATTGTGCATCACTTGTTTTGTATATTCCAATCCTTTTATTATTATTATTGTCATTTTATTATGTCGTGGTTTAACCCCAGCCAGCAACTAAGCACCGTGCAGCTGCTCACTCACTCCCCCCCACCCAGTGGGATGGGGTAGAATATCAGGAAAAGAAGTAAAACCCATGGGTTGAGATAAGAACGGTTTAATAGAACAGAAAAGAAGAAACTAATAATGATAATGATAACACTAATAAAATGACAACAGCAATAATGAAAGGATTGGAATGTACAAATGATGCACAGTGCAATTGCTCACCACCCGCTGACTGACACCCAGCTAGTCCCCGAGTGGTGATTCCCTGCCCCCACTTCCCAGTTCCTATACTAAATGGGATGTCACATGGTATGGAATACCCCGTTGGCCACTTTGGGTCAGCTGCCCTGGCTGTGTCCCCTCCCAACTTCTTGTGCCCCTCCAGCTTTCTCACTGGCTGGGCATGAGAAGCTGAAAAATCCTTGACTTTAGTCTAAACACTACTTAGCAACAACTGAAAACATCAGTATGTTATCAACATTCTTCGCATACTGAACTCAAAACATAGCACTGTACCAGCTACTAGGAAGACAATTAACTCTATCCCAGCTGAAACCATCCATATTATTATTATCATCATTATTATTTTCTTCCTTCCTGTGCTATTAAACTGTTCTTATCTCAAGCCATGAGTCATACTTTTTTTTTACGTGATTCTCTCCCCCATCCCACTGGGTGGGGGGGAATGAGTGAGTGGCTGCATGGTGTTTAGTTGCTGGCTGGGGTTAAACCATGACAACAGATCATAAAAAGCTGATGTCTTTTAGCTTTTAAATATAGGCCAGGTTTCAAAACCTACCTCATGAGTATTGCAAGAACTGTGCATTTGTGAGGTACTTAGAAATCCTCAGGAGTAAGTTAAAAAACTTTAAACTGATATTATTCTTTGTTAACGTTAGTCTAAATATGCTGTACAAAGTGGCCCTGATGTCAGGCCATTTATCTTTCGTATTTGATACTTTGTGTCAGCAGCATTGACACTTTATCTATCAATGATGCTTTTGTCAGTATCGAGGCCTCTCTGACTTATTAGCACAGCTAAGATATTGACATTGGCCAAAAGACAATCCACTATTACAGCAAATCCACTATGCACTTTTATAGACTTATGTTTTTGGAGACATAACAGACAATCTGTTCTGCAATATATTTCATTTTGTGAAAGATGCCAGATCGATAGCACTGGTGACCAAAGTCCTCTATCCACAAAACATCTAGTGTGGACAGCAGCACTGCATGCCTGTTTACACTATCATGCCAATAAACCTCTAGCTTGACTCCTAGAGGCAAGAACTGTTTCCAAGTCAGTTTAATTCATGATCTTAATTAACCCTCAGTAGCACTGATTATGGATTTTCACTCTGTGTATGATGAGCTTCACTCAGAACTGGACAGACCAACTCACTTGGCAGAAGTCACTGAACAGCAGATAGCTTTTGGTCACTACCAACCTAAGATTTATCAGAGGTAGAGGCAACAGACTTTGTACATGATTACCTAAGTAGCCTTTTGTCACTGTCCCATGAAGGGTACAGTCCAATTTGATTTCATATGAATTTAGGAGATTAGGTCTCAATACAAAGAGTACATTACTTTGTACATTACCATATCTGGAAACAAATAAGGAACTTAAAAGAATGTAAATACCTCAGAACTTTCCAAGAACTGCCTTAAATCTGGATCCTGCAACAAGGTAGGGTGTTTTACTGTTCTTTGTAGATACCTATGATTTAAAAAAGTTAAAATATTAGATAACAAAACAGATTTCATGTGCCTGACAGCATTGGAAAGTGTCCTTTAGCTAAAGAATAGGTACAATGCAGGCAACATGTAACCTTTCTTCATTATCTAATGGGGTTTGAATACTTGTAAAGTCACCTCTAAAGACAAGTTGCTGGCAGTGGTTTCTAACCTAGTTTGTTTACATCAAACTTCTTAAGGTGTCATAATTTGCCATAAATCTATGTTGCACAGTATTAAAATAATATACTTGATATTTTTAACACCTCAGTGAAGGCTTCCTGCTCTAACAACAAACAGTTTAAGCCAGAAAATAGATGGGCTTCTTTAAACACATTCTCATACAGTGCAGTGAACAGGCTTTTTGTTACAGCTAATTCTGGCTGGTTTGTTTTAGAATTAAAGAAAGTCTTGGAGAAGTGAGCTGATTTTGCTCTGGGTATGAACTATTTATTCGCTGGCTAGACAGCCTTCAACCTATATTAGTTCTATAGGACTCATCCACCCAGAAGTTAAATTAGTGCGACTCCTTCCTTTTGCAATTTTTTGCATTTCTGCTTGGATCTAAAAACTACTGATTGTACAAATATGAGTTGAAGAGGGAAATTTATATAGTGCTCATTCACTAAAAACTGCTGCAAGTTTGTCATAACTGATTTTAATATTATGTATTAATGGAAAGTGACTGATATTTACAAGGATGCTTTACAGAAACTTAATACCTCAAAAGATCATTGGGAGCGTGAGAAAGTATGCAATATTGCCAATTAAGATGTACTAACAGAACACCATTAACAGTATTTGTACTTTTTGCAAAGCTTTGGTTTTGCTCAAGCTTCAGCTGTAAAGTGCCAGAACTGCCCCATTACAGTCACAAATTGCTTGGAAACTGTCCTAGAGAGTTATATAGACTGGGACTTAATTGAAAGTTTGAGTACATTGATACTGTAAACACAATATATTTTCTCCATCCTCCATTAGATATGGCCACTAGATACTTATTTTTCTTCTGAAGAAGCTAAGAGTTGCAGCGAAACTATTTCATACATTAGATTGCTCAACTTTTCCTTGCTTGTTCTGACAGCCAATAGCAAGTACAAGTTAAAGTTGACGCGGCAAAGAGTTTTTTCTTTAGAACTTTGCTGCTAAAGAATAGCACTTACTCCAAGGGAGATAACTAACGTTTTCACTGGAGACAACTAGAGGTATACTTGAAGACACCTGTCAGACTTGTAGTACTTAAGTTCACTATTCTAAGGCATAAATTTCAGTGAATCCAATAAAAAAGGCACATTGCTTTTCTGCCCACTTTCCCCATAGCTCTGGGCAATCTAGAAAGAGCAATCTAGAACAGATTTCTTTGGTCTTTCCGGGGCACGTTAATATGTTTTCCTTGGCTTTAGGAAACAGCAACATAACCACTGCCTCTAAATACCTTTTGAACACCTCAGTAGATAGGTGACTTTTTGGTTCTGAATGGAAAAGCTAGATAAAATTGGCTTAGGAACATGATGAAAAAGTTGCTCATTGCCAGATAAGACTTTCATGGTCTTTCTGAAAAAAGAAACGGAATATACTGTGAAGCCTTCCCAACACTGTCAGAAGTACTGAGGAGTCCCTTCCCCAGTATGGGAAGAGTGCTTAACATCCACTGAAAGTGGTATACTAGTTTAACTCCTTTAACAAAATAAACGACAAAGCAATCTTTAAAGCATGCATGCAAATTTGTGAATTAAACTTTTCCTAATCCAAGTTCTGTTGTTCAAGTGACCAACCAAGGAGGAAACCAGTCATCTCTATCACAGACAGAGACCTAAAGTTGTCTGGAAGTGGTTGTTCGGTTGTCTTAAGTCTAATTACTCCAATCCCAGCTGTTATTCCAAGTCTTCATATCTTATACCACCATTCTTTCAGCAACAGGCTTGTTGTATAGCCAGGATGTGTTTCAGAGTTCTGCTCCAAATGATAGAACTATTTCAGTAACTTAAGGGTACAATTTTAAGTAGCAAACGTTAAGCTGTATACCAATCTTTAGTGATGAACAGCTGTAAGATAGGACAACCTATCAGTATTTTGAGGGTCAACATCAGTTCAGATGTTCTTCTATTAGTTAAGAAATGGAAGGATGGTAGCAACAAGATTCTGAATAGATATTTTTCCAATTAAGATTGCTTCTGGAACTCCAAAAGCTCAAGAGCTTCATATATTATCTGTTAGATATGCTGTTTGACATACAATCAAAACCCTTTGATTTCTATTAATTTTCTAGTTTAACTGAAACTGTTAAATGGTATATTGTTTTCATATGATGTAATAAACACATAGAATCACATCACAGCAATGGGCATATTATAAAATCATACCAAAATTAAGTCTGTATACTTGACTCAGCTGTATGTGACCATAAGTTATAGAAGTTTTACTAGTTGCTTTTGAAAGGCTTTACCAGCCATGTCAACAGGAAGGGATGATGCAGCACATCAGTGACAGTACCCTTTGTGATGGGTGCACTCCTCCTGTTTGAACTAACTGAACTTTGGTCCAGGCAGATGCTCAACAAGTAGGCCTAACCAAAGTTAATCCTATTGCGCAAGGCTATCAGCAAGAACCTGTGGACACATATTTAGCTAACGGTCACAAGAGCATTCCAGACGCTTTTAGAAGGCCCTGAACAGAATAAACAAGAAGACAAAAAAAGAAAGATGCCAATTAGAACACAGGTGTGCATTCCACGATAAAGGGAACTTGGCACAAAGAACCTCAATTCAGCAGTTTATCTTGACCAATTAGACTGAGAAAAGTTTCGCATGTTTTAGTTGGTATAACCAATTATGTCCTACGTTTATGCTCATGTACAGAGCTAGTATAACCAATTATATCTTATGTTTATGCGCGTGGACAGTGTCCATATAACCAATCATGTTCTATGCTTGTGCGCATGGACAGTGACTTTGCAGAATATGTGACTATAAGTATGTGTGTGTTTTAGCAATAAAGGGTCGTCTGTCGTCTGCTTTCAAGATTACAGGCGTCCGTCTACTTCAATCTCCTCAAATGGTGACCCCGACGTGATCGCGGGCCGAGAAAACGCTGGAATTGCTGGAGGTGCGTCCGGAGGAGACTCTAGCCGAACGATCGTCTAGCCAGCTGGACTGAGCGGACAAAATTCTCCCGGGAGATCAATCACCCTGCTCGTTTGGAAGTAAGGTGAGCGGCTAGAAAGATTAAAATGGGTGCCCAGATGTCTGTGGAAGAAGGGGCAATTGTACGAATGCTTTCGCATATCCTCTCCATGAGAGGGATTAAGTATGATTCAAATACTTTATGTATGATGCTGAAGTGGCTTAAGGACCAGGGTGCCCCCACTTTGAATGTAGAAGTCTTTGAAGTTAAAAATTGGGAAGAAATGGGAAAAGTAATTTGGGACTTTGTATCGTGTGGGGACGTGAAGGCTCAGAAAAATCTCTGCTACGTGGAGATTGGTGCTGGAAATGTTGAAAGCCCTTAAGGCAGAAAAGGAGGTGGCTGCCGCTGCAAAAATTTCAATTGAAGATACCCCGGAAAGAAAGAAAAGCGTGTGTGGCGAGGTGGTAAATAATTTGGACAGTGATGAGGAGTTAAGCACCGAGGGAGGTGTCATTAATGGAGGCAGGAATTGTAAGTTTACGTGATAAAAGGCGGCATGGGTATCACAGCATCTGTGAAGGAAAAGGCAGCCATAAAGACATTTATGAGATTGGTTGAAAAAACAGAGACGGATATTAAAAAGGACTCACCCGTAAAGGAGGTGAGCGGTTGGGGGAGGAGATGGGGTCTACACTTTCCAAAGAAGAAGAAGAAGCAGTAGTTAAGCTCCTCCAACATATACTCTCAGAGAGAGGCAAAAAAAAAACCAAAACAAAACAAAACTTGTTTAAAGCAGCTTCTACAGTGGAGCAAGGACAGAAACCTTTTAATTAGTGTGGGTACAGCTTTCGAGCTTAGTACCTGAGAAGCTATCGGAACCTCCCTATGGTGTTGAGGATTTCTTGGCTGGGCAAAGGCATGTGAGCAATCCAGCCTTTAGCTGGGAACGAAGCATAAGTTTACAAAATACTGGAGCAGACAAGGACGCTGTGTCCTTGTATGCTGGGAAAAAAGAAGATAAGAAGAGCTTAACAAACAACACCTGGATGCTGAAGAATGAGATAAGTAACTGCTGGACACCTCGTGAAGAAGCTTGCACAGCCAATAGAGAATAAGATAGTGTCGCGTGAAACGGGGTATTGTACCAATTAGAGTATTGTATAAGGCGCGTGGACAAGTCAGTCTTGTATAAATGTCAAGACGTCTGAACAGTAAACGAGCAAGATGTTAACTCATATTGAGTGTGATTCTTGACTACGGCCGTTCTTCCCGACACTATGGGATGAAATTAGTGATGGGTTTAAAGAAGTTAAAGGTCTTGCAACTTTATGGAAATTGATTAAGACAACTCTGCAAGAAATGAAAGCAGATCGTAAAGCTGCTGCGTCTGCTTTTGCTTATGGTCAGAAGAACCAGAAGTGAGGGGGAGATATTCATCCTCCCGAAAGGGTGAGCCGAGAAGGCAAGAGAAGGAAGATTTTGGCCGTATGCCAGCCCCCTTCCCCCACCCCCCCCCCGCCCCATACCCCCCTCCCTTCCGCCCGCCCGCCGCGGCGTGTGTCAGCCGGCCATGGAGCGGTCGCCGCCGCCGGCGCCGGCCCCCGGGCAGCACCGTCCGCGCCCCCTCCACCGCCCTTTAATCCATCCCGCCTCTCGAAGCCGAAGCCATCCGCGCCCGCGATAGACGCGGAGCCGCCTGTAATAGCTGCTGCAGACGAGAGGGAGAGGCATTGGAGGGGAGTAATAAAAAATGCCCTTGTGGAAGGGACTATGATCCAAGCATTCCCAGTTGTTGTACAAAATAATGGACAAAAAAGATGGGAGGCGTTTGACTGGAAAGTCCTTGAGAAATGAAAGACTGCTGTGAGTCAATACGGAATCCGCTTATTGATAAAGCCAGTAAGAAACCCTTGGTCAAGTGTTTTAATTGTGGTAAACTTGGACACATCAAGAGCCAATGTAGAGTTTCTGCTAACGAAAAGACGGTGCAACAGTTGTAAGAAAGATAACCATACCACCCAAGAATGCAGGAAGAAGGGAAACTTTACACTGAGCGCCAAGGCCCATCGCGCGATGACACAAACACAAGGGGTTTGGGCTGCCAGTCCTCAGGCAGCCTTGCAACTACCAGATCCGCCACTGCAGGAAGCTCTGGAGTGGACGTGGAAACCGCAGTACACATTCAACATAAAGGGACCATTGGGGTTTGGGCTTAGTGCATTTTAATGGGGTGATCTTCAACAGCTCTAAAAGGAATTCTGGTAGTCCTAGGGCTTATTGATGCAGATTATTGTGGGACTGTGAAAATTATGATTCATGTTTTAATTCCTCCTGTTTCTATTCCTAAAGGTACCAGAGTAGCACAATTAGTTCCATTCAGGTCGTGTGTTCTGAACCCAGGTGAAGTACAACGTGGAGATGGTGGATTCGGCTCCACAGGGAAACCGCAGGTATATTTTGCCATGGACATAACAAAAGGTAAACTAGAAAAAGTAGTGCAATTGGAAGGGCCTGACGGAGTTATTGTCAAGAAACCAATGACAATCGATACAGGAGCTGATGTTACGATTATTTCACGATATATTTGGCCTCCATCATGGCCATTGATCAATCCAAATTTTGGCATTGCAGGGATAGGGGGCACACAAGCCACCTTAGTAAGTCAGCTACCCATTACATTTGTGTTCCCCGACGGTGAACACATTATGACGCGTCCGTATATCATGACTACCCCAACTGAATTGTTCGGCCTCATAGGCCGTGATTTATTGAGCCAAATGAAGGCAATGTTAGTGACCCATCCTTTTTAGGAGCAGTCACTGAGGGGCAGCCAATCCTGAAAATTAGCTGAAAAACAGATGAGCCTGTTTGGATTGATCAGTAGCCGCTAAATTCTGAAAGGCTGCTAAAAATACAAGAGTTAGTTGAGGACCAATTGAGAGCGGGACATGTTGTTCCTTCTACTAGTCCATGGAATACACCAATATTTACCATTCCCAAGAAAAGTGGGAAATGGAGACTGTTACATGACCTTAGAGCTGTGAATGCAGTGATGCACAGTATGGGAGCCCTGCAGCCAGGTTTGCCGTCTCCAGTTATGCTTCCAGAAGAATGGGATTTGTTAATTATAGATCTAAAGGATTGTTTTTTCACCATTCCCTTGCACCCAGATGACGCTGAACGGTTCGCCTTTTCGGTACCATCGATTAACAAGGCAGAGCCCTATAAGAGATACCATTGGGTCATGTTACCGCAAGGAATGCACAATTCCCCCATGATGTGTCAGGTGTATGTGGCCTGGGCATTAGAGCCTGTAAGAAAGCAGTTTCCTCAGTTGATTATTTATCATTATATGGATGATATCTTGATAGCAGGGAAAAGAGAGTTATCCAAAAAGCTCAAAGAATTGACTACTCAATTGTCCAATTTTGGTTTAAAAATAGCACCAGAAAAGGTACAAAAAATGCAACCATGGAAATATTTAGGCTGGAAGATTTTAGAAAAAACTATAGTTCCATAAAAACTGGAAATTACAGACAAGATTGAAACATTGAATGATGTGCAAAAATTACTGGGGACAATCAATTGGGTTCGAACACTGTTGGGAATAGATAATGAGCTTCTGACCCCTTTATTTGAAATGTTACGAGGCGACACTACCTTAATGGCACCTTGGCAATTGACCCCTCAAGGTAAACAAGCATTACAACAGATAGCAGATATAATATCCCAGAGTCAGGCTTTTAGGATTAAAGAAAATCTTGACATTAATCTTAGCATTTTAAACCAAGAAAAACAACCCCTCGGGATCATATATCAATGGGAGGGGAGTCATAAAGACTTGTTAATAATAGAATGGATCTTTTTAGCTCACCAGGCCCGAAAAACCTTATTTTCTCGAATTGAAATGATTTCAGAATTAATTATAAAGGGGAGACATCGGATTATTGAGATTTGTGGACAAGAACCACACACGATTGTCGTTCCTTTGACTCAAGGATATTTACAATGGTGTCTACAGAATAGCTTAACTTTACAAATTGCTTTTGCAGATTTCGAAGGAAAGATAGATATTCATCTTCCTGCACACAAAATGTTTACCTTGCTACAGAATGTACAACTAGAAGAAAAAGGATTGTGTGCAGAGTTACCTACTGATGGTCCTACAGTATTTACGGATGGCAGTGGAAAAACAGGAAAGGCAGTAGTAGTTTGGAAAGAAGGTCAGGTATGGAAAAATCACATTGTCACATGTGAAGGCTCCCCCCAAGTGGTGGAACTTCAAGCTGTAATAGAAGTATTTAAAAAGTGGCAGGATGTTGAGGTCAATATTATTGCTGATTCTTTATACGTGGTAGGTGTAGTAAAACGTTTGAGACGGGCTTATTTGAAAGAAATTGATAACATCACATTGTTTGAAAAATTTAAGATGTTGCTCTTTCTGTTAAACCAACGGACAAAATGTTATTATATAATGCATGTGTGAAGTCACACCGGTTTGCCTGGATGGATCACAGAAGAGAATAAACGAGCTGATTTACTAGCTAATCCTGTATGGACTGGGCCACCCCCCAGTAAACTTCTGCAGGCACGTGGAGCTCATAGTTTTTTCTGAGTGCCAGAAATTATCTGGGCACGGAGATGGCGCTGTAAATCCTAGGGGTCTGCGATCCTTGCAATTGTGGCAGACTGATGTGACTCATGTACCAGCTTTTGGAAAATTGTGTTATGTTCATGTTTTTGGTGATACATATTCCTTGATGGTATGGGCCACAGCACTTGCGGGCGAAACAAGTCGACATCTACAAACACACTTACGACAAGCATTTGCAGTAATGGGTGTCCCAGCCCAGATAAAAACAGATAATGGACCATGTTTTATAGCACGACGGACTCAGGAATTTTTTCAGCAATGGGGAGTTACTCATATTACCGGCATTCCTCATTCTCCCACAGGGCAAGCTATAATCGAACGTACTCATAAAGTATTAAAAGATTTTTTGGAAAAACAAAAAAGGGGGAGTAGGGAATCTCTCTCCACAAGAAAAGTTAGCTAAAGCCAAAATTAGGGGTAAGGTCATGGTTTTAGTTAAGAATCTAGAAACAGAGTAATGGGAAGGTCCATTTCCATTAATAACCTGGGGGCGAGATTATGCTTGTGTTTCCACAGATACAGGCCCACAATGGACTCCCGCTCGATTTGTACGACCATCATCATCTGGAACATCCCAGAGGGTACGGCAATATGAATACCACCTCAACCAAAAACTAAGTGTAGGTCACCTTGGCTAACATAACAGGTCAAGATTCTCTGTGCATTGCAACCGCATCACAAAGCCCATGAACCAATAGACAGGATGGCTATGACTCGTGCAGCGCACCTGGCCAGAGAGCGCATGCGTCATAGGCTCCCCATGTTGCAACTGAGGCGGATTTTGGCACCTGCTGGCCACGTGTGCTGAAATCCGTTCCTCTGCAAATGTATAAATACCGGGATTTTCCAAAGAGCGTTGGGCTGGTGTACGATAAGGCCATTGTTGCCTCCGTGGGGACGCTCACGTAAAGCTCGCACCTACCAATTGCTGGGCTAAGTTTGCGAAGCAAGACGGCACAAGAATGTACGGATGGTCCATCTTCCTCACAGTCCTTGGATGGACGTAGTCATGGATACCGCCGCAAACCAAAGAAAACATCTGGATAACCCTGGCTGACGTGATCGGACAAGATTGCTTATGCCTCAGTACAGTAACACCAAGCAATCCTTTTTTCACAGGTTTAATAGGGGGTCCCTGAATACAGATTGGTGTAGTATTATCTGATGTACTGTTAGATATAGATAGTATTAGACACACAACCTTACAAAACAGAGCTGCTCTTAAATCATTAGTTTAAATAGTTTTGATTTATCTTGTAGTGCTGTTTTTTTTTTTTATTTTGTGTGCCTTGTAGGTTGCAATGTGTTTAAAAATTAATTGATAGATCAAGTAAGGCTGTATTAATTGACAAAAAACAAAAAAGGGGGAATTGTGGACACATATTTAGCTAACGGTCACAAGAGCATTCCAGACGCTTTTAGAAGGCCTTGAACAGAATAAACAAGAAGACAAAAAAAGAAAGATGCCAATTAGAAGAACACAGGTGTGCATTCCATGATAAAGGGAACTTGGCACAAAGAACCTCAATTCAGCAGTTTATCTTGACCAATTAGAATGAGACAAGTTTTGCATGTTTTAGTTGGTATAACCAATTATGTCCTACGTTTATGCTCATGTACAGAGTTAGTATAACCAATTATATCTTATGTTTATGCGCGTGGACAGTGTCCATATAACCAATCATGTTCTATGCTTGTGCGCATGGACAGTGACTTTGCAGAATATGTGACTATAAGTATGTGTGTGTTTTAGCAATAAAGGGTCGTCTGTCGTCTGCTTTCAAGATTACAGGCGTCCGTCTACTTCAATCTCCTCAAGAACCCAGCACCAAACCCACAAAAACGGTTTGGCTGGAGACTGGGCTGATAAGCAGCCAAAACTGCATGAACATAGCAGAGAACCTGATTACAAGCCAACCACTTTACGCTATAAATATCTGCAGCCATCAGGCTCCATTGAGCTCTCCCTCCATAGCAGCTGGTTTCATGGCAGTGATCTCCCCTTGAGCAGGGATGCCTCTCAAGGTTACCCCTCGAGGCTGAGAGATCCCTTACCTGACATCAGGCATCGATGTGTTGGTAAGTGACATTTTTTGCATGCATGTAATATTTAAGATACGTATAGTAAGCTTACACGATGATCTTTGTATCCCATACTAACTTTAAGTGTAGTAAATAGCAGAGTATTGACGGCCAATCCATCTGTACTTATTAAATATTTTACATACCTAAATCTACTGATTAGATCTCAATAAACCAACTACTAGATTAGATCTGTCTGAGTGATCTCTGACTCTTCTCCTGTGACACCCTTCCATAGCAAAGGTATTTGAACAATACCAGTTGTATGCCAGTGCTGGGTGACAGAGATCTGCTATCTCTTACATCAAAATATAGCTAGTCACACTAATGCATTATAAGTCATCAGAAGGCTGTTATAGTTTCAACTGACTAAAGGTTTCTTTCATCCTTCCCCCTGCCCAACAGTCAATTTTATATGAAATAGTTGCACTGAAGTGATTTAATGCCTTAAAATCACAATGTGTAAGTAAGCTGATGAGGAAAGTTTTGCTTACTGGATCTCTGCAACCTCAATTTTCAGAAGTGATCTGTTTGAAAAGAGGTAACTAATTCTCCCTATGAATAATTCTACATTTCCTATTATTAATGGGAATTATTCGATCTCTACACAAAAATTGGGCACCTGCATACAGACTCCAGAATCCACCTAAGTATAAATGGTCTAGATCCCAGTTACAGAGCCAATGTAGTATATTAAAATTCATTTTGACACTAAACAAGTTTTAGTTAGATACATATATTACCTTTCTAATGCTGCTCTTCTTTTTTCTACAAATTCAGCAGATGAAGAATCTTCCTTGCCTACTTTAACCTTGGTCATGCCTTTGAAGAAAATTGCATCATATTGATTTTACGTTATCATAAAGAAATCATTAATGTAACTGATATGATTAGAAGATTAAGCTCAGCTAAGTTTAAGCCAAATTACAATGAAAAGTGCCACAGGATACAAAGAACACAAACACCACATGCTGCACACTTTTGTGGGAAACGTCTATGAAATATGCAATTTCCTGCAATACATCTATTGTGATTAAAGTTATTAAAAAACTAGTTGAATTTGCATTTATGAAGACAATCTAAATAAAGGTCACAGTCTTATTGGTCACTTGTGTTCAGAAGAAAACAGTTACTCTAATAAAGCAGAACAAGAAATTAAATCTTAGTTTATAAGTCTATTGATTGGTATACTCATAACTAATATTTTTATTCTAGTATTTTCTAATTTCTAAAAATAAGTGTGTGGGGTTTTTTGGGGGGGGGTTTGGTTTTTAGGGTTTCTTTTTAATTAAGGGATTGGGTATAAATGGCAAGGTTTGGGGGGGGCAGGCCCTGCAGGGGTGATCTCTGTGGGAGGAGGTCAGGGACTACCCTATGCTGGTCACAGCTGGTTCCAGCCAGCTTAACAATAGACCCACCACAGGCCAAAGCTGAGCCAGAGAAGTTTGTGGTGCATCTATGAAAACATATTTAAGAAAGGGCGGTTGTGGTGGGTTGACCCTGGCTGGGTGCCAGGTGCCCACCAAAGCCGCTCTATCACTCCCCCTCCTCAACTGGTCAGGGGAGAGAAAATATAACAAAAGGCTCGTGGATTGAAAGGTCGCATGTGAAAGGAAAGGAAAAAAAAAGATTTTATTCTCTACTTCCCATCAGCAGGCGATGTCTGGCCACTTCCTGGGAAGCAGGGCTTCAGTACTCATAGTGGTTGCTCCGGAAGACAAATGTAAATAACGAATGCCCCCACTTCCATCTCCCTTTACTTAGCTTTTATAGCTGAGCTGACATCATATGGTATGGAATATCTGTTTCATCAGTTTGGGTCAGCTGTCCTGGCTATGTCCCCTCCCAAGATCTTGCCCAGCCCCAGCCTGCCAGTGAGGGGGTGGGAAGTGTTGGAGAGACAGCCTTGATGCTGTGCCAGCACTGCTCAGCGGTAGCCAAAACACTGGTGTGTTATCAACACCTTTCTAGCTACCAATGAAGAGCACAGCACTACGAGGTCTGCTATGGGGCAAATTAACTCCATCTCAGCCAGACCCAATACAATCTCCACCCCTTATTCCATACCATTTCGTCATGATCAGGTCCCACATAATTTAATACACATATATCTTCTAACCACACCATTGTATTTAATTCTCATTACTGAAATCCCTTCTTACCAACACTTACAACTGAAACTACATACTTAAACCACCTTCATACCCAACATACAGATTTATACATTCTTATTAACTACTATCGCCTGTCCTTTAACAGAGAGATATTCCATGGGCTTCTTCCACTCCTCCAGATGTTCACAAACAAGCTATGACTTGGGCCTCATCTGTCAAGATGAGTGGTCAGGACAGGAGAAGCAGTATGTTCGAGGGAAAAAAGAAACAAGGCCAGAACAGTAGGGGGAACTCCACGCTGCAGCAGGTACACCCCTGAAGGGACTGCAGCCTGTGGAGGAACCCATGCTGGAGCAGAGGAAATGAGTAGAAGGAAAGAGCAGCAGAAGATAAGAGTAAGGAACAAGGAATGGCAAAAAGAAACCACTGTGTCCTGACCCCAACCTCCTGTACCACCTGTGGCCTCACTGTGAAGGGACTGAGTGTAAGATGCACTGATAACAAGGGGAGTGGGGACTACGAAGGGGGGACGAGAGGTGCCTGGACTGAAGTTGAGCCTGGGAAAGGCGGAGGAAAAGTGTTTTCCTTAAGTGTTTGTCTTTCCCTCCCCCAATACCCAAATCAGTAATTAAATGTTTTAAATTAAGTTAAATTGCTCAAGTTGAGTCTGTTTTGCCCACAACAGCCAAAAGGCGTTCATACAGGAAAATTACTGCTCCAGTTTCTATTGGGCAGAGTAGAAGGGCTGATCTTACTTCTGACCCTGATGAAGGGACTTCTGGTTTGCAGTTACAAAAATCAAGTAATAAATACTCTGACCAGGAATAAATAGGCCCTGCCTCCGGCCAGGCAGGGGAAAGCGACAACTGGGTTTACTGGACTGTGTGGGTTCAATGGCCTGGCACAGCAGACCCAAAGGAGTATAAGGCTGTAGTTGACACCAGTGCACAGTGTACCCTAATGCTATCAGGTTACAAAGGGGCACAACCCATCTGTATTTCTGGAGTGATAGGGGGATCCAAACAGCTGCCTGTGTTGGAGGCTAAGGTAAGCCTAACTAGGAATGAGTGACAAAAGCATCCTATTGTGACTGGCCAGGAGGGCACATGCATCCTTGGCATAAACTACCTCAGGAGAGGGTACTTCAAGGTAGGCTTTTGGTATAGCTGCCTTAAGTACAAGGAAGATTAAATAGCTATCTGCCCTGCCTGGCCTCTCAGAAGATTCCTCCATTGTGGGCTTGCTGTATGTCGCCACTGCTGTGGCTGCCATATGCAAAAGGTATTACAGCAGGAGTCACCCAAACCAATGAAGACTGAATCTCATGAGGAACCAGGCAAGTACAGCGCGACGCAACCTGAGCTGGATTTGTTAGACAACAATCCAACACAACACACCATCCCTCTTGTCCTGAGTGACCACCATAACAGATGGACTCCAAAGTCATGGAGTAAATGAACTCAACAGACATTTGTATTGGCATTTTATGGACATTTTACAGGGATGACCCACAGACTAAGGGAATGATATCTGTATATATATCAAAGGACGGGAAGGGTGGTGGTAGTTAATGAGGGATGGGATAGCGTGGGACCTGAGCATGATGTAAACGGTATGGAATAAGGGGTGGAGATTGTACTGGGTCTAGCTGAGATGGAGTTAATTTTCTTCATAGCAGCTCATATGGTGCTATGTTTTGAATTTGTTCTGGAAACAGTGTTGATAACACACTGATGTTTTATTTATTGCTGAGCAGTGCTTACACAGTGTCAAGGCCTTCTCTGTTTCTCACACTGCCCTACCAGTGAGTAGGCTGGGAGTGCACAAGAAGCTGGGAAGGGACACAGCCAGGACAGCTGACCCCAACTGACCAAAGGGATATTCCATACCATATGACATCACTCTCAGCAATAAACTGGAGCAGGGGTGGGGTGTGTGTTGCCAGGGCTGCTGTTGCTCAGGGACTGGCTGGGTATTGGTCAGCGGATAGCGAGCAATTTGGTTTCTTTGCATCACTTGTTTATCTTGCTTTTGTTCTTATTTATGCATTGTTTTTTGTGGTTTTTTTTCCCCCCTTCCTTTTTTTTCTTATTAAATGGTCTTTATCATCTCAACCCACAAGTTTTCTCGCTCTTACCCTTCCGATTCTCTTGGAAGGGGGAGCAAGCAAGCAGCTGTGTGGTGCTTAGCTGCCTACCAGGGTTAAACCATGACAGTAGGACATTTCATATTAAGACTGCAGACTTAAAAAGTAAAATAAAATAAACGCGTGTGTAGTGTAAATGCACGTCATCTGCTTTCAGCTGTTTTGCCAGCTCTCCGCTTTAAGATGCCTCATTTTAAATCAGCCTAGAAAGCTCTATTTTTTTTCTTCTTTCCAAAATTATAAGCATGTGGACTATACACTTTTAGATGTGACTAAATACTACCCAAGCACTGAAGGGTAGGCAGTTCAAGTTTAAAGCGGGAGCTTTGTGCTCTTTGGAGAAAGGTCCTACAGAGTCTGTGAGTTTTCCCAAGTTATCTGTAGCCAAAGAAAGTCTCTACACTAGGACCTTAAGTCACACCCAGAGCTTGCTTACATAACAGTAAGTCCCACCATATTACCAAGTTCCATGTATATTTATTTTACAAGCAGAATTGGTATTAGAATATTTAATTTATATTATAGTACTGAAATCACATGCACACATTCAACCTTACAGAAAGTAGACTTACCTACAATACTTTTTTCTGGAGCAGGAGGCACAATGTAACCAATATGCATGTACTTCATTGCTAATTTGCTGTGCAAGCCAAGGAAATCACTGAATCTTCTTTTAACAAAGAATTCATTTTTGTTAAACATGGAAAGGGATGTCTAAAAAAAGAAAAGTAATTTTAGTTATGACTTACTGATGCATCTACTCAGCTGTGATATAAAGTTATTTGCAAATATATGTTGCACTAGTTACCTTTGTTGTTACTCTGTATGCCATATAAGCATTCATGCCATCCCCTGTAAGAAAATTAAAATACTTATCCTAAGGCAAGTTACCTTAATCCCTCCACACGCATTTTTTTTCCAAAATACATATTAAATAGCTTTTTATTTACATACTAAAACCCATCAAAAGATAACTGAATAAGGAATTATGCTAAAATCTCGGAATAATCTCTAAGAGGTAAGACAGCCTAACATATGACTTATTAGGTTCAAGTCACTTACCAACTTTCTCTGGGTCTGATACATTGATTTCTATATCAAGAAAATCTCCATTTGCTTCTTCTTCAATCTAGAAAAAAATGTATGCCATATTTAACAAGTTAATGTGCATTCATACTACGTATGGGTACAAAGATAAGGATATAGAGGAAGGGTCAGTATGTCTCAATGACTAAAAAGCTCTTCTAGACCCATCATCCAATTTTAAGTAAACATAATTTCACATCTTGGTTTTTAATTGTGAGCCTTCCTAAAAAAATTTTTAGTGTGGCAACCTCTTCTTCAGACTTGTTGGCCTCAGAGTTTTAGTAAACATTTATCTTGGGGAAATGCTCATTTTATCTCCTCCAATTCCAGCAGGCACAGAGGTTCAAAAATGCTCTCACAATGTTTCTATAAGCTTCTAATCAAAAGACAGATATATTCCTCATTATTAATGGTATCTGTAGTTGAAGAGTTGGGGATGGGGAAAGCAACAACTACAGAATTTTCAGATACTTGCCTGAGCTGTGTGATCACAGAATTTCCTAATCTTTCATGCAATATACATAAGTTTGATAAAACGGAAGTAGTTAAACACCATGGCAGAACAGACAGTGTGCCAAGGTTGAAGATGAACAAAATCAGAATGAAATGTCAGCTTAAGGCATCTGGGGAAGCAGCCATCATTGAGTCCCAGGCAAGTCTTGTTTGCCAAACCTCATTCATCAGTGATGTTTTCTAGGAGCATATTCTAGAATGAATGGTATTTGCCAATGCACAGACTTTGAATGGAATGCCAAATGTAAATAGCAAATTAAGTGGTAAAACTATGACCAGTCTCAGCTGTTTGTTAGTATGCAGAATAATGCTAACAACTGCTTCCTCCATTTCCTCATTAACAACAGCTTCAGAAATCCGAGTTAAAACCTGTAACATGCTAGTATGAATTAATACACATCTTCAACATTTCTCCTCCATCTAGCTCAACACTTGCTCCCTTCACACACTTTTACAATACCTATCCTGTAGGAATGAAGCATGTTATTCCTCACACTACAGATCTCATCACCTAAGCAATGAATACTCATGATATTGAGTCAAACACATATTAAACACAAAATAAACAGAATAGTTGTTCTCTTGCATACTTCCCTTTACCGAAGAATGATCCTGTGAGTAATTAGGAACTGCATTAAAAAAAAACCACAACAAAACCAACAAATAGCAAACATGTACCACACACACAGCCCCCAACAAGACATTTCCATAGTCATCAAAATATATGTTAAAAATTTTCTCAGTACCTCTTCTCTGGATCTATCAAAAATCACAGGGGCTGTTACACTTTTCGATTCCATTCTGGGAGCTACTAATGTAGTAGGTGTTACAGGAGTGATTGCAGGAGTAGGTTCTGGTGAAAGTACTGGATCCCTCTCTGGACTGTCCAATGAAACTTCTTCTGTGGCTTCTAGATAAAGATTTTGAGTTCACAAAAAAGTTTTTGTACGATAGAGATAGATGTGCACCACAAAAGATACCAAGCATGCACATTAAAAAGTGATAATACATAAGTTTAATAAGAACATTTATAAATAACATCCATTTGTCTCTCAGATAATTTCTCTAAATATGTCGGTAAAACTAGAGGGGACATCCGAGTTTCTAGTGAATAATAGGTTAAAGTAAAATTAAGTATGCATTTTTTTTTTATATATGCTGCCAGGTAAAGTCTTTTAAAGTAGTCACAAAACTGCTAAATCATTCATTCATTTCTATATGATATATCATGAAAACTAATGACATTTTTTCCACCACAGACCACTCTTTTTCAGCACCTATGTGTGAGGGACCAAGAGACTGTGAGAGACTGGCAACCATTTTGTCTCAAACAACCAAGCAGGTAGCCACAAGCAGTCAAAACAGGATATGCCTTGCGGAGGTGGGGTAGTGAACTGTTTCTGGGAGGCTTTCTAGTGGTTGTGCCTCAAAGAGGCTTTCTGGCAATTGTCTTTCTGGGAGGCTTTCTAGCTGTTGCGCTTTGGATGTTTTGTAACAGGTTCGGAGTTTTGCCATGGGCCCTTACCACAGCAGTTGTGTAAACAAGTTAAATGGGATAAGGGGGCATCAGCGACCCCCCCAACTCCCTCCTCAAGAACTTTGAGAAAACCCCACAATGCGGTATAAAAGGGGGGAAGACCAACCCCCAGGCCTGCGCCTGCCTCCTGAGGAATCCAGACAGTTACTGTCAAGACCCTTTCCTCACTGGATCCAAGGGCGGTGATACTTACCTCTCCTTTTCTTCTCTTTCTTCTCTCTCTCTCATCTCTTCTCTTCCTCCTACCTTGTTGTTAGGAATATTTTGCTATGGCTGTTAGGTGTCAAGTTTTTTATTTGAAATATCTGCTACGCCAAATTTAGCCACACTTGTGTTATAAGTCAATGTTAAATAAAACATATTTCAAGCATTTAGGAGCCATTGTCATGACTCCTGCCCTGGGATTCGCTGAGCGAAACGGGGCGTTGAAATTTTCCCTGTCCCTCCTAATTGTCATGACTCCTGTGTGTGGCAACGGACTATCTAAAAGATGACCTCCCTCGAGCCCACCGAGTGGGACGGGACACTATGCCAAATGTAGTTTTTGCACTCTGAACAACAACTGATTAAGTCACATAGGCTGATAACTGAGCATATCAAGAGAAATTATATATATATACCCCCCCTACCAAAAGCCCACAACTCATAAAATACAAATATTAGTAGATGAGACATTCTGACCAGTAAAACTAACTACTTATTTTTACTGTCTTCAGACTGTAGATAGTTCATCTATATTAAAGAGGATGCATAACTCTGCTCTGCAAACACTTCATGCTTTCTTTTCTCCACTAATTGATTTTGACCACCAGCAAACCATATATTTACAATAGATTATTTCAGTTGGAAGGGACCTACAACCATGATCTAGCTCAACTGCCTGACCACTTCAGGGCTGACCAAGTTAAAGCATATTATTAAGGGCATTATCCAAATGCCTCTTAAACACTGACAGGCTTGGGGCATCAACCACCTCTCTAGGAAGCCTGTTCCAGTGTTTGACCACCCTCTCGGTAAAGAAATGCTTCCTAATGTCCAGTTTAAACCTCCCCTGACACAGCTTTGAACCATTCCCACGTGTCCTATCACTGGATACCAGGGAGAAGAGATCAGCACCTCCCTCTCCACTTCCCCTCCTCAGGAAGCTGTAGAGAGCAATGAGGTCGCCCCTCAGCCTCCTTTTCTCCAAACCAGACAAACCTGAAGTCCTTAGCTGCTCCTCATAGGACATGCCTTTCAGCCCTTTCACCAGTTTTGTTGCCCTCCTCTGGATGCATTCAAGCATCCTTCACATCCTCACTCAAGGTGAGGCCGCACCAACGCTGAATATAGCAGGATAATCACCTCTTTTGACTGGCTGGTTATACTGTGTTTGATGCACCCCAGGATGCGGTTTGCCCTCTTGGCTGCCAGGGCATACTGCTGACTCATATTGAGCCTGCTGTCGACCAGCACCCCCAGATCCCTTTCTGCAGGGCTGCTCTCCAGTCACTCCTCACCCAATCTATACTTGTGCTGGGCATTACTCCATCCTAGGTGCAGAAATCAGCATTTCAACTTGTTCAATTTCATTCCATTAATCACTGTCCAATGCTCAAATCTATGGAGATCCCTCTACAAGGCCTCTCCTCCCTCGAGAGTTAACAGCACCTCCCAGTTTGGTATCATCAGCAAACTTGCAAATGGTGCATTCAACTCCTGCATCCAGATTGTTGATAAATATATTGAACAGAACTGGCCCTAGAAATGAGCCCTGAGGAACACCACTGGTGACTGGTCACCAGCCAGGTGTAGCCCCATTCACTACAACACTTTGAGCCCTGCCCTTCAGCCAGTCCTTCACCCAGCATACTGTGAACCCACTCATCCCAAAGTTGGACAACTTGTCCAGAAGGATGCTGTGAGGGACACTATCAAAAGCTTCACTAAAATCCAAAAAAATCCACCGCCTTCCCTTCATCCACTAGGCAGGTGACCTTATCATAGAAGGAGATAAAATTAGTTAAACAAGACTTTCCCTTTGTGAACCCATGTTGACTGTGCCTAAGGATTGCATTTGCCTTTAAATGCCGTTCAGTAGTACCCAGTATAATCTTCTCCATAATTTTTCCATGTATTGAGGTTAGACTAACAGGTCTGTAGTTCCCTGGGTCTTCCTTCATGCCCTTCTTGTAAATTGGAATAACATTGGCTAGCTTCCAGTCAGCAGGGACCTCCCCAGACTCCCAAGACCTTTGGCAGATGGTTGAGAGGGGTCCTGCCGTAACATCCACTAGCTCCTTCAGTACTCTGGGATGAATCCCATCAGGCCCCATGGACTTGTGAACATTCAGCTGATACAACTGGTTCCTTACAATTTCAGTGTCCACAAATGGAAAGTCACTGTTCTCATGCTCGTAGTCCTCCAACTCAGGGGACCAGGCAGCCCAAGGTCTATCGGTATTATTAAAGACTGAGGCAAAAACCACATTGAATGCCTCTGCTTTTTCTTTAACTCTATTAATCAGGTGACCATCTTCAATAAGTATTGGTCTGATGTTTTCTTTAGACCCCCTTTTGCTATTAACGTATTTTTAAAAAACCCCTTCTTGTTATCTGAAACAACACTGGCCAGTTTAACTCCAGTTGAGCTTTGGCCTTTTGTGTCTTCTCCCTGCGTATATGAGCCACAGCTCTGTAATCTTCCTGCGAAGCCTGACCTTGCTTGCAGAGATCTGTGAGAGACTGAAAGAGTTAATGCCTCAAACATTGTGGTGGGGCAAGTTCTGCATAACAACGAACCCTGCATGACAATGACTGCACCTGAGAAGCTGGTTACCAACAGGGCAGGTTATGGAGGGCATGCTGGAGGATGCGCAATGCCGTGTTCTGATACGCTGAGCAGGGCAGCTCACCATATATGGCCAGAGGTCATACAAAGTTTATTTGAGGAAGGGGCTCACGGCTGTGCAAGGGACCTTTCACGACCACCACCCCCCAATGGCGCCTGCGCACAAGATCGAGAGTTACATAAGTCCTTACGGGTGATGTGTAGAAGACCAAGAGGGGTGTGATTGATGTGAGAAAAGGCGGGAACTGGGCTATAAAAGATACAGACACGAGGAGCCCTGAAAGTGCGCCCACCGGAACTGGACCTCTAGATGGGCTGGACCAATGCTAGACCCAGGGCTGGTGAAATCTTTCTCTTTTCTTCTTTCTCTCTCTCTTTCTCTCTCTTTTTTCTATAACCCCCACACCTCATCCCTTTAGATATAAAACCATTGACCAATTCTGGGACTAGGAGTGGATCTAGCCGCCCCTAGGCTCTTCACTGAGAAGGAGTCTAGAAAGCAAGGGGGTCCACTCTGAACCTCCTGACTCAACCGGAGGGATCTCCTTATTGTCTTCCCTGAACTGATATATATGTGGTTAGCACATGTTACATGGATAACTGAGGTAGTTTCATGCCAATTCCTCTTGTGAGAAACCTTGCCACCTACTGTTACACCTCCCAAGTTCAGGTTGCTTCTGCCTTGAATAAAATGTTTAACTGATCGTTTGGTATCGTTTCACCTTAATTTAGCCCGAGGGAATTCTGAACTCACCACAACCCCTCCCTGGTCTGTCCAGCAGGGGTCGTGACAAGATCTTACCATTTCTTTTTCCTCTTGATTTCCATGAGGAGTTCCCTGTTCAGCCAAGATGGTCTTCTGCCCCGATGGCTTGACTGACAACACAGTGGAATTGCCTGCTCCTGTGCTTCTAAAAGGTGGTTCTTAAAAGACTGACCAGCACTCATGGACTCCTAAGCCCTCAAAAGCAGATTCCCAGGGTACTCTGCTAAATAGCTCCCTGAATAGTTTAAAGTTTGCTCTCCTGAAGTCCAGGATAGCAACTCTGCTGTCCTTTTCTCTCATTACACTGAAAATTTTAAACTCAAGAATTTAATGATCACTGTGGCCAAGACAGCCACCTACCATCACATCTCCCACGAGTCCCTCTCTATTCACAGACAGCAAGTCTAGGAGGGCATCTTTCCTAGTTGGCATCCTGAGTACCTATAACAAGAAGCTATCTCCTACAAAATTCAAGAATTTTCAAGACCTCCTTGTCACAGCAGTATGTCATTCCTAGCTGATGTCTGGGAAGTTGAAATCCCCCATAAGGACAAGGGCTACTGATCCATAGATGTGGAGGTCCTCGGCTGGACCGAGGGGCCTGGAGAGGATATTGACCTTGACAAGATTACAGTGTTCCGTGAGAGAATAAGAAAGGATGAGAAGCATGCCTGGGAAACTAAGTTTAAGGAATGTGTTGACCATTTGCAGTTGTGATAAGGAACCTGAAAAAGTCACCCAATGAGGGGTGAGAAAAACAGCTTCTGACAACTTTTTGACCAATAAGGGACAGACATATGTACAAGGTAACAAGTATAATGGGTATAAATTTGCTGGCTTGTAGTAATAAAAAACCCCACCTTCTTTGCTTGTACTATAAGAATGCGTACGTGTCGTTTGTCCGTCTCGACCGCGACAATTGGTGACCCCGACGAGATGCTGTAAATAATGCTTGTGACTACGAGGAGAGCAGTGAAGACAGAGCCCGGCATAGCTTGAGAGCGGCGGGAAGAGCTGCTAGTCCGGACCGATACTTGACACCTGGAGATAAACAGGTGAGCTGCCGGGAACATGGGCGGGACTCTCAGTAAAGAGGACGCCGGAATTGTAAATATGTGGAAAGTAATATTGCAAAAGAGAGGACTTAAAGTAGAAGAGTTGATGTTGCGGAAAATGCTCTTATGGGGCAAGCAACACGGATATAAAGCAGATACAGTGACTGCATTTAGTGTGCCTGTGTGGCAAGGACTCGGGGACGAGCTGTTTGACAGTGCGTCCCGAGGGTCTAAGGAGGCAGCCAGCCTCCTGATGACGTGGTACCTGCTCCTTGAAACCGTCAAAGACATTAAAGAACAAAGGGATAGGATGAAGGAGCCAGACGTCCCTATCGTGGGGGGAGGACAGTCCTCTCCCACAGAGGACGTGGGGTCTGTTGCCCAGTCCTCTGGTGAGCGCGCAGGGTGGCCAAAGCCACGGGGCCGACAAAAGAACCCTTTCGTTGATGACTCTGATGATGAGCAGCCCTCAGGACATCCTCGGACTATTAAAGATAGAATGTATAAGCGGCCCCAGGACTTGCTTCCTGATCGTGACGTATGCCCCGCTGAAACGGCAGAGGCGCTGGTTAACCCGTCCGCCCCCCTCCTTGCTGCCTGATTCAGAGGATCAAGAAGGGATGAATAGCCACCCCCCGGGGGCGATGGCTTTCCCCGTGGTACGGGGTGATCTAGGACAAGGAATTATGGATGAACATAGACCATATTCGTGGAAAGTTATACAGGATTTACAAAAGGCAACTGCGCAATATGGTCCCAACTCCCTGTCCTGGGTTCAGCTGGGATAGAGTTAATTTTTTTTTACAGGAACCTGGGAGGTGGGGGGCATAGCCGGGGCAGCTGACCTGAACTGGCCAAGGAGCTATTCCATACCATGTGACATCATGCTCAGTATATAAAGGGGGAGCGGGCCGGGGGGTGTGCTCTTCTCTTCGGTGGGGGAAGTGGCAGAGTGTCGGGTCCCGGGTGGTGAGCAGTTGCACTGTGCATCACTCTTTTTTGTATACTTTTTCATTAGTACCGTTGTTGTTGTTGCAATTTCTTTGTGTTGTTCCAGTAAACTGCCTTTATCTCAACCCTTGAGGTTCCAGTTTTGTTTTTTTTTTCTCTCCTCCGTCTTCCCCCCATCCCACCGGAGGGGGGCGGGAGGAGTGAGCGGCCGCGTGGTCCTTTGTTACCGGCTGGGCTGAAACCACGACACTCCCCCACAGTTATGCAATTAATACGCCTATTAACTATGGAAGAAATGACACCTTATGATGTTGCTCAAATTGCTCAAATTATTTTCCAACCTGTGCAATGCGCTGTTTTTCATAGTATCTGGACTCAGAGAGCAGAGGTGCAAGCAGTACACAATTTGCAGCTTTCACAAACCGATCCACGTTATGGTAACGGAGCTGATGTTCTGACTGGGGCTGGTCAATTTAATAATCCTCAACATCAGGCTCAATGACATCCGCTTGTATTGGAGCAAGTAAAGACTATTGGTGTAGAAGCTTTACTCCGAATGGCGGAGCTGGCGGAGCCTAAGGCAAGATATACCATGATTAAACAGGGGGCTAAAGAGCCATTTCTGTTATTTGTAGAGAAATTGATGGGGGCTATAGAGCGGCAGGTATTTGATGCACATATACGAGAAATGCTGGTAAAACAGTTAGTCCGTGACAATGCTAACGCAGATTGTCAAAAGGTGATTGAGACACTCCCTGGGGATCCAACCCTAGAAGCTATGATTACGGCTTGCGGGAAGGTGGGCTCTGTTGAACACAAAATGTCTGCATTAGCTACAACTATGTCTGCAATGCGTATGTCTAACCAGAAATGTTACTGCTGCGGGCAGACTGGACATGTCAAGGCTAACTGTCCCGCTAAAAATAGAAAAGGAGGAGCCGGGCAGGTGGCCGTGGGAGCAGCTACATGTCTTAAGTGCGGAAAGCTGGGACACTTCGCAAAGCAATGTAAATCTAAATTTCATGCTAACGGTCAACCCCTCCAGTCGGGAAACTGCAGAAAGAGCGCGAAGGGGCGCGTGCAGACACAAATGCCCTACCACTCCAGCAACCCCTTTCTGGTACAACAGCCAGCGCAGACACCACAAGCCTTTGTGACAAGTTACGGGGATAAACCCAAGGAGCAGACGGGATGGATGTATGCACTGCCTGCACAGTAACTTTATCTACCCAAGGAGTGCATAAAGTGCCCCTGGAAGCCTGGGGACCAATTGGTAAAGGATTAAGTGCCTTACTAATAGGACGATCAAGTAGTACTTTGCAAGGGTTAATGGTGCATGTGGGAGTTATTGATGCTGATTATCACGGGCAAATATGTGCAATGGCATCTACCGCAACCCCTCCAGTCACTATAAAAGGAGGCACACGAATTGCTCAACTCGTACCATTTATGAGCTGTGTGCCTGCGACAGAACAGGTAACTCGTGGTACTCAAGGTTTTGGGTCCACTGGAAAGCTGCAGGTATTTTGGTCGCAACGCATTATGGAAAGCAGGCCAGAAATTACCTGTACCCTCACTATGGCAAATGCATCCCCATCACAGATAAAATTGATAGGTTTGCTGGACTCTGGGGCTGATATGACCATCATAGCGCAGCGTAACTGGCCCTCCTCGTGGCCATTGGTTGTAAATGCGGAAGGAGTGTTGAGTGTAGGTGGAGTTTCAAAGAGTTTTATTGCAGCAAAACCATTGCTAATAAGCAACCCAGAGGGACAGAAAGCCACTGTGAGGCCATATGTCACCACTTTGCCACTTAATTTATGGGGTCGAGATGTGTTGGATGAATGGGGGGTGCATCTTACCATGGATTTTTCATAGGGGCCACTGTGCTGCAGGGTGTGGAGCGCCCGACACTGGCACTGACCTGGTTAACAGATAAACCAGTGTGGGTGGATCAGTGGCCCCTCAGTCAAGAAAAACTCCTCGCCTTGAAATCTGTAGTTGCAGAACAATTGGCCGCAGGACATATTGAGGCCTCTCATAGCTCATGGAACACACCAGTGTTTGTGATCAAAAAGAAATCTGGAAAATGGAGGCTATTGCATGATTTACGAAAGATTAATGAGGTAATAGCAACCATGGGGGCATTGCAGCCAGGGTTACCTTCTCCAACTATGATTCCAATGCAATGGGAAATTATTGTAATGGACTTAAAAGATTGTTTTTTCACCATCTCTTTAGCTGCACCTGATATGGAGAAGTTGGCTTTCACTGTACCTTCAGTGAACAACAGTGAGCCAGAGAAAAGGTATCATTGGAAAGTTTTGCCTCAGGGAATGAAAAATTCTCCCACCATTTGTCAGTGGTTTGTGGCAAAGGCCTTAAGTCCAGTTCGTGCTGCATTCCCAACATGTTATTGTTATCATTATATGGATGACATTTTGTTAGCCGCTCCATCTCAACGAATGTTAAGCGAAATGGAAGTCACAGCACGTGATTCACTACAGCGATTAGGCCTAGTTATTGCACCTGAAAAGGTACAGCGTCAACAGCCGTGGCTGTATTTGGGTATGAAAATATTAAATCAGATGGTCACACCACAACCCATTCAGTTACAATTGGAGATAAAAACTTTAAACGATGTAAAAAAATTGGCCGGAGTGATCAATTGGGTTCGACCCTATTTAGGGTTGCCATCATCGAAATTACAGCCACTTTTGGATTTATTGAAGGGTGATACAGATATTGCTGCACCACGGGCATTAACCCCTGAGGCAAAACAAGTAATTACAGAAGTAGAGCAAGCAATTGTGCATAGACATGTGTGGAGAATTGATCTGACAGTTTCAATTCAGGTTTTTGTATTAATAGACAAATTGGTACCTTTTGCCATGATCGCACAATGGAATTCTGATTGGCCGGATCCATTGCATGTGTTAGAATGGGCCTTCTTACCGTTCAGACCAAACAAAACCGCCCCAGGTCTTTTGGAGCTTTTAGCCCAAATTATCATGAAGACCCGAGTTCGATGTAAGGAATTGATAGCCAGGGACCTGGAATGTATCACTGTGCCTGTTAAAACCGATTATTTTGAATGGCGTCTCGCTAATAGCTCCGCATTGCAAGCAGCCTTGGCAAATTATACTGGGCAAATTGGGTATCATCTTCCCTCTCATCCGTTAATTAAAATGGGAAGTCAAATACGCTTTGCACAAAAGCAACTAAGTCAATCAGAGCCAGTGATTGGTCCCACGGTGTTCACTGACGGTTCAGGAAAAACAGGAAAAGCAGCCATTGTGTGGCATGATGGCCGGCAATGGCAACAGAAGATAGAACAGCAAGAAGGCTCCCCTCAAGTTGTAGAACTTCGAGCAATGGTGATGGTGTTTCAACATTTTCCAGATCCTGTAAATGTTGTTACCGATTCAGCTTATGTGGCAGGTTTGGTTCAAAGATTGGATAAGGCTGTGCTTGGTCAGGTGGGAAATGAAAAGTTATTTGGGGTGTTGAAGCTGTTATGGATGGAGATTCAGGAACGCCACTCCCCATATTATGTCATGCATATTAAAAGCCACACAAGCTTGCCTGGCTTTACTGTGGAAGGGAATGCTCGTGCAGATGCTCTTGTATTGGGGGTAGCAATAGGTCCAGTACCAAATGTGAGACAACAGGCAATCGAAGCTCATCGTTTTTCTCACCAAGGACATCGGGCCTTAAAGCGGCAATTTCGATTGTCAAACTCTGAGGCTCGTGCCATCGTCGCCATGTGCCCTGACTGTCAGGGCCACCATGTACCTCATTATTATGGAACCAATCCTAGAGGCCTTCGAGCCTTGCAAATCTGGCAGACTGACATGACACATATTCCTGAGTTTGGGCGGTTGAAATATGCGCATGTGTCTATTGATACTTTTTCTTCTGTTGTTATTGCCACCGCTCATACAGGTGAAGCCGCCAGGGATGTTATTCGACACTGGCAACGAGCGTTTTCTGTGGCTGGTGTACCTCAGCAGATTAAGACTGACAACGGTCCAGCCTATCTTTCTACCAAGGTGACTACCTTTTTGCAGCTTTGGGGAATTACCCATGTCACCGGTATCCCTCATTCTCCCACAGGACAAGGCATTGTAAAGTGCGCCCATGGAACTCTAAAGCATATGCTTCAAAAACAAAAAGAGGGAATGATGGGTGAGGGCCCAGAGGCTCGACTTAACAAGGCCACGTATGTATTAAATTTTTTGCAGGTCACTGACGATGTTCAACAACCACCAATGCTGCGTCATTTTGGGTCATTGACAAGTATATCTGGTGTGACCCCCGGGGTTAAGGTTCAGATACAGGACCTGCAGACGGGTCAATGGTCTGCACCTTGTGACTTATTAACCTGAGGTCGAGGTTATGCTTCTGTCTCCACAGATACTGGACCGCGATGGGTGCCGGGATGACTGGTAAAACCCTACTTAGAAGTGTCATTGCCTGCTGCAGTCTCCTCAGAGTAGTAGTTGCAATATAGGTACCATCGCAGCCCAAGATGAACATATGGGTAACGCTTGCAAATGCTACGGGCCAAGAGAGATGCTGGCTAAGCATGCAAAGCAATGCTACATCACAAGCTCTTTCTGGATTATTGCTAGATATAGATTCTATATGCCATGCTATGCTATAAAACAGAGCAGTTATTAATTTTCTATTGTTGGCCCATGGCCACAGTTGTGAAAACCTTAATGGTATGTGTTGTATGAACCTATCAGATCATTTGGTGTCAGTGTCCCAGAGTATCCAACAGCTGCAAAAGGAGGTGCAGAAGCTGACAGAAGATGTTGGGGTTTTTGGGTTGGATGGCTTGTTCTCTCAATGGGGGATTGGAGGGTGGTTAAAGGGAGTATTGAAAACAGGATTATTAATATTGGCAATTATTATCATTGCATTGAGCATCCTCCCATGTGTGCTGTCCTTGCTGCAAAGGGCCCTGCAGCAGACAATTCACATGGCATATTTGGTGCAAAAACAAGAAGGGGGAATTGTGGAGGACCTTGGCTGGACCGAGGGGCCTGGGGAGGATATTGACCTTGACAAGATTACAGTGTTCCCGTGAGAGAACAAGAAAGGATGAGAAGCATGCCTGGGAAACTAAGTTTAAGGAATGTGTTGACCGTTTGCAGTTGTGAT
Organism: Haliaeetus albicilla; assembly: GCF_947461875.1. Taxonomy (NCBI): domain Eukaryota; kingdom Metazoa; phylum Chordata; class Aves; order Accipitriformes; family Accipitridae; genus Haliaeetus; species Haliaeetus albicilla. Next base: position 42,020,903 of record NC_091515.1, read on the forward strand.
AAGGAACCTGAAAAAGTCACCCAATGAGGGGTGAGAAAAACAACTTCTGACAACTTTTTGACCAATAAGGGACAGACATATGTACAAGGTAACAAGTATAATGGGTATAAATTTGCTGGCTTGTAGTAATATAAAAAAACCTTCTTTACTTGTACTATAAGAATGCGTACGTGTCGTTTGTCCGTCTCGACCGCGACACAGAGATTTCTCCTAATTTCCTATAGAATAACTCATTGGTGTTATCATCCTGGCTGGGCGATTGGTAGTAGACACCCACTAAAACATCTCCTTTGTTTTCCTTTCCCCTAATCCTCACCCAGAGGCTCTCAACCACATCATCCCTAACTGTAAGGGCTATATAATCAAAGCTCTCCCTTACATACAGTGCAACACCTCCACCTCACCTGTCCTGCCTATCCCTCCTGAACAGCCTGTAGCCCTCCATCCCAGCACTCCAACGGTGGGACTCATTCCAAAAAGTCTCACTAATACCAATGATATTGTAGCTCTGGGAGCTGACCAATGCTTCTGGTTCATCCTGTTTGTTTCTCATACTACGTGCATTGGTGTACAAGCATTTCAGATATGCTCCTGTGGCCTCTGTGTTCCCAGGAGCAGTGTAAAAGTTCCTACTAGCATTGTCACCCTCGGGTGATGCCATGCCAACCCTTGGCTTACCTACTACAATCCTGTTAGTATCCCCTTCCTTCCCCCATCGATTCTAATTTAAAGCTCTCTCGATCAGCCCTGCCAGCTTACACCCAAAGACACATTTTCTGCATGGGGACAGGTGGATCCCATCAGACCCTAGAATACCTTGTCTCTCAAAGGCTCTTCCATGGTTTAAAAAAAAAATAATCAAAGTTTTGCTGCAGGCAGCAGTCCTGGAGCCATGTATTGATATCCAGGGCCCGCCTGTTTCTTCCAAATTAGAACAATAGAATCATATAATCATTTACGTTGGAAAAGACCTCTAAGATCATCAAGTCCAACCGTCAACCCAACACCACCATGCCCACTAAACCATGTCCTGAAGTGCCACGTCTACACGGTTTTTGAACATCTCTAGGGATGGTGACTCCACCACTTCCCTGGGCAGCCTGTTCCAAAGCCTGACAACCCTTTCAGTAAAGACATTTTTCTTAATATCCAAACTAAACCACCCCTGGCACAACTTGAGGCCATTTCCTCTCGTCCTATCACTAGTTACTTGATAGAAGAGACCACTACCCACCTCACTACAACCTCCTTTCAGGTAGTTGTAGAGAGCGATAAGGTCTCCCCTCAGCCTCCTCTTCTCCAAACTAAACAACCCCAGTTCCCTCAGCCGCTCCTCATGAGACTTGTGCTCCAGGCCCTTCACCAGCTTGGTTGCCCTTCTCTGGACATGCTCCAGCAACTCAGTGTCTTTCCTGTAGTGAGGGGCCCAAAACCGAACGCAGTACTCAAGGTGCGGCCTCACCAGTGCCGAGTACAGGGGGATGATCACCTCCCTGCTCCTGCTGGCCACACTATTTCTGATGCAGGCCAGGATGCCGTTGGCCGCCTTGGCCACCTGGGCACACTGCTCGCTCATATTCAGCCAGCTGTCAGCCAGCACCCCCAGGTCTTTTTCTGCCGGGCAGCTTTCCAGCCACTCTTCCCCAAGCCTGTAGCGCTGCATGGGGTTGTTGTGACCCAAGTGCAGGACCCGGCACTTGGCCTTGTTGAACCTCATACGATTAGCCTCGGCCCATCGATCCAGCCTGTCCAGATCCCTCTGTAGAGCCTTCCTACCCTCGAGCAGATCAACCCTCCCTCCCAACTTGGTGTTGCCTGCAAACTTACTGAGGGTGCACTCGATCCCATTGTCCAGATCATTGATAAAGATATTAAAGAGAACTGGCCCCAAAACTGAGCCCTGGGGAACACCGCTTGTGACCGGCCGCCAAATGGATTTAACTCCGTTCACCACAACTCCCTGGGCTCGTCCATCCAGCCAGTTTTTTACCCAGCAAAGAGTACAGCTGTCTAAGCCATGAGCCGCCAGCTTCTCAAGGAGTATGCCAGGAGAGACAGTGTCACAGGCCTTGCTGAAGTCCAGGTAGACAACATCCACAGCCTTTCCCTCATCCACTGGGCGGGTCACCTGGTCATAGAAGGAGATCAGGTTGGTCAAGCAGGACTGTAAAGGGAACTAGGCCTTAAGCCTCATTGTTTCTAAGACTATTAATATCAGACATATAACTAATGATTAAAGATTGTTTTAGATGTGATTAATAGAATGCAGGTGCTTATAAAACAATATGCATAAATTGCTTATTTGTCCCTTGTGTAGCCCTCACCATGGCTGGCTTAAAAACCAGTTGTATTGGGTCTGGCTGAGATGGAGTTAATACTCCCCATAGCAGCCCTCACAGCACTGTGCTCTGCATCAGTAGCTAGAAAGGTGTTGATAGCACACCAGTGTTTTGGCTACTGCTGAGCAGTGCTGGCACAGCATCAAGGCTGTCTCTCCAACATTTTTGCCCCCCCTCAATGGCAGGCTGGGGCAGGGCAAGCTCTTGGGAGGGGACATAACCAGGACAGCTGACCTAAACCAACCAAACAGATATTCCATACCATATGACGTCAGCTCAGATATAAAAGCTAAGTAAAGGGAGACGGAAGGGGGGGCATTTTGTCTTCCGGAGCAACCACTACGCGTACTGAAGCCCTGCTTCCCAAGAAGTGGCTAGACATCGCCTGCTGATGGGAAGTAGAGAATAACATAATTTGTTTTTTCTTTGCTTTCGCGCGCGCAACCTTTGCTATCACTTTATTAAACTGTCCTTATCTTGACCCACAAGGCTTTTGTTATATTTTCTCCCCCCCGTCCAGCTGAGGAGGGGGAGTGATAGAGCGGCTTTGGTGGGCACCTGGCATCCAACCAGGGTCAACCCACCACAGTCCTTTTTGGAGCCCAACGTGGGGCACGACAACGGCAGTTTTGCATTAAGCATTCTATAGCTAGTTATTAAGTAGCAAGCTCCTGTGCAGGTCACGGAGCTTGTTAGCTGCTTGCTTATCTCTAGCTTGCTGAGTTTGGGAACATGTTAATGCAAATCATGGCTGCGTGCTTTGTCCTGGCACTGATGGCTTACTGTGCTGTGGGAGCTATCTTGTGGGGAGAATGAAGGAACGCGGGAACGTGCTAATACAAATAATGTCTATGTGCTTTGTCCTGGCACTGATGGCTTTGCTGTGTTGTGGGAGCTATCTTGTGGAGGAGATGAGGGAACACATCTCCCTCTCCCTACCGGGCATTGATGTGAATGGTTTTATTATGCAGGCTCCCGAGGTCCTTGTTCACCCTTATGTAAGCTGTTTAATACTAATAATTAATACTGGTGGTATATTATGGGTATTGTGGAATCTGGTCTCGTCCTGGTATAAGAGAAGGCAAGTTTTAGGTGAGGCAACACTGAAATGTGCCCTCAAGCGACCGGTGCCTGGGTGGCAGGGTATATGGAAGGATTTGGGCAGATTCCTAGGACGGTTATCACCTCCCATAATCTGGGATTTTACATCTGAACAGGCAAGTAACCCTGGCAAACTGACACGCCACCTGATAGAAGGGTGCCTTGCCTATCCCAATGAAAACCAGCAGCTTCTCGCACTGTACTGGGGCCTGGCCTATGCCTACCGAGCCATAGTTCAACACTCTCAGAGGACCATGGTTGAGGCAGGGACCCAGACTGCATCTGAGGACACCATGCTCAAGATAGGGACCCAAACAACAACAACTACAGTAATTGCCCCAATAGTGAAAAGGAAGCAGTGGACAAGGAGATCAACGGGTCCATACCATCGATTAGTGAGGGAAGAAGAAGAAGAGGAAAGGCTTGATCTAGAAGCTGGTCCTTCGATAAGGAAATTGGAGGAAGGAGTGAGGGAACTTAAACAGGAAGCGGAAACTACCCGGTCCCTGACGTCCTCAGAACTTCGGGACTTGCGGAAAGATTACAGCCGCCAGCCAGGTGAGCGGATTGCTGCCTGGCTGCTCCGATGCTGGGATAATGGGGCTGATAGTCAGCAACTGGAAGGCAAGGAAGCCCAACAGCTGGGATCCCTCGCTAGAAACCGGGGAATTGAAAGAGGAATTGGAAAAGAGGCAGCAGTTTGCAGTCTCTGGAGCTGGCTCCTCTCAAGTGTGAGGGCAAGATATCCATTCAAGGAAGATCTTGTCAATTCCTCAGGAAAGTGGACTACCGCAGATGAAGGCATCCAGTACCTGAGAGAGTTAGCAGTGGTGGAAGTCATCTACAGTGATCTAGATGATGAGGAAGTCTCCAAAGCTCCAGAGGATGTCCTGTGCACATGGGCCATGTGGCGAAAGGTGATTCAAGGTGCCCCAGCATCGTATTCTAACAGCTTGGCAGCAATGTATTGTCCAGATATGGAAACACCAACTGTGGAGAAAGTGTCGTCTTGGCTCCAAAACTTTGAGGAAAATCTCTGTGTCTCCTCATCCCTACAGGACAGTGCCTTGGCTGTTAGGGATGCTCCAAGAAATCAGTCCTCTCCTGCCCCGGTCAGAGGGAAAGGGAGCCCAAGGCGTATGCCACGTGGTACACTCTGGTTCTTCCTGCGTGACCAAGGGGAGGACATGAGGAAGTGGGATGGTGAACCCACCTTTAAGCTGGAAGCCCGTGTGCGTGAACTGAGAGGGAAGACAGCTGTTAAGAAGGGGTCACCCAAGAAGAAGGCTGTCAGCGTAGTTGCTGTAGAGGCCCAAGAAAGCACTCAGCGATCCTCCAGGCATAGAAGAACTGAAACTACCTCCCTTGATTCTGGTGAGGGGACTTCTGGTCTGGTACCGCAAGGATCGGACAGTGAATACTCTGACGAGGAACAGCAATAGAGGGTCCCTGCCTTCGGCCAGGAGGAGGAAAGGGATGACCGGATATACTGGACTGTGTGGATTCGATGGCCTGGCACATCAGACCCACAGAAGTATAAGGCTTTGGTAGACACTGGTGCACAGTGTACACTGATGCCATCAGGATACAGGGGCACGGAACCCATCTGGATCTCTGGAGTGACAGGGGGATGCCAAGAATTGACTATACTGGAGGCTGAAGTGAGCTTGACAGGGGACAAGTGGGAAAAGCATCCCATTGTGACCGGCCCAGAGGCCCCTTGTATCCTTGGCATAGACTACCTCAAGAGAGGGTACTTCAAGGACCCAAAGGGGTACCGATGGGCTTTTGGTGTAGCCACTGTAAACACAGACATGATCAAACAGCTATCCACCCTGCCTGGCCTCTCGGAAGATCCCTTCATTGTGGGATTGCTGCGAGCTGAAGAACAGCAGGTGCCAATCGCTACCAGGACGGTGCACCGGCGGCAATATCGGACAAACCGAGACTCCCTGGCTCCCATCCATGAGCTGATTCATCACCTAGAGAGCCAAGGAGTCATCAGCAAGACTCATTCACCTTTTAATAGTCCCATATGGCCAGTGCAAAAGTCTGATGGAGGGTGGAGGTTAACAGTAGATTATCGCGGCCTGAATGAAGTGACACCGCCACTGAGTGCTGCTGTACCAGACATGTTAGAGCTCCAATATGAACTGGCATCAAAGGCAGCCACGTGGTATGCTACAATTGATATTGCCAATGCATTTTTCTCCATTCCTTTGGCAGCAGAGTGCAGGCCACAGTTTGCTTTCACATGGAGAGGTGTCCAATACACCTGGAATCGACTGCCCCAGGGGTGGAAGCACAGTCCTACCATTTGTCACGGATTAATCCAAACAGCACTGGAACAAGGCGATGCCCCTGAACATTTACAATACATAGATGACATCATCGTGTGGGGCAACGAGGCAGAAGAAGTGTTTGAGAAGGGGAAAAGAATAATTCAGATTCTTCTGAAAGCTGGTTTCGCCATAAAGAAAAGCAAGGTCAAGGGACCTGCACAGGAGATTCAGTTCTTGGGAATAAAATGGCAGGATGGACGCCGTCATGTCCCTATGGATGTGGTTAACAAGATAGCAACTATGTCTCCACCAGCTAACAAGAAAGAAACACAAGCTTTCCTAGGCCTTGTGGGGTTCTGGAGAATGCATATTCCAGGTTACAGTCAGCTTGTGAGCCCTCTCTATCGAGTAACCTGGAAAAAGAACTATTTTGAATGGGGCCCTGAACAACAACAAGCCTTTGAGCATATCAGACAAGAAATAGCTCGTGCAGTAGCTCTTGGGCCTGTCCGGACAGGACCAGATGTGCAAAATATACTCTACACTGCAGCTGGGGAGCATGGTCTCACCTGGAGCCTGTGGCAGAAAACACCAGGAGAAACCCGAGGTTGACCATTAGGGTTTTGGAGCCGGGGGTACCGAGGATCAGAAGCCCACTACACCCCGACTGAAAAAGAGATACTAGCAGCATATGAGGGGGTTCGAGCCGCTTCAGAAGTTGTTGGTACAGAAGCATATCTCCTCTTGGCACCACGATTGCCCGTGCTACACTGGATGTTCAAAGGAAACATCCCCTCTACACATCATGCAACCAGCGCTACATGGAGTAAGTGGATAGCATTGATCACGCAATGGGCTCGACTGGGGAAATCTAACCGCCCAGGAGTTCTGGAAGAGATCATGGACTGGCCAGAAGGCAGAGATTTTGGAGCATCATCTGAGGAGGTGGCTCGTGCCCAAGAGGCACCACCATATAATGAGTTATCAGAAGACGAAAGGTGTTATGCTTTGTTTACTGATGGATCCTGTCGTGTGGTAGGGAACCATCGGAAGTGGAAAGCTGCTGTGTGGAGTCCCACACGCCAAGTCGTTGAGGCCACTGAAGGAGAAGGCGAGTCAAGTCATTTTGCAGAAGTGAAAGCCATCCAACTAGCCCTAAACATTGCTGAACGAGAAAAATGGCCGGTACTCTACCTCTATACCGACTCCTGGATGGTGGCTAATGCCCTATGGGGGTGGCTACAGCAGTGGAAGAAGACCAATTGGCAACGCAGGGGTAAACCCATCTGGGCAGCAGCATTGTGGCAGGACATTGCTGCCCGTGTAGAACACATAACTCTAAGGGTACGTCATGTAGATGCTCACGTGCCCAAAAGCCGTGCCACTGAAGAACGTCGAAATAATGAACAGGTAGACAAGGCTGCCAAAATAGAAATAGCTCAGGTGGACCTGGACTGGGAGCGTAAAGGTGAGCTATTTGTAGCTCGATGGGCCCATGAGACATCGGGACATCTAGGGAGAGATGCAACATATAGGTGGGCTCGTGATCGAGGGGTGGCCCTGACCATGGAGGCCATTACACAGGTCACTCATGAATGTGAAACATGTGCTGCAATCAAACGAGCCACCAGAGTAAAGTCTCCCTGGAACAGAGGGCGGTGGCTGGGTTTTCGATATGGCGAGGCCTGGCAAATCGACTACATCGGACCACTGCCACGAACACGCCAAGGCAAGCGCTACATACTCACCATGGTGGAAGCAACTACTGGTTGGCTAGAAACATATCCTGTAAACCATGCCACTGCCCGAAACACCATCTTAGGCCTCGAAAGGCAAATTTTATGGCGACACGGTACCCCAGAAAGAATTGAATCAGACAATGGGACTCATTTCCGAAATAACCTCATAAGCTCCTGGGCAAAGAAACATGGCATTGAGTGGGTGTACCACATACCCTATCACCCGCAAGCATCTGGGAAAATTGAGAGATATGATGGACTGTTGAAGACTATGTTGAGAGCGCTAGGCAATGGGACATGGAAGCATTGGGATACAAATTTAGCAGAAGCCACTTGGCTAGTTAACACCAGAGGATCTGCTAACCGCCCTGGTCCTGCCCAAACAAAACCCCTACATACTGTGGGAGGAGATAAGGTCCCCGTAGTGCACATGGGGAAGTGGCTGGGGAAGGCAGTGTGGATTGCACCTCCCATGGGAAAAGGCAAACCCATTCGTGGGATTGTCTTTGCTCAGGGACCTGGGTGTACTTGGTGGGTAATGCGGAAGGATGGGGAGACCCAGTGTGTGCCTCAAGGACATTTAACCTTGGGGGAAAAATAATCTGTGATGTGAGTTGTATGTTGTAGGAAGTAATGTAGCAGGAATGACCTGAACTGCAGAGGAGTGAACTTCGCAAAGGAACCAGACAAGTGCATCGGTGACCCAAACCAAGCTGGTGTTGGGGCCCAACGATCGAACATACTGCTTCTCCTGTCCTGACCACTCATCTTGATGGATGGGGCCCAAGTCATAACCTGTGTGTGAACATCTGGAAGAGTGGAAGAAGCCCATGGAATATCTGTCTCTTAAAGGACAGGGGATAGTAATTAATAAGAATGTATAAATCCATACGTTGGGTATAAAAGTGGTTTAAGTATGTAGTTTCAGTTGTAAGTGTTGGAAAGAAAGGATTTCAGTCATGAGAATTAAATACAATAGTATAGTTAGAAGATATCTGTATTAAGTTATGTGGGACCTGAGCAGGACGCAAATGGTATGGAATAAGGGGTGGAGATTGTATTGGGTCTGGCTGAGATGGAGTTAATACTCCCCATAGCAGCCCTCATAGCACTGTGCTCTGCATCAGTAGCTAGAAAGGTGTTGATAGCACACCAGTGTTTTGGCTACTGCTGAGCAGTGCTGGCACAGCATCAAGGCTGTCTCTCCAACATTTTTGCCCCCCCTCAATGGCAGGCTGGGGCAGGGCAAGATCTTGGGAGGGGACATAACCAGGACAGCTGACCTAAACCAACCAAACAGATATTCCATACCATATGACGTCAGCTCAGATATAAAAGCTAAGTAAAGGGAGACGGAAGGGGGGGCATTTTGTCTTCCGGAGCAACCACTACGCGTACTGAAGCCCTGCTTCCCGAGAAGCGGCTAGACATCGCCTGCTGATGGGAAGTAGAGAATAACATCATTTGTTTTTTTCTTTGCTTTCGCACGCGCAACCTTTGCTATCACTTTATTAAACTGCCTTTATCTTGACCCACGAGCCTTTTGTTATATTTTCTCCCCCCCGTCCAGCTGAGGAGGGGGAGTGATAGAGCGGCTTTGGTGGGCACCTGGCATCCAACCAGGGTCAACCCACCACAGTCTTAAAGGGATGAGGTGTAGGGATTGTGGAAATGGAAAGAGAGAAGAAGACAGAGAGAGAAAAAGGAAGAGAGAAAGATTTCACCGGTCCTGGGTCCGGCGTTGGTTCAGTCGGTCGAGGGGTCCAGTCCCAGTGGGCTTGCGCACCTGGGGCTTCAGTTTGTGTCCTTTTATCATCCTTGCCCCTCCTTCAGGCGGGCACCGGAACTGGTCAGGCTAATGAGCAGTTTGTGAGCCTTTGGGCTTGGGGGTTGTTTGTGGAGTAACTTCTCCTTCCCTGCAGAGGTGGCCATTGTTTGATCTTTGTATCAGAACAGCTTATCAGAACATCAAGCTGAGCACCCTCCAGCAGCCCTCCCCTTCCTGTTGCTGATGTCTGAGCTGATGGGCTTTTCACCTTGGTCCCTTGCTGTGCAGGGTTTGTCTTTAAGCAGAACTTGCCCCACCACAATGTTTGAGACATTAACTCTTTCAGTCTCTCACATCCCCGAGCAGGGACCTGTATCCATTCCCCTCCATCTCTTAGGTCCCCTCCTGCCTGGTGGCAAGAGGGTAGGGGATCCTCCGCTTCTTGTGGAGCCTCCATCTGCTGCCTCTGCCTCAGGGATGGTAGGGTGTGGCTCCACCAATCTATCTCCCTCTCACACCCCCTGATACTCCTTAACTTTTCCACTTCCTCCTTCAGCTCTGCCACCATGCTGAGCAGATCATCCACCTGGTCACACCGCACACAGGTGTTGTCTCTGCTGCCCTCCGGTAACAGTGACAGGCTCGGGCACTCCCTGCAGCCGGAGACCTGGACAGCTGCATGTTTACTTGGGAGCTCTGTCTGGGTCGTCACACTTTTCCTGGCAATGGCTTTCATCCGAGTGGCAACCATAGCTGGGTCTCCGTTGACCGCAACTCTTTCAGTGCGACCATCCAGCCAATTCCTTATCCACCGAGTGGTCCACCCATCAAATCCATGTCTCTCCAATTTAGAGACAAGGATGTCGTGCGGGACAGTGTCAAACGCTTTGCACAAGTCCAGGTAGATGATGTCTGTTGCTCTTCCCTTATCCATCAATGCTGTAACCCCGTCGTAGAAGGCCACCAGTTTTGTCAGGCACGATTTGCCCTTAGTGAAGCCATGTTGGCTGTCACCAATCACCTCCTTATTTTCCATGTGCCCTAGCATAGTTAGCCTGGTCCCATAGCCAACCCCCCTGTGCTCTCACCCCTGGAGATATACAGGTGCTCTCACACCCAGAGCTGGCCCTTAGAGACCCATTCACCCCACTGGGTCCCTGGCTGCTTCACCTCCTCGCCGGCTAGTCCAGTTTGATCTTGGCTAGCAATCACACACTCACTCTCACACCTGCACTCTGTCCAGTTGCTGGCACCATGGACACACAGGCCCTCCGCCCCGTGGTCTGACTTCAGTTGCTGCACTCACACCACCATGTCTGAAAATAACTTAAAGAAAATGAAATATATGTTAGGTGCTCTAGTGGCTATAGTGCCAGCTTCTCCTTTTGCACTGCTGTTCAGTGGATATTTCAGAGCTTTCCTGTTTCTTATTGGGAAAGTTGTAACCAACATTAAATTGATAAACTAATTGTTATAACAGCCAGAGACAGTGCTATTTGATAGAAATCAATTATATTAGAAGATTTTAATTTTTCATACTTATCTTTTGCCTGGTCTAGCTATAATGTAGACAGATGCCCCAAGTCAGTTTACACCAAAATTGTAAATGATGCAAATTACAGCTACATTTGGGCTGTAGAACTTTGAAATAAAGCAAATATTGGTTCATGCATACTCACTGTGCAATTTTCAGTGAAAAAGTGCTTTCACATGCTCTTATCTTACATGTTCACCAAGTGGGGAAAAAAAATCTCAGTGGACTGAAGATTATGCTCTGAAACAATGACTGGAAAAAATTGAAACATTATTTTTCTGGCTCCTAGCTCCATGCAAATCCAAACATTTTGAGAAAGATGTTTAAATTTGAGTGTGGTTTTGTTTTGTTTAATTTTAGGGCTCTGGACTTTTTAAAAACAGCAACAGTACAGGAGCCAGCGTGTATGGAGGGGAGGGAAATAATTTTTTCCCAGATTAATTTTGGATTGAGTGTTATTAATAGCATTTGAAGTCAGGTTAATTCTACAGTCACTTTATGATGATAAATACCATAAACAGCCAACAAGCCAACATTTAGGCCTTGATTCATTAAAAACATACATTTAGGATTAAGGGTCAATAACTTTTATAATTTATAATTTAGGATATATGTATACGCTTTGCTGAATGAAATTTTCTCACCTAACCGCAGCTGTCCAAAAGTTAAGCATCCATCTATGCATTTGTAAAAGCATCCTTTCTAGGCAATGGAAATAGGTGCTCACTGAGCAATTCATCCTAGCAAAGGAGTTTAAGACATGTAGGATTGTAGAGGAATCATATTTTCCTTTGACTCCCTCTTTCCATAGCCTATAAATTGAGCTGAATAGCTGCATAGACCTCCAGCATACAGTACAGGCTACTGATGTGAGCAGCCATGAAGGTGACCTGGTTAGAAGGGGAAAATTACTGAACAGAAGAAGATGTCTGCTGAAAAATACTGACAGAGAAAATGCCTACCAGCCTGGGAACTAGGCCTCGGAACCAGAAGCATCCTTGGAAAGTGCAGCTGGCACCTCTGAAGTGCAGCTGGGTACCTAGAAACCGGAGACATCCTGAGATACCATTGATAAGCACCAAAACCCCAAGGAACTGTAACGGCAACTTGTCGCGTCCCAAGGTTGGAGTGACTCGGGTTCGTGGATTTCCTTTGTCAGAATTAAGGTGAAACAATACCAGGGGAGTTCAAACAACAATCAACATTTATTCAACCAAGCTAACCTTGCCCAAGTACAAGTGAACTTATCAATATGAACCTTGCAACGTGTCATTAAGCCGCTGTTTGAAAAGAGAAGGGAGGTGTAGAAAAAGAAGTGGAAAAAGGAATATGAAACTGTGTCAGAAGGAGAGCCCTCCCATTGAGTCACAAGGTTCAGAGTGGACCCCCTTGCTTTCTGGACGCCTTCTCAAAGAGGAGCCCAGGGGCGGCTAGATCCACTCCTAGTCTCAGACTTGGTCAGCGGTTTATGTTTAAAAGGATGAGGCGTAGGGACTGTGGAAAAGAGAGAAAAAGAGAGAGAGAGAGAGAAGGGGGGGGGGAGGGAGAGAGAGAGAGGAAAAGGGTTTCACCAGTCCTGGGTCCGGCGTTGGTCCAGACAGCCTAGAGATCCAGTTCCGGAGGGCACACGCCGAGAACTCGTCCTCCCTTCTTTTATAGTCGGTGGTCTCGACATGCATAGTTCATGTTCCCAGGGTTCTCTGGAATTGGTCAGTGGGCTTGGGGGGACATTGGGGAGTTGCCTCTCTCTCCCTGCTGGCATGACCGCTTAAGATAGAAGCGCAGTCCCATCCTCCAAGCGCGTACGCTGTGCTTCTTCTCGTGGTCACTTAAGATAAGGAATTGCGGCTTTGGAGAAGCGCGGTCCCGCCCTCCGTGGGGCCCTCTCCTCCAGCCACATTTTCCTGTTCACACAACTCCAGTGCTTTTACAGAGGCCGTCTTCTCCACCAAAGCTCTTTAACGAATGTTTGAGACATCGACTATAATTTGTCAGACCAACACACAACTTGTCGCCTGAAAAGGTGAAAAAAAGTCTGGAAAAAGGGGAAAACATCCTGAGAAAGTAAGAATTGGTAACTGACATCCATTAGCTGTTCTAACTGCAAGAACAGGAAAAGAGCCTGGGAAAATAAAAATTGTTATGAAAGAACAGAAAATATCATCATCTATTGGTTGTTCCAGGTGAAAAATAGAAATTAACAGCATCTCTTGACTGCTCAAAGTGGTGTTGTCCTATGCCCTCTTATGTCTCCAGGATATAAACATGATTTAATTTTTATCCAAAATGGAGCATCTCTCTCTGAAAACTTCCTTCCCACGCTGCACATAAGTTTTCCTTTTCCTAAACAAGTAGAATTCTCTGCATAAACTTTCTACAAGATCTTGGACCCTCGCCAGGGATGTCTGGCTGATTCCAAACTCTGTGACGCGGTTCATCTTTGAAGTAAGACTCTGTCTGTTACTTTATTGGTCCCCCTCTGGGCCCACTTTTGGGGTCAGTTTGGTTTGTCCTCCCACCTTTGGGATGGTTGGGACCCCCTCTGGGATTGGTTTGTCCTCCCCTCTGGGATGGTTTGGCCCCTTCTAAAACCTAATTCGCTTGATACTGGTATTATATATCCACATAAGTAATCTATCATAAGTATATCTGCTGTTATATTGTTGATAAGTTTGCTTCTCTAATGATGAGTTTGTAGTAACCTGTAATAGTGTCCTGGCTTCGGCTGGAATAAAGTTAATTTTCTTCCTAGTAGCTGGTATAGTGCTGTGTTTTGGATTTAGGATGAGAATAATGTTGATAACACACAGATGTTTTAGTTCTTGCTAAGCAGTGTTTATACTAAGTCAAGGACTTTTCAGCTTTTCATACTGCCCCGCCGGCGGAGGCTGGGAGTGCACAAGAAACTGGGAGGGGACACAGCAAGGACAGCTGACCCAAATGAGCCAAAGGGGTACTCCATACCGTATTACGTCATGCCCAGTATATAAACTGGGGGGAGTTGGCCGGGGGGCACCATGGCTCGGGGATTGGCTGGGCATCGGTCAGCGGGTGGTGAGCAATTGTATTGTGCATCACTTGTTTTGTATAGTCTATCATTACTATTATTATTGGTAGTATTTTCCCTTCTTTTTCTGCCCTATTAAACTGTCTTTATCTCAACCCACGAGTTTTTTTTGTTTTCTTTTTTTTTTTTTTTTTATTTATTCTGATTCTTTCCCCCATCCCGCTGGGTGGGGGGGAGTGAGCGAGCGGCTGCGTGGTGCTTAGTTGCCGGCTGGGGTTACACCATGACAAATAGTATATACGTACTTGATTGTTGCTATCGTAGAAACATAGCATGGTTTGGGTTGGAAGGGACCTTAAAGATCATCTAGTTCCAACGCCCCTGCCATGGGCAGGGACACCTTCCACTAGACTAGGTTGCTCAAAGCCCCATCCAACCTGGCCTTGAACACTTCCAGGGATGGGGCATCCACAACTTCTCTGGGTGTCGTGGTTTAACCCCAGCCAGCAACTAAGCACCACGCAGCCGCTCACTCACTCCCCCCGCACCCAGTGGGATGGGGGAGAAAATTGGGAAAAGAAGTAAAACTCATGGGTTGAGATAAGAACGGTTGCCAAGGTTTGGGTGGCCGCGGTGCTCATCATTTTGTTGTTAGGTCCAGAGACTTTCTCTTCCCCTTGAGGGTACTGAGTGGTGTCGAACAGGGCTCGATAGGCATGGGCCAGGCCCCAGCACGTTGCAGTGATTTGTATCTCTCTGGAGCTGCCGGGGTGACAGCATACCTTTTCCAAATATTTTACTAGTTTTTCTGGATCCTGCACTTGTTCAGGGGTGAATTTCCAAAACATTGGAGGTGCCCACTTTTCTAGGTACTTGCCCATACTACCCCACACACCCTGCCACTCATAATTATCCAGCCTTGGGGCAGATCTCTGGGTGATCTTCTTAAATAGTTGTTTAACCTTAAACGAGAGCTGAACCACATTCAGAAGCATGCTAATTCCTTGCAGTAGGGCTAGGACCATGCTAGTCCCAACATCCCAGGAGTATTCAAAGTTTTCAAAATTCTCAAACACCATTGTAACTGGACTGAAGGAGAAAGGAGAGGGGAAGAAAGGTACCCCACCCACAGACTGGTTTTCCATGGAGGAAAGGTAAATGGTATTATTAATAGTTTCCCACAGATGGCTCCCGCAGTATAAAGGTGACAATGCTAAGTGCAAATACCGGATTAATCCCACAGCCAATGACTTTATCATACCATAAACCAGAGTTATACCATACATCAAAGCAAAAACCTTAATCCACCTCCCACGGATGATAAGCAGCAGAAGAGGAACTACATACAGCAAGCGAGGTGATACATAACAGAGCTTTAAAAACCAGAGCAACAACTCTAAGAATACATAAATCAACATAATGAATGCTTATAACAAATTTGTTTTAACAAGCTCTGGTCAGGTTTGTCGTTATCTCAACCCTTTGTGTCCCTGTTCGGGTGCCAAAATGGACTGTAGTGGTTTAACCTCAGCCAGCATCTAAGCACCACGCAGCCGCTCACTCACTCCCCCCCATCCAGTGGGATGGGGGAGAAAATCAGGAAAAGAAGTAAAACTCGTGGGTTGAGATAAGAACGGTTTAATAGAACAGAAAAGAAGAAACTAATAATGATAATGATAACACTAATAAAATGACAACAGTAGTAATAAAAGGATTGGAATGTACAAATGATGCGCAGGACAATTGCTCACCACCCGCCGACCGACACCCAGCCAGTCCCCGAGCGGCGATTCCCTGCCCCCCACTTCCCAGTTCCTAAACTAGATGGGACGTCACATGGTATGGAATACACTGTTGGCCAGTTTGGGTCAGGTGCCCTGGCTGGGCATGAGAAGCTGAAAAATCCTTGACTATAGTCTAAACACTACTGAGCAACAACTGAAAACATCAGTGTTATCAACATTGTTTGCATACTGAACTCAAAACATAGCACTGTACCAGCTACTAGGAAGACAGTTAACTCTATCCCAGCTGAAACCAGGACACTGGGCAACCTGTTCCAGTGCCTCACCACCCTCACAGTAAATAACTTCTTCCTTACATATAATCTAAATATACCCTCTTTCAGTTTAAAGCCATTACCCCTTGTCCTATCACTACAGGCCCTTGTAAAAAGTCCTTTTCCAGCTTTCTTGTACTTGGCCTTGTTGAACTTCATGAGGATCGCACGGGCCCACCTCTCAAGCCTGTCAAGGTCCCTCTGGACGGCATCCCTTCCCTCCAGCGTGTCGACTGCACCACACAGCTTGGTGTTGTCGGCAAACTTGCTGAGGGCGCACTCAATCCCACTGTCCATGTTGCCAACAAAGATATTAAACAGCACTGGTACCAATACCGACCTCTGAGGAACGTCACTGGTCTCCACTTGGACATCAAGCCGTTGACCGCAACTCTTTCAGTGCGACCATCCAGCCAATTCCTTTTCCACCGAATGGTCCACTCGTCAAATCCATGTCTCTCCAATTTAGAGACAAGGATGTCATGCGGGACAGTGTCAAACGCTTTGCACAAGTCCAGGTAGATGATGTCCGTTGCTCTTCCCTTACCCACCAATTCTGTAACCCTGTCGTAGAAGGCCACCAAATTTGTCAGGCACGATTTGCCCTTAGTGAAGCCATGTTGGCTGTCACCAATCACCTCCTTATTTTCCATGTGCCTTAGCATAATTTCCAGGAGGATCTGCTGGTCTCTAACTCCTCTTGTTTATTCCCCATTGTCGTGGTTTCAGCCCAGCCGGTAACAAAGCACCACGCAGCCGCTCGCTCACTCCTCCCGCCCCACTCCGGTGGGATGGGGAGGAGAATCAGAAAGGAGAAAAGAAAAAAAAAAAAAATGGAACCTCTTGGGTTAAGGACAGTTTACTGGGACAACACAAAAAGAGAAGTTATAAAAGAATATACAAAACGAGTGATGCACAGTGCAACTGCTCACCACCCTGAACCCGACGCTCCGCCACTTCCCCCACCGAGAGCCGAGAGCACCCCCCAGTCCGCTCCCCATTTATATACTGAGCATGATGTCACGTGGTATGGAATAGCTCCTTGGCTAGTTCAGGTCAGCTGTCCTGGCTGTGCCCCCTCCCAGGTTCCTGTGAAAATTAACTCTATCCCAGCTGAATCCAGGACACCCGTGCTATGTGCGTTTACATAGAAGCATTTAAGTTGGGCCCCCAATGAAGCTGACTTACTGGCTGGAGTGGCTGGAATTCCTTTGTGCTGCTCTTCAGGTGCTCTCCTGCTGACCTGTGATCCCTCTCCAGGCTCTGGGCATCTATTACTGGCATCAAACTGGTA
Source organism: Haliaeetus albicilla (assembly GCF_947461875.1). Taxonomy (NCBI): domain Eukaryota; kingdom Metazoa; phylum Chordata; class Aves; order Accipitriformes; family Accipitridae; genus Haliaeetus; species Haliaeetus albicilla. The sequence goes on from NC_091515.1 coordinate 42,038,026, forward strand.
GGAGTGGGATGGATTGAGGTTCCCCTCCCCCAGCAACTTCAGTTTAAAGCCCTCTTCACCAGCTTGGCAAGCTTATGACTGATTGTTGCTATGCTGTTGATTGCTGATAGTAATTTGTAATAGCTTGATATATATATATATATTCTCTTTATTAATCATAGGTATACTTGCTAGTGGTGCTTTTTGTGGCAATATATTTTTAGTGGTGATTTGTGTGGTGTTTGTGGTAATCCACAATAAAGTAGAGAAATTTAGAGGGTAAAGCCTCCATGTCCTTGTGTATTACAGAATCCTACGAACCCAGAGTCACGATCTCTATACACCCGCAGGCCACGTAACCCTTTAGGTCATGACAGCTATTCATGTGTTACCAAAACTGTTTAGATATGCAAAAGTTTGATTTAAATAATGTGAGTACGATCTTGCGGAGTTTTTTTTATAATCGAGTTCTAACCTTTGTGAGATTTTCTTCCTTCTTGCTCTCTTTCAGTAACTACTGCTACATCCGTGTTGTTCTGCAGCTAGTGCTTTTGTCAGGTTAGGGAGTAGCTGGAAGAACCAATGACAACCTCTGCTCCAAATAACCTGCCATTCTTTCCAGTGCTGTTCTAGAACGGATCCCAAAGGCTAGCAGCTGTATTATAAAGTTCCAGTTTATAAATCATGATTTACAACAAAAAAGAAGAAAATGTATGTGCACAAAGGAGGAATGTCAAGTACTGGATCATTTATAATGTAACTCATTAGGCTTGGGACTTTTTCTTTAATTTTATACTCTCTATTTGCAAGAAAAAAAATTAAAATAATTGAGAAAATTAGGAGAAACCACAGAGAAAACAGGAGAAAACAGGGAGAAACTGCACCAGCAGCACATACTGAAAGCTGCAAAAGGAAGCGGTGAGTGCTAGCAGTGGGTGACTCTCTGCTGAGAGGCACTGAAGCACACCCATCTGCCAGCCTGATGTACAGTCAAGGGAAGTTTGCTGCTTACCAGGAGCCAAGATCCAGGTTGTCACAGAGAGACTGCCACAACTGGTTAAAAGCACAGACTACTATCCCCTACTTCTTTTCCATGTGGGCACCAATGACATGGTAAAGTAAAACCTGGGCAAGATCAAGCAGGACTTCAGAGCCCTGGGGGCCCAAGTGAAAGGGACAGGTGCCCAAGTGATCTTCTCTGTCTTGCCAGTCAGAGATAATGGTGCAGGCAAAAGTCGATGCATCATGCAGATCAATATCTGGCTTCATGGCTGGTGTCATCACCAAAGCTTTGGTTTCTAAGATCAAGGGACGTTCTTCAACAAATACAGCATACTGGGGAGAGTATCCAGTATCCTCCACCTATCTAGAAGAGGCAGGAGAATCTTCGCTAGCAGATTGGCTGACTTAGTGACTTGTGATTTAAACTAGCGAACTTTGGGGGTAGTGTCCAAACCTGTGACACCTGCATATTCATAAGCAACAGGGTGGATGAGCGCACCTACCAGAGTAGCGAGGAATGCTCCCCAACCCTCTCCAAATCAAGAACCAAGTCCAGCTGCCTCAAGTGCATGTATATCAACGCACATAGTCTGGGCAACAAACAGGAGGAACTGGAGCTCCGTGCCCAGTCTGAGAGTTATGATGTCATAGGAATCACAGAAACTTGGTGGGAAAACTCACATGACTGGAAGACTGCAATGGATGGCTACAAACTCTTTTGGAAAGATAGGAAGGGAAGAAGAGGAGGCGGAGTTGCACTTTATGTAAAAGAAAAATCTGAGTGTATGGATGCGAGCTCTGGAGACCACGAAAGTTCTATCGAATGACTTTGGATCAGGATTAGAGGGGTTGTCACCAAGGGGAATCTTATGTTAGGTATCTGTTACCGACCTCCCAATCAGGGTGATGAGGCTGACGAAACCTTACTTTGGCTGCTCAAGGAAGTCTCGGGCCAACAGAACCTGGTCCTCATGGGTGACTTCAATTACCCGGACATTTGTTGGGAAAACAACGCAGCGGTGCACAAGTCGTCCATCAGGTTCCTGGAATGCATCGAGGACTGCTTCCTGCTAAAGATGCTGGACATGCCGACTAGGAACAGCGCATTGCTAGATTTACTGCTCACAAACCGAGAAGACTAACTTGACAACACAGCTACCAATGGTAGCCTTGGATACAGCAACCACAACATTGTGGAGTTTAAGATCCGGCTGAGCACAGTGAAGACCAGTAGTAGGACAAAGACCCTGGATTTTAGAAGAGCCAACTTCAATATGCTCAGAGCCCAGCTGCAAGGGATTCCATGGGAAGCATCCATGGAGGGCAAAGGAGTTTGTGAGGGCTGGGAGTTATTCAAGAACAGCCTCCTGGAAGCACAAGAACAGTCCATCCCCTACAAAGGGAAAGGAAGAAGGCAGAACAAGAGACCACCCTGGCTTAACAGTGACCTTTTGGGTGTGCTTAAAAGCAAAAAAAGAAAGCCTACCAGCTATGGAAAGGCAGCCAAATACAAGAACCTTGCTAGGGCATGCAGAGATGCAGTCAGGAAGGCTAAGGCTCAGCTAGAACGGAAATTGGCCAGAGATGTCAAGAACAACAAGAAAGGGTTCTTCAGATACATGAACAGTAAGCAGAAGCACAGGGAAGACATAGGCCCATTGCTAAACAGGGCAGGGAAACTAGTTACTAATAATGCTGACAAGGCAAGAGGTTCTCAATACCTTCTTTGCCTCTGTCTTTACCTGTGTAGCTGGACCCCAGATCACAGGATCAAGTAGCTACGACAATGCATGTGTCGACCCACCATTAGTGGAGGACGGGCTGGTCTGTGGCACTTTACAAGGGCTCAACCCACATAAATCTATGGGCCTGGACGGAATCCACCCCAGGGTGATAGGAGAAGTGGCTGACATTGTTGCGAGGCCACTGTCTAGAACCTTTGAAAAGTCATGGAGATCAGGGGATGTCCCTGATGACTGGAAGAGGGCAAATGTCACACCCATCTTCAAGAAGGGCCCAATAGATGACCCAGGAAACCACAGGCCCATTAGTCTTGCTTCATTCCCTGAGAAAGTAATGGAACGAGTCCTCCTGGAAGCTATTACTCAACCAAATGAAGCAGGTGATTGGGAAAAGCCAACATGGATTTACCAAGGGCAAATCATGCCAGACTAACCTGATCACCTTCTACAACAAAATAACATCTTCTGTTGACATGGGGAGAGCAGCGGATGTCGTTTACCTGGAATTCATCAAAGTGTTCGACACTGTTTCCGACAGCCTTCTCCTGGACAAACTGGCAAGATACAGATTGGTTGGGAGGTCTGTGAGATGGGTAGGAAATTGGCTAACAGGCCACCCTCAGAGGGTGGTGATCAGTGGTTTTTACTCAGGCTGGCAGCCTGTCACAAGTGGGGTCACCCAGGGATCAATACTGGGCCCCGTGCTGTTCACCATCTTCATAAATGATCTGGACGATGGGATTGAAAGCACCCTCACCAAGTTTGGTGATGACACCAAACTGGGCGGTGAGGTGGACACGTCAGAAGGGTGAGCCGTCTTACAGAGAAACCTGGACAGGCTGGAAGAGTGGGCTAGCAAGAACAGTATGAAGTTTAACAAAGACAAGTGCAAGGTCCTGCACCTGGGACGACATAACCAAAGAGCCCAGTACAGGCGAGGTTCTGTGTGGCTGGGGAGCAGCCTTGCTGAAAGGGACCTGGGGGTCCTGGTGGACAACAAGCTGAACATGAGTCAGCAGTGCACTGCTGCAGCAACAAAGGCAAAGTGGAAGGCATAAGAGTAGGTGGCGTGGTTTCTCACGAGAATTAGCATGAAACTCCGTCAGTAAACCGTATAACACGTGGTAACCATACGTCACCAAAGATATACTACAAGCCTTGCTTATTTGGGGATCAGTTCAGGAAAGAAAATAAGGAGAGCCCTCTCGTTGAGTCATGAGGTTCAGAGTGGACCCCCTTTCTTTCTAGACTCCTTCTCAGAGAAGAGCCTAAGGGCGGCTAGATCCACTCCTAGTCCCAGACTTGGTCAACCATTTTACATCTAAAGGGGTGAAGCATAGGGGTTATGAAGAAAGAGAGAAGGTGTCGTGGTTTAAGCCCACCTGGTAACAAAGCACCACGCAGCCGCTCGCTCACTCCTCCCCACCGGTCCCGGTGGGATGAGGAGAAAATATAAAGAAAAGCTCGTGGGTCGAGACAAAGACAGGGAGGGATCACTCACCACTTATGGTCACGGGCAAAAGACAGGCTCAACTTGGGGAAGAAACAAAATCAATTTAATTTACTACAAATCAAAACAAAACAAGGATATTATCAAGTAAACCCAAACCTTAGAACACCTTCCCCCCACCCCTCCCCCCTTCCTGGCTGAACTCCACTCCCGGTTCTCTCTACCTCCTCCCCCCGGTGGTGGTGTAGGGGGACGGGGATGGGGGTTGGGGTCAGTTTGCCACACATTGTCTCTGCCGCTCCTTCCTCCCCAGGGGTGTCGTGGTTTAACCCCAGCCAGCAACTAAGCACCACGCAGCCGCTCACTCACTCCCCCCCATCCAGTGGGATGGGGAAGAAAATTGGGAAAAGAAGCAAAACTCGTGGGTTGAGATAAGAACGGTTTAAGAGAACAGAAAAGAAGAAACTAATAATGATAATGATAACACTAATAAAATGCCAACAGTAGTAATAAAAGGATTGGAATGTACAAATGATGCGCAGGGCAATTGCTCACCACCCGCCGACCGACACCCAGCCATTCCCCAGCGGCGATTCCCTGCCCCCCACTTCCCAGTTCCTAAACTAGATGGGACGTCACATGGTATGGAATACACTGTTGGCCAGTTTGGGTCAGGTGCCCTGGCTGGGCATAAGAAGCTGAAAAATCCTTGACTATAGTCTAAACACTACTGAGCAACAACTGAAAACATCAGTGTTATCAACATTCTTCACATACTGAACTCAAAACATAGCAGTGTACCAGCTACTAGGAAGACAGTTAACTATATCCCAGCTGAAACCAGGACAAGGGGGAGGACTCCTCACTCGTCCCCTGCTCCACCGTGGGGTCCCTCCCACGGGAGACAGTCCTTCACGAATGTCTCCAACGTGAGTCCTTCCCACGGGCTGCAGTTCTTCATGAACTTCCCTGGCATGGGTCCTTTCCGCGGGCCGATCTTCAGTCACAGACTGCTCCAGTGCAGGCAGTTCCCTTTCTTAAATATGTTATCCCAGAGGCGCCACCACCGTCACTGATTGGGTTGGCCTTGGCCAGAGGTGGGTCTGAATTGGAGCCGGGGGAGCTTCTAGTAGCTTCTCACAGGAGCAACCCCTGCAGCCCCTCCCCCACTACCATAAACCCCACCACACAAACCCAAAACAGAAGGAAAGAGAGAAAGGAAACAAAAAGATTTCCGCAGTCCTGGGTCCAGCATTGGTCCAGCCAGTCTGGAGGTCCAGTTCCGGAGGGTATGCACACGTGGGGCTTCAATTCATGTCCTTTTATAATGTCCTTGCCCCTCCTTTGGGCGGGTACTGAAATTCATTAGGCTAATTAGGTGTCATGCGGGGTTTGTGCTTTCAGAACCTTCGGGAAATGGGTTGGTGGGCTTGGGGATCATTTGGGGTGTAACTTCTCCCTCCCTGCAGGCATGATCGTTGTTTGATCTTTGGCCATACATGGTGAGCTGCCCTGCTAAGCATATCAGAACATGGAACTGTGCATCCTCCAGCACTGATGTCCTGTGCTGATCCGCTTCTCACCTGTAGTTCAGTGTTATGCAGAATTCGCCCTGCCACAATGTTTGAGATGTTAACTCTTTCAGTCTCAGTCATTTATCTCCTTGTTATGGGTTTGTGTGGCGGGGGTTTTTTTGGTAGCAGGGGAGGGGGCCACAGGGGTGGCTTCTGGTGAGAAGCTGCTAGAAGCTCCCCCCAGCTCCAAGTCGGACCCACCTCTGGTCAAGGCCGACCCAGTCAGTGACGGTGGTAGCGCCTCTGGGAAAACATATTTAAGAAGGGGAACCTGCAGTAAGTAGGGGGATTGAAATGTGAGAGGAACACTTATGCAGATACCGAGGTCAGTGAAGAAGGAGGGGGAGGAGGGGCGCCTGAGGAGGTTGATGCCCCTGCAGCCTGTGGTGAGATGGCAGGCTGTCCCCCTGCAGCCCATGGAGGTGAACCGTGGAGCAGATGCCCACTTGCAGGCTGTGGAGAAGCCCACGCCAGAGCAGTCAGATGCCCCTGAAGATGGCCATGACTCCATGGGAAAGCCCGCGCTGGAGCAGTCTGTCACTGAAGATCGGCCCACGGAAAAGACCCATGCGAGGGAAGTTCGTGAAGAACTGCAGCCCGTGGGAAGGACTCACGTTGGAGAAGTTCGTGGAGGACTGTCTCCCGTGGGAGGGACCCCACGGTGGAGCAGGGGACGAGTGAGGAGTCCTCCCCCTGAGGAGGAAGGAGCGGCAGAGACAATGTGTGGCAAACTGACCCCAACCCCCATCCCTGTCCCCCTACGCCACCGGGGGGAGGAGGTAGAGAGAACCGGGAGTGGAGTTGAGCCAGGAAGGGGGGAGGGGTGGGGGGAAGGTGTTCTAAGGTTTGGGTTTACTTGATAATATCCTTGTTTTGTTTTGATTTGTAGTAAATTAAATTGATTTTGTTTCTTCCCCAAGTTGAGCCTGTCTTTTGCCCGTGACCATAAGTGGTGAGTGATCCCTCCCTGTCTTTGTCTCGACCCACGAGCTTTTCTTTATATTTTCTCCTCATCCCACCGGGACCGGCGGGGAGGAGTGAGCGAGCGGCTGCGTGGTGCTTTGTTACCAGGTGGGCTTAAACCACGACACCTCCTCTAGTTAGGAAACTGGAAAAGGAGGGTTAGTAGGCAGCAGCTTTTAAAATTTGTTAATGCCCAAACAGCCTGGGGTCACACAGCTGGAGAAATACTGGTTCAGATTAAGTCTAATGTTATGTCAGTTGTAATCCTGAAGTTGCAAATTGGCATTCCTGCTGAAAGGAAGCCTTCTTCGATTTCCATCTGGTTGTTCCTGCCCCTTTGTCTCTTGTAGAAGTAATACACCAGCATTGTTTCAGCCATCTGCTGAACAGCGGCAGGTAGCTGATCTTTTTTGGAGTTCATGTCAAAAATAACCTAGATCAGTTCATGATATTAATCCATGTGTGGATACAGGTCTGAAAAGGAGGAGTTGTGGGAGAGAGTGTGCTACTGTTTCATCTTATAGTGCTGGTTTGTTTCTTTGAATTCATGCTGGTTTTATGAGGTCATAGTTTTACAGTAACGGGAATGTTTTCTCAACTGAACGTGGGAAATCTGTGTGGTCTGAACTGTTTCATGACTTGTATTAAGCCTGTCTAAAATTTGAAGATATAGCAAAGTGCTTAATGGTGATTAATGGTTTATTTCCCAAACATGCATGCAGGAAAATAGCTGTGACAGAAAAAGAAATAATTTCAGTTGCTTTATATGTATTTTTTTCTTTCTGTGAAATAGTTGTATAACTTTTCTCATTTGGTGGCTAACAGCAATAAGGACTACCTCTTTTCCCGATCTAAATGTTGTTCTTCCAAGACCTCAGTCTAAAAGCTTCCTTACATCTATTTTGTCATGGCTTCCCACCTGATCTGAAATTTTGAATTAAACTTCTTTATTGGTCTAAGATGCAATATCCTTCCTGTGGCATTTGAGGGTAGGAAGCCATCAATAGGATCCTTCAAAAAGATGTAGCAGTAAAAGTAAAGCAATGGTAAGAAAATAAATCTTTTTTGGAGAAAGCTTTTAGATAATCTTTGATCATATTAAAAAATGAATATAAAAGGTGTCTGCTTTTAAACTGACTTTGCAAATAGTATGGAAATTTCTAATCTGAAATTAGGAAGAGCATTGTCAGCAGGTTGAGGGAGGTGATCCCCTCTACTCAGCCCTGGCAAGACACATCTGTAGTGCTGAGTCTAATTCTGGGCTCCCCAGTACAAAAGAAGAGAAGGCTGGGTAGGGGGGAATCTTATCTATTTGTATAAATGCTTGATTGGGGTCAGGGGGGTAAAGAAGAATGAGCCAGACTCTCCTCAGTAGTATCCAGTGACAGGATAAGAGGCAATGGACACAAACTGAAATACAAGAATTTTCATGTAAACATAAGGGAAAACTTTCTTACTCTAAGGGTGGTCAGGCACTGGCACAGGTTGCCTAGTGAGGTTGTAGAGTCTCCCTCCTTGGAGGTACTCAAAACCTGACTGGATACAGTCCTGGGTAGCCTGCTCTAGTTGACCTTGCTTAAACATGGGAGTTGGACTAGATAATCTCAAGAGGACCCTTCCAACCTCAGCAATTCTGTGTTTTTTATGAAATACTCCAAAACAAAGTAGTGACATGTACTGGTTTTGGCTGGAATAGAGTTAATTTTATTCATAGCAGCTCATATGGTGCTATGTTTTGGTTTTGTGATGAAAACAGTGTTGATAACACACTGATGTTTTAGTTGTTGAACAGTGCTTACACAGTGTCAAGGCCTTTTCTCCTTCTCATACTGCCCCACCAGTGAGTAGGCTAGGGGTGCACAAGAAGTTGGGAGGGGACACAGCTGGGACAGCTGACCCCAACTGACTAAAGGGGTATTCCATACCATATGACACCGTACTCGGAAATAAAAGCTGCGGGGAGGAAGGAGGGGATGTTGGGAGTTATGCCATTTGTCTTTCCAAGTAACCGTTTAAGCGTGATGAATCATCAAATGGTTTGGGTTGGAAGGGACCTTTAAAAATCATCTAGTCCAACCCCCCTGCCATGGACAGGGGCATCTTTCACTAGATCAGGTTGCTCAAAGCTCCATTCAACCTGACTTTGAACACTTCTGAAGTCCTGCTTTCCTGGAAGCGGCTAAACATCTGCCTGCCAATGTGAAGTAGTGAATTAATTCCTTACTTTGGTTTGCTTGCGTACGCAGCTTTGCTTTATCTATCAAACTGCCTTCATCTCGACCCATGAGTTTTCTCACTTTTGCCCTTCCAATTTTCTTCCCCATCCCACTGCAGGGGGAGCAAGTGAGCGGCTGTGTGGTGCTTAGCTGCCTACCAGGGTTAACTCACAACATGACAGCAAGCTTGCAGTCTTATTCATCCCTGAAATAGAGAAGGGTAGTTTTGTTCATTGATGACAAAAAATTAAGGATTGGCAGAAACTGTTATGGAAGAATGGGAAATGGGATTGACTAGCGGAACATCTCTAAGTAGCAGCAGGGGTGAAGTTGAGTGGTTTTGATTGACTATGAAAGATCATAATATCACTTTTTTGTGGTAATAATTGATTGGATTCACTTGCTCAGGAGGCTTTTTCCAGTTCTGATTTTTAGATTGCTAATAGGTTGCAAGTTGTTCTGGAGAGGTACACAGTACTGTGGGGGACAAAAATGAGACTTTTTTTTTTAAACAGTATAACTATTCTCACAAATTTTAAAATAGATCTAGTCTTTAAAGTTGAATAAGGGGTTTTTATGTTCATTATATTCACTGAACTTTGAAAAGTTTGGAAGATGGCTTATTTTCCTTTGAAAATTAAACTGTTCATCTAGACAGAAGGTGCAAGAACAGCTCCTCTCAAAATTGCACGGTAAACTATTTTGGTAACTTTGTGTAAGTTGGAGTAGATCTGCTTTAGTGCCTGAAGCTGTTTGGCTAAGTACTTGAAACTCGCCACAGGAAGTCTAGTTTGTAACAAGTCTTAGAATCAGTTGTGACATCAATTTACATATCAAATGATTGTTCTGTGGTGAATATTATCTTGGAAGAACTAGAATTCTTTAAAAAGCACATTTAGTGAGAGCCACAGCATTAGTTACTTAAACTAGAACAGAAACTTCTGTATACCCAGGAAATTGCAACAGATGCTGGAGCAGTACAAGGAGCAGCGGGACACACAAGAGATACATGTAGACAAGTAGAGGCTTGTCTGAACAGGGGCCTTCCCTGAGCAAGTGGCCCCGGACCCACTGATTGGAAGAGACAGCAAGGGGCGGAGCCTGCACCCAGCAGCTCAGGAGATTTAAGCAGGTGAAAACAATCATCCCAGCTGATTGCAAGAGACAAGCACATATATTCCCAGTGGGTAGGCACAGGGTAGTGAGCAGCATGGTGACCACCCAGCAAAAAAAAAAAAAAAAAAAAAATCAGTGTCCTCTGTTTCTCCCGAGCTTCTAGCACCTGGTAGAACTGATGCAGCCATACAGACAGAGCTTCTTTTCAAGCATGTGACCACCCAGGTTTTTGGCTGTGGGATGTGTGGATATTCCTAGAGGTGGAAAGTGATTGCAAGCAAGCCTGTGGGAGGTGTGACCAGATTGATGAACTGCTCTGCTTGGTGGCCGAGCTGCAGGAGGAGGTGGGCAGATGGAGGAGTATTCAAGAGTCAGAGAGGGAGATTGATCAATGGAGCCATACTCTGCCATCTATGATGCACAGAAGCCAACTCAGCGTGGCCACTATGGAGGCAGGTCCAGGATCTGCTTTGTGCCAGGAGGAAGGCAGCGTCACAAGGGATAAGGAGGGGTGGAAGAAGGTTACAGCACGGAGCAGTAAGAGATACCCCTCCTTACCCTCTAAGATACCCTTTCAGAACAGGTACGAGGCCCTGGGTATGGTAGATGAAGCACATAATGAGAAAGAGGAGGAACCTGCACAAGCAGTCTTGCCAAGACCAGTGAGACTGACCACTCACAACAAAACCTGCATTAAAACCAGCACCGAGAAAAAACAGTGGCGAGTTATGATCATTGGTGACTCCCTCCTGTGCAAATGGAAGCACCCGTTTGCAGACCAGACCCTCTTTTCAGGGGAAGTTTGCTGCCTCCCTGGGGCCTGAATTAGGGATGTCACCACAAGACTGAAGAGCCTAGTTCAACCTTCAGACTACTATCCATTCCTGCTCTTTCACTTGGGTACTAATGATGTCGCAACAAAAAGTCTGAGGTCAATCAAAAGAGACTTCAGGGCCCTGGAAAGAATGCTAAAAAATTCAGGAGCACAGGTAGTGTTTTCCTCAATCCTCCCAGTAATGGTGGGAGAATTGCTACGCCACCTGGACACTCACAAGTCTATGGGACCAGATGGGATCCATCTGAGAGTATTGAGAGAGCTGGCAGAGGAGCTTGCTAAGCCACTCTCCATCATTTATCAGCAGTCCTGGTCAACAGGGGAGGTCCCAGATGACTGGAGGCTTTACAATATGATGCCCATTTACAAGAAGGGTCGGAGGGAGATTCCAAGGAACTACAGGCCTGTCAGCCTGACCTCGGTACCGGGGAAGATTATGGAGCGGTTCATCTTGAGTGCGCTCACACAGCATGTGCAGGACAACCAGGGGATCAGGCCCAGCCAGCATGGGTTCATGAAAGGCAGGTCCTTGTTAAAGAATTTTCAGTCATGGGTTTCTCTAGGTTTGCTTTATTAACAACTCAGAGTTGGGCCACCACTGCAGTGAATGGCGAAGGATAACTCAAAAATGACTTCTATATATGTGATTTTAAAAAACACTATGCATTTGATGTCTTATCAAAAGAAGTTCTTGGTGTTTTTCCATGAACTCTCAGTTCTCTATTCTCCAGTGGTTTCAAAAGTCCAATACATTTTCCTGTCTCAACTGATTCTTATTGTCTTGTCTGGGTTCTTCTGAAGTTAGTGGTCGTAGGCAGAAGGTCTCCGGTCACCACAGTCATTTATCTTCTTACACATCAAAGATGACCTTTGAATTTCTGAGAATCACTCAGGTTGTTTTATTAATTTATCTTGTTCTGAAGTTAATCACTTACTCTTATCTATTCTTATGTCTTAGGTATAAGATGTATGATCCTTTTTCTGTTGATTCAGCTTGACTGGTGTGGTGGGTTGACCCTGGTTGGATGCCAGGTGCCCACCAAAGCCGCTCTATCACTCCCCCTCCTCAGCTGGACGGGGGGGAGAAAATATAACAAAAGGCTCGTGGGTCAAGATAAGGACAGTTTAATAAAGTGATAACAAAGGTTGCGCGCGCGAAAGCAAAGAAAAAACAAATGATGTTATTCTCTACTTCCCATCAGCAGGCGATGTCTAGCCACTTCTTGGGAAGCAGGGCTTCAGTACGCGTAGTGGTTGCTCCGGAAGACAAAATGCCCCCCCTTCCGTCTCCCTTTACTTAGCTTTTATATCTGAGCTGACGTCATATGGTATGGAATATCTGTTTGGTTGGTTTAGGTCAGCTGTCCTGGTTATGTCCCCTCCCAAGATCTTGCCCTGCCCCAGCCTGCCATTGAGGGGGGGCAAAAATGTTAGAGAGACAGCCTTGATGCTGTGCCAGCACTGCTCAGCAGTAGCCAAAACACTGGTGTGCTATCAACACCTTTCTAGCTACTGATGCAGAGCACAGTGCTATGAGGGCTGCTATGGGGAGTATTAACTTCATCTCAGCCAGACCCAATACAATCTCCACCCCTTATTCCATACCATTTGCGTCCTGCTCAGGTCCCACATAACTTAATACAGATATCTTCTAACCATACTATTGTATTTAATTCTCATTACTGAAATCCTTTCTTACCAACACTTACAACTGAAACTACATACTTAAACCACTTTTATACCCAACGTACGGATTTATACATTCTTATTAATTACTATCCCCTGTCCTTTAAGAGATAGATATTCCATGGGCTTCTTCCACTCTTCCTGATGTTCACATACAGGTTATGACTTGGGCCCCATCCATCAAGATGAGTGGTCAGGACAGGAGAAGCAGTATGTTTGATTGTTGGGCCCCAACACCAGCTTGGTTTGGGTCACCGATGCACTTGTCTGGTTCCTTTGCGAAGTTCACTCCTCTGCAGTTCAGGTCATTCCTGCTACATTACTTCCTACAACATACAACTCACATCACAGATTATTTTTCCCCCAAGGTTAAATGTCCTTGAGGCACACACTGGGTCTCCCCATCCTTCCGCATTACCCACCAAGTACACCCAGGTCCCTGAGCAAAGACAATCCCACGAATGGGTTTGCCTTTTCCCATGGGAGGTGCAATCCACACTGCCTTCCCCAGCCACTTCCCCATGTGCACTACGGGGACCTTATCTCCTCCCACAGTATGTAGGGGTTTTGTTTGGGCAGGACCAGGGCGGTTAGCAGATCCTCTGGTGTTAACTAGCCAAGTGGCTTCTGCTAAATTTGTATCCCAATGCTTCCATGTCCCATTGCCTAGCGCTCTCAACATAGTCTTCAACAGTCCATTATATCTCTCAATTTTCCCAGATGCTTGCGGGTGATAGGGTATGTGGTACACCCACTCAATGCCATGTTTCTTTGCCCGGGAGCTTATGAGGTTATTTCGGAAATGAGTCCCATTGTCTGATTCAATTCTTTCTGGGGTACCGTGTCGCCATAAAATTTGTCTTTCGAGGCCTAAGATGGTGTTTCGGGCAGTGGCATGGTTTACAGGATATGTTTCTAGCCAACCAGTAGTTGCTTCCACCATGGCGAGTATGTAGCGCTTGCCTTGGCGTGTTCGTGGCAGTGGTCCAATGTAGTCAATTTGCCAGGCCTCGCCATATCGAAAACCCAGCCACCGCCCTCTGTTCCAGGGAGACTTTACTCTGGTGGCTCGTTTGATTGCAGCACATGTTTCACATTCATGAGTGACCTGTGTAATGGCCTCCATGGTCAGGGCCACCCCTCGATCACGAGCCCACCTATATGTTGCATCTCTCCCTAGATGTCCCGATGTCTCATGGGCCCATCGAGCTACAAATAGCTCACCTTTACGCTCCCAGTCCAGGTCCACCTGAGCTATTTCTATTTTGGCAGCCTTGTCTACCTGTTCATTATTTCGACGTTCTTCAGTGGCACGGCTTTTGGGCACGTGAGCATCTACATGACGTACCCTTAGAGTTATGTGTTCTACACGGGCAGCAATGTCCTGCCACAATGCTGCTGCCCAGATGGGTTTACCCCTGCGTTGCCAATTGGTCTTCTTCCACTGCTGTAGCCACCCCCATAGGGCATTAGCCACCATCCAGGAGTCGGTATAGAGGTAGAGTACCGGCCATTTTTCTCGTTCAGCAATGTTTAGGGCTAGTTGGATGGCTTTCACTTCTGCAAAATGACTTGACTCGCCTTCTCCTTCAGTGGCCTCAACGACTTGGCGTGTGGGACTCCACACAGCAGCTTTCCACTTCCGATGGTTCCCTACCACACGACAGGATCCATCAGTAAACAAAGCATAACACCTTTCGTCTTCTGATAACTCATTATATGGTGGTGCCTCTTGGGCACGAGCCACCTCCTCAGATGATGCTCCAAAATCTCTGCCTTCTGGCCAGTCCATGATCTCTTCCAGAACTCCTGGGCGGTTAGATTTCCCCAGTCGAGCCCATTGCGTGATCAATGCTATCCACTTACTCCATGTAGCGCTGGTTGCATGATGTGTAGAGGGGATGTTTCCTTTGAACATCCAGTGTAGCACGGGCAATCGTGGTGCCAAGAGGAGATATGCTTCTGTACCAACAACTTCTGAAGCGGCTCGAACCCCCTCATATGCTGCTAGTATCTCTTTTTCAGTCGGGGTGTAGTGGGCTTCTGATCCTCGGTACCCCCGGCTCCAAAACCCTAATGGTCAACCTCGGGTTTCTCCTGGTGTTTTCTGCCACAGGCTCCAGGTGAGACCATGCTCCCCAGCTGCAGTGTAGAGTATATTTTGCACATCTGGTCCTGTCCGGACAGGCCCAAGAGCTACTGCACGAGCTATTTCTTGTCTGATATGCTCAAAGGCTTGTTGTTGTTCAGGGCCCCATTCAAAATAGTTCTTTTTCCAGGTTACTCGATAGAGAGGGCTCACAAGCTGACTGTAACCTGGAATATGCATTCTCCAGAACCCCACAAGGCCTAGGAAAGCTTGTGTTTCTTTCTTGTTAGCTGGTGGAGACATAGTTGCTATCTTGTTAACCACATCCATAGGGACATGACGGCGTCCATCCTGCCATTTTATTCCCAAGAACTGAATCTCCTGTGCAGGTCCCTTGACCTTGCTTTTCTTTATGGCGAAACCAGCTTTCAGAAGAATCTGAATTATTCTTTTCCCCTTCTCAAACACTTCTTCTGCCTCGTTGCCCCACACGATGATGTCATCTATGTATTGTAAATGTTCAGGGGCATCGCCTTGTTCCAGTGCTGTTTGGATTAATCCGTGACAAATGGTAGGACTGTGCTTCCACCCCTGGGGCAGTCGATTCCAGGTGTATTGGACACCTCTCCATGTGAAAGCAAACTGTGGCCTGCACTCTGCTGCCAAAGGAATGGAGAAAAATGCATTGGCAATATCAATTGTAGCATACCACGTGGCTGCCTTTGATGCCAGTTCATATTGGAGCTCTAACATGTCTGGTACAGCAGCACTCAGTGGCGGTGTCACTTCATTCAGGCCGCGATAATCTACTGTTAACCTCCACCCTCCATCAGACTTTTGCACTGGCCATATGGGACTATTAAAAGGTGAATGAGTCTTGCTGATGACTCCTTGGCTCTCTAGGTGATGAATCAGCTCATGGATGGGAGCCAGGGAGTCTCGGTTTGTCCGATATTGCCGCCGGTGCACCGTCCTGGTAGCGATTGGCACCTGCTGTTCTTCAGCTCGCAGCAATCCCACAATGAAGGGATCTTCCGAGAGGCCAGGCAGGGTGGATAGCTGTTTGATCATGTCTGTGTTTACAGTGGCTACACCAAAAGCCCATCGGTACCCCTTTGGGTCCTTGAAGTACCCTCTCTTGAGGTAGTCTATGCCAAGGATACAAGGGGCCTCTGGGCCGGTCACAATGGGATGCTTTTCCCACTTGTCCCCTGTCAAGCTCACTTCAGCCTCCAGTATAGTCAATTCTTGGCATCCCCCTGTCACTCCAGAGATCCAGATGGGTTCCGTGCCCCTGTATCCTGATGGCATCAGTGTACACTGTGCACCAGTGTCTACCAAAGCCTTATACTTCTGTGGGTCTGATGTGCCAGGCCATCGAATCCACACAGTCCAGTATATCCGGTCATCCCTTTCCTCCTCCTGGCCGAAGGCAGGGACCCTCTATTGCTGTTCCTCGTCAGAGTATTCACTGTCCGATCCTTGCGGTACCAGACCAGAAGTCCCCTCACCAGAATCAAGGGAGGTAGTTTCAGTTCTTCTATGCCTGGAGGATCGCTGAGTGCTTTCTTGGGCCTCTACAGCAACTACGCTGACAGCCTTCTTCTTGGGTGACCCCTTCTTAACAGCTGTCTTCCCTCTCAGTTCACGCACACGGGCTTCCAGCTTAAAGGTGGGTTCACCATCCCACTTCCTCATGTCCTCCCCTTGGTCACGCAGGAAGAACCAGAGTGTACCACGTGGCATACGCCTTGGGCTCCCTTTCCCTCTGACCGGGGCAGGAGAGGACTGATTTCTTGGAGCATCCCTAACAGCCAAGGCACTGTCCTGTAGGGATGAGGAGACACAGAGATTTTCCTCAAAGTTTTGGAGCCAAGACGACACTTTCTCCACAGTTGGTGTTTCCATATCTGGACAATACATTGCTGCCAAGCTGTTAGAATACGATGCTGGGGCACCTTGAATCACCTTTCTCCAGATGGCCCATGTGCACAGGACATCCTCTGGAGCTTTGGAGACTTCCTCATCATCTAGATCACTGTAGATGACTTCCACCACTGCTAACTCTCTCAGGTACTGGATGCCTTCATCTGCGGTAGTCCACTTTCCTGAGGAATTGACAAGATCTTCCTTGAATGGATATCTTGCCCTCACACTTGAGAGGAGCCGGCTCCAGAGACTGCAAACTGCTGCCTCTTTTCCAATTCCTCTTTCAATTCCCCGGTTTCTAGCGAGGGATCCCAGCTGTTGGGCTTCCTTGCCTTCCAGTTGCTGACTATCAGCCCCGTTATCCCAGCATCGGAGCAGCCAGGCAGCAATCCGCTCACCTGGCTGGCGGCTGTAATCTTTCCGCAAGTCCCGAAGTTCTGAGGACGTCAGGGACCGGGTAGTTTCCGCTTCCTGTTTAAGTTCCCTCACTCCTTCCTCCAATTTCCTTATCGAAGGACCAGCTTCTAGATCAAGCCTTTCCTCTTCTTCTTCTTCCCTCACTAATCGATGGTATGGACCCGTTGATCTCCTTGTCCACTGCTTCCTTTTCACTATTGGGGCAATTACTGTAGTTGTTGTTGTTTGGGTCCCTATCTTGAGCATGGTGTCCTCAGATGCAGTCTGGGTCCCTGCCTCAACCATGGTCCTCTGAGAGTGTTGAACTATGGCTCGGTAGGCATAGGCCAGGCCCCAGTACAGTGCGAGAAGCTGCTGGTTTTCATTGGGATAGGCAAGGCACCCTTCTATCAGGTGGCGTGTCAGTTTGCCAGGGTTACTTGCCTGTTCAGATGTAAAATCCCAGATTATGGGAGGTGATAACCGTCCTAGGAATCTGCCCAAATCCTTCCATATACCCTGCCACCCAGGGACCGGTCGCTTGAGGGCACATTTCAGTGTTGCCTCACCTAAAACTTGCCTTCTCTTATACCAGGATGAGACCAGATTCCACAATATCCATAATATGCCACCAGTATTAATTATTAGTATTGAACAGCTTACATAAGGGTGAACAAGGACCTCGGGAGCCTGCATAATAAAACCATTCACATCAATGCCTGGTAGGGAGAGGGAGATGTGTTCCCTCATCTCCTCCACAAGATAGCTCCCACAACACAGCAAAGCCATCAGTGCCAGGACAAAGCACACAGCCATTATTTGCATTAACATGTTCCCAAACTCAGCAAGCTAGAGATAAGCAAGCAGCTAACAAGCTCCGTGACCTGCACAGGAGCTTGCCACTTAATTACTAGCTATAGAACGCTTAATGCAAAACTGCCGTTGTCGTGCCCCTGTTCAGGCGCCAAAAAGGATTGTGGTGGGTTGACCCTGGTTGGATGCCAGGTGCCCACCAAAGCCGCTCTATCACTCCCCCTCCTCAGCTGGACGGGGGGGAGAAAATATAACAAAAGGCTCGTGGGTCGAGATAAGGACAGTTTAATAAAGTGATAGCAAAGGTTGCGCGCGCGAAAGCAAAGAAAAAAACAAATGATGTTATTCTCTACTTCCCATCAGCAGGCGATGTCTAGCCGCTTCTCGGGAAGCAGGGCTTCAGTACGCGTAGTGGTTGCTCCGGAAGACAAAATGCCCCCCCTTCCGTCTCCCTTAACTTAGCTTTTATATCTGAGCTGACGTCATATGGTATGGAATATCTGTTTGGTTGGTTTAGGTCAGCTGTCCTGGTTATGTCCCCTCCCAAGATCTTGCCCTGCCCCAGCCTGCCATTGAGGGGGGGCAAAAATGTTGGAGAGACAGCCTTGATGCTGTGCCAGCACTGCTCAGCAGTAGCCAAAACACTGGTGTGCTATCAACACCTTTCTAGCTACTGATGCAGAGCACAGTGCTATGAGGGCTGCTATGGGGAGTATTAACTCCATCTCAGCCAGACCCAATACAAAGACATAAAACCGTTGACCAAGTCTGGGACTAAGAGTGGATCCAGCCGCCCCTGGGCCCTTCACTGAGGAGGAGTCTAGAAAGCAAGGGGGTCTGCTCTGAACCTCGTGACTCAACGGGAGGGATCTCCTTGTTTCCTGAATTGATGTATATGGTTACCCTGGGTTACACGGTTTACAGAAGTAGTCTTATGCCAATTCCTGTTGTGAGAAACCCTGCCACCTCCTACCACGCCTCCCCAGTTCAGTTTGCTTCTGTCATGAATAAAATCTTTAACTGATCCTTTGGTGTCGTTTCACCTTAATTTAGCCCGAGGGAATTTCAAATTAAACAGGACTCCCTGGTCTGTCCAGTCTGGGTCCTGACAGGGGAGGCAGGCGAATCCCCTCCCGGTCTCCCTCACCTTCCCAGTTGCCCCTACGCAACAGGTATGGGGCTCTGGAACCTGAGGGCCAGGCAAATGAAGATCAGAATGTAGATGAAGGCCTATCCAGGGGGCTGCCTAGGTTGACTCGGTCAGCCCCATGCATTCTGACAGCCTCTGTTAAGAGAAACAGGGGGGTAATTGTCGTAGGTGAGTCCCTTCTGAGGGGGACAGAGGGCCCAATATGCAGACCTGACCCATCCCACAGGGAAGTCTGCTGCCTCCCTGGGGCCCGGGTAAAAGACATTACTAGGAAACTCCCTGGTCTGGTTTGGCCCTCTGATTATTACCCGCTATGGGTTGTGCAGGTTGGCAGCGATGAGGTCGTGGAGAGAAGTCCAAAAGCAATCAAAAGGGACTTCAGGGCACTGGGGAGATTAGTGGAAGGATCGGGAGCACAGGTAGTGTTTTCCTAAATCCCTTCCGTGGCAGGGAAATATACTGAAAGGAACGGGAAAACACACCTGATTAACACGTGGCTCAGAGGCTGGTGCCATCGGTGGAATTTTGGGGTTTTTTTGATCATGGGGAGGTTTACACGGCACTGGGCCTGCTGGCGACAGATGGCGTCCAGCTATCTCAAAGGGGGAAAAGGATTCTCGCTCATGAGATGGCAGGGCTCAGAGAGAGGGCTTTAAACTATGTTTGAGGGGGGTAAAGGATAAAACTAGGCTCACCAGAGATGAGCCTGGGGGCGGCATGCCAATGGTGGGGGTGGAATCGATAGCCCAGCTCAAATGCATCTACGCCAATGCACACAGCATGGGCAATAAACAGGAGGAGCTGGAAGCCACTGTGCAGCAGTATGGATATGACTTGTCCCACCATGTGTCTGTGACGGCGACTGACTCCCATGACTGGAGATGGTTATAGGCTCTTCCGAAGGGAAAGGCAAGGAAGGAGAGGTGGTGGGGTGGCTCTCTACGTTAGGGAGTGTTTCGATTGTACAGAGCTCCACGACTGTGATGATACGGTCGAGTGCTTATGGGTAAGGATGAGAGGGAAGGCCAACAAGGCAGATATCGTGCTGGGAGTCTGTTTATAGACCACCCAACCAGGCTGAAGAGGCAGATGAATCATTCTACAAGCAGCTGGCAGTAGTCTCACAATTGTGTGCCCTTGTTCTCGTGGGGGACTTCAACTTTCCGGACGTCTGCTGGAAATACAACGCAGCAGAGAGCAAGCAGTCTGGGAGGTTCCTGGGGTGTGTGGAAGGTAACTTCCTGACACAGCTGGTAGGTGAGCCTACCAGGGGAGGAGCCTCGCTAGACCTACTGTTTACAAACAGGGAAGGACTGGTGGGAGATGTGGTGGTCGGAGTCTGTCTTGGGCTTAGCGACCATGAAATGATAGAATTCTCGATTCTTGGTGAGGTAAGGAAGGTGGGCGGCAAAACCACCACTATGGACTTCCGGAGGGCAAACTTTGGCCTGTTCTGGACACTGGTCGAGAGAGTCCCTTGGGAGACAGTCCTGAAGGGCAAAGGGGTCCAGGAAGGCTGGGCATTCTTCACAAAGGAAGTCTTAAAGGCTCAGGAGCAGGCTATTCCCATGCGCCGCAAGACGAACCATCGGGGAAGACGACCGGCCTGGCTGAAGAGGGAGCTTTTGCTGGGACTCCAGAAAAAAAGGAATTTACCATCTTTGGAAGAAAGGGCAGGCAACCCAGGAAGAGTACAGGGATCTTGTTAGGTCATGCAGAGAGAAAATTAGAAAGGCAAAAGCTCAGCTAGAACTCAATCTGGCCACTGTCGTAAGAGACAACAAAAAATGTTTTTACGAATACATTAACAACAAAAAGAGAGCCAAGGAGAATATCCATCCTTTATTGGATGCAGAGGTGTATTGGCTTTGTGTGGCAAGGTTTTGGTAGCGGGGGTGGGGTGGGGTGGTGGTGGTGTTACAGGGGTGGCTTCTGTGAGAAGCTGCTGGAAGCTTCCCCTGTGTCCGACAGAGCCAATACCAGCTGCCAGCCAAGGCCGAGCCAATCAGCGATAGTGGTAGCGCCTCTGTGATAATATATTTAAGAAGGAAAAAAAGTTGCTGGGACAGACGGAAACGGCAGCTGGAGAGAGAGTGAGAACATGTAAGAGAAACAACTCTGCAGACACCAAGGTCAGTGAAGAAGGAGGGGGAGGAGATGCTCCAGGTACTGGAGCAGAGATTCCCCTGCAGCCCGTGAAGACAACCATGGTGAAGCAGGCTGTCCCCCTGCAGCCCATGCAGGTCCACGGTGGAGCAGATATCCACCTGCAGCCCGTGGAGGACTCCACGCCGGAGCAGGTGGGTGCCCGAAGGAGGCTGTGACCCCGTGGGAACCCCGCGCTGGAGCAGGCTCCTGGCAGGACCTGCAGATCTGTGGAGAGAGGAGCCCACGGAGCAGGTTTTCTGGCAGGACTTGTGACCCCGTGGGGGACCCATGCTGGAGCAGTGTGCTCCTGAAGGACTGCATGCCATGGAAGGGACCCATGCTGGAGCATTTTGTGAAGAACTGCAGCCCGTGGGAAGGACCCACATTGGAGAAGTTCGTGGAGGACTGTCTCCCGTGGGAGGGACCCCACGCTGGAGCAGGGGAAGAGTGTAATGAGTCCTGCCCCTGAGGAGGATGAAGCGGCAGAGACAACGTGTGATGAACTGATCGTAACCCCCATTCCCCATTCCCCTGCGCCACTGGGGGAGGTAGGTAGAGAATCCGGGAGTGAAGTTGTGCCCGGGAAGAAAGGAGGGGCGGAGGGAAGGTGTTCTGAGATTTGGTTTTATTTCTCATTACCCTACTCTGGTTGATCGGTAATAAATAGAGTTAATTTTCCCCAAGATGAGTCTGTTTTGCCCGTGACAGTAATTGGTGAGTGATCTCTCCTGTCCTTATCTTGACCCACGAGCCCTTTTATATTTTCTCTCCCCTGTCCAGCTGAGGAGGAGGGAGTGATAGAACGGCTTTGGTGGGTATCTGGTGTTCAGCCAGGGTCAACCCACCACAAGAGGGGAACATTGCCACCAAAGATGAGGAAAAGGCTGAGGTACTTAATGCCTTCTTTGCCTCAGTCTTTAATAGTGACACCAGTTATCCTCAGGGTAATCAGCCCCCTGAGCTGGAAGACAGGGACGGAGAGCAGAATATACCCCCCATAATCCAGGAGGAAGCAGTTAATGACCTGCTATGCCACCTGGACACTCACAAGTCTATGGGACCAGATGGGATCCATCCGAGAGTTCTGAGGGAGCTGGCGAAGGAGCTTGCCAAGCCACTCTCCATCATTTATCAGCAGTCCTGGTCAACAGGGGAGGTCCCAGACGACTGGAGGCTTGCCAATGTGATGCCCATTTACAAGAAGGGTCGGAGGGAGGATCCAGGGAGCCACAGGCCTGTCAGCCTGACCTCGGTACCGGGGAAGATTATGGAGCGGTTCATCTTGAGTGCGCTCACACGGCATGTGCAGGACAACCAGGGGATCAGGCCCAGCCAGCATGGGTTCATGAAAGGCAGGTCCTGCTTGACCAACCTGATCTCCTTCTATGACCAGGTGACCCGCCCAGTGGATGAGGGAAAGGCTGTGGATGTTGTCTACCTGGACTTCAGCAAGGCCTGTGACACTGTCTCTCCTGGCATACTCCTTGAGAAGCTGGCGGCTCATGGCTTAGACAGCTGTACTCTTTGCTGGGTAAAAAAACTGGCTGGATGGACGAGCCCAGGGAGTTGTGGTGAACGGAGTTAAATCCATTTGGCGGCCGGTCACAAGCGGTGTTCCCCAGGGCTCAGTTTTGGGGCCAGTTCTCTTTAATATCTTTATCAATGATCTGGACGAGGGGATCGAGTGCACCCTCAGTAAGTTTGCAGGCAACACCAAGTTGGGAGGGAGGGTTGATCTGCTCGAGGGTAGGAAGGCTCTACAGAGGGATCTGGACAGGCTGGATCGATGGGCCGAGGCTAATCGTATGAGGTTCAACAAGGCCAAGTGCCGGGTCCTGCACTTGGGTCACAACAACCCCATGCAGCGCTACAGGCTTGGGGAAGAGTGGCTGGAAAGCTGCCCGGCAGAAAAAGACCTGGGGGTGCTGGCTGACAGCTGGCTGAATATGAGCGAGCAGTGTGCCCAGGTGGCCAAGGCGGCCAACGGCATCCTGGCCTGCATCAGAAATAGTGTGGCCAGCAGGAGCAGGGAGGTGATCATCCCCCTGTACTCGGCACTGGTGAGGCCGCACCTTGAGTACTGCGTTCGGTTTTGGGCCCCTCACTACAGGAAAGACACTGAGTTGCTGGAGCATGTCCAGAGAAGGGCAACCAAGCTGGTGAAGGGCCTGGAGCACAAGTCTCATGAGGAGCGGCTGAGGGAACTGGGGTTGTTTAGTTTGGAGAAGAGGAGGCTGAGGGGAGACCTTATCGCTCTCTACAACTACCTGAAAGGAGGTTGTAGTGAGGTGGGTGCTGGTCTCTTCTATCAAGTAACTAGTGATAGGACGAGAGGAAATGGCCTCAAGTTGTGCCAGGGGAGGTTTAAGTTGGATATTAGAAAAAATGTCTTTACTGAAAGGGTTGTCAGGCTTTGGAACAGGCTGCCCAGGGAAGTGGTGGAGTCACCATCCCTGGAGGTGTTCAAAAAACGCGTAGACGTGGCACTTCAGGACATGGTTTAGTGGGCATGGTGGTGTTGGGTTGACGGTTGGACTTGATGATCTTAGAGGTCTTTTCCAAACTTAATGATTCTATTCTATTCTAATTGATGTCCGAATGGAGACCAGTGACGAGTAGCATTCCTCAGGGGTCGGTATTGGGACTGGCGCTGTTTTAACATCTTTGTTGGCAACATGGACAGTGGGATTGAGTGCACCCTCAGCAAGTTTGCCGACGACACCAAGCTGTGTGGTGCGGTCGACACGCTGGAGGGAAGGGCTGCCATCCAGCGGGACCTTGACAGGCTTGAGAGGTGGGCCCGTGCTAGCCTCGTGAAGTTCAACAAGGCCAAGTGCAAGGTCCTGTACATGGGTCGGGGCAATCCCAAGCACAAATACAGGCTGGGCCATAAGTGGACTGAGAGCAGCCCTGCAGAGAAGGACTTGGGGGTATTAGTGGATGAAAAACTGAATGTGAGCCAGCAATGGGCACTCGCAGCCCAGAAAGCCGATCTCATCCTGGGCTGCATCAAAAGCAGCGTGACCAGCATGTTGAGGGAGGTGATTCTCCCCCTCTACTCCGCTCTCGTGAGACTCCACCTGGAGTACTGTGTTCAGCTCCGGGGCCCCCAACATAAGAAGGACATGGACCTGTTGGAGCGAGTCCAGAGGAGGGCCACAAAGATGGTCAGAGGGGCTTGAGCACCTCTCCTATGACGACAGGCTGAGAGACGTGGGGCTGTTCAGCCTGGAGAAGAGAAGGCTCCGGGGAGTCCTTATAGCAGCCTTCCAGTACCTAAAGGGGGCCTACAAGAAAGCTGGAGAGGGACTTTTTACAAGGGCATGTAGTGATAGGACAAGGGGTAATGGCTTTAAACTGAAAGAAGGTAGATTTAAATTAGATATAAGGAAGAAATTCTTCACTATGAGGGTGGTGAGGACAGGTTGCCCAGAGAGGTTGTGGATGCCCCCTCCCTGGAAGTGTTCAAGGCCAGGTGGGATGGAGCTTTGAGGAACCTGGTCTAGTGGAAGATATCCCTGCCTGTGGCAGGGGGGTTGGAACTAGACGATCTTTAAGGTCCCTTCCAACCCAAACCCTTCTACGATTCTATGATCCTAACAGAACTGGGAGAAACTACTATGCCCAAGTCAGAACCCATGATTCTTACGATTATAATAGGAGGGCTAAGACTTATCTTAATGAAAACATAAATAGTATTAACAGGACAGTCAGCCACCAATAAGGCTTTCTTCTGACTTCAAAACTGTAGGTTCAAATGCCTTTGCGTGTTTCTTTCTTCCAGAACAGACCTGGAACTGAATAACCAGCTTCTAAAAAGCAGCCAGGTGTCTACACAACTACTCTGATTAGACATTTCACAGCCCGACAGACACTATTAGCTAGAACTTTTGCTGTTCAACTGGGCTTCAAGTACATGTTTTGTTTGCTCCACAGAATTAGCATCATCTTTTCTGTATGAACTCTGAGAAATAAAGGCCTAAACCAAATCTACCTGGATCTGAAGCTAAAAAAACACAACAACAACAAACAAACAAACATGTTCACTTTTCCCCAGAAGCTAGATGCTTGCATGAGAGGATCCATTCCTAAAACACATAAAAAGCAATCTTTTACCAGACTAGAGAAGTAGAAAAAAATGTTATTTTTCTGAAAAAGGTGACAGAGCATGTGAGGGACTGTGCTGAGTTGCTGACTCACATTGCTGACTCACGGTGCTGCTGCCTAACGTGAGGGACTGTGCTGAAGTGCTGACTCACGGTGCTGCTGACTCACGGTGCTGCTGCCCCAATACCCTGCTGTTGTAGGGGAGTACGCACAAGACGTCCCCAAAGAAACCACCATACCCGCGCCTGCCGAGCTGTGCTTGCCCGACAGGGTAATGAGCTCTGTGGAAATGGGTGGACTTTTCCGAAAAATTGTGGGGACTGGGACAATAAGAGCACTGCGTGCTCCCCTCTCAAGGACGGAAGACCCAAACATGGAAAAACATCGGAAGGACTGTGACACCTGAAGGAGAGACACCTGACTGGTGGCAGAGGAACCCGACCCTCCATCACCGGCATCGGAACCAACTCAGCGGGACGTTGCTGGCTTCGTGGTGGTGGTAACTAGTCTCGCTACCTCTCTTCTGTTCACTTGCTTAGGTCTGCCTCTTTTTCTCCTTCCTCCCTCTGTTCTATCGCAGCTATTGGTTATTGTAGGGAATAAAAGTTGTAAGGTTGTACAGCATCTGACCTCGTTTGTGTCTTAATCTCGCTCTCGGGATCATTTAACAACCCTCCCCGATATTGGATCGGGACAGAGCACTGATATAATTTCACAGCCTTACTCTCATCACCTACGAGCACTAGAAGCAGAAGGCATAGCTATTTCCTGCACAGGCAGTCCATGACACATTTCTTCAGCTTCAGCTATACATTGAACTTAAGGCCAACATTTTAGAACAGTCATTCAAGATTTAGTTCTTAACTCTCTATAAGTTTATGGATGACCAGGTTTTAAGATAGCAATCATCTGAACAGATGTTCCTACAGTATTCTCTTGACCAAAAAAACCACAAACAAACAAACAACATTATCATCCACCTCCACCCCCGCCCGGAATTGGGAGCTTTGCAGAAAAAAATTTTTACTTTTATCCTAAGGGAAAAAGTTCTTAAATGGTTTTAGCAAGATAGTTTTCTTATTTGCAGAAGTGAGAATCACAACACTAATAAATGGAACAGCAAAGTTTACAGGTCTCCAGTAACAGATGGGGAAAAAAAAAAAATAAAAAAATCTCATTTTCTTCCACCTTCATAACTCAGCTTAACAGTTCAGCCAAAGCACTTATGATTCATTAGAGATGACGTAAGGAATATCTAAAACCAGTTTATTGCAGATATACCTTATAGCTGTCCTAAAAACACAGTAGCAAAGAGTTTTTAAGTATAGTCAAAAAAGCCTACAAAAATTCCAGATTCTGAACTGCATTAAGACAGTACAGGACATTTTCTAATTTGTTCTCTCTCACCTCCTTTTCCATTAGGTTGCATTATTAGACGAACAATGAAAAAGATTTATCAAGCCTACAGTAGCTAGAGAGGAATATCACCACGTTTTTACAAATAAGTCTGCAAAACTACATTTTTTTTAATGCCCCCCAAAAGTCAGAGTCCCTCCTTTCAGGAGCCATTCATAGGACTTCCTTTTACCTGGGTTTTATAGTGTCTAATAATTCAACGTGAAGGACCAACACAAGCTAAGAAGTTGTGAAACTTCATTCTCTTCCTCTCCAGTTAACTGTCCCTATAATCTTTGTAAAGATAAGATTTCTTTGGAATTTCAGCATATTGGGGGAAAAAAGTTGCATTCATTTTTTATTTTTTTAAAACTTGAGTGTTGCTTTCATACCAAAAAAGGCTCACGCAATCAAGCTGAAAGCAAGGAAATAGATATCTCATGTAGCCTTCTCACACTGTTTCTGTTCGTCGCAAATCAGTGTCAGAAAGGCTGGATGACCATCACTGTCTAGCAAAACAGCGCTAAGGAAAAAAAAAAGTTATCCTCGTGAGTACATAGCACTGAAACACAAATTATACATTGTTTTTGAGAACACATATGCTGACAGTGATACAAAGTTAGAAGTTCATCACTAGGACAGAACTGTATTATGCAAAATTCCTGTTTAGAACAGGCTACTGTTAAAGATGTCATGTTTCTGCAAGTTGTGTTAGGCTCTATAAATCAGTCTTTTTTTCCCCATTTGAGAGTTTGTACTAGCCTTAGTCTGTATATGAACTGACCTTTTAAAAATCACTTTTAGTTGTATTAGACCTATAGCACGTCAGATGCTTTCACAGCTGAATGCTGCTTGCATTTAAAAAAAATGTCTTCCATAGTAAAACTCAAACTCATTAAGTCATTTCTCTGTCTTTTCTCAGCGTTCCATTCACTTGCAACGATCTGGCTGCTAACATGTTACTTCTGTCTGGATCCCATCGATATTTAGTCCAGCCACCTTTTTTCTTAATTTAATATTTTCCAGCCAAAGGACAATCTGCTTTCCTAAAACATCTGTTCCAGATGGCCCTCCAGCTACAAAAAGCTGGCTTTATATACTGAAGCTATATAACCAAATTAAAAATAAAGCTTTCTTGTACTAGTAAAGTGTTCCCAGTCTTTGTAGGTCATAAGATCAGGTAATATAAATACAAAACTACTAGGATTATCACTGAATTCTTAATTATTCTCCATTTCTCTTAAGACTGTTTTAGAGAGTTTGCAAACTAATCAATAGATTTGCTTATGACACTGTTAGAATGCAAGTTCAAATATATGCAAATATAAGTTTGATAAGTTGAGAACAAAGGTAATGGGCACATATATACACTTATCTATATAAAGGAGCTGAGAACTAAATGCTATAAACTTTATTTAAAAATAATTATATCAGGGTGCAAATAAAGATAAGATTAGGAGTGTATTCAAAGCAGACTGCCAACTGACTCACTAATAGGAAAAGTGTTAGCATTGAGAAGAAGCATTTAGAACCATCTTTTGACACACAATATATTCTAAACATTACATCTCCTTTCTTGAATAGTAAATGCTCCTACATCTGTAAATGTGACAGCAACCATAATCCATGTTAGGAAAAACAGACTGTAGAAAACCAACATCAAAGTAGTGACTGACCAAGGATTAAAAATAAGTGTCATTGATTACTTTTCAAAACTTTCATACATCTCTCTCCAAAACATCCAGTACTGTCAAATATTAGAGACCAAATCTTACACTAGTGAAATGCCAGGACTGATCCCATATGTCAGTTTCTCATCTTTTTATTATAATAATAAAGTCTTTTAATAAGTAGAAATACCCTCCAGCTTGCAATATGATCTGAATTATCAGTCTTCATAATTGGAAAAAAGGACTGGGACAGCTATAAATGGTTATACAGTAGAAAACAAGGCTTTAACTCGCCTCATGTTTTTACACACACACAAAGTTGAATATCATTACATAACAAGACATGCCATATTACCATCAGCAGAACAAGTTATTAACTAGCTAACACTGCCACACTATGCAGCGACAGTACATATCACAGAGAAACCTGTATTTAGTAATCAAACTTAACTAAAGCTAGAGTCCCACAAGAAAAAATCCTGTACATCACTGTCAAGATCTTAAGACATTTAAATTTAACTTTTCTATCAAATAAGCTTCTCAAAGTGCCATTACTTCAGTATGTAATTCTTAATAGTTCTGTTACAAAAATATGTATTGTCAAGAGTGTAATAAAGTGCTTACTGCTGAGACGACAACACACAAATTTGGTGAAAAAAAATCCCCAATTTTAATTTACTATTGAAATTTAAACAAGACTCATCTACCCCTAAAGAGAAGTCACATATCACTTTATTTTCGCTAATAAGCAAGATTAAGTCTTCTACTTGCAGTTCAAAAAGAAAAGGCTACACTTCAAAACAGTTTTACAGTAATATTCAACCAGTAGCTAGATGTGTTAACAACAGTAGAACAAACTTTGCGCAAAGAACCTCAGCTGTTTTTCCTTTTATAGTATGTCACTTTTCTTGCAAATTATTTCAAGTTCATAAATTTGACAGTATATTGCAGAAGATCATAGGACTTTGATTAAATAGGTGATCATTGAATCCAATAAAGAATGATCGACAAAGACTAGTGATACTCCTAATATCCAAAGGAAAACATTACTTAATGAATTTTCCAGAAAGTAAATCTTCAACAGGTTGAACAATGGTATAAGATTTACAACAACATTAAATTGCTTAAGCTTAAAATCAGAGTTTCCATTGCAAGGGTACTGCTTCATATTTCCTTACAGACATGGAAATTACCTTTTACAGCATAAAAAGATTTTCCTCCTCCTCCTCACAAAAGCACACCCCTTTAAGTCCAAGAGGAAAAGAGTCTATGCAGCTACATTAGAAGAAAAAAAGCAGTTACCAGCAAAAAGGTCTTCTCTATCATCATCTGGCATGACTTCTGCTGGCTTTGGACCATTAAAGTTTGTGCTGAGGTCTTCTGCAGGAAGACTTGCTGGCTCTGGAGATGAAGGACTTGACTGTTAAAAAAAAAAAAAAAAAAAAAAAAAGTGAAATAGCAGAGAACCAGTTGTCACATATCAGTATATAAGTAGTATACAAGTATTGCAATAAACTTTCTTTCATTGCAGAGAAACAAAGCAAGATGTACAGAAAGGAAGCCCAGTAAGCTGTTTCCATTTCCTACTCCTAGTGGGGATAACAACGAACAAAGGATACAAAATAGTCCGCAGCTCTTTTCATTTCTGTCAGGAAAAAAAAGTAAATAACTTTCCTCAAGTTTAATTTACATGAAAAACTGCTACAGAAATATCTAGAATAAGTTTGTTAGCATTCTGAATGTAGTTTGATTACGAAGGTCCTTTTGGAAAGGCTTATATTTAGATTTTGTTTAGTAATTTTTTCTATGTAGAAAAAATGTCTCCAAGCGCTCCATACTAGTTTTTCAGAGATTAAGTGAACAAGTTAGCTCCATTCAAACAATACACAGCTGCTTGCAGCCATAAGAAATTTCAAAAAGTTTCATTTATTTTTACTGTTCATAATATACATTAAATTTATATTTTGTTGGAACAAAGTTAGGCGAGTTAACAAAATCTCCTCTTATAAAACAAATGCTAACACTGAAACCATTTGGAAGAATTATTAGCAATCTTACAGCTTTTCCACTGCTTATCTTAGCCAAATTATAGGTAAAAACACAACAGCATGTCTTCTGTGAGGTGCAAAAAGAATGAAAACAAGAAAAAAAGGAAAAAAAAAAAAAAAGGAGGGGGGCAAGAACAGAAATTAATCACAAAAAAATCAAGGGGACAGCTCCAAGATTAAAACAGTTTTGGAACCCTCTCAAAGCACCATAACCTTCACATAAATTGGCTTTGGACCTCACTGTCACCTGCCATGCTCTCCTCTCTAGTTAATCAGCAAACAAACATATGATCAGGATTAAGTCAGCTCTGGTTTTAATAGAGCTGCCATTGCCATTTAGAAACAGCTACTTCATAAATATTATAGGACTACAACACCACTACAACACTCAAATACATAAGTTTAATTAGACCCACACCATGACATAATCATTCTTCTCTGGACTAAGGTGCCCTGTACGCTTAAGTTAAACAATCTAGCTTTAAGCTAGGGAGAACTTCAAACTCAATCTTCGTAATCTCTTCCTTCCAAATTTGCTAGAAATTCACAAGAGCAGGGTTCTTTCCTAAGCATTCTAGTTGATTAAAAGTCAAAAAAAAGCTTTGTCTTCAAAGTTTCTCTAAGCAGTGAGGCTTCCCTTTGCTACTTAACTACTTTTTTCCAAATAAACTGACTACAAAAACAAAGCGGCACAACAGAACTGTCAACCAAACCACTCAATACAGAGAAAGTGCATTTCTTCACCAGTTTTTCCAGCTATAGAAGTTTTCAGGAACTATTTTTAATCATTAAGATGAGGACTTTTCATTGTTAGACTGTGGTTTAGGCATTAATTCTATCACATCTCTTGGGGGTTTAATTCAAGAGCACATCAATAAAGAAATTATGTTTTATTGCAGTTTTTCTGAAATTACAAAACAAGACTCCAGTTATACACACTGTACCACACACAGATGTACAGAAGTCTATTAAAATAGTTCTTGACAACTGCAGGTTCACAAATCACATCATTTGTTATTCCTTCACAGTATTTTTCCACAGATTCTTTTTTTGTAGCATTGCACAAATTATCTATAAAAAGAAGAAAACCCAACTTTTTAAGCTACTTCAGAGAAGGCAAGTGTCTTTAAAAAACACATTTAAGAGCCTCTTTACTTACTGACCTTTTTAAGGACAGACAACAGTCGGAGCAAAACAAAGAAACATGCACTGATCCTATTACTGTAAAGGTCAGGGACAGGAAACTTCAGGAAAAGAGGAACACAAACAATTTTCTTTTTAAATGGATAACTGTGTACAGGGAGAACAAAGTTTTTCCATAAGAGACTAGTACAGGTGAAACATGGCCACGACTTAGAAAGAAGTTCCCACTTTAATGAACACATGAGCATTTTTCAGAACTAGGAAGTATTTACACATTCAGTTGTAGTGGGGGTTTTTTATTAGATTCCTGACATGGAAAGCAAGAGTGGTTTATAGATGTATTCACCACACATTTTTAGATCTTTCAGACTCTTGATTTCTCTGAACAATTGCAGGTGTGATACTTGGAGAAAGACTTTTCCGTGGGGGTTTTTCTGACAGGAGAAAGACTTAGCTGAGGGCCCCGGAGGGCCCCTGGTGAGGTGACTCTCCCCACCAGAAGGCAAGGGCCAAGGAGCCGCCGCTCCCAGAGAACAGAGCGGCGAGGGCCGCAGCTCGAGGCCGAGATGGGGGTGGGAAGGGACCCCCGGTAGTCAGGGAGGACCTGATGGGCGCCAGCACCATCACGCTCCACCGCAGGGGTCTGGGCAACGGCTGGGCCCCGCAGTAATAGACTGCGCCAGGGAAGGAGAGAGGGCGGCTGCAGGACGAGCGGGCTCTCACCTCCAAAGTGGACACGGGGCTAGCAAAAACGTTCTTGCCATCCTCCAGCACCTCGAAGTCGACGGGCCGTACACCCGCCAATAGTGGAAGCTGTCTCTCCGCCGCCATCTTCCCCTCCAGCCTGGGTCACCAGCCCCAGCCTCCTGCTCTCACGTGACACCCCAACCCCCGCCTCCTCGCGCCACGTGATTGGAAGAGCTAGGAAAGGAGGCGGGGAGAAAAGGGGTAGTAGGCGCGCCTGCATCGCTGCAGCTCGCACGTTATTAACAGTACGTCACTGCACGCAACTTGCCCAGCTTTTGGTTTCTCTCCCCTTCCTATGAAAGGAGACAGCTGTAGGTGCACCATGTTAGGGCATCTAGATAAGTCGAGAAGCTGGATGTTTGCTGGTAGCTGTGATTTGAAATTGTTACTGTGATAAAATAGCTTAATAAGGCTGGTCATTTTTGTTTAAATCCAACAAAGTCTTCCTTCTCATAAAACACAAAGTCTGTGTCCCAAAATGTTTGTATTTTAGGAATCTCATCCATATATATGGTTGTTACTGTCACAAAACTTTTGAAACTGCCCTGTGCCAACTAAGGAGAGAAGCTAGGACACAAAGTATAGAATTACAAGAGTAATTCTTTTATTCATGCACATGAGGTGTCCCATTCAAATTGGGGCACCCCAAATGTGGTTTTACACGTGGTTCTTATATGTTTCAAGCATTCAGTTACAACATGATTTGACTAATCATTACTTAACACACACACTGCTGTTTTGCAAAGCAACTATAATTATATGGCAAAATTCTAAAATTCTGGAGATGGCTGAACACCTGCCTGCGATGGGAAGTAGTGAATGAATTCCTTGTTTTGCTTTGCTTGTAAGCGCGGCTTCTGCTTTACCTATTAAACTGTCTTTATCTCAACCCACGAGTTTTCTCACTTTTACCCTTCCGATTCTCTCCCCCATCCCACCACGGGGGAAGTGAGCGAGCGGCTGTGTGGGGCTTCATTGCTGGCTGGGGTTAAACCATGACAGTCCTTCTTGGCGCCTAACGTGGGGCTCGAAGGGTTCAAGATAACGACAAATTTGATTGGAATGTGCTAGATCGAATTTATAGCTGTTATTGCTGTTTAGCTATTAATTGACAGGCTCCTGTGCTTGCCACAGGGCTTGCTTGCCTTACTGTAAATTAGAGTCTAGTGCTTGTTAGTGGCTGCTTTTTGCTTTCGCTGCTTGCTGTACTGCTTATCATCTTATTCTGCAGTGCCTGGGAACATTTTGATAACAGCAATGGTGACGTGCCTGGGCTGGCAGATGGCCAGGGCATCGCTGCTGTTTCTGTGCTGCTGTACTGGACAGGATGGAACTCCAGTGTGAACTCGAGTCGAAGGGACTGTGACCTATAGATCAGTCCACGCAGGAGCAGGACACCCCAAAGTGTCTGTGATCGTGCATAAGTCCACGCCAGAGCAGGTGCATCTCGAAACGTCTGTGGCCGTGGTTATGTCTGTGCCGCAGCAGGTATACCTCTGAAGGGATTATGGCCCAAGGATAAGTCCACGCTGGAGAAGGCACACCTCGAAGCATCTGTGGCTGTGGATAAGTCCATGCTGTAGCAGGTACACCCTGAAGCATCCGTGGCTGTGCATGAGGTCATGCTGGAGCACCTCAAAGCGTGTGGCCATGGATAAACCCACGACGGAGCAGGTACACCCCTGGAGGGACTGCAGCCACAGGTAAGGCTATGTTGGAGCAGGTTTACTTCTGAAGGGACTGTGGCTGTGGGTAAGGCCATGCTGGAGCAGTTATATTTCTGAAGGCATTGCGGCCCATGGAGAAGGCCATGCTGGAACAAGTGCACCTCAAAGCGGCTGTGGCTGTGGATAAGTCTATGCCACAGCAGGTATAGCCCTGGAGAGACTGTGGCTCATAGATAAGGCTCCACTCGGAGCAGGTACACCCCTAAGGGACTGCAGTCTGTGGATAAGTGCAAGCCAGAGCAGGGGCAAGGGGAGGAGTTCATTGCAATGTTAAACCCAATGGTCTGGTCCAAAGGGACCAGAGGTGGAGATTGTAATGCAAATACTTTTAAATTGTTGTAACCCATGATTTGAGTTGCATGTTCTAGGAATTACTATAGCAGGAACCGCCTGAACCAGTGGAGGACAAGCCTTACAAGAAGCAGTGCGAGTGCAGCAGTGACCCGACCAGAGCTGGCTTTGGTGCCCAATAACTCCACGAAAGACACCACCTCTCCTGTCCTGAGTGACCACCATAACAGATGGAGCCCAAAGTCATGGACTAAATGAACTCAATGGACATTTTGTGGACATTTTATGGACATTTTACAGGGGTGGTCCATAGACTAAAGGGATGAATGATATCTGTGTATTATATCAAAGGATGGGAAGGGGGGTGGTCGTTAATGAGGTTGTGTTGGATAGTGTGGGACCTGAGCATGATGTAAATGGTATGGAAAAAGGGGTGGAGAATGTGCTGGGTTTGGCTGGGATAGAGTTAATTTTCTCCGTAGTAGCTAGTATGGGGCTATGTTTTGGTTTTGTGATGAAAACAGTGTTGATAATACAGAGATGTTTTCATTATTGCTGAGCAGTGCTTACAGAGTCAAGGCCTTTTCTGCTCCTCATACCACTCGGCCAGTGAGTAGGCTAGGGGTGCACAAGAAGTTGGGAGGGGACACAGCTGGACAGCTGACCCCAACAGACCAAAGGGATATTCCATACCATATGATGTCATGCTCAGCATATAAAACTGGGGGAAGAAGGAGGAAGTGGGGGACATTCAGAGTGATGGTGTTTGTCTTCCCAAGTAACCGTTACGCGTGACGGAGCCCTGCTTTCCTCGAGATGACTGAACACCTGCCTGCCGATGGGAAGTAGTGAATGAATTCCTTGTTTTGCTTTGCTTGCGTGCTCAGCTTTTGCTTTACCTATTAAACTGTCTTTATCTCAACCCATGAGTTTTCTCACTTTTGCCCTTCTGATTGTCTCCCCCATCCCACCGGGGGGGGGAGTGAGTGAGCGGCTGTGTGGTGCTTTGTTGCTGGCTGGGGTTAAACCATGACAGGCATCATCATCCATCTGCTTCTTTCTTGATCTAAACATCCCTGGAGTCAGTCTTGCTACAGTTACTTATCTATGATGCCAGATGATGGGAGGGTTTCACAGGGCTGTTAGAGGAGCTAGGATGCTGGCATTATCTCTCGGTAGTCCAGGGGTATCCTTTATTCTTCAGGGTGGGGGCTGTCCTTCCCCTCCTTGCAATGAGTTGGGGTCCTTTAGTCATGCTTTACTTAACCATGACTGTGCAGTATACAATGTAAACTCTCTCTCTCTCTCTCTCTCCCCTAAGAAAGTTCATACAATTCCATACTATAAAGACTAATTGGTACAATAGTTAGGGAATGAGATTTTCCTAACGTTATCCTGAGTAATCTCATTTCTTTCAACAGAACTCAAATGGATAAAGTGCAGCTGCTTACATGGTTTAAGATAAGATCTTTCTCAGGGGATGAGGATTAGAAGTATTATGTCCTATTCTTGCAGACCAGTCATTTAACCAAGTGCAGTAGTATTCACAATCACTAAAGCAGTTTTTCTCATGTAAATAAAGTATTTGCAGGCCATCTCCCTATATTATTATTTCTAAATTGTTTTTCTTTTTTTTCTCTGTGACTTAGCTCACAAATTCTTAAATTCTTCCAAAAAGTCAGATGTCAATAGTGTCTAGATAGTAAGCATTAGCTAATATACCTATACTTCATTTGAACTGTTGTTGTTGTTGTTGTTGTTTCTGTTATACTGAAGACAAGTTTTTTAAAGTATCTTTTGAGTTTCAATTTGGTCAAAGTACAGCATTCATCCACTCAGCACTTTGTGAGGACTTTGTTAATATTTGCTGTATTAAAGTTAATTTCTAAACTTTGTCCAATGGATAATAGGAAGAATGAGTCTTGTTCTACAGACTGTAGGCTCTTTGGGGCAAAGGCTGCATCTCTCCAGCATTTGCAAAGTGCCTAATAAAGACTAAAAGGAAAGGATAGAGTCATACATACTGTTTTCTTTCAGCCTCTTTCCAATCACATAATGAGAAAGTCATAAATATATAAATAGAAATCTGTGTCATCGTGAAACCATGGAAATGTCATGCATAATTTTATCTGTACTGCTCAAGCTTGAGATGCAAGAAGTTGTTGTGGAGAGTTCTCTCCTTGGAGATTCTGACTGCTGAGTTTAGAAAGACTGTCTCTCATTCCTGCTGACATGTGAGGAAGTTTCAGGCCTCATTTCTTCGCACGAGGTCATTGAGTGAGACTTTACAAATCTGCCACTCACTAAATTTGTGTTTTGGAACTCCGAATTACCAATTGCAAATAACAAAGAAGTTTTCAAATAGAAGAGATTTATGACATTGGAAGTTCTAACAAAAGGGACAATATCTCTTCTTAGACTAATAAATGTAGATGGAAAAGGAACAGGCAAACTTTTGGGTATTTCATCAGGTCTGAAAAAGTTGTCCACTACTCTAATAAAAGACATATCTTGAGACCAACATAGATAGCTGTCGGGGGATGCAACGGGTCTGCGGAATGCCTGACAGTTCGAGAACAGCATGACCTTGAGCAGCTTGTAGTATATCCTTGAAGAGTCTGGAAAGATCCGAGAAGACCGGTACAAAAACAAGATAGTGATAAGAAGAACCGTCCTGACGAACTCACCAATCATGAATTGTTAGTTACTAACTAAACCAATCATATACTAACACATACTCTGAAGAAGGGGATAAAAAGGTGTGTTAGAACAATAAAGTAGCCATTTTGCATGATCTATTACTTGTCGTGTCCGTCTCTACCGCGACAAATGGTGACCCCGATGCGTCTGAGCGAACAGATCATTTAAAGGCGATAAATCCAGCACTAGCAAGAGGTATACCGGCGGCGACGAGAGCTGCGAAAGAGTATACTAGCGGCGAGAAGAGCTGCGGAGACGGAGCCCGGTGAAGCTGAGAGCAGTGGGAATCTGCCTGGTCCGGACCTGAGCCTTGACACCTAAAAAGGTGAGCCACCGGGGACAAAACTGTTAGAATGGGGCAGCAATTAACAAAAGAAAAGGAGACGATTTTGTCTACCTGGAAAGCCCTATTAAAAAGAAAAGGGGTTAAAACCCCAGAACAAAGCCTGAAAAGGATTTTGATATGGTGTAAGATGCAAGGCTTTCAAGCCACAACAGTTACCGCATTCAGTGTGGGTGCATGGCAAGCAGTGGGATGGAAAATGTTTGGTGAGATCTCTAAAGGACAGAAAGAGCTGTGTGAGTTGGCGATCGTATGGCGTCTATTAAG
Source organism: Haliaeetus albicilla (assembly GCF_947461875.1). Classification (NCBI taxonomy): domain Eukaryota; kingdom Metazoa; phylum Chordata; class Aves; order Accipitriformes; family Accipitridae; genus Haliaeetus; species Haliaeetus albicilla. The sequence goes on from NC_091515.1 coordinate 42,075,552, forward strand.
CGAGACCCTGAAGGAATGGAAAGCAGAATGTGATGCGAATGATCAGCAAAACAAAGATGAGGACTCAGAAAATGTTAGCAAGGAAAAAGATTCTGATCAAGTAACAACTGCAGCCGATGCTGCAGTATCAGCAGTAGCAGGCAGAAAACCCCTCATGGGCAAAATCAGATCATGCCCTTATCCACCTCCTCCTCCTACGCCATTACATACTTTACTGGGCGATGAGGGGCCCTCCTCACCTACTGGTGCAGCAGCGGAAGGGGTGACTCCATCAGCCCCCCCCCCGAGGAGAAAAATACGGCGACTCCGGCGAATAACACCGAGCCGGAAAGTGAGAGCCGAAATGAAACTGAGGCAGAAGAAGCTCTAATTGATGCTATGCGATCTCTGCATCTCGCAGATAAAACCATAACGAAAGAACCCCTGCCATGGACTCTCCCCCCATCCACAATAACTGTAGTCCCAAGATCCCCTGATCAATTTTGGGAGGGAGTTAAGAGATATGCTGCCGACACTGGCAACTGGGATCTAGTGGAACGCCTCAGCCCGTGCTCTCTAACACCAGCATTTCTAAAGCCTCTAGATAACGCAGCAGAGGCTCCTGCTACGTTTCCTGTTTTCAAAGCTGCTGCAGGCACAAACCAGCACGATGAGCACAATCCAATCGGCTGGAAAGTAGTGCAGGATTTGCAGAATAAAGTACAAAAATTTGGAATCAATTCTCCTGAGGTGATGCAACTTATTCGAATAATCAGCACAGATCTGCTGTGTCCATATGACATTATGCATCTCGCACAAGTGCTGTTTCAGCCCGTACAATTGCAAGTATTTCAATCTACTTGGAGGCAGATGGCACGCACAGCAGCACAGAAAAATTTACGACTGCCACAGGGTGACCCGAGATTAGGCCTTGGAGAGGATGCTTTGCTTGGTGAAGGGCCGTATAGTAACCCTCAGCTGCAGGCTACATGGCCTCCGATTGCTCTCGAACAGGCACAAAATATAGGCCTTATGGCATTAAAGCGAACCATGGAAATGGCAGCTCCGAAGAAAAAAATACATCACTATCCACCAAGGCCCCAGAGAACCCTTTTTACAGTTTGTAGAAAAAATATCTGCTGCACTGGAAAAACAGGTAGAAGATGAGGTGTTAAGACAAATGCTGTGCAAACAGCAAAAGATAATGCTAATGAGGACTGTCAAAAGATAATACAGGCTTTACCAGGAGATCCTTCTGTTCCCGACATGGTGGCTGCATGTTCTAAAGTTGGGACAGTGGAACACACAGCGGCCGTCCTCTCGGCAGCGCATGTGGCCGCCCTAGCCAATGCTATGAGAAATTCAGGAAAATGCTTTGGGTGTGGCAGAGAAGGGCACATAAAGGCAACTTGTCCACACAAAACATCACCAGGCAAACAACCGGTGAACAACCCATCGGAGATTAATTGCAACAAATGCGGAAAATCAGGACATTTTGCAAAACAGTGTCGTTCCAAATTTCATGCTAATGGGCAGCCGCTACAGGGAAACCGCAAAACGAGCGCGAGAGGGCGCGCGAGGACAACAAGTCCCCTCCCGACAGCCGGCCAACTCCCCTCTGCTAACAATTGTCAGCCGCAACAGCTGGCTCAGCAGGGTTGGATGTATCCACCGCCGACACAGTCACTCTAGTCACAAAAGACATCGTTAAGGTCCCTCCTAATGCAAGGGGTCCTATAGGACGAGGACTGAGTGCATTGCTACTGGGAAGATCAAGTAGCACGTTAAATGGACTAATTGTGCATGTGGGAGTTATTGATGCTGACTTTACAGGTCAAATTTGCACGATGGTTTCAACCCCCTACCCACCAGTAACAATCCCAAAAGGTACTTGCATTGCTCAACTTATTCTTTTTTCGAGTTCTATTTCGAAAGCAGAACAGCGACTGCGATGCGATGGAGGCTTCGGCTCTACGGGACCCCCTCAGGTCTGCTGGTCTCAGACTGTTTCATCATCCCGACCACATATGACGTGCACGCTGTCGAATCACGGACGATCGCCGACTACAGTAAGGCTTGCAGGGCTCGTGGACACCGGAGCCGATGTGACTATTATTGCCGATTATCTGTGGCCGTCCACCTGGCCAACAGAGGAGGCTGGTATGGGAGTAGTGGGGCTGGGAGGATCTGCGCGAGCAAAGACGGCAGCCACACCAGTTCTGATTACCAATCCTGAGGGCCAACAAGCAGTCATTAAGCCATATGTGACAGCAGCTCCCCTCAATTTATGGGGGAGGGATTGCTTGTCGCAGTGGGGGGTGAGAATTACCATGGATTTTTAACGGGGGCCACTGTGCTGCAGGGTGTTTGGCAACCCACGCTTGTTTTAACTTGGTTAACAAATAACCCTGTGTGGGTGGATCAGTGGCCCCTACCAATTGAAAAATTAAAGGCCCTGCAAGAATTGGTGGCAGAACAACTGGCTGCCGGACACATTGAACCATCTCACAGTCCATGGTATACTCCAGTGTTTGTGATAAAAAAGAAATCAGGAAAATGGCAATTTTTGCATGACCTGCGGCAAGTCAATGCTGTCATGGCCATGATGGGGGCTCTGCAACCAGGCATGCCTTCACCTGCCATGATCCCTCAAGATTGGGAAATCATTGTCATGGACCTTAAGGATTGTTTTTTTTATGATACCATTAGCTTCCCAAGACAAAGAAAAATTTGCATTTTCTGTGCCTTCTATCAATCATGCAGAACCGGCAAAAAAGATATCAATGGAGAGTTCTGCCGCAGGGCATGAAAAATTCACCAACCATTTGTCAATAGTTTGTAGCACAAGCTCTGTCACCTGTAAGGGAAAAATTCCCTACTAGTTATTGTTATCCTTATATGGATGACATTCTGTTAGCATCAGACAACAAGGAGCAGTTGAATGACATGAAAAATTTGGCCACGAAATCGTTACAACAATATGGGTTAGCTATTGCCCCTGAAAAAGTGCAAAAAATAGAACCCTGGAAATATTTGGGAATGACAATTACAAGCAAGCAGGTTGTGCCCCAACCTGTGAAACTTATCCTTGCGGTTAAGACAGTCAATGATGTACAGAAATTAATGGGATCCTTGAACTGGATCAGGCCCTATCTTGGACTGACCAATTCGCAGTTACAACCTTTATTGGAATTATTAAAAAATTCCAATGATCCAACAGAACCCAGACTATTAAATAAGGAAGCGTTAAATGTAATTCACATGGTGGAACAATGTATATACAAGAAATTTGTTTCTCGAATAGATCTGTCTCAATTGGTGCAATTTTTGTACTAATTGACAAAACTGTGCCATTTGGTGCTTTAGTGCAGTGGAATTCTGAGTGGGATGACCCATTACATATTTTAGAATGGATGTTTTTGTCATTCCGGCCACGAAAAACTGCTCCTGGCTTGTTTGAACTTATTGCTGATGTAATCATAAAAGCCAGAAAACGATGTGTAGAACTAACAGGATGTGATCCAGCTACGATTGTTTTACCTGTTCAAAATTGGTACTTTGAATGGTGTCTGGCAAACAATTACGAGCTGCAAGCGGCTATGGCGGGTTTTCAAGGGCAGATCTCGTATCATCTACCGTCACACCCGCTACTGAAATTTGCTCAAGAAATACCATTTGGTCAGAAAAATTTAAGCCAGCCAGAACCTGTGAAAGGCCCCACTGTCTTTACAGATGGTTCTGGAAAAACAGGTAAAGCAGCAGTAGTATGGTATGAGAACAACAACTGGAACAGCAAAGTAGTATATCAAAATGGTTCTCCACAAGTAGTAGAGCTGCGTGCACATGGCACATTGAAGCAGCTGCTTCAAAAACAAAAAGGGGGAATGATTGGGGAGCCACCACAGGCATGTTTAGATAAAGCAGTTTATGTTCTTAACTTTCTCCATTATGGGGATAATTCTTCTCTACCTCCTCTTTTTCAACATTTCTCTTCTCTTTTTTCAACACAGAATTTACAAAGAGGCATCAAAGTACATGTTAAAGATTTAGTTACTGGTCAGTAGAGTGGACCATGTGAGCTATTAACCTGGGGGCGAGGTTATGCTTGTGTTTCCACAGATACAGGCCCACAATGGACTCCCGCTCGATTTGTACGACCATCATCATCTGGAACATCCCAGAGGGTGCAGCAATATGAATACCACCTCAACCAAAAACTAAGTGTAGGTCACCTTGGCCAATATAACAGGTCAAGATTCTCTGTGCATTGCAACCGCATCACAAAGCCCATGAACCAATAGACAGGATGGCTATGACTCGTGCAGCGCGCCTGGCCAGCGAGCGCATGCGTCATAGGTTGCAACTGAGGCGGATTTTGGCACCCGCTGGCCACGTGTGCTGAAATCCGTTCCTCTGCAAATGTATAAATACCGGGATTTTCCGAAGAGCATCGGGCTGGTGTACGACAAGGCCATCGTTGCCTCCGTGGAGACGTCCACGCAAAGCTGGCACCTACCGATTGCTGGGCTGAGTTCACGGAGCAAGACGGCACAAGAATGTACAGATGGTTCATCTTCCTCACAGTCCTCGGATGGACGTGGTCATGGATACCACCGCAAACCAAAGAAAACATCTGGATGACCGTGGCTGACGTGACCGGACAAGATTGCTTATACCTCAGTACAGCAACACCAAGCAATCCCTTTTTCACAGGTTTAATAGGGGGTTTCACTGACATCAACAAAGTTTAAGAACTTATTGATGGAGACCCCTGTGCAGCAGGTCATGGACTCAATGGATGGGAATGCCTGGTTTCCACGGATCGGGCATTCACCCTCCTTGCCACCCCAGGAATCACAAATTCTGGGGTCCCTGAATACAGACTGGTGTAATATTATCTGATTTACTGCTAGACATTGATAGTGTCAGACATGCTACGCTACAAAATAGAGCTGCAATTGATTTCTTGCTTTTAGCACAAGGACATGGTTGTGATGAGTTTGAAGGGATGTGTTGTATGAATTTATCCAATCACTCAGAATCCATTTTCAGTAGCATTCAACAATTAAAGGAGTCAGGAAGCTGACAGAAAGCGATGAATTAGATTGTCTGACAAAGATGTGCGAGGGTTGGGGATTGTCTGGATGGTTGATATCTCTGCTCAAGGCTGTGGGGGTAGTGATCTTGGTTGTGGTAACTATGCTCCTGATGTTGCCCTGTCTTTTCAGCCTTCTGCAAAGGGCCCTGCAGAGGGCAGCCGGGACGATATTTTTAGCACAAATACAAAAAGGGGGAATTGTCAGGGGATGCAACGGGTCTGCGGAATGCCTGACAGTTCGAGAACAGCGTGACCTTGAGCAGCTTGTAGTGTATCCTTGAAAGTCTGGAAAGATCCGAGAAGAGTGGTACAAAACCAAGATAATGATAAGAAGAACCATCCTGACGAACTCACCAATCATGAATTGTTAGTTACTAACTAAACCAATCATATACTAACACATACTCTGAAGAAGGGGATAAAAAGGTGTGTTAGAACAATAAAGTAGCCATTTTGCATGATCTATTACTTGTCGTGTCCGTCTCTACCGCGACAGATAGCTACAATAACGCTGTTACTGTAAGATCTAATAGCTTGCTTCTCATTTATCAGATTTGATAGTATTTTTAAGTTTCTTGGGAATGGGACATTTTCCAGCATATCCATGTTTCCTTTTTCTTCACAAAATAAAAATAGTAGTGACGCTTTGGTTGTGTAGATATGAGATGAATTATACTCTATTCACATTTTTACTCTATACTTAGACTCAACCCATTGCTCTTTATTATATCTCTAAATAATTTTCAGAGTTCTTTTTAAGATGTAAAAATGTAGACTAAGAAACTGAAATAATCTATTCCAAATACACAAACATTTTTCATCCAGAAGCATACTTCTCTGGCCTCTATGTTTTTTTGTGGATGGCACTACCCTTATATCCTTACTGCCTTTCTAATTTTTTGTAGTATTCCTGTTTTGATCTTCTGTTTCTGGAAGCTTCTCAAATAACTGGCATGTACACATTTTATCTAGAAATTATGATTCAACCACTTTGGGAATAATTGTGTACCCTTTGACATTAAACCATTAAAATATCTAATCATAATTTTAGTTGCTGTGATTAGGAAGATCAAATAATATATACTATTTTCTTTAAATTTCTGGCAAGTGTACTAATTTAGCATAGCACTTAGGTGTTTAATGGTTTTCCACTAGACTGACTATTTTTTTGACTTCTTCAAGATTCACACCCATCTCTAATGTTCATATGGCTAGACTATAAATCAACTCTGAAATACCTTTAAGTAGTCATCTATCACACCGAGTATGCTGCAGAAGCAGAATAAAGTAAAAAGCTGTGAAAGGCAAGGCGCTAACTGCAATACGACTTGCTTAGAAGAATGAACATTACCTGAGACTATGAGCTTTTACCTCAGGGTCGATGTGACCTAAAGACCTGACCTAAACCAGCTCTCACTGTCTGAGAACACCCCATACCAATGATAAAACAATAGAAGATTTACCCTTCAATGAAATCGGACATATAACCATGGCCAAAACTGCAATCGACCAGAAGCCAGGATAAACCCCCCCCACACCTGCACAGGACATCGGTTTAGAACAATGAAGATGGACACACCACTGACCATACATCCACCCCACCTGCACGGGACAAGTACACACAGATTATGCAAGCAATAGTAACTGATCAGCCCACCCCTTAACGTGAGTAATTTGATTGGTCTATGCAACTGTATTTTAACATATATAAACCCTGGTTTCCTTTTTATTGGGGTTGTCCATGCATTAGGCTGGGGCACTGTTGCAGAAGAATTATTGAGATGAGTCATCGTCGTGGAGTTAACCAAAAGGTTTTATTAAACAATGATTAAACGATGATTAAATGGCGGTCAAGCGCTCTACTACTTACTACATGTCTAATAATTAAGCCATAGCTTGATGTGTAAAAAATGTCACTGACCTCGCTGTAGACATCAGATGCTGGGTAAGGGATCTCTCAGACCTGAGGGTAACCTTGAGAGGCATCCCTACTCAAGGGGAGATCACCGCTGCACGGCCAGCTGCTATGGAGGGAGAACTCAATGGAGCCTGATGGCTGCAGATATTTATAGCGTAAAGTGGTTGGCTCGTAGTCAGGTTCTCTGCTATGTTCATGCAGTTTCTGCCACTTGTCAGCCCAGTCTCCAGCCAAACCATTTTTGTGGTTTTGGTGCTGGGTTCTCGCCGATAGCCTTACACAATAGGATTAACTTTGGTTAGACCTACTTGTTGAGCATCTGCCTGGACCAAAGTTCAGTTAGTTCAAACAGGAGGAGTGCACCCATCACCCTATGCTGGTCACAGCTGATTCCAGCCATCTTAACAGTGGACCTACCACAGGCCAAAGCTGAGCCAGAGAAGTTTGTGGTGCCTCTATGAAAACATATTTAAGAAAGGGCGGTAAATATCAAGGGAAAAAAGAAACAAGGCCAGAACAGTAGGGGGAACTCCACGCTGGAGCAGGTACACCCCTGAAGGGACTGCAGCCTGTGGAGGAACCCATGCTGGAGCAGAGGAAATGAGTAGAAGGAAAGAGCAGCAGAAGATAAGAGTAAGGAACAAGGAGTGGCAAAAAGAAACCACTGTGTCCTGACCCCAACCTCCTGCACCACCTGTGGCCTCACTGTGAAGGGACTGAGTGTAAGCTGCGCTGATAACAAGGGGAGTGGAGACTACGAAGGGGGGACAAGAGCTGTCTGGACTAAAGTTCAGCCTGGGAAAGGCGGAGGAAAAGTGTTTTCCTTAAGTGTTTGTCTTCCCCCCCCCCCAATACCCAAATCAGTAATTAAATGTTTTAAATTAAGTTAAATTGCTCAAGTTGAGTCTGTTTTGCCCACAACAGCCAAAAGGCGTCCATACAGGAAAATTACTGCTCCAGTTTCTATTGGGCAGAGTAGAAGGGCTGATCTTACTTCTGACCCTGATGAAGGGACTTCTGGTTTGCAGTGTCGTGGTTTAACCCCAGCCAGCAACTAAGCACCACGCAGCCGCTCACTCACTCCCCCCCCATCCAGTGGGATGGGGGAGAAAATCGGGAAAAGAAGTAAAACTCCTGGGTTGAGATAAGAACGGTTTAATAGAACAGAAAAGAAGAAACTAATAATGATAACGATAACACTAATAAAATGACAACAGCAATAATAAAAGGATTGGAATGTACAAATGATGCGCAGGGCAATTGCTCACCACCTGCCGACCGACAACCCGCTAGTCCCCGAGCGGCGATCCCCCGCCACCACTCCCCCCAGTTCCTATACTAGATGGGACGTCACATGGTATGGAATACCCCGTTGGCCACTTTGGGTCAGCTGCCCCGGCTCTGTCCTGTGCCAACTTCTTGTGCCCCTCCAGCTTTCTCGCTGGCTGGGCATGAGAAGCTGAGAAATCCTTGACTTTAGACGAAACACTACTTAGCAACAACTGAAAAACATCAGTGTTATCAACATTCTTCGCATACTGAACTCAAAACATAGCACCGTACCAGCTACTAGGAAGACAGTTAACTCTATCCCAGCTGAAACCAGGACAGTATCCACCTCTAATTCTACACCACTGACGTCATGCTCAGTTCCCATACCTTCAGTTACATTCTGATCAATCATCATCACCTTTTCCATCCCTTTGAGACATATGAACAAAGAGAGAGAGAGAGAGAGAGAGATATATATGTATGTATGCACACACAGAGATATCATTCCTTTAGTTTATGGGTCATGTTCATAAAATGTTCATTGAGTTCATTTAGTTTCCGACTCTGGGCTCCATCTGTCATAGCAGTCTTTCTGGGCAGGAGGGATGGTACAAAGTCCTCTCAGTCGGTAGAGCAGAATTGGGCTTCAGTGCGGTGTGACGAGCAGGTGACATTGGACGCAGCAGGACGATGGTGTGCACCGTTGGATTGTTGCATGCTGGAGTCAGTTCTGGATCCACCTCTACTGCGCTTCGCTCAGTTTTATCACAGTTCTTTCTTGCTTGATCCAAGTGATTCTTACTATAGTATTATGGATGTAGCTTATAACAATTATAGTAATGATAACATACAGTAGCAGGGTTATATAGCAACTAATATCATACAGTTTAATTCTGGCTATTTTCACCTAAAATCAAATCCCCTTGAGGCACACATCGGACTTCCCCATCTTTTCGCATCACCCACCAAGTGCACCCAGGCCCTTGAGCAAAAGCAATCCCACGAATGGGTTTACCTTTGCCTGAGGCAGGAGTAACCCAGACTGTTTTCCCTAATATATTTTTTATGTGCACTACAGGGACCTTATCCCTTTCTACAGTGCGTAAAAGTTCTGATTGGGCAGGGCCACCCCGATTGGCAGATCCTCTGTTGTTGACTAACCAGGTGGCTTTTGCTAAATGTGTATCCCAATGTTTGAAAGTTCCGCCCCCCCATTGCTCTCAATATAGTCTTTAACAGTCCATTGTATCGCTCAGTTTTCCCAGAGGCTGGTGCATGATAGGGGATATGATACACCCACTCAATGCCATGCTCTTTGGCCCAGGTGTCTATGAGGTTGTTTCAGAAATGAGTCCCGTTGTCTGACTCAATTCTTTCTGGGGTGCCATGTTGCCACAAGACCTGCTTTTCAAGGCCCAGGATAGTGTTCCAGGCGGTGGCATGGGGTACAGAATATGTTTCCAGCCATCCGGTGGTTGCTTCCACCATTGTAAGCACATAGCGCTTGCCTTGGCGAGTTTGTGGGAGTGTGATATAGTCAATCTGCCAGGCTTCCCCAAATTTATATTTCAGCCATCGCCCTCCATACCACAGGGGCTTTAACCGCTTGGCTTGCTTAATTGCAGCACATGTTTCACATTCATGGATAACCTGTGTGATAGTGTCCATGGTCAAGTCCACCCCTCGATCACGAGCCCATCTATATGTTGCATCTCTTCCCTGATGGCCTGAAGTATCATGGGCCCACCAAGCCATAAATAGCTCACCCCTATGTTGCCAGTCCAGGTCCACCTGAGACACTTCAATCTTGGCAGCCTGATCCACCTGCTGGTTATTTTGATGTTCTTCAGTTGCCCGACTCTTGGGTACATGAACATCTGCATGACGTACTTTTACAACCAGGTTCTCTAGCCGAGACACAATATCTTGCCACAGTGCAGCAGCCCAAATGGGTTTACCTCTGCGCTGCCAGTTGCTCTGCTTCCATTGCTGTAACCACCCCCACAGGGCATTTGCCACCATCCATGAGTCAGTATAGAGATAGAGCACTGGCCACTTCTCTCTTTCAGCAATGTCTAACGCTAGCTGGATGGCTTTCACCTCTGCAATCTGACTCGATTCACCTTCTCCTTCAGCAGTTTCTGTGACTTGTCGTGTAGGACTCCATACAGCAGCCTTCCACCTCCGATGCTTTCCCACAATGCGACAGGACCCATCAGTGAACAGGGCATATTGCCTCTCATTTTCTGGCAGTTCATTATACAGTGGGGCCTCTTCAGCCCGTGTCACCTCCTCCTCTGGCAACATTCCAAAATCTTTGCCTTCTGGCCAGTCTGTGATCACTTCCACAATTCCTGGGCGACTGGGGTTTCCTATGCAAGCCTGTTGTGTGATCAGTGCAATCCAGTTACTCCACATGGCGTCAGTCGCGTGATGTGTAGAGGAGACCCTCCCTTTGAACATCCAGCCCAGCACTGGCAGTCGGGGTGCTAAGAGGAGCTGTGTTTCAGTACCAACCACTTCTGAGGCAGCTCGAACTCCTTCATATGCTGCCAATATCTCTTTTTCAATTGGAGTATAGCAAGCCTCGGATCCTCGGTATCCTTGACTCCAAAACCCTAGCAGTCAGCCTCGGGTCTCCCCAGGTGCTTTCTGCCAGGTCGTGACACTAAGCACTACACAGCCACTCGCTCACTCTGTGGCAGTACATCCCACCCCCACCCCCATCCTGCCAGCAGGAAACGAAACTTCTCCAGGATTGGAGAAGGGGAAGGAAACCCTGGAGGCTGCAGGGTGAGATTTGAACTGGCCAGTTGAGATGCTCTAGGTACACCAATTTGACCCTCCTAGCCAATAGAATTAAATGACCACAGGTCAGATTCAACAGGGGTATAAACGGGGTCCCGCTGGAGGACACGTTGGCAGTCCTCCTCGGAGCAGCGGGTCTGCAGTTGGGGACTCCCCCTTGGGCTGGGGTACCGCCCAAGGTAACTCCTCGAGGGAGAGAGCCCTCAGCTTTTAGGTGAGTGATACACGCGTTTTGAGCCATCACTTTAAATCTTGGGGATTCTTAAGTCGGCCATGTAGCATTAATTCTCTTTACATCATTGAGCCTGTGGTTTTATAAAATGTTACCGGACTTCTAACTAACTTTTGCTGAAGAATATATCTGAGTTTTAACACCTGTTGGATTTGGTTAGTCGTGCATCCGTAACACACTCCCCCCCCTGCAGGATGGTGGAAGAGAATCTGAAGGGTAAAAGTGAGAAAACTCATGGGTTGAGATAAAAACAGTTTAATAATTGAAATAAAATAAAATAATAATGACCCAAGAAAGGCAAGTGATGCAAATGAAAACAATTGCTCACCACCGACTGACTGATGCCCAGCCAGTCCCCGAGCAGTGCCGCCCCTGCCAACTTTGCCCCTAGTTTTCTTGCTGAGCATGATGTCATTTGGTATGGAATATGCCTTTGGTCAGTTGGAGTCAGCTGTCCTGGTTATGTCCCCTCCCAAGATCTTGCCTACCCCCAGCCTACTGCCCATTGGGGTTGAGGGGGAATGTTGGAGAGACAGCCTCCATGCTGTGGGAGCACTGCTCAGCAGTAGCCAAAACACTGGTGTGTTATCAACATCTTTCTAGCTACAAGTACAAAGCACAACACTACGAGGGATGCTATAGGGAGAATTAACTCCATCTCAGCCAGACCCAGTACAGCAGCCTCTGTAGACTAACCCTTTTTGCTCTGGTTTAGACTTGCCCTTCCCTTCCTAGATGTATGTTGCATCCCTTCCTAGATGTCCTGATGTGTCATGGGCCCACCAAGCCATAAATAGCTCACCCTTATGTTGCCAGTCCAGGTCCACCTGAGCCACTTCAATCTTGGCAGCCTGATCCACCTGCTGGTTATTTTGATGTTCTTCAGTGGCCCGACCCTTGGGTACGTGAGCATCTACATGATGTACTTTTACAACCAGATTCTCTAGCCGGGACGCAATATCTTGCCACAGCGTGGCAGCCCAGATGGGTTTACCTCTGCGCTGCCAGTTGCTCTGCTTCCATTGCTGTAACCACCCCCACAGGGCATTTGCCACCATCCATGAGTCAGTATAGAGATAGAGCACTGGCCATTTTTTTTCATTCAACAATATCTAAAGCCAGCTGGATGGCTTTCACTTCTGCAAACTGGCTTGATTTACCTTTGTCACAACCTGGGCTGGACAGACCATGGAGGGATTGTGGTGAGTTCAGAATTCCCTTGGGCTAAATTAAGGTGAAATGATACCAAACGATCAGTTAAACATTTTATTTATGGCAGAAGCAGCCTGAACTTGGGAGGTGTAACAGTAGGTGGCGAGGTTTCTCACAAGAGGAATTGGCATGAAACTACCTCAGTAAACCGTGTAACATGTGCTAACCACATATATATCAGTTCAGGGAAGACAATAAGGAGATCCCTCCGGTTGAGTCAGGAGGTTCAGAGTGGACCCCCTTGCTTTCTAGACTCCTTCTCAGTGAAGAGCCTAGGGGCGGCTAGATCCACTCCTAGTCCCAGAATTGGTCAATGGTTTTATATCTAAAGGGATGAGGTGTGGGGGTTATAGAAAAAGGAGAGAGAAAGAGAGAGAAAAAGAGAGAGAGAGAAAGAAGAAAAGAGAAAGATTTCACCAGCCCTGGGTCTAGCATTGGTCCAGCCCATCTAGAGGTCCAGTTCCGGTGGGCGCACTTTCAGGGCTCCTCGTGTCTGTATCTTTTATAGCCCAGTTCCCGCCTTTTCTCACATCAATCACACCCCTCTTGGTCTTCTACACATCACCCGTAAGGACTTATGTAACTCTCGATCTTGTGCGCAGGCGCCATTGGGGGGTGGTGGTCGCGAAGGGTCCCTTGCACAGCCGTGAGCCCCTTCCTCAAATAAATTTTGACCTCTGGCCATATATGGTGAGCTGCCCTGCTCAGCGTATCAGAACACGGCATTGCGCATACTCCAGCATGCCCTCCATAACCGGCTTTGTTGTTAGGCAGAACTTGCCCCACCACAATGTTTGAGACATTAACTCTTTCAGTCTCTCACAACCTTTTCCTTCAACAGTTTCTGCGACTTGTCGTGCAGGACTCCACACAGCAGCGTTCCACCTCTGATGTTTTCCCACAGTGTGACAAGACCCATCTTTAAACAGGGCATATTGCTTCTCATTTTCTGGTAATTTATTATACAGTGGGGCCTCTTCAGCACAAGTCACCAACTCTGGTGACACTCTGAAGTTTTGCCCTCTGGCCAGTCTATGACCACTTCCAGGATTCCCGGGAAGCCGGGGTTTCCCATTCGAACGCGTTGTGTGATCAGTGCGGCCCACTTATTCCATGTAGCATCAGTTGCATGATGCATAGAGGGGACCCTCCCTTTGAACATTACTTGAATTTGTAACTGCTGTCCTGGTTTCAGCTGGGATAGAGTTAACTGTCTTCCTAGTAGCTGGTACGGTGCTATGTTTTGAGTTCAGTATGCGAAGAATGTTGATAACACTGATGTTTTTCAGTTGTTGCTAAGTAGTGTTTCGTCTAAAGTCAAGGATTTCTCAGCTTCTCATGCCCAGCCAGCGAGAAAGCTGGAGGGGCACAAGAAGTTGGCACAGGACAGAGCCGGGGCAGCTGACCCAAAGTGGCCAACGGGGTATTCCATACCATGTGACGTCCCATCTAGTATAGGAACTGGGGGGAGTGGTGGCGGGGGATCGCCGCTCGGGGACTAGCGGGTTGTCGGTCGGCAGGTGGTGAGCAATTGCCCTGCGCATCATTTGTACATTCCAATCCTTTTATTATTGCTGTTGTCATTTTATTAGTGTTATCGTTATCATTATTAGTTTCTTCTTTTCTGTTCTATTAAACCGTTCTTATCTCAACCCAGGAGTTTTACTTCTTTTCCCGATTTTCTCCCCCATCCCACTGGATGGGGGGGGAGTGAGTGAGCGGCTGCGTGGTGCTTAGTTGCTGGCTGGGGTTAAACCACGACACTGCAAACCAGAAGTCCCTTCATCAGGGTCAGAAGTAAGATCAGCCCTTCTACTCTGCCCAATAGAAACTGGAGCAGTAATTTTCCTGTATGGACGCCTTTTGGCTGTTGTGGGCAAAACAGACTCAACTTGAGCAATTTAACTTAATTTAAAACATTTAATTACTGATTTGGGTATTGGGGGGGGGGGAAGACAAACACTTAAGGAAAACACTTTTCCTCCGCCTTTCCCAGGCTGAACTTTAGTCCAGACAGCTCTTGTCCCCCCTTCGTAGTCTCCACTCCCCTTGTTATCAGCGCAGCTTACACTCAGTCCCTTCACAGTGAGGCCACAGGTGGTGCAGGAGGTTGGGGTCAGGACACAGTGGTTTCTTTTTGCCACTCCTTGTTCCTTACTCTTATCTTCTGCTGCTCTTTCCTTCTACTCATTTCCTCTGCTCCAGCATGGGTTCCTCCACAGGCTGCAGTCCCTTCAGGGGTGTACCTGCTCCAGCGTGGAGTTCCCCCTACTGTTCTGGCCTTGTTTCTTTTTTCCCTTGATATTTACCGCCCTTTCTTAAATATGTTTTCATAGAGGCACCACAAACTTCTCTGGCTCAGCTTTGGCCTGTGGTAGGTCCACTGTTAAGATGGCTGGAATCAGCTGTGACCAGCATAGGGTGATGGGTGCACTCCTCCTGTTTGAACTAACTGAACTTTGGTCCAGGCAGATGCTCAACAAGTAGGTCTAACCAAAGTTAATCCTATTGTGTAAGGCTATCGGCGAGAACCCAGCACCAAAACCACAAAAATGGTTTGGCTGGAGACTGGGCTGACAAGTGGCAGAAACTGCATGAACATAGCAGAGAACCTGACTACGAGCCAACCACTTTACGCTATAAATATCTGCAGCCATCAGGCTCCATTGAGTTCTCCCTCCATAGCAGCTGGCCGTGCAGCGGTGATCTCCCCTTGAGTAGGGATGCCTCTCAAGGTTACCCTCAGGTCTGAGAGATCCCTTACCCAGCATCTGATGTCTACAGCGAGGTCAGTGACATTTTTTACACATCAAGCTATGGCTTAATTATTAGACATGTAGTAAGTAGTAGAGCGCTTGACCGCCATTTAATCATCGTTTAATCATTGTTTAATAAAACCTTTTGGTTAACTCCACGACGATGACTCATCTCAATAATTCTTCTGCAACAGTGCCCCAGCCTAATGCATGGACAACCCCAATAAAAAGGAAACCAGGGTTTATATATGTTAAAATACAGTTGCATAGACCAATCAAATTACTCACGTTAAGGGGTGGGCTGATCAGTTACTATTGCTTGCATAATCTGTGTGTACTTGTCCCGTGCAGGTGGGGTGGATGTATGGTCAGTGGTGTGTCCATCTTCATTGTTCTAAACCGATGTCCTGTGCAGGTGTGGGGGGGGTTTATCCTGGCTTCTGGTCGATTGCAGTTTTGGCCATGGTTATATGTCCGATTTCATTGAAGGGTAAATCTTCTATTGTTTTATCATTGGTATGGGGTGTTCTCAGACAGTGAGAGCTGGTTTAGGTCAGGTCTTTAGGTCACATCGACCCTGAGGTAAAAGCTCATAGTCTCAGGTAATGTTCATTCTTCTAAGCAAGTCGTATTGCAGTTAGCGCCTTGCCTTTCACAGCTTTTTACTTTATTCTGCTTCTGCAGCATACTCGGTGTGATAGATGACTACTTAAAGGTATTTCAGAGTTGATTTATAGTCTAGCCATATGAACATTAGAGATGGGTGTGAATCTTGAAGAAGTCAAAAAAATAGTCAGTCTAGTGGAAAACCATTAAACACCTAAGTGCTATGCTAAATTAGTACACTTGCCAGAAATTTAAAGAAAATAGTATATATTATTTGATCTTCCTAATCACAGCAACTAAAATTATGATTAGATATTTTAATGGTTTAATGTCAAAGGGTACACAATTATTCCCAAAGTGGTTGAATCATAATTTCTAGATAAAATGTGTACATGCCAGTTATTTGAGAAGCTTCCAGAAACAGAAGATCAAAACAGGAATACTACAAAAAATTAGAAAGGCAGTAAGGATATAAGGGTAGTGCCATCCACAAAAAAACATAGAGGCCAGAGAAGTATGCTTCTGGATGAAAAATGTTTGTGTATTTGGAATAGATTATTTCAGTTTCTTAGTCTACATTTTTACATCTTAAAAAGAACTCTGAAAATTATTTAGAGATATAATAAAGAGCAATGGGTTGAGTCTAAGTATAGAGTAAAAATGTGAATAGAGTATAATTCATCTCATATCTACACAACCAAAGCGTCACTACTATTTTTATTTTGTGAAGAAAAAGGAAACATGGATATGCTGGAAAATGTCCCATTCCCAAGAAACTTAAAAATACTATCAAATCTGATAAATGAGAAGCAAGCTATTAGATCTTACAGTAACAGCATTATTGTAGCTATCTGTCTCCACGGAGGCAACGATGGCCTTGTCGTACACCAGCCCGATGCTCTTCAGAAAATCCTGGTATTTATACATTTGCAGAGGAACGGATTTCAGCACACGTGGCCAGCGGGTGCCAAAATCCGCCTCAGTTGCAACCTATGACGCATGCGCTCGCTGGCCAGGCGCGCTGCACGAGTCATAGCCATCCTGTCTATTGGTTCATGGGCTTTGTGATGCGGTTGCAATGCACAGAGAATCTTGACCTGTTATATTGGCCAAGGTGACCTACACTTAGTTTTTGGTTGAGGTGGTATTCATATTGCTGCACCCTCTGGGATGTTCCAGATGATGATGGTCGTACAAATCGAGCGGGAGTCCATTGTGGGCCTGTATCTGTGGAAACACAAGCATAACCTCGCCCCCAGGTTAATAGCTCACATGGTCCACTCTACTGACCAGTAACTAAATCTTTAACATGTACTTTGATGCCTCTTTGTAAATTCTGTGTTGAAAAAAGAGAAGAGAAATGTTGAAAAAGAGGAGGTAGAGAAGAATTATCCCCATAATGGAGAAAGTTAAGAACATAAACTGCTTTATCTAAACATGCCTGTGGTGGCTCCCCAATCATTCCCCCTTTTTGTTTTTGAAGCAGCTGCTTCAATGTGCCATGTGCACGCAGCTCTACTACTTGTGGAGAACCATTTTGATATACTACTTTGCTGTTCCAGTTGTTGTTCTCATACCATACTACTGCTGCTTTACCTGTTTTTCCAGAACCATCTGTAAAGACAGTGGGGCCTTTCACAGGTTCTGGCTGGCTTAAATTTTTCTGACCAAATGGTATTTCTTGAGCAAATTTCAGTAGCGGGTGTGACGGTAGATGATACGAGATCTGCCCTTGAAAACCCGCCATAGCCGCTTGCAGCTCGTAATTGTTTGCCAGACACCATTCAAAGTACCAATTTTGAACAGGTAAAACAATCGTAGCTGGATCACATCCTGTTAGTTCTACACATCGTTTTCTGGCTTTTATGATTACATCAGCAATAAGTTCAAACAAGCCAGGAGCAGTTTTTCGTGGCCGGAATGACAAAAACATCCATTCTAAAATATGTAATGGGTCATCCCACTCAGAATTCCACTGCACTAAAGCACCAAATGGCACAGTTTTGTCAATTAGTACAAAAATTGCACCAATTGAGACAGATCTATTCGAGAAACAAATTTCTTGTATATACATTGTTCCACCATGTGAATTACATTTAACGCTTCCTTATTTAATAGTCTGGGTTCTGTTGGATCATTGGAATTTTTTAATAATTCCAATAAAGGTTGTAACTGCGAATTGGTCAGTCCAAGATAGGGCCTGATCCAGTTCAAGGATCCCATTAATTTCTGTACATCATTGACTGTCTTAACCGCAAGGATAAGTTTCACAGGTTGGGGCACAACCTGCTTGCTTGTAATTGTCATTCCCAAATATTTCCAGGGTTCTATTTTTTGCACTTTTTCAGGGGCAATAGCTAACCCATATTGTTGTAACGATTTCGTGGCCAAATTTTTCATGTCATTCAACTGCTCCTTGTTGTCTGATGCTAACAGAATGTCATCCATATAAGGATAACAATAACTAGTAGGGAATTTTTCCCTTACAGGTGACAGAGCTTGTGCTACAAACTATTGACAAATGGTTGGTGAATTTTTCATGCCCTGCGGCAGAACTCTCCATTGATATCTTTTTTGCCGGTTCTGCATGATTGATAGAAGGCACAGAAAATGCAAATTTTTCTTTGTCTTGGGAAGCTAATGGTATCATAAAAAAAACAATCCTTAAGGTCCATGACAATGATTTCCCAATCTTGAGGGATCATGGCAGGTGAAGGTATGCCTGGTTGCAGAGCCCCCATCATGGCCATGACAGCATTGACTTGCCGCAGGTCATGCAAAAATTGCCATTTTCCTGATTTCTTTTTTATCACAAACACTGGAGTATACCATGGACTGTGAGATGGTTCAATGTGTCCGGCAGCCAGTTGTTCTGCCACCAATTCTTGCAGGGCCTTTAATTTTTCAATTGGTAGGGGCCACTGATCCACCCACACAGGGTTATTTGTTAACCAAGTTAAAACAAGCGTGGGTTGCCAAACACCCTGCAGCACAGTGGCCCCCGTTAAAAATCCATGGTAATTCTCACCCCCCACTGCGACAAGCAATCCCTCCCCCATAAATTGAGGGGAGCTGCTGTCACATATGGCTTAATGACTGCTTGTTGGCCCTCAGGATTGGTAATCAGAACTGGTGTGGCTGCCGTCTTTGCTCGCGCAGATCCTCCCAGCCCCACTACTCCCATACCAGCCTCCTCTGTTGGCCAGGTGGACGGCCACAGATAATCGGCAATAATAGTCACATCGGCTCCGGTGTCCACGAGCCCTGCAAGCCTTACTGTAGTCGGCGATCGTCCGTGATTCGACAGCGTGCACGTCATATGTGGTCGGGATGATGAAACAGTCTGAGACCAGCAGACCTGAGGGGGTCCCGTAGAGCCGAAGCCTCCATCGCATCGCAGTCGCTGTTCTGCTTTCGAAATAGAACTCGAAAAAAGAATAAGTTGAGCAATGCAAGTACCTTTTGGGATTGTTACTGGTGGGTAGGGGGTTGAAACCATCGTGCAAATTTGACCTGTAAAGTCAGCATCAATAACTCCCACATGCACAATTAGTCCATTTAACGTGCTACTTGATCTTCCCAGTAGCAATGCACTCAGTCCTCGTCCTATAGGACCCCTTGCATTAGGAGGGACCTTAACGATGTCTTTTGTGACTAGAGTGACTGTGTCGGCGGTGGATACATCCAACCCTGCTGAGCCAGCTGTTGCGGCTGACAATTGTTAGCAGAGGGGAGTTGGCCGGCTGTCGGGAGGGGACTTGTTGTCCTCGCGCGCCCTCTCGCGCTCGTTTTGCGGTTTCCCTGTAGCGGCTGCCCATTAGCATGAAATTTGGAACGACACTGTTTTGCAAAATGTCCTGATTTTCCGCATTTGTTGCAATTAATCTCCGATGGGTTGTTCACCGGTTGTTTGCCTGGTGATGTTTTGTGTGGACAAGTTGCCTTTATGTGCCCTTCTCTGCCACACCCAAAGCATTTTCCTGAATTTCTCATAGCATTGGCTAGGGCGGCCACATGCGCTGCCGAGAGGACGGCCGCTGTGTGTTCCACTGTCCCAACTTTAGAACATGCAGCCACCATGTCGGGAACAGAAGGATCTCCTGGTAAAGCCTGTATTATCTTTTGACAGTCCTCATTAGCATTATCTTTTGCTGTTTGCACAGCATTTGTCTTAACACCTCATCTTCTACCTGTTTTTCCAGTGCAGCAGATATTTTTTCTACAAACTGTAAAAAGGGTTCTCTGGGGCCTTGGTGGATAGTGATGTATTTTTTTCTTCGGAGCTGCCATTTCCATGGTTCGCTTTAATGCCATAAGGCCTATATTTTGTGCCTGTTCGAGAGCAATCGGAGGCCATGTAGCCTGCAGCTGAGGGTTACTATACGGCCCTTCACCAAGCAAAGCATCCTCTCCAAGGCCTAATCTCGGGTCACCCTGTGGCAGTCGTAAATTTTTCTGTGCTGCTGTGCGTGCCATCTGCCTCCAAGTAGATTGAAATACTTGCAATTGTACGGGCTGAAACAGCACTTGTGCGAGATGCATAATGTCATATGGACACAGCAGATCTGTGCTGATTATTCGAATAAGTTGCATCACCTCAGGAGAATTGATTCCAAATTTTTGTACTTTATTCTGCAAATCCTGCACTACTTTCCAGCCGATTGGATTGTGCTCATCGTGCTGGTTTGTGCCTGCAGCAGCTTTGAAAACAGGAAACGTAGCAGGAGCCTCTGCTGCGTTATCTAGAGGCTTTAGAAATGCTGGTGTTAGAGAGCACGGGCTGAGGCGTTCCACTAGATCCCAGTTGCCAGTGTCGGCAGCATATCTCTTAACTCCCTCCCAAAATTGATCAGGGGATCTTGGGACTACAGTTATTGTGGATGGGGGGAGAGTCCATGGCAGGGGTTCTTTCGTTATGGTTTTATCTGCGAGATGCAGAGATCGCATAGCATCAATTAGAGCTTCTTCTGCCTCAGTTTCATTTCGGCTCTCACTTTCCGGCTCGGTGTTATTCGCCGGAGTCGCCGTATTTTTCTCCTCGGGGGGGGGGCTGATGGAGTCACCCCTTCCGCTGCTGCACCAGTAGGTGAGGAGGGCCCCTCATCGCCCAGTAAAGTATGTAATGGCGTAGGAGGAGGAGGTGGATAAGGGCATGATCTGATTTTGCCCATGAGGGGTTTTCTGCCTGCTACTGCTGATACTGCAGCATCGGCTGCAGTTGTTACTTGATCAGAATCTTTTTCCTTGCTAACATTTTCTGAGTCCTCATCTTTGTTTTGCTGATCATTCGCATCACATTCTGCTTTCCATTCCTTCAGGGTCTCGCTTAATAGACGCCATACGATCGCCAACTCACACAGCTCTTTCTGTCCTTTAGAGATCTCACCAAACATTTTCCATCCCACTGCTTGCCATGCACCCACACTGAATGCGGTAACTGTTGTGGCTTGAAAGCCTTGCATCTTACACCATATCAAAATCCTTTTCAGGCTTTGTTCTGGGGTTTTAACCCCTTTTCTTTTTAATAGGGCTTTCCAGGTAGACAAAATCGTCTCCTTTTCTTTTGTTAATTGCTGCCCCATTCTAACAGTTTTGTCCCCGGTGGCTCACCTTTTTAGGTGTCAAGGCTCAGGTCCGGACCAGGCAGATTCCCACTGCTCTCAGCTTCACCGGGCTCCGTCTCCGCAGCTCTTCTCGCCGCTAGTATACTCTTTCGCAGCTCTCGTCGCCGCCGGTATACCTCTTGCTAGTGCTGG
This sequence comes from Haliaeetus albicilla, assembly GCF_947461875.1. Classification (NCBI taxonomy): domain Eukaryota; kingdom Metazoa; phylum Chordata; class Aves; order Accipitriformes; family Accipitridae; genus Haliaeetus; species Haliaeetus albicilla. Next base: position 42,097,189 of record NC_091515.1, read on the forward strand.
ATTTATCGCCTTTAAATGATCTGTTCGCTCAGACGCATCGGGGTCACCATTTGTCGCGGTAGAGATGGACACGACAAGTAATAGATCATGCAAAATGGCTACTTTATTGTTCTAACACACCTTTTTATCCCCTTCTTCAGAGTATGTGTTAGTATATGATTGGTTTAGTTAGTAACTAACAATTCATGATTGGTGAGTTCGTCAGGACGGTTCTTCTTATCACTATCTTGTTTTTGTACCGGTCTTCTCGGATCTTTCCAGACTCTTCAAGGATATACTACAAGCTGCTCAAGGTCATGCTGTTCTCGAACTGTCAGGCATTCCGCAGACCCGTTGCATCCCCCGACAGCTATCTATGTTGGTCTCAAGATATGTCTTTTATTAGAGTAGTGGACAACTTTTTCAGACCTGATGAAATACCCAAAAGTTTGCCTGTTCCTTTTCCATCTACATTTATTAGTCTAAGAAGAGATATTGTCCCTTTTGTTAGAACTTCCAATGTCATAAATCTCTTCTATTTGAAAACTTCTTTGTTATTTGCAATTGGTAATTCGGAGTTCCAAAACACAAATTTAGTGAGTGGCAGATTTGTAAAGTCTCACTCAATGACCTCGTGCGAAGAAATGAGGCCTGAAACTTCCTCACATGTCAGCAGGAATGAGAGACAGTCTTTCTAAACTCAGCAGTCAGAATCTCCAAGGAGAGAACTCTCCACAACAACTTCTTGCATCTCAAGCTTGAGCAGTACAGATAAAATTATGCATGACATTTCCATGGTTTCACGATGACACAGATTTCTATTTATATATTTATGACTTTCTCATTATGTGATTGGAAAGAGGCTGAAAGAAAACAGTATGTATGACTCTATCCTTTCCTTTTAGTCTTTATTAGGCACTTTGCAAATGCTGGAGAGATGCAGCCTTTGCCCCAAAGAGCCTACAGTCTGTAGAACAAGACTCATTCTTCCTATTATCCATTGGACAAAGTTTAGAAATTAACTTTAATACAGCAAATATTAACAAAGTCCTCACAAAGTGCTGAGTGGATGAATGCTGTACTTTGACCAAATTGAAACTCAAAAGATACTTTAAAAAACTTGTCTTCAGTATAACAGAAACAACAACAACAACAACAACAGTTCAAATGAAGTATAGGTATATTAGCTAATGCTTACTATCTAGACACTATTGACATCTGACTTTTTGGAAGAATTTAAGAATTTGTGAGCTAAGTCACAGAGAAAAAAAAGAAAAACAATTTAGAAATAATAATATAGGGAGATGGCCTGCAAATACTTTATTTACATGAGAAAAACTGCTTTAGTGATTGTGAATACTACTGCACTTGGTTAAATGACTGGTCTGCAAGAATAGGACATAATACTTCTAATCCTCATCCCCTGAGAAAGATCTTATCTTAAACCATGTAAGCAGCTGCACTTTATCCATTTGAGTTCTGTTGAAAGAAATGAGATTACTCAGGATAACGTTAGGAAAATCTCATTCCCTAACTATTGTACCAATTAGTCTTTATAGTATGGAATTGTATGAACTTTCTTAGGGGAGAGAGAGAGAGAGAGAGAGTTTACATTGTATACTGCACAGTCATGGTTAAGTAAAGCATGACTAAAGGACCCCAACTCATTGCAAGGAGGGGAAGGACAGCCCCCACCCTGAAGAATAAAGGATACCCCTGGACTACCGAGAGATAATGCCAGCATCCTAGCTCCTCTAACAGCCCTGTGAAACCCTCCCATCATCTGGCATCATAGATAAGTAACTGTAGCAAGACTGACTCCAGGGATGTTTAGATCAAGAAAGAAGCAGATGGATGATGATGCCTGTCATGGTTTAACCCCAGCCAGCAACAAAGCACCACACAGCCGCTCACTCACTCCCCCCCCCGGTGGGATGGGGGAGACAATCAGAAGGGCAAAAGTGAGAAAACTCATGGGTTGAGATAAAGACAGTTTAATAGGTAAAGCAAAAGCTGAGCACGCAAGCAAAGCAAAACAAGGAATTCATTCACTACTTCCCATCGGCAGGCAGGTGTTCAGTCATCTCGAGGAAAGCAGGGCTCCGTCACGCGTAACGGTTACTTGGGAAGACAAACACCATCACTCTGAATGTCCCCCACTTCCTCCTTCTTCCCCCAGTTTTATATGCTGAGCATGACATCATATGGTATGGAATATCCCTTTGGTCTGTTGGGGTCAGCTGTCCAGCTGTGTCCCCTCCCAACTTCTTGTGCACCCCTAGCCTACTCACTGGCCGAGTGGTATGAGGAGCAGAAAAGGCCTTGACTCTGTAAGCACTGCTCAGCAATAATGAAAACATCTCTGTATTATCAACACTGTTTTCATCACAAAACCAAAACATAGCCCCATACTAGCTACTACGGAGAAAATTAACTCTATCCCAGCCAAACCCAGCACATTCTCCACCCCTTTTTCCATACCATTTACATCATGCTCAGGTCCCACACTATCCAACACAACCTCATTAACGACCACCCCCCTTCCCATCCTTTGATATAATACACAGATATCATTCATCCCTTTAGTCTATGGACCACCCCTGTAAAATGTCCATAAAATGTCCACAAAATGTCCATTGAGTTCATTTAGTCCATGACTTTGGGCTCCATCTGTTATGGTGGTCACTCAGGACAGGAGAGGTGGTGTCTTTCGTGGAGTTATTGGGCACCAAAGCCAGCTCTGGTCGGGTCACTGCTGCACTCGCACTGCTTCTTGTAAGGCTTGTCCTCCACTGGTTCAGGCGGTTCCTGCTATAGTAATTCCTAGAACATGCAACTCAAATCATGGGTTACAACAATTTAAAAGTATTTGCATTACAATCTCCACCTCTGGTCCCTTTGGACCAGACCATTGGGTTTAACATTGCAATGAACTCCTCCCCTTGCCCCTGCTCTGGCTTGCACTTATCCACAGACTGCAGTCCCTTAGGGGTGTACCTGCTCCGAGTGGAGCCTTATCTATGAGCCACAGTCTCTCCAGGGCTATACCTGCTGTGGCATAGACTTATCCACAGCCACAGCCGCTTTGAGGTGCACTTGTTCCAGCATGGCCTTCTCCATGGGCCGCAATGCCTTCAGAAATATAACTGCTCCAGCATGGCCTTACCCACAGCCACAGTCCCTTCAGAAGTAAACCTGCTCCAACATAGCCTTACCTGTGGCTGCAGTCCCTCCAGGGGTGTACCTGCTCCGTCGTGGGTTTATCCATGGCCACACGCTTTGAGGTGCTCCAGCATGACCTCATGCACAGCCACGGATGCTTCAGGGTGTACCTGCTACAGCATGGACTTATCCACAGCCACAGATGCTTCGAGGTGTGCCTTCTCCAGCGTGGACTTATCCTTGGGCCATAATCCCTTCAGAGGTATACCTGCTGCGGCACAGACATAACCACGGCCACAGACGTTTCGAGATGCACCTGCTCTGGCGTGGACTTATGCACGATCACAGACACTTTGGGGTGTCCTGCTCCTGCGTGGACTGATCTATAGGTCACAGTCCCTTCGACTCGAGTTCACACTGGAGTTCCATCCTGTCCAGTACAGCAGCACAGAAACAGCAGCGATGCCCTGGCCATCTGCCAGCCCAGGCACGTCACCATTGCTGTTATCAAAATGTTCCCAGGCACTGCAGAATAAGATGATAAGCAGTACAGCAAGCAGCGAAAGCAAAAAGCAGCCACTAACAAGCACTAGACTCTAATTTACAGTAAGGCAAGCAAGCCCTGTGGCAAGCACAGGAGCCTGTCAATTAATAGCTAAACAGCAATAACAGCTATAAATTCGATCTAGCACATTCCAATCAAATTTGTCGTTATCTTGAACCCTTCGAGCCCCACGTTAGGCGCCAAGAAGGACTGTCATGGTTTAACCCCAGCCAGCAATGAAGCCCCACACAGCCGCTCGCTCACTTCCCCCGTGGTGGGATGGGGGAGAGAATCGGAAGGGTAAAAGTGAGAAAACTCGTGGGTTGAGATAAAGACAGTTTAATAGGTAAAGCAGAAGCCGCGCTTACAAGCAAAGCAAAACAAGGAATTCATTCACTACTTCCCATCGCAGGCAGGTGTTCAGCCATCTCCAGAATTTTAGAATTTTGCCATATAATTATAGTTGCTTTGCAAAACAGCAGTGTGTGTGTTAAGTAATGATTAGTCAAATCATGTTGTAACTGAATGCTTGAAACATATAAGAACCACGTGTAAAACCACATTTGGGGTGCCCCAATTTGAATGGGACACCTCATGTGCATGAATAAAAGAATTACTCTTGTAATTCTATACTTTGTGTCCTAGCTTCTCTCCTTAGTTGGCACAGGGCAGTTTCAAAAGTTTTGTGACAGTAACAACCATATATATGGATGAGATTCCTAAAATACAAACATTTTGGGACACAGACTTTGTGTTTTATGAGAAGGAAGACTTTGTTGGATTTAAACAAAAATGACCAGCCTTATTAAGCTATTTTATCACAGTAACAATTTCAAATCACAGCTACCAGCAAACATCCAGCTTCTCGACTTATCTAGATGCCCTAACATGGTGCACCTACAGCTGTCTCCTTTCATAGGAAGGGGAGAGAAACCAAAAGCTGGGCAAGTTGCGTGCAGTGACGTACTGTTAATAACGTGCGAGCTGCAGCGATGCAGGCGCGCCTACTACCCCTTTTCTCCCCGCCTCCTTTCCTAGCTCTTCCAATCACGTGGCGCGAGGAGGCGGGGGTTGGGGTGTCACGTGAGAGCAGGAGGCTGGGGCTGGTGACCCAGGCTGGAGGGGAAGATGGCGGCGGAGAGACAGCTTCCACTATTGGCGGGTGTACGGCCCGTCGACTTCGAGGTGCTGGAGGATGGCAAGAACGTTTTTGCTAGCCCCGTGTCCACTTTGGAGGTGAGAGCCCGCTCGTCCTGCAGCCGCCCTCTCTCCTTCCCTGGCGCAGTCTATTACTGCGGGGCCCAGCCGTTGCCCAGACCCCTGCGGTGGAGCGTGATGGTGCTGGCGCCCATCAGGTCCTCCCTGACTACCGGGGGTCCCTTCCCACCCCCATCTCGGCCTCGAGCTGCGGCCCTCGCCGCTCTGTTCTCTGGGAGCGGCGGCTCCTTGGCCCTTGCCTTCTGGTGGGGAGAGTCACCTCACCAGGGGCCCTCCGGGGCCCTCAGCTAAGTCTTTCTCCTGTCAGAAAAACCCCCACGGAAAAGTCTTTCTCCAAGTATCACACCTGCAATTGTTCAGAGAAATCAAGAGTCTGAAAGATCTAAAAATGTGTGGTGAATACATCTATAAACCACTCTTGCTTTCCATGTCAGGAATCTAATAAAAAACCCCCACTACAACTGAATGTGTAAATACTTCCTAGTTCTGAAAAATGCTCATGTGTTCATTAAAGTGGGAACTTCTTTCTAAGTCGTGGCCATGTTTCACCTGTACTAGTCTCTTATGGAAAAACTTTGTTCTCCCTGTACACAGTTATCCATTTAAAAAGAAAATTGTTTGTGTTCCTCTTTTCCTGAAGTTTCCTGTCCCTGACCTTTACAGTAATAGGATCAGTGCATGTTTCTTTGTTTTGCTCCGACTGTTGTCTGTCCTTAAAAAGGTCAGTAAGTAAAGAGGCTCTTAAATGTGTTTTTTAAAGACACTTGCCTTCTCTGAAGTAGCTTAAAAAGTTGGGTTTTCTTCTTTTTATAGATAATTTGTGCAATGCTACAAAAAAAGAATCTGTGGAAAAATACTGTGAAGGAATAACAAATGATGTGATTTGTGAACCTGCAGTTGTCAAGAACTATTTTAATAGACTTCTGTACATCTGTGTGTGGTACAGTGTGTATAACTGGAGTCTTGTTTTGTAATTTCAGAAAAACTGCAATAAAACATAATTTCTTTATTGATGTGCTCTTGAATTAAACCCCCAAGAGATGTGATAGAATTAATGCCTAAACCACAGTCTAACAATGAAAAGTCCTCATCTTAATGATTAAAAATAGTTCCTGAAAACTTCTATAGCTGGAAAAACTGGTGAAGAAATGCACTTTCTCTGTATTGAGTGGTTTGGTTGACAGTTCTGTTGTGCCGCTTTGTTTTTGTAGTCAGTTTATTTGGAAAAAAGTAGTTAAGTAGCAAAGGGAAGCCTCACTGCTTAGAGAAACTTTGAAGACAAAGCTTTTTTTTGACTTTTAATCAACTAGAATGCTTAGGAAAGAACCCTGCTCTTGTGAATTTCTAGCAAATTTGGAAGGAAGAGATTACGAAGATTGAGTTTGAAGTTCTCCCTAGCTTAAAGCTAGATTGTTTAACTTAAGCGTACAGGGCACCTTAGTCCAGAGAAGAATGATTATGTCATGGTGTGGGTCTAATTAAACTTATGTATTTGAGTGTTGTAGTGGTGTTGTAGTCCTATAATATTTATGAAGTAGCTGTTTCTAAATGGCAATGGCAGCTCTATTAAAACCAGAGCTGACTTAATCCTGATCATATGTTTGTTTGCTGATTAACTAGAGAGGAGAGCATGGCAGGTGACAGTGAGGTCCAAAGCCAATTTATGTGAAGGTTATGGTGCTTTGAGAGGGTTCCAAAACTGTTTTAATCTTGGAGCTGTCCCCTTGATTTTTTTGTGATTAATTTCTGTTCTTGCCCCCCTCCTTTTTTTTTTTTTTTCCTTTTTTTCTTGTTTTCATTCTTTTTGCACCTCACAGAAGACATGCTGTTGTGTTTTTACCTATAATTTGGCTAAGATAAGCAGTGGAAAAGCTGTAAGATTGCTAATAATTCTTCCAAATGGTTTCAGTGTTAGCATTTGTTTTATAAGAGGAGATTTTGTTAACTCGCCTAACTTTGTTCCAACAAAATATAAATTTAATGTATATTATGAACAGTAAAAATAAATGAAACTTTTTGAAATTTCTTATGGCTGCAAGCAGCTGTGTATTGTTTGAATGGAGCTAACTTGTTCACTTAATCTCTGAAAAACTAGTATGGAGCGCTTGGAGACATTTTTTCTACATAGAAAAAATTACTAAACAAAATCTAAATATAAGCCTTTCCAAAAGGACCTTCGTAATCAAACTACATTCAGAATGCTAACAAACTTATTCTAGATATTTCTGTAGCAGTTTTTCATGTAAATTAAACTTGAGGAAAGTTATTTACTTTTTTTTCCTGACAGAAATGAAAAGAGCTGCGGACTATTTTGTATCCTTTGTTCGTTGTTATCCCCACTAGGAGTAGGAAATGGAAACAGCTTACTGGGCTTCCTTTCTGTACATCTTGCTTTGTTTCTCTGCAATGAAAGAAAGTTTATTGCAATACTTGTATACTACTTATATACTGATATGTGACAACTGGTTCTCTGCTATTTCACTTTTTTTTTTTTTTTTTTTTTTTTTAACAGTCAAGTCCTTCATCTCCAGAGCCAGCAAGTCTTCCTGCAGAAGACCTCAGCACAAACTTTAATGGTCCAAAGCCAGCAGAAGTCATGCCAGATGATGATAGAGAAGACCTTTTTGCTGGTAACTGCTTTTTTTCTTCTAATGTAGCTGCATAGACTCTTTTCCTCTTGGACTTAAAGGGGTGTGCTTTTGTGAGGAGGAGGAGGAAAATCTTTTTATGCTGTAAAAGGTAATTTCCATGTCTGTAAGGAAATATGAAGCAGTACCCTTGCAATGGAAACTCTGATTTTAAGCTTAAGCAATTTAATGTTGTTGTAAATCTTATACCATTGTTCAACCTGTTGAAGATTTACTTTCTGGAAAATTCATTAAGTAATGTTTTCCTTTGGATATTAGGAGTATCACTAGTCTTTGTCGATCATTCTTTATTGGATTCAATGATCACCTATTTAATCAAAGTCCTATGATCTTCTGCAATATACTGTCAAATTTATGAACTTGAAATAATTTGCAAGAAAAGTGACATACTATAAAAGGAAAAACAGCTGAGGTTCTTTGCGCAAAGTTTGTTCTACTGTTGTTAACACATCTAGCTACTGGTTGAATATTACTGTAAAACTGTTTTGAAGTGTAGCCTTTTCTTTTTGAACTGCAAGTAGAAGACTTAATCTTGCTTATTAGCGAAAATAAAGTGATATGTGACTTCTCTTTAGGGGTAGATGAGTCTTGTTTAAATTTCAATAGTAAATTAAAATTGGGGATTTTTTTTCACCAAATTTGTGTGTTGTCGTCTCAGCAGTAAGCACTTTATTACACTCTTGACAATACATATTTTTGTAACAGAACTATTAAGAATTACATACTGAAGTAATGGCACTTTGAGAAGCTTATTTGATAGAAAAGTTAAATTTAAATGTCTTAAGATCTTGACAGTGATGTACAGGATTTTTTCTTGTGGGACTCTAGCTTTAGTTAAGTTTGATTACTAAATACAGGTTTCTCTGTGATATGTACTGTCGCTGCATAGTGTGGCAGTGTTAGCTAGTTAATAACTTGTTCTGCTGATGGTAATATGGCATGTCTTGTTATGTAATGATATTCAACTTTGTGTGTGTGTAAAAACATGAGGCGAGTTAAAGCCTTGTTTTCTACTGTATAACCATTTATAGCTGTCCCAGTCCTTTTTTCCAATTATGAAGACTGATAATTCAGATCATATTGCAAGCTGGAGGGTATTTCTACTTATTAAAAGACTTTATTATTATAATAAAAAGATGAGAAACTGACATATGGGATCAGTCCTGGCATTTCACTAGTGTAAGATTTGGTCTCTAATATTTGACAGTACTGGATGTTTTGGAGAGAGATGTATGAAAGTTTTGAAAAGTAATCAATGACACTTATTTTTAATCCTTGGTCAGTCACTACTTTGATGTTGGTTTTCTACAGTCTGTTTTTCCTAACATGGATTATGGTTGCTGTCACATTTACAGATGTAGGAGCATTTACTATTCAAGAAAGGAGATGTAATGTTTAGAATATATTGTGTGTCAAAAGATGGTTCTAAATGCTTCTTCTCAATGCTAACACTTTTCCTATTAGTGAGTCAGTTGGCAGTCTGCTTTGAATACACTCCTAATCTTATCTTTATTTGCACCCTGATATAATTATTTTTAAATAAAGTTTATAGCATTTAGTTCTCAGCTCCTTTATATAGATAAGTGTATATATGTGCCCATTACCTTTGTTCTCAACTTATCAAACTTATATTTGCATATATTTGAACTTGCATTCTAACAGTGTCATAAGCAAATCTATTGATTAGTTTGCAAACTCTCTAAAACAGTCTTAAGAGAAATGGAGAATAATTAAGAATTCAGTGATAATCCTAGTAGTTTTGTATTTATATTACCTGATCTTATGACCTACAAAGACTGGGAACACTTTACTAGTACAAGAAAGCTTTATTTTTAATTTGGTTATATAGCTTCAGTATATAAAGCCAGCTTTTTGTAGCTGGAGGGCCATCTGGAACAGATGTTTTAGGAAAGCAGATTGTCCTTTGGCTGGAAAATATTAAATTAAGAAAAAAGGTGGCTGGACTAAATATCGATGGGATCCAGACAGAAGTAACATGTTAGCAGCCAGATCGTTGCAAGTGAATGGAACGCTGAGAAAAGACAGAGAAATGACTTAATGAGTTTGAGTTTTACTATGGAAGACATTTTTTTTAAATGCAAGCAGCATTCAGCTGTGAAAGCATCTGACGTGCTATAGGTCTAATACAACTAAAAGTGATTTTTAAAAGGTCAGTTCATATACAGACTAAGGCTAGTACAAACTCTCAAATGGGGAAAAAAAGACTGATTTATAGAGCCTAACACAACTTGCAGAAACATGACATCTTTAACAGTAGCCTGTTCTAAACAGGAATTTTGCATAATACAGTTCTGTCCTAGTGATGAACTTCTAACTTTGTATCACTGTCAGCATATGTGTTCTCAAAAACAATGTATAATTTGTGTTTCAGTGCTATGTACTCACGAGGATAACTTTTTTTTTTCCTTAGCGCTGTTTTGCTAGACAGTGATGGTCATCCAGCCTTTCTGACACTGATTTGCGACGAACAGAAACAGTGTGAGAAGGCTACATGAGATATCTATTTCCTTGCTTTCAGCTTGATTGCGTGAGCCTTTTTTGGTATGAAAGCAACACTCAAGTTTTAAAAAAATAAAAAATGAATGCAACTTTTTTCCCCCAATATGCTGAAATTCCAAAGAAATCTTATCTTTACAAAGATTATAGGGACAGTTAACTGGAGAGGAAGAGAATGAAGTTTCACAACTTCTTAGCTTGTGTTGGTCCTTCACGTTGAATTATTAGACACTATAAAACCCAGGTAAAAGGAAGTCCTATGAATGGCTCCTGAAAGGAGGGACTCTGACTTTTGGGGGGCATTAAAAAAAATGTAGTTTTGCAGACTTATTTGTAAAAACGTGGTGATATTCCTCTCTAGCTACTGTAGGCTTGATAAATCTTTTTCATTGTTCGTCTAATAATGCAACCTAATGGAAAAGGAGGTGAGAGAGAACAAATTAGAAAATGTCCTGTACTGTCTTAATGCAGTTCAGAATCTGGAATTTTTGTAGGCTTTTTTGACTATACTTAAAAACTCTTTGCTACTGTGTTTTTAGGACAGCTATAAGGTATATCTGCAATAAACTGGTTTTAGATATTCCTTACGTCATCTCTAATGAATCATAAGTGCTTTGGCTGAACTGTTAAGCTGAGTTATGAAGGTGGAAGAAAATGAGATTTTTTTATTTTTTTTTTTTCCCCATCTGTTACTGGAGACCTGTAAACTTTGCTGTTCCATTTATTAGTGTTGTGATTCTCACTTCTGCAAATAAGAAAACTATCTTGCTAAAACCATTTAAGAACTTTTTCCCTTAGGATAAAAGTAAAAATTTTTTTCTGCAAAGCTCCCAATTCCGGGCGGGGGTGGAGGTGGATGATAATGTTGTTTGTTTGTTTGTGGTTTTTTTGGTCAAGAGAATACTGTAGGAACATCTGTTCAGATGATTGCTATCTTAAAACCTGGTCATCCATAAACTTATAGAGAGTTAAGAACTAAATCTTGAATGACTGTTCTAAAATGTTGGCCTTAAGTTCAATGTATAGCTGAAGCTGAAGAAATGTGTCATGGACTGCCTGTGCAGGAAATAGCTATGCCTTCTGCTTCTAGTGCTCGTAGGTGATGAGAGTAAGGCTGTGAAATTATATCAGTGCTCTGTCCCGATCCAATATCGGGGAGGGTTGTTAAATGATCCCGAGAGCGAGATTAAGACACAAACGAGGTCAGATGCTGTACAACCTTACAACTTTTATTCCCTACAATAACCAATAGCTGCGATAGAACAGAGGGAGGAAGGAGAAAAAGAGGCAGACCTAAGCAAGTGAACAGAAGAGAGGTAGCGAGACTAGTTACCACCACCACGAAGCCAGCAACGTCCCGCTGAGTTGGTTCCGATGCCGGTGATGGAGGGTCGGGTTCCTCTGCCGCCAGTCAGGTGTCTCTCCTTCAGGTGTCACAGTCCTTCCGATGTTTTTCCATGTTTGGGTCTTCCGTCCTTGAGAGGGGAGCACGCAGTGCTCTTATTGTCCCAGTCCCCACAATTTTTCGGAAAAGTCCACCCATTTCCACAGAGCTCATTACCCTGTCGGGCAAGCACAGCTCGGCAGGCGCGGGTATGGTGGTTTCTTTGGGGACGTCTTGTGCGTACTCCCCTACAACAGCAGGGTATTGGGGCAGCAGCACCGTGAGTCAGCACTTCAGCACAGTCCCTCACGTTAGGCAGCAGCACCGTGAGTCAGCAATGTGAGTCAGCAACTCAGCACAGTCCCTCACATGCTCTGTCACCTTTTTCAGAAAAATAACATTTTTTTCTACTTCTCTAGTCTGGTAAAAGATTGCTTTTTATGTGTTTTAGGAATGGATCCTCTCATGCAAGCATCTAGCTTCTGGGGAAAAGTGAACATGTTTGTTTGTTTGTTGTTGTTGTGTTTTTTTAGCTTCAGATCCAGGTAGATTTGGTTTAGGCCTTTATTTCTCAGAGTTCATACAGAAAAGATGATGCTAATTCTGTGGAGCAAACAAAACATGTACTTGAAGCCCAGTTGAACAGCAAAAGTTCTAGCTAATAGTGTCTGTCGGGCTGTGAAATGTCTAATCAGAGTAGTTGTGTAGACACCTGGCTGCTTTTTAGAAGCTGGTTATTCAGTTCCAGGTCTGTTCTGGAAGAAAGAAACACGCAAAGGCATTTGAACCTACAGTTTTGAAGTCAGAAGAAAGCCTTATTGGTGGCTGACTGTCCTGTTAATACTATTTATGTTTTCATTAAGATAAGTCTTAGCCCTCCTATTATAATCGTAAGAATCATGGGTTCTGACTTGGGCATAGTAGTTTCTCCCAGTTCTGTTAGGATCATAGAATCGTAGAAGGGTTTGGGTTGGAAGGGACCTTAAAGATCGTCTAGTTCCAACCCCCCTGCCACAGGCAGGGATATCTTCCACTAGACCAGGTTCCTCAAAGCTCCATCCCACCTGGCCTTGAACACTTCCAGGGAGGGGGCATCCACAACCTCTCTGGGCAACCTGTCCTCACCACCCTCATAGTGAAGAATTTCTTCCTTATATCTAATTTAAATCTACCTTCTTTCAGTTTAAAGCCATTACCCCTTGTCCTATCACTACATGCCCTTGTAAAAAGTCCCTCTCCAGCTTTCTTGTAGGCCCCCTTTAGGTACTGGAAGGCTGCTATAAGGACTCCCCGGAGCCTTCTCTTCTCCAGGCTGAACAGCCCCACGTCTCTCAGCCTGTCGTCATAGGAGAGGTGCTCAAGCCCCTCTGACCATCTTTGTGGCCCTCCTCTGGACTCGCTCCAACAGGTCCATGTCCTTCTTATGTTGGGGGCCCCGGAGCTGAACACAGTACTCCAGGTGGAGTCTCACGAGAGCGGAGTAGAGGGGGAGAATCACCTCCCTCAACATGCTGGTCACGCTGCTTTTGATGCAGCCCAGGATGAGATCGGCTTTCTGGGCTGCGAGTGCCCATTGCTGGCTCACATTCAGTTTTTCATCCACTAATACCCCCAAGTCCTTCTCTGCAGGGCTGCTCTCAGTCCACTTATGGCCCAGCCTGTATTTGTGCTTGGGATTGCCCCGACCCATGTACAGGACCTTGCACTTGGCCTTGTTGAACTTCACGAGGCTAGCACGGGCCCACCTCTCAAGCCTGTCAAGGTCCCGCTGGATGGCAGCCCTTCCCTCCAGCGTGTCGACCGCACCACACAGCTTGGTGTCGTCGGCAAACTTGCTGAGGGTGCACTCAATCCCACTGTCCATGTTGCCAACAAAGATGTTAAAACAGCGCCAGTCCCAATACCGACCCCTGAGGAATGCTACTCGTCACTGGTCTCCATTCGGACATCAATTAGAATAGAATAGAATCATTAAGTTTGGAAAAGACCTCTAAGATCATCAAGTCCAACCGTCAACCCAACACCACCATGCCCACTAAACCATGTCCTGAAGTGCCACGTCTACGCGTTTTTTGAACACCTCCAGGGATGGTGACTCCACCACTTCCCTGGGCAGCCTGTTCCAAAGCCTGACAACCCTTTCAGTAAAGACATTTTTTCTAATATCCAACTTAAACCTCCCCTGGCACAACTTGAGGCCATTTCCTCTCGTCCTATCACTAGTTACTTGATAGAAGAGACCAGCACCCACCTCACTACAACCTCCTTTCAGGTAGTTGTAGAGAGCGATAAGGTCTCCCCTCAGCCTCCTCTTCTCCAAACTAAACAACCCCAGTTCCCTCAGCCGCTCCTCATGAGACTTGTGCTCCAGGCCCTTCACCAGCTTGGTTGCCCTTCTCTGGACATGCTCCAGCAACTCAGTGTCTTTCCTGTAGTGAGGGGCCCAAAACCGAACGCAGTACTCAAGGTGCGGCCTCACCAGTGCCGAGTACAGGGGGATGATCACCTCCCTGCTCCTGCTGGCCACACTATTTCTGATGCAGGCCAGGATGCCGTTGGCCGCCTTGGCCACCTGGGCACACTGCTCGCTCATATTCAGCCAGCTGTCAGCCAGCACCCCCAGGTCTTTTTCTGCCGGGCAGCTTTCCAGCCACTCTTCCCCAAGCCTGTAGCGCTGCATGGGGTTGTTGTGACCCAAGTGCAGGACCCGGCACTTGGCCTTGTTGAACCTCATACGATTAGCCTCGGCCCATCGATCCAGCCTGTCCAGATCCCTCTGTAGAGCCTTCCTACCCTCGAGCAGATCAACCCTCCCTCCCAACTTGGTGTTGCCTGCAAACTTACTGAGGGTGCACTCGATCCCCTCGTCCAGATCATTGATAAAGATATTAAAGAGAACTGGCCCCAAAACTGAGCCCTGGGGAACACCGCTTGTGACCGGCCGCCAAATGGATTTAACTCCGTTCACCACAACTCCCTGGGCTCGTCCATCCAGCCAGTTTTTTACCCAGCAAAGAGTACAGCTGTCTAAGCCATGAGCCGCCAGCTTCTCAAGGAGTATGCCAGGAGAGACAGTGTCACAGGCCTTGCTGAAGTCCAGGTAGACAACATCCACAGCCTTTCCCTCATCCACTGGGCGGGTCACCTGGTCATAGAAGGAGATCAGGTTGGTCAAGCAGGACCTGCCTTTCATGAACCCATGCTGGCTGGGCCTGATCCCCTGGTTGTCCTGCACATGCCGTGTGAGCGCACTCAAGATGAACCGCTCCATAATCTTCCCCGGTACCGAGGTCAGGCTGACAGGCCTGTGGCTCCCTGGATCCTCCCTCCGACCCTTCTTGTAAATGGGCATCACATTGGCAAGCCTCCAGTCGTCTGGGACCTCCCCTGTTGACCAGGACTGCTGATAAATGATGGAGAGTGGCTTGGCAAGCTCCTTCGCCAGCTCCCTCAGAACTCTCGGATGGATCCCATCTGGTCCCATAGACTTGTGAGTGTCCAGGTGGCATAGCAGGTCATTAACTGCTTCCTCCTGGATTATGGGGGGTATATTCTGCTCTCCGTCCCTGTCTTCCAGCTCAGGGGGCTGATTACCCTGAGGATAACTGGTGTCACTATTAAAGACTGAGGCAAAGAAGGCATTAAGTACCTCAGCCTTTTCCTCATCTTTGGTGGCAATGTTCCCCTCTTGTGGTGGGTTGACCCTGGCTGAACACCAGATACCCACCAAAGCCGTTCTATCACTCCCTCCTCCTCAGCTGGACAGGGGAGAGAAAATATAAAAGGGCTCGTGGGTCAAGATAAGGACAGGAGAGATCACTCACCAATTACTGTCACGGGCAAAACAGACTCATCTTGGGGAAAATTAACTCTATTTATTACCGATCAACCAGAGTAGGGTAATGAGAAATAAAACCAAATCTCAGAACACCTTCCCTCCGCCCCTCCTTTCTTCCCGGGCACAACTTCACTCCCGGATTCTCTACCTACCTCCCCCAGTGGCGCAGGGGAACGGGGAATGGGGGTTATGATCAGTTCATCACACGTTGTCTCTGCCGCTTCATCCTCCTCAGGGGCAGGACTCATTACACTCTTCCCCTGCTCCAGCGTGGGGTCCCTCCCACGGGAGACAGTCCTCCACGAACTTCTCCAATGTGGGTCCTTCCCACGGGCTGCAGTTCTTCACAAAATGCTCCAGCATGGGTCCCTTCCATGGCATGCAGTCCTTCAGGAGCACACTGCTCCAGCATGGGTCCCCCACGGGGTCACAAGTCCTGCCAGAAAACCTGCTCTGTGGGCTCCTCTCTCCACAGATCCGCAGGTCCTGCCAGGAGCCTGCTCCAGCGCGGGGTTCCCACGGGGTCACAGCCTCCTTCGGGCACCCACCTGCTCCGGCGTGGAGTCCTCCACGGGCTGCAGGTGGATATCTGCTCCACCGTGGACCTGCATGGGCTGCAGGGGGACAGCCTGCCTCACCATGGTTGTCTTCACGGGCTGCAGGGGAATCTCTGCTCCAGTACCTGGAGCATCTCCTCCCCCTCCTTCTTCACTGACCTTGGTGTCTGCAGAGTTGTTTCTCTTACATGTTCTCACTCTCTCTCCAGCTGCCGTTTCCGTCTGTCCCAGCAACTTTTTTTCCTTCTTAAATATATTATCACAGAGGCGCTACCACTATCGCTGATTGGCTCGGCCTTGGCTGGCAGCTGGTATTGGCTCTGTCGGACACAGGGGAAGCTTCCAGCAGCTTCTCACAGAAGCCACCCCTGTAACACCACCACCACCCCACCCCACCCCCGCTACCAAAACCTTGCCACACAAAGCCAATACACCTCTGCATCCAATAAAGGATGGATATTCTCCTTGGCTCTCTTTTTGTTGTTAATGTATTTGTAAAAACATTTTTTGTTGTCTCTTACGACAGTGGCCAGATTGAGTTCTAGCTGAGCTTTTGCCTTTCTAATTTTCTCTCTGCATGACCTAACAAGATCCCTGTACTCTTCCTGGGTTGCCTGCCCTTTCTTCCAAAGATGGTAAATTCCTTTTTTTCTGGAGTCCCAGCAAAAGCTCCCTCTTCAGCCAGGCCGGTCGTCTTCCCCGATGGTTCGTCTTGCGGCGCATGGGAATAGCCTGCTCCTGAGCCTTTAAGACTTCCTTTGTGAAGAATGCCCAGCCTTCCTGGACCCCTTTGCCCTTCAGGACTGTCTCCCAAGGGACTCTCTCGACCAGTGTCCAGAACAGGCCAAAGTTTGCCCTCCGGAAGTCCATAGTGGTGGTTTTGCCGCCCACCTTCCTTACCTCACCAAGAATCGAGAATTCTATCATTTCATGGTCGCTAAGCCCAAGACAGACTCCGACCACCACATCTCCCACCAGTCCTTCCCTGTTTGTAAACAGTAGGTCTAGCGAGGCTCCTCCCCTGGTAGGCTCACCTACCAGCTGTGTCAGGAAGTTACCTTCCACACACCCCAGGAACCTCCCAGACTGCTTGCTCTCTGCTGCGTTGTATTTCCAGCAGACGTCCGGAAAGTTGAAGTCCCCCACGAGAACAAGGGCACACAATTGTGAGACTACTGCCAGCTGCTTGTAGAATGATTCATCTGCCTCTTCAGCCTGGTTGGGTGGTCTATAAACAGACTCCCAGCACGATATCTGCCTTGTTGGCCTTCCCTCTCATCCTTACCCATAAGCACTCGACCGTATCATCACAGTCGTGGAGCTCTGTACAATCGAAACACTCCCTAACGTAGAGAGCCACCCCACCACCTCTCCTTCCTTGCCTATCCCTTCGGAAGAGCTTATAGCCATCCATTGCAGCACTCCAGTCATGAGAGTCATCCCACCATGTTTCTGTGATGGCGACTAAGTCATAGCTATCCTGCTGCACAACGGCTTCCAGCTCCTCCTGTTTATTGCCCATGCTGCGTGCATTGGCATAGATGCACTTGAGCTGGGCTATCGATTCCACCCCCACCATTGGCATGCCGCCCCCAGGCTCATCTCTGGTGAGCCTAGTTTTATCCCCTTCCCCCTTCAAACCTAGTTTAAAGCCCTCTCGATGAGCCCCACCAACTCATGAGCGAGAATCCTTTTCCCCCTTTGAGATAGCTGGACGCCATCTGTCGCCAGCAGGCCCAGTGCCGTGTAAACCTCCCCATGATCAAAAAAACCCCAAAATTCCACCGATGGCACCAGCCTCTGAGCCACGTGTTAATCAAGTGTGTTTTCCCGTTCCTTTCAGTATATTTCCCTGCCACGGAAGGGATTTAGGAAAACACTACCTGTGCTCCCGATCCTTCCACTAATCTCCCCAGTGCCCTGAAGTCCCTTTTGATTGCTTTTGGACTTCTCTCCACGACCTCATCGCTGCCAACCTGCACAACCCATAGCGGGTAATAATCAGAGGGCCAAACCAGACCAGGGAGTTTCCTAGTAATGTCTTTTACCCGGGCCCCAGGGAGGCAGCAGACTTCCCTGTGGGATGGGTCAGGTCTGCATATTGGGCCCTCTGTCCCCCTCAGAAGGGACTCACCTACGACAATTACCCCCCTGTTTCTCTTAACAGAGGCTGTCAGAATGCATGGGGCTGACCGAGTCAACCTAGGCAGCCCCCTGGATAGGCCTTCATCTACATTCTGATCTTCATTTGCCTGGCCCTCAGGTTCCAGAGCCCCATACCTGTTGCGTAGGGGCAACTGGGAAGGTGAGGGAGACCGGGAGGGGATTCGCCTGCCTCCCCTGTCAGGACCCAGACTGGACAGACCAGGGAGTCCTGTTTAATTTGAAATTCCCTCGGGCTAAATTAAGGTGAAACGACACCAAAGGATCAGTTAAAGATTTTATTCATGACAGAAGCAAACTGAACTGGGGAGGCGTGGTAGGAGGTGGCAGGGTTTCTCACAACAGGAATTGGCATAAGACTACTTCTGTAAACCGTGTAACCCAGGGTAACCATATACATCAATTCAGGAAACAAGGAGATCCCTCCCGTTGAGTCACGAGGTTCAGAGCAGACCCCCTTGCTTTCTAGACTCCTCCTCAGTGAAGGGCCCAGGGGCGGCTGGATCCACTCTTAGTCCCAGACTTGGTCAACGGTTTTATGTCTTTGTATTGGGTCTGGCTGAGATGGAGTTAATACTCCCCATAGCAGCCCTCATAGCACTGTGCTCTGCATCAGTAGCTAGAAAGGTGTTGATAGCACACCAGTGTTTTGGCTACTGCTGAGCAGTGCTGGCACAGCATCAAGGCTGTCTCTCCAACATTTTTGCCCCCCCTCAATGGCAGGCTGGGGCAGGGCAAGATCTTGGGAGGGGACATAACCAGGACAGCTGACCTAAACCAACCAAACAGATATTCCATACCATATGACGTCAGCTCAGATATAAAAGCTAAGTTAAGGGAGACGGAAGGGGGGGCATTTTGTCTTCCGGAGCAACCACTACGCGTACTGAAGCCCTGCTTCCCGAGAAGCGGCTAGACATCGCCTGCTGATGGGAAGTAGAGAATAACATCATTTGTTTTTTTCTTTGCTTTCGCGCGCGCAACCTTTGCTATCACTTTATTAAACTGTCCTTATCTCGACCCACGAGCCTTTTGTTATATTTTCTCCCCCCCGTCCAGCTGAGGAGGGGGAGTGATAGAGCGGCTTTGGTGGGCACCTGGCATCCAACCAGGGTCAACCCACCACAATCCTTTTTGGCGCCTGAACAGGGGCACGACAACGGCAGTTTTGCATTAAGCGTTCTATAGCTAGTAATTAAGTGGCAAGCTCCTGTGCAGGTCACGGAGCTTGTTAGCTGCTTGCTTATCTCTAGCTTGCTGAGTTTGGGAACATGTTAATGCAAATAATGGCTGTGTGCTTTGTCCTGGCACTGATGGCTTTGCTGTGTTGTGGGAGCTATCTTGTGGAGGAGATGAGGGAACACATCTCCCTCTCCCTACCAGGCATTGATGTGAATGGTTTTATTATGCAGGCTCCCGAGGTCCTTGTTCACCCTTATGTAAGCTGTTCAATACTAATAATTAATACTGGTGGCATATTATGGATATTGTGGAATCTGGTCTCATCCTGGTATAAGAGAAGGCAAGTTTTAGGTGAGGCAACACTGAAATGTGCCCTCAAGCGACCGGTCCCTGGGTGGCAGGGTATATGGAAGGATTTGGGCAGATTCCTAGGACGGTTATCACCTCCCATAATCTGGGATTTTACATCTGAACAGGCAAGTAACCCTGGCAAACTGACACGCCACCTGATAGAAGGGTGCCTTGCCTATCCCAATGAAAACCAGCAGCTTCTCGCACTGTACTGGGGCCTGGCCTATGCCTACCGAGCCATAGTTCAACACTCTCAGAGGACCATGGTTGAGGCAGGGACCCAGACTGCATCTGAGGACACCATGCTCAAGATAGGGACCCAAACAACAACAACTACAGTAATTGCCCCAATAGTGAAAAGGAAGCAGTGGACAAGGAGATCAACGGGTCCATACCATCGATTAGTGAGGGAAGAAGAAGAAGAGGAAAGGCTTGATCTAGAAGCTGGTCCTTCGATAAGGAAATTGGAGGAAGGAGTGAGGGAACTTAAACAGGAAGCGGAAACTACCCGGTCCCTGACGTCCTCAGAACTTCGGGACTTGCGGAAAGATTACAGCCGCCAGCCAGGTGAGCGGATTGCTGCCTGGCTGCTCCGATGCTGGGATAACGGGGCTGATAGTCAGCAACTGGAAGGCAAGGAAGCCCAACAGCTGGGATCCCTCGCTAGAAACCGGGGAATTGAAAGAGGAATTGGAAAAGAGGCAGCAGTTTGCAGTCTCTGGAGCCGGCTCCTCTCAAGTGTGAGGGCAAGATATCCATTCAAGGAAGATCTTGTCAATTCCTCGGGAAAGTGGACTTGCGCAGATGAAGGCATCCAGTACCTGAGAGAGTTAGCAGTGGTGGAAGTCATCTACAGTGATCTAGATGATGAGGAAGTCTCCAAAGCTCCAGAGGATGTCCTGTGCACACGGGCCATCTGGAGAAAGGTGATTCAAGGTGCCCCAGCATCGTATTCTAACAGCTTGGCAGCAATGTATTGTCCAGATATGGAAACACCAACTGTGGAGAAAGTGTCGTCTTGGCTCCAAAACTTTGAGGAAAATCTCTGTGTCTCCTCATCCCTACAGGACAGTGCCTTGGCTGTTAGGGATGCTCCAAGAAATCAGTCCTCTCCTGCCCCGGTCAGAGGGAAAGGGAGCCCAAGGCGTATGCCACGTGGTACACTCTGGTTCTTCCTGCGTGACCAAGGGGAGGACATGAGGAAGTGGGATGGTGAACCCACCTTTAAGCTGGAAGCCCGTGTGCGTGAACTGAGAGGGAAGACAGCTGATAAGAAGGGGTCACCCAAGAAGAAGGCTGTCAGCGTAGTTGCTGTAGAGGCCCAAGAAAGCACTCAGCGATCCTCCAGGCATAGAAGAACTGAAACTACCTCCCTTGATTCTGGTGAGGGGACTTCTGGTCTGGTACCGCAAGGATCGGACAGTGAATACTCTGACGAGGAACAGCAATAGAGGGTCCCTGCCTTCGGCCAGGAGGAGGAAAGGGATGACCGGATATACTGGACTGTGTGGATTCGATGGCCTGGCACATCAGACCCACAGAAGTATAAGGCTTTGGTAGACACTGGTGCACAGTGTACACTGATGCCATCAGGATACAGGGGCACGGAACCCATCTGGATCTCTGGAGTGACAGGGGGATGCCAAGAATTGACTATACTGGAGGCTGAAGTGAGCTTGACAGGGGACAAGTGGGAAAAGCATCCCATTGTGACCGGCCCAGAGGCCCCTTGTATCCTTGGCATAGACTACCTCAAGAGAGGGTACTTCAAGGACCCAAAGGGGTACCGATGGGCTTTTGGTGTAGCCACTGTAAACACAGACATGATCAAACAGCTATCCACCCTGCCTGGCCTCTCGGAAGATCCCTTCATTGTGGGATTGCTGCGAGCTGAAGAACAGCAGGTGCCAATCGCTACCAGGACGGTGCACCGGCGGCAATATCGGACAAACCGAGACTCCCTGGCTCCCATCCATGAGCTGATTCATCACCTAGAGAGCCAAGGAGTCATCAGCAAGACTCATTCACCTTTTAATAGTCCCATATGGCCAGTGCAAAAGTCTGATGGAGGGTGGAGGTTAACAGTAGATTATCGCGGCCTGAATGAAGTGACACCGCCACTGAGTGCTGCTGTACCAGACATGTTAGAGCTCCAATATGAACTGGCATCAAAGGCAGCCACGTGGTATGCTACAATTGATATTGCCAATGCATTTTTCTCCATTCCTTTGGCAGCAGAGTGCAGGCCACAGTTTGCTTTCACATGGAGAGGTGTCCAATACACCTGGAATCGACTGCCCCAGGGGTGGAAGCACAGTCCTACCATTTGTCACGGATTAATCCAAACAGCACTGGAACAAGGCGATGCCCCTGAACATTTACAATACATAGATGACATCATCGTGTGGGGCAACGAGGCAGAAGAAGTGTTTGAGAAGGGGAAAAGAATAATTCAGATTCTTCTGAAAGCTGGTTTCGCCATAAAGAAAAGCAAGGTCAAGGGACCTGCACAGGAGATTCAGTTCTTGGGAATAAAATGGCAGGATGGACGCCGTCATGTCCCTATGGATGTGGTTAACAAGATAGCAACTATGTCTCCACCAGCTAACAAGAAAGAAACACAAGCTTTCCTAGGCCTTGTGGGGTTCTGGAGAATGCATATTCCAGGTTACAGTCAGCTTGTGAGCCCTCTCTATCGAGTAACCTGGAAAAAGAACTATTTTGAATGGGGCCCTGAACAACAACAAGCCTTTGAGCATATCAGACAAGAAATAGCTCGTGCAGTAGCTCTTGGGCCTGTCCGGACAGGACCAGATGTGCAAAATATACTCTACACTGCAGCTGGGGAGCATGGTCTCACCTGGAGCCTGTGGCAGAAAACACCAGGAGAAACCCGAGGTTGACCATTAGGGTTTTGGAGCCGGGGGTACCGAGGATCAGAAGCCCACTACACCCCGACTGAAAAAGAGATACTAGCAGCATATGAGGGGGTTCGAGCCGCTTCAGAAGTTGTTGGTACAGAAGCATATCTCCTCTTGGCACCACGATTGCCCGTGCTACACTGGATGTTCAAAGGAAACATCCCCTCTACACATCATGCAACCAGCGCTACATGGAGTAAGTGGATAGCATTGATCACGCAATGGGCTCGACTGGGGAAATCTAACCGCCCAGGAGTTCTGGAAGAGATCATGGACTGGCCAGAAGGCAGAGATTTTGGAGCATCATCTGAGGAGGTGGCTCGTGCCCAAGAGGCACCACCATATAATGAGTTATCAGAAGACGAAAGGTGTTATGCTTTGTTTACTGATGGATCCTGTCGTGTGGTAGGGAACCATCGGAAGTGGAAAGCTGCTGTGTGGAGTCCCACACGCCAAGTCGTTGAGGCCACTGAAGGAGAAGGCGAGTCAAGTCATTTTGCAGAAGTGAAAGCCATCCAACTAGCCCTAAACATTGCTGAACGAGAAAAATGGCCGGTACTCTACCTCTATACCGACTCCTGGATGGTGGCTAATGCCCTATGGGGGTGGCTACAGCAGTGGAAGAAGACCAATTGGCAACGCAGGGGTAAACCCATCTGGGCAGCAGCATTGTGGCAGGACATTGCTGCCCGTGTAGAACACATAACTCTAAGGGTACGTCATGTAGATGCTCACGTGCCCAAAAGCCGTGCCACTGAAGAACGTCGAAATAATGAACAGGTAGACAAGGCTGCCAAAATAGAAATAGCTCAGGTGGACCTGGACTGGGAGCGTAAAGGTGAGCTATTTGTAGCTCGATGGGCCCATGAGACATCGGGACATCTAGGGAGAGATGCAACATATAGGTGGGCTCGTGATCGAGGGGTGGCCCTGACCATGGAGGCCATTACACAGGTCACTCATGAATGTGAAACATGTGCTGCAATCAAACGAGCCACCAGAGTAAAGTCTCCCTGGAACAGAGGGCGGTGGCTGGGTTTTCGATATGGCGAGGCCTGGCAAATCGACTACATCGGACCACTGCCACGAACACGCCAAGGCAAGCGCTACATACTCACCATGGTGGAAGCAACTACTGGTTGGCTAGAAACATATCCTGTAAACCATGCCACTGCCCGAAACACCATCTTAGGCCTCGAAAGGCAAATTTTATGGCGACACGGTACCCCAGAAAGAATTGAATCAGACAATGGGACTCATTTCCGAAATAACCTCATAAGCTCCTGGGCAAAGAAACATGGCATTGAGTGGGTGTACCACATACCCTATCACCCGCAAGCATCTGGGAAAATTGAGAGATATGATGGACTGTTGAAGACTATGTTGAGAGCGCTAGGCAATGGGACATGGAAGCATTGGGATACAAATTTAGCAGAAGCCACTTGGCTAGTTAACACCAGAGGATCTGCTAACCGCCCTGGTCCTGCCCAAACAAAACCCCTACATACTGTGGGAGGAGATAAGGTCCCCGTAGTGCACATGGGGAAGTGGCTGGGGAAGGCAGTGTGGATTGCACCTCCCATGGGAAAAGGCAAACCCATTCGTGGGATTGTCTTTGCTCAGGGACCTGGGTGTACTTGGTGGGTAATGCGGAAGGATGGGGAGACCCAGTGTGTGCCTCAAGGACATTTAACCTTGGGGGAAAAATAATCTGTGATGTGAGTTGTATGTTGTAGGAAGTAATGTAGCAGGAATGACCTGAACTGCAGAGGAGTGAACTTCGCAAAGGAACCAGACAAGTGCATCGGTGACCCAAACCAAGCTGGTGTTGGGGCCCAACGATCGAACATACTGCTTCTCCTGTCCTGACCACTCATCTTGATGGATGGGGCCCAAGTCATAACCTGTGTGTGAACATCTGGAAGAGTGGAAGAAGCCCATGGAATATCTGTCTCTTAAAGGACAGGGGATAGTAATTAATAAGAATGTATAAATCCATACGTTGGGTATAAAAGTGGTTTAAGTATGTAGTTTCAGTTGTAAGTGTTGGAAAGAAAGGATTTCAGTCATGAGAATTAAATACAATAGTATAGTTAGAAGATATCTGTATTAAGTTATGTGGGACCTGAGCAGGACGCAAATGGTATGGAATAAGGGGTGGAGATTGTATTGGGTCTGGCTGAGATGGAGTTAATACTCCCCATAGCAGCCCTCATAGCACTGTGCTCTGCATCAGTAGCTAGAAAGGTGTTGATAGCACACCAGTGTTTTGGCTACTGCTGAGCAGTGCTGGCACAGCATCAAGGCTGTCTCTCCAACATTTTTGCCCCCCCTCAATGGCAGGCTGGGGCAGGGCAAGATCTTGGGAGGGGACATAACCAGGACAGCTGACCTAAACCAACCAAACAGATATTCCATACCATATGACGTCAGCTCAGATATAAAAGCTAAGTAAAGGGAGACGGAAGGGGGGGCATTTTGTCTTCCGGAGCAACCACTACGCGTACTGAAGCCCTGCTTCCCGAGAAGCGGCTAGACATCGCCTGCTGATGGGAAGTAGAGAATAACATCATTTGTTTTTTTCTTTGCTTTCGCACGTGCAACCTTTGCTATCACTTTATTAAACTGCCTTTATCTTGACCCACGAGCCTTTTGTTATATTTTCTCCCCCCCGTCCAGCTGAGGAGGGGGAGTGATAGAGCAGCTTTGGTGGGCACCTGGCATCCAACCAGGGTCAACCCACCACAGTCTTAAAGGGATGAGGTGTAGGGATTGTGGAAATGGAAAGAGAGAAGAAGACAGAGAGAGAAAAAGGAAGAGAGAAAGATTTCACCGGTCCTGGGTCCGGCGTTGGTTCAGTCGGTCGAGGGGTCCAGTCCCAGTGGGCTTGCGCACCTGGGGCTTCAGTTTGTGTCCTTTTATCATCCTTGCCCCTCCTTCAGGCGGGCACCGGAACTGGTCAGGCTAATGAGCAGTTTGTGAGCCTTTGGGCTTGGGGGTTGTTTGTGGAGTAACTTCTCCTTCCCTGCAGAGGTGGCCATTGTTTGATCTTTGTATCAGAACAGCTTATCAGAACATCAAGCTGAGCACCCTCCAGCAGCCCTCCCCTTCCTGTTGCTGATGTCTGAGCTGATGGGCTTTTCACCTTGGTCCCTTGCTGTGCAGGGTTTGTCTTTAAGCAGAACTTGCCCCACCACAATGTTTGAGACATTAACTCTTTCAGTCTCTCACATCCCCGAGCAGGGACCTGTATCCATTCCCCTCCATCTCTTAGGTCCCCTCCTGCCTGGTGGCAAGAGGGTAGGGGATCCTCCGCTTCTTGTGGAGCCTCCATCTGCTGCCTCTGCCTCAGGGATGGTAGGGTGTGGCTCCACCAATCTATCTCCCTCTCACACCCCCTGATACTCCTTAACTTTTCCACTTCCTCCTTCAGCTCTGCCACCATGCTGAGCAGATCATCCACCTGGTCACACCGCACACAGGTGTTGTCTCTGCTGCCCTCCGGTAACAGTGACAGGCTCGGGCACTCCCTGCAGCCGGAGACCTGGACAGCTGCATGTTTACTTGGGAGCTCTGTCTGGGTCGTCACACTTTTCCTGGCAATGGCTTTCATCCGAGTGGCAACCATAGCTGGGTCTCCGTTGACCGCAACTCTTTCAGTGCGACCATCCAGCCAATTCCTTATCCACCGAGTGGTCCACCCATCAAATCCATGTCTCTCCAATTTAGAGACAAGGATGTCGTGCGGGACAGTGTCAAACGCTTTGCACAAGTCCAGGTAGATGATGTCTGTTGCTCTTCCCTTATCCATCAATGCTGTAACCCCGTCGTAGAAGGCCACCAGTTTTGTCAGGCACGATTTGCCCTTAGTGAAGCCATGTTGGCTGTCACCAATCACCTCCTTATTTTCCATGTGCCCTAGCATAGTTAGCCTGGTCCCATAGCCAACCCCCCTGTGCTCTCACCCCTGGAGATATACAGGTGCTCTCACACCCAGAGCTGGCCCTTAGAGACCCATTCACCCCACTGGGTCCCTGGCTGCTTCACCTCCTCGCCGGCTAGTCCAGTTTGATCTTGGCTAGCAATCACACACTCACTCTCACACCTGCACTCTGTCCAGTTGCTGGCACCATGGACACACAGGCCCTCCGCCCCGTGGTCTGACTTCAGTTGCTGCACTCACACCACCATGTCTGAAAATAACTTAAAGAAAATGAAATATATGTTAGGTGCTCTAGTGGCTATAGTGCCAGCTTCTCCTTTTGCACTGCTGTTCAGTGGATATTTCAGAGCTTTCCTGTTTCTTATTGGGAAAGTTGTAACCAACATTAAATTGATAAACTAATTGTTATAACAGCCAGAGACAGTGCTATTTGATAGAAATCAATTATATTAGAAGATTTTAATTTTTCATACTTATCTTTTGCCTGGTCTAGCTATAATGTAGACAGATGCCCCAAGTCAGTTTACACCAAAATTGTAAATGATGCAAATTACAGCTACATTTGGGCTGTAGAACTTTGAAATAAAGCAAATATTGGTTCATGCATACTCACTGTGCAATTTTCAGTGAAAAAGTGCTTTCACATGCTCTTATCTTACATGTTCACCAAGTGGGGAAAAAAAATCTCAGTGGACTGAAGATTATGCTCTGAAACAATGACTGGAAAAAATTGAAACATTATTTTTCTGGCTCCTAGCTCCATGCAAATCCAAACATTTTGAGAAAGATGTTTAAATTTGAGTGTGGTTTTGTTTTGTTTAATTTTAGGGCTCTGGACTTTTTAAAAACAGCAACAGTACAGGAGCCAGCGTGTATGGAGGGGAGGGAAATAATTTTTTCCCAGATTAATTTTGGATTGAGTGTTATTAATAGCATTTGAAGTCAGGTTAATTCTACAGTCACTTTATGATGATAAATACCATAAACAGCCAACAAGCCAACATTTAGGCCTTGATTCATTAAAAACATACATTTAGGATTAAGGGTCAATAACTTTTATAATTTATAATTTAGGATATATGTATACGCTTTGCTGAATGAAATTTTCTCACCTAACCGCAGCTGTCCAAAAGTTAAGCATCCATCTATGCATTTGTAAAAGCATCCTTTCTAGGCAATGGAAATAGGTGCTCACTGAGCAATTCATCCTAGCAAAGGAGTTTAAGACATGTAGGATTGTAGAGGAATCATATTTTCCTTTGACTCCCTCTTTCCATAGCCTATAAATTGAGCTGAATAGCTGCATAGACCTCCAGCATACAGTACAGGCTACTGATGTGAGCAGCCATGAAGGTGACCTGGTTAGAAGGGGAAAATTACTGAACAGAAGAAGATGTCTGCTGAAAAATACTGACAGAGAAAATGCCTGCCAGCCTGGGAACTAGGCCTCGGAACCAGAAGCATCCTTGGAAAGTGCAGCTGGCACCTCTGAAGTGCAGCTGGGTACCTAGAAACCGGAGACATCCTGAGATACCATTGATAAGCGCCAAAACCCCAAGGAACTGTAACGGCAACTTGTCGCGTCCCAAGGTTGGAGTGACTCGGGTTCGTGGATTTCCTTTGTCAGAATTAAGGTGAAACGATACCAGGGGAGTTCAAACAACAATCAGCATTTATTCAACCAAGCTAACCTTGCCCAAGTACAAGTGAACTTATCAATATGAACCTTGCAACGTGTCATTAAGCCGCTGTTTGAAAAGAGAAGGGAGGTGTAGAAAAAGAAGTGGAAAAAGGAATATGAAACTGTGTCAGAAGGAGAGCCCTCCCATTGAGTCACAAGGTTCAGAGTGGACCCCCTTGCTTTCTGGACGCCTTCTCAAAGAGGAGCCCAGGGGCGGCTAGATCCACTCCTAGTCTCAGACTTGGTCAGCGGTTTATGTTTAAAAGGATGAGGCGTAGGGACTGTGGAAAAGAGAGAAAAAGAGAGAGAGAGAGAGAAGGGGGGGGGAGGGAGAGAGAGAGAGGAAAAGGGTTTCACCAGTCCTGGGTCCGGCGTTGGTCCAGACAGCCTAGAGATCCAGTTCCGGAGGGCGCACGCCGAGAACTCATCCTCCCTTCTTTTATAGTCGGTGGTCTCGACATGCATAGTTCATGTTCCCAGGGTTCTCTGGAATTGGTCAGTGGGCTTGGGGGGACATTGGGGAGTTGCCTCTCTCTCCCTGCTGGCATGACCGCTTAAGATAGAAGCGCAGTCCCATCCTCCAAGCGCGTACGCTGTGCTTCTTCTCGTGGTCACTTAAGATAAGGAATTGCGGCTTTGGAGAAGCGCGGTCCCGCCCTCCGTGGGGCCCTCTCCTCCAGCCACATTTTCCTGTTCACACAACTCCAGTGCTTTTACAGAGGCCGTCTTCTCCACCAAAGCTCTTTAACGAATGTTTGAGACATCGACTATAATTTGTCAGACCAACACACAACTTGTCGCCTGAAAAGGTGAAAAAAAGTCTGGAAAAAGGGGAAAACATCCTGAGAAAGTAAGAATTGGTAACTGACATCCATTAGCTGTTCTAACTGCAAGAACAGGAAAAGAGCCTGGGAAAATAAAAATTGTTATGAAAGAACAGAAAATATCATCATCTATTGGTTGTTCCAGGTGAAAAATAGAAATTAACAGCATCTCTTGACTGCTCAAAGTGGTGTTGTCCTATGCCCTCTTATGTCTCCAGGATATAAACATGATTTAATTTTTATCCAAAATGGAGCATCTCTCTCTGAAAACTTCCTTCCCACGCTGCACATAAGTTTTCCTTTTCCTAAACAAGTAGAATTCTCTGCATAAACTTTCTACAAGATCTTGGACCCTCGCCAGGGATGTCTGGCTGATTCCAAACTCTGTGACGCGGTTCATCTTTGAAGTAAGACTCTGTCTGTTACTTTATTGGTCCCCCTCTGGGCCCACTTTTGGGGTCAGTTTGGTTTGTCCTCCCACCTTTGGGATGGTTGGGACCCCCTCTGGGATTGGTTTGTCCTCCCCTCTGGGATGGTTTGGCCCCTTCTAAAACCTAATTCGCTTGATACTGGTATTATATATCCACATAAGTAATCTATCATAAGTATATCTGCTGTTATATTGTTGATAAGTTTGCTTCTCTAATGATGAGTTTGTAGTAACCTGTAATAGTGTCCTGGCTTCGGCTGGAATAAAGTTAATTTTCTTCCTAGTAGCTGGTATAGTGCTGTGTTTTGGATTTAGGATGAGAATAATGTTGATAACACACAGATGTTTTAGTTCTTGCTAAGCAGTGTTTATACTAAGTCAAGGACTTTTCAGCTTTTCATACTGCCCCGCCGGCGGAGGCTGGGAGTGCACAAGAAACTGGGAGGGGACACAGCAAGGACAGCTGACCCAAATGAGCCAAAGGGGTACTCCATACCGTATTACGTCATGCCCAGTATATAAACTGGGGGGAGTTGGCCGGGGGGCACCATGGCTCGGGGATTGGCTGGGCATCGGTCAGCGGGTGGTGAGCAATTGTATTGTGCATCACTTGTTTTGTATAGTCTATCGTTACTATTATTATTGGTAGTATTTTCCCTTCCTTTTCTGCCCTATTAAACTGTCTTTATCTCAACCCACGAGTTTTTTTTGTTTTCTTTTTTTTTTTTTTTTTATTTATTCTGATTCTTTCCCCCATCCCGCTGGGTGGGGGGGAGTGAGCGAGCGGCTGCGTGGTGCTTAGTTGCCGGCTGGGGTTACACCATGACAAATAGTATATACGTACTTGATTGTTGCTATCGTAGAAACATAGCATGGTTTGGGTTGGAAGGGACCTTAAAGATCATCTAGTTCCAACGCCCCTGCCATGGGCAGGGACACCTTCCACTAGACTAGGTTGCTCAAAGCCCCATCCAACCTGGCCTTGAACACTTCCAGGGATGGGGCATCCACAACTTCTCTGGGTGTCGTGGTTTAACCCCAGCCAGCAACTAAGCACCACGCAGCCGCTCACTCACTCCCCCCGCACCCAGTGGGATGGGGGAGAAAATTGGGAAAAGAAGTAAAACTCATGGGTTGAGATAAGAACGGTTGCCAAGGTTTGGGTGGCCGCGGTGCTCATCATTTTGTTGTTAGGTCCAGAGACTTTCTCTTCCCCTTGAGGGTACTGAGTGGTGTCAAACAGGGCTCGATAGGCATGGGCCAGGCCCCAGCACGTTGCAGTCATTTGTATCTCTCTGGAGCTGCCGGGGTGACAGCATACCTTTTCCAAATATTTTACTAGTTTTTCTGGATCCTGCACTTGTTCAGGGGTGAATTTCCAAAACATTGGAGGTGCCCACTTTTCTAGGTACTTGCCCATACTACCCCACACACCCTGCCACTCATAATTATCCAGCCTTGGGGCAGATCTCTGGGTGATCTTCTTAAATAGCTGTTTAACCTTAAACGAGAGCTGAACCACATTCAGAAGCATGCTAATTCCTTGCAGTAGGGCTAGGACCGTGCTAGTCCCAACATCCCAGGAGCATTCAAAGTTTTCAAAATTCTCAAACACCATTGTAACTGGACTGAAGGAGAAAGGAGAGGGGAAGAAAGGTACCCCACCCACAGACTGGTTTTCCATGGAGGAAAGGTAAATGGTATAATTATTAATAGTTTCCCACAGATGGCTCCCGCAGTATAAAGGTGACAATGCTAAGTGCAAATACCGGATTAATCCCACAGCCAATGACTTTATCATACCATAAACCAGAGTTATACCATACATCAAAGCGAAAACCTTAATCCACCTCCCACGGATGATAAGCAGCAGAAGAGGAACTACATACAGCAAGCGAGGTGATACATAACAGAGCTTTAAAAACCAGAGCAACAACTCTAAGAATACATAAATCAACATAATGAATGCTTATAACAAATTTGTTTTAACAAGCTCTGGTCAGGTTTGTCGTTATCTCAACCCTTTGTGTCCCTGTTCGGGCGCCAAAATGGACTGTAGTGGTTTAACCCCAGCCAGCAACTAAGCACCACGCAGCCGCTCACTCACTCCCCCCCATCCAGTGGGATGGGGGAGAAAATCAGGAAAAGAAGTAAAACTCGTGGGTTGAGATAAGAACGGTTTAATAGAACAGAAAAGAAGAAACTAATAATGATAATGATAACACTAATAAAATGACAACAGTAGTAATAAAAGGATTGGAATGTACAAATGATGCGCAGGGCAATTGCTCACCACCCGCCGACCGACACCCAGCCAGTCCCCGAGCGGCGATTCCCTGCCCCCCCCTTCCCAGTTCCTAAACTAGATGGGACGTCACATGGTATGGAATACACTGTTGGCCAGTTTGGGTCAGGTGCCCTGGCTGGGCATGAGAAGCTGAAAAATCCTTGACTATAGTCTAAACACTACTGAGCAACAACTGAAAACATCAGTGTTATCAACATTGTTTGCATACTGAACTCAAAACATAGCACTGTACCAGCTACTAGGAAGACAGTTAACTCTATCCCAGCTGAAACCAGGACACTGGGCAACCTGTTCCAGTGCCTCACCACCCTCACAGTAAATAACTTCTTCCTTACATATAATCTAAATATACCCTCTTTCAGTTTAAAGCCATTACCCCTTGTCCTATCACTACAGGCCCTTGTAAAAAGTCCTTTTCCAGCTTTCTTGTACTTGGCCTTGTTGAACTTCATGAGGATCGCACGGGCCCACCTCTCAAGCCTGTCAAGGTCCCTCTGGACGGCATCCCTTCCCTCCAGCGTGTCGACTGCACCACACAGCTTGGTGTTGTCGGCAAACTTGCTGAGGGCGCACTCAATCCCACTGTCCATGTTGCCAACAAAGATATTAAACAGCACTGGTACCAATACCGACCTCTGAGGAACGTCACTGGTCTCCACTTGGACATCAAGCCGTTGACCGCAACTCTTTCAGTGCGACCATCCAGCCAATTCCTTTTCCACCGAATGGTCCACTCGTCAAATCCATGTCTCTCCAATTTAGAGACAAGGATGTCACGCGGGACAGTGTCAAACGCTTTGCACAAGTCCAGGTAGATGATGTCCATTGCTCTTCCCTTACCCACCAATTCTGTAACCCTGTCGTAGAAGGCCACCAAATTTGTCAGGCACGATTTGCCCTTAGTGAAGCCATGTTGGCTGTCACCAATCACCTCCTTATTTTCCATGTGCCTTAGCATAATTTCCAGGAGGATCTGCTGGTCTCTAACTCCTCTTGTTTATTCCCCATTGTCGTGGTTTCAGCCCAGCCGGTAACAAAGCACCACGCAGCCGCTCGCTCACTCCTCCCGCCCCACTCCGGTGGGATGGGGAGGAGAATCAGAAAGGAGAAAAGAAAAAAAAAAAATGGAACCTCTTGGGTTAAGGACAGTTTACTGGGACAACACAAAAAGAGAAGTTATAAAAGAATATACAAAACGAGTGATGCACAGTGCAACTGCTCACCACCCTGAACCCGACGCTCCGCCACTTCCCCCACCGAGAGCCGAGAGCACCCCCCAGTCCGCTCCCCATTTATATACTGAGCATGATGTCACGTGGTATGGAATAGCTCCTTGGCTAGTTCAGGTCAGCTGTCCTGGCTGTGCCCCCTCCCAGGTTCCTGTGAAAATTAACTCTATCCCAGCTGAACCCAGGACACCCGTGCTATGTGCGTTTACATAGAGGCATTTAAGTTGGGCCCCCAATGAAGCTGACTTACTGGCTGGAGTGGCTGGAATTCCTTTGTGCTGCTCTTCAGGTGCTCTCCTGCTGACCTGTGATCCCTCTCCAGGCTCTGGGCATCTATTACTGGCATCAAACTGGTAGGAGTGGGATGGATTGAGGTTCCCCTCCCCCAGCAACTTCAGTTTAAAGCCCTCTTCACCAGCTTGGCAAGCTTATGACTGATTGTTGCTATGCTGTTGATTGCTGATAGTAATTTGTAATAGCTTGATATATATATATATATATTCTCTTTATTAATCATAGGTATACTTGCTAGTGGTGCTTTTTGTGGCAATATATTTTTAGTGGTGATTTGTGTGGTGTTTGTGGTAATCCACAATAAAGTAGAGAAATTTAGAGGGTAAAGCCTCCATGTCCTTGTGTATTACAGAATCCTATGAACCCAGAGTCACGATCTCTATACACCCGCAGGCCACGTAACCCTTTAGGTCATGACAGCTATTCATGTGTTACCAAAACTGTTTAGATATGCAAA
Source organism: Haliaeetus albicilla (assembly GCF_947461875.1). Taxonomy (NCBI): domain Eukaryota; kingdom Metazoa; phylum Chordata; class Aves; order Accipitriformes; family Accipitridae; genus Haliaeetus; species Haliaeetus albicilla. The sequence continues at coordinate 42,130,819 of NC_091515.1, forward strand.
AGTTTGATTTAAATAATGTGAGTACGATCTTGCGGAGTTTTTTTATAATCGAGTTCTAACCTTTGTGAGATTTTCTTCCTTCTTGCTCTCTTTCAGTAACTACTGCTACATCTGTGTTGTTCTGCAGCTAGTGCTTTTGTCAGGTTAGGGAGTAGCTGGAAGAACCAATGACAACCTCTGCTCCAAATAACCTGCCATTCTTTCCAGTGCTGTTCTAGAACGGATCCCAAAGGCTAGCAGCTGTATTATAAAGTTCCAGTTTATAAATCATGATTTACAACAAAAAAGAAGAAAATGTATGTGCACAAAGGAGGAATGTCAAGTACTGGATCATTTATAATGTAACTCATTAGGCTTGGGACTTTTTCTTTAATTTTATACTATTTGCAAGAAAAAAAATTAAAATAATTGAGAAAATTAGGAGAAACCACAGAGAAAACAGGAGAAAACAGGGAGAAACTGCACCAGCAGCACATACTGAAAGCTGCAAAAGGAAGCGGTGAGTGCTAGCAGTGGGTGACTCTCTGCTGAGAGGCACTGAAGCACACCCATCTGCCAGCCTGATGTACAGTCAAGGGAAGTTTGCTGCTTACCAGGAGCCAAGATCCAGGTTGTCACAGAGAGACTGCCACAACTGGTTAAAAGCACAGACTACTATCCCCTACTTCTTTTCCATGTGGGCACCAATGACATGGTAAAGTAAAACCTGGGCAAGATCAAGCAGGACTTCAGAGCCCTGGGGGCCCAAGTGAAAGGGACAGGTGCCCAAGTGATCTTCTCTGTCTTGCCAGTCAGAGATAATGGTGCAGGCAAAAGTCGATGCATCATGCAGATCAATATCTGGCTTCATGGCTGGTGTCATCACCAAAGCTTTGGTTTCTAAGATCAAGGGACGTTCTTCAACAAATACAGCATACTGGGGAGAGTATCCAGTATCCTCCACCTATCTAGAAGAGGCAGGAGAATCTTCGCTAGCAGATTGGCTGACTTAGTGACTTGTGATTTAAACTAGCGAACTTTGGGGGTAGTGTCCAAACCTGTGACACCTGCATATTCATAAGCAACAGGGTGGATGAGCGCACCTACCAGAGTAGCGAGGAATGCTCCCCAACCCTCTCCAAATCAAGAACCAAGTCCAGCTGCCTCAAGTGCATGTATATCAACGCACATAGTCTGGGCAACAAACAGGAGGAACTGGAGCTCCGTGCCCAGTCTGAGAGTTATGATGTCATAGGAATCACAGAAACTTGGTGGGAAAACTCACATGACTGGAAGACTGCAATGGATGGCTACAAACTCTTTTGGAAAGATAGGAAGGGAAGAAGAGGAGGCGGAGTTACACTTTGTTGAGGATTTCTTGGCTGGGCAAAGGAATGTGAGCAATCCAGCCGTTAGGTGGGAACGAAGCATAAGTTTACAAAACGCTGGAGCAGACAAGGACGCTGTGTCCTTGTAGGCTGGGAAAAAGGAAGATAAGAAGAGCCTGACAAACAACACCTGGATGCTGAAGGAGGAGATAAGTGACTGCTGGACACCTCGTGAAGAAGCTTGCTCAGCCAATAGAGAATAAGATAGTGTCGCGTGAAACGGGGTATTGTACCAATTAGAGTATTGTATAGGGCGCGTGCACAAGTGCATAAGGTATATAACTGTATCAAACGTGGTAGTAAATGGACTTCACTTGATCACATTGGTCTGTGTGTGATGTCCCTCCGCAACATTTGGCACCCGAACAGGGACCCTCAGATCAGCACTTTATCGTCTCTACGAGAATTTCTGCTGCAGCTGAACCGACGAGGGAGCGGAGGAGCCGGCCGAGAGTGTTCCTGCTGCCCCGGCAGGACGGCATGAGCTTCAGCTGAGCTGGGAAGCACGGCATGAGCTTCGGCTGAGCTGGGACGCGCGTAAGTTTGAATCTCGCCCTGAGCTGGGAAAACGAGGAGACGCGCGAAAGCTTGAATCTCGCCCTGATCAGGTGAGCGGTCGGAGAAGGAGATGGGGTTGGACAAAGAGCAGGAAGCAGTCCTAAAGCTCCTTCGTAATTTTCTCTCTGAGAGAAGACTGAAATTCGATAATTCTGTGTTAAAGGGGTTACTTTTATGGGCCTGGAAGAAAGAACTTATCCCGAGTGTAAATGTTGCCTTTGAAGAAGCGACCTGGGATAATATAGGCAAGGCGCTGTGGGACGCTACTAGCTGCAGGGGGGGTAAGGTAAAGGAGATGAAGAAATATGCAGAGCACTGGAAGGTAATTCGAGACATGCTGGAGACAATGAGGGCGGACCGGCAGGCAGCCGCCGCTCCCTGCGCGGCGGTGACCCCCTCTGCTGCCTCCACGGCTGCCGCGTCAGCCCACCCCGCTGGAGTTGGGGGGACATTCTCTACACAACTATCTCCACCCCCCCTAACATCCATCTCCGTTAACGCTGAGACGCCTGCACAGACACAGCCTTTGCCTATACCCAGCCAGGCCGTTGGTGCCGAAAAAATTCCCCCGTCTGTTACTCCGCAAGAAACAGGGGAATTAGGGGGGGCCGATTGTCGCCCGACAGATCCGAAGCCGACAGAGTCGGGGGTGACTAATGCGGATAAACAGATTGCGGGGGAGAGGGAACCATCTCCATCGGGTAGTGCGATGGAAGAGCTAAGGGAGGTGGTGAACCAGTTACAAAAACTGACGGTACGGTCGGAAGAACCAGAAGTGAGGGAGAAACGGTCATCCTCCCGAAAGGATGAACCGAGAGGGCAAGAGAACGAAGATTCTCGCCGTATACCGGCCCCGCTTCCCCCTCCCGCCCCCTTTTCGCCACCCCCTCCGGCACCTCCCCCAGCCCCTCCCCTCCCGCCCCCTCCCCCCCCCCCTTTCCGCCCCCCCCTCCGCCGCCTTGCAGCGGCGCGTGTCAGCCGGCCATGGAGCGGCCGCCGCCAGCCGCGGCCGGCCCCCGGCCAGGACCATCCGCGCCCCCGCCCCCGCCCTTTCGTCCATCCCGCCTCTCGGAACCAGAGACGGTGAAACCAACTGCGCCCGCGATAGACGCGGAGCCGCCTGCAGTAGCCTCTGCAGAAGAAAGGCAGAGACATTGGAGGGGAGTAATAAAAGATGCCATTATAGAAGGGACTATGCTCCAAGCATTCCCAGTTATTGCATTAAATGGACAGAAAAAATGGGAAGCATTTGACTGGAAGGTCATTGAGAGATTAAGGTATGCTGTGAGTCAGTATGGAATTAAGTCTGCGTTAGCTCAACAAATGCTGCAATTCATTTTTTCTTCTGATATGCTAATACCTCAAGATATTAAACAGCTAGCACATTTGGTTTTGGAGCCCGCCCAAATGTTAGTGTTTTTCCGGCAGTGGGAGACGTTCTGTGATCGGGAACAAGCAACACCACGACAACAAATAGATCCCTTATGGGGAGTAACCACACAGATGCTGATGGGTACTGGACCCTTCGCATCAGGGAATGCTCAGTTACAATGTATCACTGAGGTTCATCATCTATCACAGATCTTGGCGTATCAAGCTTTTCTTTCCATACCAGACAATATTCGAAACCATACTTTTACTCAGGTGAAACAGGAGCATAATGAACCTTTCGCACAGTTTATTAATAGATTGCATAGGGCAATCTATGACCACCCTGACATGACCGAGCAAATGAAAGAAAACATGTTCAAAATGCTTGCTTTCGAAAATGCTAATGAAAAGACATGCAAAGCATTGTGTAATTTGCCAAAAAATGCAGCCGTCGTTGATATGCTAGAATACATGGATTGAGCAGTGGACTCACAGAAAACAGCCTATGTTGTCGCAGCTCCACAAGGAGCTACAAAGAAGCACAGGGCCAGTAAGACACCCTTGGTCAAGTGTTTTAACTGTGGCAAACGTGGCCACATTAGGAGCAAATGTACAGCTTCTGCTAAGAAAGATGACAATACCACCAAGAATATAGGAAGAAGGGAAACTTTACACCGACTGCGAAGGCCCCTCGCGCGACGACACAAACACAAGGGACCTGGGCTGCCAGCCCTCAGGCAGCCTCGCAACCACCAGATCCGCCGCTGCAGGGAGCTCCGGAGTGGATGTGGAAACCGCAGTAGACATTACGTTGATGGACGCAGGGGTACACTTGGTGGATAGCAACATAAAGGGACCATTGGGGCTCGGGCTTAGTGCATTTGTGATGGGATGATCTTCAACAGCTCTAAAAGGAATTTTGGTAGTCCCAGGGCTTATTGATGCAGATTTTTGTGGGACTGTGAAAATTATGATTCATGTTTTAATCCCTCTTGTTTCTATTCCTAAAGGTACCAGAATAGCACAATTAGTTCCATTCAGGTCGTGTGTTCCGAACCCAGGTGAAGTACAACGTGGAGATGGTGGATTCGGCTCCACAGGGAAACCACAGGTATACCTGGCCATGGACATAACAAAAGGTAAACCAGAAAAGGTAGTGCAATTGGAAGGGCCTGACGGAGTTATTGTCAAGAAACCGATGACAATCGATACAGGAGCTGATGTTACGATTATTTCACGATATATTTGGCCTCCATCATGGCCATTGATCAATCCAAATTTTGGCATTGCAGGGATAGGGGGCACACAAGCCACCTTAGTAAGTCAGCTGCCGATTACATTTGTGTTCCCTGACGGTGAAAATGTTACGACGCATCCGTATATTATGACTACCCCAACTGAATTGTTTGGCCTCATAGGCCGTGATTTATTGAGCCAAATGAAGGCAATGTTAGTGACCCATCCTTTTTAGGAGCAGTCACTGAGGGGCAGCCAATCCTGAAAATTAGCTGGAAAACAGATGAGCCTGTTTGGATTGATCAGTAGCCGCTAAATTCTGAAAAGCTGCTAAAAATACAAGAGTTAATTGAGGACCAATTGAGAGCGGGACATGTTGTTCCTTCTACTAGTCCATGGAATACACCAATATTTACCATTCCCAAGAAAAGTGGGAAATGGAGACTGTTACATGACCTTAGAGCTGTGAATGCAGTGATGCACAGTATGGGAGCCCTGCAGCCAGGTTTGCCGTCTCCAGTTATGCTTCCAGAAGAATGGGATTTGTTAATTATAGATCTAAAGGATTGTTTTTTCACCATTCCCTTGCACCCAGATGACGCTGAACGGTTTGCCTTTTTGGTACCGTCGATTAACAAGGTGTGACGGTCTGACAAATTCAAATGTCTCAAACATCCGCTAAAAGAGCTTTGGTGGACAAAACGGCCTCTGTAAAAATGCTGGAGTTTTGTGAACAGGACAATGTGGACAGAGGAGAGGGCCCCACGGAGGGTGGGAACGCACTTCTCCAAGGCCCCAATTCCTTATCTTAAGTGACCAGGAGAAGGAACACAATTTATGCCTTCCTGGAGGAAGAAGGCCCCATGGAAGTTGGGACTGTGCTTCTATCTTAAGTGGTCATACCAGCAGGAAAAGAGAGGCAACTCCACAATGAACACCCCCCCCCCCCAAAGCTACCGATTCCAGTGAACCCCAGGTGTGGGAACTGCGCATGTTGAGATCATCAACTAACACACTATAAAAGAGGAGAGAACGAATCCTCAGTGCGCGCCCTCCGGAACTGGATCTCTACGCTGGCTGGACCAACGCTGGACCCAGGACTGGTGAAACCCTTCTCTTCTCTCTTTCTTTTTTCTCTCATTCTCTCTCTCTCTCTTTTCCTTCTCTCTTTTCCACAGTCCCTACACCTCATCCTTTGAAACATAAACCTTTGACCAAGTCTGAGACTAGGAGTGGACCTAGCCGCCCCTGAGCTCCTCTTTGAGAAGGAGTCCAGAAAGCAAGGGGGTCTGCTCTGAACCTCGTGACTCAACGGGAGGGCTCTCCTTCTGATACATTTCATGTTCCTTTTTCCATTTCATTCTTTCTGTACTTTCCTCCTCTTCTCAAACAGCGGCTTAATGACATGTTGCAAGGTTCATATTAACAAGTTCATGTGTACTTGGACAGAGTTAGCTAGGTTGAATAAATGTTGGTTGTTGTTTGAACTCCCCTGGTGTCGTTTCACCTTAATTCTGACAAAGGAAATCCACGAACCTGAGTCGCTCCAACTTTGGGACGCGACACAAGGCGGAGCCCTATAAGAGATACCACTGGGTCGTGTTACCGCAATGAATGCGCAATTCCCCCACGATGTATCAGGTGTATGTGGCCTGGGCATTAGAGCCTGTAAGAAAGCAGTTTCCTCAGTTACATTTTGATAGCGGGAAGGAACTTGCCACAGGATGAATTTTTAACTCATTTGCAGGACATCTTAAGCCATCGCGGAGTAATAATTGCTCCTGAAAAGGTGCAAAAGGCAGCACCTTGGAAGTATTTGAGGTGATACATAGATGCTGGCAATGTTAGAAATTTCAACGGTACATGATGTCCAGAAGCTTGTGGGAGATATCCAGTGGGTGCGGAATCTTTGCGGTATCACTAATGACGATATGGACCCTCTGGTAGAACTCTTGGGTACGAGCGCACGTGCAGATGGGAAACGGGAAATGACAGAGCTGACCAATTGGTTGCAGCGGCATGGGAGCCTCCTCCAGGGAATCATTTTCAACAAGCATGGCAATCACATGCGTTCTTGCACCAACCCGCTAGGATGTTAGCAAAGCAATTTGACTTACCACTCACTGATGCCCAAGTTATCGTTAAAGCATGCCCCGACTGTCAAAAGGAAGGGCTGGGCTTGGGCTGTGGGGTTAACCCATGAGGTCTCTTGCCATTACAGTTGTGGCAAATGGATGTCACCCATGTCACGTGGTTTGGTGCAAAGCGTTATGTGCATGTGTGTATTGATACCTATTCTGCTGCCATGTGGGCCACGGTACAAACTGCAGAAAAGGCCTTACATATTGAATGACATCTTCATGCTTCTTTTGCAGTGCTGGGTGTGCCTAAAGAAATTAAGACGGACAACGGCCCAGCCTATGGTCCTACACGATTTGCTCGATTTTGTAATTTGTGGGGAATTCACCATGGTACGGGTATTCCACATCTTCCCACAGGACAGGCTATTGTCGAACGGGTCAACCAAACCTTAAAGAGCATGCTGCAAAAACAAAAGGGGGGAACCCAGGGCTTACTCCCAGAGGAACGATTGGCCAAAGCCTTATTTGTGCTAAATTATCTTAGATTGACAGGTGATCACAAAGACCCACGAATGGTAGTGCATCATGCTCTTTTACAGGCAGAAAGGACACAACAAAGTACAGGAATCATGGTAATGTATAAGGACCCAGAGTCCGGGAAATGGTGCGGACCAGCAGAAGTAAAACTTACTGGGAGAGGGTATATGTGTCTGCTTACAGATCGAGGCCTGCGCTGGATCCCGGCTAAGTGGGTCAAACCATGGCTTCGCACTGATGCTGGACCCGGAATCGTCCCAGCGGCAACTGGGATGGCACCGGCGGGTGCTGGAGCCACTGATCCAACAGATTCTGACTAATAGAGTATTACACTTTAGAGGACTAGCGGACATTGAGTCCTTCAGGGAGGTTTTTAGAACAGCGTGCCTTATTGTATATAGAACTTGCTTTAGGTAAAAAGTGTGCTAAGCATAATTTGGTTAAACGTAGTATGATTATGGGAAGATAGTGTGGGGTAAACGTAAAAGTTAGTTAAAGCCAAAATTAGGGGTAAGTTCTATTTCCATTAATAACCTGGGAACGAGGTTGATTGTGTTTCCACAGATACAGGCCCACGACGGACTCCTGTTGAATTTGCACGACCATCATCATCTGGAGCATCATAGATGGTGTGGCAATATGAATACCACCTCAGTCAAAAACTAATGTATAGGTCACCTTGGCTAACATGACAGGTCAAGATTCTCTGTGCACCGCAACTGCATCATAAAGTCCATGAACCAATAGACAAGATGACTATGACTCGTGCAGCGTGCCTGGCCAGCGAGCACATGCGTCATAGATTGCAACCGAGGCGGACTTTTTGGCACCCGCTGGCCACGTGTGCTAAAACCCGTTCCTCTGCAAATGTATAGATACCGGGATTTTTCCGAAGAGCATCAGGCTGGTGTACGGTGAGGCCATCGTTGCCTCTGTGGGGACGCCCACGGGATGCTGGCACCTACCGATTGCTGGGCTGAATTCGCGGAGCAAGATGGCACAAGAATGTATGGATTGTTCATCTTTCTCATGGTCCTCATGGTTCAGGTCATTAGGGGTAACGGGTTGGCTTAAAGAATTGCGGGCATTATTGTAGTTATTGTGATTTTAGCTATTGTAATAATTCTACCTTGTTCAGCTTGTTAAGGAAAAATGGTACCCCAAGTTATTAGGCAAGCTTGGATTGCTCAAAAACAAAAAGGGGGAATTGTTGAGGATTTCTTGGCTGGGCAAAGGAATGTGAGCAATCCAGCTGTTAGGTGGGAACGAAGCATAAGTTTACAAAACGCTGGAGCAGACAAGGACGCTGTGTCCTTGTAGGCTGGGAAAAAGGAAGATAAGAAGAGCCTGACAAACAACACCTGGATGCTGAAGAATGAGATAAGTGACTGCTGGACACCTCGTGAAGAAGCTTGCTCAGCCAATAGAGAATAAGATAGTGTCGCGTGAAACGGGGTATTGTACCAATTAGAGTATTGTATAGGGCGCGTGCACAAGTGCATAAGGTATATAACTGTATCAAATGTTGTAGTAAATGGACTTCACTTGATCACATTGGTCTGTGTGTGATGTCCCTCCGCAACAGCACTTTATGTAAAAGAAAAATCTGAGTGTATGGATGCGAGCTCTGGAGACCACGAAAGTTCTATCGAATGACTTTGGATCAGGATTAGAGGGGTTGTCACCAAGGGGAATCTTATGTTAGGTATCTGTTACCGACCTCCCAATCAGGGTGATGAGGCTGACGAAACCTTACTTTGGCTGCTCAAGGAAGTCTCGGGCCAACAGAACCTGGTCCTCATGGGTGACTTCAATTACCCGGACATTTGTTGGGAAAACAACGCAGCGGTGCACAAGTCGTCCATCAGGTTCCTGGAATGCATCGAGGACTGCTTCCTGCTAAAGATGCTGGACATGCCGACTAGGAACAGCGCATTGCTAGATTTACTGCTCACAAACCGAGAAGACTAACTTGACAACACAGCTACCAATGGTAGCCTTGGATACAGCAACCACAACATTGTGGAGTTTAAGATCCGGCTGAGCACACTGAAGACCAGTAGTAGGACAAAGACCCTGGATTTTAGAAGAGCCAACTTCAATATGCTCAGAGCCCAGCTGCAAGGGATTCCATGGGAAGCATCCATGGAGGGCAAAGGAGTTTGTGAGGGCTGGGAGTTATTCAAGAACAGCCTTCTGGAAGCACAAGAACAGTCCATCCCCTACAAAGGGAAAGGAAGAAGGCAGAACAAGAGACCACCCTGGCTTAACAGTGACCTTTTGGGTGTGCTTAAAAGCAAAAAAAGAAAGCCTACCAGCTATGGAAAGGCAGCCAAATACAAGAACCTTGCTAGGGCATGCAGAGATGCAGTCAGGAAGGCTAAGGCTCAGCTAGAACGGAAATTGGCCAGAGATGTCAAGAACAACAAGAAAGGGTTCTTCAGATACATGAACAGTAAGCAGAAGCACAGGGAAGACATAGGCCCATTGCTAAACAGGGCAGGGAAACTAGTTACTAATAATGCTGACAAGGCAAGAGGTTCTCAATACCTTCTTTGCCTCTGTCTTTACCTGTGTAGCTGGACCCCAGATCACAGGATCAAGTAGCTACGACAATGCATGTGTCGACCCACCATTAGTGGAGGACGGGCTGGTCTGTGGCACTTTACAAGGGCTCAACCCACATAAATCTATGGGCCTGGACGGAATCCACCCCAGGGTGATAGGAGAAGTGGCTGACATTGTTGCGAGGCCACTGTCTAGAACCTTTGAAAAGTCATGGAGATCAGGGGATGTCCCTGATGACTGGAAGAGGGCAAATGTCACACCCATCTTCAAGAAGGGCCCAATAGATGACCCAGGAAACCACAGGCCCATTAGTCTTGCTTCATTCCCTGAGAAAGTAATGGAACGAGTCCTCCTGGAAGCTATTACTCAACCAAATGAAGCAGGTGATTGGGAAAAGCCAACATGGATTTACCAAGGGCAAATCATGCCAGACTAACCTGATCACCTTCTACAACAAAATAACATCTTCTGTTGACATGGGGAGAGCAGCGGATGTCGTTTACCTGGAATTCATCAAAGTGTTCGACACTGTTTCCGACAGCCTTCTCCTGGACAAACTGGCAAGATACAGATTGGTTGGGAGGTCTGTGAGATGGGTAGGAAATTGGCTAACAGGCCACCCTCAGAGGGTGGTGATCAGTGGTTTTTACTCAGGCTGGCAGCCTGTCACAAGTGGGGTCACCCAGGGATCAATACTGGGCCCCGTGCTGTTCACCATCTTCATAAATGATCTGGACGATGGGATTGAAAGCACCCTCACCAAGTTTGGTGATGACACCAAACTGGGCGGTGAGGTGGACACGTCAGAAGGGTGAGCCGTCTTACAGAGAAACCTGGACAGGCTGGAAGAGTGGGCTAGCAAGAACAGTATGAAGTTTAACAAAGACAAGTGCAAGGTCCTGCACCTGGGACGACATAACCAAAGAGCCCAGTACAGGCGAGGTTCTGTGTGGCTGGGGAGCAGCCTTGCTGAAAGGGACCTGGGGGTCCTGGTGGACAACAAGCTGAACATGAGTCAGCAGTGCACTGCTGCAGCAACAAAGGCAAAGTGGAAGGCATAAGAGTAGGTGGCGTGGTTTCTCACGAGAATTAGCATGAAACTCCGTCAGTAAACCGTATAACACGTGGTAACCATACGTCACCAAAGATATACTACAAGCCTTGCTTATTTGGGGATCAGTTCAGGAAAGAAAATAAGGAGAGCCCTCTCGTTGAGTCATGAGGTTCAGAGTGGACCCCCTTTCTTTCTAGACTCCTTCTCAGAGAAGAGCCTAAGGGCGGCTAGATCCACTCCTGGTCCCAGACTTGGTCAACCGTTTTACATCTAAAGGGGTGAAGCATAGGGGTTATGAAGAAAGAGAGAAGGTGTCGTGGTTTAAGCCCACCCGGTAACAAAGCACCACGCAGCCGCTCGCTCACTCCTCCCTGCCGGTCCCGGTGGGATGAGGAGAAAATATAAAGAAAAGCTCGTGGGTCGAGACAAAGACAGGGAGGGATCACTCACCACTTATGGTCACGGGCAAAAGACAGGCTCAACTTGGGGAAGAAACAAAATCAATTTAATTTACTACAAATCAAAACAAAACAAGGATATTATCAAGTAAACCCAAACCTTAGAACACCTTCCCCCCACCCCTCCCCCCTTCCTGGCTCAACTCCACTCCCGGTTCTCTCTACCTCCTCCCCCCGGTGGTGGTGTAGGGGGACGGGGATGGGGGTTGGGGTCAGTTTGCCACACATTGTCTCTGCCGCTCCTTCCTCCTCAGGGGGAGGACTCCTCACTCGTCCCCTGCTCCACCGTGGGGTCCCTCCCACGGGAGACAGTCCTCCACGAACTTCTCCAACGTGAGTCCTTCCCACGGGCTGCAGTTCTTCACAAACTTCCCTCGCATGGGTCCTTTCCGCGGGCCGATCTTCAGTGACAGACTGCTCCAGCGCAGGCTTTCCCATGGAGTCACGGCCATCTTCGGGGGCATCTGACTGCTCTGGTGTGGGCTTCTCCTCAGCCTGCAAATGGGTGTCTGCTCCACGGTTCACCTCCATGTGCTGCAGGGGGACAGCCTGCTGTCTCACCATGGGCTGCAGGGGCATCACCTCCACCGGTGCCCTTCCTCCCCCTCCTTCTTCACTGACCTCGGTGTCTGCATAGGTGTTCCTCTCACATTCCAATCCCCCTACTCACTGCAGGTTCCCCTCCTCAAATATGTTATCCCAGAGGCGCTACCACTGTCACTGATTGGGTCGGCCTTGGCCAGAGGTGGGTCCGACTTGGAGCCAGGGGAGCTTCTAGCAGTTTCTCACAGGAGCCACCCGTGCAGCCCCTCCCCCGCTAATACAACCCCTGCGGCGTTACCGTCACCAGCAATCAGTCGGCCGTGAGACCAGCAGTGGCGACAGTAAATCGGCGGCTAAGCACTCGATTGAGGTGGAGAGGGAGGTTCCCGAGGCCCAGGAGCCCCGAGGAAGAGCAGAGAGACCCGTCCAGAATGGCAGCTCCCGCGAGAGAGGCTGACACGGTGTGGGCGTTACCAGGGCCAATGACGGTAGATTTAAAGACGGCATAACCGTCAGCAGCAACCAGTCGTCTGTGGGAACAGCTTGGAACACCTGGCATTTGTTTTCAAGAGTGACCGTTAGAATTTGTTGTGCTGCATGTTTGCCAAGCCTTGAAGAACTAGTTTCACAAGGTCAGGTTGGAGGATGGCCTTGTGTAGGCCTGGGAAGATGTGGCTGAAGACAGTCACGAGTATGTGTATGGAATGGTTTTATCTTTAACTGTTCTGAGGACTGGCAAACATCCCAGCCAAGCCAGATATGCGCTCTTGTGTTAGTAGTATTGGCTGTATGCTGTTAGTTCTTTCTAGATCTTTGTTGAAACATATATAAGTTGGATCCTTTTGTGAAATAAGGGGAATCTTGCACAGAGAGCTTGAACGCTTAATTCAGTCACTGCAAGTCAGTATAGAGGTAGAGTACCAGCCACTTTTCTCGTTCAGCAATATCTAGGGCTAGTTGGATGGCTTTCACTTCTGCAAAATGACTTGACTCACCTTCTCCTTCAGTGGCCTCAACGACTTGGCGTGTGGGACTCCACACAGCAGCTTTCCACTTCCGATGGTTCCCTACCACACGACAGGTTCCATCAGTAAACAAAGCATAACACCTTTCGTCTTCTGATAACTCATTATATGGTGGTGCCTCTTGGGCACGAGCCACCTCCTCAGGCGATGCTCCAAAATCTCTGCCTTCTGGCCAGTCCATGATCTCTTCCAGAATTCCTGGGCGGTTAGATTTCCCCAGTCGAGCTCGTTGCATGATCAGTGCTATCCACTTACTCCATGTAGCGCTGGTTGCATGATGTGTAGAGGGGATGTTTCCTTTGAACATCCAGTGTAGCACGGGCAATCGTGGTGCCAAGAGGAGATATGCTTCTGTACCGACAACTTCTGAAGCGGCTCGAACCCCCTCATATGCTGCTAGTATCTCTTTTTCAGTCAGGGTGTAATGGGTTTCTGATCCTCGGTACCCCTGGCTCCAAAACCCTAATGGTCGACCTCAGGTTTCTCCTGGTGTTTTCTGCCACAAGCTCCAAGTGAGACCATGCTCCCCAGCTGCAGTGTAGAGTACATTTTGTACATCTGGTCCTGTCTGGACAGGCCCAAGAGCTACTGCACGAGCTATTTCCTGTCTGATATGCTCAAAGGCTTGTTGTTGCTCAGGGCCCCATTCAAAATAGTTCTTTTTTCCTGGTTACTCGATAGAGAGGGCTCACAAGCTGACTGTAACCTGGAATATGCATTCTCCAGAACCCCACAAGGCCTAGGAAAGCTTGTGTTTCTTTCTTGTTAGCTGGTGGAGACATAGATGCTATCTTGTTAACCACATCCATAGGGACATGACGGCGTCCATCCTGCCATTTTATTCCCAAGAACTGAATCTCCTGTGCAGGTCCCTTGACCTTGCTTTTCTTTATGGCGAAACCAGCTTTCAGAAGAATCTGAATTATTCTTTTCCCCTTCTCAAACACTTCTTCTGCCTTGTTGCCCCACACGATGATGTCATCTATGTATTGTAAATGTTCAGGAGCATCGCCTTGTTCCAGTGCAGTTTGGATTAATCCGTGACAAATGGTAGGGCTGTGCTTCCACCCCTGGGGCAGTCGATTCCAGGTGTATTGGACACCTCTCCATGTGAAAGCAAACTGTGGCCTGCACTCTGCTGCCAAAGGAATGGAGAAAAATGCATTGGCAATATCAATTGTAGCATACCACGTGGCTGCCTTTGATGCCAGTTCATATTGGAGCTCTAACATGTCTGGTACAGCAGCACTCAGTGGCGGTGTCACTTCGTTCAGGCCGTGATAATCTACTGTTAACCTCCACCCTCCATCAGACTTTTGCACTGGCCATATGGGACTATTAAAAGGTGAATGAGTCTTGCTGATGACTCCTTGGCTCTCTAGGTGATGAATCAGCTCATGGATGGGAGCCAGGGAGTCTCGGTTTGTCCGATATTGCCGCCGGTGCACCGTCCTGGTAGCGATTGGCACCTGCTGTTCTTCAGCTCGCAGCAATCCCACAATGAAGGGATCTTCCGAGAGGCCAGGCAGGGTGGATAGCTGTTTGATCATGTCTGTGTTTACAGTGGCTACACCAAAAGCCCATCGGTACCCCTTTGGGTCCTTGAAGTACCCTCTCTTGAGGTAGTCTATGCCAAGGATACAAGGGGCCTCTGGGCCGGTCACAATGGGATGCTTTTCCCACTTGTCCCCTGTCAAGCTCACTTCAGCCTCCAGTATAGTCAATTCTTGGCATCCCCCTGTCACTCCAGAGATCCAGATGGGTTCCGTGCCCCTGTATCCTGATGGCATCAGTGTACACTGTGCACCAGTGTCTACCAAAGCCTTATACTTCTGTGGGTCTGATGTGCCAGGCCATCGAATCCACACAGTCCAGTATATCCGGTCATCCCTTTCCTCCTCCTGGCCGAAGGCAGGGACCCTCTATTGCTGTTCCTCGTCAGAGTATTCACTGTCCGATCCTTGCGGTACCAGACCAGAAGTCCCCTCACCAGAATCAAGGGAGGTAGTTTCAGTTCTTCTATGCCTGGAGGATCGCCGATTGCTTTCTTGGGCCTCTACAGCAACTACGCTGACAGCCTTCTTCTTGGGTAACCCCTTCTTATCAGCTGTCTTCCCTCTCAGTTCATGTACACGGGCTTCCAGCTTAAAGGTGGGTTCGCCATCCCACTTCCTCATGTCCTCCCCTTGGTCACGCAGGAAGAACCAGAGTGTACCACGTGGCGTGCGCCTTGGGGCTCCCTTTCCCTCTGACCGGGGCAGGAGAGGACTCGTTTCTTGGAGCATCCCTAACAGCCAAGGCACTGTCCTATAGGGATGAGGAGACACAGAGATTTTCTTCAAAGTTTTGGAGCCAAGACGACACTTTCTCCACAGTTGGTGTTTCCATATCTGGACAATACATCGCTGCCAAGCTGTTAGAATACGATGCTGGGGCACCTTAAATCACCTTCCTCCACATGGCCCGTGTGCACAGGACATCCTCTGGAGCTTTGGAGACTTCCTCATCATCTAGATCACTGTAGATGACTTCCACCACTGCTAACTCTCTCAGGTACTGGATGCCTTCATCTGCGCAAGTCCACTTTCCCGAGGAATTGACAAGATCTTCCTTGAATGGATATCTTGCCCTCACACTTGAGAGGAGCCAGCTCCAGAGACTGCAAACTGCTGCCTCTTTTCCAATTCCTCTTTCAATTCCCTGGTTTCTAGCAAGGGATCCCAGCTGTTGGGCTTCCTTGCCTTCCAATTGCTGACATAGCAATAGCATAGGCCAGGCCCCAGTACAGTGCGAGAAGCTGCTGGTTTTCATTGGGATAGGCAAGGCACCCTTCTATCAGGTGGCGTGTCAGTTTGCCAGGGTTACTTGCCTGTTCAGATGTAAAATCCCAGATTATGGGAGGTGATAACCGTCCTAGGAATCTGCCCAAATCCTTCCATATACCCTGCCACCCAGGGACTGGTTGCTTGAGGGCACATTTCAGTATTGCCTCACCTAAAACTTGTCTTCTCTTATACCAGGATGAGACCAGATTCCACAATACCCATAATATACCACCACTATTAATTATTAGTATTGAACAGCTCACATAAGGGTGAACAAGGACCTCGGGAGCCTGCATAATAAAACCATTCACATCAATGCCCGGTAGGGAGAGGGAGATGTATTCGCTCATCTCCTCCACAAGATAGCTCCCACAACACAGCAAAGCCATCAGTGCCAGGACAAAGTACATAGACATTATTTGTATTAGCATGTTCCCAAGTCCCTTCATCCTCCCCACACGATAGCTCCCACAGCACAGTAAAGCCATCAGTGCCAGGGCAAAGCACATATAGCCATTATTTGCATTATCATGTTCCCAAACTCAGCAAGATAGAGATAAGAAAGCAGCCAACAAGCTCCGTGACCTACATAGGAGCTTGCCACTTAAGAACTAGCTATAGAACACTTAATGGAAAGCTGCCGTTGTCGTGCCCTACGTTGGCGCCAAAAAGGAATGTGGTGGGTTGACCCTGGCTGGGCGCCAGGTGCCCACCAAAGCCGCTGTATCACTCTCCCTCCTCATCTGGACAGGGAGGAGAAAATATAACAAAAGGCTCGTGGGTCAAGATAAGGACAGTTTAATAAAGTGAAAGCAAAGGTCGCACGCAAAAGCAAAGAAAAACAAATGATGTTATTCTCTACTTCCCATCAGCAGGCAATGTCTGGCCACTTCCTGGGAAGCAGGGCTTCAGTATGCATAGTGGTTGCTCTGCAAGACAAAAATACCCCCCCTTCCGTCTCCCTTTACTTAGCTTTTATATCTATCTGAGCTGATGTTATATAGTATGGAATATCTTTTTAGTTAGTTTAGGTCAGCTGTCCTGGTTATGTCCCCTCCCAAGATCTTGCCCTGCCCCAGCCTGCCATTGAGAGGGGCAAAAATGTTGGAGAGACACCCTTGGTGCTGTGCCAGCACTGCTCAGCAGTAGCCAAAACACTGGTGTGTAATCAACACCTTTCTAGCTACCAATGCAGAGCACAGCACTACGAGGTCTGCTATGGGAAGAATTAACTCTATCTCAGCCAGACCCAATACAAGTGGCAACTGTAAGTCGGCGGCTAAGCGCTAGATTAGGGCGGACAGGGAGGTTCCCGAGGCCCAGGAGCCCCGAAGAAGAGCACGGAGACCCGTGTGGAGCCGGCAGCTCTAGCGACACAGGCTGATGAGGCGTGGGCGTTACAAGGGGGAACCGCGGGAGATTTAAAAGCGGCATAACCGTCAGCAGCAATCAGTTGGCGGTGAGACCATCAGCGGCAAAGTTAAGTCGGCGGCTACCGCTAGACTGAGGCAGACAGGGAGGTTCCTGAGTCCCAGGAGCCCCGAGGAAGAGCAGAGAGACACGTCCAGAGCCAGCAACTCTCGTGAGAGATGCTGACGTGGCATGGGCGCTACCAGGGGCAACCGTGGGAGTTTTAAACACAGCATAACCATCAGCAGCAATCAGTCGGCCGCGAGACCAGCAGCAGCAAATGTAAGTCGGAGGCTAAGCTCTAGATTGAGGTGGAAAGGGAGGTTCCCAAGGCGTAGGAGCCCTGAAGAAGAGCATGGAGACCCATGTGGAGCCGGCAGCTCTCGACACAGGCTGATGAGGTGTGGGCGTTACAAGGGGGAACCGCGGGAGATTTAAAAGCGGCATAACCGTCAGCAGCAATCTGTTGGCGGTGAGACCATCAGCGGCAAAGTTAAGTCGGCGGCTACCACTAGACTGAGGCAGACAGGGAGGTTCCTGAGGCCCAGGATCCCCAAGGAAGAGCAGAGAGACCAGTCCAGAGCCGGCAGTTCACACAAGAGAGGCTGACACGGCGTGGGCATTACAGGAGGTAACTGCAGGAGATTTAAAAGTGGGATAACCATCAGCAGCAATCATTTGGTATCAAGACCAGCAGCAACATCAGTAAGTCGGCAGCTAAGCGCTGTATTGAGGTGGACAGGGAGGTTCCTGAGGCCCAGGAGCCCTGAGGAAGAGCAGAGAGACCCGTCCAGAGCCGGCAGCTCCGGCAAGAGAGGCTGACGTGGTGTGGGCATTACGAGGGGCAACTGTGGGAGATTTAAATAGCCCTGAGTTTCCCGGAGACCAGGATTGTGGCGAACAGGCTGGGTAAACAGGGTGTAGCATGTCAGAAAGGGCATGGCGCTTCAGTTTGCACAGCAATTCGCTTAGGCAGGGAGTGCAGGTAGGGTGCACCCCCCTCCTTCCCAGCTCGAGAAGTCTACTCAAGTGGTGGGCATCTGCTCAAATGGAGACCCACGTATGGTTGCCACTCGGGTGAAAGCCATTGCTAGGAAAAATGTGGCGACGCGGGCAGAGCTCCCAAGGAAACATGCAGCTGTCCAGGTCTCTGGCTGCAGGGTGTGCCTGAGTCTATCACTGGTGCCGGAGGGCAGCAGGGACACCTCCTCTCTGAGGTGTGACCAGGTGGATGATCTGCTCATCCTGGTGGCAGAGCTGAAGGAGGAAGTGGAAAAGTTAAGGAGTATCAGGGGGTGTGAGAGGGATATAGATTGGTGGACCCTCACCCTACCATCCCTGAGGCAGAGGCAGCAGATGGAGGCTCCACAAGAAGTGGAGGATCCCCTACCCTCTTGCATCCAGGCCGAAGGGGACCTAACAGATGGAGGGGAATGGATATAGTTTCCGTGTTGGGGAGGCAGCAGAATCCCCTCCCATTCTCCCTCACCTTCCCAGTTGCCCCTACACAACAGGTATGGGGCTCTGGAACCTGAGGGCCAGGCAAATGAAGAACAGAATGTAGATGAAGGCCTATCCAGGGGGCTCAGTCATACAACCACATGCATTCTGACAGCCTCTGAAAAAAGAAAAAGGGGGGTTATTGTTGTAGGCGATTCCCTTCTGAGGCGGACAGAGGGCCCAATATGCAGACCTGACCCATCCCACAGGGAAGTCTGCTGCCTCCCTGGGGCCCGGGTAAAAGACATTACTAGGAAACTCCCTGGTCTGGTTTGGCCCTCTGATTAATCCCCGCTATGGGTTGTGCAGGTTGGCAGCAATGAGGTCGTGGAGAGAAGTCCAAAAGCAATCAAAAGGGACTTCAGGGCACTGGGGAGATTAGTGGAAGGATCGGGAGCACAGGTAGTGTTTTCCTAAATCCCTTCCGTGGCAGGGAAATATACTGAAAGGAACGGGAAAACACACCTGATTAACACGTGGCTCAGAGGCTGGTGCCATCGGTGGAATTGTTTTTTTTTTTTAACCATGGCGAGGTTTACACAGCACTGGGCCTGCTGGCAACAGATGGCGTCCAGCTATCTCAAAGGGGGAAAAGGATCTTCGCTCATGAGATGGCAGGGCTCAGAGAGAGGGCTTTAAACTATGTTTGAGGGGGGTAAAGGATAAAACTAGGCTCACCAGAGATGAGCCTGGGGGAGGCATGCCAATGTTGGGCGTGAATTCAATAGCCCAGCTCAAATGCATCTACGCCAATGCACGCAGCATGGGCAATAAACAGGAGGAGCTGGAAGCCACTGTGCAGCAGTATGGATATGACTTGTCCCACCATGTGTCTGTGACGGCGACTGACTCCCATGACTGGAGATGGTTATAGGCTCTTCTGAAGGGAAAGGCAAGGAAGGAGAGGTGGTGGGGTGGCTCTCTATGTTAGGGAGTGTTTTGACTGTACAGAGCTCCATGACTGTGATGATACGGTCGAGTGCTTATGGGTAAGGATGAGAGGGAAGGCCAACAAGGCAGATATCGTGCTGGGAGTCTGTTTATAGACCACCCAACCAGGCTGAAGAGGCAGATGAATCATTCTACAAGCAGCTGGCAGTAGTCTCACAATTGTGTGCCCTTGTTCTCGTGGGGGACTTCAACTTTCCGGACGTCTGCTGGAAATACAACGCAGCAGAGAGCAAGCAGTCTGGGAGGTTCCTGGGGTGTGTGGAAGGTAACTTCCTGACACAGCTGGTAGGTGAGCCTACCAGGGGAGGAGCCTCGCTAGACCTACTGTTTACAAACAGGGAAGGACTGGTGGGAGATGTGGTGGTCGGAGTCTGTCTTGGGCTTAGCGACCATGAAATGATAGAATTCTCGATTCTTGGTGAGGTAAGGAAGGTGGGTGGCAAAACCACCACTATGGACTTCCGGAGGGCAACTTTGGCCTGTTCCGGACACTGGTCGAGAGAGTCCCTTGGGAGACAGTCCTGAAGGGCAAAGGGGTCCAGGAGGGTTAGACATTCTTTAAGAAGGAAATCTTAATGGCTCAGGAGCAGGCTATTCCCATGTGCCTCAAGATGAACCACCAAGTGTGGGAGCATAATCATGGACTCAACGACAGATCAATATGATCATAGTTGAAGACTCTTTACTAGACCATCAGACATAATTTTATACATTGGTTACATCTGTACATGCGCTTAGCTATTTTACTATTGGTTACATGCATTATTCACACGCTGTTCACGCGCCTAGTTACACTTAATAATTGGTTATATCAACACTGTACATGCGCATAAACATAGGACATAATTGGTTATACTAACTAAAACATGCAAAACTTGTCTCAGTCTTCTGAGTTCACTCTTCTGCAGTTCAGGTCATTCCTGCTACATTACTTCCTACAACATACAACTCACATCACAGATTATTTTTCCCCCAAGGTTAAATGTCCTTGAGGCACACACTGGGTCTCCCCATCCTTCCGCATTACCCACCAAGTACACCCAGGTCCCTGAGCAAAGACAATCCCACGAATGGGTTTGCCTTTTCCCATGGGAGGTGCAATCCACACTGCCTTCCCCAGCCACTTCCCCATGTGCACTACGGGGACCTTATCTCCTCCCACAGTATGTAGGGGTTTTGTTTGGGCAGGACCAGGACGGTTAGCAGATCCTCTGGTGTTAACTAGCCAAGTGGCTTCTGCTAAATTTGTATCCCAATGCTTCCATGTCCCATTGCCTAGCGCTCTCAACATAGTCTTCAACAGTCCATCATATCTCTCAATTTTCCCAGATGCTTGCGGGTGATAGGGTATGTGGTACACCCACTCAATGCCATGTTTCTTTGCCCAGGAGCTTATGAGGTTATTTGGGAAATGAGTCCCATTGTCTGATTCAATTCTTTCTGGGGTACCGTGTCGCCATAAAATTTGCCTTTCGAGGCCTAAGATGGTGTTTCGGGCAGTGGCATGGTTTACAGGATATGTTTCTAGCCAACCAGTAGTTGCTTCCACCATGGTGAGTATGTAGCGCTTGCCTTGGCGTGTTCGCGGCAGTGGTCCAATGTAGTCAATTTGCCAGGCCTCGCCATATCGAAAACCCAGCCACCGCCCTCTGTTCCAGGGAGACTTTACTCTGGTAGCTCGTTTGATTGCAGCACATGTTTCACATTCATGAGTGACCTGCGTAATGGCCTCCATGGTCAGGTCCACCCCTCGATCACGAGCCCACCTATATGTTGCATCTCTCCCTAGATGTCCCGATGTCTCATGGGCCCATCGAGCTACAAATAGCTCACCTTTACGCTCCCAGTCCAGGTCCACCTGAGCTATTTCTATTTTGGCAGCCTTGTCTACCTGTTCATTATTTTGATGTTCTTCAGTGGCACGGCTTTTGGGCACGTGAGCATCTACATGACGTACCCTTAGAGTTATGTGTTCTACACAGGCAGCAATTTCCTGCCACAATGCTGCTGCCCAGATGGGTTTACCCCTGCGTTGCCAATTGGTCTTCTTCCACTGCTGTAGCCACCCCCATAGGGCATTAGCCACCATCCAGGAGTCAGTATAGAGGTAGAGTACCGGCCATTTTTCTCGTTCAGCAATGTTTAGGGCTAGTTGGATGGCTTTCACTTCTGCAAACTGACTTGACTCGCCTTCTCCTTCAGTGGCCTCAACGACTTGGCGTGTGGGACTCCACACAGCAGCTTTCCACTTCCGATGGTTCCCTACCACACGACAGGATCCATCAGTAAACAAAGCATAACACCTTTCGTCTTCTGGTAACTCATTATATGATGGTGCCTCTTGGGCACGAGCCACCTCCTCAGGTGATGCTCCAAAATCTCTGCCTTCTGGCCAGTCCATGATCTCTTCCAGAATTCCTGGGCGGTTAGATTTCCCCAGTCGAGCCCGTTGCATGATCAGTGCTATCCACTTACTCCATGTAGCGCTGGTTGCATGATGTGTAGAGGGGATGTTTCCTTTGAACATCCAGTGTAGCACGGGCAATCGTGGTGCCAAGAGGAGATATGCTTCTGTACCGACAACTTCTGAAGCGGCTCGAACCCCCTCATATGCTGCTAGTATCTCTTTTTCAGTCAGGGTGTAATGGGTTTCTGATCCTCGGTACCCCTGGCTCCAAAACCCTAATGGTCGACCTCAGGTTTCTCCTGGTGTTTTCTGCCACAAGCTCCAAGTGAGACCATGCTCCCCAGCTGCAGTGTAGAGTACATTTTGTACATCTGGTCCTGTCTGGACAGGCCCAAGAGCTACTGCACGAGCTATTTCCTGTCTGATATGCTCAAAGGCTTGTTGTTGCTCAGGGCCCCATTCAAAATAGTTCTTTTTTCCTGGTTACTCGATAGAGAGGGCTCACAAGCTGACTGTAACCTGGAATATGCATTCTCCAGAACCCCACAAGGCCTAGGAAAGCTTGTGTTTCTTTCTTGTTAGCTGGTGGAGACATAGATGCTATCTTGTTAACCACATCCATAGGGACATGACGGCGTCCATCCTGCCATTTTATTCCCAAGAACTGAATCTCCTGTGCAGGTCCCTTGACCTTGCTTTTCTTTATGGCGAAACCAGCTTTCAGAAGAATCTGAATTATTCTTTTCCCCTTCTCAAACACTTCTTCTGCCTCGTTGCCCCACACGATGATGTCATCTATGTATTGTAAATGTTCAGGGGCTTCGCCTTGTTCCAGTGCTGTTTGGATTAATCCATGACAAATGGTAGGACTGTGCTTCCACCCCTGGGGCAGTCGATTCCAGGTGTATTGGACGCCTCTCCATGTGAAAGCAAACTGTGGCCTGCACTCTGCTGCCAAAGGAATGGAGAAAAATGCATTGGCAATATCAATTGTAGCATACCACGTGGCTGCCTTTGATGCCAGTTCATATTGGAGCTCTAACATGTCTGGTACAGCAGCACTCAGTGGCGGTGTCACTTCATTCAGGCCGCGATAATCTACTGTTAACCTCCACCCTCCATCAGACTTTTGCACTGACCTTGGTGTCCGCAGGCTTGTTTCTCTTACATGTTCTCACTCCTCTCTCCGGTGGCTGTTTTTCCGCGTCCCAACTTTTTTTTTCCTTCTTAAAAATGTTATCACAGAGGCGTTACCACTATCACTGATTGGCTCGGCCTTGGCCGGCAGTGGGTCCGTCTTAGAGCCAGCTGGTATAGGCTCGCTCTCTCTCGAACACAGGGGAAGCTTCCAGCAGCTTCTTACAGGAGCCACCCCTGTAACCCCCCCCGCTACCAAAACCTTGCCACATAAAACCAATACAAATTGGTCAAGATAAACTGCAGAATTGAGGCTCTTTGTGCCAAGTTCCCTTTATCGTGGAATGCGCACCTGTGTTCTTCTAATTGGCATCTTTCTTTTTTTGTCTTCTTGTTTATTCTGTTCAAGGCCTTCTAAAGGCATCTGGAATGCTCTTGTGACCGTTAGATAAATATGTGTCCCCAACCAAGGAAGATCACTGGCTTGGCTGAACAGGGATATTTTGCTAGGGCTCAAGAAAAAAAGGAGAGATTATCATCTCTGGAAGAAAGACCAGGCAACTCAGGAGGAGTACAGGGATCTTGTTAGGTCATGCAGAGAGGAAATTAGAAAGGCAAAAGCTCAGCTAGAACTCAATCTGGCTGCTATTGTAAGAGACAACAAAAAATGTTTTTACATATATGTTAACAATAAAAACAAAGCCAAGGAGAATATCCATCCTTTCATGGATGCAGAAGGGAACATTTCCACCAGAGATGAGGAAAAGGCTGAGGTACTTAATGCCTTCTTTGCCTCAGTCTTTAGTAGTGACACCAGTTATCCTCAGGGTAATCAGCCCCCTGAGCTGGAAGACAGGGACGGAGAGCAGAATATACCCCCCATAATCCAGGAGGAAGCAGTGACCTATTACGCTCTCTGGATACTCACAAATCTATGGGACCAGACGGGATCCATCCAAGAGTACTGAGGGAGGTGGCGAAGGAGCTTGCCAAGCCACTCTCCATCATTTATCAGCAGTCCTGGTCAACAGGGGAGGTCCCAGACGACTGGAGGCTTGCCAATGTGACACCCATTTACAAGAAGGGTCGGAGGGAGGATCCAGGGAGCCACAGGCCTGTCAGCCTGACCTCGGTACCGGGGAAGATTATGGAGCGGTTCATCTTGAGTGCGCTCACACGGCATGTGCAGGACAACCAGGGGATCAGGCCCAGCCAGCATGGGTTCATGAAAGGCAGGTCCTGCTTGACCAACCTGATCTCCTTCTATGACCAGGTGACCCGCCCAGTGGATGAGGGAAAGGCTGTGGATGTTGTCTACCTGGACTTCAGCAAGGCCTGTGACACTGTCTCTCCTGGCATACTCCTTGAGAAGCTGGCGGCTCATGGCTTAGACAGCTGTACTCTTTGCTGGGTAAAAAACTGGCTGGATGGACGAGCCCAGGGAGTTGTGGTGAACAGAGTTAAATCCATTTGGCGGCCGGTCACAAGCGGTGTTCCCCAGGGCTCAGTTTTGGGGCCAGTTCTCTTTAATATCTTTATCAATGATCTGGACGAGGGGATCGAGTGCACCCTCAGTAAGTTTGCAGGCAACACCAAGTTGGGAGGGAGGGTTGATCTGCTCGAGGGTAGGAAGGCTCTACAGAGGGATCTGGACAGGCTGGATCGATGGGCCGAGGCTAATCGTATGAGGTTCAACAAGACCAAGTGCTGGGTCCTGCACTTGGGTCACAACAACCCCATGCAGCTTGGGGAAGAGTGGCTGGAAAGCTGCCCGGCAGAAAAAGACCTGGGGGTGCTGGCTGACAGCTGGCTGAATATGAGCGAGCAGTGTGCCCAGGTGGCCAAGGCGGCCAACGGCATCCTGGCCTGCATCAGAAATAGTGTGGCCAGCAGGAGCAGGGAGGTGATCATCCCCCTGTACTCGGCACTGGTGAGGCCGCACCTTGAGTACTGCGTTCGGTTTTGGGCCCCTCACTACAGGAAAGACACTGAGTTGCTGGAGCATGTCCAGAGAAGGGCAACCAAGCTGGTGAAGGGCCTGGAGCTCAAGTCTTATGAGGAGCGGCTGAGGGAACTGGGGTTGTTTAGTCTGGAGAAGAGGAGGCTGAGGGGAGACCTTATCGCTCTCTACAACTACCTGAAAGGAGGTTGTAGTGAGGTGGGTGCTGGTCTCTTCTATCAAGTAACTAGTGATAAGACGAGAGGAAATGGCCTCAAGTTGTGCCAGGGGAGGTTTAGGTTGGATATTAAGAAAAATGTCTTTACTGAAAGGGTTGTCAGGTATTTGGAACAGGCTGCCCAGGGAAGTGGTGGAGTCACCATCCCTGGAGGTATTCAAAAAGCACATAGACAAGGCACTTCAGAACATGGTTAGTGGGCATGGCTGATGGTTGGTCTCGATGATCTTGAAGGTGTTTTCCAACCTAAATGATTCTATGACACCGTACTCAGAAATAAAAGCTGCAGGGAGGAAGGAGGGGATGTTCAGAGTTATGCCATTTGTCTTTCCAAGTAACCATTTAAGCGTGATGAATCATCAAATGGTTTGGGTTGGAAGGGACCTTTAAAAACATCTAGTCCAATCCCCCTGCCATGGACAGGGGCATCTTTCACTAGATCAGGTTGCTCAAAGCTCCATCCAACCTGACTTTGAACACTTCTGAAGTCCTGCTTTCCTGGAAGCCCTGCTTTCCTGGAAATGACTAAACATCTGCCTGCCAATGTGAAGTAGTGAATTAATTCCTTACTTTGGTTTGCTTGCGTACGCAGCTTTGCTTTATCTATCAAACTGCCTTCATCTCGACCCATGAGTTTTCTCACTTTTGCCCTTCCAATTTTCTTCCCCATCCCACTGCAGGGAGAGCGAGTGAGCGGCTGTGTCGTGCTTAGCTGCCTACCAGGGTTAACCTACAACATGACAGCAAGCTTGCAGTCTTATTCATCCCTGAAATAGAGAAGTGCCTGCTGGAAGCAATTGTGTACTGGTATTGGAGAGCACATGGACAACTCTGACAACACAACCTGAGAAACAATACATGGATATCGTGGTTTAACCCTGGCCAGCAACTAAGCACCACGCAGCCACTCGCTCACTCCCCCCCCACCCAGTGGGATGAGGGAGAAAATCAGGAAAAGAAGTAAAACTCGTGGGTTGAGAAAAGAACTGTTTAATAGAACAGAAGAAACTGGGGAAAAAGTCATGCAAGGGCAAAGATGAAAAGCAGGGACAAGACAGAGTCGAGGGAAAAGAAGGGGAAGAGAGAGTTCATTGAAAAGAGGGAAGCCAGGGAAGAGAGGCAGTTGAAGGAAAAGAAGGGGAAGAGAGTGTTCTTGGAAAAAAGGGAAACCAGGGAAAAAACACAGGCGAGGGGGAAAGACGTAAAGGAGAGGGTTAATGCAAAAGAAGGAAACCAGGGAAAAATACAGGCAATGAGAAATGATGGAAGCGAGACAGATGATGGAAAAACTGGGGAAAGAGACAGGCAAGGGCTAAGAGGAAAAGCAGGTAAAAGAGACAGTCTAGGGAAAAGAAGGGAAAGAGAGAATTCATGGCAAAGAGGGAAACCAGGGAAAAGAGACAGGCGAGGGGGAAAGAGTTAAAAGAGAGAGTTAATGCAGAAGTGGGAAACAAAGGAAAAAATATAGGCGATGAGAAAAAACTGGAAAAGAGACAGATGATAGGAAAACTGGGGAAAGAGACAGGCAAAGGGCAAAGAGGAAAAGCAGGGAAAAGAGTGGAGGGAAAAGAAGGGGAAGAGAGAGTTCATTGAAAAACGGGACACCAGGGAAAAGACACAGGCGAGGGGCAAAGAGGTAAAGGAGAGAGTTAATGCAGAAGAGGGAAACCAGGGAAAAAAGACAGGCGATGAGAAAAGATGGAAGAGAGACAGATGATGGAAAAACTGAGGGAAGAGACAGCCAAGGGCAAAGAGGAAAAGCAGGTAAGACAAAGAGTCAAGGGGAAAGAAGGGAAAGAGAGCGTTCGTGGAAAAGAGGGAAACGAGCTAAAACCACAGAAAAAAGACCAGCGATGAGAAAAGATGGAAAAGAGGCAGTTGATGGAAAAACTGGGGAAACAGACAGACGAGGGCAAAGAGGAAAGGCAGGGAAAAGAGGCGGTCGAGGGGAAAGAAGGGAAAGAGAGAGTTCATTGAAAAGAGGGAAAGCAGGAAAAAGACACAGGCGAGGGGGAAGAGGTAAAAGAGAGAGTGTCCTGGTTTCAGCTGGGATGTAGTTAGCTGTCTTCCTAGTAGCTGGTACAGTGCTATGTTTTGAGTTCAGTATGTGAAGAATGTTGATAACACTGATGTTTTCAGTTGTTGCTCAGTAGTGTTTAGACTACAGTCAAGGATTTTTCAGCTTCTCATGCCCAGCCAGGGCACCTGACCCAAACTGGCCAACAGTGTATTCCATACCATGTGACGTCCCATCTAGTTTAGGAACTGGGAAGTGGTGGGGGGCAGGGATTCGCCGCTTGGGGGACTGGCTGGGTGTCGGTCGGCGGGTGGTGAGCGATTGCCCTGTGCATCATTTGTACATTTCAATCCTTTTATTACTACTGTTGTCATTTTATTAGTGTTATCATTATAATTATTAGTCTCTTCTTTTCTGTTCTATTAAATCGTTCTTATCTCAACCCAGGAGTTTTACTTCTTTTCCTGATTTTCTCCCCCATCCCACTGGATGGGGGGGGAGTGAGTGAGCGGCTGCGTGGTGCTTAGTTGCTGGCTGGGGTTAAACCACGACAGTCCTTTTGGCGCCCAACGTGGGGCTCGAAGGGTTGAGATAACGACAAACCTGACCAGAGCTTGTTAAAACAAATTTGTCCTAAGCATTCATTATGTTGATTTATGCATTCTTAGAGTTGTTGCTCTGGTTTTTAAGGCTCTGTTATGTATCACCTCGCTTGCTGTATGTAGTTCCTCTTCTACTGCTTATCATCCGTGGGAGGTGGATTAAGGTTTTTGCTTTGATGTATGGTATAACTCTGGTTTATGGTATGATAAAGTCATCAGCTGTGGGATTAATCCGGTATTTGCACTTAGCATTGTCACCTTTATACTGCGGGAGCCATCTGTGGGAAACTATTAATAATTATACCATTTACCTTTCCTCCATGGAAAACCAGTCTGTGGGTGGGGTACCTTTCTTCCCCTCTCCTTTCTCCTTCGGTCCAGTTACAATGGTGTTTGAGAATTTTGAAAAATTTGAATACTCCTGGAATGTTGGGACTAGCACGGTCCTAGCCCTACTGCTAGGAATTAGCATACTTCTGAATGTGGTTCAGCTCTCGTTTAAGGTTAAACAGCTATTTAAGAAGATCACCCAGAGATGTGCCCCAAGGCTGGATAATTATGAGTGGCAGGGTGTGTGGGATAGTATGGGCAAATACCTAGAAAAGTGGGCACCTCCGATGTTTTGGAAATTCACCCCTGAACAAGTGCAGGATCCAGAAGAACTAGTAAAATATTTGGAAAAGGTATGCTGTCACCCCGGCAGCTCCAGAGAGATACAAATGACTGCAACGTGCTGGGGCCTGGCCCATGCCTATCGAGCCCTGTTTGACACCACTCAGTACCCTCAAGGGGAAGAGAAAGTCTCTGGACCTAACAACAAAATGGTGAGCACCGCGGCCACCCAAACCTCAGCAACAGGCACTGCAGCCCCTCCAGCCCCAGCAATGAGTACAGCAGCCACCCAAACCTCAGCAACGGGCACTGCAGTCCCTCCAGCCCCAGTGACGAGCACTGCTGCTACCCAAACCTCGGCGACAGACACTGCGGTTATCCAAAACCCAGTGAGCGATACTGCAACTGAACCAGCGGACCAACCTGCACCAGCATCAGTTGCCCCCGTACAGAAAAAGAAATATACAAAAAAATCAGTTCGCTTAGCGAAGGATGAAGATGAACCAGGGTCATCACGGGAACCGGAGGAAGAGGCAGAACCAGAGGTAATAACCCGGTCCCTATCCTTGAGTGAGCTGCGGGATCTGCAAAAAGACTTTGGCCGCCGCATAGGTGAGCATATTATCACCTGGCTCCTCCGATGCTGGGACAATGGGGCTAATAGCTTGGAATTAGAAGGTAGGGAAGCCAAGCAGCTGGGATCGCTTGCCAGGGAAGGTGGCATTGACAAGGCAATTGGAAGAGGGACACAAGCCATCAGCCTCTGGAGGCGACTCCTGTCAAGTGTGAAGGAAAGGTACCCCTTTAAGGAAGATGTTATATGTCAATCAAGCAAGTGGACCACCATGGAAAAAGGTATTCAATATCTGAGGGAATTAGCTGTGCTAGAGACGATCCATCATGACCCGGACAACCCACAATTACCCAAAGATCCAGACGAAGTCCAATGCACACGACCCATGTGGCGGAAGTTTGTACGGAGCGCACCATCATCCTATGCCAACGCATTGGCAATAATGGCCTGGAAGGATGAAGAGGCACCGACAGTGGAGGAAGTGGCTCGCCAACTCCGTCAGTACGAAGAAAATCTCTCCTCCTCCCTACAAGCCTGCATTGCAGCTGTGGAGAAGCTGTCCGAGGATGTCCAACAAATCAAAGAGGATATGTCCTACTCCACACTTGTAAGGACCAATGTCTCAGCTATTAGGAGTGAGCGCTCCTCTTCCCAAGAGAGAGAATATAGAAGGTACACACCGCGAGGTGCCCTGTGGTTTTACCTATGTGATCAGGGAGAGGACATGAGGAAATGGGACGGAAAACCTACCTCGGTCCTAAATGCACGGGTACGTGAACTGCGAGGAAAAACCACCACAAAAGGGGATTCTACCAGGAAAAATGCCGCTCCAGTTTCTAAACAGAGTAGAAGGGCTGATTTCATTTCTGATCCTCTTGAAGGGACTTCTGAGCCAATTTTACGAGAAGTGAATACTGAATACTCTAACCAGAATTAGAGGGGCCCTGCCTCCAGCCAGGTGGAGGAAAGGGATAACCGGGTCTATTGGACTGTGTGGATTCGATGGCCTGGCACATCAGACCCACAGGAGTATAAGGCTCTAGTAGACACCGGCGCACAGCGCACTCTAATGCCATCAAGTTATAAAGGGACAGAATCCATTTGTATTTCTGGTGTGACAGGGGGGTCCCAAGAATTAACTGTATTGGAAGCTGAAGTAAGCCTAACTGGAAATGAATGGCAGAAACACCCCATTGTGACTGGTCCAGAGGCTCCGTGTATCCTTGGCATAGACTATCTCAGGAGGGGGTATTTTAAGGACCCGAAGGGGTATCGATGGGCTTTTGGTATAGCTGCCTTGGAGACGGAGGGCACTGAACAGCTGTCTACCCTGCCTGGTCTCTCTCAAGACCCTTCGATTGTGGGGTTGCTCAAGGTTGAAGAACAACAAGTGCCAATTGCTACCACGACGGTGCACCGGCGGCAATATCGCACCAACCGAGACTCTCTGATTCCCATCCACAAGTTGATTCGCCAACTGGAGAGCCAAGGAGTGATCAGCAAAACCCGCTCACCCTTTAATAGTCCCATATGGCCAGTGCGGAAGTCTAATGGGGAGTGGAGACTAACAGTAGACTATCGCGGCCTGAATGAAGTTACACCACCGCTGAGTGCTGCCGTTCCAGATATGCTAGAACTTCAATACGAGCTAGAGTCAAAGGCAGCCAAGTGGTATGCCACAATTGACATTGCTAATGCGTTTTTCTCAATCCCTCTAGCAGCAGAGTGTCGTCCACAATTTGCCTTTACTTGGAGAGGTGTCCAGTACACTTGGAATCGATTGCCCCAGGGGTGGAAACACAGCCCCACCATTTGCCATGGACTAATCCAGACTGCACTGGAAAAAGGTGAAGCTCCGGAACACCTGCAATACATTGATGACATCATCGTATGGGGCAACACAGCAGCAGAAGTCTTTGAGAAAGGGAAGAAAATAATCCAAATCCTTCTGAAAGCCGGTTTTGCCATAAAAGAAAGTAAGGTCAAGGGACCTGCACAGGAGATCCAGTTTTTGGGAATAAAATGGCAAGATGGACGTCGTCAGATCCCAATGGATGTGATTAATAAAATAGCAGCTATGTCTCCCCCGACTAATAAAAAGGACACACAGGCCTTCTTAGGTGTCGTGGGGTTTTGGAGAATGCATATTCCAAATTACAGTTTGATTGTAAGCCCTCTCTATCAAGTGACCCGGAAGAAGAATGATTTTAAATGGGGCCCTGAACAACAACAAGCCTTTGAACAAATTAAACGGGAGATTGTTCATGCCGTAGCCCTTGGACCAGTCCGGACAGGACAAGATGTTAAAAATGTGCTCTCTACTGCAGCTGGGGAGAATGGCCCTACCTGGAGCCTCTGGCAGAAAGCACCTGGGGAGACCCGAGGCCGACCTCTGGGG
The DNA here is from genome assembly GCF_947461875.1 of Haliaeetus albicilla. Classification (NCBI taxonomy): domain Eukaryota; kingdom Metazoa; phylum Chordata; class Aves; order Accipitriformes; family Accipitridae; genus Haliaeetus; species Haliaeetus albicilla. The sequence continues at coordinate 42,162,227 of NC_091515.1, forward strand.
TTTTGGAGTCGAGGATATCGAGGATCCGAGGCTCGCTATACTCCAACTGAAAAAGAGATATTGGCAGCGTATGAAGGAGTTCGAGCTGCCTCAGAAGTGGTTGGTACTGAGACACAGCTCCTCTTAGCACCCCAACTACCAGTGCTGGGCTGGATGTTCAAAGGGAGGGTCTCCTCTACACATCACGCGACTGATGCCACGTGGAGTAAGTGGATCGCACTGATCACACAACGGGCTCGCATAGGAAACCCCAGTCGCCCAGGAATTTTAGAAGTAATCACGGACTGGCCAGAAGGCAAAGATTTTGGAATGTCACCAGAGGAGGAGGTGGCACGTGCTGAAGAAGCCCCGCTGTATAATAAACTGCCAGAGAATGAGAGGCAATATGCCCTGTTCACTGACGGATCCTGTCGCATTGTGGGAAAGCATCGAAAGTGGAAAGCTGCTGTATGGAGTCCTACACGACAAGTTGCAGAAACCGCTGAAGGAGAGGGTGAATCGAGTCAGTTTGCAGAGGTGAAAGCCATCCAGCTAGCGTTAGATATTGCTGAAAGAGAAAAGTGGCCAGTGCTCTATCTCTATACTGACTCATGGATGGTGGCAAATGCCCTGTGGGGGTGGTTACAGCAATGGAAGCAGAGCAACTGGCAGCGCAGAGGTAAACCCATTTGGGCTGCCACGCTGTGGCAAGATATTGCGTCCCGGCTAGAGAATCTGGTTGTAAAAGTACGTCATGTAGATGCTCACGTACCCAAGGGTCGGGCCACTGAAGAACATCGAAACAACCAACAGGTGGATCAGGCTGCCAAGATTGAAGTGTCTCAGGTGGACCTGGACTGGCAACATAAGGGTGAGCTATTTATGGCTCGATGGGCCCATGATACTTCAGGCCATCAGGGAAGAGATGCAACATATAGATGGGCTCAAGATCGAGGGGTGGACCTGACCATGGACACTATCACGCAGGTTATCCATGAATGTGAAACATGTGCTGCAATTAAGCAAGCCAAGCGGTTAAAGCCCCTGTGGTATGGAGGGCGATGGCTGAAATATAAATTTGGGGAAGCCTGGCAGATTGACTATATCACACTCCCACAAACTCGCCAAGGCAAGCGCTATGTGCTTACAATGGTGGAAGCAACCACCGGATGGCTGGAAACATATTCTGTACCCCATGCCACTGCCCGGAACACTATCCTGGGCCTTGAGAAGCAGGTCTTGTGGCGACATGGCACCCCAGAAAGAATTGAGTCAGACAATGGGACTCATTTCCAAAACAACCTCATAGACACCTGGGCCAAAGAGCACGGCATTGAGTGGGTGTATCATATCCCCTATCATGCACCAGCCTCTGGGAAAATTGAGCGATACAATGGACTGTTAAAGACTACATTGAGAGCAATGGGGGGCGGAACTTTCAAACATTGGGATACACATTTAGCAAAAGCCACCTGGTTAGTCAACACCAGAGGATCTGCCAATTGGAGTGGCCCTGCCCAATCAGAATTTTTACATACTGTAGAAGGGGATAAAGTCCCTGTAGTGCACATGAAAAACATGTTAGGGAAAACAGTCTGGGTTACTCCTGCCTCAGGCAAAGGTAAACCCATTCGTGGGATTGCTTTTGCTCAAGGGCCTGGGTGCACTTGGTGGGTGATGCGAAAAGATGGGGAAGTCCGATGTGTGCCTCAAGGGGATTTGATTTTAGGTGAAAATAGCCAGAATTAAACTGTATGATATTAGTTGCTATATAACCCTGCTACTGTATGTTATCATTACTATAATTGTTATATGCTATATCCATAGTACTATAGTAAGAATCACTTGGATCAAGCAAGAACTGTGATAAAACTGAGCAAAGCGCAGTAGAGGTGGATCCAGAACTGACTCCAGCATGCAACAATCCAACGGTGCACACCATCCTCCTGCTGCGCCAAATGTCACCTGCTCGTCACACCGCACTGAAGCCCAATTCTGCTCTACCGACTGAGAGGACTTTGCACCATCCCTCCTGCTCAGACAGACTGGTATGACAGACGGAGCCCAGAGTCAGAAACTAAATGAACTCAACAAACATTTTATGAACATAAAGAACTAAAGAACTGATATCTCTGTGTGTGTATACTTATATATATATATATATCTCTCTCATTGTTCATATGTCTCAAAGGGATGGAAAGGTGGTGATGATTGATCAGAATGTAACTAAAGGTATGGGAACTGAGCATGACGTCAATGGTATAGAATAAGGGGTGGATACTGTCCTGGTTTCAGCTGGGATGTAGTTAACTGTCTTCCTAGTAGCTGGTACAGTGCTATGTTTTGAGTTCAGTATGTGAAGAATGTTGATAACACTGATGTTTTCAGTTGTTGCTCAGTAGTGTTTAGACTACAGTCAAGGATTTTTCAGCTTCTCATGCCCAGCCAGGGCACCTGACCCAAACTGGCCAACAGTGTATTCCATACCATGTGACGTCCCATCTAGTTTAGGAACTGGGAAGTGGGGGGGGGGCAGGGATTCGCCGCTTGGGGGACTGGCTGGGTGTCGGTCGGCGGGTGGTGAGCGATTGCCCTGCGCATCATTTGTACATTTCAATCCTTTTATTACTACTGTTGTCATTTTATTAGTGTTATCATTATCATTATTAGTCTCTTCTTTTCTGTTCTATTAAATCGTTCTTATCTCAACCCAGGAGTTTTACTTCTTTTCCTGATTTTCTCCCCCATCCCACTGGATGGGGGGGGAGTGAGTGAGCGGCTGCGTGGTGCTTAGTTGCTGGCTGGGGTTAAACCACGACAGAGAGTTAATGCAGTAGAGGGAAACCAGGGAAAAAAGATCGGCGATGAGAAAATATGGAAAAGAGACTGTTTTAGGGTGGTTTCGAGGATTCCCTTGAAGGTGAACACACACACTCTGACTATAAGGGGAAAAATCAAGCATTTATTAACTACAGATGTGCGTTATGCTAAGGGTATCTTGCAAATCACGTTAACGTACCGACCCGAGGACTGAGTGGAAGATGCACCATCCGTACATTCTTGTGCCGTCTTGCGCTGCGAGCTCAGCCCAGCAATCGGTAGGTGTCAGCTTTACATGGGCATCCCCATGGAGGCAACGGTGGCCTCGCCATACACCAGCCCAATGATCTTCGGAAAAATCCCGGTATTTATACATTTGCAGCGGAACGGGTTTCGGCACACGTGGCCAGCGGGTGCCAAAACATGCCTCGATTGTAACATAGGGAGCCTATGACGCATGCGCTCGCTGGCCAGGCACGCTGCACGAGCGATAGCCACCCTGTCTATTGGTTCATGGGCTTTGTACATGCGGCATATTTTCATCATCCAGCAGTTACGCGCCAATCATGCAGAGAGCTGTGCTGTGCAGCAGCCTGCCGCCCGTCCTCCCCCAGTATTGCTCAGCTCTCTTATCTCCGTGGTCAGCATTCCAAGCAACAGGCAACAAACCATCCATTTTCTGTGCTGACTGCATTTTCCTCAGCTATCTACCTCTCACCCAGTGTTCATCCACGGACCAAAATCCCATCTTTTAACCCATCTGTATACAGAGACAGATGATGGAAAAACTGGGGAAAGAGAAAGGCAAGGGCAAAGAGGAAAAGCAGGGAAAAGAGACAGTATAGGGAAAAGGAGGAAAGGAGAGAGTTCATGGTAAAAGGGGAAACCAGGGAAAAGAGGCAGGCAAGGGCAAAGAGGAAAATCAGGGATAAGAGACAGTCGAGGGAAAGGAAGCGACAGAGACAGTTCATTAAAGAGAGGGAATCTAGTGAAAAGGGATAGGCGAGGGGAAAAGTGCTAACAGAGAGAGTTAATGCAGAAGAGGGAAACAAAGGAAAATAGACCGGCGATGAGAAATGATGGAAAAAGACAGTTCATGAAAAAACTGGGGAACGAGTCATGCGAGGGCAAAGACGAAAAGCAGGGACAAGACAGAGTCGAGGGAAAAGAAGGGAAAGAGAGAGTTCATTGAAAAGAGGGAAACCAGGGAAAAGAGACAGGCGAGCGGGAAGAGGTAGAAGAGAGAGTTAATGCAGAAGAGGGAAACCAGGGAAAAAAGACACGTGGCAGAAAACAAGGGGAAGAGAGAGATCATTGAAAAGAGGGAAGCTAGGGAAAAGGGGCAGTCGAGGGAAAAGAAGGGGAAGAAGGAGTTCATGGAAAAGAGGGAAACAAAGGAAAAGACACAGGCGAGGAAAAAGAGGGCAAAGAGAGAGTTCATGGAAAAGGGGGAAACCAGGGAAGAGAGACAGGCAAGGGGGAAAGAGGTAAAAGAGAGAGTTAATGCAGAAGAGGGAAACCAAGGGAAAAAGACAGGCGATGGGAAACGATGGAAAAAGACAGTTCCTGGAAAAACTGTGGAGAGAGTCATGCAAGGGCAAAGAGGAAAAGCAGGGACAAGTCAGAATCGAGGGAAAAGAAGGGGAAGAGAGTATTCATGGAAAAAAGGGAAACCAGGGAAAAGAGACAGGCGAGCGGGAAAGAGGTAAAAGAGAGAGTTAATGCAGAAGAGGGAAACCAGGGAAAAATACAGGCAATGAGAAAAGATGGAAAAGAGACAGATGATGGAAAAACTGGGGAAAGAGACAGGCAAGGGCAAAAAGGAAAAGCACGGAAAGAGACAGTCGAGGGAACAGAAGGGGAAGAGAGAGTTCATGGCAAAGAGGGAAACCAGGGAAAGGAGGCAGTACAGGAAAAAGATGGGGAAGAGAGAGTTCATTGAAAAGATGGAAGCCAGGGAAAAGCGGCAGTCGAAGGAAAAGAAGGGGAAGGGAGTGTTCTTGGGAAAGAGGGAAAACAGGGGGGGAAAAAAAGCGAGGGGGAAAGAGGAGAAGGAGAGGGTTAATGCACAAGAAGGAAACCAGGGAAAAAAGACACGTGGCAGAAAACAAGGGGAAGAGACAGATCATTGAAAAGAGGGAAGCTAGGGAAAAGAGGCAGTTGAGGGAAAAGAAGGGGAAGGAGAAGTTCATGGAAAAGAGGGAAACAAGGGAAAAGGGATAGGCGAGGGGAAAAGTGCTAACAAAGAGAGTTAATGCAGAAGAGGGAAACAAAGGAAAATAGACCGGCGATGAGAAACGATGGAAAAAGACAGTTCCTGGAAAAACTGGGGAACGAGTCATGCGAGGGCAAAGACGAAAAGCAGGGACAAGACAGAGTCGAGGGAAAAGAAGGGGAAGAGAGAGTTCATTGAAAAGAGGGAAGCCAGGGAAAAGCAGCAGTCGAAGGAAAAGAAGGGTAAGAGAGTGTTCTTGGAAAAAAGGGAAACCAGGGGAAAAAAACAGGCAAGGGGGAAAGAGGTGAAGGAGAGGGTTAATGCAGAAGAAGGAAACCAGGGAAAAAAGACAGGCAATGAGAACAGATGGAAGTGAGACAGATGATGGAAAAACTGGGGAAAGAGACAGGCAAGGGCAAAGAGGAAAAGCAGGTAAAAGAGACAGTCTAGGGAAAAGAAGGGAAAGAGAGAGTTCATGGTAAAAAGGGAAACCAGGAAAAAGAGACAGGCAAGGGCAAAGAGGAAAAGCAGGGAAAAGAGACAGTCGAGGGAAAGGAAGCGACAGAGACAGTTCATTAAAGAGAGGGAATCTAGTGAAAAGGGATAGGCGAGGGGAAAAGTGCTAATAAAGAGAGTTAATGCAGAAGAGGGAAACAAAGGAAAATAGACCAGCGATGAGAAACGATGGAAAAAGACAGTTCCTGGAAAAACTGGGGAACGAGTCATGCGAGAGCAAAGATGAAAAGCAGGGACAAGACAGAGTCAAGGGAAAAGAAGGGGAAGAGAGAGCTCATTGAAAAGAGGGAAGCCAGGGAATGGAGGCAGTGGAGGGAAAAGAAGGGGAAGAGAGTGTTCACGGAAAAAAGGGAAACCAGGGAAAAAACACAGGCGAGGGGGAAAGAGGTAAAGGAGGGGGTTAAAGCAAAAGAAGGAAACCAGTGAAAAAAAACAGGCGATGAGAAATGATGGAAGAGAGACAGATGATGGGAAAACTGTGGAAAGAGACAGGCAAGGGCAAAGAGGAAAAGCAGGGAAAAGAGACAATCGAGGGAAAAGAAGGGAAAGAGGGAGTTCATGGAAAAGAGGGGAACCAGAGAAAAGACACAGGCGAGGGGGAAAGAGGTAAAGGAAAGAGTTAATACAGAAGAGGGAAACCAGGGAAAAGGGACAGGTGACAAGAAATGATTGACAAGAGACAGTTCATGGGAAAACAGGGGAAAGAGAGAGGCGAGGGCATAGAGGAAAAGCAGGGAAAAGAGTCGAGGGAAAAGAAGGAAAGAGAGAGTTCATGGCAAAGAGGGAAACTAGGGAAAAGACAGAGACGAGGGAAAAGGTGTAAAAGAGGGAGTTGAGGGAAAACGGGAAAGTTAGTAGTCAGGGAAAAGAGGTAAGAGTTCGTGGAAAATAGGGAAAAGAGGGAAAAGTGACAGGCAAGGGAAAATAGAAGGAAAAGAGAGAGTTGAGGAATGAGAAGGAATAGAGGAAGGCGAGTGAAAGTGGGAAAATTGAAAGCTGAGGGAAGAGTGGTGAGAGAGTTAGGCGAGGGGAAAGAGGGGAAAGAGGCAAGCGAGGGAAAAGATGGGGAAAAGAGAGTTGAGGGAAAGCAGAGAAAAGTGACAGGCGAGGGAAAAGAGAGGGAAAAAAGAGAGTTGAAATATGAGAGGGAAAGGACAGAGGTGAATGAAAGTGGGAAAATTAGACACTGAGGGAAGAGAGGTAAGAGACAGGCGAGGGGAAGAGGTAAAAACGACAAGTGAGGGAAAAGATGATAGAGAGAGAGTTTATTGGAAAGAGGGAAAAGAGATAGGCGAGGGCAAAGAGATGGAAAGTGGAGAGATGAGGGATGATAGGGAAAAGTTGGATGTGAGTGAAAGTGGGAAAACTAGACACCGAGGGAAGAGAGGTAAGAGCGACAGGCGAGGGGAAAGAGGGACAAGAGAGAGTGCGGGGAAAGCAGGGAAAAAAAAGAAAGGTGAGGGAAAAAAGAGGGGAAAGAGAGGGTTGAGGGATGAGAGGGAACAGAGGAAGGCGAGTGAAAGTGGGAAAATTAGACACTGAAGGAAGAGAGGTGAGAGAGTCAGGTGAGGGGAAAGAGGGAAAAGAAGGAGTTGAGGGAAAGCATTGGAATGTGACTGGTTATGGAAAAGAGGGAAGAGTTCATGGAAAAGAGGGAACCAGGAAAAAGAGAGAGGAGAGGGAAAAGAGAGGGGAAAGAGACACTTGAGGAATGAGAGGGAAAAGAGGGAGGACAGTGAAAGTGGGAAAATTAGACACCGAGGGAAGAGAGTGTAAGAGACTGAATTCTTATCCTGAATCATTTGCCTCAAAGATTGTTAGGTGTAGGGGACTGGACCATCATCTCAAGGAACTGTGAACTGGTTATATTGAGCCCTCTGTCTCTAAGATGGCCTGTTTAAGCAGGACACTCCTCTGTCCATAAGGACGATTACCAGGCCATTGAGGCATCCAGTGGAGGAAACGGGGCTAGAGCTGATAAGATACTGGTTTCTGGTGTTGATCACGCAATGGTCGTGTGATAGACGAAACCTGCAGCGCATGAGATCATTGAAATATGCCCTATAAAAAACTCATAGAGATAAGCTGTGGGCAGCCTTCTTCACCACCAAAGAATTGAAGACTGAGGACCAACGGGACACCGCTGGATCCATGGTGGTGACCGTCCTTGCAACCCCCACCACCGACTGCTTGCCTGAGGACCAACAGGACGCCGCTGGATCCGTGGTGGTGACTATCCTAGCAATCCTATCCCAACTGCTTGCTTAATTTCCACCTTTTCTTCCATTCTATCCTATCGCTACCATTTTCCACTTTTGATAATAAAACCTATTTTGACTATACGGCATTTGACCTCGTTTGTGTCTTAATCTCGCTCTTGGGATCATATCAAAACCTTCCCTGACATTGGATCAGGACATTTAAATTGGCGTCACGGACAGGATCCCTTGAGACGAGAGTGCCGTACTGTTTCCCTGCTTTAATACGCGAGACCTCTCAGGAACGTAAGGGGGGCAGGCTTGTGTTGTGCTGTATTTGAAACTTTACGTGCTGCCGTCCTGAGACGACTGCTTCCCCACTTTGTATAAGATGAGTGATAGCAAAGTTGCCCGTTTGAAAGAAGCTTTGTTTGATTTTTTGGAAAAGCATAAAGTGCGACCCTCTGTGCTTGGGATAGACTGGGCTCAGGGAAATTGGTATAATCTGCAGAGCGTTGTTGATCGGATGGTCGCTTTACAGAAAGATGCTAGAGTGCGGTCAGGGAATGGAAAAGCAATTTTCTGTGCCGTTCTCGGTGTCAGTCTGGCCGCAGCAGTGGAGGATAGGGATTGCCACCTCACTGCAGAATCTCAAATTATTGAATTCCTCCAAAATCTTGCTCAGTCCCTTATGGGACAAGTGGCGGGATTAAAAGCACAACTTGAAGCAGAAAAGAACCAAGTGAAACATTCGCAAATTGCTCTTAAGGAACGGCTCCTTGCAGGTACTGTCCGTGAGGAAATCCCTCCAAGATCAGAAATTGGCTACCCCTTTAAGGACCTGCAGGCAGCAAAAGAGTGGAGAAGTTAGAGCTGCCTTCATTGCGACCTTTAGTCAAAACTGAATATACTTATGATGATGAGCAGGACCAGTTCCACCAAGTTACAACTAAAGAGGTCCCCTATACTGCCATTGAGTTGGCAAAACTAAAAAAGGAATTTGGCCGAACCCCTAAGGAGTCAGAAACAGAGTATGTGTGGAGAGTATCATTGTCGGGGGCGGACCAGATTCTGTTAAGTGAAAAGGAGGTGGAAGGGTACTGGGGACCAGGAGTGTTTTTAACTACTGGGAATCACCGTGCCCCCTGGTCTTTAACCCAACGGGCAGCCTATTGGGCAGGGGGTTTGAACCCCTTGGAGAGGGGGGATCCCCTCGCGATTACGGGGACTGTTGATCAATTAGTGGAGAGTGTGCAAAAGGCAGCTTGTCTGCAGATGATGTATGATCGAAAATTGGAGCCTAGGCAGGAGTCCCCGGTGATGATGTCGGTGGATCCTGAGCGAATGACTCCCCTTATACGGGGACTCCCTGATTCTCTGAAACCAATTGGTATACAATTACAAGGAAAGATACAGACGATGCCCCAGGGTGAGAGTGTTGCGGCTGCTTCAGGAGGATTCACGCCTGATCAGCACCACCGCCCCCCAGATAAGAAAATGTGGACCTGGGGAGAAGTGGCCCAGGAATTAATTAATTACGGGCACAAGTATGGTCCTGTTAACCCTCCAGCCACCAAAACAGACTCCAGGGGCTTGAGGCGGGCTGAAGTAAAAATAGTTCCGTGCCCTGGGAGTGATAAGAGAACACCCCTTGCTAGACCGCCCGGGGGGAGAGGTATCCCGAACAAACGTAATATACTGTGGGCGCGGGGATACCAGATAGGGATCCCTCGTGACTTAATGGACGGGATGCCAACAGACAAATTGGAAAAATTGGTGACAGGGTGGCCTGATAAATCAGCAAATAGAAAAGTGGATTTTGAGAATACTACTCTTAACGCACCCTCCCTGATTGATGTATCAGAAACAAACGCCACCCAAGAGCCGGCGGGAAACTAGATCCTTCGCCTTTCGGTGGTGAGCGGGCGGGGGGGGTGTGTGTGTGTGTGTTTGTGAAGGTTGGATGTATATTAGACAACTCACTGAAAACGGCCAGGGTGATTTACTAATTACAGGTATTGTGGGACCAAGACAAGTCCCGGTCACCTTTTTGGTAGATACCGGAGCTGAGATTTCAGCTATTAAAACCAAAGACGCTGCTAATTGCGGAATTACACCCTCCAAACAGCAGCTTTTTGTGGCAGATGCATTCGGCATTGTTCAGCCACAGGCATTAGCAACGGTCAGACTGCGTTTGCCAGGAGAAGATAGTGCCACTACAGTGACAATGGTTGTGGGGGAGTTTCCACTTAACCTTTTAGGACTCGATGTTTTAAAAGGAAAGACCTGGATTGATAACAAAAGGAGACAGTGGTCATTTGGCTCTCCCACAATAGATATTCGGCTGTTAAAAGCCGCGCCGCTGCTTCCCCCTTCAAAGCTTACAAATGTTAAGCCCTACCCGATACCCTTGGGGGCCAGAGAGGGAACAGCGCCTGTGTTAGAGGACTTAAAGGGACAGGGTATTGTGATTCCAACCCATTCTCCTTTTAACTCCCCGGTGTGGCCAGTGCGAAAACCTAATGGCAAGTGGAGATTAACTGTAGATTATCGCAGACTTAATGCAAATACCGGTCCATTGACAGCTGCGGTACTGAATATTGCTGAGCTTATAGCTACAATCCAGGAACGAGCCCACCCGATTATGGCAACAGTGGATGTTAAAGATATGTTTTTTATGGTCCCCCTGCAAACAGAAGATCAAGACCGCTTTGCATTTACTTGGGAGGGTCAGCAATTTACTTTTACCTGACTCCCACAAGGGTACAAGCATTCCCCCACTCTAGCTCATCATGCGTTAGCGCAGGAGCTAGAACTAATTCAAACAGAGGAGGGGGTCAGTGTTTATCAGTACATTGATGACATTCTTGTAGGTGGGGATGAAACAGAAAAAGTTCAGAAAACTCAGGATAATATAATTTCTCACTTGGAAAGCTTGGGGTTGAAAATTCCACCAGAGAAAAAACAAACACCCTCAAGCGAAGTAAAGTTTTTAGGAATTTGGTGGAAGGGAGGAATGACATGTATCCCTCCGACACCCTTTCCTCATTGGATCAGATTAAAATGCCAGAGTCAAAAAAGGATTTGCAGCACGTACTAGGATTACTTGTGTTTTGGAGGAAACATATCCCTGATTTTTCAGTTATTGCAAGACCCCCGTATGACTTGTTGCGAAAAGGGGCTCAGTGGGAATGGAGTAAGCCCCATGAAGAGGCATTGCAATTGCTAATTTTTGAAGCAACTGCCCATCAAGCTCTTGGTCCTATTCATCCCACAGACCCTGTCCATATTGAATGGGGATTTGCCAAAAGTAGGTTATCAATCCATTTATGGCAAAAGGGCCCTGAAGGACCCACTCGACCTATTGGGTTCTATTCTCACAGTTTTAAGGATGCAGAAAAAAGATATACTGCTTGGGAGAAAGGTTTTTTTGTAGTCAGTTTAGCCTTGAGAGAGGCTGAACAGACTATTTGACAGCAGTCTATAGTGCTTAGAGGCCCGTTTAAAGTAACCAAGACAGTTTTAGCAGGAACTGCACCCCCTGACGGGGTGGCTCAGAGAGCCTCTGTACGGAAATGGTATGCCCAGATAGAGCATTATTGTGACATTTTTACTGTGTCTGAGGGGGCAGCAAAGATGTTAACCATTCAAGAGGAAACAAGCCCAGATAGGGAAACATCTGAACTTCCTCCTGTAATACAAGTGGCCCCCCCGTTTTCTGAACAATTGCAGAATGTTTGGTTTACTGATGCTTCCTCTAAACGAGAAGGGAAAACTTGGAAATATCGAGCTGTAGCACTCCGCATGGATGCAGACAAACAAATAATCACCGAAGGGGAAGGTAGTGCTCAAGTAGGGGAATTAGTTGCAGTATGGAGTGTTTTCCAGCATGAAGCTCAATCTACCTCTCCTGTCTATATCTATACTGATTCCTATGCTGTATTTAAAGGCTGTACTGAATGGCTTCCATTCTGGGAACAAAATGGGTGGGAAGTCAATAGGATACCTGTATGGCAGAAAGAAAAGTGGCAAGATATTCTAACCACTGCTAGACAAGGAAAATTTGCAGTAGCCTGGGTGGCTTCCCATCAACAGGATAGCACCCCTGTTAGCCAGTGGAATGGCAAAGCTGATGAATTGGCCCAATTAGCTCCCCTCCAGAACACCCCAATAGCAGAAGACTGGGAGTGATTGTTAGAATAGCTACATGTAAAAAGGAAACATTCGGGGATCAAAGATCTCTATTGTGAGGCCTAAGCTCGAGGTTGGCCAGTTACCAGGGAAGAATGTAAAACTTGTGTGTCTGCCTGTGAACAATGTCGTACCCGCTTGGAAAGACACCCCCTGGAAGGTGACCCCTTACACCTAAGGGAGGGAAAAGGGTTGTGGGAGGCTTGGCAAGTGGACTACATTGGCCCCTTCCAGAAATCAGAAAGAAAGCATTATGTGTTAGTTGGAGTAGAGATAGTGTCAGGGTTAATCCAGGCCGAAGCCTTTGCCAGAGCTACTGGGGAAAACACAGTGAAAGCTTTGAAAGAGTGGTTTGGCACTTTCCCCAAACCTCAGTCGATTCAGTCGGATAATGGTTCCCACTTTACTACTAACATAGTCCAAGATTGGGCAACCCAGGAGGGGATCTCGTGGGTGCGCCATACTCCATATTATCCACAGGCAAACGGAATTGTGGAAAGAACAAATGGCTTGCTGAAACGCTTCCTCAAGCCGCATAAGCCTGGATGGGCTGAACGGCTACGGGATGCAGTGACTAGTGTTAACAGTCATTGGGGAGTGAATGGGTGCCCGAAAATTACAGCATTTTGCCCGAAAACCCCAACCATTATGCCAGCCCCAGATAACCCGGATCATCCCAGAAATCCATCATACTTTCTGAGCCAACCAGTCTTAGTTGCTAACTCCCCACGGTTGGAACCGTAACTCTGGTACTGGAAACACCAATGAATAAATATGCTTAGAAAGCAAAGGATGCTTATGGAAAGGAACATAAAATCAATACCAGGTGGATTATTCCATCCTTCTAATAACAATTTGCTTCTGGTTCCTTAGAACGAACCGAGTCTGTTTTTTCTTTTCTCTTTCAGGTGAGGACTCTGGAGCGTGCCTGAGGAAATACGTGAAGCTGTTAATCGTTTGTGTAGTTTTGTCAGTGATTGCTTTGTTAATATTTATAGGATGTTTGATATACCACTGCAGATGTTGTTTTGGACGACTATTGTTGCTGCCTTCAATATCTGGGGAACCTCCTGTGCCCCTCTTTTCGGCTTGGAGTGGCAAAATGAGTTTGTGGCTCTAGGCCAGCAAGTGGCCAACACTTTTAATCTGACTAATTGTTGGGTATGTGGTGAGCCCTTAGGTTTGGAAAGCTGACCATGGACTGCTGTCCCTATTTCCCCCAAATGGTTAGTGAGTAATTACAGTGAGGTCAAAAATGATTCTTACTGGGGTGAAGACACACAGCCCTGGACAATACAATATCCAGTCCAAGGTGGATATTGTCTGAACCGAACACAGAAAGATGGTATTCCCGTGGGAAATAGCAAGTGCAACTGGACCTATACTTATGACAACCATTGCCTCACTGACGGTTGTAGACCAATTGATTGTTCAAACCATAGGGCAACTATAACACTGCCAGAAGGGGACGACCAGGCATATTGTCTCCTCTTGAGTTCCAGTTCCCCAAATTTTGTGCCTCGCTGGTCCGGATGGGCCTGGGTGAATCAAACAGGGCACAGGAAACGGTTTTCCCATTTTTGGTCTTCCACTAATCAGTCTAATAACCTTCTTAATGTTACCTGCTTTTGGCACCACGGTTCCGGTGCCTGGAAATGCAGACTCACTGATGGGACTCAAATTTGGTGGTCAAGTGATAATAAAGACCGCTGTCAGGGACATTTGAGCATAGGTCCGGATGGACTTCCTATCTGTTGGGGCACCACAGAGGAGGTGGGAAAAGCTGTGGACAGGTTGTTGATGAATGGTCTGTCAGATCATCCTCTGGGAGTAGGTAATTCAACATATTTCCAGTCACCACGGACACCTACCGGTTTGTTTGAAAATGGTGCACGAGCCTTAAAGGGTCACTATTGGGTGTGTGGCCAACGTGCCTACAAACTGCTACCAGCAAATTGGACTGGAGTGTATTATGTGGGGGTAATTCACCCTTTGTTTTTCCTGCTCCCAGACGATGAAGGGGATGGACTGGGTGTTAAGGTATATGATGATCTCAATCGATATCGGCGATCCATTGATACCTCTATAGCAGGTGGGAGTGGTCAAACCTGGGGCAAAGATGAGTGGACGCCTCAACATATCATACAACATTATGGACCTGCCACCTGGAACCCCAATGAGTGGGCTAGCGGTGCTCGAGAACCTATCTATAACCTAAATCGTATCATCCGGTTACAAGCTGTCCTAGAGATCATTACTAATGAGACAGCCCGTACCCTTGATCTATTGGCGGATCAAGCCACACAAATGCGAACAGCAATATTACAACATCACATGGTTCTAGATTACCTGCTAGCCGAGGAAGGAGGTGTTTGTGGTAAACTAAATGATTCTAACTGTTGTTTAAAAATTGATGACAGCGGGAAAATTGTTAAACAAATTACTGCGGGAATACGAAAGCTGGCCCATGTTCCTGTCCAGACATGGAAAGGCTGGGACATTGATATGTTTTCCTGGCTCCCTGGTGGTCCATGGGTTAAACGAATCCTATTTTACTTGTTGTGTGGTTTTACCATGTTATTCTTTTTACCATGTATCATTCCATGCTTTATACAATTGATTCAACATGTTGTAACCAATATGCAATTTGTAACTACTATTTCGCCTGATGGTGTTAAACAAATTCGTGCTGTACAGCGAACCACACCGTCGATAATGCAGATTGTCTGAAATGCTCTCTTCTCACTTATGTATATAGCTATCTTTTCTCAAAACCACCACGGGTCCCGAAACAATCTTTGAGCCATGGGGTGGTGTAAGAGACTGAATTCTTATCCTGAACCATTTGCCTCAAAGATTGTAAGGTGTGGGGGACTGGACCATCATCTCAAGGAACTGTGAACTGCTTATCTTGAGCCCTTTGTCTCTAAGATGGCCTGTTTAAGCAGGACACTCCTCTGTCCATAAGGACGATTACCAGGCCATTGAGGCATCCAGAGGAGGAAACGGGGCTAGAGCTGATAAGATACTGGTTTCTGGTGTTGATCACGCAATGGTCGTGTGATAGACGAAACCTGCAGCGCATGAGATCATTGAAATATGCCCTATAAAAAACTCATAGAGATAAGCTGTGGGCAGCCTTCTTCACCACCAAAGAACTGAAGACTGAGGACCAACGGGACACCGCTGGATCCATGGTGGTGACTATCCTAGCAATCCTAGCCCAACTGCTTGCTTAATTTCCACCTTTTCTTCCATTCTATCCTATCGCTACCATTTTCCACTTTTGATAATAAAACCTATTTTGACTATACGGCATTTGACCTCGTTTGTGTCTTAATCTCACTCTTGGGATCATATCGAAACCTTCCCTGACATTGGATCGGGACAGAGAGGTAAAAGAGACAGGCGAGGGGAAACAGGGAAAAGAGACAAGCGAGGGGAAAGGTGGAAAAGAGGGAGTTGAGGTAAAGCAGGGGAAAGTGACTGGTGAGGGTAAAGAGGGAAGAGTTCATGGAAAAGAGGGAAAAGAGGGAAAAGTGACAGACAAGGGAAGAGAGAGGGGAAAGAGAGAGTTGAGGAATGAGAGGGAAAAGAGAGAGGTGAGTCAAAGTGGGAGAACTAGACAGCGAGGAAGAAAGGTAAAAGAGACAGGCGAGGGAAATGAGGGAAAAGAGAGTTGACGTATGAGAGATAACAGAGAGTGGTGAATGAAAGTGGGGAAATTAGACACCGAGGGAAGAGAGGTAAAAGAGACAAGCGAGGGGAAACAGGGAAGAAAGACAAGCGAGGGGAAAGGTGGAAAAGAGGGAGATGAGGGAAAGCAGGGGAAAGTGACTGGTGAGGGTAAAGAGGGAAGAGTCCATGGAAAATAGAGAAAAGAGGGAAAAGTGACAGGCGAGGGAAAAGACAGGGAAAAGAGACAAGCAAGGGGGGAAAAAAGGCAAAAGAGGTAGTTGAGGGAAAGCAGGGAAAAGCGACAGGCAAGGGAAAAGAGAGGGAAAAGACAGACTTGAGGAATGATAGGGAAAATAAGAAGGTGAGCGAAAGTGGGAAAAATACACACCGAGGGGACAGAGAGGTGAGACAGTCAGGCGAGAGGAAAGAGGGGAAAGAGACAGGTGAGGGAAAAGATGGGGGATAGAGAGTTGAGGGAAAGCAGGGAAAATTGACAGGCGAGGGAGCAGAGAGGGAACAGAGAGAGTTGAGGTATGAGAAGGAAAACAATAGAAGTGAATGAAAGTGGGAAAGTTAGACACCAAGGGAAGAGAGGTAAAAGAGACAGGTGAGGGAAAAGATGGGGAAAAGAAAGTTGAGGGAAAGCAGGGGAAAGTGACAGGTGAGGGAAAAGAGGGAAGAGTTCATGGAAAAGAGGCAAAAGAGGGAAAAGTGACAGGCAAGGGAAGAGAGAGGGAAAAGAGAGAGGTGAGTCAAAGTGGGAGAACTAGACACCGAGGAAGAGAGGTAAAAGAGACAGGCGAGGGGGAAAGGGGAGGGAAAAGAGAGAGCTGTGGGATGATAGGGGAAAGGGAGAGGCGAGTGAAAGTGGGAAAATAAGACACCAAGGGAAGAGAGGTAAGAGAGACAGGTGAGGGGATCGAGGGAAAAGAGAAAAGCGAGGGAAATGAGGGGAAACAGACAAGCAAGAGGGAAAAAAGAGGGAAAAGAGAGAGTTGATGTATGAGAGGAAAAAAGAGAGAGGTGAGTGAAAGTGGGAAAGTTAGACACCAAGGTAAGAGAGGTAAGAGAGACAGGCGAGGGGAAAGAGGGAAAAGAGAAAAGCGAGGGAAAAGAGGGAAAAGAGGGAGTTGAGGGAAAGCATTGGAAAGTGACTGGTTAGGGAAAAGAGGGAACAGTTCATGGAAAATAGGGAAACCAGGAAAAAGAAAGGCGAGGGAAAAGAGAGGGAAAAGAATGAGTTGAGGAATGAGAGGGAATAGAGGAAGGCGAGTGAAAGTGGGAAAATTAGACGGCGAGGGAAGAGTGGTAAAAGAGACAGGCGAGGGGAAACAGGGAAAAGAGACTAGCGAGGGAAAAGTTGGAAAGGAGGGAGTTGAGGGAAAGCAGGGGAAAGTGACTGGTGAGGGTAAAGAGGGAAGAGTTCATGGAGAATATGCAAAAGAGGGAAAAATGACAGGCAAGGGAAAATAGAGAGAAAAGAGAGAGTTGAGGAATGAGAGGGAAAAGAAAGAGGCGAGTGAAACTGGGAAAATTAGACAGCGAGGGAAGAGAGGTAAGAGAGACAGGCGAGGGGAAAGAGCGAAAAGAGGGAAAGGAGGGAGTTGAGGGAAAGCATTTGAAAGTGACTGTTTAGCGAAAAGAGGGAAGAGTTCATGGAAAATAGGGAAACCAGGAAAGAGAGACAGGCGACGGAAAAAGAGGGGGGAAAATGAGTTGAGGAATGAGAGGGAATAGAGGAAGGCGAGTGGAAGTGGGAAAATTGAACGCCGAGGCAAGAGTGCTAAAAGAGACAGGCGAGAGAAATGAGGGAAAAGAGACAAGCAAGCAAAAAAAAAAAAAGAGGGAAAACAGAGCGTCCAGGGAAAGCATGGAAAAGCGACAGGCAAGGGAAAATAGAGGGGAAAGAGTGAGTTGAGGAATGAGAGGGGACAGAGGTGAGTGAATGTGGGAAATTAGACACCGAGGAAGATAGGTAAAAAAGACAAGTGAGGGGAAAGAGGGAAAAGAGACAGGCGAGGGAAAATAGAGGGAAAAGAGAGAGTTGATGTATGAGAGGGGGAAAGAGAGAGGTGAAAGAAAGTGGGAAAGATAGACACCAAGGGAAGAGAGGTAAAAGAGACAGGCGTGGGGACAGTGGTAAAATAGACAAGCAAGGGAAAAGAGGAAAAAGAGACAGTTGGTTGGAAAGAGGAAAAAGAGATAGGCGAGGGTAAAGAAATGGAAAATGGAGAGTTGAGGAATGATAGGGAAAAGTGGGAGGTGAATCAAAGTGGGGAAATTAGACACTGAGGGAAATGAGGTGAGAGAGTCAGACAAGGGGAAACAGGGAAAAGAGACAAGAGAGGGAAAAGAATGAGTTGAGGAATGAGAGGGAATAGAGGAAGGTGAGTGAAAGTGGGAAAATCGAACGCAGAGGCAAGAGTGGTAAAAGAGACAGGCGTGAGAAATGAGGGAAAAGAGACAAGCGAGCGAAAAAAAACCCAGGTAAAAGAGAGAGTCCGGGGAAAGCAGGGGAATGAAACAGCCAAGGTGATACAGAGGGAAAAGAGAGAGTTGAGGAACTGTAGGGGAAATAGGGAGGTGAGTGAAACTGGGAAAAATAGAAACCGAGGTCAGAGAGGTGAGAGAGACAGGCGAGGGGAAACAGGGAAAAGAGACATGTGAGGGGGGGAAAGAGAGGGAAAAGAGACAGTTGTGGGATGATAGGGAAAAGAGAGAGGCGCGTGAAAGTGGAAAAATTGGACGCCGAGGGAAGAGAGGTGAGAGAGTCCGGTGGGGGAAATGACGGAAAAGAGACAGGCAAGGGATAAAAAGAGGGAAAAGAGAGAGTTGACGGCTGAGAGGGAAAGGAGTGAGGAAAGTGACAGTGGGAAAATTTGACACCGAGGGAACAGAGAGGTAAAAGAGACAAGCAGGGGAAAAGGGGGAAAAGAGGGAGTTGAGGGAAAGCAGAGGGGAAAGTCACTGGTGAGGGTACAGAGGGAAGAGATCATGGAAAATAGGCAAAAGAGGGAAAAGTGACAGGCAAGGGAAGAGAGAGGGGAAAGAGAGAGGTGAGTCAAAGTGGGAGAACTAGACACCGAGGAAGAGAGGCAAAAGAGACAGGCGAGGGGAAAAAGAGAGGGAAAAGAGAGAGTTGAGGACTGAGAGGGAAAAGAGTGAGGAGACTGAAAGTTAGAAAATTAGACACCGAGGGCACAGAGAGGTAAAAGAGACAAGCAAGGGAAAAGATGGAAAAGAGAGAGTTGAGGGAAGCAGAGGAAAAGAGACATGCTGGGGGAGAGAGAGAGGGAAAAGAGAGAGCTGAGGACTGAGGGGGGAAAGAGAGAGGCGGATGCAAGTGGGAAAAAATGGATGCCGAGGGAAGAGAGGTGAGAGAGAAAGGCGGGGGACATGACGGAAAAGAGACAAGCAAGGGGAAAAGAGGTAAAAAAGGGATTTGAGGGAAAGCAGGGGAAAGCGACTGGTGAGGGAAAAGAGGGAAGATATCATGGAAAACAGGCAAAAGAGGGAAAAGTGACAGGCAAGGGAAGAGAGAGGGAAAAGAGAGAGTTGAGGACTGAGAGGGAAAAAAAGAGAGGCAAATGAAAGTGGAAAAAATGGACGCCGAGGGAAGAGAGGTGAGAGAATCAGGCGGGGGAAATGACGGAAACGAGACAAGCAAGGGAGAGAGGGAAATGAGAGAGTTGAGGGCTGAGAGGGAAAAGAGAGAGGCGAGTGAAAGTGGGAAAATTAGACACCGAGGGAACAGAAAGATAAAAGAGACACGCAGGGGAAAAGGTGGAAAAGAGGGAGTTGAGGGAAAGCAGGGGAAAGACAGTGGTGAGGGTACAGAGGGAAGAGATCATGGAAAATAGGCAAAAGAGGGAATAGCGACAGGCAAGGGAAGAGAGAGGTGAGTCAAAGTGGGAGAAATAGACACCGAGGAAGAGAGGTAAAAGAGACAGGCGAGGGAGGGAAAAGAGAGAATTGTGGGATGATAGGGAAAAGAGAGGGGTGAGTGAAAGTGGGAAAATTAGACACCGAGGGAACAGAGAGGGAAAAGAGACAAGCAGGGGGAAAGAGGGAAAAGAGGGAGTTGAGGGAAAGCAGAGGAAAAGAGACATGCGAGGGGGGGAAGAGAGGGAAAAGAGAGAGTTGAGGACTGAGAGGGAAGAGAGAGAGGCGCATGCAAGTGGAGAAAATTGGATGCTGAGGGAAGAGAGGTGAGAGACACAGGTGAAGGGAAAGAGGGTCAATTGACAAGCGAGGCAAAAGATGGAAAAGGGAGTTGAGGGAAAGCAGGGGAAAGTCACTGGTGAGGGAAGAGAGAGGGAAAAGAGAAAGTTGAGGAATGATAGGGAAAACAGGCAGGCGAGTGAAAGTGGGAAAATTCGACACCGAGGGAACAGAGAAATAAAAGACACAAGCAGGGGGAAAGAGGGAAAAGAGGGAGTTGAGGGAAAGCAGGGGAAAGTCACTGGTGAGGGTACAGAGGGAAGAGATCATGGAAAATAGGCAAAAGAGGGAAAAGTGACAGGCAAGCAAAGGGAGAGGGAAAAGAGAGAGTCCAGGGAAAAGAGTCATGCGAGGGGGGAAAGAGAGAGTCATTGAATGATAGGGGAAAGAGAGAGGCCAGTGAAAGTGGGAAAATTAGACACCGAGGGAACAGAGAGGTAATAGAGACAAGCGAGGGAAAAGATGGAAAAAAAGAGAGTTGAGGGAAAGCAGGGAAAAGTGACATGCGAGGGAACAGAGGCGGAAAAGATAGAGGTGAGTCAAAGTGGGAGAACTAGACACCGAGGAAGAGAGGTAAAAGAGACAGGCGAGGGGAAAGCAGGGAAAAGAGACAGTCAACGGAAAAGAGGGAAAAGAGAGAGTCCAGGGAAAAGAGACATGCGAGGGGGGGAAGAGAGAGTTGTGGAATAATAGGGAAAGGAGAGAGGCGAGTGAAAGTGGGAAAATTGGATGCCGAGGGAAGAGAGAGGTGAAAGAGACAAGCAGGGGAAAAGAGGGAGTTGAGGGAAAGCAGGGGAAAGCCACTGGTGAGGGTACAGAGGGAAGAGATCATGGAAAATAGGCAAAAGACGGAAAAGTGACAGGCAAGGGAAGATAGAGGGAAAAAAGAAAGTTGACGAATGAGAGGGAAAAGAGAGAGTCTAGTGAAAGTGGGAAAATTAGACACCGAGGGAACAGAGAGGTAAAAGAGAGAAGCAGGGGAAAAGATGGAAAAGAGGGAGTTGAGGGAAAGCAGAGGAAAAGAGACATGCGAGTGTAGCTTTGGCTACATATCAAGGTGCTGCGACTAGATCACTGGTCGGCCCGGACCAGGGATGAGACAGATAAAAAACACGGTGTGAGTGTCAACTTCCTCTTTTATTGCGCAGTTAATTCCTTTTATACTTACAAGGGTAGGCGGGATTACAGATGCGTCATAGGGAGGCGGTGACTAGCCCTCCATCTTTCCATGACATCGCGAGATCTTCCGAACGCCATACCCTACATCTCCCCCTCCCTATGACTAGTTAGCTTCTATTGTTATGAACAGTTCTACGCAAAGAAATAACTGTGTAACGTACTATGAGCATGAGCATATTTCTACAACTAAGTTGAAACACTGTGTCTTAAACACACGTAAATGTCCCATTTACCTTGCAGAGCAACGAGCTCCTTCACAGAGAATTCACACAAGTGGTAAATGGAAAGCTAAGTCTGGGAAAGAATTACTTCTATTACTTTATAATGGGATTTCTTCTGCTAAGGGTGTATATGAAACATAAGCATATGTAAGCATGGTTTGTTGGACTAGTCTACTTAACATGTTTCTAATAAACCCTAAGATACAGGGAATGAGCATAGAAATAATCACTAACACACATAGACCTCCCACTACAAAGGAACCCCATCTTTTTAGCCAGCCAAACCAATCTCCGGTGACGCTTGGAAACCCTACCACCTTTACAGCCTCTTGTAGCTTCCGAATGACTTCAGCTTGCTGGCGGATGTTTCTTAGCGTATCAGAGTTATTTGTAAAATCTAGACAACAAAACTCTATAAAGGCAGAACTATTTTGTCTACAGCCTACATCAAACTGAGCTAATAAGAAATCTATGGGTGGGATCAGCGCTTGAAGCTGATTCGTTGTCGTTTCCTGAAGCGCTGCTAATTCCTCAAGAGCTTTGGCCGTGGCATTTCCTTGTCGTAAGACTAAACATGCCAAGGCTTGAATATTTGCCCGATTCACCCATGACCCTGCGGGAAAGGTTGCTGAAAGCGTTAAGAACAAAAAGCTGGTGGGTAGGCGAACTGTTGGGTCACAAAAGCCGTCCAGCTTTACCATCTCTAAACTCCATTTCTGACAGGTTATGTTGCTTAAGTCTGTCTCTTTTGGGGCCCAGGCCCTCAACCGGCCTAGGGAGCATAGCCCTCCCCTTAGCCCTGGGGGTATTACCTTATATGCAGTTAAACCGCAAAGCAGCACCAGATCATCCGGCAGTTCCCACGGTACGGGGGACTGGCCTGAAAGTCGATTGATGTAAACGGCACTGCTATTGCTGGTAGCGCAGAAAGGGGCGTACTCGTTAATCTGTAGCTCGAAGTATAAATCGGATGGCAGAACATCCCCACTGGCTGTGGCTAAGTTGTTTCGATCGGGGCTTCCCTCGAACCAAACCCAGGGCACCGTCCAATTAGGTCTAAAGGTCCCAGCCAGCTGCCATGGTTGCGGCTGAAATCCAGGACGGGGTCTCCCTAGTTCCATTATTTTGATGGTCAGGTTCACCCTCCTCCCCAGTGTTCTCCCTAGTGGATGTATGTTTAAAGGTGTGGAATTTAACCAGAGACTATCGGCTATCCTCTGGCCAGTTGTATTACTGATACTATTCCAGAAGATCTCCTTGAGTCCTTTAAATGAGTTCATCGTGTCATTTACAGTAAAGTTTATCGTTGGTATGTGTAGCATTCGCCACATATCAAGGTGCTGCGATTAGATCACTGGTCGGCCCGGACCAGGGAAAGAGACAGATAACACACACAGTGTGAGCGCCAACTTCCGCCTTTTATTGCGCAGTCAATTCCTTTTATACTAACAAGGGTAGGCGGGATTACAGACACATCATAAGGCTGCGACTAACCCTCTAACTTTCCATGACATCGCGAGATCTTCCGAACGCCGAACCCTACATCTCCCCCCTCCCTATGATGAGTTGGCCTCTATTGTTATGAACAATTCCACACCAAGAAATAACTATGTAAAGTACTATGAGTATAAACATATCTCTACAACTAAGTTGAAACACTCTATCTTAAACACCCGTAAATGTCCCATTTACCCTGCAGAGCAAAGAGCTCCTTTATAGAAATTCACACAAGAGGTAGATTGAAAGTTAAGGCTTGGAAAGAATTACTTCTATTACTCTATAAGGTTTATCGTTGGTGCGCTGATGTTAAGGCTTAATGTCTGAGGCACCTGGATTCCTGGCTGCGAGCTCTGACAGCCGGATCCCATAAAGGCACATCTTGATGGACTCTGAGAGGGACGTCATCCAGATACACATCAGGGTCCCCCAGTTGGCTTTGCATCCACTGCCAGAAATTTGTAGCAGATACCCAAGGTGTCACAAGCCAGGAAAGGATGCCAGCGATCTGTAAGGAAAAACACTCAGACACTACGAGGTTAGGGCAGGACGAATCATACGACTAGGAACCCATTTCAGTAGCCCTTCAGGAGTCTGTACACAGGCATACCCTCGCCCGAGACAATGCAACTCAAACGGCCCATCCCATTGGCGTGTCTGAAGGTCACGCACGCGGACCAACGGGTAAGGACCTTTCTCTTCCATGTTCGTAAAATGTTGCGCCACCGTCTCTTCCAGGTCCCCTCGAACTGTCTGATTTAATAAAGTTAACGCAGTTAACAGAAGACGCTGTGTACGGAGAGCAGGTGTGTTTTCCTGTAACCAGGAGGGCTCCTCCTGCTCCCCCTCCCTAAGCTGATCGAGCAGGGTCTTTAAGGTTCGATGTGCTCGTTCTACAATGGCCTGGTCGGTGGTATTATAAGGGATGCCATTTTTACTTAACAAGCTGAACAAAGTAGAATTATTACAATAGCTAAAATCACAATAACTACAACAATGCCCATAATTCTTTAAGCCAACCCGTTACCCCTAATGACCTGAACCATGAGGACTATGAAGAAGATGAACCATCCATACATTCTTGTGCCATCTTGCTCCGCGAACTCAACCCAGCAATCGGTAGGTGCCAGCTTTCCGTGGGCGTCCCCACAGAGGCAACGATGGCCTCACCGTACACCAGCCCGATGCTCTTCGGAAAATCCTGGTATTTATACATTTGCAGAGGAACGGATTTCAGCACACGTGGCCAGCGGGTGCCAAAAGTCTGCCTCGGTTGCAATCTATGACACATGCGCTCGCTGGCCAGGTGCGCTGCACGAGTCATAGTCATCTTGTCTATTGGTTCGTGGGCTTTATGATGCGGTTGCGGTGCACAGAGAATCTTGACCTGTTATGTTAACCAAGGTGACCTATACATTAGTTTTTGACTGAGGTGGTATTCATATTGCCACACCATCTATGATGCTCCAGATGATGATGGTCGTGCAAATTCAACAGGAGTCCGTCATGGGCCTGTATCTGTGGAAACACAATCAACCTCGTTCCCAGGTTATTAATGGAAATAAACCTTACCCCTAATTTTGGCTTTAACTAACTTTTACGTTTACCCCACACTATCTGCCCGTAATCACACTATGTTTAACCAAACTATGCTTAACACACTTTTTACCTAAAGCAAGTTCTATATACAATAAGGCACGCTGTTCTAAAAACCTCTCTGAAGGACTCAATGTCTGCTAGTCCTCTAAAGTGTAATACTCTTATTAGTCAGAATCTGTTGGATCAGTGGCTCCAGCACCCGCTGGTGCCGTCCCAGTTGCCATTGGGACAATGTCTTTAATTTCTCAAGGACTTTCCAGTGAAACGCCTCCCATCCTTTTTTTTTTTACTCTCCTCCAATGCCTCTCCCTCTCGTCCGCAGCGGCTACTGCAGGCGGCTCCGCGTCTATCGCGGGCGCAGTTGGTTTCACCGTCTCTGGTTCCGAGAGGCGGGATGGATTAAAGGGCAGTGGTGGGGGCACGGATGGTTCTGCCCGGGGGCCGGCCGCGGCCGAGCCTGACGCCGGCCATGGCCGGCTGACACGCGCCGCTGCAAGTGGGCGGGGGGGGGGCAGAAAAGGAGGAGCTGAGGGAGGAGCTGGAGGGGGTGCAGCTGACGGCTCAGCAGGCTCAGGCAAAGGCTCAGGAGGCTCAGTCCGCTCTCCCGGCAAGGGCGCCTGATTTCCCCCCGCGGGGAAATCCCCGCCATGTACAAGGTCAATACCCCAGGTCGCACAAAACCGCTTCACCTTTTCCCCAGTATAAGCTGCACCATTATCCGTCTTGATCTGTTGTGGAATACCTAGTTGGGCTATGCAAGCACGCCAGTGTTGTATAACTGCCAAGCTATTCTGCTTACTGTGAGCTGTAGCAAGAATATATTTCCTATAGGTGTCTACGGTAACATGCGAATACTGCAGTGGCTTAAAAGGAGCATATTCCGTAATATCTGTTTGCCAGATCTGATTCGGTCGCAAACCACGAGGGTTGACCCCAGCTTCCCAAAGGGGTCCTTGGGCACAATGGGGGCAGGCCGCGACAATTTCTTTCGCTTCAGCACAAGAAATGCCCGTTAGTGCCACCAAACCTCGGGGACCGCAATGCAAGAGGCGGTGTAACATCATCAAGCGTGCCCTTGCTGGCGTGATGTTATCATCACCGACAACAGCCAACAACGCTTGCGCCGCCTGGTCGGCGTGGCTGTTCCCTTCAGCTAACGGTCCAGGGAGACCAGAATGACTGGTGACATGAATAGGGAAAACGGGTGCACTATGTAACTGTAAGGCGTTCAGCAGCATACCAGCTATCTCCGTGGAAGAAGCTAGCGCCCATTCCCCCGCAACCAAAAGCTTATACACATACAGTGAATCCAAGACCACATTTAAGGGCTCAGTCGGCCAACGTAACAATGCCATGGTCACTGCCTTGGCCTCCAAAAACTGCACTGAGCGACTTGGCTCAGTATATACTACCTGGTGCCATACCCCATCTTCCCTCCAAACACAAACGGCCTTGCTGGTCTTGGAGGTCAGTAAAGATTGTGCGCCCATCATTAGGGTGTTTCGCCACCTGCTGTGCTGGGAGGATGGGTAAGGCGTGCAAGATCTCCCCACAAGGATGGACCTCATGTCCCGCTACTGTCCCCGCTAACTCTGCTAATGCACCCTGCAAAACAGACACCTGCAGATAAACTAAATTCCATTGCGTTAGGGAGCAGGGCAAAACAATGCGGTCTGGGTCTCTGCCGGTAAAATGTTGACAAGCCCCCGGCAACGCATGATCATGGCGGCTACCAACAGTGGCCAACTAATGATAACTGTGTGTACCTTACCCTGATGTAGCCATGCAAAGGGCCACTCCGGGCCCTCTGCGGTCTGTATCAATACACCATGGCAGCTCTGACTGACCACAAAGAGCCGCGCAACAACTGGCCGCGTGGGTTGAAACCTCTGCATGCCCCACTGCTGGGCCCGTTGGGCTATGTTTTCTAGCAACTCGCGTTGTGCTGGTTGCAATACACGTGGTGTTTTTAAGGGTTCCCCCCCCCCGGAGTAGTTGGTATAAGAGATTCATTTCATCTTCAGCAATGGGAACGAAGTTCCTCAGCCACAATAATTTGCCCACTAACTTTTGGGCATCATGTAAGGTATACACTTGGTCAGGGACTATAAAACTTTGAGCGGTGACTGTGCGGGGGGTTAATTGAGTGCCTAGATAACTAACAGAAGGTCCCATTTGTGTTTTGCTAGGGGATACGTGTAGCCCATATTCACTCAGTTGCCGGACCGTCTGATCATAGAGGCGTTGCAACACAGACTCATCCTGATGGGACAGTAGAATGCCATCCATGTAATGTATGATGGTAGCCTCCGGGTAGTCTTTTTGCAGAGAATGCAAGGCCTTACCTACCGCAGTCTGACAGAGAGTTGGCGAATTTTTCATGCCTTGAGGGAGCACTTTCCACTGATACCGCTGCATGGGCGCTTGATGGTTCCGCTCCAGGATAGAAAAGGCGAACCACTCACGATCTCCTGGGTGTAAGGGAATACTGAAAAAACATTCTTTTATATCAATCACAATGACGCCTTGTCCTTTCGGCACAATGGCCAGAGAGGGCAATCCTGGCTGTAAAGCCCCCATGTCCTGTAAGCAGGCATTGACTGCTCGCAAGTCATGGAGGAGTCGCCACGCCCCTGACTTCTTCTTTATGACAAATACAGGAGTATTCCAGGGACTGGTGGAGGGTTCAAGATGGCCCATTTGCACTTCTCTTTGCACCAATTCCACTACTGCTGCCAGCTTCTCTTCGGTCATTGGCCACTGCTCCACCCACACCGGCCTGTCTGTTAGCCAGGTGAGCTTCAAGGGACAGCAGATGGCAGTGGCCTGCATTAAAAATCCGTGGAAAGGTGACATCCCCAACAATGTAGGCAGCAGCGCCCAAGAATGGCTGTCGGGACCACTGCCACCATCGGGTTGCACCACGCCACTCTGTTAGAATCTGCAGCAGTTGTAGGCTGGGCAAGAGTGATTTTTACCGGGGCCTTACTTTTCCTCGACTCTTGCGCTCCCCCACCCGTACTAATTGCCCTTGTGTTATGGTGGGCCACTCTGGGGGCCAGATATGAACCGGAATTACGGTGACATCTGCTCCTGTACCTAACAGGGCCAGCAGACTGATGCTCCGTGGAAAAAAGGGCAGTCCCACCTCTAAAGTGATCACCCTTTCCGGACGGGTTTTCATGCCCATGGTCAATGCTATTTGGGCAATAGGAGGAACTGTTGGAACCGTTGTTACATTGCCCTGTTCCTGCCCCTCCCCCTCAGCGGTCAGTTCCATGGGAGCATCGTTTGATCCCGAGTTGTTGTCGCTGGGCCCTGTGCAAAAACTGAAGGGGAGGGCCCGGCCCCCATTCCTCCCCTCATACCGTTTCCCGACATCAGTCCCCGTTGTTTTGCATGCCCCGGAGCCCCCTGCTTGGCCCTGGTGTGGCATTCTCAAGCTCTATGCCCGAGCTTACCACATTTCCAACAACGGAGGTTGCCCGCCCCCACCTCCTGAGCCGACCCTCCGGGTCTGGTTGCGCAATTCCTCGCTATATGGCCCCTACCCCCACATCAGTGACAAGCGCTTGCACCCGCTTGCAAAACTTGTTGCAAGGCCGCCACTATCGGACGCGCTTCCTGTTGTTGCTCTCTCTTCAGTACATGACGTATCATTTCGCCTAGCAACGAGCCTGCTGGTAAATGAGAGAGAAGCGCTGCGGTCTGCGGGTTAGCTTGAGCCCTAGCACGCTCAACCACAATCTCTTCCTTAGCCGTCTCCGGAAGGTTTGCAGCCTGCACAGCAAGCTGAAGCGGATCTAAAAAGGCAGTAAACCTCTCGGCAAGCCCCTGCCGGACCTTTACCCAAGGGGGGGTCTGCTCTGTCCATAGCCACGACACGTCTAAGTGCGGTCAAGGCGGTTGTCGCGACCGCCGTAAAGTCACGTCCGCGCGTGCCCTGTGCCTGTGCCTGAGGCGTTGCAAACCGCCCTTCTCCCATGAGTTGTTCTACGGTCACCCCCGCTAGGTGGTGACCAGGAGCCTGAGCATCGGCCACGACCTTGACGCATTGAGCTCGCCATTCCTCCTTGAACAACAGCAATAATGGGGGAAGTACCCCTCTCATCAGCTGCATCACATCAAAGGGCGCAACAGGTGTCGAGAGCAGACATTCA
This sequence comes from Haliaeetus albicilla, assembly GCF_947461875.1. Lineage (NCBI taxonomy): Eukaryota > Metazoa > Chordata > Aves > Accipitriformes > Accipitridae > Haliaeetus > Haliaeetus albicilla. The sequence continues at coordinate 42,190,701 of NC_091515.1, forward strand.
AACAAAGTGAGCGCCTGCGAGGAATTCACTCCATGCGCCTGCACAGTACTCGCGAGTTCCCGAACGGTCTTTATATCAAAAGGCGTCCACTCATACCCTCCCCTCGCCGCTGCCCGAATAGGGAGAACGACCGGCTGAAACTGAAGCCCTGAGAGGCAACATTCTTTGGCCACCAGTCGCCAGTCTGTGCCCCTTTGGGTGTCCCCTTCCTGGCCATCCCCGGCCCCCAGTGTTGGAGGCATTAAAGGCACCGCAAGCTCTGCATTCTGTATGGCCCCCTCAAGCCTCCGCAACAGACCCTGCAGTCTCTGTAAAGCATCCTGTCTCCCTTCTGTCTGAATCTGTGGCGCAGGCACCTCGCGCCATCTCCGGAAGGACCCAGACGAGGGTTTAGCCCGCTCCGGCAAGGGTGCAGATGATGGCTCAGCAGGCATAGGCTCAGGCAAAGGCTCAGGAGGCTCAGTCCACTCTCCCGGCAAGGGCACCTGATTTCCCCTGCGGGAAGGTATTTCCTCCTCTGCCACAGTCTCCAACCCCCGCTGCCTCCCAGTTATCACCTCTGCGGGTGGCCGTTCCTCCCACTCTCTCAACTGACGGTATAAATCTCCCTTGACATCCTTGCCTGGAACCCAGTCCAAGAGGCATTCCTCTAAGTCCTTCCGAACCACCCACCGCAACTCCTCCCATGGATACTGCGGAGGGGGCACATCCGGCCCCGCTGGTGCCACCCCTACAGGAAAAACCTCCGTCTCTGCCGTACCCTCCATGTCCATGCCCTCAATAAGAGATGGACCACTCTGTGAACCCCGCTCCACGGCCGCCCACTCCGTCTGAGTCTGACTTACTGTCCCCGAAGGCACTATCTCCCGCTGTTCCTGAGGCGGCACTTCATCTGCAGACATAGCAGCTCGTGCCGCCAACCAGCAAGCCTTAGCCTCCCGTCCTGCCGCAAGCACCTTCTCCACCTTTCCCCAACTTTGCAATCATTCAGCAGCTCCGCGCTCGCCCGCGAGCGCAGATTGGAGCAAGGACTCCCGAATCTCTCCCCACTTGGGAGGGCTCAAAACTTCGCTAGGAGACCCAATGTCTCCCCGGCGCAGCAACCATTGGATGCATTCACCCGTGGGGCCCTTCCTAATCGAACAGCGGGCACCCACCCCATCGGCCAATACCCTTAATACCTTAATCACTTATGCAAGATCCATCGTCGCCTGTGCGACCGATCATGTCGGGGTCACCACTATGTAGCGTTGGCTACATATCAAGGTGCTGCGACTAGATCGCTGGTCGGCCCGGACCAGGGAAGAGACAGATAAAAAACACGGTGTGAGTGTCAACTTCCGCTTTTATTGTGCAGTTAATTCCTTTTATACTAAAAAGGGTAGGCGGGATTACAGATGTGTCATAGGGAGGCGGTAACTAGCCCTCCATCTTTCCGTGACATCGCGAGATCTTCCGAACGCCATACCCTACATGTGAGGGGGGAAAGAGAGGGGAAAGAGAGAGTTGAGGATGGAGAGGGAAAAGAGAGAGGCGAATGAAAGTGGAAAAATTGGACGCCGAGGGAAGAGAGGTGAGAGAGACAGGCGGGGGAAATGACAGAAAAGAGACAAGCAAGGGGGGAAAAGAGGGGAAAGAGAGAGTTGAGGGCTGAGAGGGAAAAGAGTGAGGAGAGTGAAAGTGGGAAAACTAGACACCGAGGGAACACAGAGGTAAAAGAGACAAGCGAGGGAAAAGATGGAAAAGAGAGAGTTGAGGGAAAGCAGGGAAAAGTGACATGCGAGGGAACAGAGATGGAAAAGAGAGATGTGAGTCAAAGTGGGAGGACTAGACACCGAGGAAGAGAGGTAAAAGAGACGGGTGAAGGGAAAGCAGGGAAAGGAGACAGGCAACGGAAAAGAGTGAAAAGAGAGTCCAGGGAAAAGAGGCATGCGAGGGGGAAAAGACAGGGAAAAGAGAGAGTTCTGGGATGATAGGGAAAAGAGAGAGGCGAGTGAAAGTGGGAAAATTATACACTGAGGGCACAGAGAGATAAAAGAGACAAGCAGGGAAATAGATGGAAAAGAGAGAGTTGAGGGAAAGCAGAGGAAACGTGACATGTGAGGGAACAGAGAGGGGAAAGAGAGAGTTGAGGACTGAGAGGGAAAAGAGAGAGGCAAATGAAAGTGGAAAAATTGGACGCCGAGGGAAGAGAGGTGAGAGAGACAGGCGGGGGAAATGACGGAAAAGAGACAAGGCAGGGGGGACAAGAGGGGAAAGAGAGAGTTGAGTGAAAGCAGAGGAAAAGAGTCATGCAAGGGGGGAAAGAGAGGGAAAAGAGAGTGTTGAGGACAGAGAGGGAAAAGAGAGAGGCGTCTGAAAGTGGAAAAATTGTATGCCGAGGGAACAGAGAAATAAAAGAGACAAGCAGGGGAAAAGAGGGAAAAGAGGGAGTTGAGGGAAAGCGGGGGAAAGTCACTGGTGAGGGAAGAGAGAGGGAAAAGAGAGAGTTGAGGAATGATAGGGAAAACAGGGAGGCGAGTGAAAGTGGGAAAATTAGACACCGAGGGAACAGAGAAATAAAAGAGACAAGCAGGGGAAAAGAGGGAAAAGAGGGAGTTGAGTGTCGCAGTAGAGACGGACATGACAAGTAATAGATCATGCAAAATGGCTACTTTATTGTTCTAACACACCTTTTTATACCCTTCTTTAGAGTATGTGTTAGGATATGATTGGTTTGGTTAGTAACTAACAATTCATGATTGGTGAGTTCGTTAGGACGGTTCTTCTTATCACTATCTTGCTTTTGTACTGGTCTTCTCGGATCTTTCCACACTCTTCAAGGATACACTACAAGCTGCTCAAGGTCGCGCTGTTCTCGAACTGTCAGGAATTCCGTGGACTCGTTGCATCCCCCGACAATTCCCCCTTTTTGTATTTGTGCTAAAAATATTGTCCCGGCTGCCCTCTGCAGGGCCCTTTGCAGAAGGCTGAAAAGACAGGGCAACATCAGGAGCACAGTTATCACAACCAAGATCACTACCCCCCCAGTCTTGAGCAGAGATATCAACCATCCAGACAATCCCCAACCCTCGCACATCTTTGTCAGCCAATCTAATTCATCGCTTTCTGTCAGCTTCCTGACTCCCTTCTTTAATTGTTGAATACTACTGAAAATGGATTCTGAGTGATCGGATAAATTCATACAACACATCCCTTCAAACTCATCACAACCATGTCCTTGTGCTAAAAGCAAGAAATCAATTGCAGCTCTATTTTGTAGCGTAGCATGTCTGACACTATCAAAGTCTAGCAGTAAATCAGGTAATACTACACCAGTCTGTATTCAGGGACCCCAGAGTTTGTGATTCCTGGGGTGGCAAGGAGGGTGAATGCCCGATCCGTGGAAACCAGGCATTCCCATCCATTGAGTCCATGACCTGCTGCACAGGGGTCTCCATCAATAAGTTCTTAAACTTTGTTGATGTCAGTGGGACCCGCTACTAAACCTATGAAAAAGGGATTGCTTGTTCTTTGGTTTGCGGCGGTATCCATGACTACGTCCATCCGAGGACTGTGAGGTAGATGAACCATCTGTATATTCCAGATGATGATGGTCATACAAATCGAGCGGGAGTCCATTGTGGGCCTGTATCTGTGGAAACACAAGCATAACCTCGCCCCCAGGTTAATAGCTCACATGGTCCACTCTACTGACCAGTAACTAAATCTTTAACATGTACTTTGATGCCTCTTTGTAAATTCTGTGTTGAAAAAAGAGAAGAGAAATGTTGAAAAAGAGGAGGTAGAGAAGAATTATCCCCATAATGGAGAAAGTTAAGAACATAAACTGCTTTATCTAAACATGCCTGTGGTGGCTCCCCAATCATTCCCCCTTTTTGTTTTTGAAGCAGCTGCTTCAATGTGCCATGTGCACGCAGCTCTACTACTTGTGGAGAACCATTTTGATATACTACTTTGCTGTTCCAGTTGTTGTTCTCATACCATACTACTGCTGCTTTACCTGTTTTTCCAGAACCATCTGTAAAGACAGTGGGGCCTTTCACAGGTTCTGGCTGGCTTAAATTTTTCTGACCAAATGGTATTTCTTGAGCAAATTTCAGTAGCGGGTGTGACGGTAGATGATACGAGATCTGCCCTTGAAAACCCGCCATGGCCGCTTGCAGCTCGTAATTGTTTGCCAGACACCATTCAAAGTACCAATTTTGAACAGGTAAAACAATCGTAGCTGGATCACATCCTGTTAGTTCTACACATCGTTTTCTGGCTTTTATGATTACATCAGCAATAAGTTCAAACAAGCCAGGAGCAGTTTTTCGTGGCCGGAATGACAAAAACATCCATTCTAAAATATGTAATGGGTCATCCCACTCAGAATTCCACTGCACTAAAGCACCAAATGGCACAGTTTTGTCAATTAGTACAAAGAATTGTACCAATTGAGACAGATCTATTCGAGAAACAAATTTCTTGTATATACATTGTTCCACCGTGTGAATTACATTTAACGCTTCCTTATTTAATAGTCTGGGTTCTGTTGGATCATTGGAATTTTTTAATAATTCCAATAAAGGTTGTAACTGCGAATTGGTCAGTCCAAGATAGGGCCTGATCCAGTTCAAGGATCCCATTAATTTCTGTACATCATTGACTGTCTTAACCGCAAGGATAAGTTTCACAGGTTGGGGCACAACCTGCTTGCTTGTAATTGTCATTCCCAAATATTTCCAGGGTTCTATTTTTTGCACTTTTTCAGGGGCAATAACTAACCCATATTGTTGTAACCAATTCGTGGCCAAATTTTTCATGTCATTCAACTGCTCCTTGTTGTCTGATGCTAACAGAATGTCATCCATATAGTGATAACAATAACTAGTGGGGAATTTTTCCCTTACAGGTGACAGAGCTTGTGCAACAAACCATTGACAAATGGTTGGTGAATTTTTCATGCCCTGTGGCAGAACTCTCCATTGATATCTTTTTGCTGGTTCTGCATGATTGATAGAAGGCACAGAAAATGCAAATTTTTCTTTATCTTGGGGAGCTAATGGAATTGTAAAAAAAAAACCAGTCCTTAAGGTCCATGACAATGATTTCCCAATCTTGAGGGATCATGGCAGGTGACGGCATGCCTGGTTGCAGAGCCCCCATCATGGCCATGACAGCATTGACTTGCCGCAGGTCATGCAAAAATCGCCATTTTCCTGATTTCTTTTTTATCACAAACACTGGAGTATTCCACGGACTGTGAGATGGTTCAATGTGTCCGGCAGCTAGTTGTTCTGCTACCAATTCTTGCAGGGCCTTTAATTTTTCAATTGGCAAGGGCCACTGATCCACCCACACAGGGTTATTTGTTAACCAGGTTAAAACAAGCGTGGGTTGCCAAACACCCTGCAGCACAGTGGCCCCCGTTAAAAATCCATGGTAATTCTCACCCCCCACTGCGACAAGCAATCCCTCCCCCATAAATTGAGGGGAGCTGCCGTCACATATGGCTTAACGACTGCTTGTTGGCCCTCAGGATTGGTGATCAGAACTGGTGTGTCTGCCGTCTTTGCTCGCGCAGAGCCTCCCAGCCTCACTACTCCCATACTCTGTGGGCCAGATGGACGGCCACAGATAATTGGCAATAATAGTCACATCGGCTCCGGTGTCCAGGAGCCCTGCAAGCCTTACTGTAGTCGGCGATCTTCCGTGATTCGACAGCGTGCACGTCATATGTGGTCGGGATGATGGGACAGTCTGAGACCAGCAGACCTGAGGGGGTCCCGTAGAGCCGAAGCCTCCATCGCATCGCAGTCGCTGTTCTGCTTTTGAAATAGAACTCGAAAAAGGAACAAATTGAGCAATACGAGTACCTTTTGGGATTGTTACTGGTGGGTAGGGGGTCAAAACCATCGTGCAAATTTGACCTGTAAAATCAGCATCAATAACTCCCACATGCACAATTAGTCCATTTAACGTGCTACTTGATCTTCCCAATAGCAATGCACTCAGTCCTCGTCCGATAGGACCCCTTGCATTAAAAGGGGCCTTAACGATGTCGTTCGTGACTAGAGTGACTGTGTCGGCGGTGGATACATCCAGCCCTGCTGAGCCAGCTGTTGCGGCTGACAATTGTTAGCAGAGGGGAGTTGGCCGGCTGTTGGGAGGGGACTTGTTGTCCTCGCGCGCCCTCTCGCGCTTGTTTTGTTGTTTCCCTGTAGCGGCTGCCCATTAACATGAAATTTGGAATGACATTGTTTTGCAAAATGTCTTAATTTCCCTCATTTCTTGCAAATAATCTCCGGTGAGTGGTGCACCGGTTGTTTACCTGATGATGTTTTGTGTGCAGAAGTTACATTGATGTGCCCTTCACTGCCACACCCAAAGCACTTTCCAGAATTTCTCATAGCATTAGCTAGGGCGGCCACATGCGCTGCTGAGAGGACAGCCGCCGTGTGTTCCAGTGTCCCAACTTTAGAACATGTAGCTACCATGTCGGGAACAGAAGGATCTCCTGCTAAAGCCTGTATTATCTTTTGACAGTCCTCATTAGCATTATCTCTTGCCAACCATTTGCATAGGATTTGCCTTAAGACCTCATCTTCTACCTGTTTTTCCAGGACGGCAGATATTTTTTCTACAAACTGTAAAAAGGGTTCTCTGGGGCCTTGGCGGATAGTGGCATATTTTTGCTTCGGAGCTGCCATTTCCATGGTTCTCTTTAATGCCATAAGGCCTATATTTTGTGCCTGTTCAAGAACAATCGGAGGCCATGTAGCCTGCAGCTGAGGGTTACTATATGGCCCGTCACCAAGCAAAGCATCCTCTCCAAGGCCTAATCTCAGGTCACCCTGTAGCAGTCGTAAATTATGCTGTGCTGCTGTGCGTGCCATCTGCCTCCAAGTAGATTGAAATACTTGCAATTGTACGGGCTGAAACAGCACTTGTGCCAGATGCATAATGTCATATGGACACAGCAGATCTGTGCTGATTATACGAATAAGTTGCATCACCTCAGGAGAATTGATTCCAAATTTTTGTACTTTATTCTGCAAATCCTGCACTACTCTCTCACCAAACATTTTCCATCCCACTGCTTGCCATGCACCCACACTGAATGCAGTAACTGCTGTGGCTTGAAAGCCTTGCATCTTACACCATATTAAAATCCTTTTCAGGCTTTGTTCTGGGGTTTTAACCCCTTTTCTTTTTAATAGGGCTTTCCAGGTAGACAAAATCGTCTCCTATTCTTTTGTTAATTACTGCCCCATTCTAACAGTTTTGTCCCCGGTGGCTCACCTTATTAGGTGTCTAGGCTCAGGTCCGGACCAGGCAGATTACACCTCTCTCAGCTTCACCGGGCTCAGTCTCCGCAGCTTGTCTCGCTGCCGGTATACTCTTTCGCAGCTCTCGACACCGCCAATATACTTCTTGCTAGTGCTGGATTTATCGCCTTTAAATGATCTGTTTGCTCAGATGCATCGGGGTCACCATTTGTCGCAGTAGAGACAGACATGACAAGAAATAGATTATGTAAAATGGCTACTTTATTGTTCTAACACACCTTTTTATCCCCTTCTTTAGAGTATGTGTTAGTATATGATTGGTTTGGTTAGTAACTAACAATTCATGATTGGTGAGTTCGTTAGGACGGTTCTTCTTATCAATACCTTGTTTTTCTACTGGTCTTCTCGGATCTTTCCACACTCTTCAAGGATATGCTACAAGCTGCTCAAAGTCGCGCTGTTCTTGAACTGTCAGGAATTCCGTAGACTCGTTGCATCCCCCGACAAGTTGAGGGAAAGCAGGAGAAAGTCACTGGTGAGGGTACAGAGGGAAGACATCGTGGAAAATAGGCAAAAGAGGGAAAAGTGACAGGCAAGGGAAGAGAGAGGGAAAAGAGAGAGGTGAGTCAAAGTGGGAGAACTAGACACCGAGGGAACAGAGAGGTAAAAGACACAGGCGAGGGGGAAAAGAGAGGGAAAAGAGGAAGTTGACGAATGACAGGGAAAAGAGAGGGGCGAGTGAAAGTGGGAAAATTAGACACCGAGGCAACAGAGAGGTAAAAGAGACAAGCAGGGGGAAAGAGGGAAAAGAGGGAGGCGAGTGAAAGTGGGACAATTAGACATCGAGGGAAAAGAGAGATACAAGAGACAAGCAGGGGAAAAGAGGGAAAAGAGGGAGTTGAGGGAAAGCAGGGGAAAGACAGTGGTGAGGGTACAGAGGGAAGAGATCATGGAAAATAGGCAAAAGAGGGAAAAGTGACAGGCAAGGGAAGAGAGAGGGAAAAGAGAGAGGTGAGTCAAAGTGGGAGAACTAGACACCGAGGAAGAGAGGTAAAAGAGACAGGCGAGGGGGAAAGGGGAGGGAAAAGAGAGAGTTGAGGAATGAGAGGGAAAAGAGAGAGTCGAGTGAAAGCGGGAAAATCAGACACCGAGGGAACAGAGAGGTAAAAGAGACAAGCAGGGAAAAAGATGGAAGAGAGAGAGTTGAGGGAAGCAGAGGAAAAGAGGCATGCGGGGGGGGGAGGGAAAAGAGAGTGTTGAGGACTGAGAGGGAAAAGCGAGAGGCGAATGCAAGTGGAAAAAATTGGATGCCGAGGGAAGAGAGGTGAGAGAGACAGGCGGGGGAAATGATGGAAAAGAGACAAGCAAGGGGAAAAGTGGTAAAAAAGGGAGTTGAGGGAAAGCAGGGGAAAGCGACTGGTGAGGGAAAAGAGGGAAGATATCATGGAAAAGAGGCAAAAGAGGGGAAAGTGACAGGCAAGGGAAAGAGAGAATTGAGGAATGGGAGGGAAAAGAGAGAGGCAAGGGGAAAGTGGGAAAATTATATCCCGAGGGAAGAAAGGTGAGAGAGACAGGCGAGGGGAAAGAGGGAAAACAGAGAAGCAGGGGAGAAGAGGGTAAAGAGAGAGTCCAGGGAAAAGAGACAGGACTGGGAAGAGAGAGGGAAAAGAGGGAGTTGAGGAATGGGAGGGAATAGAGGAAGGCGAGTGGAAGTGGGAAAAGTGTACGCCGAGGGAAGAGAGGTGAGAGAGACAGGCGAGGGGAAAGAGGGAAAAGAGACAAGCAGGGGAGAAGAGGGAAAAGAGACAGTCCAGGGAAAAGCGACAGGCGAGGGGATAGAGAGGGAAAAGAGAGAGTTGAGGAATGAGAGGGAAAATAGAGGAAGGTGAGTGAAAGTGGGAAAACTAGACACCGAGGGAAGAGAGGTGAGAGACACAGGAGGGGGGGAAGAGGTGAAAGAGACAGGCGAGAGAAAAGATGGAAAAGAGGGAGTTGAGGGAAAGCAGGGGGAAGTGACTGGTGAGGGTAAAGAGGGAAGACGTCATGGACAATAGGCAAAAGAGGGAAAAGTGACAGGCGAGGGGAAAGAGAGAGTTGAGGAATGAGAGGGAAAAGAGAGAGGCAAGGGGAAAGTGGGAATATTAGATCCCGAGGGAAGAAAGGTGAGAGAGACAGGCGAGGGGAAAGAGGGAAAACAGAGAAGCAGGGGAGAAGAGGGAAAAGAGAGAGTCCAGGGAAAAGAGACAGGACTGGGAAGAGAGAGGGAAAAGGGAGAGGTGAGGTATGGGAGGGAATAGAGGAAGGCGAGTGGAAGTGGGAAAAGTGTACGCCGAGGGAAGAGAGGTGAGAAAGACTGGCGGGAGAAATGATGGAAAAGAGATAAGCAAGTGGGGGGAAAGAGGGAAAAGAGAGAGTCCAATGAAAGAAGGGAAAAGCAACAGGCGAGGGGATAGAGAGGGAAAAGAGAGAGTTGAGGAATGAGAGGGTGTCGTGGTTTAACCCCAGCCAGCAACTAAGCACCACGCAGCCGCTCACTCACTCCCCCCCATCCAGTGGGATGGGGGAGAAAATCAGGAAAAGAAGTAAAACTCCTGGGTTGAGATAAGAACGATTTAATAGAACAGAAAAGAAGAGACTAATAATGATAATGATAACACTAATAAAATGACAACAGTAGTAATAAAAGGATTGAAATGTACAAATGATGCGCAGGGCAATTGCTCACCACCCGCCGACCGACACCCAGCCAGTCCCCAAGCGGCGAATCCCCCCCCCCCCCCCCACTTCCCAGTTCCTAAACTAGATGGGACGTCACATGGTATGGAATACACTGTTGGCCAGTTTGGGTCAGGTGCCCTGGCTAGGCATGAGAAGCTGAAAAATCCTTGACTGTAGTCTAAACACTACTGAGCAACAACTGAAAACATCAGTGTTATCAACATTCTTCACATACTGAACTCAAAACATAGCACTGTACCAGCTACTAGGAAGACAGTTAACTACATCCCAGCTGAAACCAGGACAGTATCCACCCCTTATTCTATACCATTGACGTCATGCTCAGTTCCCATACCTTTAGTTACATTCTGATCAATCATCACCACCTTTCCATCCCTTTGAGACATATGAACAATGATATATATATATATATATAAGTATACACACACAGAGATATCAGTTCTTTAGTTCTTTATGTTCATAAAATGTTTGTTGAGTTCATTTAGTTTCTGACTCTGGGCTCCGTCTGTCATACCAGTCTGTCTGAGCAGGAGGGATGGTGCAAAGTCCTCTCAGTCGGTAGAGCAGAATTGGGCTTCAGTGCGGTGTGACGAGCAGATGACATTTGGCGCAGCAGGAGGATGGTGTGCACCGTTGGATTGTTGCATGCTGGAGTCAGTTCTGGATCCACCTCTACTGCGCTTTGCTCAGTTTTATCACAGTTCTTTCTTGCTTGATCCAAGTGATTCTTACTATAGTACTATGGATATAGCATATAACAATTATAGTAATGATAACATACAGTAGCAGGGTTATATAGCAACTAATATCATACAGTTTAATTCTGGCTATTTTCACCTAAAATCAAATCCCCTTGAGGCACACATCAGACTTCCCCATCTTTTCGCATCACCCACCAAGTGCACCCAGGCCCTTGAGCAAAAGCAATCCCACGAATGGGTTTACCTTTGCCTGAGGCAGGAGTAACCCAGACTGTTTTCCCTAACATGTTCTTCATGTGCACTACAGGGACTTTATCCCCTTCTACAGTATGTAAAAATTCTGATTGGGCAGGGCCACTCTGATTGGCAGATCCTCTGGTGTTGACTAACCAGGTGGCTTTTGCTAAATGTGTATCCCAATGTTTGAAAGTTCCGCCCCCCATTGCTCTCAATGTAGTCTTTAACAGTCCATTGTATCGCTCAATTTTCCCAGAGGCTGGTGCATGATAGGGGATATGATACACCCACTCAATGCCGTGCTCTTTGGCCCAGGTGTCTATGAGGTTGTTTTGGAAATGAGTCCCATTGTCTGACTCAATTCTTTCTGGGGTGCCATGTCGCCACAAGACCTGCTTCTCAAGGCCCAGGATAGTGTTCCGGGCAGTGGCATGGGGTACAGAATATGTTTCCAGCCATCCGGTGGTTGCTTCCACCATTGTAAGCACATAGCGCTTGCCTTGGCGAGTTTGTGGGAGTGTGATATAGTCAATCTGCCAGGCTTCCCCAAATTTATATTTCAGCCATCGCCCTCCATACCACAGGGGCTTTAACCGCTTGGCTTGCTTAATTGCAGCACATGTTTCACATTCATGGATAACCTGCGCGATAGTGTCCATGGTCAGGTCCACCCCTCGATCTCGAGCCCATCTATATGTTGCATCTCTTCCCTGATGGCCTGAAGTATCATGGGCCCATCGAGCCATAAATAGCTCACCCTTATGTTGCCAGTCCAGGTCCACCTGAGACACTTCAATCTTGGCAGCCTGATCCACCTGTTGGTTGTTTCGATGTTCTTCAGTGGCCCGACCCTTGGGTACGTGAGCATCTACATGACGTACTTTTACAACCAGATTCTCTAGCCGGGACGCAATATCTTGCCACAGCGTGGCAGCCCAAATGGGTTTACCTCTGCGCTGCCAGTTGCTCTGCTTCCATTGCTGTAACCACCCCCACAGGGCATTTGCCACCATCCATGAGTCAGTATAGAGATAGAGCACTGGCCACTTTTCTCTTTCAGCAATATCTAACGCTAGCTGGATGGCTTTCACCTCTGCAAACTGACTCGATTCACCCTCTCCTTCAGCGGTTTCTGCAACTTGTCGTGTAGGACTCCATACAGCAGCTTTCCACCTTCGATGCTTTCCCACAATGCGACAGGATCCGTCAGTGAACAGGGCATATTGCCTCTCATTCTCTGGCAGTTTATTATACAGCGGGGCTTCTTCAGCACGTGCCACCTCCTCCTCTGGTGACATTCCAAAATGTTTGCCTTCTGGCCAGTCCGTGATTACTTCTAAAATTCCTGGGCGACTGGGGTTTCCTATGCGAGCCCGTTGTGTGATCAGTGCGATCCACTTACTCCACGTGGCGTCAGTCGCGTGATGTGTAGAGGAGACCCTCCCTTTGAACATCCAGCCCAGCACTGGTAGTTGGGGTGCTAAGAGGAGCTGTGTCTCAGTACCAACCACTTCTGAGGCAGCTCGAACTCCTTCATACGCTGCCAATATCTCTTTTTCAGTTGGAGTATAGCGAGCCTCGGATCCTCGATATCCTCGACTCCAAAACCCCAGGGGTCAGCCTCGGGTCTCCCCAGGTGCTTTCTGCCAGAGGCTCCAGGTAGGGCCATTCTCCCCAGCTGCAGTAGAGAGCACATTTTTAACATCTTGTCCTGTCCGGACTGGTCCAAGGGCTACGGCATGAACAATCTCCCGTTTAATTTGTTCAAAGGCTTGTTGTTGTTCAGGGCCCCATTTAAAATCATTCTTCTTCCGGGTCACTTGATAGAGAGGGCTTACAATCAAACTGTAATTTGGAATATGCATTCTCCAAAACCCCACGACACCTAAGAAGGCCTGTGTGTCCTTTTTATTAGTCGGGGGAGACATAGCTGCTATTTTATTAATCACATCCATTGGGATCTGACGACGTCCATCTTGCCATTTTATTCCCAAAAACTGGATCTCCTGTGCAGGTCCCTTGACCTTACTTTCTTTTATGGCAAAACCGGCTTTCAGAAGGATTTGGATTATTTTCTTCCCTTTCTCAAAGACTTCTGCTGCTGTGTTGCCCCATACGATGATGTCATCAATGTATTGCAGGTGTTCCGGAGCTTCACCTTTTTCCAGTGCAGTCTGGATTAGTCCATGGCAAATGGTGGGGCTGTGTTTCCACCCCTGGGGCAATCGATTCCAAGTGTACTGGACACCTCTCCAAGTAAAGGCAAATTGTGGACGACACTCTGCTGCTAGAGGGATTGAGAAAAACGCATTAGCAATGTCAATTGTGGCATACCACTTGGCTGCCTTTGACTCTAGCTCGTATTGAAGTTCTAGCATATCTGGAACGGCAGCACTCAGCGGTGGTGTAACTTCATTCAGGCCGCGATAGTCTACTGTTAGTCTCCACTCCCCATTAGACTTCCGCACTGGCCATATGGGACTATTAAAGGGTGAGCGGGTTTTGCTGATCACTCCTTGGCTCTCCAGTTGGCGAATCAACTTGTGGATGGGAATCAGAGAGTCTCGGTTGGTGCGATATTGCCGCCGGTGCACCGTCGTGGTAGCAATTGGCACTTGTTGTTCTTCAACCTTGAGCAACCCCACAATCGAAGGGTCTTGAGAGAGACCAGGCAGGGTAGACAGCTGTTCAGTGCCCTCCGTCTCCAAGGCAGCTATACCAAAAGCCCATCGATACCCCTTCGGGTCCTTAAAATACCCCCTCCTGAGATAGTCTATGCCAAGGATACACGGAGCCTCTGGACCAGTCACAATGGGGTGTTTCTGCCATTCATTTCCAGTTAGGCTTACTTCAGCTTCCAATACAGTTAATTCTTGGGACCCCCCTGTCACACCAGAAATACAAATGGATTCTGTCCCTTTATAACTTGATGGCATTAGAGTGCGCTGTGCGCCGGTGTCTACTAGAGCCTTATACTCCTGTGGGTCTGACGTGCCAGGCCATCGAATCCACACAGTCCAATAGACCCGGTTATCCCTTTCCTCCACCTGGCTGGAGGCAGGGCCCCTCTAATTCTGGTTAGAGTATTCAGTATTCACTTCTCGTAAAATTGGCTCAGAAGTCCCTTCAAGAGGATCGGAAATGAAATCAGCCCTTCTACTCTGTTTGGAAACTGGAGCGGCATTTTTCCTGGTAGAATCCCCTTTTGTGGTGGTTTTTCCTCGCAGTTCACGTACCCGTGCATTTAGGACCGAGGTAGGTTTTCCGTCCCATTTCCTCATGTCCTCTCCCTGATCACATAGGCAAAACCACAGGGCACCTCGCGGTGTGTACCTTCTATATTCTCTCTCTTGGGAAGAGGAACGCTCACTCCTAATAGCTGAGACATTGGTCCTTACACGTGTGGAGTAGGACATATCCTCTTTGATTTGTTGGACATCCTCGGACAGCTTCTCCACAGCTGCAATGCAGGCTTGTAGGGAGGAGGAGAGATTTTCTTCGTACTGACGGAGTTGGCGAGCCACTTCCTCCACTGTCGGTGCCTCTTCATCCTTCCAGGCCATTATTGCCAATGCGTTGGCATAGGATGATGGTGCGCTCCGTACAAACTTCCGCCACATGGGTCGTGTGCATTGGACTTCGTCTGGATCTTTGGGTAATTGTGGGTTGTCCGGGTCATGATGGATCGTCTCTAGCACAGCTAATTCCCTCAGATATTGAATACCTTTTTCCATGGTGGTCCACTTGCTTGATTGACATATAACATCTTCCTTAAAGGGGTACCTTTCCTTCACACTTGACAGGAGTCGCCTCCAGAGGCTGATGGCTTGTGTCCCTCTTCCAATTGCCTTGTCAATGCCACCTTCCCTGGCAAGCGATCCCAGCTGCTTGGCTTCCCTACCTTCTAATTCCAAGCTATTAGCCCCATTGTCCCAGCATCGGAGGAGCCAGGTGATCATATGCTCACCTATACGGCGGCCAAAGTCTTTTCGTAGATCCCGCAGCTCACTCAAGGATAGGGACCGGGTTATTACCTCTGGTTCTGCCTCTTCCTCCGGTTCCCGTGATGACCCTGGTTCATCTTCATCCTTCGCTAAGCGAACTGATTTTTTTGTATATTTCTTTTTCTGTACGGGGGCAACTGATGCTGGTGCAGGTTGGTCCGCTGGTTCAGTTGCAGTATCGCTCACTGGGTTTTGGATAACCGCAGTGTCTGTCACCGAGGTTTGGGTAGCAGCAGTGCTCGTCACTGGGGCTGGAGGGACTGCAGTGCCCGTTGCTGAGGTTTGGGTGGCTGCTGTACTCATTGCCGGGGCTGGAGGGGCTGCAGTGCCTGTTGTTGAGGTTTGGGTAGCCCGAGTTCTCGTCGCCGGGGCTGGAGGGGTCACGGTGCCTGTCGCCAAGGTCTGGGTGCCTGCAATGCTCCTTGCCGGGGCTGAAGGGGCCGCAGCGCCCTTTCGTGGTTTAACCCCAGCCAGCAACTAAGCACCACGCAGCCGCTCACTCACTCCCCCCCCATCCAGTGGGATGGGGGAGAAAATCAGGAAAAGAAGTAAAACTCCTGGGTTGAGATAAGAACGATTTAACAGAACAGAAAAGAAGAGACTAATAATGATAATGATAACACTAATAAAATGACAACAGTAGTAATAAAAGGATTGAAATGTACAAATGATGCGCAGGGCAATCGCTCACCACCCGCCGACCGACACCCAGCCAGTCCCCAAGCGGCGAAAAACCCTGCCCCCCCCCACTTCCCAGTTCCTAAACTAGATGGGACGTCACATGGTATGGAATACACTGTTGGCCAGTTTGGGTCAAGTGCTCTGGCTGGGCATGAGAAGCTGAAAAATCCTTGACTGTAGTCTAAACACTACTGAGCAACAACTGAAAACATCAGTGTTATCAACATTCTTCACATACTGAACTCAAAACATAGCACTGTACCAGCTACTAGGAAGACAGTTAACTACATCCCAGATGAAACCAGGACACGCCCGTTGCCAAGGTTTGGGTGGCCGCGGTGCTCACCATTTTGTTGTTAGGTCCAGAGACTTTCTCTTCCCCTTGAGGGTACTGAGTGGTGTCAAACAGGGCTCGATAGGCATGGGCCAGGCCCCAGCACGTTGCAGTCATTTGTATCTCTCTGGAGCTGCCGGGGTGACAGCATACCTTTTCCAAATATTTTACTAGTTCTTCTGGATCCTGCACTTGTTCAGGGGTGAATTTCCAAAACATTGGAGGTGCCCACTTTTCTAGGTATTTGCCCATACTACCCCACACACCCTGCCACTCATAATTATCCAGCCTTGGGGCACATCTCTGGGTGATCTTCTTAAATAGCTGTTTAACCTTAAACGAGAGCTGAACCACATTCAGAAGTATGCTAATTCCTAGCAGTAGGGCTAGGACCGTGCTAGTCCCAACATTCCAGGAGTATTCAAATTTTTCAAAATTCTCAAACACCATTGTAACTGGACCGAAGGAGAAAGGAGAAGGGAAGAAAGGTACCCCACCCACAGACTGGTTTTCCATGGAGGAAAGGTAAATGGTATAATTATTAATAGTTTCCCACAGATGGCTCCCGCAGTATAAAGGTGACAATGCTAAGTGCAAATACCGGATTAATCCCACAGCCGATCACTTTATCATACCATAAACCAGAGTTATACCATACATCAAAGCGAAAACCTTAATCCACCTCCCACGGATGATAAGCAGTAGAAGAGGAACTACATACAGCAAGCGAGGTGATACATAACAGAGCCTTAAAAACCAGAGCAACAACTCTAAGAATGCATAAATCAACATAATGAATGCTTAGGACAAATTTGTTTTAACAAGCTCTGGTCAGGTTTGTCGTTATCTCAACCCTTCGTGCCCCACGTTGGGCGCCAAAAGGACTGTCGTGGTTTAACCCCAGCCAGCAACTAAGCACCACGCAGCCGCTCACTCACTCCCCCCCCATCCAGTGGGATGGGGGAGAAAATCAGGAAAAGAAGTAAAACTCCTGGGTTGAGATAAGAACGATTTAACAGAACAGAAAAGAAGAGACTAATAATGATAATGATAACACTAATAAAATGACAACAGTAGTAATAAAAAGATTGAAATGTACAAATGATGCGCAGGGCAATTGCTCACCACCCGCCGACCGACACCCAGCCAGTCCCCAAGCGGCGAATCCCCCCCCCCCACTTCCCAGTTCCTAAACTAGATGAGACGTCACATGGTATGGAATACCCTGTTGGCCAGTTTGGGTCAGGTGCCCTGGCTAGGCATGAGAAGCTGAAAAATCCTTGACTGTAGTCTAAACACTACTGAGCAACAACTGAAAACATCAGTGTTATCAACATTCTTCACATACTGAACTCAAAACATAGCACTGTACCAGCTACTAGGAAGACAGTTAACTACATCCCAGCTGAAACTAGGACAGAGGGAAAAGAGAGAGTCGAGTGAAAGCGGGAAAATCAGACACCGAGGGAAAAGAGAGGTAAAAGAGACAAGCAGGGAAAAAAGATGGAAGAGAGAGAGTTGAGGGAAGCAGAGGAAAAGAGACATGCGGGGGGGGGGAGGGAAAAGAGAGCGTTGAGGACTGAGAGGGAAAAGAGAGAGGGGAATGCAAGTGGTAAAAATTGGCTGCCGAGGGAAGAGAGGTGAGAGAGACAGGCGGGGGAAATGATGGAAAAGAGACAACCAAGGGGAAAAGAGGTAAAAAAAGGAGTTGAGGGAAAGCAGGGGAAAGCCACTGGTGAAGGAAAAGAGGGAAGATATCATGGAAAAGAGGCAAAAGAGGGAAAAGTGACAGGCGAGGGGAAAGAGAGAGTTGAGGAATGAGAGGGAAAAGAGAGAGGCAAGGGGAAAGTGGGAAAATTAGATCCCGAGGGAAGAAAGGTGAGAGAGACAGGCGAGGGGAAAGAGGGAGAACAGACAAGCAGGGGAGAAGAGGGAAAAGAGAGAGTCCAGGGAAAAGAGACAGGACTGGGAAGAGAGAGGGAAAAGGGAGAGTTGAGGTATGGGAGGGAATAGAGGAAGGCGAGTGGAAGTGGGAAAAGTGTACGCCGAGGGAAGAGAGGTGAGAGAGACAGG
Source organism: Haliaeetus albicilla (assembly GCF_947461875.1). Classification (NCBI taxonomy): domain Eukaryota; kingdom Metazoa; phylum Chordata; class Aves; order Accipitriformes; family Accipitridae; genus Haliaeetus; species Haliaeetus albicilla. Next base: position 42,208,744 of record NC_091515.1, read on the forward strand.
CGAGGGGAAAGAGGGAAAAGAGACAAGCAGGGGAGAAGAGGGAAAAGAGACAGTCCAGGGAAAAGAGACAGGACTGGGAAGAGAGAGGGAAAAGGGAGAGTTGAGGAATGAGAGTGAAAATAGAGGATGGTGAGTGAAAGTGGGAAAACTAGACACCGAGGGAAGAGAGGTGAGAGACACAGGAGGGGGGAAAGAGGTGAAAGAGACAAGCGAGAGAAAAGATGGAAAAGAGGGAGTTGAGGGAAAGCAGGGGAAAGTCACTGGTGAGGGTACAGAGGTAAGAGGTCGTGGAAAATAGGCAAAAGAGGGTAAAGGGACAGGCAAGGGAAGAGAGAGGGGAAAGAGAGAGGTGAGTCAAAGTGGGAGAACTAGACACCGAGGAAGAGAGGTAGAAGAGACAGGCGAGGGGAAAAAGAGAGGGAAAAGTGAAAGTTGACGAATGACAGGGAAAAAAGAAGGGCGAGTGAAAGTAGGAAAATTAGGCACCGAGGGAACAGAGAAGTAAAAGAGACAAGCAAGGGGAAAAGAGGGAAAAAGGGAGTTGAGGGAAAGCAGGGGAAAGACAGTGGTGAGGGTACAGAGGGAAGAGATCATGGAAAAGAGGCAAAAGAGGGAAAAGTGACAGGCAAGGGAAGAGAGCGGTAAAAGAGAGAGGTGAGTCAAAGTGGGAGAACTAGACACCGAGGAAGAGAGGTAAAAGAGACAGGCGAGGGGGAAAGGGGAGGGAAAAGAGAGAGTTGTGGGATGATAGGGGAAAGGGAGAGGCGAGTGAAAGCGGGAAAATCAGACACCGAGGGAACAGAGAGGTAAAAGAGACAAGCAGGGAAAAAGATGGAAGAGAGAGAGTTGAGGGAACCAGAGGAAAAGAGAAATGCGGGGGGGGGGAGGGAAAAGAGAGAGTTGAGGACTGAGAGGGAAAAGAGAGAGGCGAATGCAAGTGGAAAAAATTGGATGCCGAGGGAAGAGAGGTGAGAGAGACAGGCGAGGGGAAAGAGGGAAAACAGACAAGCAGGGGAGAAGAGGGAAAAGAGAGAGTCCAGGGAAAAGAGACAGGACTGGGAAGAGAGCGGGAAAAGAGAGAGTTGAGGAATGGGAGGGAATACAGGAAGGCGAGTGGAAGTGCTAAAAGTGTACGCCGAGGGAAGAGAGGTGAGAGAGACTGGAGGGAGAAATGATGGAAAAGAGATAAGCAAGTGGGGGGAGAGAGGGAAAAGAGAGAGTCCAGTGAAAGAAGGCAAAAGCGACAGGCGAGGGGATAGAGAGGGAAAAGAGAGAGTTGAGGAATGGGAGGGAAAATAGAAGATGGTGAGTGAAAGTGGGAAAACTAGACACCGAGGGAAGAGAGGTGAGAGACACAGGAGGGGGGAAAGAGGTGAAAGAGACAAGCGAGGGAAAAGATGGAAAAGAGGGAGTTTAGGGAAAGCAGGGGAAAGTGACTGGTGAGGGTAAAGAGGGAAGAGGTCATAGACAATAGGCAAAAGAGTGAAAAGTGACAGGCGAGGGGAAAGAGAGAGTTGAGGAATGAGAGGGAAAAGCGAGAGGCAAGGGGAAAGTGGGAATATTAGATCCCGAGGGAAGAAAGGTGAGAGAGACAGGCGAGGGGAAAGAGGGGGAACAGACAAGCAGGGGAGAAGAGGGAAAAGAGAGAGTCCAGGGAAAAGAGACAGGACTGGGAAGAGAGCGGGAAAAGAGAGAGTTGAGGAATGGGAGGGAATAGAGGAAGGCGAGTGGAAGTGGGAAACGTGTACGCCGAGGGAAGAGAGGTGAGAGACACAGGAGGGGGGAAAGAGGTGAAAGAGACAAGCGAGGGAAAAGATGGAAAAGAGGGATTTGAGGGAAAGCAGGAAAAAGTGACTGGTGAGGGTAAAGAGGGAAGAGTTCGTTGAGAACAGGCAAAAGAGGGAAAAGTGAGAGGCAAGGGAAATAGAGGGAAAAGAGAGAGTTGAGGAATGGGAGGGGAAATAGAGGAAGGTGAGTGAAAGTGGGAAAACTAGACACCGAGGGAAGAGAGGTGCGAGACACAGGAGGGGGGAAAGAGGTGAAAGAGACAAGCGAGGGAAAAGATGGAAAAGAGGGAGTTTAGGGAAAGCAGGGGAAAGTCACTGGTGAGGGTACAGAGGGAAGAGGTCGTGGAAAATAGGCAAAAGAGGATAAAGGGACAGGCAAGGGAAGAGAGAGGGGAAAGAGAGAGGTGAGTCAAAGTGGGAGAACTAGACACCGAGGAAGAGAGGTAAAAGAGACAGGCGAGGGGAAAAAGAGAGGGAAAAGGGAAAGTTGACGAATGACAGGGAAAAAAGAAGGGCGAGTGAAAGTAGGAAAATTAGGCACCGAGGGAACAGAGAAGTAAAAGAGACAAGCAAGGGGAAAAGAGGGAAAAAGGGAGTTGAGGGAAAGCAGGGGAAAGACAGTGGTGAGGGTAAAGAGGGAAGAGATCATGGAAAAGAGGCAAAAGAGGGTAAAGGGACAGGCAAGGGAAGAGAGAGGGGAAAGAGAGAGGTGAGTCAAAGTGGGAGAACTAGACACCGAGGAAGAGAGGTAAAAGAGACAGGCGAGGGGGAAAGGGGAGGGAAAAGAGAGAGTTGTGGGATGATAGGGGAAAGGGAGAGGCGAGTGAAAGCGGGAAAATCAGACACCGAGGGAACAGAGAGGTAAAAGAGACAAGCAGGGGAAAAGATGGAAGAGAGAGAGTTGAGGGAAGCAGAGGAAAAGAGACATGCGGGGGGGGAGGGAAAAGAGAGAGTTGAGGACTGAGAGGGAAAAGAGAGAGGGGAATGCAAGTGGTAAAAATTGGATGTCGAGAGAAGAGAGGTGAGAGAGACAGGCGGGGGAAATGATGGAATATAGACAACCAAGGGGAAAAGAGGTAAAAAAAGGAGTTGAGGGAAAGCAGGGGAAAGCCACTGGTGAGGGAAAAGAGGGAAGATATCATGGAAAAGAGGCAAAAGAGGGAAAAGTGACAGGCGAGGGGAAAGAGAGAGTTGAGGAATGAGAGGGAAAAGAGAGAGGCAAGGGGAAAGTGGGAAAATTAGATCCCGAGGGAAGAAAGGTGAAAGAGACAGGCGAGGGGAAAGAGGGAAAACAGACAAGCAGGAGAGAAGAGGGAAAAGAGAGAGTCCAGAGAAAAGAGACAGGACTGGGAAGAGAGAGGGAAAAGGGAGAGGTGAGGTATGGGAGGGAATAGAGGAAGGCAAGTGGAAGTGGGAAAAGTGTACACCGAGGAAAGAGAGGTGAGAGAGACAGGCGAGGGGAAAGAGGGAAAACAGACAAGCAGGGGAGAAGAAGGAAAAGAGAGAGTCCAGGGAAAAGAGACAGGACTGGGAAGAGAGAGGGAAAAGAGGGAGTGGAGGAAAGGGAGGGAATAGAGGAAGGCGAGTGAAAGCGGGAAAAATGAACGCCGAGAGAACAGAGATGAGAGAGACAGGCGAGGGGAAACAGGGAAAAGAGACAAGCGGGGGAAAAGAGAGAGTCCAGGGAAAAGAGACAGGACAGGGAAGAGAGAGGGAAAAGAAAGTGTCCAGGGAAAAGAGACACGACTGGGAAGAGACAGTGAAAAGAGAGAGTTGAGTAATGAGAGGGAAAAGAGAGGGGCGAGTGAAAGCGGGAAAATGAGACACCGAGTGAAGAGAGGTGACAGACACAGGAGAGGGGAAAGAGGGGGAAGAGACAAGCGGGGGAAAAGAGAGAGTCCAGGGAAGAGAGACGGGACAGGGAAGAGAGAGGGAAAAGAGGGAGTGGAGGAAAGGGAGGGAATAGAGGAAGGCGAGTGAAAGCGGGAAAAATGAACGCCGAGAGAACAGAGGTGAGAGAGACAGGGGAGGGGAAACAGGGAAAAGAGACAAGCGGGGGAAAAGAGAGAGTCCAGGGAAAAGAGACAGGGCAGGGAAGAGAGAGGGAAAAGAGGGAGTGGAGGAAAGGGAGGGAATAGAGGAAGGCGAGTGAAAGCGGGAAATTTACACACCGAGTGAAGAGAGGTGACAGATACAGGAGAGGGGAAAGAGATAAGCGGGGGAAAAGAGAGAGTCCAGGGAAAAGAGACAGGACAGGGAAGAGAGAGGGAAAAGCGGGAGTGGAGGAAAGGGAGGGAATAGAGGAAGGCGAGTGAAAGCGGGAAAAATGAACGCCGAGAGAACCGAGGTGAGAGAGACAGGCGAGGGGAAACAGGGAAAAGAGACAAGCGTGGGAAAACAGAGAGTCCAGGGAAAAGAGACAGGACAGGGAAGAGAGAGGGAAAAGAGGGAGTGGAGGAAAGGGAGGGAATAGAGGAAGGCGAGTGGAAGCGGGAAAAATGAACGCCGAGAGAACAGAGGTGAAATAGACAGGCGAGGGGAAACAGGGAAAAGAGACAAGCGAGGGAACAGGTGGAAAAGAGGGAGTTGAGGGAAAGCAGGGGAAAGTGACTGGTGAGGGTAAAGAGGCAAGAGTTCATGGAGAATATGCAAAAGAGGGAAAAGCGACAGGCAAGGGAAAAGAGAGAGTTGAGGAACGAGAAGGAAAAGAGAGAGGCAAGAGAAAGCGGGAAAATGAGACACCGAGTGAAGAGAGGTGACAGACACAGGAGAGGGGAAAGAGGGGGAAGACACAAGCGGGGGAAAAGACAGAGCCCAGGGAAAAGTGACAGGACAGGGAAGAGAGAGGGAAAAGAGGGAGTGGAGGAAAGGGAGGGAATAGAGGAAGGCGAGTGAAAGCGGGAAAAATGAACGCCGAGAGAACAGAGGTGAGAGAGACAGGCGAGGGGAAACAGGGAAAAGAGACAAGCGGGGGAAAAGAGAGAGTCCAGGGAAAAGAGACAGGGCAGGGAAGAGAGAGGGAAAAGAGGGAGTGGAGGAAAGGGAGGGAATAGAGGAAGGCGAGTGAAAGCGGGAAATTTACACACCGAGTGAAGAGAGGTGACAGATACAGGAGAGGGGAAAGAGGGGAAGAGATAAGCGGGGGAAAAGAGAGAGTCCAGGGAAAAGAGACAGGACAGGGAAGAGAGAGGGAAAAGAGGGAGTGGAGGAAAGGGAGGGAATAGACGAAGGCGAGTGATAGCGGGAAAAATGAACACCGAGAGAACAGAGGTGACAGATACAGGAGAGGGGAAAGAGGGGGAAGAGACAAGCAGGGGGAAAGAGGGAAAAGAAAGTGTCCAGGGAAAAGAGACACGACTGGGAAGAGACAGTGAAAAGAGAGAGTTGATGAATGAGAGGGAAAAGAGAGGGGCGAGTGAAAGTGGGAAAATGAGACACCGAGTGAAGAGAGGTGACAGACACAGGAGAGGGGAAAGAGGGGGAAGACACAAGCGGGGGAGAAGAGAGAGCCCAGGGAAAAGAGACAGGACAGGGACGAGAGAGGGAAAAGAGGGAGTGGAGGAAAGGGAGGGAATAGAGGAAGGCGAGTGAAAGCAGGAAAAATGAACGCCGAGAGAACAGAGGTGAGAGAGACAGGCGAGGGGAAACAGGGAAAAGAGACAAGCGGGGGAAAAGAGAGAGTCCAGGGAAAAGAGACAGGACAGGGAAGAGAGAGGGAAAAGAGGGAGTGGAGGAAAGGGAGGGAATAGAGGAAGGCGAGTGAAAGCGGGAAATTTACACACCGAGTGAAGAGAGGTGACAGATACAGGAGAGGGGAAAGAGGGGGAAGAGACAAGCGGGGGAAAAGAGAGAGTCCAGGGAAAAGAGACAGGACAGGGAAGAGAGAGGGAAAAGAGGGAGTGGAGGGAAGGGAGGGAATAGAGGAAGGCGAGTGGAAGCGGGAAAAATGAACGCCGAGAGAACAGAGGTGAGAGAGACAGGCGAGGGGAAACAGGGAAAAGAGACAAGCGGGGGAAAAGAGAGAGTCCAGGGAAAAGAGACAGGACAGGGAAGAGAGAGGGAAAAGAAAGTGTCCAGGGAAAAGAGACACGACTGGGAAGAGACAGTGAAAAGAGAGGGTTGAGTAATGAGAGGGAAAAGAGAGGGGTGAGTGAAAGCGGGAAAATGAGACACCGAGTGAAGAGAGGTGACAGATACAGGAGAGGGGAAAGAGGGGGAAGAGACAAGCGGGGGAAAAGAGAGAGTCCAGGGAAAAGAGACAGGACAGGGAAGAGAGAGGGAAAAGAGGGAGTGGAGGGAAGGGAGGGAATAGAGGAAGGCGAGTGGAAGCGGGAAAAATGAACGCCGAGAGAACAGAGGTGAGAGAGACAGGCGAGGGGAAACAGGGAAAAGAGACAAGCGGGGGAAAAGAGAGAGTCCAGGGAAAAGAGACAGGACAGGGAAGAGAGAGGGAAAAGAAAGTGTCCAGGGAAAAGAGACACGACTGGGAAGAGACAGTGAAAAGAGAGAGTTGAGTAATGAGAGGGAAAAGAGAGGGGCGAGTGAAAGCGGGAAAATGAGACACCGAGTGAAGAGAGGTGACAGACACAGGAGAGGGGAAAGAGGGGGAAGAGACAAGCGGGGGAAAAGAGAGAGTCCAGGGAAGAGAGACGGGACAGGGAAGAGAGAGGGAAAAGAGGGAGTGGAGGGAAGGGAGGGAATAGAGGAAGGCGAGTGGAAGCGGGAAAAATGAACGCCGAGAGAACAGAGGTGAGAGAGACAGGCGAGGGGAAACAGGGAAAAGAGACAAGCGGGGGAAAAGAGAGAGTCCAGGGAAAAGAGACAGGACAGGGAAGAGAGAGGGAAAAGAGGGAGTGGAGGAAAGGGAGGGAATAGAGGAAGGCGAGTGAAAGCGGGAAATTTACACACCGAGTGAAGAGAGATGACAGATACAGGAGAGGGGAAAGAGATAAGCGGGGGAAAAGAGAGAGTCCAGGGAAAAGAGACAGGACAGGGAAGAGAGAGGGAAAAGCGGGAGTGGAGGAAAGGGAGGGAATAGAGGAAGGCGAGTGAAAGCGGGAAAAATGAACGCCGAGAGAACAGAGGTGAGAGAGATGGGTGAGGGGAAACAGGGAAAAGAGACAAGCGGGGGAAAAGAGAGAGTCCAGGGAAAAGAGACAGGACAGGGAAGAGAGAGGGAAAAGAGGGAGTGGAGGGAAGGGAGGGAATAGAGGAAGGCGAGTGGAAGCGGGAAAAATGAACGCCGAGAGAACACAGGTGAGAGAGACAGGCGAGGGGAAGCAGGGAAAAGAGACAAGCGGGGGAAAAGAGAGAGTCCAGGGAAAAGAGACAGGACAGGGAAGAGAGAGGGAAAAGAGGGAGTGGAGGGAAGGGAGGGAATAGAGGAAGGAGAGTGGAAGCGGGAAAAATGAACGCCGAGAGAACACAGGTGAGAGAGACAGGCGAGGGGAAGCAGGGAAAAGAGACAAGCGGGGGAAAAGAGAGAGTCCAGGGAAAAGAGACAGGACAGGGAAGAGAGAGGGAAAAGAATGTGTCCAGGGAAAAGAGACACGACTGGGAAGAGACAGTGAAAAGAGAGAGTTGATGAATGAGAGGGAAAAGAGAGGGGCGAGTGAAAGCGGGAAAATGAGACACCGAGTGAAGAGAGGTGACAGACACAGGAGAGGGGAAAGAGGGGGAAGAGACAAGCGGGGGAAAAGAGAGAGCCCACGGAAAAGAGACGGGACAGGGACGAGAGAGGGAAAAGAGGGAGTGGAGGAAAGGGAGGGAATAGAGGAAGGCGAGTGAAAGCGGGAAAAATGAACGCCGAGAGAACAGAGGTGAGAGAGATGGGCGAGGGGAAACAGGGAAAAGAGACAAGCGGGGGAAAAGAGAGAGTCCAGGGAAAAGAGACACGACTGGGAAGAGAGAGGGAAAAGAGGGAGTGTAGGAAAGGGAGGGAATAGAGGAAGGCGAGTGAAAGCGGGAAATTTACACACCGAGTGAAGAGAGATGACAGATACAGGAGAGGGGAAAGAGATAAGCGGGGGAAAAGAGAGAGTCCAGGGAAAAGAGACAGGACAGGGAAGAGAGAGCCGAGAGAACCGAGGTGAGAGAGACAGGCGAGGGGAAACAGGGAAAAGAGACAAGCGTGGGAAAAGAGAGAGTCCAGGGAAAAGAGACAGGACAGGGAAGAGAGAGGGAAAAGAGGGAGTGGAGGAAAGGGAGGGAATAGAGGAAGGCGAGTGGAAGCGGGAAAAATGAACGCCGAGAGAGCAGAGGTGAGAGAGACAGGCGAGGGGAGACAGGGAATAGAGACAAGCGGGGGAAAAGAGAGAGTCCAGGGAAAAGAGACAGTACAGGGGAGAGAGAGGGAAAAGAGGGAGTGGAGGAAAGGGAGGGAATAGACGAAGGCGAGTGAAAGCGGGAAAAATGAACACCGAGAGAACAGAGGTGACAGACACAGGAGAGGGGAAAGAGGGGGAAGAGGCAAGCAGGGGGAAAGAGGGAAAAGAAAGTGTCCAGGGAAAAAAGACACGACTGGGAAGAGACAGTGAAAAGAGAGAGTTGATGAATGAGAGGGAAAAGAGAGGGGCGAGTGAAAGTGGGAAAATGAGACACCGAGTGAAGAGAGGTGACAGACACAGGAGAGGGGAAAGAGGGGGAAGACACAAGCGGGGGAGAAGAGAGAGCCCAGGGAAAAGAGACAGGACAGGGAAGAGAGAGGGAAAAGAGGGTGTGGAGGAAAGGGAGGGAATAGAGGAAGGCGAGTGAAAGCGGGAAATATAAACACCGAGAGAACAGAGGTGAGAGAGACAGGCGAGGGGAAACAGGGAAAAGAGACAAGCGGGGGAAAAGTTGGAAAAGAGGGAGTTGAGGGAAAGCAGGGGAAAGTGACTGGTGAGGGTAAAGAGGGAAGAGTTCATGGAGAATAGGGAAAAGACGGAAAAGCGACAGGCAAGGGAAAAGAAAGAGTTGAGGAATGAGAGGGAAAAGAGAGGGGCGAGTGAAAGCGGGAAACTGAGACACCGAGTGAAGAGAGGTGACAGACACAGGAGAGGGGAAAGAGGGGGAAGAGACAAGCGGGGGAAAAGAGAGAGTCCAGGGAAAGGAGACACGACTGGGAAGAGAGAGGGAAAAGAAAGTGTCCAGGGAAAAGAGACACGACTGGGAAGAGACAGTGAAAAGAGAGAGTTGAGTAATGAGAGGGAAAAGAGAGGGGTGAGTGAAAGCGGGAAAATGAGACACCGAGTGAAGAGAGGTGACAGATACAGGAGAGGGGAAAGAGGGGGAAGAGACAAGCGGGGGAAAAGAGAGAGTCCAGGGAAAAGAGACAGGACAGGGAAGAGAGAGGGAAAAGAGGGAGTGGAGGGAAGGGAGGGAATAGAGGAAGGCGAGTGGAAGCGGGAAAAATGAACGCCGAGAGAACAGAGGTGAGAGAGACAGGCGAGGGGAAACAGGGAAAAGAGACAAGCGGGGGAAAAGAGAGAGTCCAGGGAAAAGAGACAGGACAGGGAAGAGAGAGGGAAAAGAAAGTGTCCAGGGAAAAGAGACACGACTGGGAAGAGACAGTGAAAAGAGAGAGTTGAGTAATGAGAGGGAAAAGAGAGGGGCGAGTGAAAGCGGGAAAATGAGACACCGAGTGAAGAGAGGTGACAGACACAGGAGAGGGGAAAGAGGGGGAAGAGACAAGCGGGGGAAAAGAGAGAGTCCAGGGAAAAGAGACGGGACAGGGAAGAGAGAGGGAAAAGAGGGAGTGGAGGGAAGGGAGGGAATAGAGGAAGGCGAGTGGAAGCGGGAAAAATGAACGCCGAGAGAACAGAGGTGAGAGAGACAGGCGAGGGGAAACAGGGAAAAGAGACAAGCGGGGGAAAAGAGAGAGTCCAGGGAAAAGAGACAGGACAGGGAAGAGAGAGGGAAAAGAGGGAGTGGAGGAAAGGGAGGGAATAGAGGAAGGCGAGTGAAAGCGGGAAATTTACACACCGAGTGAAGAGAGATGACAGATACAGGAGAGGGGAAAGAGATAAGCGGGGGAAAAGAGAGAGTCCAGGGAAAAGAGACAGGACAGGGAAGAGAGAGGGAAAAGCGGGAGTGGAGGAAAGGGAGGGAATAGAGGAAGGCGAGTGAAAGCGGGAAAAATGAACGCCGAGAGAACAGAGGTGAGAGAGATGGGTGAGGGGAAACAGGGAAAAGAGACAAGCGGGGGAAAAGAGAGAGTCCAGGGAAAAGAGACAGGACAGGGAAGAGAGAGGGAAAAGAGGGAGTGGAGGGAAGGGAGGGAATAGAGGAAGGCGAGTGGAAGCGGGAAAAATGAACGCCGAGAGAACAGAGGTGAGAGAGACAGGCGAGGGGAAGCAGGGAAAAGAGACAAGCGGGGGAAAAGAGAGAGTCCAGGGAAAAGAGACAGGACAGGGAAGAGAGAGGGAAAAGAATGTGTCCAGGGAAAAGAGACACGACTGGGAAGAGACAGTGAAAAGAGAGAGTTGATGAATGAGAGGGAAAAGAGAGGGGCGAGTGAAAGCGGGAAAATGAGACACCGAGTGAAGAGAGGTGACAGACACAGGAGAGGGGAAAGAGGGGGAAGAGACAAGCGGGGGAAAAGAGAGAGCCCACGGAAAAGAGACGGGACAGGGACGAGAGAGGGAAAAGAGGGAGTGGAGGAAAGGGAGGGAATAGAGGAAGGCGAGTGAAAGCGGGAAAAATGAACGCCGAGAGAACAGAGGTGAGAGAGATGGGCGAGGGGAAACAGGGAGAAGAGACAAGCGGGGGAAAAGAGAGAGTCCAGGGAAAAGAGACACGACTGGGAAGAGACAGTGAAAAGAGAGAGTTGAGTAATGAGAGGGAAAAGAGAGGGGCGAGTGAAAGCGGGAAAATGAGACACCGAGTGAAGAGAGGTGACAGACACAGGAGAGGGGAAAGAGGGGGAAGAGACAAGCGGGGGAGAAGAGAGAGCCCAGGGAAAAGAGACAGGACAGGGAAGAGAGAGGGAAAAGAGGGAGTGGAGGGAAGGGAGGGAATAGAGGAAGGCGAGTGAAAGCGGGAAATATAAACACCGAGAGAACAGAGGTGAGAGAGACAGGCGAGGGGAAACAGGGAAAAGAGACAAGCGGGGGAAAAGAGAGAGTCCAGGGAAAAGAGACACGACTGGGAAGAGACAGTGAAAAGAGAGAGTTGAGTAATGAGAGGGAAAAGAGAGGGGCGAGTGAAAGCGGGAAAATGAGACACCGAGTGAAGAGAGGTGACAGACACAGGAGAGGGAAAAGAGGGAGTGGAGGAAAGGGAGGGAATAGAGGAAGGCGAGTGAAAGCGGGAAAAATGAACGCCGAGAGAACAGAGGTGAGAGAGACAGGCGAGGGGAAACAGGGAAAAGAGACAAGCGGGGGAAAAGAGAGAGTCCAGGGAAAAGAGACAGGGCAGGGAAGAGAGAGGGAAAAGAGGGAGTGGAGGAAAGGGAGGGAATAGAGGAAGGCGAGTGAAAGCGGGAAATTTACACACCGAGTGAAGAGAGGTGACAGATACAGGAGAGGGGAAAGAGATAAGCGGGGGAAAAGAGAGAGTCCAGGGAAAAGAGACAGGACAGGGAAGAGAGAGGGAAAAGAGGGAGTGGAGGAAAGGGAGGGAATAGAGGAAGGCGAGTGAAAGCGGGAAAAATGAACGCCGAGAGAACCGAGGTGAGAGAGACAGGCGAGGGGAAACAGGGAAAAGAGACAAGCGTGGGAAAACAGAGAGTCCAGGGAAAAGAGACAGGACAGGGAAGAGAGAGGGAAAAGAGGGAGTGGAGGAAAGGGAGGGAATAGAGGAAGGCGAGTGGAAGCGGGAAAAATGAACGCCGAGAGAACAGAGGTGAAATAGACAGGCGAGGGGAAACAGGGAAAAGAGACAAGCGAGGGAACAGGTGGAAAAGAGGGAGTTGAGGGAAAGCAGGGGAAAGTGACTGGTGAGGGTAAAGAGGCAAGAGTTCATGGAGAATATGCAAAAGAGGGAAAAGCGACAGGCAAGGGAAAAGAGAGAGTTGAGGAACGAGAAGGAAAAGAGAGAGGCAAGAGAAAGCGGGAAAATGAGACACCGAGTGAAGAGAGGTGACAGACACAGGAGAGGGGAAAGAGGGGGAAGACACAAGCGGGGGAAAAGACAGAGCCCAGGGAAAAGAGACAGGACAGGGAAGAGAGAGGGAAAAGAGGGAGTGGAGGAAAGGGAGGGAATAGAGGAAGGCGAGTGAAAGCGGGAAAAATGAACGCCGAGAGAACAGAGGTGAGAGAGACAGGCGAGGGGAAACAGGGAAAAGAGACAAGCGGGGGAAAAGAGAGAGTCCAGGGAAAAGAGACAGGGCAGGGAAGAGAGAGGGAAAAGAGGGAGTGGAGGAAAGGGAGGGAATAGAGGAAGGCGAGTGAAAGCGGGAAATTTACACACCGAGTGAAGAGAGATGACAGATACAGGAGAGGGGAAAGAAATAAGCGGGGGAAAAGAGAGAGTCCAGGGAAAAGAGACAGGACAGGGAAGAGAGAGGGAAAAGCGGGAGTGGAGGAAAGGGAGGGAATAGAGGAAGGCGAGTGAAAGCGGGAAAAATGAACGCCGAGAGAACCGAGGTGACAGATACAGGAGAGGGGAAAGAGGGGGAAGAGACAAGCAGGGGGAAAGAGGGAAAAGAAAGTGTCCAGGGAAAAAAGACACGACTGGGAAGAGACAGTGAAAAGAGAGAGTTGAGGAATGAGAGGGAAAAGAGAGGGGCGAGTGAAAGCGGGAAAATGAGACACCGAGTGAAGAGAGGTGACAGACACAGGAGAGGGGAAAGAGGGGGAAGAGACAAGCGGGGGAGAAGAGAGAGCCCAGGGAAAAGAGACAGGACAGGGACGAGAGAGGGAAAAGAGGGAGTGGAGGAAAGGGAGGGAATAGAGGAAGGCGAGTGAAAGCGGGAAAAATGAACGCCGAGAGAACAGAGGTGAGAGAGACAGGCGAGGGGAAACAGGGAAAAGAGACAAGCGGGGGAAAAGAGAGAGTCCAGGGAAAAGAGACAGGGCAGGGAAGAGAGAGGGAAAAGAGGGAGTGGAGGAAAGGGAGGGAATAGAGGAAGGCGAGTGAAAGCGGGAAATTTACACACCGAGTGAAGAGAGGTGACAGATACAGGAGAGGGGAAAGAGGGGAAGAGATAAGCGGGGGAAAAGAGAGAGTCCAGGGAAAAGAGACAGGACAGGGAAGAGAGAGGGAAAAGAGGGAGTGGAGGAAAGGGAGGGAATAGACGAAGGCGAGTGATAGCGGGAAAAATGAACACCGAGAGAACAGAGGTGACAGATACAGGAGAGGGGAAAGAGGGGGAAGAGACAAGCAGGGGGAAAGAGGGAAAAGAAAGTGTCCAGGGAAAAGAGACACGACTGGGAAGAGACAGTGAAAAGAGAGAGTTGATGAATGAGAGGGAAAAGAGAGGGGCGAGTGAAAGTGGGAAAATGAGACACCGAGTGAAGAGAGGTGACAGACACAGGAGAGGGGAAAGAGGGGGAAGACACAAGCGGGGGAGAAGAGAGAGCCCAGGGAAAAGAGACAGGACAGGGACGAGAGAGGGAAAAGAGGGAGTGGAGGAAAGGGAGGGAATAGAGGAAGGCGAGTGAAAGCAGGAAAAATGAACGCCGAGAGAACAGAGGTGAGAGAGACAGGCGAGGGGAAACAGGGAAAAGAGACAAGCGGGGGAAAAGAGAGAGTCCAGGGAAAAGAGACAGGACAGGGAAGAGAGAGGGAAAAGAGGGAGTGGAGGAAAGGGAGGGAATAGAGGAAGGCGAGTGAAAGCGGGAAATTTACACACCGAGTGAAGAGAGGTGACAGATACAGGAGAGGGGAAAGAGGGGGAAGAGACAAGCGGGGGAAAAGAGAGAGTCCAGGGAAAAGAGACAGGACAGGGAAGAGAGAGGGAAAAGAGGTAGTGGAGGGAAGGGAGGGAATAGAGGAAGGCGAGTGGAAGCGGGAAAAATGAACGCCGAGAGAACAGAGGTGAGAGAGACAGGCGAGGGGAAACAGGGAAAAGAGACAAGCGGGGGAAAAGAGAGAGTCCAGGGAAAAGAGACAGGACAGGGAAGAGAGAGGGAAAAGAAAGTGTCCAGGGAAAAGAGACACGACTGGGAAGAGACAGTGAAAAGAGAGGGTTGAGTAATGAGAGGGAAAAGAGAGGGGTGAGTGAAAGCGGGAAAATGAGACACCGAGTGAAGAGAGGTGACAGATACAGGAGAGGGGAAAGAGGGGGAAGAGACAAGCGGGGGAAAAGAGAGAGTCCAGGGAAAAGAGACGGGACAGGGAAGAGAGAGGGAAAAGAGGGAGTGGAGGGAAGGGAGGGAATAGAGGAAGGCGAGTGGAAGCGGGAAAAATGAACGCCGAGAGAACAGAGGTGAGAGAGACAGGCGAGGGGAAACAGGGAAAAGAGACAAGCGGGGGAAAAGAGAGAGTCCAGGGAAAAGAGACAGGACAGGGAAGAGAGAGGGAAAAGAAAGTGTCCAGGGAAAAGAGACACGACTGGGAAGAGACAGTGAAAAGAGAGAGTTGAGTAATGAGAGGGAAAAGAGAGGGGCGAGTGAAAGCGGGAAAATGAGACACCGAGTGAAGAGAGGTGACAGACACAGGAGAGGGGAAAGAGGGGGAAGAGACAAGCGGGGGAAAAGAGAGAGTCCAGGGAAGAGAGACGGGACAGGGAAGAGAGAGGGAAAAGAGGGAGTGGAGGGAAGGGAGGGAATAGAGGAAGGCGAGTGGAAGCGGGAAAAATGAACGCCGAGAGAACAGAGGTGAGAGAGACAGGCGAGGGGAAACAGGGAAAAGAGACAAGCGGGGGAAAAGAGAGAGTCCAGGGAAAAGAGACAGGACAGGGAAGAGAGAGGGAAAAGAGGGAGTGGAGGAAAGGGAGGGAATAGAGGAAGGCGAGTGAAAGCGGGAAATTTACACACCGAGTGAAGAGAGATGACAGATACAGGAGAGGGGAAAGAGATAAGCGGGGGAAAAGAGAGAGTCCAGGGAAAAGAGACAGGACAGGGAAGAGAGAGGGAAAAGCGGGAGTGGAGGAAAGGGAGGGAATAGAGGAAGGCGAGTGAAAGCGGGAAAAATGAACGCCGAGAGAACAGAGGTGAGAGAGATGGGTGAGGGGAAACAGGGAAAAGAGACAAGCGGGGGAAAAGAGAGAGTCCAGGGAAAAGAGACAGGACAGGGAAGAGAGAGGGAAAAGAGGGAGTGGAGGGAAGGGAGGGAATAGAGGAAGGCGAGTGGAAGCGGGAAAAATGAACGCCGAGAGAACAGAGGTGAGAGAGACAGGCGAGGGGAAGCAGGGAAAAGAGACAAGCGGGGGAAAAGAGAGAGTCCAGGGAAAAGAGACAGGACAGGGAAGAGAGAGGGAAAAGAATGTGTCCAGGGAAAAGAGACACGACTGGGAAGAGACAGTGAAAAGAGAGAGTTGATGAATGAGAGGGAAAAGAGAGGGGCGAGTGAAAGCGGGAAAATGAGACACCGAGTGAAGAGAGGTGACAGACACAGGAGAGGGGAAAGAGGGGGAAGAGACAAGCGGGGGAAAAGAGAGAGCCCACGGAAAAGAGACGGGACAGGGACGAGAGAGGGAAAAGAGGGAGTGGAGGAAAGGGAGGGAATAGAGGAAGGCGAGTGAAAGCGGGAAAAATGAACGCCGAGAGAACAGAGGTGAGAGAGATGGGCGAGGGGAAACAGGGAGAAGAGACAAGCGGGGGAAAAGAGAGAGTCCAGGGAAAAGAGACACGACTGGGAAGAGACAGTGAAAAGAGAGAGTTGAGTAATGAGAGGGAAAAGAGAGGGGCGAGTGAAAGCGGGAAAATGAGACACCGAGTGAAGAGAGGTGACAGACACAGGAGAGGGGAAAGAGGGGGAAGAGACAAGCGGGGGAGAAGAGAGAGCCCAGGGAAAAGAGACAGGACAGGGAAGAGAGAGGGAAAAGAGGGAGTGGAGGGAAGGGAGGGAATAGAGGAAGGCGAGTGAAAGCGGGAAATATAAACACCGAGAGAACAGAGGTGAGAGAGACAGGCGAGGGGAAACAGGGAAAAGAGACAAGCGGGGGAAAAGAGAGAGTCCAGGGAAAAGAGACACGACTGGGAAGAGACAGTGAAAAGAGAGAGTTGAGTAATGAGAGGGAAAAGAGAGGGGCGAGTGAAAGCGGGAAAATGAGACACCGAGTGAAGAGAGGTGACAGACACAGGAGAGGGGAAAGAGGGGGAAGAGACAAGCGGTGGAGAAGAGAGAGCCCAGGGAAAAGAGACGGGACAGGGACGAGAGAGGGAAAAGAGGGAGTGGAGGAAAGGGAGGGAATAGAGGAAGGCGAGTGAAAGCGGGAAAAATGAACGCCGAGAGAACAGAGGTGAGAGAGATGGGCGAGGGGAAACAGGGAAAAGAGACAAGCGGGGGAAAAGAGAGAGTCCAGGGAAAAGAGACAGGACAGGGAAGAGAGAGGGAAAAGAGGGAGTGTAGGAAAGGGAGGGAATAGAGGAAGGCGAGTGAAAGCGGGAAATTTACACACCGAGTGAAGAGAGATGACAGATACAGGAGAGGGGAAAGAGATAAGCGGGGGAAAAGAGAGAGTCCAGGGAAAAGAAACAGGACAGGGAAGAGAGAGGGAAAAGCGGGAGTGGAGGAAAGGGAGGGAATAGAGGAAGGCGAGTGAAAGCGGGAAAAATGAACGCCGAGAGAACCGAGGTGAGAGAGACAGGCGAGGGGAAACAGGGAAAAGAGACAAGCGTGGGAAAAGAGAGAGTCCAGGGAAAAGAGACAGGACAGGGAAGAGAGAGGGAAAAGAGGGAGTGGAGGAAAGGGAGGGAATAGAGGAAGGCGAGTGGAAGCGGGAAAAATGAACGCCGAGAGAGCAGAGGTGAGAGAGACAGGCGAGGGGAGACAGGGAATAGAGACAAGAGGGGGAAAAGAGAGAGTCCAGGGAAAAGAGACAGTACAGGGAAGAGAGAGGGAAAAGAGGGAGTGGAGGAAAGGGAGGGAATAGACGAAGGCGAGTGAAAGCGGGAAAAATGAACACCGAGAGAACAGAGGTGACAGACACAGGAGAGGGGAAAGAGGGGGAAGAGACAAGCAGGGGGAAAGAGGGAAAAGAAAGTGTCCAGGGAAAAAAGACACGACTGGGAAGAGACAGTGAAAAGAGAGAGTTGATGAATGAGAGGGAAAAGAGAGGGGCGAGTGAAAGTGGGAAAATGAGACACCGAGTGAAGAGAGGTGACAGACACAGGAGAGGGGAAAGAGGGGGAAGACACAAGCGGGGGAGAAGAGAGAGCCCAGGGAAAAGAGACAGGACAGGGAAGAGAGAGGGAAAAGAGGGTGTGGAGGAAAGGGAGGGAATAGAGGAAGGCGAGTGAAAGCGGGAAATATAAACACCGAGAGAACAGAGGTGAGAGAGACAGGCGAGGGGAAACAGGGAAAAGAGACAAGCGGGGGAAAAGTTGGAAAAGAGGGAGTTGAGGGAAAGCAGGGGAAAGTGACTGGTGAGGGTAAAGAGGGAAGAGTTCATGGAGAATAGGGAAAAGACGGAAAAGCGACAGGCAAGGGAAAAGAAAGAGTTGAGGAATGAGAGGGAAAAGAGAGGGGCGAGTGAAAGCGGGAAACTGAGACACCGAGTGAAGAGAGGTGACAGACACAGGAGAGGGGAAAGAGGGGGAAGAGACAAGCGGGGGAAAAGAGAGAGTCCAGGGAAAGGAGACACGACTGGGAAGAGACAGTGAAAAGAGAGAGTTGAGTAATGAGAGGGAAAAGAGAGGGGCGAGTGAAAGTGGGAAAATAAGACACCGAGTGAAGAGAGGTGACAGACACAGGAGAGGGGAAAGAGGGGGAAGACACAAGCGTGGGAAAAGAGAGAGTCCAGGGAAAAGAGACAGGACAGGGAAGAGAGAGGGAAAAGAGGGTGTGGAGGAAAGGGAGGGAATAGAGGAAGGCGAGTGAAAGCGGGAAATTTACACACCGAGTGAAGAGAGGTGACAGATACAGGAGAGGGGAAAGAGGGGAAAGAGACAAGCGGGGGAAAAGAGAGAGTCCAGGGAAAAGAGACAGGACAGGGAAGAGAGAGGGAAAAGAGGGAGTGGAGGAAAGGGAGGGAATAGACGAAGGCGAGTGAAAGCGGGAAAAATGAACACCGAGAGAACAGAGGTGACAGACACAGGAGAGGGGAAAGAGGGGGAAGAGACAAGCAGGGGGAAACAGGGAAAAGAAAGTGTCCAGGGAAAAAAGACACGACTGGGAAGAGATAGTGAAAAGAGAGAGCTGAGTAATGAGAGGGAAAAGAGAGGGGCGAGTGAAAGCGGGAAAATGAGACACCGAGTGAAGAGAGGTGACAGACACAGGAGAGGGAAAAGAGGGAGTGTAGGAAAGGGAGGGAATAGAGGAAGGCGAGTGAAAGCGGGAAAAATGAACGCCGAGAGAACAGAGGTGAGAGAGACAGGCGAGGGGAAACAGGGAAAAGAGACAAGCGGGGGAAAAGAGAGAGTCCAGGGAAAAGAGACAGGGCAGGGAAGAGAGAGGGAAAAGAGGGAGTGGAGGAAAGGGAGGGAATAGAGGAAGGCGAGTGAAAGCGGGAAATTTACACACCGAGTGAAGAGAGGTGACAGATACAGGAGAGGGGAAAGAGATAAGCGGGGGAAAAGAGAGAGTCCAGGGAAAAGAGACAGGACAGGGAAGAGAGAGGGAAAAGAGGGAGTGGAGGAAAGGGAGGGAATAGAGGAAGGCGAGTGAAAGCGGGAAATTTACACACCGAGTGAAGAGAGATGACAGATACAGGAGAGGGGAAAGAGATAAGCGGGGGAAAAGAGAGAGTCCAGGGAAAAGAGACAGGACAGGGAAGAGAGAGGGAAAAGCGGGAGTGGAGGAAAGGGAGGGAATAGAGGAAGGCGAGTGAAAGCGGGAAAAATGAACGCCGAGAGAACCGAGGTGAGAGAGACAGGCGAGGGGAAACAGGGAAAAGAGACAAGCGTGGGAAAAGAGAGAGTCCAGGGAAAAGAGACAGGACAGGGAAGAGAGAGGGAAAAGAATGTGTCCAGGGAAAAGAGACACGACTGGGAAGAGACAGTGAAAAGAGAGAGTTGATGAATGAGAGGGAAAAGAGAGGGGCGAGTGAAAGCGGGAAAATGAGACACCGAGTGAAGAGAGGTGACAGACACAGGAGAGGGGAAAGAGGGGGAAGAGACAAGCGGGGGAAAAGAGAGAGCCCACGGAAAAGAGACGGGACAGGGACGAGAGAGGGAAAAGAGGGAGTGGAGGAAAGGGAGGGAATAGAGGAAGGCGAGAGAAAGCGGGAAAAATGAACGCCGAGAGAACAGAGGTGAGAGAGATGGGCGAGGGGAAACAGGGAAAAGAGACAAGCGGGGGAAAAGAGAGAGTCCAGGGAAAAGAGACACGACTGGGAAGAGACAGTGAAAAGAGAGAGTTGAGTAATGAGAGGGAAAAGAGAGGGGCGAGTGAAAGCGGGAAAATGAGACACCGAGTGAAGAGAGGTGACAGACACAGGAGAGGGGAAAGAGGGGGAAGTGACAAGCGGGGGAAAAGAGAGAGTCCAGGGAAAAGAGACAGTACAGGGAAGAGAGAGGGAAAAGAGGGAGTGGAGGAAAGGGAGGGAATAGACGAAGGCGAGTGAAAGCGGGAAAAATGAACACCGAGAGAACAGAGGTGACAGACACAGGAGAGGGGAAAGAGGGGGAAGAGACAAGCAGGGGGAAAGAGGGAAAAGAAAGTGTCCAGGGAAAAGAGACACGACTGGGAAGAGACAGTGAAAAGAGAGAGTTGAGTAATGAGAGGGAAAAGAGAGGGGCGAGTGAAAGTGGGAAAATGAGACACCGAGTGAAGAGAGGTGACAGACACAGGAGAGGGGAAAGAGGGGGAAGTGACAAGCGGGGGAGAAGAGAGAGCCCAGGGAAAAGAGACAGGACAGGGACGAGAGAGGGAAAAGAGGGAGTGGAGGGAAGGGAGGGAATAGAGGAAGGCGAGTGAAAGCGGGGAAAATGAACGCCGAGAGAACAGAGGTGAGAGAGACAGGCGAGGGGAAACAGGGAAAAGAGACAAGCGGGGGAAAAGAGAGAGTCCAGGGAAAAGAGACAGGGCAGGGAAGAGAGAGGGAAAAGTGGGAGTGGAGGAAAGGGAGGGAATAGAGGAAGGCGAGTGAAAGCGGGAAATTTACACACCGAGTGAAGAGAGGTGACAGATACAGGAGAGGGGAAAGAGGGGAAGAGATAAGCGGGGGAAAAGAGAGAGTCCAGGGAAAAGAGACAGGACAGGGAAGAGAGAGGGAAAAGAGGGAGTGGAGGAAAGGGAGGGAATAGAGGAAGGCGAGTGATAGCGGGAAAAATGAAAACCGAGAGAACAGAGGTGACAGATACAGGAGAGGGGAAAGAGGGGGAAGAGACAAGCCGGGGGAAAGAGGGAAAAGAAAGTGTCCAGGGAAAAGAGACACGACTGGGAAGAGACAGTGAAAAGAGAGAGTTGATGAATGAGAGGGAAAAGAGAGGGGCGAGTGAAAGCGGGAAAATGAGACACCGAGTGAAGAGAGGTGACAGACACAGGAGAGGGGAAAGAGGGGGAAGACACAAGCGGGGGAAAAGAGAGAGTCCAGGGAAAAGAGACAGGACAGGGAAGAGAGAGGGAAAAGAGGGAGTGGAGGGAAGGGAGGGAATAGAGGAAGGCGAGTGGAAGCGGGAAAAATGAACGCCGAGAGAACAGAGGTGAGAGAGACAGGCGAGGGGAAACAGGGAAAAGAGACAAGCGGGGGAAAAGAGAGAGTCCAGGGAAAAGAGACAGGAGAGGGAAGAGAGAGGGAAAAGAAAGTGTCCAGGGAAAAGAGACACGACTGGGAAGAGACAGTGAAAAGAGAGAGTTGAGTAATGAGAGGGAAAAGAGAGGGGCGAGTGAAAGCGGGAAAATGAGACACCGAGTGAAGAGAGGTGACAGACACAGGAGAGGGGAAAGAGGGGGAAGAGACAAGCGGGGGAGAAGAGAGAGCCCAGGGAAAAGAGACAGGACAGGGAAGAGAGAGGGAAAAGAGGGAGTGGAGGGAAGGGAGGGAATAGAGGAAGGCGAGTGAAAGCGGGAAAAATGAACGCCGAGAGAACAGAGGTGAGAGAGACAGGCGAGGGGAAACAGGGAAAAGAGACAAGCGGGGGAAAAGAGAGAGTCCAGGGAAAAGAGACAGGACAGGGAAGAGACAGTGAAAAGAGAGAGTTGAGTAATGAGAGGGAAAAGAGAGGGGCGAGTGAAAGCGGGAAAATGAGACACCGAGTGAAGAGAGGTGACAGACACAGGAGAGGGGAAAGAGGGGGAAGAGACAAGCGGGGGAGAAGAGAGAGCCCAGGGAAAAGAGACAGGACAGGGACGAGAGAGGGAAAAGAGGGAGTGGAGGGAAGGGAGGGAATAGAGGAAGGCGAGTGAAAGCGGGAAAAATGAACGCCGAGAGAACCGAGGTGAGAGAGACAGGCGAGGGGAAACAGGGAAAAGAGACAAGCGTGGGAAAAGAGAGAGTCCAGGGAAAAGAGACAGGACAGGGAAGAGAGAGGGAAAAGAGGGAGTGGAGGAAAGGGAGGGAATAGAGGAAGGCGAGTGGAAGTGGGAAAAATGAACGCCGAGAGAACAGAGGTGAGAGAGACAGGCGAGGGGAGACAGGGAATAGAGACAAGCGGGGGAAAAGAGAGAGTCCAGGGAAAAGAGACAGGACAGGGAAGAGAGAGGGAAAAGAGGGAGTGGAGGAAAGGGAGGGAATAGACGAAGGCGAGTGAAAGCGGGAAAAATGAACACCGAGAGAACAGAGGTGACAGACACAGGAGAGGGGAAAGAGGGGGAAGAGACAAGCAGGGGGAAAGAGGGAAAAGAAAGTGTCCAGGGAAAAAAGACACGACTGGGAAGAGACAGTGAAAATAGAGAGTTGAGTAATGAGAGGGAAAAGAGAGGGGCGAGTGAAAGTGGGAAAATGAGACACCGAGTGAAGAGAGGTGACAGACACAGGAGAGGGGAAAGAGGGGGAAGTGACAAGCGGGGGAGAAGAGAGAGCCCAGGGAAAAGAGACAGGACAGGGACGAGAGAGGGAAAAGAGGGAGTGGAGGGAAGGAAGGGAATAGAGGAAGGCGAGTGAAAGCGGGGAAAATGAACGCCGAGAGAACAGAGGTGAGAGAGACAGGCGAGGGGAAACAGGGAAAAGAGACAAGCGAGGGAACAGGTGGAAAAGAGGGAGTTGAGGGAAAGCAGGGGGAAGTGACTGGTGAGGGTAAAGAGGGAAGAGTTCATGGAGAATATGCAAAAGAGGGAAAAGCGACAGGCAAGGGAAAAGAGAGAGTTGAGGAACGAGAAGGAAAAGAGAGAGGCAAGAGAAAGCGGGAAAATGAGACACCGAGTGAAGAGAGGTGACAGACACAGGAGAGGGGAAAGAGGGGGAAGTGACAAGCGGGGGAAAAGAGAGAGTCCAGGGAAAAGAGACAGGACAGGGAAGAGAGAGGGAAAAGAGGGAGTGGAGGAAAGGGAGGGAATAGAGGAAGGCGAGTGAAAGCGGGAAAAATGAACGCCGAGAGAACAGAGGTGAGAGAGATGGGCGAGGGGAAACAGGGAAAAGAGACAAGCGGGGGAAAAGAGAGAGTGCGGGGAAAAGAGACAGGACAGGGAAGAGAGAGGGAAAAGAGGGAGTGGAGGAAAGGGAGGGAATAGAGGAAGGCGAGTGAAAGCGTGAAATTTAAACACCGAGTGAAGAGAGGTGACAGACACAGGAGAGGGGAAAGAGGGGGAAGAGACAAGCGGGGGAAAAGAGAGAGCCCACGGAAAAGAGACGGGACAGGGAAGAGAGAGGGAAAAGAGGGAGTGGGGGAAAGGGAGGGAATAGAGGAAGGCGAGTGAAACCGGGAAAAATGAACGCCGAGAGAACAGAGGTGAGAGAGATGGGCGAGGGGAAACAGGGAAAAGAGACAAGCGGGGGAAAAGAGAGAGTCCAGGGAAAAGAGACACGACAGGGAAGAGAGAGGGAAAAGAGAGAGTTGAGTAATGAGAGGGAAAGGAGAGGGGCGAGTGAAAGCGGGAAAATGAGACACCGAGTGAAGAGAGGTGACAGACACAGGAGAGGGGAAAGAGGGGAAGAGACAAGCGGGGGAAAAGAGAGAGCCCACGGAAAAGAGACGGGACAGGGACGAGAGAGGGAAAAGAGGGAGTGGAGGAAAGGGAGGGAATAGAGGAAGGCGAGTGAAAGCGGGAAAAATGAACGCCGAGAGAACAGAGGTGAGAGAGATGGGCGAGGGGAAACAGGGAAAAGAGACAAAGCGGGGGAAAAGTTGGAAAAGAGGGAATTGAGGGAAAGCAGGGGAAAGTGACTGGTGAGGGTAAAGAGGGAAGAGTTCATGGAGAATAGGGAAAAGACGGAAAAGCGACAGGCAAGGGAAAAGAAAGAGTTGAGGAATGAGAGGGAAAAGAGAGGTGCGAGTGAAAGCGGGAAACTGAGACACCGAGTGAAGAGAGGTGACAGACACAGGAGAGGGGAAAGAGGGGGAAGAGACAAGCGGGGGAAAAGAGAGAGTCCAGGGAAAGGAGACACGACTGGGAAGAGACAGTGAAAAGAGAGAGTTGAGTAATGAGAGGGAAAAGAGAGGGGCGAGTGAAAGTGGGAAAATGAGACACCGAGTGAAGAGAGGTGACAGACACAGGAGAGGGGAAAGAGGGGGAAGAGACAAGCGGGGGAAAAGAGAGAGTCCAGGGAAAAGAGACAGGACAGGGAAGAGAGAGGGAAAAGAGGGAGTGGAGGAAAGGGAGGGAATAGAGGAAGGCGAGTGGAAGCGGGAAAAATGAACGCCGAGAGAACAGAGGTGAGAGAGACAGGCGAGGGGAAACAGGGAAAAGAGACAAGCGTGGGAAAAGAGAGAGTCCAGGGAAAAGAGACAGGACAGGGAAGAGAGAGGGAAAAGAGGGAGTGGAGGAAAGGGAGGGAATAGAGGAAGGCGAGTGAAAGCGGGAAATTTACACACCGAGTGAAGAGAGGTGACAGATGCAGGAGAGGGGAAAGAGGGGAAAGAGATAAGCGGGGGAAAAGAGAGAGTCCAGGGAAAAGAGACAGGACAGGGAAGAGAGAGGGAAAAGAGGGAGTGGAGGAAAGGGAGGGAATAGACGAAGGCGAGTGAAAGCGGGAAAAATGAACACCGAGAGAACAGAGGTGACAGACACAGGAGAGGGGAAAGAGGGGGAAGAGACAAGCAGGGGGAAAGAGGGAAAAGAAAGTGTCCAGGGAAAAAAGACACGACTGGGAAGCGACAGTGAAAAGAGAGAGTTGAGTAATGAGAGGGAAAAGAGAGCGGCGAGTGAAAGCGGGAAAATGAGACACCGAGTGAAGAGAGGTGACAGACACAGGAGAGGGAAAAGCGGGAGTGGAGGAAAGGGAGGGAATAGAGGAAGGCGAGTGGAAGCGGGAAAAATGAACGCCGAGAGAGCAGAGGTGAGAGAGACAGGCGAGGGGAAACAGGGAAAAGACACAAGCGGGGGAAAAGAGAGAGTCCAGGGAAAAGAGACAGGACAGGGAAGAGAGAGGGAAAAGAGGGAGTGGAGGAAAGGGAGGGAATAGACGAAGGCGAGTGATAGCGGGAAAAATGAACACCGAGAGAACAGAGGTGACAGACACAGGAGAGGGGAAAGAGGGGGAAGAGACAAGCAGGGGGAAAGAGGGAAGAGAAAGTGTCCAGGGAAAAGAGACACGGCTGGGAAGAGACAGTGAAAAGAGAGAGTTGAGTAATGAGAGGGAAAAGAGAGGGGCGAGTGAAAGTGGGAAAATGAGACACCGAGTGAAGAGAGGTGACAGACACAGGAGAGGGGAAAGAGGGGGAAGAGACAAGCGGGGGAGAAGAGAGAGCCCAGGGAAAAGAGACAGGACAGGGACGAGAGAGGGAAAAGAGGGAGTGGAGGGAAGGGAGGGAATAGAGGAAGGCGAGTGAAAGCGGGGAAAATGAACGCCGAGAGAACAGAGGTGAGAGAGACAGGCGAGGGGAAACAGGGAAAAGAGACAAGCGAGGGAACAGGTGGAAAAGAGGGAGTTGAGGGAAAGCAGGGGGAAGTGACTGGTGAGGGTAAAGAGGGAAGAGTTCATGGAGAATATGCAAAAGAGGGAAAAGCGACAGGCAAGGGAAAAGAGAGAGTTGAGGAACGAGAAGGAAAAGAGAGAGGCAAGAGAAAGCGGGAAAATGAGACACCGAGTGAAGAGAGGTGACAGACACAGGAGAGGGGAAAGAGGGGGAAGACACAAGCGGGGGAAAAGAGAGAGCCGAGGGAAAAGAGACAGGACAGGGAAAAGAGAGGGAAAAGAGGGAGTGGAGGAAAGGGAGGGAATAGAGGAAGGCGAGTGGAAGCGGGAAAAATGAACGCCGAGAGAACAGAGGTGAGAGAGACAGGCGAGGGGAAACAGGGAAAAGAGACAAAGCGGGGGAAAAGAGAGAGTCCAGGGAAAAGAGACAGGGCAGGGAAGAGAGAGGGAAAAGAGGGAGTGGAGGAAAGGGAGGGAATAGAGGAAGGCGAGTGAAAGCGGGAAATTTACACACCGAGTGAAGAGAGGTGACAGATACAGGAGAGGGGAAAGAGATAAGCGGGGGAAAAGAGAGAGTCCAGGGAAAAGAGACAGGACAGGGAAGAGAGAGGGAAAAGAGGGAGTGGAGGAAAGGGAGGGAATAGACGAAGGCGAGTGAAAGCGGGAAAAATGAACACCGAGAGAACAGAGGTGACAGATACAGGAGAGGGGAAAGAGATAACCGGGGGGAAAGAGAGAGTCCAGGGAAAAGAGACAGGACAGGGAAGAGAGAGGGAAAAGAGGGAGTGGAGGAAAGGGAGGGAATAGAGGAAGGCGAGTGAAAGCGGGAAAAATGAACGCCGAGAGAACCGAGGTGACAGATACAGGAGAGGGGAAAGAGGGGGAAGAGACAAGCAGGGGGAAAGAGGGAAAAGAAAGTGTCCAGGGAAAAAAGACACGACTGGGAAGAGACAGTGAAAAGAGAGAGTTGAGTAATGAGAGGGAAAAGAGAGGGGCGAGTGAAAGCGGGAAAATGAGACACCGAGTGAAGAGATGTGACAGACACAGGAGAGGGGAAAGAGGGGGAAGAGACAAGCGGGGGAGAAGAGAGAGCCCAGGGAAAAGAGACAGGACAGGGACGAGAGAGGGAAAAGAGGGAGTGGAGGGAAGGGAGGGAATAGAGGAAGGCGAGTGGAAGCGGGAAAAATGAACGCCGAGAGAACAGAGGTGAGAGAGACAGGCGAGGGGAAACAGGGAAAAGAGACAAGCGTGGGAAAAGAGAGAGTCCAGGGAAAAGAGACAGGACAGGGAACAGAGAGGGAAAAGAGGGAGTGGAGGAAAGGGAGGGAATAGAGGAAGGCGAGTGAAAGCGGGAAATTTACACACCGAGTGAAGAGAGGTGACAGATACAGGAGAGGGGAAAGAGGGGAAAGAGATAAGCGGGGGAAAAGAGAGAGTCCAGGGAAAAGAGACAGGACAGGGAAGAGAGAGGGAAAAGAGGGAGTGGAGGAAAGGGAGGGAATAGACGAAGGCGAGTGAAAGCGGGAAAAATGAACACCGAGAGAACAGAGGTGACAGACACAGGAGAGGGGAAAGAGGGGGAAGAGACAAGCAGGGGGAAAGAGGGAAAAGAAAGTGTCCAGGGAAAAAAGACACGACTGGGAAGCAACAGTGAAAAGAGAGAGTTGAGTAATGAGAGGGAAAAGAGAGCGGCGAGTGAAAGCGGGAAAATGAGACACCGAGTGAAGAGAGGTGACAGACACAGGAGAGGGAAAAGCGGGAGTGGAGGAAAGGGAGGGAATAGAGGAAGGCGAGTGAAAGCGGGAAAAATGAACGCCGAGAGAACCGAGGTGAGAGAGACAGGCGAGGGGAAACAGGGAAAAGAGACAAGCGGGGGAAAAGAGAGAGTCCAGGGAAAAGAGACAGGACAGGGAAGAGAGAGGGAAAAGAGGGAGTGGAGGAAAGGGAGGGAATAGAGGAAGGCGAGTGGAAGCGGGAAAAATGAACGCCGAGAGAGCAGAGGTGAGAGAGACAGGCGAGGGGAGACAGGGAATAGAGACAAGCGGGGGAAAAGAGAGAGTCCAGGGAAAAGAGACAGGACAGGGAAGAGAGAGGGAAAAGAGGGTGTGGAGGAAAGGGAGGGAATAGACGAAGGCGAGTGAAAGCGGGAAAAATGAACACCGAGAGAACAGAGGTGACAGACACAGGAGAGGGGAAAGAGGGGGAAGAGACAAGCAGGGGGAAAGAGGGAAAAGAAAGTGTCCAGGGAAAAAAGACAGGACTGGGAAGAGACAGTGAAAAGAGAGAGTTGAGTAATGAGAGGGAAAAGAGAGGGGCGAGTGAAAGTGGGAAATTGAGACACCGAGTGAAGAGAGGTGACAGACACAGGAGAGGGGAAAGAGGGGGAAGAGACAAGCGGGGGAGAAGAGAGAGCCCAGGGAAAAGAGACAGGACAGGGACGAGAGAGGGAAAAGAGGGAGTGGAGGGAAGGGAGGGAATAGAGGAAGGCGAGTGAAAGCGGGGAAAATGAACGCCGAGAGAACAGAGGTGAGAGAGACAGGCGAGGGGAAACAGGGAAAAGAGACAAGCGGGGGAAAAGAGAGAGTCCAGGGAAAAGAGACAGGGCAGGGAAGAGAGAGGGAAAAGAGGGAGTGGAGGGAAGGGAGGGAATAGAGGAAGGCGAGTGGAAGCGGGAAAAATGAACGCCGAGAGAACAGAGGTGAGAGAGACAGGCGAGGGGAAACAGGGAAAACAGACAAGCGAGGGAACAGGTGGAAAAGAGGGAGTTGAGGGAAAGCAGGGGGAAGTGACTGGTGAGGGTAAAGAGGGAAGAGTTCATGGAGAATATGCAAAAGAGGGAAAAGCGACAGGCAAGGGAAAAGAGAGAGTTGAGGAACGAGAAGGAAAAGAGAGAGGCAAGAGAAAGCGGGAAAATGAGACACCGAGTGAAGAGAGGTGACAGACACAGGAGAGGGTAAAGAGGGGGAAGAGACAAGCGGGGGAAAAGAGAGAGTCCAGGGAAAAGAGACAGGACAGGGAAGAGAGAGGGAAAAGAGGGAGTGGAGGGAAGGGAGGGAATAGAGGAAGGCGAGTGGAAGCGGGAAAAATGAACGCCGAGAGAACAGAGGTGAGAGAGACAGGCGAGGGGAAACAGGGAAAAGAGACAAGCGGGGGAAAAGAGAGAGTCCAGGGAAAAGAGACAGGAGAGGGAAGAGAGAGGGAAAAGAAAGTGTCCAGGGAAAAGAGACACGACTGGGAAGAGACAGTGAAAAGAGAGAGTTGAGTAATGAGAGGGAAAAGAGAGGGGCGAGTGAAAGCGGGAAAATGAGACACCGAGTGAAGAGAGGTGACAGACACAGGAGAGGGGAAAGAGGGGGAAGAGACAAGCGGGGGAGAAGAGAGAGCCCAGGGAAAAGAGACAGGACAGGGAAGAGAGAGGGAAAAGAGGGAGTGGAGGGAAGGGAGGGAATAGAGGAAGGCGAGTGAAAGCGGGAAAAATGAACGCCGAGAGAACAGAGGTGAGAGAGACAGGCGAGGGGAAACAGGGAAAAGAGACAAGCGGGGGAAAAGAGAGAGTCCAGGGAAAAGAGACAGGACAGGGAAGAGACAGTGAAAAGAGAGAGTTGAGTAATGAGAGGGAAAAGAGAGGGGCGAGTGAAAGCGGGAAAATGAGACACCGAGTGAAGAGAGGTGACAGACACAGGAGAGGGGAAAGAGGGGGAAGAGACAAGCGGGGGAGAAGAGAGAGCCCAGGGAAAAGAGACAGGACAGGGACGAGAGAGGGAAAAGAGGGAGTGGAGGGAAGGGAGGGAATAGAGGAAGGCGAGTGAAAGCGGGAAAAATGAACGCCGAGAGAACCGAGGTGAGAGAGACAGGCGAGGGGAAACAGGGAAAAGAGACAAGCGTGGGAAAAGAGAGAGTCCAGGGAAAAGAGACAGGACAGGGAAGAGAGAGGGAAAAGAGGGAGTGGAGGAAAGGGAGGGAATAGAGGAAGGCGAGTGGAAGTGGGAAAAATGAACGCCGAGAGAACAGAGGTGAGAGAGACAGGCGAGGGGAGACAGGGAATAGAGACAAGCGGGGGAAAAGAGAGAGTCCAGGGAAAAGAGACAGGACAGGGAAGAGAGAGGGAAAAGAGGGAGTGGAGGAAAGGGAGGGAATAGACGAAGGCGAGTGAAAGCGGGAAAAATGAACACCGAGAGAACAGAGGTGACAGACACAGGAGAGGGGAAAGAGGGGGAAGAGACAAGCAGGGGGAAAGAGGGAAAAGAAAGTGTCCAGGGAAAAAAGACACGACTGGGAAGAGACAGTGAAAATAGAGAGTTGAGTAATGAGAGGGAAAAGAGAGGGGCGAGTGAAAGTGGGAAAATGAGACACCGAGTGAAGAGAGGTGACAGACACAGGAGAGGGGAAAGAGGGGGAAGTGACAAGCGGGGGAGAAGAGAGAGCCCAGGGAAAAGAGACAGGACAGGGACGAGAGAGGGAAAAGAGGGAGTGGAGGGAAGGAAGGGAATAGAGGAAGGCGAGTGAAAGCGGGGAAAATGAACGCCGAGAGAACAGAGGTGAGAGAGACAGGCGAGGGGAAACAGGGAAAAGAGACAAACGAGGGAACAGGTGGAAAAGAGGGAGTTGAGGGAAAGCAGGGGGAAGTGACTGGTGAGGGTAAAGAGGGAAGAGTTCATGGAGAATATGCAAAAGAGGGAAAAGCGACAGGCAAGGGAAAAGAGAGAGTTGAGGAACGAGAAGGAAAAGAGAGAGGCAAGAGAAAGCGGGAAAATGAGACACCGAGTGAAGAGAGGTGACAGACACAGGAGAGGGGAAAGAGGGGGAAGTGACAAGCGGGGGAAAAGAGAGAGTCCAGGGAAAAGAGACAGGACAGGGAAGAGAGAGGGAAAAGAGGGAGTGGAGGAAAGGGAGGGAATAGAGGAAGGCGAGTGAAAGCGGGAAAAATGAACGCCGAGAGAACAGAGGTGAGAGAGATGGGCGAGGGGAAACAGGGAAAAGAGACAAGCGGGGGAAAAGAGAGAGTGCGGGGAAAAGAGACAGGACAGGGAAGAGAGAGGGAAAAGAGGGAGTGGAGGAAAGGGAGGGAATAGAGGAAGGCGAGTGAAAGCGTGAAATTTAAACACCGAGTGAAGAGAGGTGACAGACACAGGAGAGGGGAAAGAGGGGGAAGAGACAAGCGGGGGAAAAGAGAGAGCCCACGGAAAAGAGACGGGACAGGGAAGAGAGAGGGAAAAGAGGGAGTGGGGGAAAGGGAGGGAATAGAGGAAGGCGAGTGAAACCGGGAAAAATGAACGCCGAGAGAACAGAGGTGAGAGAGATGGGCGAGGGGAAACAGGGAAAAGAGACAAGCGGGGGAAAAGAGAGAGTCCAGGGAAAAGAGACACGACAGGGAAGAGAGAGGGAAAAGAGAGAGTTGAGTAATGAGAGGGAAAGGAGAGGGGCGAGTGAAAGCGGGAAAATGAGACACCGAGTGAAGAGAGGTGACAGACACAGGAGAGGGGAAAGAGGGGAAGAGACAAGCGGGGGAAAAGAGAGAGCCCACGGAAAAGAGACGGGACAGGGACGAGAGAGGGAAAAGAGGGAGTGGAGGAAAGGGAGGGAATAGAGGAAGGCGAGTGAAAGCGGGAAAAATGAACGCCGAGAGAACAGAGGTGAGAGAGATGGGCGAGGGGAAACAGGGAAAAGAGACAAAGCGGGGGAAAAGTTGGAAAAGAGGGAATTGAGGGAAAGCAGGGGAAAGTGACTGGTGAGGGTAAAGAGGGAAGAGTTCATGGAGAATAGGGAAAAGACGGAAAAGCGACAGGCAAGGGAAAAGAAAGAGTTGAGGAATGAGAGGGAAAAGAGAGGTGCGAGTGAAAGCGGGAAACTGAGACACCGAGTGAAGAGAGGTGACAGACACAGGAGAGGGGAAAGAGGGGGAAGAGACAAGCGGGGGAAAAGAGAGAGTCCAGGGAAAGGAGACACGACTGGGAAGAGACAGTGAAAAGAGAGAGTTGAGTAATGAGAGGGAAAAGAGAGGGGCGAGTGAAAGTGGGAAAATGAGACACCGAGTGAAGAGAGGTGACAGACACAGGAGAGGGGAAAGAGGGGGAAGAGACAAGCGGGGGAAAAGAGAGAGTCCAGGGAAAAGAGACAGGACAGGGAAGAGAGAGGGAAAAGAGGGAGTGGAGGAAAGGGAGGGAATAGAGGAAGGCGAGTGGAAGCGGGAAAAATGAACGCCGAGAGAACAGAGGTGAGAGAGACAGGCGAGGGGAAACAGGGAAAAGAGACAAGCGTGGGAAAAGAGAGAGTCCAGGGAAAAGAGACAGGACAGGGAAGAGAGAGGGAAAAGAGGGAGTGGAGGAAAGGGAGGGAATAGAGGAAGGCGAGTGAAAGCGGGAAATTTACACACCGAGTGAAGAGAGGTGACAGATGCAGGAGAGGGGAAAGAGGGGAAAGAGATAAGCGGGGGAAAAGAGAGAGTCCAGGGAAAAGAGACAGGACAGGGAAGAGAGAGGGAAAAGAGGGAGTGGAGGAAAGGGAGGGAATAGACGAAGGCGAGTGAAAGCGGGAAAAATGAACACCGAGAGAACAGAGGTGACAGACACAGGAGAGGGGAAAGAGGGGGAAGAGACAAGCAGGGGGAAAGAGGGAAAAGAAAGTGTCCAGGGAAAAAAGACACGACTGGGAAGCGACAGTGAAAAGAGAGAGTTGAGTAATGAGAGGGAAAAGAGAGCGGCGAGTGAAAGCGGGAAAATGAGACACCGAGTGAAGAGAGGTGACAGACACAGGAGAGGGAAAAGCGGGAGTGGAGGAAAGGGAGGGAATAGAGGAAGGCGAGTGGAAGCGGGAAAAATGAACGCCGAGAGAGCAGAGGTGAGAGAGACAGGCGAGGGGAAACAGGGAAAAGACACAAGCGGGGGAAAAGAGAGAGTCCAGGGAAAAGAGACAGGACAGGGAAGAGAGAGGGAAAAGAGGGAGTGGAGGAAAGGGAGGGAATAGACGAAGGCGAGTGATAGCGGGAAAAATGAACACCGAGAGAACAGAGGTGACAGACACAGGAGAGGGGAAAGAGGGGGAAGAGACAAGCAGGGGGAAAGAGGGAAGAGAAAGTGTCCAGGGAAAAGAGACACGGCTGGGAAGAGACAGTGAAAAGAGAGAGTTGAGTAATGAGAGGGAAAAGAGAGGGGCGAGTGAAAGTGGGAAAATGAGACACCGAGTGAAGAGAGGTGACAGACACAGGAGAGGGGAAAGAGGGGGAAGAGACAAGCGGGGGAGAAGAGAGAGCCCAGGGAAAAGAGACAGGACAGGGACGAGAGAGGGAAAAGAGGGAGTGGAGGGAAGGGAGGGAATAGAGGAAGGCGAGTGAAAGCGGGGAAAATGAACGCCGAGAGAACAGAGGTGAGAGAGACAGGCGAGGGGAAACAGGGAAAAGAGACAAGCGAGGGAACAGGTGGAAAAGAGGGAGTTGAGGGAAAGCAGGGGGAAGTGACTGGTGAGGGTAAAGAGGGAAGAGTTCATGGAGAATATGCAAAAGAGGGAAAAGCGACAGGCAAGGGAAAAGAGAGAGTTGAGGAACGAGAAGGAAAAGAGAGAGGCAAGAGAAAGCGGGAAAATGAGACACCGAGTGAAGAGAGGTGACAGACACAGGAGAGGGGAAAGAGGGGGAAGACACAAGCGGGGGAAAAGAGAGAGCCGAGGGAAAAGAGACAGGACAGGGAAAAGAGAGGGAAAAGAGGGAGTGGAGGAAAGGGAGGGAATAGAGGAAGGCGAGTGGAAGCGGGAAAAATGAACGCCGAGAGAACAGAGGTGAGAGAGACAGGCGAGGGGAAACAGGGAAAAGAGACAAAGCGGGGGAAAAGAGAGAGTCCAGGGAAAAGAGACAGGGCAGGGAAGAGAGAGGGAAAAGAGGGAGTGGAGGAAAGGGAGGGAATAGAGGAAGGCGAGTGAAAGCGGGAAATTTACACACCGAGTGAAGAGAGGTGACAGATACAGGAGAGGGGAAAGAGATAAGCGGGGGAAAAGAGAGAGTCCAGGGAAAAGAGACAGGACAGGGAAGAGAGAGGGAAAAGAGGGAGTGGAGGAAAGGGAGGGAATAGACGAAGGCGAGTGAAAGCGGGAAAAATGAACACCGAGAGAACAGAGGTGACAGATACAGGAGAGGGGAAAGAGATAACCGGGGGGAAAGAGAGAGTCCAGGGAAAAGAGACAGGACAGGGAAGAGAGAGGGAAAAGAGGGAGTGGAGGAAAGGGAGGGAATAGAGGAAGGCGAGTGAAAGCGGGAAAAATGAACGCCGAGAGAACCGAGGTGACAGATACAGGAGAGGGGAAAGAGGGGGAAGAGACAAGCAGGGGGAAAGAGGGAAAAGAAAGTGTCCAGGGAAAAAAGACACGACTGGGAAGAGACAGTGAAAAGAGAGAGTTGAGTAATGAGAGGGAAAAGAGAGGGGCGAGTGAAAGCGGGAAAATGAGACACCGAGTGAAGAGATGTGACAGACACAGGAGAGGGGAAAGAGGGGGAAGAGACAAGCGGGGGAGAAGAGAGAGCCCAGGGAAAAGAGACAGGACAGGGACGAGAGAGGGAAAAGAGGGAGTGGAGGGAAGGGAGGGAATAGAGGAAGGCGAGTGGAAGCGGGAAAAATGAACGCCGAGAGAACAGAGGTGAGAGAGACAGGCGAGGGGAAACAGGGAAAAGAGACAAGCGTGGGAAAAGAGAGAGTCCAGGGAAAAGAGACAGGACAGGGAACAGAGAGGGAAAAGAGGGAGTGGAGGAAAGGGAGGGAATAGAGGAAGGCGAGTGAAAGCGGGAAATTTACACACCGAGTGAAGAGAGGTGACAGATACAGGAGAGGGGAAAGAGGGGAAAGAGATAAGCGGGGGAAAAGAGAGAGTCCAGGGAAAAGAGACAGGACAGGGAAGAGAGAGGGAAAAGAGGGAGTGGAGGAAAGGGAGGGAATAGACGAAGGCGAGTGAAAGCGGGAAAAATGAACACCGAGAGAACAGAGGTGACAGACACAGGAGAGGGGAAAGAGGGGGAAGAGACAAGCAGGGGGAAAGAGGGAAAAGAAAGTGTCCAGGGAAAAAAGACACGACTGGGAAGCAACAGTGAAAAGAGAGAGTTGAGTAATGAGAGGGAAAAGAGAGCGGCGAGTGAAAGCGGGAAAATGAGACACCGAGTGAAGAGAGGTGACAGACACAGGAGAGGGAAAAGCGGGAGTGGAGGAAAGGGAGGGAATAGAGGAAGGCGAGTGAAAGCGGGAAAAATGAACGCCGAGAGAACCGAGGTGAGAGAGACAGGCGAGGGGAAACAGGGAAAAGAGACAAGCGGGGGAAAAGAGAGAGTCCAGGGAAAAGAGACAGGACAGGGAAGAGAGAGGGAAAAGAGGGAGTGGAGGAAAGGGAGGGAATAGAGGAAGGCGAGTGGAAGCGGGAAAAATGAACGCCGAGAGAGCAGAGGTGAGAGAGACAGGCGAGGGGAGACAGGGAATAGAGACAAGCGGGGGAAAAGAGAGAGTCCAGGGAAAAGAGACAGGACAGGGAAGAGAGAGGGAAAAGAGGGTGTGGAGGAAAGGGAGGGAATAGACGAAGGCGAGTGAAAGCGGGAAAAATGAACACCGAGAGAACAGAGGTGACAGACACAGGAGAGGGGAAAGAGGGGGAAGAGACAAGCAGGGGGAAAGAGGGAAAAGAAAGTGTCCAGGGAAAAAAGACAGGACTGGGAAGAGACAGTGAAAAGAGAGAGTTGAGTAATGAGAGGGAAAAGAGAGGGGCGAGTGAAAGTGGGAAATTGAGACACCGAGTGAAGAGAGGTGACAGACACAGGAGAGGGGAAAGAGGGGGAAGAGACAAGCGGGGGAGAAGAGAGAGCCCAGGGAAAAGAGACAGGACAGGGACGAGAGAGGGAAAAGAGGGAGTGGAGGGAAGGGAGGGAATAGAGGAAGGCGAGTGAAAGCGGGGAAAATGAACGCCGAGAGAACAGAGGTGAGAGAGACAGGCGAGGGGAAACAGGGAAAAGAGACAAGCGGGGGAAAAGAGAGAGTCCAGGGAAAAGAGACAGGGCAGGGAAGAGAGAGGGAAAAGAGGGAGTGGAGGGAAGGGAGGGAATAGAGGAAGGCGAGTGGAAGCGGGAAAAATGAACGCCGAGAGAACAGAGGTGAGAGAGACAGGCGAGGGGAAACAGGGAAAAGAGACAAGCGAGGGAACAGGTGGAAAAGAGGGAGTTGAGGGAAAGCAGGGGGAAGTGACTGGTGAGGGTAAAGAGGGAAGAGTTCATGGAGAATATGCAAAAGAGGGAAAAGCGACAGGCAAGGGAAAAGAGAGAGTTGAGGAACGAGAAGGAAAAGAGAGAGGCAAGAGAAAGCGGGAAAATGAGACACCGAGTGAAGAGAGGTGACAGACACAGGAGAGGGGAAAGAGGGGGAAGAGACAAGCGGGGGAGAAGAGAGAGCCCAGGGAAAAGAGACAGGACAGGGAAGAGAGAGGGAAAAGAGGGAGTGGAGGAAAGGGAGGGAATAGAGGAAGGCGAGTGAAAGCGGGAAATTTACACACCGAGTGAAGAGAGGTGACAGATACAGGAGAGGGGAAAGAGGGGAAGAGATAAGCGGGGGGAAAGAGAGAGTCCAGGGAAAAGAGACAGGACAGGGAAGAGAGAGGGAAAAGAGGGAGTGGAGGAAAGGGAGGGAATAGAGGAAGGCGAGTGATAGCAGGAAAAATGAACGCCGAGAGAACCGAGGTGACACATACAGGAGAGGGGAAAGAGGGGGAAGAGACAAGCAGGGGGAAAGAGGGAAAAGAAAGTGTCCAGGGAAAAAAGACACGACTGGGAAGAGACAGTGAAAAGAGAGAGTTGAGTAATGAGAGGGAAAAGAGAGGGGCGAGTGAAAGCGGGAAAATGAGACACCGAGTGAAGAGAGGTGACAGACACAGGAGAGGGAAAAGAGGGAGTGGAGGGAAGGGAGGGAATAGAGGAAGGCGAGTGAAAGCGGGAAAAATGAACGCCGAGAGAACAGAGGTGACAGACACAGGAGAGGGGAAAGAGGGGGAAGAGACAAGCGGGGGAGAAGAGAGAGCCCATGGAAAAGAGACAGGACAGGGAAGAGAGAGGGAAAAGAGGGTGTGGAGGAAAGGGAGGGAATAGAGGAAGGCGAGTGGAAGCGGGAAAAATGAACGCCGAGAGAGCAGAGGTGAGAGAGACAGGCGAGGGGAGACAGGGAATAGAGACAAGCGGGGGAAAAGAGAGAGTCCAGGGAAAAGAGACAGGACAGGGAAGAGAGAGGGAAAAGAGGGTGTGGAGGAAAGGGAGGGAATAGACGAAGGCGAGTGAAAGCGGGAAAAATGAACACCGAGAGAACAGAGGTGACAGACACAGGAGAGGGGAAAGAGGGGGAAGAGACAAGCAGGGGGAAAGAGGGAAAAGAAAGTGTCCAGGGAAAAAAGACAGGACTGGGAAGAGACAGTGAAAAGAGAGAGTTGAGTAATGAGAGGGAAAAGAGAGGGGCGAGTGAAAGTGGGAAAATGAGACACCGAGTGAAGAGAGGTGACAGACACAGGAGAGGGGAAAGAGGGGGAAGAGACAAGCGGGGGAGAAGAGAGAGCCCAGGGAAAAGAGACAGGACAGGGACGAGAGAGGGAAAAGAGGGAGTGGAGGGAAGGGATGGAATAGAGGAAGGCGAGTGAAAGCGGGGAAAATGAACGCCGAGAGAACAGAGGTGAGAGAGACAGGCGAGGGGAAACAGGGAAAAGAGACAAGCGGGGGAAAAGAGAGAGTCCAGGGAAAAGAGACAGGGCAGGGAAGAGAGAGGGAAAAGAGGGAGTGGAGGAAAGGGAGGGAATAGAGGAAGGCGAGTGGAAGCGGGAAATTTACACACCGAGTGAAGAGAGGTGACAGATACAGGAGAGGGGAAAGAGACAAGCGGGGGAAAAGAGAGAGTCCAGGGAAAAGAGACAGGACAGGGAAGAGAGAGGGAAAAGAGGGAGTGGAGGGAAGGGAGGGAATAGAGGAAGGCGAGTGGAAGCGGGAAAAATGAACGCCGAGAGAACAGAGGTGAGAGAGACAGGCGAGGGGAAACAGGGAAAAGAGACAAGCGAGGGAACAGGTGGAAAAGAGGGAGTTGAGGGAAAGCAGGGGGAAGTGACTGGTGAGGGTAAAGAGGGAAGAGTTCATGGAGAATATGCAAAAGAGGGAAAAGCGACAGGCAAGGGAAAAGAGAGAGTTGAGGAACGAGAAGGAAAAGAGAGAGGCAAGAGAAAGCGGGAAAATGAGACACCGAGAGAACAGAGGTGACAGACACAGGAGAGGGGAAAGAGGGGGAAGAGATAAGCAGGGGGAAAGAGGGAAAAGAAAGTGTCCAGGGAAAAGAGACACGACTGGGAAGAGACAGTGAAAAGAGAGAGTTGATGAATGAGAGGGAAAAGAGAGGGGCGAGTGAAAATGGGAAAATGAGACACCGAGTGAAGAGAGGTGACAGACACAGGAGAGGGGAAAGAGGGGGAAGACACAAGCGGGGGAGAAGAGAGAGCCCAGGGAAAAGAGACAGGACAGGGAAGAGAGAGGGAAAAGAGGGAGTGGAGGAAAGGGAGGGAACAGAGGAAGGCGAGTGAAAGCGGGAAATTTACACACCGAGTGAAGAGAGGTGACAGATACAGGAGAGGGGAAAGAGGGGAAGAGATAAGCGGGGGAAAAGAGAGAGTCCAGGGAAAAGAGACAGGACAGGGAAGAGAGAGGGAAAAGAGGGAGTGGAGGAAAGGGAGGGAATAGAGGAAGTCGAGTGATAGCGGGAAAAATGAAAACCGAGAGAACAGAGGTGACAGATACAGGAGAGGGGAAAGAGGGGGAAGAGACAAGCAGGGGGAAAGAGGGAAAAGAAAGTGTCCAGGGAAAAGAGACACGACTGGGAAGAGACAGTGAAAAGAGAGAGTTGATGAATGAGAGGGAAAAGAGAGGGGCGAGTGAAAATGGGAAAATGAGACACCGAGTGAAGAGAGGTGACAGACACAGGAGAGGGGAAAGAGGGGGAAGACACAAGCGGGGGAGAAGAGAGAGCCCAGGGAAAAGAGACAGGACAGGGAAGAGAGAGGGAAAAGAGGGAGTGGAGGAAAGGGAGGGAATAGAGGAAGGCGAGTGAAAGCGGGAAAAATGAACGCCGAGAGAACAGAGGTGAGAGAGATGGGCGAGGGGAAACAGGGAAAAGAGACAAGCGGGGGAAAAGAGAGAGTCCAGGGAAATGAGACAGGACAGGGAAGATAGAGGGAAAAGAGGGAGTGGAGGAAAGGGAGGGAATAGAGGAAGGCGAGTGAAAGCGAGAAATTTACACACCGAGTGAAGAGAGGTGACAGATATAGGAGAGGGGAAAGAGGGGGAAGAGACAAGCGGGGGAAAAGAGAGAGTCCAGAGAAAAGAGACAGGACAGGGAAGAGAGAGGGAAAAGAGGGAGTGGAGGGAAGGGAGGGAATAGAGGAAGGCGAGTGGAAGCGGGAAAAATGAACGCCGAGAGAACAGAGGTGAGAGAGACAGGCGAGGGGAAACAGGGAAAAGAGACAAGCGGGGAAAAAGAGAGAGTCCAGGGAAAAGAGACAGGACAGGGAAGAGAGAGGGAAAAGAAAGTGTCCAGGGAAAAGAGACACGACTGGGAAGAGACAGTGAAAAGAGAGAGTTGATGAATGAGAGGGAAAAGAGAGGGGCGAGTGAAAGCGGGAAAATGAGACACCGAGTGAAGAGAGGTGACAGACACAGGAGAGGGGAAAGAGGGGGAAGAGACAAGCGGGGGAAAAGAGAGAGTCCAGGGAAGAGAGACGGGACAGGGAAGAGAGAGGGAAAAGAGGGAGTGGAGGAAAGGGAGGGAATAGAGGAAGGCGAGTGAAAGCGGGAAAAATGAACGCCGAGAGAACAGAGGTGACAGACACAGGAGAGGGGAAAGAGGGGGAAGAGACAAGCAGGGGGAAAGAGGGAAAAGAAAGTGTCCAGGGAAAAAAGACACGACTGGGAAGCAACAGTGAAAAGAGAGAGTTGAGTAATGAGAGGGAAAAGAGAGCGGCGAGTGAAAGCGGGAAAATGAGACACCGAGTGAAGAGAGGTGACAGACACAGGAGAGGGAAAAGCGGGAGTGGAGGAAAGGGAGGGAATAGAGGAAGGCGAGTGAAAGCGGGAAAAATGAACGCCGAGAGAACCGAGGTGAGAGAGACAGGCGAGGGGAAACAGGGAAAAGAGACAAGCGGGGGAAAAGAGAGAGTCCAGGGAAAAGAGACAGGGCAGGGAAGAGAGAGGGAAAAGAGGGAGTGGAGGGAAGGGAGGGAATAGAGGAAGGCGAGTGGAAGCGGGAAAAATGAACGCCGAGAGAACAGAGGTGAGAGAGACAGGCGAGGGGAAACAGGGAAAAGAGACAAGCGAGGGAACAGGTGGAAAAGAGGGAGTTGAGGGAAAGCAGGGGGAAGTGACTGGTGAGGGTAAAGAGGGAAGAGTTCATGGAGAATATGCAAAAGAGGGAAAAGCGACAGGCAAGGGAAAAGAGAGAGTTGAGGAACGAGAAGGAAAAGAGAGAGGCAAGAGAAAGCGGGAAAATGAGACACCGAGTGAAGAGAGGTGACAGACACAGGAGAGGGGAAAGAGGGGGAAGAGACAAGCGGGGGAGAAGAGAGAGCCCAGGGAAAAGAGACAGGACAGGGAAGAGAGAGGGAAAAGAGGGAGTGGAGGAAAGGGAGGGAATAGAGGAAGGCGAGTGAAAGCGGGAAAAATTAACGCCGAGAGAACAGAGGTGAGAGAGACAGGCGAGGGGAAACAGGGAAAAGAGACAAGCGGGGGAAAAGAGAGAGTCCAGGGAAAAGAGACAGGACAGGGAAGAGAGAGGGAAAAGAGGGAGTGGAGGAAAGGGAGGGAATAGAGGAAGGCGAGTGAAAGCGGGAAATTTACACACCGAGTGAAGAGAGGTGACAGATACAGGAGAGGGGAAAGAGGGGAAGAGATAAGCGGGGGGAAAGAGAGAGTCCAGGGAAAAGAGACAGGACAGGGAAGAGAGAGGGAAAAGAGGGAGTGGAGGAAAGGGAGGGAATAGAGGAAGGCGAGTGATAGCAGGAAAAATGAACGCCGAGAGAACCGAGGTGACACATACAGGAGAGGGGAAAGAGGGGGAAGAGACAAGCAGGGGGAAAGAGGGAAAAGAAAGTGTCCAGGGAAAAAAGACACGACTGGGAAGAGACAGTGAAAAGAGAGAGTTGAGTAATGAGAGGGAAAAGAGAGGGGCGAGTGAAAGCGGGAAAATGAGACACCGAGTGAAGAGAGGTGACAGACACAGGAGAGGGAAAAGAGGGAGTGGAGGGAAGGGAGGGAATAGAGGAAGGCGAGTGAAAGCGGGAAAAATGAACGCCGAGAGAACAGAGGTGACAGACACAGGAGAGGGGAAAGAGGGGGAAGAGACAAGCGGGGGAGAAGAGAGAGCCCATGGAAAAGAGACAGGACAGGGAAGAGAGAGGGAAAAGAGGGTGTGGAGGAAAGGGAGGGAATAGAGGAAGGCGAGTGGAAGCGGGAAAAATGAACGCCGAGAGAGCAGAGGTGAGAGAGACAGGCGAGGGGAGACAGGGAATAGAGACAAGCGGGGGAAAAGAGAGAGTCCAGGGAAAAGAGACAGGACAGGGAAGAGAGAGGGAAAAGAGGGTGTGGAGGAAAGGGAGGGAATAGAGGAAGGCGAGTGAAAGCGGGAAAAATGAACGCCGAGAGAACAGAGGTGAGAGAGATGGGCGAGGGGAAACAGGGAAAAGAGACAAGCGGGGGAAAAGAGAGAGTCCAGGGAAAAGAGACAGGTCAGGGAAGATAGAGGGAAAAGAGGGAGTGGAGGGAAGGGAGGGAATAGAGGAAGGCGAGTGAAAGCGGGAAAAATGAACACCGAGAGAACAGAGGTGAGAGAGACAGGCGAGGGGAAACAGGGAAAAGAGACAAGCCGGGGAAAAGAGAGAGTCCAGGGAAAAGAGACAGGGCAGGGAAGAGAGAGGGAAAAGAGGGAGTGGAGGAAAGGGAGGGAACAGAGGAAGGCGAGTGAAAGCGGGAAATTTACACACCGAGTGAAGAGAGGTGACAGATACAGGAGAGGGGAAAGAGGGGAAGAGATAAGCGGGGGAAAAGAGAGAGTCCAGGGAAAAGAGACAGGACAGGGAAGATAGAGGGAAAAGAGGGAGTGGAGGAAAGGGAGGGAATAGAGGAAGGCGAGTGAAAGCGGGAAAAATGAACGCCGAGAGAACAGAGGTGAG
Organism: Haliaeetus albicilla; assembly: GCF_947461875.1. Lineage (NCBI taxonomy): Eukaryota > Metazoa > Chordata > Aves > Accipitriformes > Accipitridae > Haliaeetus > Haliaeetus albicilla. The sequence continues at coordinate 42,249,709 of NC_091515.1, forward strand.
AGAGATGGGCGAGGGGAAACAGGGAAAAGAGACAAGCGGGGGAAAAGAGAGAGTCCAGGGAAAATAGACAGGACAGGGAAGATAGAGGGAAAAGAGGGAGTGGAGGAAAGGGAGGGAATAGAGGAAGGCGAGTGAAAGCGGGAAAAATGAACGCCGAGAGAACAGAGGTGAGAGAGACAGGCGAGGGGAAACAGGGAAAAGAGACAAGCAGGGGGAAAGAGGGAAAAGAAAGTGTCCAGGGAAAAGAGACACGACTGGGAAGAGACAGTGAAAAGAGAGAGTTGATGAATGAGAGGGAAAAGAGAGGGGCGAGTGAAAATGGGAAAATGAGACACCGAGTGAAGAGAGGTGACAGACACAGGAGAGGGGAAAGAGGGGGAAGAGACAAGCGGGGGAGAAGAGAGAGCCCAGGGAAAAGAGACAGGACAGGGAAGAGAGAGGGAAAAGAGGGAGTGGAGGAAAGGCAGGGAATAGAGGAAGGCGAGTGAAAGCGGGAAAAATGAACGCCGAGAGAACAGAGGTGAGAGAGATGGGCGAGGGGAAACAGGGAAAAGAGACAAGCGGGGGAAAAGAGAGAGTCCAGGGAAAAGAGACAGGACAGGGAAGAGAGAGGGAAAAGAGGGAGTGGAGGAAAGGGAGGGAACAGAGGAAGGCGAGTGAAAGCGGGAAATTTACACACCGAGTGAAGAGAGGTGACAGATACAGGAGAGGGGAAAGAGGGGAAGAGATAAGCGGGGGAAAAGAGAGAGTCCAGGGAAAAGAGACAGGACAGGGAAGAGAGAGGGAAAAGAGGGAGTGGAGGAAAGGGAGGGAATAGAGGAAGTCGAGTGATAGCGGGAAAAATGAAAACCGAGAGAACAGAGGTGACAGATACAGGAGAGGGGAAAGAGGGGGAAGAGACAAGCAGGGGGAAAGAGGGAAAAGAAAGTGTCCAGGGAAAAGAGACACGACTGGGAAGAGACAGTGAAAAGAGAGAGTTGATGAATGAGAGGGAAAAGAGAGGGGCGAGTGAAAATGGGAAAATGAGACACCGAGTGAAGAGAGGTGACAGACACAGGAGAGGGGAAAGAGGGGGAAGACACAAGCGGGGGAGAAGAGAGAGCCCAGGGAAAAGAGACAGGACAGGGAAGAGAGAGGGAAAAGAGGGAGTGGAGGAAAGGGAGGGAATAGAGGAAGGCGAGTGAAAGCGGGAAAAATGAACGCCGAGAGAACAGAGGTGAGAGAGATGGGCGAGGGGAAACAGGGAAAAGAGACAAGCGGGGGAAAAGAGAGAGTCCAGGGAAATGAGACAGGACAGGGAAGATAGAGGGAAAAGAGGGAGTGGAGGAAAGGGAGGGAATAGAGGAAGGCGAGTGAAAGCGAGAAATTTACACACCGAGTGAAGAGAGGTGACAGATATAGGAGAGGGGAAAGAGGGGGAAGAGACAAGCGGGGGAAAAGAGAGAGTCCAGAGAAAAGAGACAGGACAGGGAAGAGAGAGGGAAAAGAGGGAGTGGAGGGAAGGGAGGGAATAGAGGAAGGCGAGTGGAAGCGGGAAAAATGAACGCCGAGAGAACAGAGGTGAGAGAGACAGGCGAGGGGAAACAGGGAAAAGAGACAAGCGGGGAAAAAGAGAGAGTCCAGGGAAAAGAGACAGGACAGGGAAGAGAGAGGGAAAAGAAAGTGTCCAGGGAAAAGAGACACGACTGGGAAGAGACAGTGAAAAGAGAGAGTTGATGAATGAGAGGGAAAAGAGAGGGGCGAGTGAAAGCGGGAAAATGAGACACCGAGTGAAGAGAGGTGACAGACACAGGAGAGGGGAAAGAGGGGGAAGAGACAAGCGGGGGAAAAGAGAGAGTCCAGGGAAGAGAGACGGGACAGGGAAGAGAGAGGGAAAAGAGGGAGTGGAGGAAAGGGAGGGAATAGAGGAAGGCGAGTGAAAGCGGGAAAAATGAACGCCGAGAGAACAGAGGTGAGAGAGACAGGCGAGGGGAAACAGGGAAAAGAGACAAGCGGGGGAAAAGAGAGAGTCCAGGGAAAAGTGACAGGACAGGGAAGAGAGAGGGAAAAGAGGGAGTGGAGGAAAGGGAGGGAATAGACGAAGGCGAGTGAAAGCGGGAAATTTACACACCGAGTGAAGAGAGATGACAGATACAGGAGAGGGGAAAGAGATAAGCGGGGGAAAAGAGAGAGTCCAGGGAAAAGAGACAGGACAGGGAAGAGAGAGGGAAAAGAGGGAGTGGAGGAAAGGGAGGGAATAGAGGAAGGCGAGTGAAAGCGGGAAAAATGAACGCCGAGAGAACAGAGGTGAGAGAGACAGGCGAGGGGAAACAGGGAAAAGAGACAAGCGGGGGAAAAGAGAGAGTCCAGGGAAAAGAGACAGGGCAGGGAAGAGAGAGGGAAAAGAGGGAGTGGAGGAAAGGGAGGGAACAGAGGAAGGCGAGTGAAAGCGGGAAATTTACACACCGAGTGAAGAGAGGTGACAGATACAGGAGAGGGGAAAGAGGGGAAGAGATAAGCGGGGGAAAAGAGAGAGTCCAGGGAAAAGAGACAGGACAGGGAAGAGAGAGGGAAAAGAGGGAGTGGAGGAAAGGGAGGGAATAGAGGAAGGCGAGTGATAGCGGGAAAAATGAAAACCGAGAGAACAGAGGTGACAGATACAGGAGAGGGGAAAGAGGGGGAAGAGACAAGCAGGGGGAAAGAGGGAAAAGAAAGTGTCCAGGGAAAAGAGACACGACTGGGAAGAGACAGTGAAAAGAGAGAGTTGATGAATGAGAGGGAAAAGAGAGGGGCGAGTGAAAATGGGAAAATGAGACACCGAGTGAAGAGAGGTGACAGACACAGGAGAGGGGAAAGAGGGGGAAGACACAAGCGGGGGAGAAGAGAGAGCCCAGGGAAAAGAGACAGGACAGGGAAGAGAGAGGGAAAAGAGGGAGTGGAGGGAAGGGAGGGAATAGAGGAAGGCGAGTGAAAGCGGGAAAAATGAACGCCGAGAGAACAGAGGTGAGAGAGACAGGCGAGGGGAAACAGGGAAAAGAGACAAGCGGGGGAAAAGAGAGAGTCCAGGGAAAAGAGACAGGGCAGGGAAGAGAGAGGGAAAAGAGGGAGTGGAGGAAAGGGAGGGAACAGAGGAAGGCGAGTGAAAGCGGGAAATTTACACACCGAGTGAAGAGAGGTGACAGATACAGGAGAGGGGAAAGAGGGGAAGAGATAAGCGGGGGAAAAGAGAGAGTCCAGGGAAAAGAGACAGGACAGGGAAGATAGAGGGAAAAGAGGGAGTGGAGGAAAGGGAGGGAATAGAGGAAGGCGAGTGAAAGCGGGAAAAATGAACGCCGAGAGAACAGAGGTGAGAGAGATGGGCGAGGGGAAACAGGGAAAAGAGACAAGCGGGGGAAAAGAGAGAGTCCAGGGAAAAGAGACAGGACAGGGAAGATAGAGGGAAAAGAGGGAGTGGAGGAAAGGGAGGGAATAGAGGAAGGCGAGTGAAAGCGGGAAAAATGAACGCCGAGAGAACAGAGGTGAGAGAGATGGGCGAGGGGAAACAGGGAAAAGAGACAAGCGGGGGAAAAGAGAGAGTCCAGGGAAAAGAGACACGACTGGGAAGAGACAGTGAAAAGAGAGAGTTGAGGAATGAGAGGGAAAAGAGAGGGGCGAGTGAAAGCGGGAAAATGAGACACTGAGTGAAGAGAGGTGACAGACACAGGAGAGGGGAAAGAGGGGGAAGAGACAAGCGGGGGAAAAGAGAGAGTCCAGGGAAAAGAGACAGGACAGGGAAGAGAGAGGGAAAAGAGTGAGTGGAGGAAAGGGAGGGAATAGAGGAAGGCGAGTGAAAGCGGGAAAAATGAACGCCGAGAGAACCGAGGTGAGAGAGACAGGCGAGGGGAAACAGGGAAAAGAGACAAGCGTGGGAAAAGAGAGAGTCCAGGGAAAAGAGACAGGACAGGGAAGAGAGAGGGAAAAGAGGGAGTGGAGGAAAGGGAGGGAATAGAGGAAGGCGAGTGGAAGCGGGAAAAATGAACACCGAGAGAACAGAGGTGAAAGACACAGGAGAGGGGAAAGAGGGGGAAGAGACAAGCAGGGGGAAAGAGGGAAAAGAAAGTGTCCAGGGAAAAAAGACACGACTGGGAAGAGACAGTGAAAAGAGAGAGTTGAGTAATGAGAGGGAAAAGAGAGGGGCGAGTGAAAGTGGGAAAATGAGACACCGAGTGAAGAGAGGTGACAGACACAGGAGAGGGGAAAGAGGGGGAAGAGACAAGCGGGGGAGAAGAGAGAGCCCAGGGAAAAGAGACAGGACAGGGACGAGAGAGGGAAAAGAGGGAGTGGAGGGAAGGGAGGGAATAGAGGAAGGCGAGTGAAAGCGGGAAATTTACACACCGAGTGAAGAGAGGTGACAGATACAGGAGAGGGGAAAGAGGGGGAAGAGACAAGCGGGGGAAAAGAGAGAGTCCAGGGAAAAGAGACAGGACAGGGAAGAGAGAGGGAAAAGAGGGAGTGGAGGAAAGGGAGGGAATAGAGGAAGGCGAGTGGAAGCGGGAAAAATGAACGCCGAGAGAACAGAGGTGAGAGAGACAGGCGAGGGGAAACAGGGAAAAGAGACAAGCGGGGGAAAAGAGAGAGTCCAGGGAAAAGAGACAGGACAGGGAAGAGAGAGGGAAAAGAAAGTGTCCAGGGAAAAGAGACACGACTGGGAAGAGACAGTGAAAAGAGAGAGTTGATGAATGAGAGGGAAAAGAGAGGGGCGAGTGAAAGCGGGAAAATGAGACACCGAGTGAAGAGAGGTGACAGACACAGGAGAGGGGAAAGAGGGGGAAGAGACAAGCGGGGGAAAAGAGAGAGTCCAGGGAAAAGTGACGGGACAGGGAAGAGAGAGGGAAAAGAGGGAGTGGAGGAAAGGGAGGGAATAGAGGAAGGCGAGTGAAAGCGGGAAAAATGAACGCCGAGAGAACAGAGGTGAGAGAGACAGGCGAGGGGAAACAGGGAAAAGAGACAAGCGAGGGAACAGGTGGAAAAGAGGGAGTTGAGGGAAAGCAGGGGGAAGTGACTGGTGAGGGTAAAGAGGGAAGAGTTCATGGAGAATATGCAAAAGAGGGAAAAGCGACAGGCAAGGGAAAAGAGAGAGTTGAGGAACGAGAAGGAAAAGAGAGAGGCAAGAGAAAGCGGGAAAATGAGACACCGAGTGAAGAGAGGTGACAGACACAGGAGAGGGGAAAGAGGGGGAAGACACAAGCGGGGGAAAAGAGAGAGTCCAGGGAAAAGAGACAGGACAGGGAAGAGAGAGGGAAAAGAGGGAGTGGAGGAAAGGGAGGGAATAGAGGAAGGCGAGTGAAAGCGGGGAAAATGAACGCCGAGAGAACAGAGGTGAGAGAGACGGGCGAGGGGAAACAGGGAAAAGAGACAAGCGGGGGAAAAGAGAGAGTCCAGGGAAAAGAGACAGGACAGGGAAGATAGAGGGAAAAGAGGGAGTGGAGGGAATGGAGGGAATAGAGGAAGGCGAGTGAAAGCGGGAAAAATGAACACCGAGAGAACAGAGGTGAGAGAGACAGGCGAGGGGAAACAGGGAAAAGAGACAAGCGGGGGAAAAGAGAGAGTCCAGGGAAAAGAGACAGGGCAGGGAAGAGAGAGGGAAAAGAGGGAGTGGAGGAAAGGGAGGGAACAGAGGAAGGCGAGTGAAAGCGGGAAATTTACACACCGAGTGAAGAGAGGTGACAGATACAGGAGAGGGGAAAGAGGGGAAGAGATAAGCGGGGGAAAAGAGAGAGTCCAGGGAAAAGAGACACGACAGGGAAGAGAGAGGGAAAAGAGAGAGTTGAGTAATGAGAGGGAAAGGAGAGGGGCGAGTGAAAGCGGGAAAATGAGACACCGAGTGAAGAGAGGTGACAGACACAGGAGAGGGGAAAGAGGGGGAAGAGACAAGCGGGGGAAAAGAGAGAGCCCAGGGAAAAGAGACAGGACAGGGAAGAGAGAGGGAAAAGAGGGAGTGGAGGAAAGGGAGGGAATAGAGGAAGGCGAGTGAAAGCGGGAAAAATGAACACCGAGAGAACAGAGGTGACAGACACAGGAGAGGGGAAACAGGGAAAAGAGACAAGCGAGGGAACAGGTGGAAAAGAGGGAGTTGAGGGAAAGCAGGGGGAAGTGACTGGTGAGGGTAAAGAGGGAAGAGTTCATGGAGAATATGCAAAAGAGGGAAAAGCGACAGGCAAGGGAAAAGAGAGAGTTGAGGAACGAGAAGGAAAAGAGAGAGGCAAGAGAAAGCGGGAAAATGAGACACCGAGTGAAGAGAGGTGACAGACACAGGAGAGGGGAAAGAGGGGGAAGAGAGGAGCGGGGGAAAAGAGAGAGCCCACGGAAAAGAGACGGGACAGGGACGAGAGAGGGAAAAGAGGGAGTGGAGGAAAGGGAGGGAATAGAGGAAGGCGAGTGAAAGCGGGAAAAATGAACGCCGAGAGAACAGAGGTGAGAGAGATGGGCGAGGGGAAACAGGGAAAAGAGACAAGCGGGGGAAAAGAGAGAGTGCGGGGAAAATAGACAGGACAGGGAAGATAGAGGGAAAAGAGGGAGTGGAGGAAAGGGAGGGAATAGAGGAAGGCGAGTGAAAGCGAGAAATTTACACACCGAGTGAAGAGAGGTGACAGATATAGGAGAGGGGAAAGAGGGGGAAGAGACAAGCGGGGGAAAAGAGAGAGTCCAGGGAAAAGAGACAGGACAGGGAAGAGAGAGGGAAAAGAAAGTGTCCAGGGAAAAGAGACACGACTGGGAAGAGACAGTGAAAAGAGAGAGTTGAGTAATGAGAGGGAAAAGAGAGGGGCGAGTGAAAGCGGGAAAATGAGACACCGAGTGAAGAGAGGTGACAGACACAGGAGAGGGGAAAGAGGGGGAAGAGACAAGCGGGGGAAAAGAGAGAGCCCACGGAAAAGAGACGGGACAGGGACGAGAGAGGGAAAAGAGGGAGTGGAGGAAAGGGAGGGAATAGAGGAAGGCGAGTGAAAGCGGGAAAAATGAACGCCGAGAGAACAGAGGTGAGAGAGATGGGCGAGGGGAAACAGGGAAAAGAGACAAGCGTGGGAAAAGAGAGAGTCCAGGGAAAAGAGACAGGACAGGGAAGAGAGAGGGAAAAGAGGGAGTGGAGGAAAGGGAGGGAATAGAGGAAGGCGAGTGGAAGCGGGAAAAATGAACGCCGAGAGAGCAGAGGTGAGAGAGACAGGCGAGGGGAGACAGGGAATAGAGACAAGCGGGGGAAAAGAGAGAGTCCAGGGAAAAGAGACAGTACAGGGGAGAGAGAGGGAAAAGAGGGAGTGGAGGAAAGGGAGGGAATAGACGAAGGCGAGTGAAAGCGGGAAAAATGAACACCGAGAGAACAGAGGTGACAGACACAGGAGAGGGGAAAGAGGGGGAAGAGACAAGCAGGGGGAAAGAGGGAAAAGAAAGTGTCCAGGGAAAAAAGACACGACTGGGAAGAGACAGTGAAAAGAGAGAGTTGATGAATGAGAGGGAAAAGAGAGGGGCGAGTGAAAGTGGGAAAATGAGACACCGAGTGAAGAGAGGTGACAGACACAGGAGAGGGGAAAGAGGGGGAAGACACAAGCGGGGGAGAAGAGAGAGCCCAGGGAAAAGAGACAGGACAGGGAAGAGAGAGGGAAAAGAGGGTGTGGAGGAAAGGGAGGGAATAGAGGAAGGCGAGTGAAAGCGGGAAATATAAACACCGAGAGAACAGAGGTGAGAGAGACAGGCGAGGGGAAACAGGGAAAAGAGACAAGCGGGGGAAAAGTTGGAAAAGAGGGAGTTGAGGGAATGCAGGGGAAAGTGACTGGTGAGGGTAAAGAGGGAAGAGTTCATGGAGAATAGGGAAAAGACGGAAAAGCGACAGGCAAGGGAAAAGAAAGAGTTGAGGAATGAGAGGGAAAAGAGAGGGGCGAGTGAAAGCGGGAAACTGAGACACCGAGTGAAGAGAGGTGACAGACACAGGAGAGGGGAAAGAGGGGGAAGAGACAAGCGGGGGAAAAGAGAGAGTCCAGGGAAAGGAGACACGACTGGGAAGAGAGAGGGAAAAGAAAGTGTCCAGGGAAAAGAGACACGACTGGGAAGAGACAGTGAAAAGAGAGAGTTGAGTAATGAGAGGGAAAAGAGAGGGGTGAGTGAAAGCGGGAAAATGAGACACCGAGTGAAGAGAGGTGACAGATACAGGAGAGGGGAAAGAGGGGGAAGAGACAAGCGGGGGAAAAGAGAGAGTCCATGGAAAAGAGACAGGACAGGGAAGAGAGAGGGAAAAGAGGGAGTGGAGGGAAGGGAGGGAATAGAGGAAGGCGAGTGGAAGCGGGAAAAATGAACGCCGAGAGAACAGAGGTGACAGACACAGGAGAGGGGAAAGAGGGGGAAGAGACAAGCGGGGGAGAAGAGAGAGCCCATGGAAAAGAGACAGGACAGGGAAGAGAGAGGGAAAAGAGGGTGTGGAGGAAAGGGAGGGAATAGAGGAAGGCGAGTGGAAGCGGGAAAAATGAACGCCGAGAGAGCAGAGGTGAGAGAGACAGGCGAGGGGAGACAGGGAATAGAGACAAGCGGGGGAAAAGAGAGAGTCCAGGGAAAAGAGACAGGACAGGGAAGAGAGAGGGAAAAGAGGGTGTGGAGGAAAGGGAGGGAATAGACGAAGGCGAGTGAAAGCGGGAAAAATGAACACCGAGAGAACAGAGGTGACAGACACAGGAGAGGGGAAAGAGGGGGAAGAGACAAGCAGGGGGAAAGAGGGAAAAGAAAGTGTCCAGGGAAAAAAGACAGGACTGGGAAGAGACAGTGAAAAGAGAGAGTTGAGTAATGAGAGGGAAAAGAGAGGGGCGAGTGAAAGTGGGAAAATGAGACACCGAGTGAAGAGAGGTGACAGACACAGGAGAGGGGAAAGAGGGGGAAGAGACAAGCGGGGGAGAAGAGAGAGCCCAGGGAAAAGAGACAGGACAGGGACGAGAGAGGGAAAAGAGGGAGTGGAGGGAAGGGAGGGAATAGAGGAAGGCGAGTGAAAGCGGGGAAAATGAACGCCGAGAGAACAGAGGTGAGAGAGACAGGCGAGGGGAAACAGGGAAAAGAGACAAGCGGGGGAAAAGAGAGAGTCCAGGGAAAAGAGACAGGGCAGGGAAGAGAGAGGGAAAAGAGGGAGTGGAGGAAAGGGAGGGAATAGAGGAAGGCGAGTGGAAGCGGGAAATTTACACACCGAGTGAAGAGAGGTGACAGATACAGCAGAGGGGAAAGAGACAAGCGGGGGAAAAGAGAGAGTCCAGGGAAAAGAGACAGGACAGGGAAGAGAGAGGGAAAAGAGGGAGTGGAGGGAAGGGAGGGAATAGAGGAAGGCGAGTGGAAGCGGGAAAAATGAACGCCGAGAGAACAGAGGTGAGAGAGACAGGCGAGGGGAAACAGGGAAAAGAGACAAGCGAGGGAACAGGTGGAAAAGAGGGAGTTGAGGGAAAGCAGGGGGAAGTGACTGGTGAGGGTAAAGAGGGAAGAGTTCATGGAGAATATGCAAAAGAGGGAAAAGCGACAGGCAAGGGAAAAGAGAGAGTTGAGGAACGAGAAGGAAAAGAGAGAGGCAAGAGAAAGCGGGAAAATGAGACACCGAGAGAACAGAGGTGACAGACACAGGAGAGGGGAAAGAGGGGGAAGAGACAAGCAGGGGGAAAGAGGGAAAAGAAAGTGTCCAGGGAAAAGAGACACGACTGGGAAGAGACAGTGAAAAGAGAGAGTTGATGAATGAGAGGGAAAAGAGAGGGGCGAGTGAAAATGGGAAAATGAGACACCGAGTGAAGAGAGGTGACAGACACAGGAGAGGGGAAAGAGGGGGAAGACACAAGCGGGGGAGAAGAGAGAGCCCAGGGAAAAGAGACAGGACAGGGAAGAGAGAGGGAAAAGAGGGAGTGGAGGAAAGGGAGGGAACAGAGGAAGGCGAGTGAAAGCGGGAAATTTACACACCGAGTGAAGAGAGGTGACAGATACAGGAGAGGGGAAAGAGGGGAAGAGATAAGCGGGGGAAAAGAGAGAGTCCAGGGAAAAGAGACAGGACAGGGAAGAGAGAGGGAAAAGAGGGAGTGGAGGAAAGGGAGGGAATAGAGGAAGGCGAGTGATAGCGGGAAAAATGAAAACCGAGAGAACAGACGTGACAGATACAGGAGAGGGGAAAGAGGGGGAAGAGACAAGCAGGGGGAAAGAGGGAAAAGAAAGTGTCCAGGGAAAAGAGACACGACTGGGAAGAGACAGTGAAAAGAGAGAGTTGATGAATGAGAGGGAAAAGAGAGGGGCGAGTGAAAATGGGAAAATGAGACACCGAGTGAAGAGAGGTGACAGACACAGGAGAGGGGAAAGAGGGGGAAGACACAAGCGGGGGAGAAGAGAGAGCCCAGGGAAAAGAGACAGGACAGGGAAGAGAGAGGGAAAAGAGGGAGTGGAGGAAAGGGAGGGAATAGAGGAAGGCGAGTGAAAGCGGGAAAAATGAACGCCGAGAGAACAGAGGTGAGAGAGATGGGCGAGGGGAAACAGGGAAAAGAGACAAGCGGGGGAAAAGAGAGAGTCCAGGGAAAAGAGACAGGTCAGGGAAGATAGAGGGAAAAGAGGGAGTGGAGGGAAGGGAGGGAATAGAGGAAGGCGAGTGAAAGCGGGAAAAATGAACACCGAGAGAACAGAGGTGAGAGAGACAGGCGAGGGGAAACAGGGAAAAGAGACAAGCGGGGGAAAAGAGAGAGTCCAGGGAAAAGAGACAGGGCAGGGAAGAGAGAGGGAAAAGAGGGAGTGGAGGAAAGGGAGGGAACAGAGGAAGGCGAGTGAAAGCGGGAAATTTACACACCGAGTGAAGAGAGGTGACAGATACAGGAGAGGGGAAAGAGGGGAAGAGATAAGCGGGGGAAAAGAGAGAGTCCAGGGAAAAGAGACAGGACAGGGAAGATAGAGGGAAAAGAGGGAGTGGAGGAAAGGGAGGGAATAGAGGAAGGCGAGTGAAAGCGGGAAAAATGAACGCCGAGAGAACAGAGGTGAGAGAGATGGGCGAGGGGAAACAGGGAAAAGAGACAAGCGGGGGAAAAGAGAGAGTCCAGTGAAAATAGACAGGACAGGGAAGATAGAGGGAAAAGAGGGAGTGGAGGAAAGGGAGGGAATAGAGGAAGGCGAGTGAAAGCGGGAAAAATGAACGCCGAGAGAACAGAGGTGAGAGAGATGGGCGAGGGGAAACAGGGAAAAGAGACAAGCGGGGGAAAAGAGAGAGTCCAGGGAAAATAGACAGGACAGGGAAGAGAGAGGGAAAAGAGGGAGTGGAGGGAAGGGAGGGAATAGAGGAAGGCGAGTGGAAGTGGGAAAAATGAACGCCGCGAGAACAGAGGTGAGAGAGACAGGCGAGGGGAAACAGGGAAAAGAGACAAGCGGGGGAAAAGAGAGAGTCCAGGGAAAAGAGACAGGACAGGGAAGAGAGAGGGAAAAGAAAGTGTCCAGGGAAAAGAGACACGACTGGGAAGAGACAGTGAAAAGAGAGAGTTGAGTAATGAGAGGGAAAAGAGAGGGGCGAGTGAAAGCGGGAAAATGAGACACCGAGTGAAGAGAGGTGACAGACACAGGAGAGGGGAAAGAGGGGGAAGAGACAAGCGGGGGAAAAGAGAGAGTCCAGGGAAGAGAGACGGGACAGGGAAGAGAGAGGGAAAAGAGGGAGTGGAGGAAAGGGAGGGAATAGAGGAAGGCGAGTGAAAGCGGGAAAAATGAACGCCGAGAGAACAGAGGTGAGAGAGACAGGCGAGGGGAAACAGGGAAAAGAGACAAGCGGGGGAAAAGAGAGAGTCCAGGGAAAAGAGACAGGACAGGGAAGAGAGAGGGAAAAGAGGGAGTGGAGGAAAGGGAGGGAATAGAGGAAGGCGAGTGAAAGCGGGAAATTTACACACCGAGTGAAGAGAGATGACAGATACAGGAGAGGGGAAAGAGATAAGCGGGGGAAAAGAGAGAGTCCAGGGAAAAGAGACAGGACAGGGAAGAGAGAGGGAAAAGAGGGAGTGGAGGAAAGGGAGGGAATAGAGGAAGGCGAGTGAAAGCGGGAAAAATGAACGCCGAGAGAACAGAGGTGAGAGAGACAGGCGAGGGGAAACAGGGAAAAGAGACAAGCGGGGGAAAAGAGAGAGTCCAGGGAAAAGAGACAGGGCAGGGAAGAGAGAGGGAAAAGAGGGAGTGGAGGAAAGGGAGGGAATAGAGGAAGGCGAGTGAAAGCGGGAAAAATGAACGCCGAGAGAACAGAGGTGAGAGAGACAGGCGAGGGGAAACAGGGAAAAGAGACAAGCAGGGGGAAAGAGGGAAAAGAAAGTGTCCAGGGAAAAGAGACACGACTGGGAAGAGACAGTGAAAAGAGAGAGTTGATGAATGAGAGGGAAAAGAGAGGGGCGAGTGAAAATGGGAAAATGAGACACCGAGTGAAGAGAGGTGACAGACACAGGAGAGGGGAAAGAGGGGGAAGAGACAAGCGGGGGAGAAGAGAGAGCCCAGGGAAAAGAGACAGGACAGGGAAGAGAGAGGGAAAAGAGGGAGTGGAGGAAAGGGAGGGAATAGAGGAAGGCGAGTGAAAGCGGGAAAAATGAACGCCGAGAGAACAGAGGTGAGAGAGATGGGCGAGGGGAAACAGGGAAAAGAGACAAGCGGGGGAAAAGAGAGAGTCCAGGGAAAAGAGACAGGACAGGGAAGAGAGAGGGAAAAGAGGGAGTGGAGGAAAGGGAGGGAACAGAGGAAGGCGAGTGAAAGCGGGAAATTTACACACCGAGTGAAGAGAGGTGACAGATACAGGAGAGGGGAAAGAGGGGAAGAGATAAGCGGGGGAAAAGAGAGAGTCCAGGGAAAAGAGACAGGACAGGGAAGAGAGAGGGAAAAGAGGGAGTGGAGGAAAGGGAGGGAATAGAGGAAGTCGAGTGATAGCGGGAAAAATGAAAACCGAGAGAACAGAGGTGACAGATACAGGAGAGGGGAAAGAGGGGGAAGAGACAAGCAGGGGGAAAGAGGGAAAAGAAAGTGTCCAGGGAAAAGAGACACGACTGGGAAGAGACAGTGAAAAGAGAGAGTTGATGAATGAGAGGGAAAAGAGAGGGGCGAGTGAAAATGGGAAAATGAGACACCGAGTGAAGAGAGGTGACAGACACAGGAGAGGGGAAAGAGGGGGAAGACACAAGCGGGGGAGAAGAGAGAGCCCAGGGAAAAGAGACAGGACAGGGAAGAGAGAGGGAAAAGAGGGAGTGGAGGAAAGGGAGGGAATAGAGGAAGGCGAGTGAAAGCGGGAAAAATGAACGCCGAGAGAACAGAGGTGAGAGAGATGGGCGAGGGGAAACAGGGAAAAGAGACAAGCGGGGGAAAAGAGAGAGTCCAGGGAAATGAGACAGGACAGGGAAGATAGAGGGAAAAGAGGGAGTGGAGGAAAGGGAGGGAATAGAGGAAGGCGAGTGAAAGCGAGAAATTTACACACCGAGTGAAGAGAGGTGACAGATATAGGAGAGGGGAAAGAGGGGGAAGAGACAAGCGGGGGAAAAGAGAGAGTCCAGAGAAAAGAGACAGGACAGGGAAGAGAGAGGGAAAAGAGGGAGTGGAGGGAAGGGAGGGAATAGAGGAAGGCGAGTGGAAGCGGGAAAAATGAACGCCGAGAGAACAGAGGTGAGAGAGACAGGCGAGGGGAAACAGGGAAAAGAGACAAGCGGGGAAAAAGAGAGAGTCCAGGGAAAAGAGACAGGACAGGGAAGAGAGAGGGAAAAGAAAGTGTCCAGGGAAAAGAGACACGACTGGGAAGAGACAGTGAAAAGAGAGAGTTGAGTAATGAGAGGGAAAAGAGAGGGGCGAGTGAAAGCGGGAAAATGAGACACCGAGTGAAGAGAGGTGACAGACACAGGAGAGGGGAAAGAGGGGGAAGAGACAAGCGGGGGAAAAGAGAGAGTCCAGGGAAGAGAGACGGGACAGGGAAGAGAGAGGGAAAAGAGGGAGTGGAGGAAAGGGAGGGAATAGAGGAAGGCGAGTGAAAGCGGGAAAAATGAACGCCGAGAGAACAGAGGTGAGAGAGACAGGCGAGGGGAAACAGGGAAAAGAGACAAGCGGGGGAAAAGAGAGAGTCCAGGGAAAAGTGACAGGACAGGGAAGAGAGAGGGAAAAGAGGGAGTGGAGGAAAGGGAGGGAATAGAGGAAGGCGAGTGAAAGCGGGAAATTTACACACCGAGTGAAGAGAGATGACAGATACAGGAGAGGGGAAAGAGATAAGCGGGGGAAAAGAGAGAGTCCAGGGAAAAGAGACAGGACAGGGAAGAGAGAGGGAAAAGAGGGAGTGGAGGAAAGGGAGGGAATAGAGGAAGGCGAGTGAAAGCGGGAAAAATGAACGCCGAGAGAACAGAGGTGAGAGAGACAGGCGAGGGGAAACAGGGAAAAGAGACAAGCGGGGGAAAAGAGAGAGTCCAGGGAAAAGAGACAGGGCAGGGAAGAGAGAGGGAAAAGAGGGAGTGGAGGAAAGGGAGGGAATAGAGGAAGGCGAGTGAAAGCGGGAAATTTACACACCGAGTGAAGAGAGGTGACAGATACAGGAGAGGGGAAAGAGGGGAAGAGATAAGCGGGGGAAAAGAGAGAGTCCAGGGAAAAGAGACAGGACAGGGAAGAGAGAGGGAAAAGAGGGAGTGGAGGAAAGGGAGGGAATAGAGGAAGGCGAGTGATAGCGGGAAAAATGAAAACCGAGAGAACAGAGGTGACAGATACAGGAGAGGGGAAAGAGGGGGAAGAGACAAGCAGGGGGAAAGAGGGAAAAGAAAGTGTCCAGGGAAAAGAGACACGACTGGGAAGAGACAGTGAAAAGAGAGAGTTGATGAATGAGAGGGAAAAGAGAGGGGCGAGTGAAAATGGGAAAATGAGACACCGAGTGAAGAGAGGTGACAGACACAGGAGAGGGGAAAGAGGGGGAAGACACAAGCGGGGGAGAAGAGAGAGCCCAGGGAAAAGAGACAGGACAGGGAAGAGAGAGGGAAAAGAGGGAGTGGAGGGAAGGGAGGGAATAGAGGAAGGCGAGTGAAAGCGGGAAAAATGAACGCCGAGAGAACAGAGGTGAGAGAGACAGGCGAGGGGAAACAGGGAAAAGAGACAAGCGGGGGAAAAGAGAGAGTCCAGGGAAAAGAGACAGGGCAGGGAAGAGAGAGGGAAAAGAGGGAGTGGAGGAAAGGGAGGGAACAGAGGAAGGCGAGTGAAAGCGGGAAATTTACACACCGAGTGAAGAGAGGTGACAGATACAGGAGAGGGGAAAGAGGGGAAGAGATAAGCGGGGGAAAAGAGAGAGTCCAGGGAAAAGAGACAGGACAGGGAAGATAGAGGGAAAAGAGGGAGTGGAGGAAAGGGAGGGAATAGAGGAAGGCGAGTGAAAGCGGGAAAAATGAACGCCGAGAGAACAGAGGTGAGAGAGATGGGCGAGGGGAAACAGGGAAAAGAGACAAGCGGGGGAAAAGAGAGAGTCCAGGGAAAATAGACAGGACAGGGAAGATAGAGGGAAAAGAGGGAGTGGAGGAAAGGGAGGGAATAGAGGAAGGCGAGTGAAAGCGGGAAAAATGAACGCCGAGAGAACAGAGGTGAGAGAGATGGGCGAGGGGAAACAGGGAAAAGAGACAAGCGGGGGAAAAGAGAGAGTCCAGGGAAAATAGACAGGACAGGGAAGAGAGAGGGAAAAGAGGGAGTGGAGGGAAGGGAGGGAATAGAGGAAGGCGAGTGGAAGCGGGAAAAATGAACGCCGAGAGAACAGAGGTGAGAGAGACAGGCGAGGGGAAACAGGGAAAAGAGACAAGCGGGGGAAAAGAGAGAGTCCAGGGAAAAGAGACAGGACAGGGAAGAGAGAGGGAAAAGAAAGTGTCCAGGGAAAAGAGACACGACTGGGAAGAGACAGTGAAAAGAGAGAGTTGAGTAATGAGAGGGAAAAGAGAGGGGCGAGTGAAAGCGGGAAAATGAGACACCGAGTGAAGAGAGGTGACAGACACAGGAGAGGGGAAAGAGGGGGAAGAGACAAGCGGGGGAAAAGAGAGAGTCCAGGGAAGAGAGACGGGACAGGGAAGAGAGAGGGAAAAGAGGGAGTGGAGGAAAGGGAGGGAATAGAGGAAGGCGAGTGGAAGCGGGAAAAATGAACGCCGAGAGAACAGAGGTGAGAGAGACAGGCGAGGGGAAACAGGGAAAAGAGACAAGCAGGGGGAAAGAGGGAAAAGAAAGTGTCCAGGGAAAAGAGACACGACTGGGAAGAGACAGTGAAAAGAGAGAGTTGATGAATGAGAGGGAAAAGAGAGGGGCGAGTGAAAATGGGAAAATGAGACACCGAGTGAAGAGAGGTGACAGACACAGGAGAGGGGAAAGAGGGGGAAGAGACAAGCGGGGGAGAAGAGAGAGCCCAGGGAAAAGAGACAGGACAGGGAAGAGAGAGGGAAAAGAGGGAGTGGAGGAAAGGGAGGGAACAGAGGAAGGCGAGTGAAAGCGGGAAATTTACACACCGAGTGAAGAGAGGTGACAGATAAAGGAGAGGGGAAAGAGGGGAAGAGATAAGCGGGGGAAAAGAGAGAGTCCAGGGAAAAGAGACAGGACAGGGAAGAGAGAGGGAAAAGAGGGAGTGGAGGAAAGGGAGGGAATAGAGGAAGGCGAGTGGAAGCGGGAAAAATGAACGCCGAGAGAACAGAGGTGAGAGAGACAGGCGAGGGGAAACAGGGAAAAGAGACAAGCAGGGGGAAAGAGGGAAAAGAAAGTGTCCAGGGAAAAGAGACACGACTGGGAAGAGACAGTGAAAAGAGAGAGTTGATGAATGAGAGGGAAAAGAGAGGGGCGAGTGAAAGCGGGAAAATGAGACACCGAGTGAAGAGAGGTGACAGACACAGGAGAGGGGAAAGAGGGGGAAGAGACAAGCGGGGGAAAAGAGGGAGCCCACGGAAAAGAGACGGGACAGGGACGAGAGAGGGAAAAGAGGGAGTGGAGGAAAGGGAGGGAATAGAGGAAGGCGAGTGAAAGCGGGAAAAATGAACGCCGAGAGAACAGAGGTGAGAGAGATGGGCGAGGGGAAACAGGGAAAAGAGACAAGCGGGGGAAAAGAGAGAGTCCAGGGAAAAGAGACACGACTGGGAAGAGACAGTGAAAAGAGAGAGTTGAGTAATGAGAGGGAAAAGAGAGGGGCGAGTGAAAGCGGGAAAATGAGACACTGAGTGAAGAGAGGTGACAGACACAGGAGAGGGGAAAGAGGGGGAAGAGACAAGCGGGGGAAAAGAGAGAGTCCAGGGAAAAGAGACAGGACAGGGAAGAGAGAGGGAAAAGAGTGAGTGGAGGAAAGGGAGGGAATAGAGGAAGGCGAGTGAAAGCGGGAAAAATGAACGCCGAGAGAACCGAGGTGAGAGAGACAGGCGAGGGGAAACAGGGAAAAGAGACAAGCGTGGGAAAAGAGAGAGTCCAGGGAAAAGAGACAGGACAGGGAAGAGAGAGGGAAAAGAGGGAGTGGAGGAAAGGGAGGGAATAGAGGAAGGCGAGTGGAAGCGGGAAAAATGAACACCGAGAGAACAGAGGTGACAGACACAGGAGAGGGGAAAGAGGGGGAAGAGACAAGCAGGGGGAAAGAGGGAAAAGAAAGTGTCCAGGGAAAAAAGACACGACTGGGAAGAGACAGTGAAAAGAGAGAGTTGAGTAATGAGAGGGAAAAGAGAGGGGCGAGTGAAAGTGGGAAAATGAGACACCGAGTGAAGAGAGGTGACAGACACAGGAGAGGGGAAAGAGGGGGAAGAGACAAGCGGGGGAGAAGAGAGAGCCCAGGGAAAAGAGACAGGACAGGGACGAGAGAGGGAAAAGAGGGAGTGGAGGGAAGGGAGGGAATAGAGGAAGGCGAGTGAAAGCGGGAAATTTACACACCGAGTGAAGAGAGGTGACAGACACAGGAGAGGGGAAAGAGGGGGAAGAGACAAGCGGGGGAAAAGAGAGAGCCCACGGAAAAGAGACGGGACAGGGAAGAGAGAGGGAAAAGAGGGAGTGGGGGAAAGGGAGGGAATAGAGGAAGGCGAGTGAAACCGGGAAAAATGAACGCCGAGAGAACAGAGGTGAGAGAGATGGGCGAGGGGAAACAGGGAAAAGAGACAAGCGGGGGAAAAGAGAGAGTCCAGGGAAAAGAGACACGACAGGGAAGAGAGAGGGAAAAGAGAGAGTTGAGTAATGAGAGGGAAAGGAGAGGGGCGAGTGAAAGCGGGAAAATGAGACACCGAGTGAAGAGAGGTGACAGACACAGGAGAGGGGAAAGAGGGGAAGAGACAAGCGGGGGAAAAGAGAGAGCCCACGGAAAAGAGACGGGACAGGGACGAGAGAGGGAAAAGAGGGAGTGGAGGAAAGGGAGGGAATAGAGGAAGGCGAGTGAAAGCGGGAAAAATGAACGCCGAGAGAACAGAGGTGAGAGAGATGGGCGAGGGGAAACAGGGAAAAGAGACAAAGCGGGGGAAAAGTTGGAAAAGAGGGAATTGAGGGAAACCAGGGGAAAGTGACTGGTGAGGGTAAAGAGGGAAGAGTTCATGGAGAATAGGGAAAAGACGGAAAAGCGACAGGCAAGGGAAAAGAAAGAGTTGAGGAATGAGAGGGAAAAGAGAGGTGCGAGTGAAAGCGGGAAACTGAGACACCGAGTGAAGAGAGGTGACAGACACAGGAGAGGGGAAAGAGGGGGAAGAGACAAGCGGGGGAAAAGAGAGAGTCCAGGGAAAGGAGACACGACTGGGAAGAGACAGTGAAAAGAGAGAGTTGAGTAATGAGAGGGAAAAGAGAGGGGCGAGTGAAAGTGGGAAAATGAGACACCGAGTGAAGAGAGGTGACAGACACAGGAGAGGGGAAAGAGGGGGAAGAGACAAGCGGGGGAAAAGAGAGAGTCCAGGGAAAAGAGACAGGACAGGGAAGAGAGAGGGAAAAGAGGGAGTGGAGGAAAGGGAGGGAATAGAGGAAGGCGAGTGGAAGCGGGAAAAATGAACGCCGAGAGAACAGAGGTGAGAGAGACAGGCGAGGGGAAACAGGGAAAAGAGACAAGCGTGGGAAAAGAGAGAGTCCAGGGAAAAGAGACAGGACAGGGAAGAGAGAGGGAAAAGAGGGAGTGGAGGAAAGGGAGGGAATAGAGGAAGGCGAGTGAAAGCGGGAAATTTACACACCGAGTGAAGAGAGGTGACAGATGCAGGAGAGGGGAAAGAGGGGAAAGAGATAAGCGGGGGAAAAGAGAGAGTCCAGGGAAAAGAGACAGGACAGGGAAGAGAGAGGGAAAAGAGGGAGTGGAGGAAAGGGAGGGAATAGACGAAGGCGAGTGAAAGCGGGAAAAATGAACACCGAGAGAACAGAGGTGACAGACACAGGAGAGGGGAAAGAGGGGGAAGAGACAAGCAGGGGGAAAGAGGGAAAAGAAAGTGTCCAGGGAAAAAAGACACGACTGGGAAGCGACAGTGAAAAGAGAGAGTTGAGTAATGAGAGGGAAAAGAGAGCGGCGAGTGAAAGCGGGAAAATGAGACACCGAGTGAAGAGAGGTGACAGACACAGGAGAGGGAAAAGCGGGAGTGGAGGAAAGGGAGGGAATAGAGGAAGGCGAGTGGAAGCGGGAAAAATGAACGCCGAGAGAGCAGAGGTGAGAGAGACAGGCGAGGGGAAACAGGGAAAAGACACAAGCGGGGGAAAAGAGAGAGTCCAGGGAAAAGAGACAGGACAGGGAAGAGAGAGGGAAAAGAGGGAGTGGAGGAAAGGGAGGGAATAGACGAAGGCGAGTGATAGCGGGAAAAATGAACACCGAGAGAACAGAGGTGACAGACACAGGAGAGGGGAAAGAGGGGGAAGAGACAAGCAGGGGGAAAGAGGGAAGAGAAAGTGTCCAGGGAAAAGAGACACGGCTGGGAAGAGACAGTGAAAAGAGAGAGTTGAGTAATGAGAGGGAAAAGAGAGGGGCGAGTGAAAGTGGGAAAATGAGACACCGAGTGAAGAGAGGTGACAGACACAGGAGAGGGGAAAGAGGGGGAAGAGACAAGCGGGGGAGAAGAGAGAGCCCAGGGAAAAGAGACAGGACAGGGACGAGAGAGGGAAAAGAGGGAGTGGAGGGAAGGGAGGGAATAGAGGAAGGCGAGTGAAAGCGGGGAAAATGAACGCCGAGAGAACAGAGGTGAGAGAGACAGGCGAGGGGAAACAGGGAAAAGAGACAAGCGAGGGAACAGGTGGAAAAGAGGGAGTTGAGGGAAAGCAGGGGGAAGTGACTGGTGAGGGTAAAGAGGGAAGAGTTCATGGAGAATATGCAAAAGAGGGAAAAGCGACAGGCAAGGGAAAAGAGAGAGTTGAGGAACGAGAAGGAAAAGAGAGAGGCAAGAGAAAGCGGGAAAATGAGACACCGAGTGAAGAGAGGTGACAGACACAGGAGAGGGGAAAGAGGGGGAAGACACAAGCGGGGGAAAAGAGAGAGCCGAGGGAAAAGAGACAGGACAGGGAAAAGAGAGGGAAAAGAGGGAGTGGAGGAAAGGGAGGGAATAGAGGAAGGCGAGTGGAAGCGGGAAAAATGAACGCCGAGAGAACAGAGGTGAGAGAGACAGGCGAGGGGAAACAGGGAAAAGAGACAAAGCGGGGGAAAAGAGAGAGTCCAGGGAAAAGAGACAGGGCAGGGAAGAGAGAGGGAAAAGAGGGAGTGGAGGAAAGGGAGGGAATAGAGGAAGGCGAGTGAAAGCGGGAAATTTACACACCGAGTGAAGAGAGGTGACAGATACAGGAGAGGGGAAAGAGATAAGCGGGGGAAAAGAGAGAGTCCAGGGAAAAGAGACAGGACAGGGAAGAGAGAGGGAAAAGAGGGAGTGGAGGAAAGGGAGGGAATAGACGAAGGCGAGTGAAAGCGGGAAAAATGAACACCGAGAGAACAGAGGTGACAGATACAGGAGAGGGGAAAGAGATAACCGGGGGGAAAGAGAGAGTCCAGGGAAAAGAGACAGGACAGGGAAGAGAGAGGGAAAAGAGGGAGTGGAGGAAAGGGAGGGAATAGAGGAAGGCGAGTGAAAGCGGGAAAAATGAACGCCGAGAGAACCGAGGTGACAGATACAGGAGAGGGGAAAGAGGGGGAAGAGACAAGCAGGGGGAAAGAGGGAAAAGAAAGTGTCCAGGGAAAAAAGACACGACTGGGAAGAGACAGTGAAAAGAGAGAGTTGAGTAATGAGAGGGAAAAGAGAGGGGCGAGTGAAAGCGGGAAAATGAGACACCGAGTGAAGAGATGTGACAGACACAGGAGAGGGGAAAGAGGGGGAAGAGACAAGCGGGGGAGAAGAGAGAGCCCAGGGAAAAGAGACAGGACAGGGACGAGAGAGGGAAAAGAGGGAGTGGAGGGAAGGGAGGGAATAGAGGAAGGCGAGTGGAAGCGGGAAAAATGAACGCCGAGAGAACAGAGGTGAGAGAGACAGGCGAGGGGAAACAGGGAAAAGAGACAAGCGTGGGAAAAGAGAGAGTCCAGGGAAAAGAGACAGGACAGGGAACAGAGAGGGAAAAGAGGGAGTGGAGGAAAGGGAGGGAATAGAGGAAGGCGAGTGAAAGCGGGAAATTTACACACCGAGTGAAGAGAGGTGACAGATACAGGAGAGGGGAAAGAGGGGAAAGAGATAAGCGGGGGAAAAGAGAGAGTCCAGGGAAAAGAGACAGGACAGGGAAGAGAGAGGGAAAAGAGGGAGTGGAGGAAAGGGAGGGAATAGACGAAGGCGAGTGAAAGCGGGAAAAATGAACACCGAGAGAACAGAGGTGACAGACACAGGAGAGGGGAAAGAGGGGGAAGAGACAAGCAGGGGGAAAGAGGGAAAAGAAAGTGTCCAGGGAAAAAAGACACGACTGGGAAGCAACAGTGAAAAGAGAGAGTTGAGTAATGAGAGGGAAAAGAGAGCGGCGAGTGAAAGCGGGAAAATGAGACACCGAGTGAAGAGAGGTGACAGACACAGGAGAGGGAAAAGCGGGAGTGGAGGAAAGGGAGGGAATAGAGGAAGGCGAGTGAAAGCGGGAAAAATGAACGCCGAGAGAACCGAGGTGAGAGAGACAGGCGAGGGGAAACAGGGAAAAGAGACAAGCGGGGGAAAAGAGAGAGTCCAGGGAAAAGAGACAGGACAGGGAAGAGAGAGGGAAAAGAGGGAGTGGAGGAAAGGGAGGGAATAGAGGAAGGCGAGTGGAAGCGGGAAAAATGAACGCCGAGAGAGCAGAGGTGAGAGAGACAGGCGAGGGGAGACAGGGAATAGAGACAAGCGGGGGAAAAGAGAGAGTCCAGGGAAAAGAGACAGGACAGGGAAGAGAGAGGGAAAAGAGGGTGTGGAGGAAAGGGAGGGAATAGACGAAGGCGAGTGAAAGCGGGAAAAATGAACACCGAGAGAACAGAGGTGACAGACACAGGAGAGGGGAAAGAGGGGGAAGAGACAAGCAGGGGGAAAGAGGGAAAAGAAAGTGTCCAGGGAAAAAAGACAGGACTGGGAAGAGACAGTGAAAAGAGAGAGTTGAGTAATGAGAGGGAAAAGAGAGGGGCGAGTGAAAGTGGGAAATTGAGACACCGAGTGAAGAGAGGTGACAGACACAGGAGAGGGGAAAGAGGGGGAAGAGACAAGCGGGGGAGAAGAGAGAGCCCAGGGAAAAGAGACAGGACAGGGACGAGAGAGGGAAAAGAGGGAGTGGAGGGAAGGGAGGGAATAGAGGAAGGCGAGTGAAAGCGGGGAAAATGAACGCCGAGAGAACAGAGGTGAGAGAGACAGGCGAGGGGAAACAGGGAAAAGAGACAAGCGGGGGAAAAGAGAGAGTCCAGGGAAAAGAGACAGGGCAGGGAAGAGAGAGGGAAAAGAGGGAGTGGAGGGAAGGGAGGGAATAGAGGAAGGCGAGTGGAAGCGGGAAAAATGAACGCCGAGAGAACAGAGGTGAGAGAGACAGGCGAGGGGAAACAGGGAAAAGAGACAAGCGAGGGAACAGGTGGAAAAGAGGGAGTTGAGGGAAAGCAGGGGGAAGTGACTGGTGAGGGTAAAGAGGGAAGAGTTCATGGAGAATATGCAAAAGAGGGAAAAGCGACAGGCAAGGGAAAAGAGAGAGTTGAGGAACGAGAAGGAAAAGAGAGAGGCAAGAGAAAGCGGGAAAATGAGACACCGAGTGAAGAGAGGTGACAGACACAGGAGAGGGGAAAGAGGGGGAAGAGACAAGCGGGGGAGAAGAGAGAGCCCAGGGAAAAGAGACAGGACAGGGAAGAGAGAGGGAAAAGAGGGAGTGGAGGAAAGGGAGGGAATAGAGGAAGGCGAGTGAAAGCGGGAAATTTACACACCGAGTGAAGAGAGGTGACAGATACAGGAGAGGGGAAAGAGGGGAAGAGATAAGCGGGGGGAAAGAGAGAGTCCAGGGAAAAGAGACAGGACAGGGAAGAGAGAGGGAAAAGAGGGAGTGGAGGAAAGGGAGGGAATAGAGGAAGGCGAGTGATAGCAGGAAAAATGAACGCCGAGAGAACCGAGGTGACACATACAGGAGAGGGGAAAGAGGGGGAAGAGACAAGCAGGGGGAAAGAGGGAAAAGAAAGTGTCCAGGGAAAAAAGACACGACTGGGAAGAGACAGTGAAAAGAGAGAGTTGAGTAATGAGAGGGAAAAGAGAGGGGCGAGTGAAAGCGGGAAAATGAGACACCGAGTGAAGAGAGGTGACAGACACAGGAGAGGGAAAAGAGGGAGTGGAGGGAAGGGAGGGAATAGAGGAAGGCGAGTGAAAGCGGGAAAAATGAACGCCGAGAGAACAGAGGTGACAGACACAGGAGAGGGGAAAGAGGGGGAAGAGACAAGCGGGGGAGAAGAGAGAGCCCATGGAAAAGAGACAGGACAGGGAAGAGAGAGGGAAAAGAGGGTGTGGAGGAAAGGGAGGGAATAGAGGAAGGCGAGTGGAAGCGGGAAAAATGAACGCCGAGAGAGCAGAGGTGAGAGAGACAGGCGAGGGGAGACAGGGAATAGAGACAAGCGGGGGAAAAGAGAGAGTCCAGGGAAAAGAGACAGGACAGGGAAGAGAGAGGGAAAAGAGGGTGTGGAGGAAAGGGAGGGAATAGACGAAGGCGAGTGAAAGCGGGAAAAATGAACACCGAGAGAACAGAGGTGACAGACACAGGAGAGGGGAAAGAGGGGGAAGAGACAAGCAGGGGGAAAGAGGGAAAAGAAAGTGTCCAGGGAAAAAAGACAGGACTGGGAAGAGACAGTGAAAAGAGAGAGTTGAGTAATGAGAGGGAAAAGAGAGGGGCGAGTGAAAGTGGGAAAATGAGACACCGAGTGAAGAGAGGTGACAGACACAGGAGAGGGGAAAGAGGGGGAAGAGACAAGCGGGGGAGAAGAGAGAGCCCAGGGAAAAGAGACAGGACAGGGACGAGAGAGGGAAAAGAGGGAGTGGAGGGAAGGGATGGAATAGAGGAAGGCGAGTGAAAGCGGGGAAAATGAACGCCGAGAGAACAGAGGTGAGAGAGACAGGCGAGGGGAAACAGGGAAAAGAGACAAGCGGGGGAAAAGAGAGAGTCCAGGGAAAAGAGACAGGGCAGGGAAGAGAGAGGGAAAAGAGGGAGTGGAGGAAAGGGAGGGAATAGAGGAAGGCGAGTGGAAGCGGGAAATTTACACACCGAGTGAAGAGAGGTGACAGATACAGGAGAGGGGAAAGAGACAAGCGGGGGAGAAGAGAGAGCCCAGGGAAAAGAGACAGGACAGGGACGAGAGAGGGAAAAGAGGGAGTGGAGGGAAGGGAGGGAATAGAGGAAGGCGAGTGGAAGCGGGAAAAATGAACGCCGAGAGAACAGAGGTGAGAGAGACAGGCGAGGGGAAACAGGGAAAAGAGACAAGCGAGGGAACAGGTGGAAAAGAGGGAGTTGAGGGAAAGCAGGGGGAAGTGACTGGTGAGGGTAAAGAGGGAAGAGTTCATGGAGAATATGCAAAAGAGGGAAAAGCGACAGGCAAGGGAAAAGAGAGAGTTGAGGAACGAGAAGGAAAAGAGAGAGGCAAGAGAAAGCGGGAAAATGAGACACCGAGAGAACAGAGGTGACAGACACAGGAGAGGGGAAAGAGGGGGAAGATATAAGCAGGGGGAAAGAGGGAAAAGAAAGTGTCCAGGGAAAAGAGACACGACTGGGAAGAGACAGTGAAAAGAGAGAGTTGATGAATGAGAGGGAAAAGAGAGGGGCGAGTGAAAATGGGAAAATGAGACACCGAGTGAAGAGAGGTGACAGACACAGGAGAGGGGAAAGAGGGGGAAGACACAAGCGGGGGAGAAGAGAGAGCCCAGGGAAAAGAGACAGGACAGGGAAGAGAGAGGGAAAAGAGGGAGTGGAGGAAAGGGAGGGAACAGAGGAAGGCGAGTGAAAGCGGGAAATTTACACACCGAGTGAAGAGAGGTGACAGATACAGGAGAGGGGAAAGAGGGGAAGAGATAAGCGGGGGAAAAGAGAGAGTCCAGGGAAAAGAGACAGGACAGGGAAGAGAGAGGGAAAAGAGGGAGTGGAGGAAAGGGAGGGAATAGAGGAAGGCGAGTGATAGCGGGAAAAATGAAAACCGAGAGAACAGAGGTGACAGATACAGGAGAGGGGAAAGAGGGGGAAGAGACAAGCAGGGGGAAAGAGGGAAAAGAAAGTGTCCAGGGAAAAGAGACACGACTGGGAAGAGACAGTGAAAAGAGAGAGTTGATGAATGAGAGGGAAAAGAGAGGGGCGAGTGAAAATGGGAAAATGAGACACCGAGTGAAGAGAGGTGACAGACACAGGAGAGGGGAAAGAGGGGGAAGACACAAGCGGGGGAGAAGAGAGAGCCCAGGGAAAAGAGACAGGACAGGGAAGAGAGAGGGAAAAGAGGGAGTGGAGGAAAGGGAGGGAATAGAGGAAGGCGAGTGAAAGCGGGAAAAATGAACGCCGAGAGAACAGAGGTGAGAGAGATGGGCGAGGGGAAACAGGGAAAAGAGACAAGCGGGGGAAAAGAGAGAGTCCAGGGAAAAGAGACAGGTCAGGGAAGATAGAGGGAAAAGAGGGAGTGGAGGGAAGGGAGGGAATAGAGGAAGGCGAGTGAAAGCGGGAAAAATGAACGCCGAGAGAACAGAGGTGAGAGAGATGGGCGAGGGGAAACAGGGAAAAGAGACAAGCGGGGGAAAAGAGAGAGTCCAGGGAAAAGAGACAGGTCAGGGAAGATAGAGGGAAAAGAGGGAGTGGAGGGAAGGGAGGGAATAGAGGAAGGCGAGTGAAAGCGGGAAAAATGAACACCGAGAGAACAGAGGTGAGAGAGACAGGCGAGGGGAAACAGGGAAAAGAGACAAGCGGGGGAAAAGAGAGAGTCCAGGGAAAAGAGACAGGGCAGGGAAGAGAGAGGGAAAAGAGGGAGTGGAGGAAAGGGAGGGAACAGAGGAAGGCGAGTGAAAGCGGGAAATTTACACACCGAGTGAAGAGAGGTGACAGATACAGGAGAGGGGAAAGAGGGGAAGAGATAAGCGGGGGAAAAGAGAGAGTCCAGGGAAAAGAGACAGGACAGGGAAGAGAGAGGGAAAAGAGGGAGTGGAGGAAAGGGAGGGAATAGAGGAAGGCGAGTGAAAGCGGGAAAAATGAACGCCGAGAGAACAGAGGTGAGAGAGATGGGCGAGGGGAAACAGGGAAAAGAGACAAGCGTGGGAAAAGAGAGAGTCCAGGGAAAAGAGACAGGACAGGGAAGATAGAGGGAAAAGAGGGAGTGGAGGAAAGGGAGGGAATAGAGGAAGGCGAGTGAAAGCGGGAAAAATGAACGCCGAGAGAACAGAGGTGAGAGAGACAGGCGAGGGGAAACAGGGAAAAGAGACAAGCAGGGGGAAAGAGGGAAAAGAAAGTGTCCAGGGAAAAGAGACACGACTGGGAAGAGACAGTGAAAAGAGAGAGTTGATGAATGAGAGGGAAAAGAGAGGGGCGAGTGAAAATGGGAAAATGAGACACCGAGTGAAGAGAGGTGACAGACACAGGAGAGGGGAAAGAGGGGGAAGAGACAAGCGGGGGAGAAGAGAGAGCCCAGGGAAAAGAGACAGGACAGGGAAGAGAGAGGGAAAAGAGTGAGTGGAGGAAAGGGAGGGAATAGAGGAAGGCGAGTGAAAGCGGGAAAAATGAACGCCGAGAGAACAGAGGTGAGAGAGATGGGCGAGGGGAAACAGGGAAAAGAGACAAGCGGGGGAAAAGAGAGAGTCCAGGGAAAAGAGACAGGACAGGGAAGAGAGAGGGAAAAGAGGGAGTGGAGGAAAGGGAGGGAACAGAGGAAGGCGAGTGAAAGCGGGAAATTTACACACCGAGTGAAGAGAGGTGACAGATACAGGAGAGGGGAAAGAGGGGAAGAGATAAGCGGGGGAAAAGAGAGAGTCCAGGGAAAAGAGACAGGACAGGGAAGAGAGAGGGAAAAGAGGGAGTGGAGGAAAGGGAGGGAATAGAGGAAGTCGAGTGATAGCGGGAAAAATGAAAACCGAGAGAACAGAGGTGACAGATACAGGAGAGGGGAAAGAGGGGGAAGAGACAAGCAGGGGGAAAGAGGGAAAAGAAAGTGTCCAGGGAAAAGAGACACGACTGGGAAGAGACAGTGAAAAGAGAGAGTTGATGAATGAGAGGGAAAAGAGAGGGGCGAGTGAAAATGGGAAAATGAGACACCGAGTGAAGAGAGGTGACAGACACAGGAGAGGGGAAAGAGGGGGAAGACACAAGCGGGGGAGAAGAGAGAGCCCAGGGAAAAGAGACAGGACAGGGAAGAGAGAGGGAAAAGAGGGAGTGGAGGAAAGGGAGGGAATAGAGGAAGGCGAGTGAAAGCGGGAAAAATGAACGCCGAGAGAACAGAGGTGAGAGAGATGGGCGAGGGGAAACAGGGAAAAGAGACAAGCGGGGGAAAAGAGAGAGTCCAGGGAAATGAGACAGGACAGGGAAGATAGAGGGAAAAGAGGGAGTGGAGGAAAGGGAGGGAATAGAGGAAGGCGAGTGAAAGCGAGAAATTTACACACCGAGTGAAGAGAGGTGACAGATATAGGAGAGGGGAAAGAGGGGGAAGAGACAAGCGGGGGAAAAGAGAGAGTCCAGAGAAAAGAGACAGGACAGGGAAGAGAGAGGGAAAAGAGGGAGTGGAGGGAAGGGAGGGAATAGAGGAAGGCGAGTGGAAGCGGGAAAAATGAACGCCGAGAGAACAGAGGTGAGAGAGACAGGCGAGGGGAAACAGGGAAAAGAGACAAGCGGGGAAAAAGAGAGAGTCCAGGGAAAAGAGACAGGACAGGGAAGAGAGAGGGAAAAGAGAGAGTTGATGAATGAGAGGGAAAAGAGAGGGGCGAGTGAAAGCGGGAAAATGAGACACCGAGTGAAGAGAGGTGACAGACACAGGAGAGGGGAAAGAGGGGGAAGAGACAAGCGGGGGAAAAGAGAGAGTCCAGGGAAGAGAGACGGGACAGGGAAGAGAGAGGGAAAAGAGGGAGTGGAGGAAAGGGAGGGAATAGAGGAAGGCGAGTGAAAGCGGGAAAAATGAACGCCGAGAGAACAGAGGTGACAGACACAGGAGAGGGGAAAGAGGGGGAAGAGACAAGCAGGGGGAAAGAGGGAAAAGAAAGTGTCCAGGGAAAAAAGACACGACTGGGAAGCAACAGTGAAAAGAGAGAGTTGAGTAATGAGAGGGAAAAGAGAGCGGCGAGTGAAAGCGGGAAAATGAGACACCGAGTGAAGAGAGGTGACAGACACAGGAGAGGGAAAAGCGGGAGTGGAGGAAAGGGAGGGAATAGAGGAAGGCGAGTGAAAGCGGGAAAAATGAACGCCGAGAGAACAGAGGTGACAGACACAGGAGAGGGGAAAGAGGGGGAAGAGACAAGCAGGGGGAAAGAGGGAAAAGAAAGTGTCCAGGGAAAAAAGACACGACTGGGAAGCAACAGTGAAAAGAGAGAGTTGAGTAATGAGAGGGAAAAGAGAGCGGCGAGTGAAAGCGGGAAAATGAGACACCGAGTGAAGAGAGGTGACAGACACAGGAGAGGGAAAAGCGGGAGTGGAGGAAAGGGAGGGAATAGAGGAAGGCGAGTGAAAGCGGGAAAAATGAACGCCGAGAGAACCGAGGTGAGAGAGACAGGCGAGGGGAAACAGGGAAAAGAGACAAGCGGGGGAAAAGAGAGAGTCCAGGGAAAAGAGACAGGGCAGGGAAGAGAGAGGGAAAAGAGGGAGTGGAGGGAAGGGAGGGAATAGAGGAAGGCGAGTGGAAGCGGGAAAAATGAACGCCGAGAGAACAGAGGTGAGAGAGACAGGCGAGGGGAAACAGGGAAAAGAGACAAGCGGGGGAAAAGAGAGAGTCCAGGGAAAAGAGACAGGACAGGGAAGAGAGAGGGAAAAGAGGGAGTGGAGGAAAGGGAGGGAATAGAGGAAGGCGAGTGAAAGCGGGAAATTTACACACCGAGTGAAGAGAGGTGACAGATACAGGAGAGGGGAAAGAGGGGAAGAGATAAGCGGGGGGAAAGAGAGAGTCCAGGGAAAAGAGACAGGACAGGGAAGAGAGAGGGAAAAGAGGGAGTGGAGGAAAGGGAGGGAATAGAGGAAGGCGAGTGATAGCAGGAAAAATGAACGCCGAGAGAACCGAGGTGACACATACAGGAGAGGGGAAAGAGGGGGAAGAGACAAGCAGGGGGAAAGAGGGAAAAGAAAGTGTCCAGGGAAAAAAGACACGACTGGGAAGAGACAGTGAAAAGAGAGAGTTGAGTAATGAGAGGGAAAAGAGAGGGGCGAGTGAAAGCGGGAAAATGAGACACCGAGTGAAGAGAGGTGACAGACACAGGAGAGGGAAAAGAGGGAGTGGAGGGAAGGGAGGGAATAGAGGAAGGCGAGTGAAAGCGGGAAAAATGAACGCCGAGAGAACAGAGGTGACAGACACAGGAGAGGGGAAAGAGGGGGAAGAGACAAGCAGGGGGAAAGAGGGAAAAGAAAGTGTCCAGGGAAAAAAGACACGACTGGGAAGCAACAGTGAAAAGAGAGAGTTGAGTAATGAGAGGGAAAAGAGAGCGGCGAGTGAAAGCGGGAAAATGAGACACCGAGTGAAGAGAGGTGACAGACACAGGAGAGGGAAAAGCGGGAGTGGAGGAAAGGGAGGGAATAGAGGAAGGCGAGTGAAAGCGGGAAAAATGAACGCCGAGAGAACCGAGGTGAGAGAGACAGGCGAGGGGAAACAGGGAAAAGAGACAAGCGGGGGAAAAGAGAGAGTCCAGGGAAAAGAGACAGGACAGGGAAGAGAGAGGGAAAAGAGGGAGTGGAGGAAAGGGAGGGAATAGAGGAAGGCGAGTGGAAGCGGGAAAAATGAACGCCGAGAGAGCAGAGGTGAGAGAGACAGGCGAGGGGAGACAGGGAATAGAGACAAGCGGGGGAAAAGAGAGAGTCCAGGGAAAAGAGACAGGACAGGGAAGAGAGAGGGAAAAGAGGGTGTGGAGGAAAGGGAGGGAATAGACGAAGGCGAGTGAAAGCGGGAAAAATGAACACCGAGAGAACAGAGGTGACAGACACAGGAGAGGGGAAAGAGGGGGAAGAGACAAGCAGGGGGAAAGAGGGAAAAGAAAGTGTCCAGGGAAAAAAGACAGGACTGGGAAGAGACAGTGAAAAGAGAGAGTTGAGTAATGAGAGGGAAAAGAGAGGGGCGAGTGAAAGTGGGAAATTGAGACACCGAGTGAAGAGAGGTGACAGACACAGGAGAGGGGAAAGAGGGGGAAGAGACAAGCGGGGGAGAAGAGAGAGCCCAGGGAAAAGAGACAGGACAGGGACGAGAGAGGGAAAAGAGGGAGTGGAGGGAAGGGAGGGAATAGAGGAAGGCGAGTGAAAGCGGGGAAAATGAACGCCGAGAGAACAGAGGTGAGAGAGACAGGCGAGGGGAAACAGGGAAAAGAGACAAGCGGGGGAAAAGAGAGAGTCCAGGGAAAAGAGACAGGGCAGGGAAGAGAGAGGGAAAAGAGGGAGTGGAGGGAAGGGAGGGAATAGAGGAAGGCGAGTGGAAGCGGGAAAAATGAACGCCGAGAGAACAGAGGTGAGAGAGACAGGCGAGGGGAAACAGGGAAAAGAGACAAGCGAGGGAACAGGTGGAAAAGAGGGAGTTGAGGGAAAGCAGGGGGAAGTGACTGGTGAGGGTAAAGAGGGAAGAGTTCATGGAGAATATGCAAAAGAGGGAAAAGCGACAGGCAAGGGAAAAGAGAGAGTTGAGGAACGAGAAGGAAAAGAGAGAGGCAAGAGAAAGCGGGAAAATGAGACACCGAGTGAAGAGAGGTGACAGACACAGGAGAGGGGAAAGAGGGGGAAGAGACAAGCGGGGGAGAAGAGAGAGCCCAGGGAAAAGAGACAGGACAGGGAAGAGAGAGGGAAAAGAGGGAGTGGAGGAAAGGGAGGGAATAGAGGAAGGCGAGTGAAAGCGGGAAATTTACACACCGAGTGAAGAGAGGTGACAGATACAGGAGAGGGGAAAGAGGGGAAGAGATAAGCGGGGGGAAAGAGAGAGTCCAGGGAAAAGAGACAGGACAGGGAAGAGAGAGGGAAAAGAGGGAGTGGAGGAAAGGGAGGGAATAGAGGAAGGCGAGTGATAGCAGGAAAAATTAACGCCGAGAGAACCGAGGTGACACATACAGGAGAGGGGAAAGAGGGGGAAGAGACAAGCAGGGGGAAAGAGGGAAAAGAAAGTGTCCAGGGAAAAAAGACACGACTGGGAAGAGACAGTGAAAAGAGAGAGTTGAGTAATGAGAGGGAAAAGAGAGGGGCGAGTGAAAGCGGGAAAATGAGACACCGAGTGAAGAGAGGTGACAGACACAGGAGAGGGAAAAGAGGGAGTGGAGGGAAGGGAGGGAATAGAGGAAGGCGAGTGAAAGCGGGAAAAATGAACGCCGAGAGAACAGAGGTGACAGACACAGGAGAGGGGAAAGAGGGGGAAGAGACAAGCGGGGGAGAAGAGAGAGCCCATGGAAAAGAGACAGGACAGGGAAGAGAGAGGGAAAAGAGGGTGTGGAGGAAAGGGAGGGAATAGAGGAAGGCGAGTGGAAGCGGGAAAAATGAACGCCGAGAGAGCAGAGGTGAGAGAGACAGGCGAGGGGAGACAGGGAATAGAGACAAGCGGGGGAAAAGAGAGAGTCCAGGGAAAAGAGACAGGACAGGGAAGAGAGAGGGAAAAGAGGGTGTGGAGGAAAGGGAGGGAATAGACGAAGGCGAGTGAAAGCGGGAAAAATGAACACCGAGAGAACAGAGGTGACAGACACAGGAGAGGGGAAAGAGGGGGAAGAGACAAGCAGGGGGAAAGAGGGAAAAGAAAGTGTCCAGGGAAAAAAGACAGGACTGGGAAGAGACAGTGAAAAGAGAGAGTTGAGTAATGAGAGGGAAAAGAGAGGGGCGAGTGAAAGTGGGAAAATGAGACACCGAGTGAAGAGAGGTGACAGACACAGGAGAGGGGAAAGAGGGGGAAGAGACAAGCGGGGGAGAAGAGAGAGCCCAGGGAAAAGAGACAGGACAGGGACGAGAGAGGGAAAAGAGGGAGTGGAGGGAAGGGATGGAATAGAGGAAGGCGAGTGAAAGCGGGGAAAATGAACGCCGAGAGAACAGAGGTGAGAGAGACAGGCGAGGGGAAACAGGGAAAAGAGACAAGCGGGGGAAAAGAGAGAGTCCAGGGAAAAGAGACAGGGCAGGGAAGAGAGAGGGAAAAGAGGGAG
The DNA here is from genome assembly GCF_947461875.1 of Haliaeetus albicilla. Classification (NCBI taxonomy): domain Eukaryota; kingdom Metazoa; phylum Chordata; class Aves; order Accipitriformes; family Accipitridae; genus Haliaeetus; species Haliaeetus albicilla. The sequence goes on from NC_091515.1 coordinate 42,282,324, forward strand.
TGGAGGAAAGGGAGGGAATAGAGGAAGGCGAGTGGAAGCGGGAAATTTACACACCGAGTGAAGAGAGGTGACAGATACAGGAGAGGGGAAAGAGACAAGCGGGGGAAAAGAGAGAGTCCAGGGAAAAGAGACAGGACAGGGAAGAGAGAGGGAAAAGAGGGAGTGGAGGGAAGGGAGGGAATAGAGGAAGGCGAGTGGAAGCGGGAAAAATGAACGCCGAGAGAACAGAGGTGAGAGAGACAGGCGAGGGGAAACAGGGAAAAGAGACAAGCGAGGGAACAGGTGGAAAAGAGGGAGTTGAGGGAAAGCAGGGGGAAGTGACTGGTGAGGGTAAAGAGGGAAGAGTTCATGGAGAATATGCAAAAGAGGGAAAAGCGACAGGCAAGGGAAAAGAGAGAGTTGAGGAACGAGAAGGAAAAGAGAGAGGCAAGAGAAAGCGGGAAAATGAGACACCGAGAGAACAGAGGTGACAGACACAGGAGAGGGGAAAGAGGGGGAAGATATAAGCAGGGGGAAAGAGGGAAAAGAAAGTGTCCAGGGAAAAGAGACACGACTGGGAAGAGACAGTGAAAAGAGAGAGTTGATGAATGAGAGGGAAAAGAGAGGGGCGAGTGAAAATGGGAAAATGAGACACCGAGTGAAGAGAGGTGACAGACACAGGAGAGGGGAAAGAGGGGGAAGACACAAGCGGGGGAGAAGAGAGAGCCCAGGGAAAAGAGACAGGACAGGGAAGAGAGAGGGAAAAGAGGGAGTGGAGGAAAGGGAGGGAACAGAGGAAGGCGAGTGAAAGCGGGAAATTTACACACCGAGTGAAGAGAGGTGACAGATACAGGAGAGGGGAAAGAGGGGAAGAGATAAGCGGGGGAAAAGAGAGAGTCCAGGGAAAAGAGACAGGACAGGGAAGAGAGAGGGAAAAGAGGGAGTGGAGGAAAGGGAGGGAATAGAGGAAGGCGAGTGATAGCGGGAAAAATGAAAACCGAGAGAACAGAGGTGACAGATACAGGAGAGGGGAAAGAGGGGGAAGAGACAAGCAGGGGGAAAGAGGGAAAAGAAAGTGTCCAGGGAAAAGAGACACGACTGGGAAGAGACAGTGAAAAGAGAGAGTTGATGAATGAGAGGGAAAAGAGAGGGGCGAGTGAAAATGGGAAAATGAGACACCGAGTGAAGAGAGGTGACAGACACAGGAGAGGGGAAAGAGGGGGAAGACACAAGCGGGGGAGAAGAGAGAGCCCAGGGAAAAGAGACAGGACAGGGAAGAGAGAGGGAAAAGAGGGAGTGGAGGAAAGGGAGGGAATAGAGGAAGGCGAGTGAAAGCGGGAAAAATGAACGCCGAGAGAACAGAGGTGAGAGAGATGGGCGAGGGGAAACAGGGAAAAGAGACAAGCGGGGGAAAAGAGAGAGTCCAGGGAAAAGAGACAGGTCAGGGAAGATAGAGGGAAAAGAGGGAGTGGAGGGAAGGGAGGGAATAGAGGAAGGCGAGTGAAAGCGGGAAAAATGAACGCCGAGAGAACAGAGGTGAGAGAGATGGGCGAGGGGAAACAGGGAAAAGAGACAAGCGGGGGAAAAGAGAGAGTCCAGGGAAAAGAGACAGGTCAGGGAAGATAGAGGGAAAAGAGGGAGTGGAGGGAAGGGAGGGAATAGAGGAAGGCGAGTGAAAGCGGGAAAAATGAACACCGAGAGAACAGAGGTGAGAGAGACAGGCGAGGGGAAACAGGGAAAAGAGACAAGCGGGGGAAAAGAGAGAGTCCAGGGAAAAGAGACAGGGCAGGGAAGAGAGAGGGAAAAGAGGGAGTGGAGGAAAGGGAGGGAACAGAGGAAGGCGAGTGAAAGCGGGAAATTTACACACCGAGTGAAGAGAGGTGACAGATACAGGAGAGGGGAAAGAGGGGAAGAGATAAGCGGGGGAAAAGAGAGAGTCCAGGGAAAAGAGACAGGACAGGGAAGAGAGAGGGAAAAGAGGGAGTGGAGGAAAGGGAGGGAATAGAGGAAGGCGAGTGAAAGCGGGAAAAATGAACGCCGAGAGAACAGAGGTGAGAGAGATGGGCGAGGGGAAACAGGGAAAAGAGACAAGCGTGGGAAAAGAGAGAGTCCAGGGAAAAGAGACAGGACAGGGAAGATAGAGGGAAAAGAGGGAGTGGAGGAAAGGGAGGGAATAGAGGAAGGCGAGTGAAAGCGGGAAAAATGAACGCCGAGAGAACAGAGGTGAGAGAGACAGGCGAGGGGAAACAGGGAAAAGAGACAAGCAGGGGGAAAGAGGGAAAAGAAAGTGTCCAGGGAAAAGAGACACGACTGGGAAGAGACAGTGAAAAGAGAGAGTTGATGAATGAGAGGGAAAAGAGAGGGGCGAGTGAAAATGGGAAAATGAGACACCGAGTGAAGAGAGGTGACAGACACAGGAGAGGGGAAAGAGGGGGAAGAGACAAGCGGGGGAGAAGAGAGAGCCCAGGGAAAAGAGACAGGACAGGGAAGAGAGAGGGAAAAGAGTGAGTGGAGGAAAGGGAGGGAATAGAGGAAGGCGAGTGAAAGCGGGAAAAATGAACGCCGAGAGAACAGAGGTGAGAGAGATGGGCGAGGGGAAACAGGGAAAAGAGACAAGCGGGGGAAAAGAGAGAGTCCAGGGAAAAGAGACAGGACAGGGAAGAGAGAGGGAAAAGAGGGAGTGGAGGAAAGGGAGGGAACAGAGGAAGGCGAGTGAAAGCGGGAAATTTACACACCGAGTGAAGAGAGGTGACAGATACAGGAGAGGGGAAAGAGGGGAAGAGATAAGCGGGGGAAAAGAGAGAGTCCAGGGAAAAGAGACAGGACAGGGAAGAGAGAGGGAAAAGAGGGAGTGGAGGAAAGGGAGGGAATAGAGGAAGTCGAGTGATAGCGGGAAAAATGAAAACCGAGAGAACAGAGGTGACAGATACAGGAGAGGGGAAAGAGGGGGAAGAGACAAGCAGGGGGAAAGAGGGAAAAGAAAGTGTCCAGGGAAAAGAGACACGACTGGGAAGAGACAGTGAAAAGAGAGAGTTGATGAATGAGAGGGAAAAGAGAGGGGCGAGTGAAAATGGGAAAATGAGACACCGAGTGAAGAGAGGTGACAGACACAGGAGAGGGGAAAGAGGGGGAAGACACAAGCGGGGGAGAAGAGAGAGCCCAGGGAAAAGAGACAGGACAGGGAAGAGAGAGGGAAAAGAGGGAGTGGAGGAAAGGGAGGGAATAGAGGAAGGCGAGTGAAAGCGGGAAAAATGAACGCCGAGAGAACAGAGGTGAGAGAGATGGGCGAGGGGAAACAGGGAAAAGAGACAAGCGGGGGAAAAGAGAGAGTCCAGGGAAATGAGACAGGACAGGGAAGATAGAGGGAAAAGAGGGAGTGGAGGAAAGGGAGGGAATAGAGGAAGGCGAGTGAAAGCGAGAAATTTACACACCGAGTGAAGAGAGGTGACAGATATAGGAGAGGGGAAAGAGGGGGAAGAGACAAGCGGGGGAAAAGAGAGAGTCCAGAGAAAAGAGACAGGACAGGGAAGAGAGAGGGAAAAGAGGGAGTGGAGGGAAGGGAGGGAATAGAGGAAGGCGAGTGGAAGCGGGAAAAATGAACGCCGAGAGAACAGAGGTGAGAGAGACAGGCGAGGGGAAACAGGGAAAAGAGACAAGCGGGGAAAAAGAGAGAGTCCAGGGAAAAGAGACAGGACAGGGAAGAGAGAGGGAAAAGAGAGAGTTGATGAATGAGAGGGAAAAGAGAGGGGCGAGTGAAAGCGGGAAAATGAGACACCGAGTGAAGAGAGGTGACAGACACAGGAGAGGGGAAAGAGGGGGAAGAGACAAGCGGGGGAAAAGAGAGAGTCCAGGGAAGAGAGACGGGACAGGGAAGAGAGAGGGAAAAGAGGGAGTGGAGGAAAGGGAGGGAATAGAGGAAGGCGAGTGAAAGCGGGAAAAATGAACGCCGAGAGAACAGAGGTGACAGACACAGGAGAGGGGAAAGAGGGGGAAGAGACAAGCAGGGGGAAAGAGGGAAAAGAAAGTGTCCAGGGAAAAAAGACACGACTGGGAAGCAACAGTGAAAAGAGAGAGTTGAGTAATGAGAGGGAAAAGAGAGCGGCGAGTGAAAGCGGGAAAATGAGACACCGAGTGAAGAGAGGTGACAGACACAGGAGAGGGAAAAGCGGGAGTGGAGGAAAGGGAGGGAATAGAGGAAGGCGAGTGAAAGCGGGAAAAATGAACGCCGAGAGAACAGAGGTGACAGACACAGGAGAGGGGAAAGAGGGGGAAGAGACAAGCAGGGGGAAAGAGGGAAAAGAAAGTGTCCAGGGAAAAAAGACACGACTGGGAAGCAACAGTGAAAAGAGAGAGTTGAGTAATGAGAGGGAAAAGAGAGCGGCGAGTGAAAGCGGGAAAATGAGACACCGAGTGAAGAGAGGTGACAGACACAGGAGAGGGAAAAGCGGGAGTGGAGGAAAGGGAGGGAATAGAGGAAGGCGAGTGAAAGCGGGAAAAATGAACGCCGAGAGAACCGAGGTGAGAGAGACAGGCGAGGGGAAACAGGGAAAAGAGACAAGCGGGGGAAAAGAGAGAGTCCAGGGAAAAGAGACAGGGCAGGGAAGAGAGAGGGAAAAGAGGGAGTGGAGGGAAGGGAGGGAATAGAGGAAGGCGAGTGGAAGCGGGAAAAATGAACGCCGAGAGAACAGAGGTGAGAGAGACAGGCGAGGGGAAACAGGGAAAAGAGACAAGCGGGGGAAAAGAGAGAGTCCAGGGAAAAGAGACAGGACAGGGAAGAGAGAGGGAAAAGAGGGAGTGGAGGAAAGGGAGGGAATAGAGGAAGGCGAGTGAAAGCGGGAAATTTACACACCGAGTGAAGAGAGGTGACAGATACAGGAGAGGGGAAAGAGGGGAAGAGATAAGCGGGGGGAAAGAGAGAGTCCAGGGAAAAGAGACAGGACAGGGAAGAGAGAGGGAAAAGAGGGAGTGGAGGAAAGGGAGGGAATAGAGGAAGGCGAGTGATAGCAGGAAAAATGAACGCCGAGAGAACCGAGGTGACACATACAGGAGAGGGGAAAGAGGGGGAAGAGACAAGCAGGGGGAAAGAGGGAAAAGAAAGTGTCCAGGGAAAAAAGACACGACTGGGAAGAGACAGTGAAAAGAGAGAGTTGAGTAATGAGAGGGAAAAGAGAGGGGCGAGTGAAAGCGGGAAAATGAGACACCGAGTGAAGAGAGGTGACAGACACAGGAGAGGGAAAAGAGGGAGTGGAGGGAAGGGAGGGAATAGAGGAAGGCGAGTGAAAGCGGGAAAAATGAACGCCGAGAGAACAGAGGTGACAGACACAGGAGAGGGGAAAGAGGGGGAAGAGACAAGCGGGGGAGAAGAGAGAGCCCATGGAAAAGAGACAGGACAGGGAAGAGAGAGGGAAAAGAGGGTGTGGAGGAAAGGGAGGGAATAGAGGAAGGCGAGTGGAAGCGGGAAAAATGAACGCCGAGAGAGCAGAGGTGAGAGAGACAGGCGAGGGGAGACAGGGAATAGAGACAAGCGGGGGAAAAGAGAGAGTCCAGGGAAAAGAGACAGGACAGGGAAGAGAGAGGGAAAAGAGGGTGTGGAGGAAAGGGAGGGAATAGACGAAGGCGAGTGAAAGCGGGAAAAATGAACACCGAGAGAACAGAGGTGACAGACACAGGAGAGGGGAAAGAGGGGGAAGAGACAAGCAGGGGGAAAGAGGGAAAAGAAAGTGTCCAGGGAAAAAAGACAGGACTGGGAAGAGACAGTGAAAAGAGAGAGTTGAGTAATGAGAGGGAAAAGAGAGGGGCGAGTGAAAGTGGGAAAATGAGACACCGAGTGAAGAGAGGTGACAGACACAGGAGAGGGGAAAGAGGGGGAAGAGACAAGCGGGGGAGAAGAGAGAGCCCAGGGAAAAGAGACAGGACAGGGACGAGAGAGGGAAAAGAGGGAGTGGAGGGAAGGGAGGGAATAGAGGAAGGCGAGTGAAAGCGGGGAAAATGAACGCCGAGAGAACAGAGGTGAGAGAGACAGGCGAGGGGAAACAGGGAAAAGAGACAAGCGGGGGAAAAGAGAGAGTCCAGGGAAAAGAGACAGGGCAGGGAAGAGAGAGGGAAAAGAGGGAGTGGAGGAAAGGGAGGGAATAGAGGAAGGCGAGTGGAAGCGGGAAATTTACACACCGAGTGAAGAGAGGTGACAGATACAGGAGAGGGGAAAGAGACAAGCGGGGGAAAAGAGAGAGTCCAGGGAAAAGAGACAGGACAGGGAAGAGAGAGGGAAAAGAGGGAGTGGAGGGAAGGGAGGGAATAGAGGAAGGCGAGTGGAAGCGGGAAAAATGAACGCCGAGAGAACAGAGGTGAGAGAGACAGGCGAGGGGAAACAGGGAAAAGAGACAAGCGAGGGAACAGGTGGAAAAGAGGGAGTTGAGGGAAAGCAGGGGGAAGTGACTGGTGAGGGTAAAGAGGGAAGAGTTCATGGAGAATATGCAAAAGAGGGAAAAGCGACAGGCAAGGGAAAAGAGAGAGTTGAGGAACGAGAAGGAAAAGAGAGAGGCAAGAGAAAGCGGGAAAATGAGACACCGAGAGAACAGAGGTGACAGACACAGGAGAGGGGAAAGAGGGGGAAGAGATAAGCAGGGGGAAAGAGGGAAAAGAAAGTGTCCAGGGAAAAGAGACACGACTGGGAAGAGACAGTGAAAAGAGAGAGTTGATGAATGAGAGGGAAAAGAGAGGGGCGAGTGAAAATGGGAAAATGAGACACCGAGTGAAGAGAGGTGACAGACACAGGAGAGGGGAAAGAGGGGGAAGACACAAGCGGGGGAGAAGAGAGAGCCCAGGGAAAAGAGACAGGACAGGGAAGAGAGAGGGAAAAGAGGGAGTGGAGGAAAGGGAGGGAACAGAGGAAGGCGAGTGAAAGCGGGAAATTTACACACCGAGTGAAGAGAGGTGACAGATACAGGAGAGGGGAAAGAGGGGAAGAGATAAGCGGGGGAAAAGAGAGAGTCCAGGGAAAAGAGACAGGACAGGGAAGAGAGAGGGAAAAGAGGGAGTGGAGGAAAGGGAGGGAATAGAGGAAGGCGAGTGATAGCGGGAAAAATGAAAACCGAGAGAACAGAGGTGACAGATACAGGAGAGGGGAAAGAGGGGGAAGAGACAAGCAGGGGGAAAGAGGGAAAAGAAAGTGTCCAGGGAAAAGAGACACGACTGGGAAGAGACAGTGAAAAGAGAGAGTTGATGAATGAGAGGGAAAAGAGAGGGGCGAGTGAAAATGGGAAAATGAGACACCGAGTGAAGAGAGGTGACAGACACAGGAGAGGGGAAAGAGGGGGAAGACACAAGCGGGGGAGAAGAGAGAGCCCAGGGAAAAGAGACAGGACAGGGAAGAGAGAGGGAAAAGAGGGAGTGGAGGAAAGGGAGGGAATAGAGGAAGGCGAGTGAAAGCGGGAAAAATGAACGCCGAGAGAACAGAGGTGAGAGAGATGGGCGAGGGGAAACAGGGAAAAGAGACAAGCGGGGGAAAAGAGAGAGTCCAGGGAAAAGAGACAGGTCAGGGAAGATAGAGGGAAAAGAGGGAGTGGAGGGAAGGGAGGGAATAGAGGAAGGCGAGTGAAAGCGGGAAAAATGAACACCGAGAGAACAGAGGTGAGAGAGACAGGCGAGGGGAAACAGGGAAAAGAGACAAGCCGGGGAAAAGAGAGAGTCCAGGGAAAAGAGACAGGGCAGGGAAGAGAGAGGGAAAAGAGGGAGTGGAGGAAAGGGAGGGAACAGAGGAAGGCGAGTGAAAGCGGGAAATTTACACACCGAGTGAAGAGAGGTGACAGATACAGGAGAGGGGAAAGAGGGGAAGAGATAAGCGGGGGAAAAGAGAGAGTCCAGGGAAAAGAGACAGGACAGGGAAGATAGAGGGAAAAGAGGGAGTGGAGGAAAGGGAGGGAATAGAGGAAGGCGAGTGAAAGCGGGAAAAATGAACGCCGAGAGAACAGAGGTGAGAGAGATGGGCGAGGGGAAACAGGGAAAAGAGACAAGCGGGGGAAAAGAGAGAGTCCAGGGAAAATAGACAGGACAGGGAAGATAGAGGGAAAAGAGGGAGTGGAGGAAAGGGAGGGAATAGAGGAAGGCGAGTGAAAGCGGGAAAAATGAACGCCGAGAGAACAGAGGTGAGAGAGACAGGCGAGGGGAAACAGGGAAAAGAGACAAGCAGGGGGAAAGAGGGAAAAGAAAGTGTCCAGGGAAAAGAGACACGACTGGGAAGAGACAGTGAAAAGAGAGAGTTGATGAATGAGAGGGAAAAGAGAGGGGCGAGTGAAAATGGGAAAATGAGACACCGAGTGAAGAGAGGTGACAGACACAGGAGAGGGGAAAGAGGGGGAAGAGACAAGCGGGGGAGAAGAGAGAGCCCAGGGAAAAGAGACAGGACAGGGAAGAGAGAGGGAAAAGAGGGAGTGGAGGAAAGGCAGGGAATAGAGGAAGGCGAGTGAAAGCGGGAAAAATGAACGCCGAGAGAACAGAGGTGAGAGAGATGGGCGAGGGGAAACAGGGAAAAGAGACAAGCGGGGGAAAAGAGAGAGTCCAGGGAAAAGAGACAGGACAGGGAAGAGAGAGGGAAAAGAGGGAGTGGAGGAAAGGGAGGGAACAGAGGAAGGCGAGTGAAAGCGGGAAATTTACACACCGAGTGAAGAGAGGTGACAGATACAGGAGAGGGGAAAGAGGGGAAGAGATAAGCGGGGGAAAAGAGAGAGTCCAGGGAAAAGAGACAGGACAGGGAAGAGAGAGGGAAAAGAGGGAGTGGAGGAAAGGGAGGGAATAGAGGAAGTCGAGTGATAGCGGGAAAAATGAAAACCGAGAGAACAGAGGTGACAGATACAGGAGAGGGGAAAGAGGGGGAAGAGACAAGCAGGGGGAAAGAGGGAAAAGAAAGTGTCCAGGGAAAAGAGACACGACTGGGAAGAGACAGTGAAAAGAGAGAGTTGATGAATGAGAGGGAAAAGAGAGGGGCGAGTGAAAATGGGAAAATGAGACACCGAGTGAAGAGAGGTGACAGACACAGGAGAGGGGAAAGAGGGGGAAGACACAAGCGGGGGAGAAGAGAGAGCCCAGGGAAAAGAGACAGGACAGGGAAGAGAGAGGGAAAAGAGGGAGTGGAGGAAAGGGAGGGAATAGAGGAAGGCGAGTGAAAGCGGGAAAAATGAACGCCGAGAGAACAGAGGTGAGAGAGATGGGCGAGGGGAAACAGGGAAAAGAGACAAGCGGGGGAAAAGAGAGAGTCCAGGGAAATGAGACAGGACAGGGAAGATAGAGGGAAAAGAGGGAGTGGAGGAAAGGGAGGGAATAGAGGAAGGCGAGTGAAAGCGAGAAATTTACACACCGAGTGAAGAGAGGTGACAGATATAGGAGAGGGGAAAGAGGGGGAAGAGACAAGCGGGGGAAAAGAGAGAGTCCAGAGAAAAGAGACAGGACAGGGAAGAGAGAGGGAAAAGAGGGAGTGGAGGGAAGGGAGGGAATAGAGGAAGGCGAGTGGAAGCGGGAAAAATGAACGCCGAGAGAACAGAGGTGAGAGAGACAGGCGAGGGGAAACAGGGAAAAGAGACAAGCGGGGAAAAAGAGAGAGTCCAGGGAAAAGAGACAGGACAGGGAAGAGAGAGGGAAAAGAAAGTGTCCAGGGAAAAGAGACACGACTGGGAAGAGACAGTGAAAAGAGAGAGTTGATGAATGAGAGGGAAAAGAGAGGGGCGAGTGAAAGCGGGAAAATGAGACACCGAGTGAAGAGAGGTGACAGACACAGGAGAGGGGAAAGAGGGGGAAGAGACAAGCGGGGGAAAAGAGAGAGTCCAGGGAAGAGAGACGGGACAGGGAAGAGAGAGGGAAAAGAGGGAGTGGAGAAAAGGGAGGGAATAGAGGAAGGCGAGTGAAAGCGGGAAAAATGAACGCCGAGAGAACAGAGGTGAGAGAGACAGGCGAGGGGAAACAGGGAAAAGAGACAAGCGGGGGAAAAGAGAGAGTCCAGGGAAAAGTGACAGGACAGGGAAGAGAGAGGGAAAAGAGGGAGTGGAGGAAAGGGAGGGAATAGACGAAGGCGAGTGAAAGCGGGAAATTTACACACCGAGTGAAGAGAGATGACAGATACAGGAGAGGGGAAAGAGATAAGCGGGGGAAAAGAGAGAGTCCAGGGAAAAGAGACAGGACAGGGAAGAGAGAGGGAAAAGAGGGAGTGGAGGAAAGGGAGGGAATAGAGGAAGGCGAGTGAAAGCGGGAAAAATGAACGCCGAGAGAACAGAGGTGAGAGAGACAGGCGAGGGGAAACAGGGAAAAGAGACAAGCGGGGGAAAAGAGAGAGTCCAGGGAAAAGAGACAGGGCAGGGAAGAGAGAGGGAAAAGAGGGAGTGGAGGAAAGGGAGGGAACAGAGGAAGGCGAGTGAAAGCGGGAAATTTACACACCGAGTGAAGAGAGGTGACAGATACAGGAGAGGGGAAAGAGGGGAAGAGATAAGCGGGGGAAAAGAGAGAGTCCAGGGAAAAGAGACAGGACAGGGAAGAGAGAGGGAAAAGAGGGAGTGGAGGAAAGGGAGGGAATAGAGGAAGGCGAGTGATAGCGGGAAAAATGAAAACCGAGAGAACAGAGGTGACAGATACAGGAGAGGGGAAAGAGGGGGAAGAGACAAGCAGGGGGAAAGAGGGAAAAGAAAGTGTCCAGGGAAAAGAGACACGACTGGGAAGAGACAGTGAAAAGAGAGAGTTGATGAATGAGAGGGAAAAGAGAGGGGCCAGTGAAAGCGGGAAAATGAGACACCGAGTGAAGAGAGGTGACAGACACAGGAGAGGGGAAAGAGGGGGAAGAGACAAGCGGGGGAGAAGAGAGAGCCCAGGGAAAAGAGACAGGACAGGGACGAGAGAGGGAAAAGAGGGAGTGGAGGAAAGGGAGGGAATAGAGGAAGGCGAGTGAAAGCGGGGAAAATGAACGCCGAGAGAACAGAGGTGAGAGAGACAGGCGAGGGGAAACAGGGAAAAGAGACAAGCGGGGGAAAAGAGAGAGTCCAGGGAAAAGAGACAGGGCAGGGAAGAGAGAGGGAAAAGTGGGAGTGGAGGAAAGGGAGGGAATAGAGGAAGGCGAGTGAAAGCGGGAAATTTACACACCGAGTGAAGAGAGGTGACAGATACAGGAGAGGGGAAAGAGGGGAAGAGATAAGCGGGGGAAAAGAGAGAGTCCAGGGAAAAGAGACAGGACAGGGAAGAGAGAGGGAAAAGAGGGAGTGGAGGAAAGGGAGGGAATAGAGGAAGGCGAGTGATAGCGGGAAAAATGAAAACCGAGAGAACAGAGGTGACAGATACAGGAGAGGGGAAAGAGGGGGAAGAGACAAGCAGGGGGAAAGAGGGAAAAGAAAGTGTCCAGGGAAAAGAGACACGACTGGGAAGAGACAGTGAAAAGAGAGAGTTGATGAATGAGAGGGAAAAGAGAGGGGCGAGTGAAAGCGGGAAAATGAGACACCGAGTGAAGAGAGGTGACAGACACAGGAGAGGGGAAAGAGGGGGAAGAGACAAGCGGGGGAGAAGAGAGAGCCCAGGGAAAAGAGACAGGACAGGGACGAGAGAGGGAAAAGAGGGAGTGGAGGAAAGGGAGGGAATAGAGGAAGGCGAGTGAAAGCGGGAAAAATGAACGCCGAGAGAACAGAGGTGAGAGAGACAGGCGAGGGGAAACAGGGAAAAGAGACAAGCGGGGGAAAAGAGAGAGTCCAGGGAAAAGAGACAGGGCAGGGAAGAGAGAGGGAAAAGTGGGAGTGGAGGAAAGGGAGGGAATAGAGGAAGGCGAGTGAAAGCGGGAAATTTACACACCGAGTGAAGAGAGGTGACAGATACAGGAGAGGGGAAAGAGGGGAAGAGATAAGCGGGGGAAAAGAGAGAGTCCAGGGAAAAGAGACAGGACAGGGAAGAGAGAGGGAAAAGAGGGAGTGGAGGAAAGGGAGGGAATAGAGGAAGGCGAGTGATAGCGGGAAAAATGAAAACCGAGAGAACAGAGGTGACAGATACAGGAGAGGGGAAAGAGGGGGAAGAGACAAGCAGGGGGAAAGAGGGAAAAGAAAGTGTCCAGGGAAAAGAGACACGACTGGGAAGAGACAGTGAAAAGAGAGAGTTGATGAATGAGAGGGAAAAGAGAGGGGCGAGTGAAAGCGGGAAAATGAGACACCGAGTGAAGAGAGGTGACAGACACAGGAGAGGGGAAAGAGGGGGAAGACACAAGCGGGGGAGAAGAGAGAGCCCAGGGAAAAGAGACAGGACAGGGAAGAGAGAGGGAAAAGAGGGAGTGGAGGAAAGGGAGGGAATAGAGGAAGGCGAGTGAAAGCGGGAAAAATGAACGCCGAGAGAACAGAGGTGAGAGAGATGGGCGAGGGGAAACAGGGAAAAGAGACAAGCGGGGGAAAAGAGAGAGTCCAGGGAAAAGAGACAGGGCAGGGAAGAGAGAGGGAAAAGAGGGAGTGGAGGAAAGGGAGGGAATAGAGGAAGGCGAGTGAAAGCGGGAAATTTAAACACCGAGTGAAGAGAGGTGACAGACACAGGAGAGGGGAAAGAGGGGGAAGAGACAAGCGGGGGAAAAGAGAGAGCCCACGGAAAAGAGACGGGACAGGGAAGAGAGAGGGAAAAGAGGGAGTGGAGGAAAGGGAGGGAATAGAGGAAGGCGAGTGAAAGCGGGAAAAATGAACGCCGAGAGAACAGAGGTGAGAGAGATGGGCGAGGGGAAACAGGGAAAAGAGACAAGCGGGGGAAAAGAGAGAGTCCAGGGAAAAGAGACACGACTGGGAAGAGACAGTGAAAAGAGAGAGTTGAGTAATGAGAGGGAAAAGAGAGGGGCGAGTGAAAGCGGGAAAATGAGACACCGAGTGAAGAGAGGTGACAGACACAGGAGAGGGGAAAGAGGGGGAAGAGACAAGCGGGGGAAAAGAGAGAGTCCAGGGAAAAGAGACAGGACAGGGAAGAGAGAGGGAAAAGAGGGAGTGGAGGGAAGGGAGGGAATAGAGGAAGGCGAGTGGAAGCGGGAAAAATGAACGCCGAGAGAACAGAGGTGAGAGAGACAGGCGAGGGGAAACAGGGAAAAGAGACAAGCGGGGGAAAAGAGAGAGTCCAGGGAAAAGAGACAGGAGAGGGAAGAGAGAGGGAAAAGAAAGTGTCCAGGGAAAAGAGACACGACTGGGAAGAGACAGTGAAAAGAGAGAGTTGAGTAATGAGAGGGAAAAGAGAGGGGCGAGTGAAAGCGGGAAAATGAGACACCGAGTGAAGAGAGGTGACAGACACAGGAGAGGGGAAAGAGGGGGAAGAGACAAGCGGGGGAAAAGAGAGAGCCCAGGGAAAAGAGACAGGACAGGGAAGAGAGAGGGAAAAGAGGGAGTGGAGGGAAGGGAGGGAATAGAGGAAGGCGAGTGAAAGCGGGAAAAATGAACGCCGAGAGAACAGAGGTGAGAGAGACAGGCGAGGGGAAACAGGGAAAAGAGACAAGCGGGGGAAAAGAGAGAGTCCAGGGAAAAGAGACACGACTGGGAAGAGAGAGGGAAAAGAGGGAGTTGAGTAATGAGAGGGAAAAGAGAGGGGCGAGTGAAAGCGGGAAAATGAGACACCGAGTGAAGAGAGGTGACAGACACAGGAGAGGGGAAAGAGGGGGAAGAGACAAGCGGGGGAGAAGAGAGAGCCCAGGGAAAAGAGACAGGACAGGGACGAGAGAGGGAAAAGAGGGAGTGGAGGGAAGGGAGGGAATAGAGGAAGGCGAGTGAAAGCGGGAAAAATGAACGCCGAGAGAACCGAGGTGAGAGAGACAGGCGAGGGGAAACAGGGAAAAGAGACAAGCGTGGGAAAAGAGAGAGTCCAGGGAAAAGAGACAGGACAGGGAAGAGAGAGGGAAAAGAGGGAGTGGAGGAAAGGGAGGGAATAGAGGAAGGCGAGTGGAAGTGGGAAAAATGAACGCCGAGAGAACAGAGGTGAAAGAGACAGGCGAGGGGAGACAGGGAATAGAGACAAGCGGGGGAAAAGAGAGAGTCCAGGGAAAAGAGACAGTACAGGGAAGAGAGAGGGAAAAGAGGGAGTGGAGGAAAGGGAGGGAATAGACGAAGGCGAGTGAAAGCGGGAAAAATGAACACCGAGAGAACAGAGGTGACAGACACAGGAGAGGGGAAAGAGGGGGAAGAGACAAGCAGGGGGAAAGAGGGAAAAGAAAGTGTCCAGGGAAAAAAGACACGACTGGGAAGAGACAGTGAAAAGAGAGAGTTGAGTAATGAGAGGGAAAAGAGAGGGGCGAGTGAAAGTGGGAAAATGAGACACCGAGTGAAGAGAGGTGACAGACACAGGAGAGGGGAAAGAGGGGGAAGTGACAAGCGGGGGAGAAGAGAGAGCCCAGGGAAAAGAGACAGGACAGGGACGAGAGAGGGAAAAGAGGGAGTGGAGGGAAGGAAGGGAATAGAGGAAGGCGAGTGAAAGCGGGAAAAATGAACGCCGAGAGAACAGAGGTGAGAGAGACAGGCGAGGGGAAACAGGGAAAAGAGACAAGCGAGGGAACAGGTGGAAAAGAGGGAGTTGAGGGAAAGCAGGGGGAAGTGACTGGTGAGGGTAAAGAGGGAAGAGTTCATGGAGAATATGCAAAAGAGGGAAAAGCGACAGGCAAGGGAAAAGAGAGAGTTGAGGAACGAGAAGGAAAAGAGAGAGGCAAGAGAAAGCGGGAAAATGAGACACCGAGTGAAGAGAGGTGACAGACACAGGAGAGGGGAAAGAGGGGGAAGACACAAGCGGGGGAAAAGAGAGAGTCCAGGGAAAAGAGACAGGACAGGGAAGAGAGAGGGAAAAGAGGGAGTGGAGGAAAGGGAGGGAATAGACGAAGGCGAGTGAAAGCGGGAAAAATGAACACCGAGAGAACAGAGGTGACAGACACAGGAGAGGGGAAAGAGGGGGAAGAGACAAGCAGGGGGAAAGAGGGAAAAGAAAGTGTCCAGGGAAAAAAGACACGACTGGGAAGAGACAGTGAAAAGAGAGAGTTGAGTAATGAGAGGGAAAAGAGAGGGGCGAGTGAAAGTGGGAAAATGAGACACCGAGTGAAGAGAGGTGACAGACACAGGAGAGGGGAAAGAGGGGGAAGAGACAAGCGGGGGAGAAGAGAGAGCCCAGGGAAAAGAGACAGGACAGGGACGAGAGAGGGAAAAGAGGGAGTGGAGGAAAGGGAGGGAATAGAGGAAGGCGAGTGGAAGCGGGAAAAATGAACGCCGAGAGAACAGAGGTGAGAGAGACAGGCGAGGGGAAACAGGGAAAAGAGACAAGCCGGGGAAAAGAGAGAGTCCAGGGAAAAGAGACAGGGCAGGGAAGAGAGAGGGAAAAGTGGGAGTGGAGGAAAGGGAGGGAATAGAGGAAGGCGAGTGAAAGCGGGAAATTTACACACCGAGTGAAGAGAGGTGACAGATACAGGAGAGGGGAAAGAGGGGAAGAGATAAGCGGGGGAAAAGAGAGAGTCCAGGGAAAAGAGACAGGACAGGGAAGAGAGAGGGAAAAGAGGGAGTGGAGGAAAGGGAGGGAATAGAGGAAGGCGAGTGATAGCGGGAAAAATGAAAACCGAGAGAACAGACGTGACAGATACAGGAGAGGGGAAAGAGGGGGAAGAGACAAGCAGGGGGAAAGAGGGAAAAGAAAGTGTCCAGGGAAAAGAGACACGACTGGGAAGAGACAGTGAAAAGAGAGAGTTGATGAATGAGAGGGAAAAGAGAGGGGCGAGTGAAAGCGGGAAAATGAGACACCGAGTGAAGAGAGGTGACAGACACAGGAGAGGGGAAAGAGGGGGAAGACACAAGCGGGGGAGAAGAGAGAGCCCAGGGAAAAGAGACAGGACAGGGAAGAGAGAGGGAAAAGAGGGAGTGGAGGAAAGGGAGGGAATAGAGGAAGGCGAGTGAAAGCGGGAAAAATGAACGCCGAGAGAACAGAGGTGAGAGAGATGGGCGAGGGGAAACAGGGAAAAGAGACAAGCGGGGGAAAAGAGAGAGTGCGGGGAAAAGAGACAGGACAGGGAAGAGAGAGGGAAAAGAGGGAGTGGAGGAAAGGGAGGGAATAGAGGAAGGCGAGTGAAAGCGTGAAATTTAAACACCGAGTGAAGAGAGGTGACAGACACAGGAGAGGGGAAAGAGGGGGAAGAGACAAGCGGGGGAAAAGAGAGAGCCCACGGAAAAGAGACGGGACAGGGAAGAGAGAGGGAAAAGAGGGAGTGGAGGAAAGGGAGGGAATAGAGGAAGGCGAGTGAAAGCGGGAAAAATGAACGCCGAGAGAACAGAGGTGAGAGAGATGGGCGAGGGGAAACAGGGAAAAGAGACAAGCGGGGGAAAAGAGAGAGTCCAGGGAAAAGAGACACGACTGGGAAGAGACAGTGAAAAGAGAGAGCTGAGTAATGAGAGGGAAAAGAGAGGGGCGAGTGAAAGCGGGAAAATGAGACACCGAGTGAAGAGAGGTGACAGACACAGGAGAGGGTAAAGAGGGGGAAGAGACAAGCGGGGGAAAAGAGAGAGCCCACGGAAAAGAGACGGGACAGGGAAGAGAGAGGGAAAAGAGGGAGTGGAGGAAAGGGAGGGAATAGAGGAAGGCGAGTGAAAGCGGGAAAAATGAACGCCGAGAGAACAGAGGTGAGAGAGATGGGCGAGGGGAAACAGGGAAAAGAGACAAGCGGGGGAAAAGAAAGTGTCCAGGGAAAAGAGACACGACTGGGAAGAGACAGTGAAAAGAGAGAGTTGAGTAATGAGAGGGAAAAGAGAGGGGCGAGTGAAAGCGGGAAAATGAGACACCGAGTGAAGAGAGGTGACAGACACAGGAGAGGGGAAAGAGGGGGAAGAGACAAGCGGGGGAAAAGAGAGAGTCCAGGGAAAAGAGACAGGACAGGGAAGAGAGAGGGAAAAGAGGGAGTGGAGGGAAGGGAGGGAATAGAGGAAGGCGAGTGAAAGCGGGAAAAATGAACGCCGAGAGAACAGAGGTGAGAGAGACAGGCGAGGGGAAACAGGGAAAAGAGACAAGCGGGGGAAAAGAGAGAGTCCAGGGAAAAGAGACAGGACAGGGAAGAGAGAGGGAAAAGAGGGAGTGGAGGAAAGGGAGGGAATAGATGAAGGCGAGTGAAAGCGGGAAATTTACACACCGAGTGAAGAGAGATGACAGATACAGGAGAGGGGAAAGAGATAAGCGGGGGAAAAGAGAGAGTCCAGGGAAAAGAGACAGGACAGGGAAGAGAGAGGGAAAAGAGGGAGTGGAGGGAAGGGAGGGAATAGAGGAAGGCGAGTGGAAGCGGGAAAAATGAAAACCGAGAGAACAGAGGTGACAGATACAGGAGAGGGGAAAGAGGGGGAAGAGACAAGCAGGGGGAAAGAGGGAAAAGAAAGTGTCCAGGGAAAAGAGACACGACTGGGAAGAGACAGTGAAAAGAGAGAGTTGATGAATGAGAGGGAAAAGAGAGGGGCGAGTGAAAGCGGGAAAATGAGACACCGAGTGAAGAGAGGTGACAGACACAGGAGAGGGGAAAGAGGGGGAAGACACAAGCGGGGGAGAAGAGAGAGCCCAGGGAAAAGAGACAGGACAGGGAAGAGAGAGGGAAAAGAGGGAGTGGAGGAAAGGGAGGGAATAGAGGAAGGCGAGTGAAAGCGGGAAAAATGAACGCCGAGAGAACAGAGGTGAGAGAGATGGGCGAGGGGAAACAGGGAAAAGAGACAAGCGGGGGAAAAGAGAGAGTCCAGGGAAAAGAGACACGACTGGGAAGAGACAGTGAAAAGAGAGAGTTGAGTAATGAGAGGGAAAAGAGAGGGGCGAGTGAAAGCGGGAAAATGAGACACCGAGTGAAGAGAGGTGACAGACACAGGAGAGGGTAAAGAGGGGGAAGAGACAAGCGGGGGAAAAGAGAGAGTCCAGGGAAAAGAGACAGGACAGGGAAGAGAGAGGGAAAAGAGGGAGTGGAGGGAAGGGAGGGAATAGAGGAAGGCGAGTGGAAGCGGGAAAAATGAACGCCGAGAGAACAGAGGTGAGAGAGACAGGCGAGGGGAAACAGGGAAAAGAGACAAGCGGGGGAAAAGAGAGAGTCCAGGGAAAAGAGACAGGGCAGGGAAGAGAGAGGGAAAAGTGGGAGTGGAGGAAAGGGAGGGAATAGAGGAAGGCGAGTGAAAGCGGGAAATTTACACACCGAGTGAAGAGAGGTGACAGATACAGGAGAGGGGAAAGAGGGGAAGAGATAAGCGGGGGAAAAGAGAGAGTCCAGGGAAAAGAGACAGGACAGGGAAGAGAGAGGGAAAAGAGGGAGTGGAGGAAAGGGAGGGAATAGAGGAAGGCGAGTGATAGCGGGAAAAATGAAAACCGAGAGAACAGAGGTGACAGATACAGGAGAGGGGAAAGAGGGGGAAGAGACAAGCAGGGGGAAAGAGGGAAAAGAAAGTGTCCAGGGAAAAGAGACACGACTGGGAAGAGACAGTGAAAAGAGAGAGTTGATGAATGAGAGGGAAAAGAGAGGGGCGAGTGAAAGCGGGAAAATGAGACACCGAGTGAAGAGAGGTGACAGACACAGGAGAGGGGAAAGAGGGGGAAGAGACAAGCGGGGGAGAAGAGAGAGCCCAGGGAAAAGAGACAGGACAGGGACGAGAGAGGGAAAAGAGGGAGTGGAGGAAAGGGAGGGAATAGAGGAAGGCGAGTGAAAGCGGGAAAAATGAACGCCGAGAGAACAGAGGTGAGAGAGATGGGCGAGGGGAAACAGGGAAAAGAGACAAGCGGGGGAAAAGAGAGAGTCCAGGGAAAAGAGACACGACTGGGAAGAGACAGTGAAAAGAGAGAGTTGAGTAATGAGAGGGAAAAGAGAGGGGCGAGTGAAAGCGGGAAAATGAGACACCGAGTGAAGAGAGGTGACAGACACAGGAGAGGGTAAAGAGGGGGAAGAGACAAGCGGGGGAGAAGAGAGAGCCCAGGGAAAAGAGACAGGACAGGGACGAGAGAGGGAAAAGAGGGAGTGGAGGAAAGGGAGGGAATAGAGGAAGGCGAGTGAAAGCGGGAAAAATGAACGCCGAGAGAACAGAGGTGAGAGAGACAGGCGAGGGGAAACAGGGAAAAGAGACAAGCGGGGGAAAAGAGAGAGTCCAGGGAAAAGAGACAGGGCAGGGAAGAGAGAGGGAAAAGTGGGAGTGGAGGAAAGGGAGGGAATAGAGGAAGGCGAGTGAAAGCGGGAAATTTACACACCGAGTGAAGAGAGGTGACAGATACAGGAGAGGGGAAAGAGGGGAAGAGATAAGCGGGGGAAAAGAGAGAGTCCAGGGAAAAGAGACAGGACAGGGAAGAGAGAGGGAAAAGAGGGAGTGGAGGAAAGGGAGGGAATAGAGGAAGGCGAGTGATAGCGGGAAAAATGAAAACCGAGAGAACAGAGGTGACAGATACAGGAGAGGGGAAAGAGGGGGAAGAGACAAGCAGGGGGAAAGAGGGAAAAGAAAGTGTCCAGGGAAAAGAGACACGACTGGGAAGAGACAGTGAAAAGAGAGAGTTGATGAATGAGAGGGAAAAGAGAGGGGCGAGTGAAAGCGGGAAAATGAGACACCGAGTGAAGAGAGGTGACAGACACAGGAGAGGGGAAAGAGGGGGAAGAGACAAGCGGGGGAGAAGAGAGAGCCCAGGGAAAAGAGACAGGACAGGGAAGAGAGAGGGAAAAGAGGGAGTGGAGGAAAGGGAGGGAATAGAGGAAGGCGAGTGAAAGCGGGAAAAATGAACGCCGAGAGAACAGAGGTGAGAGAGATGGGCGAGGGGAAACAGGGAAAAGAGACAAGCGGGGGAAAAGAGAGAGTGCGGGGAAAAGAGACAGGACAGGGAAGAGAGAGGGAAAAGAGGGAGTGGAGGAAAGGGAGGGAATAGAGGAAGGCGAGTGAAAGCGGGAAAATGAGACACCGAGTGAAGAGAGGTGACAGACACAGGAGAGGGGAAAGAGGGGGAAGAGACAAGCGGGGGAAAAGAGAGAGCCCAGGGAAAAGAGACAGGACAGGGAAGAGAGAGGGAAAACAGGGAGTGGAGGGAAGGGAGGGAATAGAGGAAGGCGAGTGAAAGCGGGAAAAATGAACGCCGAGAGAACAGAGGTGAGAGAGACAGGCGAGGGGAAACAGGGAAAAGAGACAAGCGGGGGAAAAGACAGAGCCCAGGGAAAAGAGACAGGACAGGGAAGAGAGAGGGAAAAGAGGGAGTGGAGGAAAGGGAGGGAATAGATGAAGGCGAGTGAAAGCGGGAAATTTACACACCGAGTGAAGAGAGATGACAGATACAGGAGAGGGGAAAGAGATAAGCGGGGGAAAAGAGAGAGTCCAGGGAAAAGAGACAGGACAGGGAAGAGAGAGGGAAAAGAGGGAGTGGAGGAAAGGGAGGGAATAGAAGAAGGCGAGTGGAAGCGGGAAAAATGAACGCCGAGAGAACAGAGGTGAGAGAGACAGGCGAGGGGAAAGAGGGGGAAGAGACAAGCAGGGGGAAAGAGGGAAGAGAAAGTGTCCAGGGAAAAGAGACACGACTGGGAAGAGACAGTGAAAAGAGAGAGTTGATGAATGAGAGGGAAAAGAGAGGGGCGAGTGAAAGTGGGAAAATGAGACACCGAGTGAAGAGAGGTGACAGACACAGGAGAGGGGAAAGAGGGGGAAGACACAAGCGGGGGAGAAGAGAGAGCCCAGGGAAAAGAGACAGGACAGGGAAGAGAGAGGGAAAAGAGGGAGTGGGGGAAAGGGAGGGAATAGAGGAAGGCGAGTGAAACCGGGAAAAATGAACGCCGAGAGAACAGAGGTGAGAGAGATGGGCGAGGGGAAACAGGGAAAAGAGACAAGCGGGGGAAAAGAGAGAGTCCAGGGAAAAGAGACACGACAGGGAAGAGAGAGGGAAAAGAGAGAGTTGAGTAATGAGAGGGAAAGGAGAGGGGCGAGTGAAAGCGGGAAAATGAGACACCGAGTGAAGAGAGGTGACAGACACAGGAGAGGGGAAAGAGGGGGAAGAGACAAGCGGGGGAAAAGAGAGAGCCCACGGAAAAGAGACGGGACAGGGACGAGAGAGGGAAAAGAGGGAGTGGAGGAAAGGGAGGGAATAGAGGAAGGCGAGTGAAAGCGGGAAAAATGAACGCCGAGAGAACAGAGGTGAGAGAGATGGGCGAGGGGAAACAGGGAAAAGAGACAAAGCGGGGGAAAAGTTGGAAAAGAGGGAATTGAGGGAAAGCAGGGGAAAGTGACTGGTGAGGGTAAAGAGGGAAGAGTTCATGGAGAATAGGGAAAAGACGGAAAAGCGACAGGCAAGGGAAAAGAAAGAGTTGAGGAATGAGAGGGAAAAGAGAGGTGCGAGTGAAAGCGGGAAACTGAGACACCGAGTGAAGAGAGGTGACAGACACAGGAGAGGGGAAAGAGGGGGAAGAGACAAGCGGGGGAAAAGAGAGAGTCCAGGGAAAGGAGACACGACTGGGAAGAGACAGTGAAAAGAGAGAGTTGAGGAATGAGAGGGAAAAGAGAGGGGCGAGTGAAAGTGGGAAAATGAGACACCGAGTGAAGAGAGGTGACAGACACAGGAGAGGGGAAAGAGGGGGAAGAGACAAGCGGGGGAAAAGAGAGAGTCCAGGGAAAAGAGACAGGACAGGGAAGAGAGAGGGAAAAGAGGGAGTGGAGGAAAGGGAGGGAATAGAGGAAGGCGAGTGGAAGCGGGAAAAATGAACGCCGAGAGAACAGAGGTGAGAGAGACAGGCGAGGGGAAACAGGGAAAAGAGACAAGCGTGGGAAAAGAGAGAGTCCAGGGAAAAGAGACAGGACAGGGAAGAGAGAGGGAAAAGAGGGAGTGGAGGAAAGGGAGGGAATAGAGGAAGGCGAGTGAAAGCGGGAAATTTACACACCGAGTGAAGAGAGGTGAGAGATGCAGGAGAGGGGAAAGAGGGGAAAGAGATAAGCGGGGGAAAAGAGAGAGTCCAGGGAAAAGAGACAGGACAGGGAAGAGAGAGGGAAAAGAGGGAGTGGAGGAAAGGGAGGGAATAGACGAAGGCGAGTGAAAGCGGGAAAAATGAACACCGAGAGAACAGAGGTGACAGACACAGGAGAGGGGAAAGAGGGGGAAGAGACAAGCAGGGGGAAAGAGGGAAAAGAAAGTGTCCAGGGAAAAAAGACACGACTGGGAAGCGACAGTGAAAAGAGAGAGTTGAGTAATGAGAGGGAAAAGAGAGCGGCGAGTGAAAGCGGGAAAATGAGACACCGAGTGAAGAGAGGTGACAGACACAGGAGAGGGAAAAGCGGGAGTGGAGGAAAGGGAGGGAATAGAGGAAGGCGAGTGGAAGCGGGAAAAATGAACGCCGAGAGAGCAGAGGTGAGAGAGACAGGCGAGGGGAAACAGGGAAAAGACACAAGCGGGGGAAAAGAGAGAGTCCAGGGAAAAGAGACAGGACAGGGAAGAGAGAGGGAAAAGAGGGAGTGGAGGAAAGGGAGGGAATAGACGAAGGCGAGTGATAGCGGGAAAAATGAACACCGAGAGAACAGAGGTGACAGACACAGGAGAGGGGAAAGAGGGGGAAGAGACAAGCAGGGGGAAAGAGGGAAGAGAAAGTGTCCAGGGAAAAGAGACACGGCTGGGAAGAGACAGTGAAAAGAGAGAGTTGAGTAATGAGAGGGAAAAGAGAGGGGCGAGTGAAAGTGGGAAAATGAGACACCGAGTGAAGAGAGGTGACAGACACAGGAGAGGGGAAAGAGGGGGAAGAGACAAGCGGGGGAGAAGAGAGAGCCCAGGGAAAAGAGACAGGACAGGGACGAGAGAGGGAAAAGAGGGAGTGGAGGGAAGGGAGGGAATAGAGGAAGGCGAGTGAAAGCGGGGAAAATGAACGCCGAGAGAACAGAGGTGAGAGAGACAGGCGAGGGGAAACAGGGAAAAGAGACAAGCGAGGGAACAGGTGGAAAAGAGGGAGTTGAGGGAAAGCAGGGGGAAGTGACTGGTGAGGGTAAAGAGGGAAGAGTTCATGGAGAATACGCAAAAGAGGGAAAAGCGACAGGCAAGGGAAAAGAGAGAGTTGAGGAACGAGAAGGAAAAGAGAGAGGCAAGAGAAAGCGGGAAAATGAGACACCGAGTGAAGAGAGGTGACAGACACAGGAGAGGGGAAAGAGGGGGAAGACACAAGCGGGGGAAAAGAGAGAGCCGAGGGAAAAGAGACAGGACAGGGAAAAGAGAGGGAAAAGAGGGAGTGGAGGAAAGGGAGGGAATAGAGGAAGGCGAGTGGAAGCGGGAAAAATGAACGCCGAGAGAACAGAGGTGAGAGAGACAGGCGAGGGGAAACAGGGAAAAGAGACAAAGCGGGGGAAAAGAGAGAGTCCAGGGAAAAGAGACAGGGCAGGGAAGAGAGAGGGAAAAGAGGGAGTGGAGGAAAGGGAGGGAATAGAGGAAGGCGAGTGAAAGCGGGAAATTTACACACCGAGTGAAGAGAGGTGACAGATACAGGAGAGGGGAAAGAGATAAGCGGGGGAAAAGAGAGAGTCCAGGGAAAAGAGACAGGACAGGGAAGAGAGAGGGAAAAGAGGGAGTGGAGGAAAGGGAGGGAATAGACGAAGGCGAGTGAAAGCGGGAAAAATGAACGCCGAGAGAACCGAGGTGACAGATACAGGAGAGGGGAAAGAGGGGGAAGAGACAAGCAGGGGGAAAGAGGGAAAAGAAAGTGTCCAGGGAAAAAAGACACGACTGGGAAGAGACAGTGAAAAGAGAGAGTTGAGTAATGAGAGGGAAAAGAGAGGGGCGAGTGAAAGCGGGAAAATGAGACACCGAGTGAAGAGATGTGACAGACACAGGAGAGGGGAAAGAGGGGGAAGAGACAAGCGGGGGAGTAGAGAGAGCCCAGGGAAAAGAGACAGGACAGGGACGAGAGAGGGAAAAGAGGGAGTGGAGGGAAGGGAGGGAATAGAGGAAGGCGAGTGGAAGCGGGAAAAATGAACGCCGAGAGAACAGAGGTGAGAGAGACAGGCGAGGGGAAACAGGGAAAAGAGACAAGCGTGGGAAAAGAGAGAGTCCAGGGAAAAGAGACAGGACAGGGAACAGAGAGGGAAAAGAGGGAGTGGAGGAAAGGGAGGGAATAGAGGAAGGCGAGTGAAAGCGGGAAATTTACACACCGAGTGAAGAGAGGTGACAGATACAGGAGAGGGGAAAGAGGGGGAAGAGACAAGCAGGGGGAAAGAGGGAAAAGAAAGTGTCCAGGGAAAAAAGACACGACTGGGAAGAGACAGTGAAAAGAGAGAGTTGAGTAATGAGAGGGAAAAGAGAGGGGCGAGTGAAAGCGGGAAAATGAGACACCGAGTGAAGAGAGGTGACAGACACAGGAGAGGGGAAAGAGGGGGAAGAGACAAGCGGGGGAGAAGAGAGAGTCCAGGGAAAAGAGACAGGACAGGGAAGAGAGAGGGAAAAGAGGGAGTGGAGGAAAGGGAGGGAATAGAGGAAGGCGAGTGAAAGCGGGGAAAATGAACGCCGAGAGAACAGAGGTGAGAGAGACAGGCGAGGGGAAATAGGGAAAAGAGACAAGCGAGGGAACAGGTGGAAAAGAGGGAGTTGAGGGAAAGCAGGGGGAAGTGACTGGTGAGGGTAAAGAGGGAAGAGTTCATGGAGAATATGCAAAAGAGGGAAAAGCGACAGGCAAGGGAAAAGAGAGAGTTGAGGAACGAGAAGGAAAAGAGAGAGGCAAGAGAAAGCGGGAAAATGAGACACCGAGTGAAGAGAGGTGACAGACACAGGAGAGGGGAAAGAGGGGGAAGAGACAAGCGGGGGAGAAGAGAGAGCCCAGGGAAAAGAGACAGGACAGGGAAGAGAGAGGGAAAAGAGGGAGTGGAGGAAAGGGAGGGAATAGAGGAAGGCGAGTGAAAGCGGGAAAAATGAACGCCGAGAGATCAGAGGTGAGAGAGACAGGCGAGGGGAAACAGGGAAAAGAGACAAGCGGGGGAAAAGAGATTGTCCAGGGAAAAGAGACAGGGCAGGGAAGAGAGAGGGAAAAGAGGGAGTGGAGGAAAGGGAGGGAATAGAGGAAGGCGAGTGAAAGCGGGAAATTTACACACCGAGTGAAGAGAGATGACAGATACAGGAGAGGGGAAAGAGATAACCGGGGGGAAAGAGAGAGTCCAGGGAAAAGAGACAGGACAGGGAAGAGAGAGGGAAAAGAGGGAGTGGAGGAAAGGGAGGGAATAGAGGAAGGCGAGTGATAGCGGGAAAAATGAACGCCGAGAGAACCGAGGTGACAGATACAGGAGAGGGGAAAGAGGGGGAAGAGACAAGCAGGGGGAAAGAGGGAAAAGAAAGTGTCCAGGGAAAAAAGACACGACTGGGAAGAGACAGTGAAAAGAGAGAGTTGAGTAATGAGAGGGAAAAGAGAGGGGCGAGTGAAAGCGGGAAAATGAGACACCGAGTGAAGAGAGGTGACAGACACAGGAGAGGGAAAAGAGGGAGTGGAGGGAAGGGAGGGAATAGAGGAAGGCGAGTGAAAGCGGGAAAAATGAACGCCGAGAGAACAGAGGTGACAGACACAGGAGAGGGGAAAGAGAGGGAAGAGACAAGCGGGGGAGAAGAGAGAGCCCATGGAAAAGAGACAGGACAGGGAAGAGAGAGGGAAAAGAGGGTGTGGAGGAAAGGGAGGGAATAGAGGAAGGCGAGTGGAAGCGGGAAAAATGAACGCCGAGAGAGCAGAGGTGAGAGAGACAGGCGAGGGGAGACAGGGAATAGAGACAAGCGGGGGAAAAGAGAGAGTCCAGGGAAAAGAGACAGGACAGGGAAGAGAGAGGGAAAAGAGGGTGTGGAGGAAAGGGAGGGAATAGACGAAGGCGAGTGAAAGCGGGAAAAATGAACACCGAGAGAACAGAGGTGACAGACACAGGAGAGGGGAAAGAGGGGGAAGAGACAAGCAGGGGGAAAGAGGGAAAAGAAAGTGTCCAGGGAAAGAAGACAGGACTGGGAAGAGACAGTGAAAAGAGAGAGTTGAGTAATGAGAGGGAAAAGAGAGGGGCGAGTGAAAGTGGGAAATTGAGACACCGAGTGAAGAGAGGTGACAGACACAGGAGAGGGGGAAGAGACAAGCGGGGGAGAAGAGAGAGCCCAGGGAAAAGAGACAGGACAGGGACGAGAGAGGGAAAAGAGGGAGTGGAGGGAAGGGAGGGAATAGAGGAAGGCGAGTGAAAGCGGGGAAAATGAACGCCGAGAGAACAGAGGTGAGAGAGACAGGCGAGGGGAAACAGGGAAAAGAGACAAGCGGGGGAAAAGAGAGAGTCCAGGGAAAAGAGACAGGGCAGGGAAGAGAGAGGGAAAAGAGGGAGTGGAGGAAAGGGAGGGAATAGAGGAAGGCGAGTGGAAGCGGGAAATTTACACACCGAGTGAAGAGAGGTGACAGATACAGGAGAGGGGAAAGAGATAACCGGGGGAAAAGAGAGAGTCCAGGGAAAAGAGACAGGACAGGGAAGAGAGAGGGAAAAGAGGGAGTGGAGGGAAGGGAGGGAATAGAGGAAGGCGAGTGGAAGCGGGAAAAATGAACGCCGAGAGAACAGAGGTGAGAGAGACAGGCGAGGGGAAACAGGGAAAAGAGACAAGCGAGGGAACAGGTGGAAAAGAGGGAGTTGAGGGAAAGCAGGGGGAAGTGACTGGTGAGGGTAAAGAGGGAAGAGTTCATGGAGAATATGCAAAAGAGGGAAAAGCGACAGGCAAGGGAAAAGAGAGAGTTGAGGAACGAGAAGGAAAAGAGAGAGGCAAGAGAAAGCGGGAAAATGAGACACCGAGTGAAGAGAGGTGACAGACACAGGAGAGGGGAAAGAGGGGGAAGAGACAAGCGGGGGAGAAGAGAGAGCCCAGGGAAAAGAGACAGGACAGGGAAGAGAGAGGGAAAAGAGGGAGTGGAGGAAAGGGAGGGAATAGAGGAAGGCGAGTGAAAGCGGGAAAAATGAACGCCGAGAGAACAGAGGTGAGAGAGACAGGCGAGGGGAAACAGGGAAAAGAGACAAGCGGGGGAAAAGAGAGAGTCCAGGGAAAAGAGACAGGGCAGGGAAGAGAGAGGGAAAAGAGGGAGTGGAGGAAAGGGAGGGAATAGAGGAAGGCGAGTGAAAGCGGGAAATTTACACACCGAGTGAAGAGAGGTGACAGATACAGGAGAGGGGAAAGAGGGGAAGAGATAAGCGGGGGGAAAGAGAGAGTCCAGGGAAAAGAGACAGGACAGGGAAGAGAGAGGGAAAAGAGGGAGTGGAGGAAAGGGAGGGAATAGAGGAAGGCGAGTGATAGCGGGAAAAATGAACGCCGAGAGAACCGAGGTGACAGATACAGGAGAGGGGAAAGAGGGGGAAGAGACAAGCAGGGGGAAAGAGGGAAAAGAAAGTGTCCAGGGAAAAAAGACACGACTGGGAAGAGACAGTGAAAAGAGAGAGTTGAGTAATGAGAGGGAAAAGAGAGGGGCGAGTGAAAGCGGGAAAATGAGACACCGAGTGAAGAGAGGTGACAGACACAGGAGAGGGAAAAGAGGGAGTGGAGGGAAGGGAGGGAATAGAGGAAGGCGAGTGAAAGCGGGAAAAATGAACGCCGAGAGAACAGAGGTGACAGACACAGGAGAGGGGAAAGAGGGGGAAGAGACAAGCGGGGGAGAAGAGAGAGCCCATGGAAAAGAGACAGGACAGGGAAGAGAGAGGGAAAAGAGGGTGTGGAGGAAAGGGAGGGAATAGAGGAAGGCGAGTGGAAGCGGGAAAAATGAACGCCGAGAGAGCAGAGGTGAGAGAGACAGGCGAGGGGAGACAGGGAATAGAGACAAGCGGGGGAAAAGAGAGAGTCCAGGGAAAAGAGACAGGACAGGGAAGAGAGAGGGAAAAGAGGGTGTGGAGGAAAGGGAGGGAATAGACGAAGGCGAGTGAAAGCGGGAAAAATGAACACCGAGAGAACAGAGGTGACAGACACAGGAGAGGGGAAAGAGGGGGAAGAGACAAGCAGGGGGAAAGAGGGAAAAGAAAGTGTCCAGGGAAAAAAGACAGGACTGGGAAGAGACAGTGAAAAGAGAGAGTTGAGTAATGAGAGGGAAAAGAGAGGGGCGAGTGAAAGTGGGAAATTGAGACACCGAGTGAAGAGAGGTGACAGACACAGGAGAGGGGAAAGAGGGGGAAGAGACAAGCGGGGGAGAAGAGAGAGCCCAGGGAAAAGAGACAGGACAGGGACGAGAGAGGGAAAAGAGGGAGTGGAGGGAAGGGAGGGAATAGAGGAAGGCGAGTGAAAGCGGGGAAAATGAACGCCGAGAGAACAGAGGTGAGAGAGACAGGCGAGGGGAAACAGGGAAAAGAGACAAGCGGGGGAAAAAAGAGAGTCCAGGGAAAAGAGACAGGGCAGGGAAGAGAGAGGGAAAAGAGGGAGTGGAGGAAAGGGAGGGAATAGAGGAAGGCGAGTGGAAGCGGGAAATTTACACACCGAGTGAAGAGAGGTGACAGATACAGGAGAGGGGAAAGAGACAAGCGGGGGAAAAGAGAGAGTCCAGGGAAAAGAGACAGGACAGGGAAGAGAGAGGGAAAAGAGGGAGTGGAGGGAAGGGAGGGAATAGAGGAAGGCGAGTGGAAGCGGGAAAAATGAACGCCGAGAGAACAGAGGTGAGAGAGACAGGCGAGGGGAAACAGGGAAAAGAGACAAGCGAGGGAACAGGTGGAAAAGAGGGAGTTGAGGGAAAGCAGGGGGAAGTGACTGGTGAGGGTAAAGAGGGAAGAGTTCATGGAGAATATGCAAAAGAGGGAAAAGCGACAGGCAAGGGAAAAGAGAGAGTTGAGGAACGAGAAGGAAAAGAGAGAGGCAAGAGAAAGCGGGAAAATGAGACACCGAGAGAACAGAGGTGACAGACACAGGAGAGGGGAAAGAGGGGGAAGAGACAAGCAGGGGGAAAGAGGGAAAAGAAAGTGTCCAGGGAAAAGAGACACGACTGGGAAGAGACAGTGAAAAGAGAGAGTTGATGAATGAGAGGGAAAAGAGAGGGGCGAGTGAAAATGGGAAAATGAGACACCGAGTGAAGAGAGGTGACAGACACAGGAGAGGGGAAAGAGGGGGAAGACACAAGCGGGGGAGAAGAGAGAGCCCAGGGAAAAGAGACAGGACAGGGAAGAGAGAGGGAAAAGAGGGAGTGGAGGAAAGGGAGGGAACAGAGGAAGGCGAGTGAAAGCGGGAAAGTTACACACCGAGTGAAGAGAGGTGACAGATACAGGAGAGGGGAAAGAGGGGAAGAGATAAGCGGGGGAAAAGAGAGAGTCCAGGGAAAAGAGACAGGACAGGGAAGAGAGAGGGAAAAGAGGGAGTGGAGGAAAGGGAGGGAATAGAGGAAGTCGAGTGATAGCGGGAAAAATGAAAACCGAGAGAACAGAGGTGACAGATACAGGAGAGGGGAAAGAGGGGGAAGAGACAAGCAGGGGGAAAGAGGGAAAAGAAAGTGTCCAGGGAAAAGAGACACGACTGGGAAGAGACAGTGAAAAGAGAGAGTTGATGAATGAGAGGGAAAAGAGAGGGGCGAGTGAAAATGGGAAAATGAGACACCGAGTGAAGAGAGGTGACAGACACAGGAGAGGGGAAAGAGGGAGTGGAGGAAAGGGAGGGAATAGAGGAAGGCGAGTGAAAGCGGGAAAAATGAACGCCGAGAGAACAGAGGTGAGAGAGATGGGCGAGGGGAAACAGGGAAAAGAGACAAGCGGGGGAAAAGAGAGAGTCCAGGGAAAAGAGACAGGTCAGGGAAGATAGAGGGAAAAGAGGGAGTGGAGGGAAGGGAGGGAATAGAGGAAGGCGAGTGAAAGCGGGAAAAATGAACACCGAGAGAACAGAGGAGAGAGAGACAGGCGAGGGGAAACAGGGAAAAGAGACAAGCGGGGGAAAAGAGAGAGTCCAGGGAAAAGAGACAGGGCAGGGAAGAGAGAGGGAAAAGAGGGAGTGGAGGAAAGGGAGGGAACAGAGGAAGGCGAGTGAAAGCGGGAAATTTACACACCGAGTGAAGAGAGGTGACAGATACAGGAGAGGGGAAAGAGGGGAAGAGATAAGCGGGGGAAAAGAGAGAGTCCAGGGAAAAGAGACAGGACAGGGAAGATAGAGGGAAAAGAGGGAGTGGAGGAAAGGGAGGGAATAGAGGAAGGCGAGTGAAAGCGGGAAAAATGAACGCCGAGAGAACAGAGGTGAGAGAGATGGGCGAGGGGAAACAGGGAAAAGAGACAAGCGGGGGAAAAGAGAGAGTTCAGGGAAAATAGACAGGACAGGGAAGATAGAGGGAAAAGAGGGAGTGGAGGAAAGGGAGGGAATAGAGGAAGGCGAGTGAAAGCGGGAAAAATGAACGCCGAGAGAACAGAGGTGAGAGAGATGGGCGAGGGGAAACAGGGAAAAGAGACAAGCGGGGGAAAAGAGAGAGTCCAGGGAAAATAGACAGGACAGGGAAGAGAGAGGGAAAAGAGGGAGTGGAGGGAAGGGAGGGAATAGAGGAAGGCGAGTGGAAGTGGGAAAAATGAACGCAGCGAGAACAGAGGTGAGAGAGACAGGCGAGGGGAAACAGGGAAAAGAGACAAGCGGGGGAAAAGAGAGAGTCCAGGGAAAAGAGACAGGACAGGGAAGAGAGAGGGAAAAGAAAGTGTCCAGGGAAAAGAGACACGACTGGGAAGAGACAGTGAAAAGAGAGAGTTGAGTAATGAGAGGGAAAAGAGAGGGGCGAGTGAAAGCGGGAAAATGAG
This sequence comes from Haliaeetus albicilla, assembly GCF_947461875.1. Classification (NCBI taxonomy): domain Eukaryota; kingdom Metazoa; phylum Chordata; class Aves; order Accipitriformes; family Accipitridae; genus Haliaeetus; species Haliaeetus albicilla. The sequence continues at coordinate 42,312,965 of NC_091515.1, forward strand.
ACACCGAGTGAAGAGAGGTGACAGACACAGGAGAGGGGAAAGAGGGGGAAGAGACAAGCGGGGGAAAAGAGAGAGTCCAGGGAAGAGAGACGGGACAGGGAAGAGAGAGGGAAAAGAGGGAGTGGAGGAAAGGGAGGGAATAGAGGAAGGCGAGTGAAAGCGGGAAAAATGAACGCCGAGAGAACAGAGGTGAGAGAGACAGGCGAGGGGAAACAGGGAAAAGAGACAAGCGGGGGAAAAGAGAGAGTCCAGGGAAGAGAGACGGGACAGGGAAGAGAGAGGGAAAAGAGGGAGTGGAGGAAAGGGAGGGAATAGAGGAAGGCGAGTGAAAGCGGGAAATTTACACACCGAGTGAAGAGAGATGACAGATACAGGAGAGGGGAAAGAGATAAGCGGGGGAAAAGAGAGAGTCCAGGGAAAAGAGACAGGACAGGGAAGAGAGAGGGAAAAGAGGGAGTGGAGGAAAGGGAGGGAATAGAGGAAGGCGAGTGAAAGCGGGAAAAATGAACGCCGAGAGAACAGAGGTGAGAGAGACAGGCGAGGGGAAACAGGGAAAAGAGACAAGCGGGGGAAAAGAGAGAGTCCAGGGAAAAGAGACAGGACAGGGAAGAGAGAGGGAAAAGAGGGAGTGGAGGGAAGGGAGGGAATAGAGGAAGGCGAGTGAAAGAGGGGGAAATGAACGCCGAGAGAACAGAGGTGAGAGAGACAGGCGAGGGGAAACAGGGAAAAGAGAAAAGCGGGGGAAAAGAGAGAGTCCAGGGAAAAGAGACACGACTGGGAAGAGACAGTGAAAAGAGAGAGTTGAGGAATGAGAGGGAAAAGAGAGGGGCGAGTGAAAGCGGGAAAATGAGACACCGAGTGAAGAGAGGTGACAGACACAGGAGAGGGGAAAGAGGGGGAAGAGACAAGCGGGGGAAAAGAGAGAGCCCAGGGAAAAGAGACAGGACAGGGAAGAGAGAGGGAAAAGAGGGAGTGGAGGAAAGGGAGGGAATAGAGGAAGGCGAGTGAAAGCAGGAAAAATGAACGCCGACAGAACAGAGGTGAGAGAGACAGGCGAGGGGAAACAGGGAAAAGAGACAAGCGGGGGAAAAGAGAGAGTCCAGGGAAAAGAGACACGACTGGGAAGAGACAGTGAAAAGAGAGAGTTGAGGAATGAGAGGGAAAAGAGAGGGGCGAGTGAAAGTGGGAAATTGAGACACCGAGTGAAGAGAGGTGACAGACACAGGAGAGGGGAAAGAGGGGGAAGAGACAAGCGGGGGGAAAGAGAGAATCCAGGGAAAAGAGACAGGACAGGGAAGAGAGAGGGAAAAGAGGGTGTGGTGGAAAGGGAGGGAATAGAGGAAGGCGAGTGAAAGCAGGAAAAATGAACGCCGAGAGAACAGAGGTGAGAGACACAGGCGAGGGGAAACAGGGAAAAGAGAAAAGCGGGGGAAAAGAGAGAGTCCAGGGAAAAGAGACACGACTGGGAAGAGACAGTGAAAAGAGAGAGTTGAGGAATGAGAGGGAAAAGAGAGGGGCGAGTGAAAGCGGGAAAATGAGACACCGAGTGAAGAGAGGTGACAGACACAGGAGAGGGGAAAGAGGGGGAAGAGACAAGCGGGGGAAAAGAGAGAGTCCAGGGAAAAGAGAAAGGACAGGGAAGAGAGAGGGAAAAGAGGGTGTGGAGGAAATGGAGGGAATAGAGGAAGGCGAGTGAAAGAGGGGGAAATGAACGCCGAGAGAACAGAGGTGAGAGAGACAGGCGAGGGGAAACAGGGAAAAGAGAAAAGCGGGGGAAAAGAGAGAGTCCAGGGAAAAGAGACAGGACAGGGAAGAGAGAGGGAAAAGAGGGAGTGGAGGAAAGGGAGGGAATAGAGGAAGGCGAGTGGAAGCGGGAAAAATGAACGCCGAGAGAACAGAGGTGAGAGAGACAGGCAAGGGGAAACAGGGAAAAGAGAAAAGCGGGGGAAAAGAGAGAGTCCAGGGAAAAGAGACACGACTGGGAAGAGACAGTGAAAAGAGAGAGTTGAGGAATGAGAGGGAAAAGAGAGGGGCGAGTGAAAGCGGGAAAATGAGACACCGAGTGAAGAGAGGTGACAGACACAGGAGAGGGGAAAGAGGGGGAAGAGACAAGCGGGGGAAAAGAGAGAGTCCAGGGAAAAGAGAAAGGACAGGGAAGAGAGAGGGAAAAGAGGGTGTGGTGGTAAGGGAGTGAATAGAGGAAGGCGAGTGAAAGCGGGAAAAATGAACGCCGAGAGAACAGAGGTGAGAGAGACAGGCGAGGGGAAACAGGGAAAAGAGACAAGCGGGGGAAAAGAGAGAGTCCAGGGAAAAGAGACAGGACAGGGAAGAGAGAGGGAAAAGAGGGAGTGGAGGGAAGGGAGGGAATAGAGGAAGGCGAGTGAAAGCGGGAAAAATGAACGCCGAGAGAACAGAGGTGAGAGAGACAGGCGAGGGGAAACAGGGAAAAGAGACAAGCGAGGGACAAGTTGGAAAAGAGGGAGTTGAGGGAAAGCAGGGGAAAGTGACTGGTGAGGGTAAAGAGGGAAGAGTTCATGGTGAATAGGCAAAAGAGGGAAAAGCGACAGGCAAGGGTAAAGAGAGAGGTGAGGAACGAGAATTAAAAGAGAGAGGCGAGAGAAAGGGGGGAAATTAGACACCGAGTGAAGAGAGGTGACAGACACAGGAGAGGGGAAAGACGGGGAAGAGACAAGCGGGGGAAAAGAGAGAACCCAGGGAAAAGAGACAGGACAGGGAAGAGAGAGGGAAAAGAGGGAGTGGAGGGAAGGGAGGGAATAGAGGAAGGCGAGTGAAAGCAGGAAAAATGAACGCCGACAAAACAGAGGTGAGAGAGACAGGCGAGGGGAAACAGGGAAAAGAGACAAGCCGGGGAAAAGAGGCTATCCAGGGAAAAGAGACACGACTGGGAAGAGACAGTGAAAAGAGAGAGTTGATGAATGAGAGGGAAAAGAGAGGGGCGAGTGAAAGTGGGAAATTGAGACACCGAGTGAAGAGAGGTGACAGACACAGGAGAGGGGAAAGAGGGGGAAGAGACAAGCAGGGGGGAAGAGAGAATCCAGGGAAAAGAGATAGGACAGGGAAGAGAGAGGGAAAAGAGGGTGTGGTGGTAAGGGAGGGAATAGAGGAAGGCGAGTGAAAGCAGGAAAAATGAACGCCGAGAGAACAGAGGTGAGAGAGACAGGCGAGGGGAAACAGGGAAAAGAGACAAGCCGGGGAAAAGAGGCTATCCAGGGAAAAGAGACACGACTGGGAAGAGACAGTGAAAAGAGAGAGTTGATGAATGAGAGGGAAAAGAGAGGGGCGAGTGAAAGTGGGAAATTGAGACACCGAGTGAAGAGAGGTGACAGACACAGGAGAGGGGAAAGAGGGGGAAGAGACAAGCGGGGGAAAAGAGAGAGTCCAGGGAAAAGAGAAAGGACAGGGAAGAGAGAGGGAAAAGAGGGTGTGGAGGAAATGGAGGGAATAGAGGAAGGCGAGTGAAAGCGGGAAAAATGAACGCCGAGAGAACAGAGGTGAGAGAGACAGGCAAGGGGAAACAGGGAAAAGAGGCAAGCGGGGGAAAAGAGAGAGTCCAGGGAAAAGAGAAAGGACAGGGAAGAGAGAGGGAAAAGAGGGTGTGGAGGAAAGGGAGGGAATAGAGGAAGGCGAGTGAAAGCGGGAAAAATGAACGCCGAGAGAACAGAGGTGAGAGAGACAGGCGAGGGGAAACAGGGAAAAGAGACAAGCGGGGGAAAAGAGAGAGTCCAGGGAAAAGAGACAGGACAGGGAAGAGAGAGGGAAAAGAGGGAGTGGAGGGAAGGGAGGGAATAGAGGAAGGCGAGTGAAAGAGGGGGAAATGAACGCCGAGAGAACAGAGGTGAGAGAGACAGGCGAGGGGAAACAGGGAAAAGAGAAAAGCGGGGGAAAAGAGAGAGTCCAGGGAAAAGAGACACGACTGGGAAGAGACAGTGAAAAGAGAGAGTTGAGGGAAGGGAGGGAATAGAGGAAGGCGAGTGAAAGCGGGAAAATGAGACACCGAGTGAAGAGAGGTGAGAGAGACAGGCGAGGGGAAAGAGAGGGAAGAGGCAAGCGGGGGAAAAGAGAGGCCAGGGAAAAGAGACAGGACAGGGAAGAGAGAGGGAAAAGAGGGAGTGCTGGAAAGGGAGGGAATAGAGGAAGGCGAGTGAAAGCGGGAAAAATGAACGCTGAGAGAACAGAGGTGAGAGAGACAGGCGAGGGGAAACAGGGAAAAGAGACAAGCGGGGGAAAAGAGAGAGTCCAGGGAAAAGAGACAGGACAGGGAAGAGAGAGGGAAAAGAGGGAGTGGAGGGAAGGGAGGGAATAGAGGAAGGCGAGTGAAAGCGGGAAAAATGAACGCCGAGAGAAAAGAGGTGAGAGAGACAGGCAAGGGGAAACAGGGAAAAGAGAAAAGCGGGGGAAAAGAGAGAGTCCAGGGAAAAGAGACACGACTGGGAAGAGACAGTGAAAAGAGAGAGTTGAGGAATGAGAGGGAAAAGAGAGGGGCGAGTGAAAGCGGGAAAATGAGACACCGAGTGAAGAGAGGTGACAGACACAGGAGAGGGGAAAGAGGGGGAAGAGACAAGCGGGGGAAAAGAGAGAGTCCAGGGAAAAGAGATAGGACAGGGAAGAGAGAGGGAAAAGAGGGAGTGGAGGAAAGGGAGGGAATAGAGGAAGGCGAGTGGAAGCGGGAAAAATGAACGCCGAGAGAACAGGGGTGAGAGAGACAGGCGAGGGGAAACAGGGAAAAGAGAAAAGCGGGGGAAAAGAGAGAGTCCAGGGAAAAGAGACACGACTGGGAAGAGACAGTGAAAAGAGAGAGTTGAGGGAAGGGAGGGAATAGAGGAAGGCGAGTGAAAGCGGGAAAATGAGACACCGAGTGAAGAGAGGTGAGAGAGACAGGCGAGGGGAAAGAGAGGGAAGAGGCAAGCGGGGGAAAAGAGAGGCCAGGGAAAAGAGACAGGACAGGGAAGAGAGAGGGAAAAGAGGGAGTGGAGGAAAGGGAGGGAATAGAGGAAGGCGAGTGAAAGCGGGAAAAATGAACGCTGAGAGAACAGAGGTGAGAGAGACAGGCGAGGGGAAACAGGGAAAAGAGACAAGCGGGGGAAAAGAGAGAGTCCAGGGAAAAGAGACAGGACAGGGAAGAGAGAGGGAAAAGAGGGAGTGGAGGGAAGGGAGGGAATAGAGGAAGGCGAGTGAAAGCGGGAAAAATGAACGCTGAGAGAACAGAGGTGAGAGAGACAGGCGAGGGGAAACAGGGAAAAGAGAAAAGTGGGGGAAAAGAGAGAGTCCAGGGAAAAGAGACACGACTGGGAAGAGACAGTGAAAAGAGAGAGTTGAAGAATGAGAGGGAAAAGAGAGGGGCGAGTGAAAGCGGGAAAATGAGACACCGAGTGAAGAGAGGTGACAGACACAGGAGAGGGGAAAGAGGGGGAAGAGACAAGCGGGGGAAAAGAGAGAGTCCAGGGAAAAGAGAAAGGACAGGGAAGAGAGAGGGAAAAGAGGGAGTGGAGGAAAGGGAGGGAATAGAGGAAGGCGAGTGGAAGCGGGAAAAATGAACGCCGAGAGAACAGAGGTGAGAGAGACAGGCAAGGGGAAACAGGGAAAAGAGAAAAGCGGGGGAAAAGAGAGAGTCCAGGGAAAAGAGACACGACTGGGAAGAGACAGTGAAAAGAGAGAGTTGAGGAATGAGAGGGAAAACAGAGGGGCGAGTGAAAGCGGGAAAATGAGACACCGAGTGAAGAGAGGTGACAGACACAGGAGAGGGGAAAGAGGGGGAAGAGACAAGCGGGGGAAAAGAGAGAGTCCAGGGAAAAGAGATAGGACAGGGAAGAGAGAGGGAAAAGAGGGAGTGGAGGAAAGGGAGGGAATAGAGGAAGGCGAGTGGAAGCGGGAAAATGAACGCCGAGAGAACAGAGGTGAGAGAGACAGGCAAGGGGAAACAGGGAAAAGAGAAAAGCGGGGGGAAAGAGAGAGTCCAGGGAAAAGAGACACGACTGGGAAGAGACAGTGAAAAGAGAGAGTTGAGGAATGAGAGGGAAAAGAGAGGGGCGAGTGAAAGCGGGAAAATGAGACACCGAGTGAAGAGAGGTGACAGACACAGGAGAGGGGAAAGAGGGGGAAGAGACAAGCGGGGGGAAAGAGAGGCCAGGGAAAAGAGACAGGACAGGGAAGAGAGAGGGAAAAGAGGGAGTGGAGGACAGGGAGGGAATAGAGGAAGGCGAGTGGAAGCGGGAAAAATGAACGCCGAGAGAACAGAGGTGAGAGAGACAGGCGAGGGGAAACAGGGAAAAGAGACAAGCGGGGGAAAAGAGAGAGTCCAGGGAAAAGAGACAGGACAGGGAAGAGAGAGGGAAAAGAGGGAGTGGAGGGAAGGGAGGGAATAGAGGAAGGCGAGTGAAAGCGGGAAAAATGAACGCCGAGAGAACAGAGGTGAGAGAGACAGGCGAGGGGAAACAGGGAAAAGAGGCAAGCGGGGGAAAAGAGAGAGTCCAGGGAAAAGAGACAGGACAGGGAAGAGAGAGGGAAAAGAGGGAGTGGAGGAAAGGGAGGGAATAGAGGAAGGCGAGTGGAAGCGGGAAAAATGAACGCCGAGAGAACAGAGGTGAGAGAGACAGGCAAGGGGAAACAGGGAAAAGAGAAAAGCGGGGGAAAAGAGAGAGTCCAGGGAAAAGAGACACGACTGGGAAGAGACAGTGAAAAGAGAGAGTTGAGGAATGAGAGGGAAAAGAGAGGGGCGAGTGAAAGCGGGAAAATGAGACACCGAGTGAAGAGAGGTGACAGACACAGGAGAGGGGAAAGAGGGGGAAGAGACAAGCGGGGGAAAAGAGAGAGTCCAGGGAAAAGAGATAGGACAGGGAAGAGAGAGGGAAAAGAGGGAGTGGAGGAAAGGGAGGGAATAGAGGAAGGCGAGTGGAAGCGGGAAAAATGAACGCCGAGAGAACAGATGTGAGAGAGACAGGCGAGGGGAAACAGGGAAAAGAGACAAGCGGGGGGAAAGAGAGAGTCCAGGGAAAAGAGACAGGACAGGGAAGAGAGAGGGAAAAGAGGGAGTGGAGGGAAGGGAGGGAATAGAGGAAGGCGAGTGAAAGAGGGGGAAATGAACGCCGAGAGAACAGAGGTGAGAGAGACAGGCGAGGGGAAACAGGGAAAAGAGAAAAGCGGGGGAAAAGAGAGAGTCCAGGGAAAAGAGACACGACTGGGAAGAGACAGTGAAAAGAGAGAGTTGAGGAATGAGAGGGAAAAGAGAGGGGCGAGTGAAAGCGGGAAAATGAGACACCGAGTGAAGAGAGGTGACAGACACAGGAGAGGGGAAAGAGGGGGAAGAGACAAGCGGGGGGAAAGAGAGCCCAGGGAAAAGAGACAGGACAGGGAAGAGAGAGGGAAAAGAGGGAGTGGAGGAAAGGAAGGGAATAGAGGAAGGCGAGTGAAAGCGGGAAAAATGAACGCTGAGAGAACAGATGTGAGAGAGACAGGCGAGGGGAAACAGGGAAAAGAGGCAAGCGGGGGAAAAGAGAGAGTCCAGGGAAAAGAGACAGGACAGCGAAGAGAGAGGGAAAAGAATGTGTCCACTGAAAAGAGACACGACTGGGAAGAGACAGTGAAAAGAGAGAGTTGAGGAATGAGAGGGAAAAGAGAGGGGCGAGTGAAAGCGGGAAAATGAGACACCGAGTGAAGAGAGGTGACAGACACAGGAGAGGGGAAAGAGGGGGAAGAGACAAGCGGGGGGAAAGAGAGGCCAGGGAAAAGAGACAGGACAGGGAAGAGAGAGGGAAAAGAGGGAGTGGAGGAAAGGGAGGGAATAGAGGAAGGCGAGTGAAAGCGGGAAAAATGAACGCTGAGAGAACAGAGGTGAGAGAGACAGGCGAGGGGAAACAGGGAAAAGAGACAAGCGGGGGAAAAGAGAGAGTCCAGGGAAAAGAGACAGGACAGGGAAGAGAGAGGGAAAAGAGGGAGTGGAGGGAAGGGAGGGAATAGAGGAAGGCGAGTGAAAGCGGGAAAAATGAACGCTGAGAGAACAGAGGTGAGAGAGACAGGCGAGGGGAAACAGGGAAAAGAGAAAAGTGGGGGAAAAGAGAGAGTCCAGGGAAAAGAGACACGACTGGGAAGAGACAGTGAAAAGAGAGAGTTGAAGAATGAGAGGGAAAAGAGAGGGGCGAGTGAAAGCGGGAAAATGAGACACCGAGTGAAGAGAGGTGACAGACACAGGAGAGGGGAAAGAGGGGGAAGAGACAAGCGGGGGAAAAGAGAGAGTCCAGGGAAAAGAGAAAGGACAGGGAAGAGAGAGGGAAAAGAGGGAGTGGAGGAAAGGGAGGGAATAGAGGAAGGCGAGTGGAAGCGGGAAAAATGAACGCCGAGAGAACAGAGGTGAGAGAGACAGGCAAGGGGAAACAGGGAAAAGAGAAAAGCGGGGGAAAAGAGAGAGTCCAGGGAAAAGAGACACGACTGGGAAGAGACAGTGAAAAGAGAGAGTTGAGGAATGAGAGGGAAAAGAGAGGGGCGAGTGAAAGCGGGAAAATGAGACACCGAGTGAAGAGAGGTGACAGACACAGGAGAGGGGAAAGAGGGGGAAGAGACAAGCGGGGGAAAAGAGAGAGTCCAGGGAAAAGAGATAGGACAGGGAAGAGAGAGGGAAAAGAGGGAGTGGAGGAAAGGGAGGGAATAGAGGAAGGCGAGTGGAAGCGGGAAAATGAACGCCGAGAGAACAGAGGTGAGAGAGACAGGCAAGGGGAAACAGGGAAAAGAGAAAAGCGGGGGGAAAGAGAGAGTCCAGGGAAAAGAGACACGACTGGGAAGAGACAGTGAAAAGAGAGAGTTGAGGAATGAGAGGGAAAAGAGAGGGGCGAGTGAAAGCGGGAAAATGAGACACCGAGTGAAGAGAGGTGACAGACACAGGAGAGGGGAAAGAGGGGGAAGAGACAAGCGGGGGGAAAGAGAGGCCAGGGAAAAGAGACAGGACAGGGAAGAGAGAGGGAAAAGAGGGAGTGGAGGAAAGGGAGGGAATAGAGGAAGGCGAGTGGAAGCGGGAAAAATGAACGCCGAGAGAACAGAGGTGAGAGAGACAGGCGAGGGGAAACAGGGAAAAGAGACAAGCGGGGGAAAAGAGAGAGTCCAGGGAAAAGAGACAGGACAGGGAAGAGAGAGGGAAAAGAGGGAGTGGAGGGAAGGGAGGGAATAGAGGAAGGCGAGTGAAAGCGGGAAAAATGAACGCCGAGAGAACAGAGGTGAGAGAGACAGGCGAGGGGAAACAGGGAAAAGAGGCAAGCGGGGGAAAAGAGAGAGTCCAGGGAAAAGAGACAGGACAGGGAAGAGAGAGGGAAAAGAGGGAGTGGAGGAAAGGGAGGGAATAGAGGAAGGCGAGTGGAAGCGGGAAAAATGAACGCCGAGAGAACAGAGGTGAGAGAGACAGGCAAGGGGAAACAGGGAAAAGAGAAAAGCGGGGGAAAAGAGAGAGTCCAGGGAAAAGAGACACGACTGGGAAGAGACAGTGAAAAGAGAGAGTTGAGGAATGAGAGGGAAAAGAGAGGGGCGAGTGAAAGCGGGAAAATGAGACACCGAGTGAAGAGAGGTGACAGACACAGGAGAGGGGAAAGAGGGGGAAGAGACAAGCGGGGGAAAAGAGAGAGTCCAGGGAAAAGAGATAGGACAGGGAAGAGAGAGGGAAAAGAGGGAGTGGAGGAAAGGGAGGGAATAGAGGAAGGCGAGTGGAAGCGGGAAAAATGAACGCCGAGAGAACAGAGGTGAGAGAGACAGGCAAGGGGAAACAGGGAAAAGAGAAAAGCGGGGGGAAAGAGAGAGTCCAGGGAAAAGAGACACGACTGGGAAGAGACAGTGAAAAGAGAGAGTTGAGGAATGAGAGGGAAAAGAGAGGGGCGAGTGAAAGCGGGAAAATGAGACACCGAGTGAAGAGAGGTGACAGACACAGGAGAGGGGAAAGAGGGGGAAGAGACAAGCGGGGGAAAAGAGAGAGTCCAGGGAAAAGAGAAAGGACAGGGAAGAGAGAGGGAAAAGAGGGTGTGGAGGAAATGGAGGGAATAGAGGAAGGCGAGTGAAAGCGGGAAAAATGAACGCCGAGAGAACAGATGTGAGAGAGACAGGCGAGGGGAAACAGGGAAAAGAGACAAGCGGGGGGAAAGAGAGAGTCCAGGGAAAAGAGACAGGACAGGGAAGAGAGAGGGAAAAGAGGGAGTGGAGGGAAGGGAGGGAATAGAGGAAGGCGAGTGAAAGAGGGGGAAATGAACGCCGAGAGAACAGAGGTGAGAGAGACAGGCGAGGGGAAACAGGGAAAAGAGGCAAGCGGGGGAAAAGAGAGAGTCCAGGGAAAAGAGACACGACTGGGAAGAGACAGTGAAAAGAGAGAGTTGAGGAATGAGAGGGAAAAGAGAGGGGCGAGTGAAAGCGGGAAAATGAGACACCGAGTGAAGAGAGGTGACAGACACAGGAGAGGGGAAAGAGGGGGAAGAGACAAGCGGGGGGAAAGAGAGGCCAGGGAAAAGAGACAGGACAGGGAAGAGAGAGGGAAAAGAGGGAGTGGAGGAAAGGGAGGGAATAGAGGAAGGCGAGTGGAAGCGGGAAAAATGAACGCCGAGAGAACAGAGGTGAGAGAGACAGGCGAGGGGAAACAGGGAAAAGAGACAAGCGGGGGAAAAGAGAGAGTCCAGGGAAAAGAGACAGGACAGGGCAGAGAGAGGGAAAAGAGGGAGTGGAGGGAAGGGAGGGAATAGAGGAAGGCGAGTGAAAGCGGGAAAAATGAACGCCGAGAGAACAGAGGTGAGAGAGACAGGCGAGGGGAAACAGGGAAAAGAGGCAAGCGGGGGAAAAGAGACTATCCAGGGAAAAGAGACAGGACAGGGAAGAGAGAGGGAAAAGAGGGAGTGGAGGAAAGGGAGGGAATAGAGGAAGGCGAGTGGAAGCGGGAAAAATGAACGCCGAGAGAACAGAGGTGAGAGAGACAGGCAAGGGGAAACAGGGAAAAGAGAAAAGCGGGGGAAAAGAGAGAGTCCAGGGAAAAGAGACACGACTGGGAAGAGACAGTGAAAAGAGAGAGTTGAGGAATGAGAGGGAAAAGAGAGGGGCGAGTGAAAGCGGGAAAATGAGACACCGAGTGAAGAGAGGTGACAGACACAGGAGAGGGGAAAGAGGGGGAAGAGACAAGCGGGGGAAAAGAGAGAGTCCAGGGAAAAGAGATAGGACAGGGAAGAGAGAGGGAAAAGAGGGAGTGGAGGAAAGGGAGGGAATAGAGGAAGGCGAGTGGAAGCGGGAAAAATGAACGCCGAGAGAACAGAGGTGAGAGAGACAGGCAAGGGGAAACAGGGAAAAGAGAAAAGCGGGGGGAAAGAGAGAGTCCAGGGAAAAGAGACACGACTGGGAAGAGACAGTGAAAAGAGAGAGTTGAGGAATGAGAGGGAAAAGAGAGGGGCGAGTGAAAGCGGGAAAATGAGACACCGAGTGAAGAGAGGTGACAGACACAGGAGAGGGGAAAGAGGGGGAAGAGACAAGCGGGGGAAAAGAGAGAGTCCAGGGAAAAGAGAAAGGACAGGGAAGAGAGAGGGAAAAGAGGGTGTGGAGGAAATGGAGGGAATAGAGGAAGGCGAGTGAAAGCGGGAAAAATGAACGCCGAGAGAACAGATGTGAGAGAGACAGGCGAGGGGAAACAGGGAAAAGAGACAAGCGGGGGGAAAGAGAGAGTCCAGGGAAAAGAGACAGGACAGGGAAGAGAGAGGGAAAAGAGGGAGTGGAGGGAAGGGAGGGAATAGAGGAAGGCGAGTGAAAGAGGGGGAAATGAACGCCGAGAGAACAGAGGTGAGAGAGACAGGCGAGGGGAAACAGGGAAAAGAGGCAAGCGGGGGAAAAGAGAGAGTCCAGGGAAAAGAGACACGACTGGGAAGAGACAGTGAAAAGAGAGAGTTGAGGAATGAGAGGGAAAAGAGAGGGGCGAGTGAAAGCGGGAAAATGAGACACCGAGTGAAGAGAGGTGACAGACACAGGAGAGGGGAAAGAGGGGGAAGAGACAAGCGGGGGGAAAGAGAGGCCAGGGAAAAGAGACAGGACAGGGAAGAGAGAGGGAAAAGAGGGAGTGGAGGAAAGGGAGGGAATAGAGGAAGGCGAGTGGAAGCGGGAAAAATGAACGCCGAGAGAACAGAGGTGAGAGGGACAGGCGAGGGGAAACAGGGAAAAGAGACAAGCGGGGGAAAAGAGAGAGTCCAGGGAAAAGAGACAGGACAGGGAAGAGAGAGGGAAAAGAGGGAGTGGAGGGAAGGGAGGGAATAGAGGAAGGCGAGTGGAAGTGGGAAAAATGAACGCCGAGAGAACAGAGGTGAGAGAGACAGGCGAGGGGAAACAGGGAAAAGAGGCAAGCGGGGGAAAAGAGAGAGTCCAGGGAAAAGAGACAGGACAGCGAAGAGAGAGGGAAAAGAATGTGTCCACTGAAAAGAGACACGACTGGGAAGAGACAGTGAAAAGAGAGAGTTGAGGAATGAGAGGGAAAAGAGAGGGGCGAGTGAAAGCGGGAAAATGAGACACCGAGTGAAGAGAGGTGACAGACACAGGAGAGGGGAAAGAGGGGGAAGAGACAAGCGGGGGAAAAGAGAGAGGCCAGGGAAAAGAGACAGGACAGGGAAGAGAGAGGGAAAAGAGGGAGTGGAGGAAAGGGAGGGAATAGAGGAAGGCGAGTGAAAGAGGGGGAAATGAACGCCGAGAGAACAGAGGTGAGAGAGACAGGCGAGGGGAAACAGGGAAAAGAGAAAAGCGGGGGAAAAGAGAGAGTCCAGGGAAAAGAGACAGGACAGGGAAGAGAGAGGGAAAAGAGGGAGTGGAGGAAAGGGAGGGAATAGAGGAAGGCGAGTGGAAGCGGGAAAAATGAACGCCGAGAGAACAGAGGTGAGAGAGACAGGCGAGGGGAAACAGGGAAAAGAGACAAGCCGGGGAAAAGAGGCTATCCAGGGAAAAGAGACACGACTGGGAAGAGACAGTGAAAAGAGAGAGTTGATGAATGAGAGGGAAAAGAGAGGGGCGAGTGAAAGTGGGAAATTGAGACACCGAGTGAAGAGAGGTGACAGACACAGGAGAGGGGAAAGACGGGGAAGAGACAAGCGGGGGAAAAGAGAGAGTCCAGGGAAAAGAGAAAGGACAGGGAAGAGAGAGGGAAAAGAGGGTGTGGTGGAAAGGGAGGGAATAGAGGAAGGCGAGTGAAAGCAGGAAAAATGAACGCCGAGAGAACAGAGGTGAGAGACACAGGCGAGGGGAAACAGGGAAAAGAGAAAAGCGGGGGAAAAGAGAGAGTCCAGGGAAAAGAGACACGACTGGGAAGAGAGAGGGAAAAGAGGGAGTGGAGGAAAGGGAGGGAATAGAGGAAGGCGAGTGGAAGCGGGAAAAATGAACGCCGAGAGAACAGAGGTGAGAGAGACAGGCAAGGGGAAACAGGGAAAAGAGGCAAGCGGGGGAAAAGAGAGAGTCCAGGGAAAAGAGACACGACTGGGAAGAGACAGTGAAAAGAGAGAGTTGAGGAATGAGAGGGAAAAGAGAGGGGCGAGTGAAAGCGGGAAAATGAGACACCGAGTGAAGAGAGGTGACAGACACAGGAGAGGGGAAAGAGGGGGAAGAGACAAGCGGGGGAAAAGAGAGAGTCCAGGGAAAAGAGAAAGGACAGGGAAGAGAGAGGGAAAAGAGGGTGTGGTGGTAAGGGAGTGAATAGAGGAAGGCGAGTGAAAGCGGGAAAAATGAACGCCGAGAGAACAGAGGTGAGAGAGACAGGCGAGGGGAAACAGGGAAAAGAGACAAGCGGGGGAAAAGAGAGAGTCCAGGGAAAAGAGACAGGACAGGGAAGAGAGAGGGAAAAGAGGGAGTGGAGGGAAGGGAGGGAATAGAGGAAGGCGAGTGAAAGCGGGAAAAATGAACGCCGAGAGAACAGAGGTGAGAGAGACAGGCGAGGGGAAACAGGGAAAAGAGACAAGCGAGGGACAAGTTGGAAAAGAGGGAGTTGAGGGAAAGCAGGGGAAAGTGACTGGTGAGGGTAAAGAGGGAAGAGTTCATGGTGAATAGGCAAAAGAGGGAAAAGCGACAGGCAAGGGTAAAGAGAGAGGTGAGGAACGAGAATTAAAAGAGAGAGGCGAGAGAAAGGGGGGAAATTAGACACCGAGTGAAGAGAGGTGACAGACACAGGAGAGGGGAAAGACGGGGAAGAGACAAGCGGGGGAAAAGAGAGAACCCAGGGAAAAGAGACAGGACAGGGAAGAGAGAGGGAAAAGAGGGAGTGGAGGGAAGGGAGGGAATAGAGGAAGGCGAGTGAAAGCAGGAAAAATGAACGCCGACAAAACAGAGGTGAGAGAGACAGGCGAGGGGAAACAGGGAAAAGAGACAAGCCGGGGAAAAGAGACTATCCAGGGAAAAGAGACACGACTGGGAAGAGACAGTGAAAAGAGAGAGTTGATGAATGAGAGGGAAAAGAGAGGGGCGAGTGAAAGTGGGAAATTGAGACACCGAGTGAAGAGAGGTGACAGACACAGGAGAGGGGAAAGAGGGGGAAGAGACAAGCAGGGGGGAAGAGAGAATCCAGGGAAAAGAGATAGGACAGGGAAGAGAGAGGGAAAAGAGGGTGTGGTGGTAAGGGAGGGAATAGAGGAAGGCGAGTGAAAGCAGGAAAAATGAACGCCGAGAGAACAGAGGTGAGAGAGACAGGCGAGGGGAAACAGGGAAAAGAGACAAGCCGGGGAAAAGAGGCTATCCAGGGAAAAGAGACACGACTGGGAAGAGACAGTGAAAAGAGAGAGTTGATGAATGAGAGGGAAAAGAGAGGGGCGAGTGAAAGTGGGAAATTGAGACACCGAGTGAAGAGAGGTGACAGACACAGGAGAGGGGAAAGAGGGGGAAGAGACAAGCGGGGGAAAAGAGAGAGTCCAGGGAAAAGAGAAAGGACAGGGAAGAGAGAGGGAAAAGAGTGTGTGGAGGAAATGGAGGGAATAGAGGAAGGCGAGTGAAAGCGGGAAAAATGAACGCCGAGAGAACAGAGGTGAGAGAGACAGGCGAGGGGAAACAGGGAAAAGAGGCAAGCGGGGGAAAAGAGAGAGTCCAGGGAAAAGAGAAAGGACAGGGAAGAGAGAGGGAAAAGAGGGAGTGGAGGAAAGGGAGGGAATAGAGGAAGGCGAGTGAAAGCGGGAAAAATGAACGCCGAGAGAACAGAGGTGAGAGAGACAGGCGAGGGGAAACAGGGAAAAGAGACAAGCGGGGGAAAAGAGAGAGTCCAGGGAAAAGAGACAGGACAGGGAAGAGAGAGGGAAAAGAGGGAGTGGAGGGAAGGGAGGGAATAGAGGAAGGCGAGTGAAAGAGGGGGAAATGAACGCCGAGAGAACAGAGGTGAGAGAGACAGGCGAGGGGAAACAGGGAAAAGAGAAAAGCGGGGGAAAAGAGGCTATCCAGGGAAAAGAGACAGGACTGGGAAGAGACAGTGAAAAGAGAGAGTTGAGGGAAGGGAGGGAATAGAGGAAGGCGAGTGAAAGCGGGAAAATGAGACACCGAGTGAAGAGAGGTGAGAGAGACAGGCGAGGGGAAAGAGAGGGAAGAGGCAAGCGGGGGAAAAGAGAGGCCAGGGAAAAGAGACAGGACAGGGAAGAGAGAGGGAAAAGAGGGAGTGCTGGAAAGGGAGGGAATAGAGGAAGGCGAGTGAAAGCGGGAAAAATGAACGCTGAGAGAACAGAGGTGAGAGAGACAGGCGAGGGGAAACAGGGAAAAGAGACAAGCGGGGGAAAAGAGAGAGTCCAGGGAAAAGAGACAGGACAGGGAAGAGAGAGGGAAAAGAGGGAGTGGAGGAAAGGGAGGGAATAGAGGAAGGCGAGTGGAAGCGGGAAAAATGAACGCCGAGAGAACAGAGGTGAGAGAGACAGGCAAGGGGAAACAGGGAAAAGAGAAAAGCGGGGGAAAAGAGAGAGTCCAGGGAAAAGAGACACGACTGGGAAGAGACAGTGAAAAGAGAGAGTTGAGGGAAGGGAGGGAATAGAGGAAGGCGAGTGAAAGCGGGAAAATGAGACACCGAGTGAAGAGAGGTGAGAGAGACAGGCGAGGGGAAAGAGAGGGAAGAGGCAAGCGGGGGAAAAGAGAGGCCAGGGAAAAGAGACAGGACAGGGAAGAGAGAGGGAAAAGAGGGAGTGCTGGAAAGGGAGGGAATAGAGGAAGGCGAGTGAAAGCGGGAAAAATGAACGCTGAGAGAACAGAGGTGAGAGAGACAGGCGAGGGGAAACAGGGAAAAGAGACAAGCGGGGGAAAAGAGAGAGTCCAGGGAAAAGAGACAGGACAGGGAAGAGAGAGGGAAAAGAGGGAGTGGAGGGAAGGGAGGGAATAGAGGAAGGCGAGTGAAAGCGGGAAAAATGAACGCCGAGAGAACAGAGGTGAGAGAGACAGGCGAGGGGAAACAGGGAAAAGAGGCAAGCGGGGGAAAAGAGAGAGTCCAGGGAAAAGAGACAGGACAGCGAAGAGAGAGGGAAAAGAATGTGTCCAGGGAAAAGAGACACGACTGGGAAGAGACAGTGAAAAGAGAGAGTTGAGGAATGAGAGGGAAAAGAGAGGGGCGAGTGAAAGCGGGAAAATGAGACACCGAGTGAAGAGAGGTGACAGACACAGGAGAGGGGAAAGAGGGGGAAGAGACAAGCGGGGGGAAAGAGAGAGCCCAGGGAAAAGAGACAGGACAGGGAAGAGAGAGGGAAAAGAGGGAGTGGAGGAAAGGGAGGGAATAGAGGAAGGCGAGTGAAAGCAGGAAAAATGAACGCCGAGAGAACAGAGGTGAGAGAGACAGGCGAGGGGAAACAGGGAAAAGAGACAAGCGGGGGAAAAGAGAGAGTCCAGGGAAAAGAGACAGGACAGGGAAGAGAGAGGGAAAAGAGGGAGTGGAGGGAAGGGAGGGAATAGAGGAAGGCGAGTGAAAGAGGGGGAAATGAACGCCGAGAGAACAGAGGTGAGAGAGACAGGCGAGGGGAAACAGGGAAAAGAGAAAAGCGGGGGAAAAGAGAGAGTCCAGGGAAAAGAGACACGACTGGGAAGAGACAGTGAAAAGAGAGAGTTGAGGAATGAGAGGGAAAAGAGAGGGGCGAGTGAAAGCGGGAAAATGAGACACCGAGTGAAGAGAGGTGACAGACACAGGAGAGGGGAAAGAGGGGGAAGAGACAAGCGGGGGAAAAGAGAGAGCCCAGGGAAAAGAGACAGGACAGGGAAGAGAGAGGGAAAAGAGGGAGTGGAGGAAAGGGAGGGAATAGAGGAAGGCGAGTGAAAGCAGGAAAAATGAACGCCGACAGAACAGAGGTGAGAGAGACAGGCGAGGGGAAACAGGGAAAAGAGACAAGCCGGGGAAAAGAGGCTATCCAGGGAAAAGAGACAGGACTGGGAAGAGACAGTGAAAAGAGAGAGTTGAGGAATGAGAGGGAAAAGAGAGGGGCGAGTGAAAGTGGGAAATTGAGACACCGAGTGAAGAGAGGTGACAGACACAGGAGAGGGGAAAGAGGGGGAAGAGACAAGCGGGGGGAAAGAGAGAATCCAGGGGAAAGAGACAGGACAGGGAAGAGAGAGGGAAAAGAGGGTGTGGTGGAAAGGGAGGGAATAGAGGAAGGCGAGTGAAAGCAGGAAAAATGAACGCCGAGAGAACAGAGGTGAGAGACACAGGCGAGGGGAAACAGGGAAAAGAGAAAAGCGGGGGAAAAGAGAGAGTCCAGGGAAAAGAGACACGACTGGGAAGAGACAGTGAAAAGAGAGAGTTGAGGAATGAGAGGGAAAAGAGAGGGGCGAGTGAAAGCGGGAAAATGAGACACCGAGTGAAGAGAGGTGACAGACACAGGAGAGGGGAAAGAGGGGGAAGAGACAAGCGGGGGAAAAGAGAGAGTCCAGGGAAAAGAGAAAGGACAGGGAAGAGAGAGGGAAAAGAGGGTGTGGAGGAAATGGAGGGAATAGAGGAAGGCGAGTGAAAGAGGGGGAAATGAACGCCGAGAGAACAGAGGTGAGAGAGACAGGCGAGGGGAAACAGGGAAAAGAGAAAAGCGGGGGAAAAGAGAGAGTCCAGGGAAAAGAGACAGGACAGGGAAGAGAGAGGGAAAAGAGGGAGTGGAGGAAAGGGAGGGAATAGAGGAAGGCGAGTGGAAGCGGGAAAAATGAACGCCGAGAGAACAGAGGTGAGAGAGACAGGCAAGGGGAAACAGGGAAAAGAGAAAAGCGGGGGAAAAGAGAGAGTCCAGGGAAAAGAGACACGACTGGGAAGAGACAGTGAAAAGAGAGAGTTGAGGAATGAGAGGGAAAAGAGAGGGGCGAGTGAAAGCGGGAAAATGAGACACCGAGTGAAGAGAGGTGACAGACACAGGAGAGGGGAAAGAGGGGGAAGAGACAAGCGGGGGAAAAGAGAGAGTCCAGGGAAAAGAGAAAGGACAGGGAAGAGAGAGGGAAAAGAGGGTGTGGTGGTAAGGGAGTGAATAGAGGAAGGCGAGTGAAAGCGGGAAAAATGAACGCCGAGAGAACAGAGGTGAGAGAGACAGGCGAGGGGAAACAGGGAAAAGAGACAAGCGGGGGAAAAGAGAGAGTCCAGGGAAAAGAGACAGGACAGGGAAGAGAGAGGGAAAAGAGGGAGTGGAGGGAAGGGAGGGAATAGAGGAAGGCGAGTGAAAGCGGGAAAAATGAACGCCGAGAGAACAGAGGTGAGAGAGACAGGCGAGGGGAAACAGGGAAAAGAGACAAGCGAGGGACAAGTTGGAAAAGAGGGAGTTGAGGGAAAGCAGGGGAAAGTGACTGGTGAGGGTAAAGAGGGAAGAGTTCATGGTGAATAGGCAAAAGAGGGAAAAGCGACAGGCAAGGGTAAAGAGAGAGGTGAGGAACGAGAATTAAAAGAGAGAGGCGAGAGAAAGGGGGGAAATTAGACACCGAGTGAAGAGAGGTGACAGACACAGGAGAGGGGAAAGACGGGGAAGAGACAAGCGGGGGAAAAGAGAGAACCCAGGGAAAAGAGACAGGACAGGGAAGAGAGAGGGAAAAGAGGGAGTGGAGGGAAGGGAGGGAATAGAGGAAGGCGAGTGAAAGCAGGAAAAATGAACGCCGACAAAACAGAGGTGAGAGAGACAGGCGAGGGGAAACAGGGAAAAGAGACAAGCCGGGGAAAAGAGACTATCCAGGGAAAAGAGACACGCCTGGGAAGAGACAGTGAAAAGAGAGAGTTGAGGAATGAGAGGGAAAAGAGAGGGGCGAGTGAAAGCGGGAAAATGAGACACCGAGTGAAGAGAGGTGACAGACACAGGAGAGGGGAAAGAGGGGGAAGAGACAAGCGGGGGAAAAGAGAGAGTCCAGGGAAAAGAGAAAGGACAGGGAAGAGAGAGGGAAAAGAGGGTGTGGAGGAAATGGAGGGAATAGAGGAAGGCGAGTGAAAGCGGGAAAAATGAACGCCGAGAGAAGAGAGGTGAGAGAGACAGGCGAGGGGAAACAGGGAAAAGAGACAAGCGGGGGAAAAGAGAGAGTCCAGGGAAAAGAGACAGGACAGGGAAGAGAGAGGGAAAAGAGGGAGTGGAGGGAAGGGAGGGAATAGAGGAAGGCGAGTGAAAGCGGGAAAAATGAACGCCGAGAGAACAGAGGTGAGAGAGACAGGCGAGGGGAAACAGGGAAAAGAGACAAGCGGGGGAAAAGAGAGAGTCCAGGGAAAAGAGACAGGACAGGGAAGGGAGAGGGAAAAGAGGGAGTGGAGGGAAGGGAGGGAATAGAGGAAGGCGAGTGAAAGCAGGAAAAATGAACGCCAAGAGAACAGAGGTGAGAGACACAGGCGAGGGGAAACAGGGAAAAGAGACAAGCGAGGGACAAGTTGGAAAAGAGGGAGTTGAGGGAAAGCAGGGGAAAGTGACTGGTGAGGGTAAAGAGGGAAGAGTTCATGGTGAATAGGCAAAAGAGGGAAAAGCGACAGGCAAGGGTAAAGAGAGAGGTGAGGAACGAGAATGAAAAGAGAGAGGCGAGAGAAAGGGGGGAAATTAGACACCGAGTGAAGAGAGGTGACAGACACAGGAGAGGGGAAAGACGGGGAAGAGACAAGCAGGGGGGAATAGAGAATCCAGGGAAAAGAGATAGGACAGGGAAGAGAGAGGGAAAAGAGGGTGTGGTGGTAAGGGAGGGAATAGAGGAAGGCGAGTGAAAGCAGGAAAAATGAACGCCGAGAGAACAGAGGTGAGAGACACAGGCGAGGGGAAACAGGGAAAAGAGAAAAGCGGGGGAAAAGAGAGAGTCCAGGGAAAAGAGACACGACTGGGAAGAGACAGTGAAAAGAGAGAGTTGAGGAATGAGAGGGAAAAGAGAGAGGCGAGTGAAAGCGGGAAAATGAGACACCAAGTGAAGAGAGGTGACAGACACAGGAGAGGGGAAAGAGGGGGAAGAGACAAGCGGGGGAAAAGAGAGAGTCCAGGGAAAAGAGATAGGACAGGGAAGAGAGAGGGAAAAGAGGGAGTGGAGGAAAGGGAGGGAATAGAGGAAGGCGAGTGGAAGCGGGAAAAATGAACGCCGAGAGAACAGAGGTGAGAGAGACAGGCAAGGGGAAACAGGGAAAAGAGAAAAGCGGGGGAAAAGAGAGAGTCCAGGGAAAAGAGACACGACTGGGAAGAGACAGTGAAAAGAGAGAGTTGAGGAATGAGAGGGAAAAGAGAGGGGCGAGTGAAAGCGGGAAAATGAGACACCGAGTGAAGAGAGGTGACAGACACAGGAGAGGGGAAAGAGGGGGAAGAGAGAAGCGGGGGGAAAGAGAGTCCAGGGAAAAGAGACAGGACAGGGAAGAGAGAGGGAAAAGAGGGAGTGGAGGAAAGGGAGGGAATAGAGGAAGGCGAGTGGAAGCGGGAAAAATGAACGCCGAGAGAACAGAGGTGAGAGAGACAGGCGAGGGGAAACAGGGAAAAGAGACAAGCGGGGGAAAAGAGAGAGTCCAGGGAAAAGAGACAGGACAGGGAAGAGAGAGGGAAAAGAGGGAGTGGAGGGAAGGGAGGGAATAGAGGAAGGCGAGTGGAAGCGGGAAAAATGAACGCCGAGAGAACAGAGGTGAGAGAGACAGGCGAGGGGAAACAGGGAAAAGAGACAAGCGGGGGAAAAGAGAGAGTCCAGGGAAAAGAGACAGGACAGGGAAGAGAGAGGGAAAAGAGAGAGTTGAGGAATGAGAGGGAAAAGAGAGGGGCGAGTGAAAGCGGGAAAATGAGACACCGAGTGAAGAGAGGTGACAGACACAGGAGAGGGGAAAGAGGGGGAAGAGACAAGCGGGGGAAAAGAGAGAGTCCAGGGAAAAGAGATAGGACAGGGAAGAGAGAGGGAAAAGAGGGAGTGGAGGAAAGGGAGGGAATAGAGGAAGGCGAGTGGAAGCGGGAAAAATGAACGCCGAGAGAACAGAGGTGAGAGAGACAGGCAAGGGGAAACAGGGAAAAGAGAAAAGCGGGGGAAAAGAGAGAGTCCAGGGAAAAGAGACACGACTGGGAAGAGACAGTGAAAAGAGAGAGTTGAGGAATGAGAGGGAAAAGAGAGGGGCGAGTGAAAGCGGGAAAATGAGACACCGAGTGAAGAGAGGTGACAGACACAGGAGAGGGGAAAGAGGGGGAAGAGAGAAGCGGGGGGAAAGAGAGTCCAGGGAAAAGAGACAGGACAGGGAAGAGAGAGGGAAAAGAGGGAGTGGAGGAAAGGGAGGGAATAGAGGAAGGCGAGTGAAAGCGGGAAAAATGAACGCTGAGAGAACAGAGGTGAGAGAGACAGGCGAGGGGAAACAGGGAAAAGAGACAAGCGGGGGAAAAGAGAGAGTCCATGGAAAAGAGACAGGACAGGGAAGAGAGAGGGAAAAGAGGGAGTGGAGGGAAGGGAGGGAATAGAGGAAGGCGAGTGGAAGCGGGAAAAATGAACGCCGAGAGAACAGAGGTGAGAGAGACAGGCGAGGGGAAACAGGGAAAAGAGACAAGCGGGGGAAAAGAGAGAGTCCAGGGAAAAGAGACAGGACAGGGAAGAGAGAGGGAAAAGAGAGAGTTGAGGAATGAGAGGGAAAAGAGAGGGGGGAGTGAAAGCGGGAAAATGAGACACCGAGTGAAGAGAGGTGACAGACACAGGAGAGGGGAAAGAGGGGGAAGAGACAAGCGGGGGAAAAGAGAGAGTCCAGGGAAAAGAGATAGGACAGGGAAGAGAGAGGGAAAAGAGGGAGTGGAGGAAAGGGAGGGAATAGAGGAAGGCGAGTGGAAGCGGGAAAAATGAACGCCGAGAGAACAGAGGTGAGAGAGACAGGCGAGGGGAAACAGGGAAAAGAGGCAAGCGGGGGAAAAGAGAGAGTCCAGGGAAAAGAGACACGACTGGGAAGAGACAGTGAAAAGAGAGAGTTGAGGAATGAGAGGGAAAAGAGAGGGGCGAGTGAAAGCGGGAAAATGAGACACCGAGTGAAGAGAGGTGACAGACACAGGAGAGGGGAAAGAGGGGGAAGAGACAAGCGGGGGGAAAGAGAGGCCAGGGAAAAGAGACAGGACAGGGAAGAGAGAGGGAAAAGAGGGAGTGGAGGAAAGGGAGGGAATAGAGGAAGGCGAGTGGAAGCGGGAAAAATGAACGCCGAGAGAACAGAGGTGAGAGGGACAGGCGAGGGGAAACAGGGAAAAGAGACAAGCGGGGGAAAAGAGAGAGTCCAGGGAAAAGAGACAGGACAGGGAAGAGAGAGGGAAAAGAGGGAGTGGAGGGAAGGGAGGGAATAGAGGAAGGCGAGTGGAAGCGGGAAAAATGAACGCCGAGAGAACAGAGGTGAGAGAGACAGGCGAGGGGAAACAGGGAAAAGAGGCAAGCGGGGGAAAAGAGACTATCCAGGGAAAAGAGACAGGACAGGGAAGAGAGAGGGAAAAGAGGGAGTGGAGGAAAGGGAGGGAATAGAGGAAGGCGAGTGGAAGCGGGAAAAATGAACGCCGAGAGAACAGAGGTGAGAGAGACAGGCAAGGGGAAACAGGGAAAAGAGAAAAGCGGGGGAAAAGAGAGAGTCCAGGGAAAAGAGACACGACTGGGAAGAGACAGTGAAAAGAGAGAGTTGAGGAATGAGAGGGAAAAGAGAGGGGCGAATGAAAGCGGGAAAATGAGACACCGAGTGAAGAGAGGTGACAGACACAGGAGAGGGGAAAGAGGGGGAAGAGAGAAGCGGGGGAAAAGAGAGAGTCCAGGGAAAAGAGATAGGACAGGGAAGAGAGAGGGAAAAGAGGGAGTGGAGGAAAGGGAGGGAATAGAGGAAGGCGAGTGGAAGCGGGAAAAATGAACGCCGAGAGAACAGAGGTGAGAGAGACAGGCAAGGGGAAACAGGGAAAAGAGAAAAGCGGGGGAAAAGAGAGAGTCCAGGGAAAAGAGACACGACTGGGAAGAGACAGTGAAAAGAGAGAGTTGAGGAATGAGAGGGAAAAGAGAGGGGCGAGTGAAAGCGGGAAAATGAGACACCGAGTGAAGAGAGGTGACAGACACAGGAGAGGGGAAAGAGGGGGAAGAGAGAAGCGGGGGGAAAGAGAGTCCAGGGAAAAGAGACAGGACAGGGAAGAGAGAGGGAAAAGAGGGAGTGGAGGAAAGGGAGGGAATAGAGGAAGGCGAGTGAAAGTGGGAAAAATGAACGCCGAGAGAACAGAGGTGAGAGAGACAGGCGAGGGGAAACAGGGAAAAGAGACAAGCGGGGGAAAAGAGAGAGTCCATGGAAAAGAGACAGGACAGGGAAGAGAGAGGGAAAAGAGGGAGTGGAGGGAAGGGAGGGAATAGAGGAAGGCGAGTGAAAGCAGGAAAAATGAACGCCGAGAGAACAGAGGTGAGAGAGACAGGCGAGGGGAAACAGGGAAAAGAGGCAAGCGGGGGAAAAGAGAGAGTCCAGGGAAAAGAGACAGGACAGGGAAGAGAGAGGGAAAAGAGGGAGTGGAGGAAAGGGAGGGAATAGAGGAAGGCGAGTGGAAGCGGGAAAAATGAACGCCGAGAGAACAGAGGTGAGAGAGACAGGCGAGGGGAAACAGGGAAAAGAGACAAGCCGGGGAAAAGAGGCTATCCAGGGAAAAGAGACACGACTGGGAAGAGACAGTGAAAAGAGAGAGTTGATGAATGAGAGGGAAAAGAGAGGGGCGAGTGAAAGTGGGAAATTGAGACACCGAGTGAAGAGAGGTGACAGACACAGGAGAGGGGAAAGAGGGGGAAGAGACAAGCGGGGGGAAAGAGAGAATCCAGGGAAAAGAGATAGGACAGGGAAGAGAGAGGGAAAAGAGCGTGTGGTGGAAAGGGAGGGAATAGAGGAAGGCGAGTGAAAGCAGGAAAAATGAACGCCGAGAGAACAGAGGTGAGAGACACAGGCGAGGGGAAACGGGGAAAAGAGAAAAGCGGGGGAAAAGAGAGAGTCCAGGGAAAAGAGACACGACTGGGAAGAGACAGTGAAAAGAGAGAGTTGAGGAATGAGAGGGAAAAGAGAGGGGCGAGTGAAAGCGGGAAAATGAGACACCGAGTGAAGAGAGGTGACAGACACAGGAGAGGGGAAAGAGGGGGAAGAGACAAGCGGGGGAAAAGAGAGAGTCCAGGGAAAAGAGATAGGACAGGGAAGAGAGAGGGAAAAGAGGGTGTGGAGGAAAGGGAGGGAATAGAGGAAGGCGAGTGGAAGCGGGAAAAATGAACGCCGAGAGAACAGAGGTGAGAGAGACAGGCAAGGGGAAACAGGGAAAAGAGAAAAGCGGGGGAAAAGAGAGAGTCCAGGGAAAAGAGACACGACTGGGAAGAGACAGTGAAAAGAGAGAGTTGAGGAATGAGAGGGAAAAGAGAGGGGCGAGTGAAAGCGGGAAAATGAGACACCGAGTGAAGAGAGGTGACAGACACAGGAGAGGGGAAAGAGGGGGAAGAGAGAAGCGGGGGGAAAGAGAGTCCAGGGAAAAGAGACAGGACAGGGAAGAGAGAGGGAAAAGAGGGAGTGGAGGAAAGGGAGGGAATAGAGGAAGGCGAGTGAAAGCGGGAAAAATGAACGCTGAGAGAACAGAGGTGAGAGAGACAGGCGAGGGGAAACAGGGAAAAGAGACAAGCCGGGGAAAAGAGGCTATCCAGGGAAAAGAGACACGACTGGGAAGAGACAGTGAAAAGAGAGAGTTGATGAATGAGAGGGAAAAGAGAGGGGCGAGTGAAAGTGGGAAATTGAGACACCGAGTGAAGAGAGGTGACAGACACAGGAGAGGGGAAAGAGGGGGAAGAGACAAGCGGGGGGAAAGAGAGAATCCAGGGAAAAGAGATAGGACAGGGAAGAGAGAGGGAAAAGAGGGTGTGGTGGAAAGGGAGGGAATAGAGGAAGGCGAGTGAAAGCAGGAAAAATGAACGCCGAGAGAACAGAGGTGAGAGACACAGGCGAGGGGAAACAGGGAAAAGAGAAAAGCGGGGGAAAAGAGAGAGTCCAGGGAAAAGAGACACGACTGGGAAGAGACAGTGAAAAGAGAGAGTTGAGGAATGAGAGGGAAAAGAGAGGGGCGAGTGAAAGCGGGAAAATGAGACACCGAGTGAAGAGAGGTGACAGACACAGGAGAGGGGAAAGAGGGGGAAGAGACAAGCGGGGGAAAAGAGAGAGTCCAGGGAAAAGAGATAGGACAGGGAAGAGAGAGGGAAAAGAGGGAGTGGAGGAAAGGGAGGGAATAGAGGAAGGCGAGTGGAAGCGGGAAAAATGAACGCCGAGAGAACAGAGGTGAGAGAGACAGGCAAGGGGAAACAGGGAAAAGAGAAAAGCGGGGGAAAAGAGAGAGTCCAGGGAAAAGAGACACGACTGGGAAGAGACAGTGAAAAGAGAGAGTTGAGGAATGAGAGGGAAAAGAGAGGGGCGAGTGAAAGCGGGAAAATGAGACACCGAGTGAAGAGAGGTGACAGACACAGGCGAGGGGAAACAGGGAAAAGAGACAAGCGGGGGAAAAGAGAGAGTCCAGGGAAAAGAGACAGGACAGGGAAGAGAGAGGGAAAAGAGGGAGTGGAGGGAAGGGAGGGAATAGAGGAAGGCGAGTGGAAGCGGGAAAAATGAACGCCGAGAGAACAGAGGTGAGAGAGACAGGCGAGGGGAAACAGGGAAAAGAGACAAGCGGGGGAAAAGAGAGAGTCCAGGGAAAAGAGACAGGACAGGGAAGAGAGAGGGAAAAGAGAGAGTTGAGGAATGAGAGGGAAAAGAGAGGGGCGAGTGAAAGCGGGAAAATGAGACACCGAGTGAAGAGAGGTGACAGACACAGGAGAGGGGAAAGAGGGGGAAGAGACAAGCGGGGGAAAAGAGAGAGTCCAGGGAAAAGAGATAGGACAGGGAAGAGAGAGGGAAAAGAGGGAGTGGAGGAAAGGGAGGGAATAGAGGAAGGCGAGTGGAAGCGGGAAAAATGAACGCCGAGAGAACAGAGGTGAGAGAGACAGGCAAGGGGAAACAGGGAAAAGAGAAAAGCGGGGGAAAAGAGAGAGTCCAGGGAAAAGAGACACGACTGGGAAGAGACAGTGAAAAGAGAGAGTTGAGGAATGAGAGGGAAAAGAGAGGGGCGAGTGAAAGCGGGAAAATGAGACACCGAGTGAAGAGAGGTGACAGACACAGGAGAGGGGAAAGAGGGGGAAGAGAGAAGCGGGGGGAAAGAGAGTCCAGGGAAAAGAGACAGGACAGGGAAGAGAGAGGGAAAAGAGGGAGTGGAGGAAAGGGAGGGAATAGAGGAAGGCGAGTGAAAGCGGGAAAAATGAACGCTGAGAGAACAGAGGTGAGAGAGACAGGCGAGGGGAAACAGGGAAAAGAGACAAGCGGGGGAAAAGAGAGAGTCCATGGAAAAGAGACAGGACAGGGAAGAGAGAGGGAAAAGAGGGAGTGGAGGGAAGGGAGGGAATAGAGGAAGGCGAGTGGAAGCGGGAAAAATGAACGCCGAGAGAACAGAGGTGAGAGAGACAGGCGAGGGGAAACAGGGAAAAGAGACAAGCGGGGGAAAAGAGAGAGTCCAGGGAAAAGAGACAGGACAGGGAAGAGAGAGGGAAAAGAGAGAGTTGAGGAATGAGAGGGAAAAGAGAGGGGGGAGTGAAAGCGGGAAAATGAGACACCGAGTGAAGAGAGGTGACAGACACAGGAGAGGGGAAAGAGGGGGAAGAGACAAGCGGGGGAAAAGAGAGAGTCCAGGGAAAAGAGATAGGACAGGGAAGAGAGAGGGAAAAGAGGGAGTGGAGGAAAGGGAGGGAATAGAGGAAGGCGAGTGGAAGCGGGAAAAATGAACGCCGAGAGAACAGAGGTGAGAGAGACAGGCGAGGGGAAACAGGGAAAAGAGGCAAGCGGGGGAAAAGAGAGAGTCCAGGGAAAAGAGACACGACTGGGAAGAGACAGTGAAAAGAGAGAGTTGAGGAATGAGAGGGAAAAGAGAGGGGCGAGTGAAAGCGGGAAAATGAGACACCGAGTGAAGAGAGGTGACAGACACAGGAGAGGGGAAAGAGGGGGAAGAGACAAGCGGGGGGAAAGAGAGGCCAGGGAAAAGAGACAGGACAGGGAAGAGAGAGGGAAAAGAGGGAGTGGAGGAAAGGGAGGGAATAGAGGAAGGCGAGTGGAAGCGGGAAAAATGAACGCCGAGAGAACAGAGGTGAGAGGGACAGGCGAGGGGAAACAGGGAAAAGAGACAAGCGGGGGAAAAGAGAGAGTCCAGGGAAAAGAGACAGGACAGGGAAGAGAGAGGGAAAAGAGGGAGTGGAGGGAAGGGAGGGAATAGAGGAAGGCGAGTGGAAGCGGGAAAAATGAACGCCGAGAGAACAGAGGTGAGAGAGACAGGCGAGGGGAAACAGGGAAAAGAGGCAAGCGGGGGAAAAGAGACTATCCAGGGAAAAGAGACAGGACAGGGAAGAGAGAGGGAAAAGAGGGAGTGGAGGAAAGGGAGGGAATAGAGGAAGGCGAGTGGAAGCGGGAAAAATGAACGCCGAGAGAACAGAGGTGAGAGAGACAGGCAAGGGGAAACAGGGAAAAGAGAAAAGCGGGGGAAAAGAGAGAGTCCAGGGAAAAGAGACACGACTGGGAAGAGACAGTGAAAAGAGAGAGTTGAGGAATGAGAGGGAAAAGAGAGGGGCGAATGAAAGCGGGAAAATGAGACACCGAGTGAAGAGAGGTGACAGACACAGGAGAGGGGAAAGAGGGGGAAGAGAGAAGCGGGGGGAAAGAGAGTCCAGGGAAAAGAGACAGGACAGGGAAGAGAGAGGGAAAAGAGGGAGTGGAGGAAAGGGAGGGAATAGAGGAAGGCGAGTGGAAGCGGGAAAAATGAACGCCGAGAGAACAGAGGTGAGAGAGACAGGCAAGGGGAAACAGGGAAAAGAGAAAAGCGGGGGGAAAGAGAGAGTCCAGGGAAAAGAGACACGACTGGGAAGAGACAGTGAAAAGAGAGAGTTGAGGAATGAGAGGGAAAAGAGAGGGGCGAGTGAAAGCGGGAAAATGAGACACCGAGTGAAGAGAGGTGACAGACACAGGAGAGGGGAAAGAGGGGGAAGAGACAAGCGGGGGAAAAGAGAGAGTCCAGGGAAAAGAGACAGGACAGGGAAGAGAGAGGGAAAAGAGGGAGTGGAGGGAAGGGAGGGAATAGAGGAAGGCGAGTGAAAGAGGGGGAAATGAACGCCGAGAGAACAGAGGTGAGAGAGACAGGCGAGGGGAAACAGGGAAAAGAGAAAAGCGGGGGAAAAGAGAGAGTCCAGGGAAAAGAGACAGGACAGGGAAGAGAGAGGGAAAAGAGGGAGTGGAGGAAAGGGAGGGAATAGAGGAAGGCGAGTGGAAGCGGGAAAAATGAACGCCGAGAGAACAGAGGTGAGAGAGACAGGCAAGGGGAAACAGGGAAAAGAGACAAGCGGGGGAAAAGAGAGAGTCCAGGGAAAAGAGACAGGACAGGGAAGAGAGAGGGAAAAGAGGGAGTGGAGGGAAGGGAGGGAATAGAGGAAGGCGAGTGAAAGAGGGGGAAATTAACGCCGAGAGAACAGAGGTGAGAGAGACAGGCGAGGGGAAACAGGGAAAAGAGGCAAGCGGGGGAAAAGAGAGAGTCCAGGGAAAAGAGACAGGACAGGGAAGAGAGAGGGAAAAGAGGGAGTGGAGGAAAGGGAGGGAATAGAGGAAGGCGAGTGGAAGCGGGAAAAATGAACGCCGAGAGAACAGAGGTGAGAGAGACAGGCAAGGGGAAACAGGGAAAAGAGAAAAGCGGGGGAAAAGAGAGAGTCCAGGGAAAAGAGACACGACTGGGAAGAGACAGTGAAAAGAGAGAGTTGAGGAATGAGAGGGAAAAGAGAGGGGCGAGTGAAAGCGGGAAAATGAGACACCGAGTGAAGAGAGGTGACAGACACAGGAGAGGGGAAAGAGGGGGAAGAGAGAAGCGGGGGGAAAGAGAGCCCAGGGAAAAGAGACAGGACAGGGAAGAGAGAGGGAAAAGAGGGAGTGGAGGAAAGGGAGGGAATAGAGGAAGGCGAGTGGAAGCGGGAAAAATGAACGCCGAGAGAACAGAGGTGAGAGAGACAGGCAAGGGGAAACAGGGAAAAGAGAAAAGCGGGGGAAAAGAGAGAGTCCAGGGAAAAGAGACACGACTGGGAAGAGACAGTGAAAAGAGAGAGTTGAGGAATGAGAGGGAAAAGAGAGGGGCGAGTGAAAGCGGGAAAATGAGACACCGAGTGAAGAGAGGTGACAGACACAGGAGAGGGGAAAGAGGGGGAAGAGAGAAGCGGGGGGAAAGAGAGTCCAGGGAAAAGAGACAGGACAGGGAAGAGAGAGGGAAAAGAGGGAGTGGAGGGAAGGGAGGGAATAGAGGAAGGCGAGTGAAAGAGGGGGAAATTAACGCCGAGAGAACAGAGGTGAGAGAGACAGGCGAGGGGAAACAGGGAAAAGAGGCAAGCGGGGGAAAAGAGAGAGTCCAGGGAAAAGAGACAGGACAGGGAAGAGAGAGGGAAAAGAGGGAGTGGAGGAAAGGGAGGGAATAGAGGAAGGCGAGTGGAAGCGGGAAAAATGAACGCCGAGAGAACAGAGGTGAGAGAGACAGGCAAGGGGAAACAGGGAAAAGAGAAAAGCGGGGGAAAAGAGAGAGTCCAGGGAAAAGAGACACGACTGGGAAGAGACAGTGAAAAGAGAGAGTTGAGGAATGAGAGGGAAAAGAGAGGGGCGAGTGAAAGCGGGAAAATGAGACACCGAGTGAAGAGAGGTGACAGACACAGGAGAGGGGAAAGAGGGGGAAGAGAGAAGCGGGGGGAAAGAGAGCCCAGGGAAAAGAGACAGGACAGGGAAGAGAGAGGGAAAAGAGGGAGTGGAGGAAAGGGAGGGAATAGAGGAAGGCGAGTGGAAGCGGGAAAAATGAACGCCGAGAGAACAGAGGTGAGAGAGACAGGCAAGGGGAAACAGGGAAAAGAGAAAAGCGGGGGAAAAGAGAGAGTCCAGGGAAAAGAGACACGACTGGGAAGAGACAGTGAAAAGAGAGAGTTGAGGAATGAGAGGGAAAAGAGAGGGGCGAGTGAAAGCGGGAAAATGAGACACCGAGTGAAGAGAGGTGACAGACACAGGAGAGGGGAAAGAGGGGGAAGAGAGAAGCGGGGGGAAAGAGAGTCCAGGGAAAAGAGACAGGACAGGGAAGAGAGAGGGAAAAGAGGGAGTGGAGGAAAGGGAGGGAATAGAGGAAGGCGAGTGAAAGCAGGAAAAATGAACGCTGAGAGAACAGAGGTGAGAGAGACAGGCGAGGGGAAACAGGGAAAAGAGACAAGCGGGGGAAAAGAGAGAGTCCATGGAAAAGAGACAGGACAGGGAAGAGAGAGGGAAAAGAGGGAGTGGAGGGAAGGGAGGGAATAGAGGAAGGCGAGTGGAAGCGGGAAAAATGAACGCCGAGAGAACAGAGGTGAGAGAGACAGGCGAGGGGAAACAGGGAAAAGAGACAAGCGGGGGAAAAGAGAGAGTCCAGGGAAAAGAGACAGGACAGGGAAGAGAGAGGGAAAAGAGAGAGTTGAGGAATGAGAGGGAAAAGAGAGGGGGGAGTGAAAGCGGGAAAATGAGACACCGAGTGAAGAGAGGTGACAGACACAGGAGAGGGGAAAGAGGGGGAAGAGACAAGCGGGGGAAAAGAGAGAGTCCAGGGAAAAGAGATAGGACAGGGAAGAGAGAGGGAAAAGAGGGAGTGGAGGAAAGGGAGGGAATAGAGGAAGGCGAGTGGAAGCGGGAAAAATGAACGCCGAGAGAACAGAGGTGAGAGAGACAGGCGAGGGGAAACAGGGAAAAGAGGCAAGCGGGGGAAAAGAGAGAGTCCAGGGAAAAGAGACACGACTGGGAAGAGACAGTGAAAAGAGAGAGTTGAGGAATGAGAGGGAAAAGAGAGGGGCGAGTGAAAGCGGGAAAATGAGACACCGAGTGAAGAGAGGTGACAGACACAGGAGAGGGGAAAGAGGGGGAAGAGACAAGCGGGGGGAAAGAGAGGCCAGGGAAAAGAGACAGGACAGGGAAGAGAGAGGGAAAAGAGGGAGTGGAGGAAAGGGAGGGAATAGAGGAAGGCGAGTGGAAGCGGGAAAAATGAACGCCGAGAGAACAGAGGTGAGAGGGACAGGCGAGGGGAAACAGGGAAAAGAGACAAGCGGGGGAAAAGAGAGAGTCCAGGGAAAAGAGACAGGACAGGGAAGAGAGAGGGAAAAGAGGGAGTGGAGGGAAGGGAGGGAATAGAGGAAGGCGAGTGAAAGCGGGAAAAATGAACGCTGAGAGAACAGAGGTGAGAGAGACAGGCGAGGGGAAACAGGGAAAAGAGACAAGCGGGGGAAAAGAGAGAGTCCATGGAAAAGAGACAGGACAGGGAAGAGAGAGGGAAAAGAGGGAGTGGAGGGAAGGGAGGGAATAGAGGAAGGCGAGTGGAAGCGGGAAAAATGAACGCCGAGAGAACAGAGGTGAGAGAGACAGGCGAGGGGAAACAGGGAAAAGAGACAAGCGGGGGAAAAGAGAGAGTCCAGGGAAAAGAGACAGGACAGGGAAGAGAGAGGGAAAAGAGAGAGTTGAGGAATGAGAGGGAAAAGAGAGGGGGGAGTGAAAGCGGGAAAATGAGACACCGAGTGAAGAGAGGTGACAGACACAGGAGAGGGGAAAGAGGGGGAAGAGACAAGCGGGGGAAAAGAGAGAGTCCAGGGAAAAGAGATAGGACAGGGAAGAGAGAGGGAAAAGAGGGAGTGGAGGAAAGGGAGGGAATAGAGGAAGGCGAGTGGAAGCGGGAAAAATGAACGCCGAGAGAACAGAGGTGAGAGAGACAGGCGAGGGGAAACAGGGAAAAGAGAAAAGTGGGGGAAAAGAGAGAGTCCAGGGAAAAGAGACACGACTGGGAAGAGACAGTGAAAAGAGAGAGTTGAGGAATGAGAGGGAAAAGAGAGGGGCGAGTGAAAGCGGGAAAATGAGACACCGAGTGAAGAGAGGTGACAGACACAGGAGAGGGGAAAGAGGGGGAAGAGACAAGCGGGGGGAAAGAGAGGCCAGGGAAAAGAGACAGGACAGGGAAGAGAGAGGGAAAAGAGGGAGTGGAGGAAAGGGAGGGAATAGAGGAAGGCGAGTGGAAGCGGGAAAAATGAACGCCGAGAGAACAGAGGTGAGAGAGACAGGCGAGGGGAAACAGGGAAAAGAGACAAGCGGGGGAAAAGAGAGAGTCCAGGGAAAAGAGACAGGACAGGGAAGAGAGAGGGAAAAGAGGGAGTGGAGGGAAGGGAGGGAATAGAGGAAGGCAAGTGAAAGCGGGAAAAATGAACGCCGAGAGAACAGAGGTGAGAGAGACAGGCGAGGGGAAACAGGGAAAAGAGGCAAGCGGGGGAAAAGAGACTATACAGGGAAAAGAGACAGGACAGGGAAGAGAGAGGGAAAAGAGGGAGTGGAGGAAAGGGAGGGAATAGAGGAAGGCGAGTGGAAGCGGGAAAAATGAACGCCGAGAGAACAGAGGTGAGAGAGACAGGCAAGGGGAAACAGGGAAAAGAGACAAGCGGGGGAAAAGAGAGAGTCCAGGGAAAAGAGACAGGACAGGGAAGAGAGAGGGAAAAGAGGGAGTGGAGGGAAGGGAGGGAATAGAGGAAGGCGAGTGAAAGAGGGGGAAATTAACGCCGAGAGAACAGAGGTGAGAGAGACAGGCGAGGGGAAACAGGGAAAAGAGGCAAGCGGGGGAAAAGAGAGAGTCCAGGGAAAAGAGACAGGACAGGGAAGAGAGAGGGAAAAGAGGGAGTGGAGGAAAGGGAGGGAATAGAGGAAGGCGAGTGGAAGCGGGAAAAATGAACGCCGAGAGAACAGAGGTGAGAGAGACAGGCAAGGGGAAACAGGGAAAAGAGAAAAGCGGGGGAAAAGAGAGAGTCCAGGGAAAAGAGACACGACTGGGAAGAGACAGTGAAAAGAGAGAGTTGAGGAATGAGAGGGAAAAGAGAGGGGCGAGTGAAAGCGGGAAAATGAGACACCGAGTGAAGAGAGGTGACAGACACAGGAGAGGGGAAAGAGGGGGAAGAGAGAAGCGGGGGGAAAGAGAGTCCAGGGAAAAGAGACAGGACAGGGAAGAGAGAGGGAAAAGAGGGAGTGGAGGAAAGGGAGGGAATAGAGGAAGGCGAGTGAAAGCGGGAAAAATGAACGCTGAGAGAACAGAGGTGAGAGAGACAGGCGAGGGGAAACAGGGAAAAGAGACAAGCGGGGGAAAAGAGAGAGTCCATGGAAAAGAGACAGGACAGGGAAGAGAGAGGGAAAAGAGGGAGTGGAGGGAAGGGAGGGAATAGAGGAAGGCGAGTGGAAGCGGGAAAAATGAACGCCGAGAGAACAGAGGTGAGAGAGACAGGCGAGGGGAAACAGGGAAAAGAGACAAGCGGGGGAAAAGAGAGAGTCCAGGGAAAAGAGACAGGACAGGGAAGAGAGAGGGAAAAGAGAGAGTTGAGGAATGAGAGGGAAAAGAGAGGGGGGAGTGAAAGCGGGAAAATGAGACACCGAGTGAAGAGAGGTGACAGACACAGGAGAGGGGAAAGAGGGGGAAGAGACAAGCGGGGGAAAAGAGAGAGTCCAGGGAAAAGAGATAGGACAGGGAAGAGAGAGGGAAAAGAGGGAGTGGAGGAAAGGGAGGGAATAGAGGAAGGCGAGTGGAAGCGGGAAAAATGAACGCCGAGAGAACAGAGGTGAGAGAGACAGGCGAGGGGAAACAGGGAAAAGAGGCAAGCGGGGGAAAAGAGAGAGTCCAGGGAAAAGAGACACGACTGGGAAGAGACAGTGAAAAGAGAGAGTTGAGGAATGAGAGGGAAAAGAGAGGGGCGAGTGAAAGCGGGAAAATGAGACACCGAGTGAAGAGAGGTGACAGACACAGGAGAGGGGAAAGAGGGGGAAGAGACAAGCGGGGGGAAAGAGAGGCCAGGGAAAAGAGACAGGACAGGGAAGAGAGAGGGAAAAGAGGGAGTGGAGGAAAGGGAGGGAATAGAGGAAGGCGAGTGGAAGCGGGAAAAATGAACGCCGAGAGAACAGAGGTGAGAGAGACAGGCGAGGGGAAACAGGGAAAAGAGACAAGCGGGGGAAAAGAGAGAGTCCAGGGAAAAGAGACAGGACAGGGAAGAGAGAGGGAAAAGAGGGAGTGGAGGGAAGGGAGGGAATAGAGGAAGGCAAGTGAAAGCGGGAAAAATGAACGCCGAGAGAACAGAGGTGAGAGAGACAGGCGAGGGGAAACAGGGAAAAGAGGCAAGCGGGGGAAAAGAGACTATACAGGGAAAAGAGACAGGACAGGGAAGAGAGAGGGAAAAGAGGGAGTGGAGGAAAGGGAGGGAATAGAGGAAGGCGAGTGGAAGCGGGAAAAATGAACGCCGAGAGAACAGAGGTGAGAGAGACAGGCAAGGGGAAACAGGGAAAAGAGACAAGCGGGGGAAAAGAGAGAGTCCAGGGAAAAGAGACAGGACAGGGAAGAGAGAGGGAAAAGAGGGAGTGGAGGGAAGGGAGGGAATAGAGGAAGGCGAGTGAAAGAGGGGGAAATTAACGCCGAGAGAACAGAGGTGAGAGAGACAGGCGAGGGGAAACAGGGAAAAGAGGCAAGCGGGGGAAAAGAGAGAGTCCAGGGAAAAGAGACAGGACAGGGAAGAGAGAGGGAAAAGAGGGAGTGGAGGAAAGGGAGGGAATAGAGGAAGGCGAGTGGAAGCGGGAAAAATGAACGCCGAGAGAACAGAGGTGAGAGAGACAGGCAAGGGGAAACAGGGAAAAGAGAAAAGCGGGGGAAAAGAGAGAGTCCAGGGAAAAGAGACACGACTGGGAAGAGACAGTGAAAAGAGAGAGTTGAGGAATGAGAGGGAAAAGAGAGGGGCGAGTGAAAGCGGGAAAATGAGACACCGAGTGAAGAGAGGTGACAGACACAGGAGAGGGGAAAGAGGGGGAAGAGAGAAGCGGGGGGAAAGAGAGTCCAGGGAAAAGAGACAGGACAGGGAAGAGAGAGGGAAAAGAGGGAGTGGAGGAAAGGGAGGGAATAGAGGAAGGCGAGTGAAAGCGGGAAAAATGAACGCTGAGAGAACAGAGGTGAGAGAGACAGGCGAGGGGAAACAGGGAAAAGAGACAAGCGGGGGAAAAGAGAGAGTCCATGGAAAAGAGACAGGACAGGGAAGAGAGAGGGAAAAGAGGGAGTGGAGGGAAGGGAGGGAATAGAGGAAGGCGAGTGGAAGCGGGAAAAATGAACGCCGAGAGAACAGAGGTGAGAGAGACAGGCGAGGGGAAACAGGGAAAAGAGACAAGCGGGGGAAAAGAGAGAGTCCAGGGAAAAGAGACAGGACAGGGAAGAGAGAGGGAAAAGAGAGAGTTGAGGAATGAGAGGGAAAAGAGAGGGGGGAGTGAAAGCGGGAAAATGAGACACCGAGTGAAGAGAGGTGACAGACACAGGAGAGGGGAAAGAGGGGGAAGAGACAAGCGGGGGAAAAGAGAGAGTCCAGGGAAAAGAGATAGGACAGGGAAGAGAGAGGGAAAAGAGGGAGTGGAGGAAAGGGAGGGAATAGAGGAAGGCGAGTGGAAGCGGGAAAAATGAACGCCGAGAGAACAGAGGTGAGAGAGACAGGCGAGGGGAAACAGGGAAAAGAGGCAAGCGGGGGAAAAGAGAGAGTCCAGGGAAAAGAGACACGACTGGGAAGAGACAGTGAAAAGAGAGAGTTGAGGAATGAGAGGGAAAAGAGAGGGGCGAGTGAAAGCGGGAAAATGAGACACCGAGTGAAGAGAGGTGACAGACACAGGAGAGGGGAAAGAGGGGGAAGAGACAAGCGGGGGGAAAGAGAGGCCAGGGAAAAGAGACAGGACAGGGAAGAGAGAGGGAAAAGAGGGAGTGGAGGAAAGGGAGGGAATAGAGGAAGGCGAGTGGAAGCGGGAAAAATGAACGCCGAGAGAACAGAGGTGAGAGAGACAGGCGAGGGGAAACAGGGAAAAGAGACAAGCGGGGGAAAAGAGAGAGTCCAGGGAAAAGAGACAGGACAGGGAAGAGAGAGGGAAAAGAGGGAGTGGAGGGAAGGGAGGGAATAGAGGAAGGCAAGTGAAAGCGGGAAAAATGAACGCCGAGAGAACAGAGGTGAGAGAGACAGGCGAGGGGAAACAGGGAAAAGAGGCAAGCGGGGGAAAAGAGACTATACAGGGAAAAGAGACAGGACAGGGAAGAGAGAGGGAAAAGAGGGAGTGGAGGAAAGGGAGGGAATAGAGGAAGGCGAGTGGAAGCGGGAAAAATGAACGCCGAGAGAACAGAGGTGAGAGAGACAGGCAAGGGGAAACAGGGAAAAGAGAAAAGCGGGGGAAAAGAGAGAGTCCAGGGAAAAGAGACACGACTGGGAAGAGACAGTGAAAAGAGAGAGTTGAGGAATGAGAGGGAAAAGAGAGGGGCGAGTGAAAGCGGGAAAATGAGACACCGAGTGAAGAGAGGTGACAGACACAGGAGAGGGGAAAGAGGGGGAAGAGAGAAACGGGGGGAAAGAGAGTCCAGGGAAAAGAGACAGGACAGGGAAGAGAGAGGGAAAAGAGGGAGTGGAGGAAAGGGAGGGAATAGAGGAAGGCGAGTGGAAGCGGGAAAAATGAACGCCGAGAGAACAGAGGTGAGAGAGACAGGCAAGGGGAAACAGGGAAAAGAGAAAAGCGGGGGGAAAGAGAGAGTCCAGGGAAAAGAGACACGACTGGGAAGAGACAGTGAAAAGAGAGAGTTGAGGAATGAGAGGGAAAAGAGAGGGGCGAGTGAAAGCGGGAAAATGAGACACCGAGTGAAGAGAGGTGACAGACACAGGAGAGGGGAAAGAGGGGGAAGAGACAAGCGGGGGAAAAGAGAGAGTCCAGGGAAAAGAGATAGGACAGGGAAGAGAGAGGGAAAAGAGGGAGTGGAGGAAAGGGAGGGAATAGAGGAAGGCGAGTGGAAGCGGGAAAAATGAACGCCGAGAGAACAGAGGTGAGAGAGACAGGCAAGGGGAAACAGGGAAAAGAGAAAAGCGGGGGGAAAGAGAGAGTCCAGGGAAAAGAGACACGACTGGGAAGAGACAGTGAAAAGAGAGAGTTGAGGAATGAGAGGGAAAAGAGAGGGGCGAGTGAAAGCGGGAAAATGAGACACCGAGTGAAGAGAGGTGACAGACACAGGAGAGGGGAAAGAGGGGGAAGAGACAAGCGGGGGAAAAGAGAGAGTCCAGGGAAAAGAGAAAGGACAGGGAAGAGAGAGGGAAAAGAGGGTGTGGAGGAAATGGAGGGAATAGAGGAAGGCGAGTGAAAGCGGGAAAAATGAACGCCGAGAGAACAGATGTGAGAGAGACAGGCGAGGGGAAACAGGGAAAAGAGACAAGCGGGGGAAAAGAGAGAGTCCAGGGAAAAGAGACAGGACAGGGAAGAGAGAGGGAAAAGAGGGAGTGGAGGGAAGGGAGGGAATAGAGGAAGGCGAGTGAAAGAGGGGGAAATGAACGCCGAGAGAACAGAGGTGAGAGAGACAGGCGAGGGGAAACAGGGAAAAGAGGCAAGCGGGGGAAAAGAGAGAGTCCAGGGAAAAGAGACAGGACAGGGAAGAGAGAGGGAAAAGAGGGAGTGGAGGAAAGGGAGGGAATAGAGGAAGGCGAGTGGAAGCGGGAAAAATGAACGCCGAGAGAACAGAGGTGAGAGAGACAGGCAAGGGGAAAGAGGGAAAAGAGAAAAGCGGGGGGAAAGAGAGAGTCCAGGGAAAAGAGACACGACTGGGAAGAGACAGTGAAAAGAGAGAGTTGAGGAATGAGAGGGAAAAGTGAGGGGCGAGTGAAAGCGGGAAAATGAGACACCGAGTGAAGAGAGGTGACAGACACAGGAGAGGGGAAAGAGGGGGAAGAGACAAGCGGGGGAAAAGAGAGAGTCCAGGGAAAAGAGAAAGGACAGGGAAGAGAGAGGGAAAAGAGGGTGTGGAGGAAATGGAGGGAATAGAGGAAGGCGAGTGAAAGCGGGAAAAATGAACGCCGAGAGAACAGAGGTGAGAGAGACAGGCGAGGGGAAACAGGGAAAAGAGACAAGCGGGGGAAAAGAGAGAGTCCAGGGAAAAGAGACAGGACAGGGAAGAGAGAGGGAAAAGAGGGAGTGGAGGAAAGGGAGGGAATAGAGGAAGGCGAGTGAAAGAGGGGGAAATGAACGCCGAGAGAACAGAGGTGAGAGAGACAGGCGAGGGGAAACAGGGAAAAGAGGCAAGCGGGGGAAAAGAGAGAGTCCAGGGAAAAGAGACAGGACAGGGAAGAGAGAGGGAAAAGAGGGAGTGGAGGAAAGGGAGGGAATAGAGGAAGGCGAGTGGAAGCGGGAAAAATGAACGCCGAGAGAACAGAGGTGAGAGAGACAGGCAAGGGGAAACAGGGAAAAGAGAAAAGCGGGGGAAAAGAGAGAGTCCAGGGAAAAGAGACACGACTGGGAAGAGACAGTGAAAAGAGAGAGTTGAGGAATGAGAGGGAAAAGAGAGGGGCGAGTGAAAGCGGGAAAATGAGACACCGAGTGAAGAGAGGTGACAGACACAGGAGAGGGGAAAGAGGGGGAAGAGACAAGCGGGGGAAAAGAGAGAGTCCAGGGAAAAGAGACAGGACAGGGAAGAGAGAGGGAAAAGAGGGAGTGGAGGAAAGGGAGGGAATAGAGGAAGGCGAGTGGAAGCGGGAAAAATGAACGCCGAGAGAACAGAGGTGAGAGAGACAGGCAAGGGGAAACAGGGAAAAGAGAAAAGCGGGGGAAAAGAGAGAGTCCAGGGAAAAGAGACACGACTGGGAAGAGACAGTGAAAAGAGAGAGTTGAGGAATGAGAGGGAAAAGAGAGGGGCGAGTGAAAGCGGGAAAATGAGACACCGAGTGAAGAGAGGTGACAGACACAGGAGAGGGGAAAGAGGGGGAAGAGACAAGCGGGGGAAAAGAGAGAGTCCAGGGAAAAGAGATAGGACAGGGAAGAGAGAGGGAAAAGAGGGAGTGGAGGAAAGGGAGGGAATAGAGGAAGGCGAGTGGAAGCGGGAAAATGAACGCCGAGAGAACAGAGGTGAGAGAGACAGGCAAGGGGAAACAGGGAAAAGAGAAAAGCGGGGGGAAAGAGAGAGTCCAGGGAAAAGAGACACGACTGGGAAGAGACAGTGAAAAGAGAGAGTTGAGGAATGAGAGGGAAAAGAGAGGGGCGAGTGAAAGCGGGAAAATGAGACACCGAGTGAAGAGAGGTGACAGACACAGGAGAGGGGAAAGAGGGGGAAGAGACAAGCGGGGGGAGAGAGAGCCCAGGGAAAAGAGACAGGACAGGGAAGAGAGAGGGAAAAGAGGGAGTGGAGGGAAGGGAGGGAATAGAGGAAGGCGAGTGGAAGCGGGAAAAATGAACGCCGAGAGAACAGAGGTGAGAGAGACAGGCAAGGGGAAACAGGGAAAAGAGAAAAGCGGGGGAAAAGAGAGAGTCCAGGGAAAAGAGACACGACTGGGAAGAGACAGTGAAAAGAGAGAGTTGAGGAATGAGAGGGAAAAGAGAGGGGCGAGTGAAAGCGGGAAAATGAGACACCGAGTGAAGAGAGGTGACAGACACAGGAGAGGGGAAAGAGGGGGAAGAGACAAGCGGGGGAAAAGAGAGAGTCCAGGGAAAAGAGATAGGACAGGGAAGAGAGAGGGAAAAGAGGGAGTGGAGGAAAGGGAGGGAATAGAGGAAGGCGAGTGGAAGCGGGAAAAATGAACGCCGAGAGAACAGAGGTGAGAGAGACAGGCAAGGGGAAACAGGGAAAAGAGAAAAGCGGGGGGAAAGAGAGAGTCCAGGGAAAAGAGACACGACTGGGAAGAGACAGTGAAAAGAGAGAGTTGAGGAATGAGAGGGAAAAGAGAGGGGCGAGTGAAAGCGGGAAAATGAGACACCGAGTGAAGAGAGGTGACAGACACAGGAGAGGGGAAAGAGGGGGAAGAGACAAGCGGGGGAAAAGAGAGAGTCCAGGGAAAAGAGAAAGGACAGGGAAGAGAGAGGGAAAAGAGGGTGTGGAGGAAATGGAGGGAATAGAGGAAGGCGAGTGAAAGCGGGAAAAATGAACGCCGAGAGAACAGATGTGAGAGAGACAGGCGAGGGGAAACAGGGAAAAGAGACAAGCGGGGGAAAAGAGAGAGTCCAGGGAAAAGAGACAGGACAGGGAAGAGAGAGGGAAAAGAGGGAGTGGAGGAAGGGGAGGGAATAGAGGAAGGCGAGTGGAAGCGGGAAAAATGAACGCCGAGAGAACAGAGGTGAGAGAGACAGGCAAGGGGAAACAGGGAAAAGAGAAAAGTGGGGGAAAAGAGAGAGTCCAGGGAAAAGAGACACGACTGGGAAGAGACAGTGAAAAGAGAGAGTTGAGGAATGAGAGGGAAAAGAGAGGGGCGAGTGAAAGCGGGAAAATGAGACACCGAGTGAAGAGAGGTGACAGACACAGGAGAGGGGAAAGAGGGGGAAGAGACAAGCGGGGGAAAAGAGAGAGTCCAGGGAAAAGAGAAAGGACAGGGAAGAGAGAGGGAAAAGAGGGAGTGGAGGAAAGGGAGGGAATAGAGGAAGGCGAGTGGAAGCGGGAAAAATGAACGCCGAGAGAACAGATGTGAGAGAGACAGGCAAGGGGAAACAGGGAAAAGAGAAAAGCGGGGGAAAAGAGAGAGTCCAGGGAAAAGAGACACGACTGGGAAGAGACAGTGAAAAGAGAGAGTTGAGGAATGAGAGGGAAAACAGAGGGGCGAGTGAAAGCGGGAAAATGAGACACCGAGTGAAGAGAGGTGACAGACACAGGAGAGGGGAAAGAGGGGGAAGAGACAAGCGGGGGAAAAGAGAGAGTCCAGGGAAAAGAGATAGGACAGGGAAGAGAGAGGGAAAAGAGGGAGTGGAGGAAAGGGAGGGAATAGAGGAAGGCGAGTGGAAGCGGGAAAATGAACGCCGAGAGAACAGAGGTGAGAGAGACAGGCAAGGGGAAACAGGGAAAAGAGAAAAGCGGGGGGAAAGAGAGAGTCCAGGGAAAAGAGACACGACTGGGAAGAGACAGTGAAAAGAGAGAGTTGAGGAATGAGAGGGAAAAGAGAGGGGCGAGTGAAAGCGGGAAAATGAGACACCGAGTGAAGAGAGGTGACAGACACAGGAGAGGGGAAAGAGGGGGAAGAGACAAGCGGGGGGAAAGAGAGGCCAGGGAAAAGAGACAGGACAGGGAAGAGAGAGGGAAAAGAGGGAGTGGAGGAAAGGGAGGGAATAGAGGAAGGCGAGTGGAAGCGGGAAAAATGAACGCCGAGAGAACAGAGGTGAGAGAGACAGGCGAGGGGAAACAGGGAAAAGAGGCAAGCGGGGGGAAAGAGAGAGTCCAGGGAAAAGAGACAGGACAGGGAAGAGAGAGGGAAAAGAGAGAGTTGAGGAATGAGAGGGAAAAGAGAGGGGCGAGTGAAAGCGGGAAAATGAGACACCGAGTGAAGAGAGGTGACAGACACAGGAGAGGGGAAAGAGGGGGAAGAGACAAGCGGGGGAAAAGAGAGAGTCCAGGGAAAAGAGATAGGACAGGGAAGAGAGAGGGAAAAGAGGGAGTGGAGGAAAGGGAGGGAATAGAGGAAGGCGAGTGGAAGCGGGAAAAATGAACGCCGAGAGAACAGAGGTGAGAGAGACAGGCAAGGGGAAACAGGGAAAAGAGAAAAGCGGGGGAAAAGAGAGAGTCCAGGGAAAAGAGACACGACTGGGAAGAGACAGTGAAAAGAGAGAGTTGAGGAATGAGAGGGAAAAGAGAGGGGCGAGTGAAAGCGGGAAAATGAGACACCGAGTGAAGAGAGGTGACAGACACAGGAGAGGGGAAAGAGGGGGAAGAGAGAAGCGGGGGGAAAGAGAGGCCAGGGAAAAGAGACAGGACAGGGAAGAGAGAGGGAAAAGAGGGAGTGGAGGAAAGGGAGGGAATAGAGGAAGGCGAGTGAAAGCGGGAAAAATGAACGCTGAGAGAACAGAGGTGAGAGAGACAGGCGAGGGGAAACAGGGAAAAGAGACAAGCCGGGGAAAAGAGGCTATCCAGGGAAAAGAGACACGACTGGGAAGAGACAGTGAAAAGAGAGAGTTGAGGAATGAGAGGGAAAAGAGAGGGGCGAGTGAAAGCGGGAAAATGAGACACCGAGTGAAGAGAGGTGACAGACAC
This sequence comes from Haliaeetus albicilla, assembly GCF_947461875.1. NCBI lineage: Eukaryota > Metazoa > Chordata > Aves > Accipitriformes > Accipitridae > Haliaeetus > Haliaeetus albicilla. The sequence continues at coordinate 42,355,453 of NC_091515.1, forward strand.
AGGAGAGGGGAAAGAGGGGGAAGAGAGAAGCGGGGGGAAAGAGAGTCCAGGGAAAAGAGACAGGACAGGGAAGAGAGAGGGAAAAGAGGGAGTGGAGGAAAGGGAGGGAATAGAGGAAGGCGAGTGAAAGCGGGAAAAATGAACGCTGAGAGAACAGATGTGAGAGAGACAGGCAAGGGGAAACAGGGAAAAGAGAAAAGCGGGGGAAAAGAGAGAGTCCAGGGAAAAGAGACAGGACAGGGAAGAGAGAGGGAAAAGAGGGAGTGGAGGGAAGGGAGGGAATAGAGGAAGGCGAGTGGAAGCGGGAAAATGAGACACCGAGTGAAGAGAGGTGACAGACACAGGAGAGGGGAAAGAGGGGGAAGAGACAAGCGGGGGAAAAGAGAGAGTCCAGGGAAAAGAGATAGGACAGGGAAGAGAGAGGGAAAAGAGGGAGTGGAGGAAAGGGAGGGAATAGAGGAAGGCGAGTGGAAGCGGGAAAAATGAACGCCGAGAGAACAGAGGTGAGAGAGACAGGCAAGGGGAAACAGGGAAAAGAGAAAAGCGGGGGAAAAGAGAGAGTCCAGGGAAAAGAGACACGACTGGGAAGAGACAGTGAAAAGAGAGAGTTGAGGAATGAGAGGGAAAAGAGAGGGGCGAGTGAAAGCGGGAAAATGAGACACCGAGTGAAGAGAGGTGACAGACACAGGAGAGGGGAAAGAGGGGGAAGAGACAAGCGGGGGAAAAGAGAGAGTCCAGGGAAAAGAGATAGGACAGGGAAGAGAGAGGGAAAAGAGGGAGTGGAGGAAAGGGAGGGAATAGAGGAAGGCGAGTGGAAGCGGGAAAAATGAACGCCGAGAGAACAGAGGTGAGAGAGACAGGCAAGGGGAAACAGGGAAAAGAGAAAAGCGGGGGAAAAGAGAGAGTCCAGGGAAAAGAGACACGACTGGGAAGAGACAGTGAAAAGAGAGAGTTGAGGAATGAGAGGGAAAAGAGAGGGGCGAGTGAAAGCGGGAAAATGAGACACCGAGTGAAGAGAGGTGACAGACACAGGAGAGGGGAAAGAGGGGGAAGAGAGAAGCGGGGGGAAAGAGAGTCCAGGGAAAAGAGACAGGACAGGGAAGAGAGAGGGAAAAGAGGGAGTGGAGGGAAGGGAGGGAATAGAGGAAGGCGAGTGAAAGAGGGGGAAATGAACGCCGAGAGAACAGAGGTGAGAGAGACAGGCGAGGGGAAACAGGGAAAAGAGAAAAGCGGGGGAAAAGAGAGAGTCCAGGGAAAAGAGACAGGACAGGGAAGAGAGAGGGAAAAGAGGGAGTGGAGGAAAGGGAGGGAATAGAGGAAGGCGAGTGGAAGCGGGAAAAATGAACGCCGAGAGAACAGAGGTGAGAGAGACAGGCAAGGGGAAACAGGGAAAAGAGACAAGCGGGGGAAAAGAGAGAGTCCAGGGAAAAGAGACAGGACAGGGAAGAGAGAGGGAAAAGAGGGAGTGGAGGGAAGGGAGGGAATAGAGGAAGGCGAGTGAAAGAGGGGGAAATTAACGCCGAGAGAACAGAGGTGAGAGAGACAGGCGAGGGGAAACAGGGAAAAGAGGCAAGCGGGGGAAAAGAGAGAGTCCAGGGAAAAGAGAAAGGACAGGGAAGAGAGAGGGAAAAGAGGCAGCGGAGGAAAGGGAGGGAATAGAGGAAGGCGAGTGGAAGCGGGAAAAATGAACGCCGAGAGAACAGAGGTGAGAGAGACAGGCAAGGGGAAACAGGGAAAAGAGAAAAGCGGGGGAAAAGAGAGAGTCCAGGGAAAAGAGACACGACTGGGAAGAGACAGTGAAAAGAGAGAGTTGAGGAATGAGAGGGAAAAGAGAGGGGCGAGTGAAAGCGGGAAAATGAGACACCGAGTGAAGAGAGGTGACAGACACAGGAGAGGGGAAAGAGGGGGAAGAGAGAAGCGGGGGGAAAGAGAGTCCAGGGAAAAGAGACAGGACAGGGAAGAGAGAGGGAAAAGAGGGAGTGGAGGAAAGGGAGGGAATAGAGGAAGGCGAGTGAAAGCGGGAAAAATGAACGCTGAGAGAACAGAGGTGAGAGAGACAGGCGAGGGGAAACAGGGAAAAGAGACAAGCGGGGGAAAAGAGAGAGTCCATGGAAAAGAGACAGGACAGGGAAGAGAGAGGGAAAAGAGGGAGTGGAGGGAAGGGAGGGAATAGAGGAAGGCGAGTGGAAGCGGGAAAAATGAACGCCGAGAGAACAGAGGTGAGAGAGACAGGCGAGGGGAAACAGGGAAAAGAGACAAGCGGGGGAAAAGAGAGAGTCCAGGGAAAAGAGACAGGACAGGGAAGAGAGAGGGAAAAGAGAGAGTTGAGGAATGAGAGGGAAAAGAGAGGGGGGAGTGAAAGCGGGAAAATGAGACACCGAGTGAAGAGAGGTGACAGACACAGGAGAGGGGAAAGAGGGGGAAGAGACAAGCGGGGGAAAAGAGAGAGTCCAGGGAAAAGAGATAGGACAGGGAAGAGAGAGGGAAAAGAGGGAGTGGAGGAAAGGGAGGGAATAGAGGAAGGCGAGTGGAAGCGGGAAAAATGAACGCCGAGAGAACAGAGGTGAGAGAGACAGGCGAGGGGAAACAGGGAAAAGAGGCAAGCGGGGGAAAAGAGAGAGTCCAGGGAAAAGAGACACGACTGGGAAGAGACAGTGAAAAGAGAGAGTTGAGGAATGAGAGGGAAAAGAGAGGGGCGAGTGAAAGCGGGAAAATGAGACACCGAGTGAAGAGAGGTGACAGACACAGGAGAGGGGAAAGAGGGGGAAGAGACAAGCGGGGGGAAAGAGAGGCCAGGGAAAAGAGACAGGACAGGGAAGAGAGAGGGAAAAGAGGGAGTGGAGGAAAGGGAGGGAATAGAGGAAGGCGAGTGGAAGCGGGAAAAATGAACGCCGAGAGAACAGAGGTGAGAGAGACAGGCGAGGGGAAACAGGGAAAAGAGACAAGCGGGGGAAAAGAGAGAGTCCAGGGAAAAGAGACAGGACAGGGAAGAGAGAGGGAAAAGAGGGAGTGGAGGGAAGGGAGGGAATAGAGGAAGGCGAGTGAAAGCGGGAAAAATGAACGCCGAGAGAACAGAGGTGAGAGAGACAGGCGAGGGGAAACAGGGAAAAGAGAAAAGCGGGGGAAAAGAGAGAGTCCAGGGAAAAGAGACAGGACAGGGAAGAGAGAGGGAAAAGAGGGAGTGGAGGAAAGGGAGGGAATAGAGGAAGGCGAGTGGAAGCGTGAAAAATGAACGCCGAGAGAACAGAGGTGAGAGAGACAGGCAAGGGGAAACAGGGAAAAGAGAAAAGCGGGGGAAAAGAGAGAGTCCAGGGAAAAGAGACACGACTGGGAAGAGACAGTGAAAAGAGAGAGTTGAGGAATGAGAGGGAAAAGAGAGGGGCGAGTGAAAGCGGGAAAATGAGACACCGAGTGAAGAGAGGTGACAGACACAGGAGAGGGGAAAGAGGGGGAAGAGACAAGCGGGGGGAAAGAGAGGCCAGGGAAAAGAGACAGGACAGGGAAGAGAGAGGGAAAAGAGGGAGTGGAGGAAAGGGAGGGAATAGAGGAAGGCGAGTGAAAGCGGGAAAAATGAACGCTGAGAGAACAGAGGTGAGAGAGACAGGCGAGGGGAAACAGGGAAAAGAGACAAGCGGGGGAAAAGAGAGAGTCCATGGAAAAGAGACAGGACAGGGAAGAGAGAGGGAAAAGAGGGAGTGGAGGGAAGGGAGGGAATAGAGGAAGGCGAGTGGAAGCGGGAAAAATGAACGCCGAGAGAACAGAGGTGAGAGAGACAGGCGAGGGGAAACAGGGAAAAGAGACAAGCGGGGGAAAAGAGAGAGTCCAGGGAAAAGAGACAGGACAGGGAAGAGAGAGGGAAAAGAGAGAGTTGAGGAATGAGAGGGAAAAGAGAGGGGGGAGTGAAAGCGGGAAAATGAGACACCGAGTGAAGAGAGGTGACAGACACAGGAGAGGGGAAAGAGGGGGAAGAGACAAGCGGGGGAAAAGAGAGAGTCCAGGGAAAAGAGACAGGACAGGGAAGAGAGAGGGAAAAGAGGGAGTGGAGGGAAGGGAGGGAATAGAGGAAGGCGAGTGAAAGAGGGGGAAATGAACGCCGAGAGAACAGAGGTGAGAGAGACAGGCGAGGGGAAACAGGGAAAAGAGAAAAGCGGGGGAAAAGAGAGAGTCCAGGGAAAAGAGACAGGACAGGGAAGAGAGAGGGAAAAGAGGGAGTGGAGGAAAGGGAGGGAATAGAGGAAGGCGAGTGGAAGCGGGAAAAATGAACGCCGAGAGAACAGAGGTGAGAGAGACAGGCAAGGGGAAACAGGGAAAAGAGACAAGCGGGGGAAAAGAGAGAGTCCAGGGAAAAGAGACAGGACAGGGAAGAGAGAGGGAAAAGAGGGAGTGGAGGGAAGGGAGGGAATAGAGGAAGGCGAGTGAAAGAGGGGGAAATTAACGCCGAGAGAACAGAGGTGAGAGAGACAGGCGAGGGGAAACAGGGAAAAGAGGCAAGCGGGGGAAAAGAGAGAGTCCAGGGAAAAGAGAAAGGACAGGGAAGAGAGAGGGAAAAGAGGCAGCGGAGGAAAGGGAGGGAATAGAGGAAGGCGAGTGGAAGCGGGAAAAATGAACGCCGAGAGAACAGAGGTGAGAGAGACAGGCAAGGGGAAACAGGGAAAAGAGAAAAGCGGGGGAAAAGAGAGAGTCCAGGGAAAAGAGACACGACTGGGAAGAGACAGTGAAAAGAGAGAGTTGAGGAATGAGAGGGAAAAGAGAGGGGCGAGTGAAAGCGGGAAAATGAGACACCGAGTGAAGAGAGGTGACAGACACAGGAGAGGGGAAAGAGGGGGAAGAGAGAAGCGGGGGGAAAGAGAGTCCAGGGAAAAGAGACAGGACAGGGAAGAGAGAGGGAAAAGAGGGAGTGGAGGAAAGGGAGGGAATAGAGGAAGGCGAGTGAAAGCGGGAAAAATGAACGCTGAGAGAACAGAGGTGAGAGAGACAGGCGAGGGGAAACAGGGAAAAGAGACAAGCGGGGGAAAAGAGAGAGTCCATGGAAAAGAGACAGGACAGGGAAGAGAGAGGGAAAAGAGGGAGTGGAGGGAAGGGAGGGAATAGAGGAAGGCGAGTGGAAGCGGGAAAAATGAACGCCGAGAGAACAGAGGTGAGAGAGACAGGCGAGGGGAAACAGGGAAAAGAGACAAGCGGGGGAAAAGAGAGAGTCCAGGGAAAAGAGACAGGACAGGGAAGAGAGAGGGAAAAGAGGGTGTGGAGGAAATGGAGGGAATAGAGGAAGGCGAGTGAAAGCGGGAAAAATGAACGCCGAGAGAACAGATGTGAGAGAGACAGGCGAGGGGAAACAGGGAAAAGAGACAAGCGGGGGAAAAGAGAGAGTCCAGGGAAAAGAGACAGGACAGGGAAGAGAGAGGGAAAAGAGGGAGTGGAGGAAGGGGAGGGAATAGAGGAAGGCGAGTGGAAGCGGGAAAAATGAACGCCGAGAGAACAGAGGTGAGAGAGACAGGCAAGGGGAAACAGGGAAAAGAGAAAAGTGGGGGAAAAGAGAGAGTCCAGGGAAAAGAGACACGACTGGGAAGAGACAGTGAAAAGAGAGAGTTGAGGAATGAGAGGGAAAAGAGAGGGGCGAGTGAAAGCGGGAAAATGAGACACCGAGTGAAGAGAGGTGACAGACACAGGAGAGGGGAAAGAGGGGGAAGAGACAAGCGGGGGAAAAGAGAGAGTCCAGGGAAAAGAGAAAGGACAGGGAAGAGAGAGGGAAAAGAGGGAGTGGAGGAAAGGGAGGGAATAGAGGAAGGCGAGTGGAAGCGGGAAAAATGAACGCCGAGAGAACAGATGTGAGAGAGACAGGCAAGGGGAAACAGGGAAAAGAGAAAAGCGGGGGAAAAGAGAGAGTCCAGGGAAAAGAGACACGACTGGGAAGAGACAGTGAAAAGAGAGAGTTGAGGAATGAGAGGGAAAACAGAGGGGCGAGTGAAAGCGGGAAAATGAGACACCGAGTGAAGAGAGGTGACAGACACAGGAGAGGGGAAAGAGGGGGAAGAGACAAGCGGGGGAAAAGAGAGAGTCCAGGGAAAAGAGATAGGACAGGGAAGAGAGAGGGAAAAGAGGGAGTGGAGGAAAGGGAGGGAATAGAGGAAGGCGAGTGGAAGCGGGAAAATGAACGCCGAGAGAACAGAGGTGAGAGAGACAGGCAAGGGGAAACAGGGAAAAGAGAAAAGCGGGGGGAAAGAGAGAGTCCAGGGAAAAGAGACACGACTGGGAAGAGACAGTGAAAAGAGAGAGTTGAGGAATGAGAGGGAAAAGAGAGGGGCGAGTGAAAGCGGGAAAATGAGACACCGAGTGAAGAGAGGTGACAGACACAGGAGAGGGGAAAGAGGGGGAAGAGACAAGCGGGGGGAAAGAGAGGCCAGGGAAAAGAGACAGGACAGGGAAGAGAGAGGGAAAAGAGGGAGTGGAGGAAAGGGAGGGAATAGAGGAAGGCGAGTGGAAGCGGGAAAAATGAACGCCGAGAGAACAGAGGTGAGAGAGACAGGCGAGGGGAAACAGGGAAAAGAGGCAAGCGGGGGAAAAGAGAGAGTCCAGGGAAAAGAGACAGGACAGGGAAGAGAGAGGGAAAAGAGAGAGTTGAGGAATGAGAGGGAAAAGAGAGGGGCGAGTGAAAGCGGGAAAATGAGACACCGAGTGAAGAGAGGTGACAGACACAGGAGAGGGGAAAGAGGGGGAAGAGACAAGCGGGGGAAAAGAGAGAGTCCAGGGAAAAGAGATAGGACAGGGAAGAGAGAGGGAAAAGAGGGAGTGGAGGAAAGGGAGGGAATAGAGGAAGGCGAGTGGAAGCGGGAAAAATGAACGCCGAGAGAACAGAGGTGAGAGAGACAGGCAAGGGGAAACAGGGAAAAGAGAAAAGCGGGGGAAAAGAGAGAGTCCAGGGAAAAGAGACACGACTGGGAAGAGACAGTGAAAAGAGAGAGTTGAGGAATGAGAGGGAAAAGAGAGGGGCGAGTGAAAGCGGGAAAATGAGACACCGAGTGAAGAGAGGTGACAGACACAGGAGAGGGGAAAGAGGGGGAAGAGAGAAGCGGGGGGAAAGAGAGGCCAGGGAAAAGAGACAGGACAGGGAAGAGAGAGGGAAAAGAGGGAGTGGAGGAAAGGGAGGGAATAGAGGAAGGCGAGTGAAAGCGGGAAAAATGAACGCTGAGAGAACAGAGGTGAGAGAGACAGGCGAGGGGAAACAGGGAAAAGAGACAAGCCGGGGAAAAGAGGCTATCCAGGGAAAAGAGACACGACTGGGAAGAGACAGTGAAAAGAGAGAGTTGATGAATGAGAGGGAAAAGAGAGGGGCGAGTGAAAGTGGGAAATTGAGACACCGAGTGAAGAGAGGTGACAGACACAGGAGAGGGGAAAGAGGGGGAAGAGAGAAGCGGGGGGAAAGAGAGAATCCAGGGAAAAGAGATAGGACAGGGAAGAGAGAGGGAAAAGAGGGTGTGGTGGAAAGGGAGGGAATAGAGGAAGGCGAGTGAAAGCAGGAAAAATGAACGCCGAGAGAACAGAGGTGAGAGACACAGGCGAGGGGAAACAGGGAAAAGAGAAAAGCGGGGGAAAAGAGAGAGTCCAGGGAAAAGAGACACGACTGGGAAGAGACAGTGAAAAGAGAGAGTTGAGGAATGAGAGGGAAAAGAGAGGGGCGAGTGAAAGCGGGAAAATGAGACACCGAGTGAAGAGAGGTGACAGACACAGGAGAGGGGAAAGAGGGGGAAGAGACAAGCGGGGGAAAAGAGAGAGTCCAGGGAAAAGAGATAGGACAGGGAAGAGAGAGGGAAAAGAGGGAGTGGAGGAAAGGGAGGGAATAGAGGAAGGCGAGTGGAAGCGGGAAAAATGAACGCCGAGAGAACAGAGGTGAGAGAGACAGGCGAGGGGAAACAGGGAAAAGAGAAAAGCGGGGGAAAAGAGAGAGTCCAGGGAAAAGAGACACGACTGGGAAGAGACAGTGAAAAGAGAGAGTTGAGGAATGAGAGGGAAAAGAGAGGGGCGAGTGAAAGCGGGAAAATGAGACACCGAGTGAAGAGAGGTGACAGACACAGGAGAGGGGAAAGAGGGGGAAGAGAGAAGCGGGGGGAAAGAGAGTCCAGGGAAAAGAGACAGGACAGGGAAGAGAGAGGGAAAAGAGGGAGTGGAGGGAAGGGAGGGAATAGAGGAAGGCGAGTGGAAGCGGGAAAATGAGACACCGAGTGAAGAGAGGTGACAGACACAGGAGAGGGGAAAGAGGGGGAAGAGACAAGCGGGGGAAAAGAGAGAGTCCAGGGAAAAGAGATAGGACAGGGAAGAGAGAGGGAAAAGAGGGAGTGGAGGAAAGGGAGGGAATAGAGGAAGGCGAGTGGAAGCGGGAAAAATGAACGCCGAGAGAACAGAGGTGAGAGAGACAGGCAAGGGGAAACAGGGAAAAGAGAAAAGCGGGGGAAAAGAGAGAGTCCAGGGAAAAGAGACACGACTGGGAAGAGACAGTGAAAAGAGAGAGTTGAGGAATGAGAGGGAAAAGAGAGGGGCGAGTGAAAGCGGGAAAATGAGACACCGAGTGAAGAGAGGTGACAGACACAGGAGAGGGGAAAGAGGGGGAAGAGACAAGCGGGGGAAAAGAGAGAGTCCAGGGAAAAGAGATAGGACAGGGAAGAGAGAGGGAAAAGAGGGAGTGGAGGAAAGGGAGGGAATAGAGGAAGGCGAGTGGAAGCGGGAAAAATGAACGCCGAGAGAACAGAGGTGAGAGAGACAGGCAAGGGGAAACAGGGAAAAGAGAAAAGCGGGGGAAAAGAGAGAGTCCAGGGAAAAGAGACACGACTGGGAAGAGACAGTGAAAAGAGAGAGTTGAGGAATGAGAGGGAAAAGAGAGGGGCGAGTGAAAGCGGGAAAATGAGACACCGAGTGAAGAGAGGTGACAGACACAGGAGAGGGGAAAGAGGGGGAAGAGAGAAGCGGGGGGAAAGAGAGTCCAGGGAAAAGAGACAGGACAGGGAAGAGAGAGGGAAAAGAGGGAGTGGAGGAAAGGGAGGGAATAGAGGAAGGCGAGTGAAAGCGGGAAAAATGAACGCTGAGAGAACAGAGGTGAGAGAGACAGGCGAGGGGAAACAGGGAAAAGAGACAAGCGGGGGAAAAGAGAGAGTCCATGGAAAAGAGACAGGACAGGGAAGAGAGAGGGAAAAGAGGGAGTGGAGGGAAGGGAGGGAATAGAGGAAGGCGAGTGGAAGCGGGAAAAATGAACGCCGAGAGAACAGAGGTGAGAGAGACAGGCGAGGGGAAACAGGGAAAAGAGACAAGCGGGGGAAAAGAGAGAGTCCAGGGAAAAGAGACAGGACAGGGAAGAGAGAGGGAAAAGAGAGAGTTGAGGAATGAGAGGGAAAAGAGAGGGGGGAGTGAAAGCGGGAAAATGAGACACCGAGTGAAGAGAGGTGACAGACACAGGAGAGGGGAAAGAGGGGGAAGAGAGAAGCGGGGGGAAAGAGAGTCCAGGGAAAAGAGACAGGACAGGGAAGAGAGAGGGAAAAGAGGGAGTGGAGGAAAGGGAGGGAATAGAGGAAGGCGAGTGGAAGCGGGAAAAATGAACGCCGAGAGAACAGAGGTGAGAGAGACAGGCAAGGGGAAACAGGGAAAAGAGAAAAGCGGGGGGAAAGAGAGAGTCCAGGGAAAAGAGACACGACTGGGAAGAGACAGTGAAAAGAGAGAGTTGAGGAATGAGAGGGAAAAGAGAGGGGCGAGTGAAAGCGGGAAAATGAGACACCGAGTGAAGAGAGGTGACAGACACAGGAGAGGGGAAAGAGGGGGAAGAGACAAGCGGGGGAAAAGAGAGAGTCCAGGGAAAAGAGACAGGACAGGGAAGAGAGAGGGAAAAGAGGGAGTGGAGGGAAGGGAGGGAATAGAGGAAGGCGAGTGAAAGAGGGGGAAATGAACGCCGAGAGAACAGAGGTGAGAGAGACAGGCGAGGGGAAACAGGGAAAAGAGAAAAGCGGGGGAAAAGAGAGAGTCCAGGGAAAAGAGACAGGACAGGGAAGAGAGAGGGAAAAGAGGGAGTGGAGGAAAGGGAGGGAATAGAGGAAGGCGAGTGGAAGCGGGAAAAATGAACGCCGAGAGAACAGAGGTGAGAGAGACAGGCAAGGGGAAACAGGGAAAAGAGACAAGCGGGGGAAAAGAGAGAGTCCAGGGAAAAGAGACAGGACAGGGAAGAGAGAGGGAAAAGAGGGAGTGGAGGGAAGGGAGGGAATAGAGGAAGGCGAGTGAAAGAGGGGGAAATTAACGCCGAGAGAACAGAGGTGAGAGAGACAGGCGAGGGGAAACAGGGAAAAGAGGCAAGCGGGGGAAAAGAGAGAGTCCAGGGAAAAGAGAAAGGACAGGGAAGAGAGAGGGAAAAGAGGCAGCGGAGGAAAGGGAGGGAATAGAGGAAGGCGAGTGGAAGCGGGAAAAATGAACGCCGAGAGAACAGAGGTGACAGAGACAGGCAAGGGGAAACAGGGAAAAGAGAAAAGCGGGGGAAAAGAGAGAGTCCAGGGAAAAGAGACACGACTGGGAAGAGACAGTGAAAAGAGAGAGTTGAGGAATGAGAGGGAAAAGAGAGGGGCGAGTGAAAGCGGGAAAATGAGACACCGAGTGAAGAGAGGTGACAGACACAGGAGAGGGGAAAGAGGGGGAAGAGAGAAGCGGGGGGAAAGAGAGTCCAGGGAAAAGAGACAGGACAGGGAAGAGAGAGGGAAAAGAGGGAGTGGAGGAAAGGGAGGGAATAGAGGAAGGCGAGTGAAAGCGGGAAAAATGAACGCTGAGAGAACAGAGGTGAGAGAGACAGGCGAGGGGAAACAGGGAAAAGAGACAAGCGGGGGAAAAGAGAGAGTCCATGGAAAAGAGACAGGACAGGGAAGAGAGAGGGAAAAGAGGGAGTGGAGGGAAGGGAGGGAATAGAGGAAGGCGAGTGGAAGCGGGAAAAATGAACGCCGAGAGAACAGAGGTGAGAGAGACAGGCGAGGGGAAACAGGGAAAAGAGACAAGCGGGGGAAAAGAGAGAGTCCAGGGAAAAGAGACAGGACAGGGAAGAGAGAGGGAAAAGAGAGAGTTGAGGAATGAGAGGGAAAAGAGAGGGGGGAGTGAAAGCGGGAAAATGAGACACCGAGTGAAGAGAGGTGACAGACACAGGAGAGGGGAAAGAGGGGGAAGAGACAAGCGGGGGAAAAGAGAGAGTCCAGGGAAAAGAGATAGGACAGGGAAGAGAGAGGGAAAAGAGGGAGTGGAGGAAAGGGAGGGAATAGAGGAAGGCGAGTGGAAGCGGGAAAAATGAACGCCGAGAGAACAGAGGTGAGAGAGACAGGCGAGGGGAAACAGGGAAAAGAGGCAAGCGGGGGAAAAGAGAGAGTCCAGGGAAAAGAGACACGACTGGGAAGAGACAGTGAAAAGAGAGAGTTGAGGAATGAGAGGGAAAAGAGAGGGGCGAGTGAAAGCGGGAAAATGAGACACCGAGTGAAGAGAGGTGACAGACACAGGAGAGGGGAAAGAGGGGGAAGAGAGAAGCGGGGGGAAAGAGAGTCCAGGGAAAAGAGACAGGACAGGGAAGAGAGAGGGAAAAGAGGGAGTGGAGGGAAGGGAGGGAATAGAGGAAGGCGAGTGGAAGCGGGAAAAATGAACGCCGAGAGAACAGAGGTGAGAGAGACAGGCGAGGGGAAACAGGGAAAAGAGACAAGCGGGGGAAAAGAGAGAGTCCATGGAAAAGAGACAGGACAGGGAAGAGAGAGGGAAAAGAGGGAGTGGAGGGAAGGGAGGGAATAGAGGAAGGCGAGTGGAAGCGGGAAAAATGAACGCCGAGAGAACAGAGGTGAGAGAGACAGGCGAGGGGAAACAGGGAAAAGAGACAAGCGGGGGAAAAGAGAGAGTCCAGGGAAAAGAGACAGGACAGGGAAGAGAGAGGGAAAAGAGAGAGTTGAGGAATGAGAGGGAAAAGAGAGGGGGGAGTGAAAGCGGGAAAATGAGACACCGAGTGAAGAGAGGTGACAGACACAGGAGAGGGGAAAGAGGGGGAAGAGAGAAGCGGGGGGAAAGAGAGTCCAGGGAAAAGAGACAGGACAGGGAAGAGAGAGGGAAAAGAGGGAGTGGAGGAAAGGGAGGGAATAGAGGAAGGCGAGTGGAAGCGGGAAAAATGAACGCCGAGAGAACAGAGGTGAGAGAGACAGGCAAGGGGAAACAGGGAAAAGAGAAAAGCGGGGGGAAAGAGAGAGTCCAGGGAAAAGAGACACGACTGGGAAGAGACAGTGAAAAGAGAGAGTTGAGGAATGAGAGGGAAAAGAGAGGGGCGAGTGAAAGCGGGAAAATGAGACACCGAGTGAAGAGAGGTGACAGACACAGGAGAGGGGAAAGAGGGGGAAGAGACAAGCGGGGGAAAAGAGAGAGTCCAGGGAAAAGAGACAGGACAGGGAAGAGAGAGGGAAAAGAGGGAGTGGAGGGAAGGGAGGGAATAGAGGAAGGCGAGTGAAAGAGGGGGAAATGAACGCCGAGAGAACAGAGGTGAGAGAGACAGGCGAGGGGAAACAGGGAAAAGAGAAAAGCGGGGGAAAAGAGAGAGTCCAGGGAAAAGAGACAGGACAGGGAAGAGAGAGGGAAAAGAGGGAGTGGAGGAAAGGGAGGGAATAGAGGAAGGCGAGTGGAAGCGGGAAAAATGAACGCCGAGAGAACAGAGGTGAGAGAGACAGGCAAGGGGAAACAGGGAAAAGAGACAAGCGGGGGAAAAGAGAGAGTCCAGGGAAAAGAGACAGGACAGGGAAGAGAGAGGGAAAAGAGGGAGTGGAGGGAAGGGAGGGAATAGAGGAAGGCGAGTGAAAGAGGGGGAAATTAACGCCGAGAGAACAGAGGTGAGAGAGACAGGCGAGGGGAAACAGGGAAAAGAGGCAAGCGGGGGAAAAGAGAGAGTCCAGGGAAAAGAGAAAGGACAGGGAAGAGAGAGGGAAAAGAGGCAGCGGAGGAAAGGGAGGGAATAGAGGAAGGCGAGTGGAAGCGGGAAAAATGAACGCCGAGAGAACAGAGGTGAGAGAGACAGGCAAGGGGAAACAGGGAAAAGAGAAAAGCGGGGGAAAAGAGAGAGTCCAGGGAAAAGAGACACGACTGGGAAGAGACAGTGAAAAGAGAGAGTTGAGGAATGAGAGGGAAAAGAGAGGGGCGAGTGAAAGCGGGAAAATGAGACACCGAGTGAAGAGAGGTGACAGACACAGGAGAGGGGAAAGAGGGGGAAGAGAGAAGCGGGGGGAAAGAGAGTCCAGGGAAAAGAGACAGGACAGGGAAGAGAGAGGGAAAAGAGGGAGTGGAGGAAAGGGAGGGAATAGAGGAAGGCGAGTGAAAGCGGGAAAAATGAACGCTGAGAGAACAGAGGTGAGAGAGACAGGCGAGGGGAAACAGGGAAAAGAGACAAGCGGGGGAAAAGAGAGAGTCCATGGAAAAGAGACAGGACAGGGAAGAGAGAGGGAAAAGAGGGAGTGGAGGGAAGGGAGGGAATAGAGGAAGGCGAGTGGAAGCGGGAAAAATGAACGCCGAGAGAACAGAGGTGAGAGAGACAGGCGAGGGGAAACAGGGAAAAGAGACAAGCGGGGGAAAAGAGAGAGTCCAGGGAAAAGAGACAGGACAGGGAAGAGAGAGGGAAAAGAGAGAGTTGAGGAATGAGAGGGAAAAGAGAGGGGGGAGTGAAAGCGGGAAAATGAGACACCGAGTGAAGAGAGGTGACAGACACAGGAGAGGGGAAAGAGGGGGAAGAGACAAGCGGGGGAAAAGAGAGAGTCCAGGGAAAAGAGATAGGACAGGGAAGAGAGAGGGAAAAGAGGGAGTGGAGGAAAGGGAGGGAATAGAGGAAGGCGAGTGGAAGCGGGAAAAATGAACGCCGAGAGAACAGAGGTGAGAGAGACAGGCGAGGGGAAACAGGGAAAAGAGGCAAGCGGGGGAAAAGAGAGAGTCCAGGGAAAAGAGACACGACTGGGAAGAGACAGTGAAAAGAGAGAGTTGAGGAATGAGAGGGAAAAGAGAGGGGCGAGTGAAAGCGGGAAAATGAGACACCGAGTGAAGAGAGGTGACAGACACAGGAGAGGGGAAAGAGGGGGAAGAGACAAGCGGGGGGAAAGAGAGGCCAGGGAAAAGAGACAGGACAGGGAAGAGAGAGGGAAAAGAGGGAGTGGAGGAAAGGGAGGGAATAGAGGAAGGCGAGTGGAAGCGGGAAAAATGAACGCCGAGAGAACAGAGGTGAGAGAGACAGGCGAGGGGAAACAGGGAAAAGAGACAAGCGGGGGAAAAGAGAGAGTCCAGGGAAAAGAGACAGGACAGGGAAGAGAGAGGGAAAAGAGGGAGTGGAGGGAAGGGAGGGAATAGAGGAAGGCGAGTGAAAGCGGGAAAAATGAACGCCGAGAGAACAGAGGTGAGAGAGACAGGCGAGGGGAAACAGGGAAAAGAGGCAAGCGGGGGAAAAGAGACTATCCAGGGAAAAGAGACAGGACAGGGAAGAGAGAGGGAAAAGAGGGAGTGGAGGAAAGGGAGGGAATAGAGGAAGGCGAGTGGAAGCGGGAAAAATGAACGCCGAGAGAACAGAGGTGAGAGAGACAGGCAAGGGGAAACAGGGAAAAGAGAAAAGCGGGGGAAAAGAGAGAGTCCAGGGAAAAGAGACACGACTGGGAAGAGACAGTGAAAAGAGAGAGTTGAGGAATGAGAGGGAAAAGAGAGGGGCGAGTGAAAGCGGGAAAATGAGACACCGAGTGAAGAGAGGTGACAGACACAGGAGAGGGGAAAGAGGGGGAAGAGAGAAGCGGGGGGAAAGAGAGTCCAGGGAAAAGAGACAGGACAGGGAAGAGAGAGGGAAAAGAGGGAGTGGAGGAAAGGGAGGGAATAGAGGAAGGCGAGTGAAAGCGGGAAAAATGAACGCTGAGAGAACAGAGGTGAGAGAGACAGGCGAGGGGAAACAGGGAAAAGAGACAAGCGGGGGAAAAGAGAGAGTCCATGGAAAAGAGACAGGACAGGGAAGAGAGAGGGAAAAGAGGGAGTGGAGGGAAGGGAGGGAATAGAGGAAGGCGAGTGGAAGCGGGAAAAATGAACGCCGAGAGAACAGAGGTGAGAGAGACAGGCGAGGGGAAACAGGGAAAAGAGACAAGCGGGGGAAAAGAGAGAGTCCAGGGAAAAGAGACAGGACAGGGAAGAGAGAGGGAAAAGAGAGAGTTGAGGAATGAGAGGGAAAAGAGAGGGGGGAGTGAAAGCGGGAAAATGAGACACCGAGTGAAGAGAGGTGACAGACACAGGAGAGGGGAAAGAGGGGGAAGAGAGAAGCGGGGGGAAAGAGAGTCCAGGGAAAAGAGACAGGACAGGGAAGAGAGAGGGAAAAGAGGGAGTGGAGGAAAGGGAGGGAATAGAGGAAGGCGAGTGGAAGCGGGAAAAATGAACGCCGAGAGAACAGAGGTGAGAGAGACAGGCAAGGGGAAACAGGGAAAAGAGAAAAGCGGGGGGAAAGAGAGAGTCCAGGGAAAAGAGACACGACTGGGAAGAGACAGTGAAAAGAGAGAGTTGAGGAATGAGAGGGAAAAGAGAGGGGCGAGTGAAAGCGGGAAAATGAGACACCGAGTGAAGAGAGGTGACAGACACAGGAGAGGGGAAAGAGGGGGAAGAGACAAGCGGGGGAAAAGAGAGAGTCCAGGGAAAAGAGACAGGACAGGGAAGAGAGAGGGAAAAGAGGGAGTGGAGGGAAGGGAGGGAATAGAGGAAGGCGAGTGAAAGAGGGGGAAATGAACGCCGAGAGAACAGAGGTGAGAGAGACAGGCGAGGGGAAACAGGGAAAAGAGAAAAGCGGGGGAAAAGAGAGAGTCCAGGGAAAAGAGACAGGACAGGGAAGAGAGAGGGAAAAGAGGGAGTGGAGGAAAGGGAGGGAATAGAGGAAGGCGAGTGGAAGCGGGAAAAATGAACGCCGAGAGAACAGAGGTGAGAGAGACAGGCAAGGGGAAACAGGGAAAAGAGACAAGCGGGGGAAAAGAGAGAGTCCAGGGAAAAGAGACAGGACAGGGAAGAGAGAGGGAAAAGAGGGAGTGGAGGGAAGGGAGGGAATAGAGGAAGGCGAGTGAAAGAGGGGGAAATTAACGCCGAGAGAACAGAGGTGAGAGAGACAGGCGAGGGGAAACAGGGAAAAGAGGCAAGCGGGGGAAAAGAGAGAGTCCAGGGAAAAGAGAAAGGACAGGGAAGAGAGAGGGAAAAGAGGCAGCGGAGGAAAGGGAGGGAATAGAGGAAGGCGAGTGGAAGCGGGAAAAATGAACGCCGAGAGAACAGAGGTGAGAGAGACAGGCAAGGGGAAACAGGGAAAAGAGAAAAGCGGGGGAAAAGAGAGAGTCCAGGGAAAAGAGACACGACTGGGAAGAGACAGTGAAAAGAGAGAGTTGAGGAATGAGAGGGAAAAGAGAGGGGCGAGTGAAAGCGGGAAAATGAGACACCGAGTGAAGAGAGGTGACAGACACAGGAGAGGGGAAAGAGGGGGAAGAGAGAAGCGGGGGGAAAGAGAGTCCAGGGAAAAGAGACAGGACAGGGAAGAGAGAGGGAAAAGAGGGAGTGGAGGAAAGGGAGGGAATAGAGGAAGGCGAGTGAAAGCGGGAAAAATGAACGCTGAGAGAACAGAGGTGAGAGAGACAGGCGAGGGGAAACAGGGAAAAGAGACAAGCGGGGGAAAAGAGAGAGTCCATGGAAAAGAGACAGGACAGGGAAGAGAGAGGGAAAAGAGGGAGTGGAGGGAAGGGAGGGAATAGAGGAAGGCGAGTGGAAGCGGGAAAAATGAACGCCGAGAGAACAGAGGTGAGAGAGACAGGCGAGGGGAAACAGGGAAAAGAGACAAGCGGGGGAAAAGAGAGAGTCCAGGGAAAAGAGACAGGACAGGGAAGAGAGAGGGAAAAGAGAGAGTTGAGGAATGAGAGGGAAAAGAGAGGGGGGAGTGAAAGCGGGAAAATGAGACACCGAGTGAAGAGAGGTGACAGACACAGGAGAGGGGAAAGAGGGGGAAGAGACAAGCGGGGGAAAAGAGAGAGTCCAGGGAAAAGAGATAGGACAGGGAAGAGAGAGGGAAAAGAGGGAGTGGAGGAAAGGGAGGGAATAGAGGAAGGCGAGTGGAAGCGGGAAAAATGAACGCCGAGAGAACAGAGGTGAGAGAGACAGGCGAGGGGAAACAGGGAAAAGAGGCAAGCGGGGGAAAAGAGAGAGTCCAGGGAAAAGAGACACGACTGGGAAGAGACAGTGAAAAGAGAGAGTTGAGGAATGAGAGGGAAAAGAGAGGGGCGAGTGAAAGCGGGAAAATGAGACACCGAGTGAAGAGAGGTGACAGACACAGGAGAGGGGAAAGAGGGGGAAGAGACAAGCGGGGGGAAAGAGAGGCCAGGGAAAAGAGACAGGACAGGGAAGAGAGAGGGAAAAGAGGGAGTGGAGGAAAGGGAGGGAATAGAGGAAGGCGAGTGAAAGCGGGAAAAATGAACGCCGAGAGAACAGAGGTGAGAGAGACAGGCGAGGGGAAACAGGGAAAAGAGGCAAGCGGGGGAAAAGAGACTATCCAGGGAAAAGAGACAGGACAGGGAAGAGAGAGGGAAAAGAGGGAGTGGAGGAAAGGGAGGGAATAGAGGAAGGCGAGTGGAAGCGGGAAAAATGAACGCCGAGAGAACAGAGGTGAGAGAGACAGGCGAGGGGAAACAGGGAAAAGAGGCAAGCGGGGGAAAAGAGACTATCCAGGGAAAAGAGACAGGACAGGGAAGAGAGAGGGAAAAGAGGGAGTGGAGGAAAGGGAGGGAATAGAGGAAGGCGAGTGGAAGCGGGAAAAATGAACGCCGAGAGAACAGAGGTGAGAGAGACAGGCAAGGGGAAACAGGGAAAAGAGAAAAGCGGGGGAAAAGAGAGAGTCCAGGGAAAAGAGACACGACTGGGAAGAGACAGTGAAAAGAGAGAGTTGAGGAATGAGAGGGAAAAGAGAGGGGCGAGTGAAAGCGGGAAAATGAGACACCGAGTGAAGAGAGGTGACAGACACAGGAGAGGGGAAAGAGGGGGAAGAGAGAAGCGGGGGGAAAGAGAGTCCAGGGAAAAGA
Organism: Haliaeetus albicilla; assembly: GCF_947461875.1. NCBI lineage: Eukaryota > Metazoa > Chordata > Aves > Accipitriformes > Accipitridae > Haliaeetus > Haliaeetus albicilla. The sequence goes on from NC_091515.1 coordinate 42,373,530, forward strand.
GACAGGACAGGGAAGAGAGAGGGAAAAGAGGGAGTGGAGGAAAGGGAGGGAATAGAGGAAGGCGAGTGGAAGCGGGAAAAATGAACGCCGAGAGAACAGAGGTGAGAGAGACAGGCAAGGGGAAACAGGGAAAAGAGAAAAGCGGGGGGAAAGAGAGAGTCCAGGGAAAAGAGACACGACTGGGAAGAGACAGTGAAAAGAGAGAGTTGAGGAATGAGAGGGAAAAGAGAGGGGCGAGTGAAAGCGGGAAAATGAGACACCGAGTGAAGAGAGGTGACAGACACAGGAGAGGGGAAAGAGGGGGAAGAGACAAGCGGGGGAAAAGAGAGAGTCCAGGGAAAAGAGACAGGACAGGGAAGAGAGAGGGAAAAGAGGGAGTGGAGGGAAGGGAGGGAATAGAGGAAGGCGAGTGAAAGAGGGGGAAATGAACGCCGAGAGAACAGAGGTGAGAGAGACAGGCGAGGGGAAACAGGGAAAAGAGAAAAGCGGGGGAAAAGAGAGAGTCCAGGGAAAAGAGACAGGACAGGGAAGAGAGAGGGAAAAGAGAGAGTTGAGGAATGAGAGGGAATAGAGGAAGGCGAGTGGAAGCGGGAAAAATGAACGCCGAGAGAACAGAGGTGAGAGAGACAGGCAAGGGGAAACAGGGAAAAGAGACAAGCGGGGGAAAAGAGAGAGTCCAGGGAAAAGAGACAGGACAGGGAAGAGAGAGGGAAAAGAGGGAGTGGAGGGAAGGGAGGGAATAGAGGAAGGCGAGTGAAAGAGGGGGAAATTAACGCCGAGAGAACAGAGGTGAGAGAGACAGGCGAGGGGAAACAGGGAAAAGAGGCAAGCGGGGGAAAAGAGAGAGTCCAGGGAAAAGAGAAAGGACAGGGAAGAGAGAGGGAAAAGAGGCAGCGGAGGAAAGGGAGGGAATAGAGGAAGGCGAGTGGAAGCGGGAAAAATGAACGCCGAGAGAACAGAGGTGAGAGAGACAGGCGAGGGGAAACAGGGAAAAGAGACAAGCGGGGGAAAAGAGAGAGTCCAGGGAAAAGAGACACGACTGGGAAGAGACAGTGAAAAGAGAGAGTTGAGGAATGAGAGGGAAAAGAGAGGGGCGAGTGAAAGCGGGAAAAAAAGACACCGAGTGAAGAGAGGTGACAGACACAGGAGAGGGGAAAGAGGGGGAAGAGAGAAGCGGGGGGAAAGAGAGTCCAGGGAAAAGAGACAGGACAGGGAAGAGAGAGGGAAAAGAGGGAGTGGAGGAAAGGGAGGGAATAGAGGAAGGCGAGTGAAAGCGGGAAAAATGAACGCTGAGAGAACAGAGGTGAGAGAGACAGGCGAGGGGAAACAGGGAAAAGAGACAAGCGGGGGAAAAGAGAGAGTCCATGGAAAAGAGACAGGACAGGGAAGAGAGAGGGAAAAGAGGGAGTGGAGGGAAGGGAGGGAATAGAGGAAGGCGAGTGGAAGCGGGAAAAATGAACGCCGAGAGAACAGAGGTGAGAGAGACAGGCAAGGGGAAACAGGGAAAAGAGACAAGCGGGGGAAAAGAGAGAGTCCAGGGAAAAGAGACAGGACAGGGAAGAGAGAGGGAAAAGAGAGAGTTGAGGAATGAGAGGGAAAAGAGAGGGGGGAGTGAAAGCGGGAAAATGAGACACCGAGTGAAGAGAGGTGACAGACACAGGAGAGGGGAAAGAGGGGGAAGAGACAAGCGGGGGAAAAGAGAGAGTCCAGGGAAAAGAGATAGGACAGGGAAGAGAGAGGGAAAAGAGGGAGTGGAGGAAAGGGAGGGAATAGAGGAAGGCGAGTGGAAGCGGGAAAAATGAACGCCGAGAGAACAGAGGTGAGAGAGACAGGCAAGGGGAAACAGGGAAAAGAGAAAAGCGGGGGAAAAGAGAGAGTCCAGGGAAAAGAGACACGACTGGGAAGAGACAGTGAAAAGAGAGAGTTGAGGAATGAGAGGGAAAAGAGAGGGGCGAGTGAAAGCGGGAAAATGAGACACCGAGTGAAGAGAGGTGACAGACACAGGAGAGGGGAAAGAGGGGGAAGAGACAAGCGGGGGGAAAGAGAGGCCAGGGAAAAGAGACAGGACAGGGAAGAGAGAGGGAAAAGAGGGAGTGGAGGAAAGGGAGGGAATAGAGGAAGGCGAGTGAAAGCGGGAAAAATGAACGCTGAGAGAACAGAGGTGAGAGAGACAGGCGAGGGGAAACAGGGAAAAGAGACAAGCGGGGGAAAAGAGAGAGTCCATGGAAAAGAGACAGGACAGGGAAGAGAGAGGGAAAAGAGGGAGTGGAGGGAAGGGAGGGAATAGAGGAAGGCGAGTGAAAGCGGGAAAAATGAACGCCGAGAGAACAGAGGTGAGAGAGACAGGCGAGGGGAAACAGGGAAAAGAGAAAAGCGGGGGAAAAGAGAGAGTCCAGGGAAAAGAGACAGGACAGGGAAGAGAGAGGGAAAAGAGAGAGTTGAGGAATGAGAGGGAAAAGAGAGGGGGGAGTGAAAGCGGGAAAATGAGACACCGAGTGAAGAGAGGTGACAGACACAGGAGAGGGGAAAGAGGGGGAAGAGACAAGCGGGGGAAAAGAGAGAGTCCAGGGAAAAGAGACAGGACAGGGAAGAGAGAGGGAAAAGAGGGAGTGGAGGGAAGGGAGGGAATAGAGGAAGGCGAGTGAAAGAGGGGGAAATGAACGCCGAGAGAACAGAGGTGAGAGAGACAGGCGAGGGGAAACAGGGAAAAGAGAAAAGCGGGGGAAAAGAGAGAGTCCAGGGAAAAGAGACAGGACAGGGAAGAGAGAGGGAAAAGAGGGAGTGGAGGAAAGGGAGGGAATAGAGGAAGGCGAGTGGAAGCGGGAAAAATGAACGCCGAGAGAACAGAGGTGAGAGAGACAGGCAAGGGGAAACAGGGAAAAGAGACAAGCGGGGGAAAAGAGAGAGTCCAGGGAAAAGAGACAGGACAGGGAAGAGAGAGGGAAAAGAGGGAGTGGAGGGAAGGGAGGGAATAGAGGAAGGCGAGTGAAAGAGGGGGAAATTAACGCCGAGAGAACAGAGGTGAGAGAGACAGGCGAGGGGAAACAGGGAAAAGAGGCAAGCGGGGGAAAAGAGAGAGTCCAGGGAAAAGAGAAAGGACAGGGAAGAGAGAGGGAAAAGAGGCAGCGGAGGAAAGGGAGGGAATAGAGGAAGGCGAGTGGAAGCGGGAAAAATGAACGCCGAGAGAACAGAGGTGAGAGAGACAGGCAAGGGGAAACAGGGAAAAGAGAAAAGCGGGGGAAAAGAGAGAGTCCAGGGAAAAGAGACACGACTGGGAAGAGACAGTGAAAAGAGAGAGTTGAGGAATGAGAGGGAAAAGAGAGGGGCGAGTGAAAGCGGGAAAATGAGACACCGAGTGAAGAGAGGTGACAGACACAGGAGAGGGGAAAGAGGGGGAAGAGAGAAGCGGGGGGAAAGAGAGTCCAGGGAAAAGAGACAGGACAGGGAAGAGAGAGGGAAAAGAGGGAGTGGAGGAAAGGGAGGGAATAGAGGAAGGCGAGTGAAAGCGGGAAAAATGAACGCTGAGAGAACAGAGGTGAGAGAGACAGGCGAGGGGAAACAGGGAAAAGAGACAAGCGGGGGAAAAGAGAGAGTCCATGGAAAAGAGACAGGACAGGGAAGAGAGAGGGAAAAGAGGGAGTGGAGGGAAGGGAGGGAATAGAGGAAGGCGAGTGGAAGCGGGAAAAATGAACGCCGAGAGAACAGAGGTGAGAGAGACAGGCGAGGGGAAACAGGGAAAAGAGACAAGCGGGGGAAAAGAGAGAGTCCAGGGAAAAGAGACAGGACAGGGAAGAGAGAGGGAAAAGAGGGTGTGGAGGAAATGGAGGGAATAGAGGAAGGCGAGTGAAAGCGGGAAAAATGAACGCCGAGAGAACAGATGTGAGAGAGACAGGCGAGGGGAAACAGGGAAAAGAGACAAGCGGGGGAAAAGAGAGAGTCCAGGGAAAAGAGACAGGACAGGGAAGAGAGAGGGAAAAGAGGGAGTGGAGGAAGGGGAGGGAATAGAGGAAGGCGAGTGGAAGCGGGAAAAATGAACGCCGAGAGAACAGAGGTGAGAGAGACAGGCAAGGGGAAACAGGGAAAAGAGAAAAGTGGGGGAAAAGAGAGAGTCCAGGGAAAAGAGACACGACTGGGAAGAGACAGTGAAAAGAGAGAGTTGAGGAATGAGAGGGAAAAGAGAGGGGCGAGTGAAAGCGGGAAAATGAGACACCGAGTGAAGAGAGGTGACAGACACAGGAGAGGGGAAAGAGGGGGAAGAGACAAGCGGGGGAAAAGAGAGAGTCCAGGGAAAAGAGAAAGGACAGGGAAGAGAGAGGGAAAAGAGGGAGTGGAGGAAAGGGAGGGAATAGAGGAAGGCGAGTGGAAGCGGGAAAAATGAACGCCGAGAGAACAGATGTGAGAGAGACAGGCAAGGGGAAACAGGGAAAAGAGAAAAGCGGGGGAAAAGAGAGAGTCCAGGGAAAAGAGACACGACTGGGAAGAGACAGTGAAAAGAGAGAGTTGAGGAATGAGAGGGAAAACAGAGGGGCGAGTGAAAGCGGGAAAATGAGACACCGAGTGAAGAGAGGTGACAGACACAGGAGAGGGGAAAGAGGGGGAAGAGACAAGCGGGGGAAAAGAGAGAGTCCAGGGAAAAGAGATAGGACAGGGAAGAGAGAGGGAAAAGAGGGAGTGGAGGAAAGGGAGGGAATAGAGGAAGGCGAGTGGAAGCGGGAAAATGAACGCCGAGAGAACAGAGGTGAGAGAGACAGGCAAGGGGAAACAGGGAAAAGAGAAAAGCGGGGGGAAAGAGAGAGTCCAGGGAAAAGAGACACGACTGGGAAGAGACAGTGAAAAGAGAGAGTTGAGGAATGAGAGGGAAAAGAGAGGGGCGAGTGAAAGCGGGAAAATGAGACACCGAGTGAAGAGAGGTGACAGACACAGGAGAGGGGAAAGAGGGGGAAGAGACAAGCGGGGGGAAAGAGAGGCCAGGGAAAAGAGACAGGACAGGGAAGAGAGAGGGAAAAGAGGGAGTGGAGGAAAGGGAGGGAATAGAGGAAGGCGAGTGGAAGCGGGAAAAATGAACGCCGAGAGAACAGAGGTGAGAGAGACAGGCGAGGGGAAACAGGGAAAAGAGGCAAGCGGGGGAAAAGAGAGAGTCCAGGGAAAAGAGACAGGACAGGGAAGAGAGAGGGAAAAGAGAGAGTTGAGGAATGAGAGGGAAAAGAGAGGGGCGAGTGAAAGCGGGAAAATGAGACACCGAGTGAAGAGAGGTGACAGACACAGGAGAGGGGAAAGAGGGGGAAGAGACAAGCGGGGGAAAAGAGAGAGTCCAGGGAAAAGAGATAGGACAGGGAAGAGAGAGGGAAAAGAGGGAGTGGAGGAAAGGGAGGGAATAGAGGAAGGCGAGTGGAAGCGGGAAAAATGAACGCCGAGAGAACAGAGGTGAGAGAGACAGGCAAGGGGAAACAGGGAAAAGAGAAAAGCGGGGGAAAAGAGAGAGTCCAGGGAAAAGAGACACGACTGGGAAGAGACAGTGAAAAGAGAGAGTTGAGGAATGAGAGGGAAAAGAGAGGGGCGAGTGAAAGCGGGAAAATGAGACACCGAGTGAAGAGAGGTGACAGACACAGGAGAGGGGAAAGAGGGGGAAGAGAGAAGCGGGGGGAAAGAGAGGCCAGGGAAAAGAGACAGGACAGGGAAGAGAGAGGGAAAAGAGGGAGTGGAGGAAAGGGAGGGAATAGAGGAAGGCGAGTGAAAGCGGGAAAAATGAACGCTGAGAGAACAGAGGTGAGAGAGACAGGCGAGGGGAAACAGGGAAAAGAGACAAGCCGGGGAAAAGAGGCTATCCAGGGAAAAGAGACACGACTGGGAAGAGACAGTGAAAAGAGAGAGTTGATGAATGAGAGGGAAAAGAGAGGGGCGAGTGAAAGTGGGAAATTGAGACACCGAGTGAAGAGAGGTGACAGACACAGGAGAGGGGAAAGAGGGGGAAGAGACAAGCGGGGGGAAAGAGAGAATCCAGGGAAAAGAGATAGGACAGGGAAGAGAGAGGGAAAAGAGGGTGTGGTGGAAAGGGAGGGAATAGAGGAAGGCGAGTGAAAGCAGGAAAAATGAACGCCGAGAGAACAGAGGTGAGAGACACAGGCGAGGGGAAACAGGGAAAAGAGAAAAGCGGGGGAAAAGAGAGAGTCCAGGGAAAAGAGACACGACTGGGAAGAGACAGTGAAAAGAGAGAGTTGAGGAATGAGAGGGAAAAGAGAGGGGCGAGTGAAAGCGGGAAAATGAGACACCGAGTGAAGAGAGGTGACAGACACAGGAGAGGGGAAAGAGGGGGAAGAGACAAGCGGGGGAAAAGAGAGAGTCCAGGGAAAAGAGATAGGACAGGGAAGAGAGAGGGAAAAGAGGGAGTGGAGGAAAGGGAGGGAATAGAGGAAGGCGAGTGGAAGCGGGAAAAATGAACGCCGAGAGAACAGAGGTGAGAGAGACAGGCGAGGGGAAACAGGGAAAAGAGAAAAGCGGGGGAAAAGAGAGAGTCCAGGGAAAAGAGACACGACTGGGAAGAGACAGTGAAAAGAGAGAGTTGAGGAATGAGAGGGAAAAGAGAGGGGCGAGTGAAAGCGGGAAAATGAGACACCGAGTGAAGAGAGGTGACAGACACAGGAGAGGGGAAAGAGGGGGAAGAGAGAAGCGGGGGGAAAGAGAGTCCAGGGAAAAGAGACAGGACAGGGAAGAGAGAGGGAAAAGAGGGAGTGGAGGGAAGGGAGGGAATAGAGGAAGGCGAGTGGAAGCGGGAAAATGAGACACCGAGTGAAGAGAGGTGACAGACACAGGAGAGGGGAAAGAGGGGGAAGAGACAAGCGGGGGAAAAGAGAGAGTCCAGGGAAAAGAGATAGGACAGGGAAGAGAGAGGGAAAAGAGGGAGTGGAGGAAAGGGAGGGAATAGAGGAAGGCGAGTGGAAGCGGGAAAAATGAACGCCGAGAGAACAGAGGTGAGAGAGACAGGCAAGGGGAAACAGGGAAAAGAGAAAAGCGGGGGAAAAGAGAGAGTCCAGGGAAAAGAGACACGACTGGGAAGAGACAGTGAAAAGAGAGAGTTGAGGAATGAGAGGGAAAAGAGAGGGGCGAGTGAAAGCGGGAAAATGAGACACCGAGTGAAGAGAGGTGACAGACACAGGAGAGGGGAAAGAGGGGGAAGAGACAAGCGGGGGAAAAGAGAGAGTCCAGGGAAAAGAGATAGGACAGGGAAGAGAGAGGGAAAAGAGGGAGTGGAGGAAAGGGAGGGAATAGAGGAAGGCGAGTGGAAGCGGGAAAAATGAACGCCGAGAGAACAGAGGTGAGAGAGACAGGCAAGGGGAAACAGGGAAAAGAGAAAAGCGGGGGAAAAGAGAGAGTCCAGGGAAAAGAGACACGACTGGGAAGAGACAGTGAAAAGAGAGAGTTGAGGAATGAGAGGGAAAAGAGAGGGGCGAGTGAAAGCGGGAAAATGAGACACCGAGTGAAGAGAGGTGACAGACACAGGAGAGGGGAAAGAGGGGGAAGAGAGAAGCGGGGGGAAAGAGAGTCCAGGGAAAAGAGACAGGACAGGGAAGAGAGAGGGAAAAGAGGGAGTGGAGGAAAGGGAGGGAATAGAGGAAGGCGAGTGAAAGCGGGAAAAATGAACGCTGAGAGAACAGAGGTGAGAGAGACAGGCGAGGGGAAACAGGGAAAAGAGACAAGCGGGGGAAAAGAGAGAGTCCATGGAAAAGAGACAGGACAGGGAAGAGAGAGGGAAAAGAGGGAGTGGAGGGAAGGGAGGGAATAGAGGAAGGCGAGTGGAAGCGGGAAAAATGAACGCCGAGAGAACAGAGGTGAGAGAGACAGGCGAGGGGAAACAGGGAAAAGAGACAAGCGGGGGAAAAGAGAGAGTCCAGGGAAAAGAGACAGGACAGGGAAGAGAGAGGGAAAAGAGAGAGTTGAGGAATGAGAGGGAAAAGAGAGGGGGGAGTGAAAGCGGGAAAATGAGACACCGAGTGAAGAGAGGTGACAGACACAGGAGAGGGGAAAGAGGGGGAAGAGAGAAGCGGGGGGAAAGAGAGTCCAGGGAAAAGAGACAGGACAGGGAAGAGAGAGGGAAAAGAGGGAGTGGAGGAAAGGGAGGGAATAGAGGAAGGCGAGTGGAAGCGGGAAAAATGAACGCCGAGAGAACAGAGGTGAGAGAGACAGGCAAGGGGAAACAGGGAAAAGAGAAAAGCGGGGGGAAAGAGAGAGTCCAGGGAAAAGAGACACGACTGGGAAGAGACAGTGAAAAGAGAGAGTTGAGGAATGAGAGGGAAAAGAGAGGGGCGAGTGAAAGCGGGAAAATGAGACACCGAGTGAAGAGAGGTGACAGACACAGGAGAGGGGAAAGAGGGGGAAGAGACAAGCGGGGGAAAAGAGAGAGTCCAGGGAAAAGAGACAGGACAGGGAAGAGAGAGGGAAAAGAGGGAGTGGAGGGAAGGGAGGGAATAGAGGAAGGCGAGTGAAAGAGGGGGAAATGAACGCCGAGAGAACAGAGGTGAGAGAGACAGGCGAGGGGAAACAGGGAAAAGAGAAAAGCGGGGGAAAAGAGAGAGTCCAGGGAAAAGAGACACGACTGGGAAGAGACAGTGAAAAGAGAGAGTTGAGGAATGAGAGGGAAAAGAGAGGGGCGAGTGAAAGCGGGAAAATGAGACACCGAGTGAAGAGAGGTGACAGACACAGGAGAGGGGAAAGAGGGGGAAGAGACAAGCGGGGGAAAAGAGAGAGTCCAGGGAAAAGAGATAGGACAGGGAAGAGAGAGGGAAAAGAGGGAGTGGAGGAAAGGGAGGGAATAGAGGAAGGCGAGTGGAAGCGGGAAAAATGAACGCCGAGAGAACAGAGGTGAGAGAGACAGGCAAGGGGAAACAGGGAAAAGAGAAAAGCGGGGGAAAAGAGAGAGTCCAGGGAAAAGAGACACGACTGGGAAGAGACAGTGAAAAGAGAGAGTTGAGGAATGAGAGGGAAAAGAGAGGGGCGAGTGAAAGCGGGAAAATGAGACACCGAGTGAAGAGAGGTGACAGACACAGGAGAGGGGAAAGAGGGGGAAGAGAGAAGCGGGGGGAAAGAGAGTCCAGGGAAAAGAGACAGGACAGGGAAGAGAGAGGGAAAAGAGGGAGTGGAGGAAAGGGAGGGAATAGAGGAAGGCGAGTGAAAGCGGGAAAAATGAACGCTGAGAGAACAGAGGTGAGAGAGACAGGCGAGGGGAAACAGGGAAAAGAGACAAGCGGGGGAAAAGAGAGAGTCCATGGAAAAGAGACAGGACAGGGAAGAGAGAGGGAAAAGAGGGAGTGGAGGGAAGGGAGGGAATAGAGGAAGGCGAGTGGAAGCGGGAAAAATGAACGCCGAGAGAACAGAGGTGAGAGAGACAGGCGAGGGGAAACAGGGAAAAGAGACAAGCGGGGGAAAAGAGAGAGTCCAGGGAAAAGAGACAGGACAGGGAAGAGAGAGGGAAAAGAGAGAGTTGAGGAATGAGAGGGAAAAGAGAGGGGGGAGTGAAAGCGGGAAAATGAGACACCGAGTGAAGAGAGGTGACAGACACAGGAGAGGGGAAAGAGGGGGAAGAGACAAGCGGGGGAAAAGAGAGAGTCCAGGGAAAAGAGATAGGACAGGGAAGAGAGAGGGAAAAGAGGGAGTGGAGGAAAGGGAGGGAATAGAGGAAGGCGAGTGGAAGCGGGAAAAATGAACGCCGAGAGAACAGAGGTGAGAGAGACAGGCGAGGGGAAACAGGGAAAAGAGGCAAGCGGGGGAAAAGAGAGAGTCCAGGGAAAAGAGACACGACTGGGAAGAGACAGTGAAAAGAGAGAGTTGAGGAATGAGAGGGAAAAGAGAGGGGCGAGTGAAAGCGGGAAAATGAGACACCGAGTGAAGAGAGGTGACAGACACAGGAGAGGGGAAAGAGGGGGAAGAGACAAGCGGGGGGAAAGAGAGGCCAGGGAAAAGAGACAGGACAGGGAAGAGAGAGGGAAAAGAGGGAGTGGAGGAAAGGGAGGGAATAGAGGAAGGCGAGTGGAAGCGGGAAAAATGAACGCCGAGAGAACAGAGGTGAGAGAGACAGGCGAGGGGAAACAGGGAAAAGAGACAAGCGGGGGAAAAGAGAGAGTCCAGGGAAAAGAGACAGGACAGGGAAGAGAGAGGGAAAAGAGGGAGTGGAGGGAAGGGAGGGAATAGAGGAAGGCGAGTGAAAGCGGGAAAAATGAACGCCGAGAGAACAGAGGTGAGAGAGACAGGCGAGGGGAAACAGGGAAAAGAGGCAAGCGGGGGAAAAGAGACTATCCAGGGAAAAGAGACAGGACAGGGAAGAGAGAGGGAAAAGAGGGAGTGGAGGAAAGGGAGGGAATAGAGGAAGGCGAGTGGAAGCGGGAAAAATGAACGCCGAGAGAACAGAGGTGAGAGAGACAGGCAAGGGGAAACAGGGAAAAGAGAAAAGCGGGGGAAAAGAGAGAGTCCAGGGAAAAGAGACACGACTGGGAAGAGACAGTGAAAAGAGAGAGTTGAGGAATGAGAGGGAAAAGAGAGGGGCGAGTGAAAGCGGGAAAATGAGACACCGAGTGAAGAGAGGTGACAGACACAGGAGAGGGGAAAGAGGGGGAAGAGAGAAGCGGGGGGAAAGAGAGTCCAGGGAAAAGAGACAGGACAGGGAAGAGAGAGGGAAAAGAGGGAGTGGAGGAAAGGGAGGGAATAGAGGAAGGCGAGTGAAAGCGGGAAAAATGAACGCTGAGAGAACAGAGGTGAGAGAGACAGGCGAGGGGAAACAGGGAAAAGAGACAAGCGGGGGAAAAGAGAGAGTCCATGGAAAAGAGACAGGACAGGGAAGAGAGAGGGAAAAGAGGGAGTGGAGGGAAGGGAGGGAATAGAGGAAGGCGAGTGGAAGCGGGAAAAATGAACGCCGAGAGAACAGAGGTGAGAGAGACAGGCGAGGGGAAACAGGGAAAAGAGACAAGCGGGGGAAAAGAGAGAGTCCAGGGAAAAGAGACAGGACAGGGAAGAGAGAGGGAAAAGAGAGAGTTGAGGAATGAGAGGGAAAAGAGAGGGGGGAGTGAAAGCGGGAAAATGAGACACCGAGTGAAGAGAGGTGACAGACACAGGAGAGGGGAAAGAGGGGGAAGAGAGAAGCGGGGGGAAAGAGAGTCCAGGGAAAAGAGACAGGACAGGGAAGAGAGAGGGAAAAGAGGGAGTGGAGGAAAGGGAGGGAATAGAGGAAGGCGAGTGGAAGCGGGAAAAATGAACGCCGAGAGAACAGAGGTGAGAGAGACAGGCAAGGGGAAACAGGGAAAAGAGAAAAGCGGGGGGAAAGAGAGAGTCCAGGGAAAAGAGACACGACTGGGAAGAGACAGTGAAAAGAGAGAGTTGAGGAATGAGAGGGAAAAGAGAGGGGCGAGTGAAAGCGGGAAAATGAGACACCGAGTGAAGAGAGGTGACAGACACAGGAGAGGGGAAAGAGGGGGAAGAGACAAGCGGGGGAAAAGAGAGAGTCCAGGGAAAAGAGACAGGACAGGGAAGAGAGAGGGAAAAGAGGGAGTGGAGGGAAGGGAGGGAATAGAGGAAGGCGAGTGAAAGAGGGGGAAATGAACGCCGAGAGAACAGAGGTGAGAGAGACAGGCGAGGGGAAACAGGGAAAAGAGAAAAGCGGGGGAAAAGAGAGAGTCCAGGGAAAAGAGACAGGACAGGGAAGAGAGAGGGAAAAGAGGGAGTGGAGGAAAGGGAGGGAATAGAGGAAGGCGAGTGGAAGCGGGAAAAATGAACGCCGAGAGAACAGAGGTGAGAGAGACAGGCAAGGGGAAACAGGGAAAAGAGACAAGCGGGGGAAAAGAGAGAGTCCAGGGAAAAGAGACAGGACAGGGAAGAGAGAGGGAAAAGAGGGAGTGGAGGGAAGGGAGGGAATAGAGGAAGGCGAGTGAAAGAGGGGGAAATTAACGCCGAGAGAACAGAGGTGAGAGAGACAGGCGAGGGGAAACAGGGAAAAGAGGCAAGCGGGGGAAAAGAGAGAGTCCAGGGAAAAGAGAAAGGACAGGGAAGAGAGAGGGAAAAGAGGCAGCGGAGGAAAGGGAGGGAATAGAGGAAGGCGAGTGGAAGCGGGAAAAATGAACGCCGAGAGAACAGAGGTGAGAGAGACAGGCAAGGGGAAACAGGGAAAAGAGAAAAGCGGGGGAAAAGAGAGAGTCCAGGGAAAAGAGACACGACTGGGAAGAGACAGTGAAAAGAGAGAGTTGAGGAATGAGAGGGAAAAGAGAGGGGCGAGTGAAAGCGGGAAAATGAGACACCGAGTGAAGAGAGGTGACAGACACAGGAGAGGGGAAAGAGGGGGAAGAGAGAAGCGGGGGGAAAGAGAGTCCAGGGAAAAGAGACAGGACAGGGAAGAGAGAGGGAAAAGAGGGAGTGGAGGAAAGGGAGGGAATAGAGGAAGGCGAGTGAAAGCGGGAAAAATGAACGCTGAGAGAACAGAGGTGAGAGAGACAGGCGAGGGGAAACAGGGAAAAGAGACAAGCGGGGGAAAAGAGAGAGTCCATGGAAAAGAGACAGGACAGGGAAGAGAGAGGGAAAAGAGGGAGTGGAGGGAAGGGAGGGAATAGAGGAAGGCGAGTGGAAGCGGGAAAAATGAACGCCGAGAGAACAGAGGTGAGAGAGACAGGCGAGGGGAAACAGGGAAAAGAGACAAGCGGGGGAAAAGAGAGAGTCCAGGGAAAAGAGACAGGACAGGGAAGAGAGAGGGAAAAGAGAGAGTTGAGGAATGAGAGGGAAAAGAGAGGGGGGAGTGAAAGCGGGAAAATGAGACACCGAGTGAAGAGAGGTGACAGACACAGGAGAGGGGAAAGAGGGGGAAGAGACAAGCGGGGGAAAAGAGAGAGTCCAGGGAAAAGAGATAGGACAGGGAAGAGAGAGGGAAAAGAGGGAGTGGAGGAAAGGGAGGGAATAGAGGAAGGCGAGTGGAAGCGGGAAAAATGAACGCCGAGAGAACAGAGGTGAGAGAGACAGGCGAGGGGAAACAGGGAAAAGAGGCAAGCGGGGGAAAAGAGAGAGTCCAGGGAAAAGAGACACGACTGGGAAGAGACAGTGAAAAGAGAGAGTTGAGGAATGAGAGGGAAAAGAGAGGGGCGAGTGAAAGCGGGAAAATGAGACACCGAGTGAAGAGAGGTGACAGACACAGGAGAGGGGAAAGAGGGGGAAGAGACAAGCGGGGGGAAAGAGAGGCCAGGGAAAAGAGACAGGACAGGGAAGAGAGAGGGAAAAGAGGGAGTGGAGGAAAGGGAGGGAATAGAGGAAGGCGAGTGAAAGCGGGAAAAATGAACGCCGAGAGAACAGAGGTGAGAGAGACAGGCGAGGGGAAACAGGGAAAAGAGGCAAGCGGGGGAAAAGAGACTATCCAGGGAAAAGAGACAGGACAGGGAAGAGAGAGGGAAAAGAGGGAGTGGAGGAAAGGGAGGGAATAGAGGAAGGCGAGTGGAAGCGGGAAAAATGAACGCCGAGAGAACAGAGGTGAGAGAGACAGGCGAGGGGAAACAGGGAAAAGAGGCAAGCGGGGGAAAAGAGACTATCCAGGGAAAAGAGACAGGACAGGGAAGAGAGAGGGAAAAGAGGGAGTGGAGGAAAGGGAGGGAATAGAGGAAGGCGAGTGGAAGCGGGAAAAATGAACGCCGAGAGAACAGAGGTGAGAGAGACAGGCAAGGGGAAACAGGGAAAAGAGAAAAGCGGGGGAAAAGAGAGAGTCCAGGGAAAAGAGACACGACTGGGAAGAGACAGTGAAAAGAGAGAGTTGAGGAATGAGAGGGAAAAGAGAGGGGCGAGTGAAAGCGGGAAAATGAGACACCGAGTGAAGAGAGGTGACAGACACAGGAGAGGGGAAAGAGGGGGAAGAGAGAAGCGGGGGGAAAGAGAGTCCAGGGAAAAGAGACAGGACAGGGAAGAGAGAGGGAAAAGAGGGAGTGGAGGAAAGGGAGGGAATAGAGGAAGGCGAGTGGAAGCGGGAAAAATGAACGCCGAGAGAACAGAGGTGAGAGAGACAGGCAAGGGGAAACAGGGAAAAGAGAAAAGCGGGGGGAAAGAGAGAGTCCAGGGAAAAGAGACACGACTGGGAAGAGACAGTGAAAAGAGAGAGTTGAGGAATGAGAGGGAAAAGAGAGGGGCGAGTGAAAGCGGGAAAATGAGACACCGAGTGAAGAGAGGTGACAGACACAGGAGAGGGGAAAGAGGGGGAAGAGACAAGCGGGGGAAAAGAGAGAGTCCAGGGAAAAGAGACAGGACAGGGAAGAGAGAGGGAAAAGAGGGAGTGGAGGGAAGGGAGGGAATAGAGGAAGGCGAGTGAAAGAGGGGGAAATGAACGCCGAGAGAACAGAGGTGAGAGAGACAGGCGAGGGGAAACAGGGAAAAGAGAAAAGCGGGGGAAAAGAGAGAGTCCAGGGAAAAGAGACAGGACAGGGAAGAGAGAGGGAAAAGAGGGAGTGGAGGAAAGGGAGGGAATAGAGGAAGGCGAGTGGAAGCGGGAAAAATGAACGCCGAGAGAACAGAGGTCAGAGAGACAGGCAAGGGGAAACAGGGAAAAGAGACAAGCGGGGGAAAAGAGAGAGTCCAGGGAAAAGAGACAGGACAGGGAAGAGAGAGGGAAAAGAGGGAGTGGAGGGAAGGGAGGGAATAGAGGAAGGCGAGTGAAAGAGGGGGAAATGAACGCCGAGAGAACAGAGGTGAGAGAGACAGGCGAGGGGAAACAGGGAAAAGAGGCAAGCGGGGGAAAAGAGAGAGTCCAGGGAAAAGAGACAGGACAGGGAAGAGAGAGGGAAAAGAGGGAGTAGAGGAAAGGGAGGGAATAGAGGAAGGCGAGTGGAAGCGGGAAAAATGAACGCCGAGAGAACAGAGGTGAGAGAGACAGGCAAGGGGAAACAGGGAAAAGAGAAAAGCGGGGGAAAAGAGAGAGTCCAGGGAAAAGAGACACGACTGGGAAGAGACAGTGAAAAGAGAGAGTTGAGGAATGAGAGGGAAAAGAGAGGGGCGAGTGAAAGCGGGAAAATGAGACACCGAGTGAAGAGAGGTGACAGACACAGGAGAGGGGAAAGAGGGGGAAGAGACAAGCGGGGGGAAAGAGAGGCCAGGGAAAAGAGACAGGACAGGGAAGAGAGAGGGAAAAGAGGGAGTGGAGGAAAGGGAGGGAATAGAGGAAGGCGAGTGGAAGCGGGAAAAATGAACGCCGAGAGAACAGAGGTGAGAGAGACAGGCGAGGGGAAACAGGGAAAAGAGACAAGCGGGGGAAAAGAGAGAGTCCATGGAAAAGAGACAGGACAGGGAAGAGAGAGGGAAAAGAGGGAGTGGAGGGAAGGGAGGGAATAGAGGAAGGCGAGTGAAAGCCCGAAAAATGAACGCCGAGAGAACAGAGGTGAGAGAGACAGGCGAGGGGAAACAGGGAAAAGAGGCAAGCGGGGGAAAAGAGAGAGTCCAGGGAAAAGAGACAGGACAGGGAAGAGAGAGGGAAAAGAGGGAGTGGAGGAAAGGGAGGGAATAGAGGAAGGCGAGTGGAAGCGGGAAAAATGAACGCCGAGAGAACAGAGGTGAGAGAGACAGGCAAGGGGAAACAGGGAAAAGAGAAAAGCGGGGGAAAAGAGAGAGTCCAGGGAAAAGAGACACGACTGGGAAGAGACAGTGAAAAGAGAGAGTTGAGGAATGAGAGGGAAAAGAGAGGGGCGAGTGAAAGCGGGAAAATGAGACACCGAGTGAAGAGAGGTGACAGACACAGGAGAGGGGAAAGAGGGGGAAGAGACAAGCGGGGGAAAAGAGAGAGTCCAGGGAAAAGAGATAGGACAGGGAAGAGAGAGGGAAAAGAGGGAGTGGAGGAAAGGGAGGGAATAGAGGAAGGCGAGTGGAAGCGGGAAAAATGAACGCCGAGAGAACAGAGGTGAGAGAGACAGGCAAGGGGAAACAGGGAAAAGAGAAAAGCGGGGGGAAAGAGAGAGTCCAGGGAAAAGAGACACGACTGGGAAGAGACAGTGAAAAGAGAGAGTTGAGGAATGAGAGGGAAAAGAGAGGGGCGAGTGAAAGCGGGAAAATGAGACACCGAGTGAAGAGAGGTGACAGACACAGGAGAGGGGAAAGAGGGGGAAGAGACAAGCGGGGGAAAAGAGACTATCCAGGGAAAAGAGACAGGACAGGGAAGAGAGAGGGAAAAGAGGGAGTGGAGGAAAGGGAGGGAATAGAGGAAGGCGAGTGGAAGCGGGAAAAATGAACGCCGAGAGAACAGAGGTGAGAGAGACAGGCGAGGGGAAACAGGGAAAAGAGGCAAGCGGGGGAAAAGAGACTATCCAGGGAAAAGAGACAGGACAGGGAAGAGAGAGGGAAAAGAGGGAGTGGAGGAAAGGGAGGGAATAGAGGAAGGCGAGTGGAAGCGGGAAAAATGAACGCCGAGAGAACAGAGGTGAGAGAGACAGGCAAGGGGAAACAGGGAAAAGAGAAAAGCGGGGGAAAAGAGAGAGTCCAGGGAAAAGAGACACGACTGGGAAGAGACAGTGAAAAGAGAGAGTTGAGGAATGAGAGGGAAAAGAGAGGGGCGAGTGAAAGCGGGAAAATGA
This sequence comes from Haliaeetus albicilla, assembly GCF_947461875.1. Lineage (NCBI taxonomy): Eukaryota > Metazoa > Chordata > Aves > Accipitriformes > Accipitridae > Haliaeetus > Haliaeetus albicilla. Next base: position 42,390,092 of record NC_091515.1, read on the forward strand.
GACACCGAGTGAAGAGAGGTGACAGACACAGGAGAGGGGAAAGAGGGGGAAGAGAGAAGCGGGGGGAAAGAGAGTCCAGGGAAAAGAGACAGGACAGGGAAGAGAGAGGGAAAAGAGGGAGTGGAGGAAAGGGAGGGAATAGAGGAAGGCGAGTGGAAGCGGGAAAAATGAACGCCGAGAGAACAGAGGTGAGAGAGACAGGCAAGGGGAAACAGGGAAAAGAGAAAAGCGGGGGGAAAGAGAGAGTCCAGGGAAAAGAGACACGACTGGGAAGAGACAGTGAAAAGAGAGAGTTGAGGAATGAGAGGGAAAAGAGAGGGGCGAGTGAAAGCGGGAAAATGAGACACCGAGTGAAGAGAGGTGACAGACACAGGAGAGGGGAAAGAGGGGGAAGAGACAAGCGGGGGAAAAGAGAGAGTCCAGGGAAAAGAGACAGGACAGGGAAGAGAGAGGGAAAAGAGGGAGTGGAGGGAAGGGAGGGAATAGAGGAAGGCGAGTGAAAGAGGGGGAAATGAACGCCGAGAGAACAGAGGTGAGAGAGACAGGCGAGGGGAAACAGGGAAAAGAGAAAAGCGGGGGAAAAGAGAGAGTCCAGGGAAAAGAGACAGGACAGGGAAGAGAGAGGGAAAAGAGGGAGTGGAGGAAAGGGAGGGAATAGAGGAAGGCGAGTGGAAGCGGGAAAAATGAACGCCGAGAGAACAGAGGTCAGAGAGACAGGCAAGGGGAAACAGGGAAAAGAGACAAGCGGGGGAAAAGAGAGAGTCCAGGGAAAAGAGACAGGACAGGGAAGAGAGAGGGAAAAGAGGGAGTGGAGGGAAGGGAGGGAATAGAGGAAGGCGAGTGAAAGAGGGGGAAATGAACGCCGAGAGAACAGAGGTGAGAGAGACAGGCGAGGGGAAACAGGGAAAAGAGGCAAGCGGGGGAAAAGAGAGAGTCCAGGGAAAAGAGACAGGACAGGGAAGAGAGAGGGAAAAGAGGGAGTAGAGGAAAGGGAGGGAATAGAGGAAGGCGAGTGGAAGCGGGAAAAATGAACGCCGAGAGAACAGAGGTGAGAGAGACAGGCAAGGGGAAACAGGGAAAAGAGAAAAGCGGGGGAAAAGAGAGAGTCCAGGGAAAAGAGACACGACTGGGAAGAGACAGTGAAAAGAGAGAGTTGAGGAATGAGAGGGAAAAGAGAGGGGCGAGTGAAAGCGGGAAAATGAGACACCGAGTGAAGAGAGGTGACAGACACAGGAGAGGGGAAAGAGGGGGAAGAGACAAGCGGGGGGAAAGAGAGGCCAGGGAAAAGAGACAGGACAGGGAAGAGAGAGGGAAAAGAGGGAGTGGAGGAAAGGGAGGGAATAGAGGAAGGCGAGTGGAAGCGGGAAAAATGAACGCCGAGAGAACAGAGGTGAGAGAGACAGGCGAGGGGAAACAGGGAAAAGAGACAAGCGGGGGAAAAGAGAGAGTCCATGGAAAAGAGACAGGACAGGGAAGAGAGAGGGAAAAGAGGGAGTGGAGGGAAGGGAGGGAATAGAGGAAGGCGAGTGAAAGCCCGAAAAATGAACGCCGAGAGAACAGAGGTGAGAGAGACAGGCGAGGGGAAACAGGGAAAAGAGGCAAGCGGGGGAAAAGAGAGAGTCCAGGGAAAAGAGACAGGACAGGGAAGAGAGAGGGAAAAGAGGGAGTGGAGGAAAGGGAGGGAATAGAGGAAGGCGAGTGGAAGCGGGAAAAATGAACGCCGAGAGAACAGAGGTGAGAGAGACAGGCAAGGGGAAACAGGGAAAAGAGAAAAGCGGGGGAAAAGAGAGAGTCCAGGGAAAAGAGACACGACTGGGAAGAGACAGTGAAAAGAGAGAGTTGAGGAATGAGAGGGAAAAGAGAGGGGCGAGTGAAAGCGGGAAAATGAGACACCGAGTGAAGAGAGGTGACAGACACAGGAGAGGGGAAAGAGGGGGAAGAGACAAGCGGGGGAAAAGAGAGAGTCCAGGGAAAAGAGATAGGACAGGGAAGAGAGAGGGAAAAGAGGGAGTGGAGGAAAGGGAGGGAATAGAGGAAGGCGAGTGGAAGCGGGAAAAATGAACGCCGAGAGAACAGAGGTGAGAGAGACAGGCAAGGGGAAACAGGGAAAAGAGAAAAGCGGGGGGAAAGAGAGAGTCCAGGGAAAAGAGACACGACTGGGAAGAGACAGTGAAAAGAGAGAGTTGAGGAATGAGAGGGAAAAGAGAGGGGCGAGTGAAAGCGGGAAAATGAGACACCGAGTGAAGAGAGGTGACAGACACAGGAGAGGGGAAAGAGGGGGAAGAGACAAGCGGGGGAAAAGAGAGAGTCCAGGGAAAAGAGAAAGGACAGGGAAGAGAGAGGGAAAAGAGGGTGTGGAGGAAATGGAGGGAATAGAGGAAGGCGAGTGGAAGCGGGAAAAATGAACGCCGAGAGAACAGAGGTGAGAGAGACAGGCGAGGGGAAACAGGGAAAAGAGACAAGCGGGGGAAAAGAGAGAGTCCAGGGAAAAGAGACAGGACAGGGAAGAGAGAGGGAAAAGAGGGAGTGGAGGGAAGGGAGGGAATAGAGGAAGGCGAGTGAAAGAGGGGGAAATGAACGCCGAGAGAACAGAGGTGAGAGAGACAGGCGAGGGGAAACAGGGAAAAGAGGCAAGCGGGGGAAAAGAGAGAGTCCAGGGAAAAGAGACAGGACAGGGAAGAGAGAGGGAAAAGAGGGAGTGGAGGAAAGGGAGGGAATAGAGGAAGGCGAGTGGAAGCGGGAAAAATGAACGCCGAGAGAACAGAGGTGAGAGAGACAGGCAAGGGGAAAGAGGGAAAAGAGAAAAGCGGGGGGAAAGAGAGAGTCCAGGGAAAAGAGACACGACTGGGAAGAGACAGTGAAAAGAGAGAGTTGAGGAATGAGAGGGAAAAGAGAGGGGCGAGTGAAAGCGGGAAAATGAGACACCGAGTGAAGAGAGGTGACAGACACAGGAGAGGGGAAAGAGGGGGAAGAGACAAGCGGGGGAAAAGAGAGAGTCCAGGGAAAAGAGAAAGGACAGGGAAGAGAGAGGGAAAAGAGGGTGTGGAGGAAATGGAGGGAATAGAGGAAGGCGAGTGAAAGCGGGAAAAATGAACGCCGAGAGAACAGAGGTGAGAGAGACAGGCGAGGGGAAACAGGGAAAAGAGACAAGCGGGGGAAAAGAGAGAGTCCAGGGAAAAGAGACAGGACAGGGAAGAGAGAGGGAAAAGAGGGAGTGGAGGAAAGGGAGGGAATAGAGGAAGGCGAGTGAAAGAGGGGGAAATGAACGCCGAGAGAACAGAGGTGAGAGAGACAGGCGAGGGGAAAGAGGGAAAAGAGGCAAGCGGGGGAAAAGAGAGAGTCCAGGGAAAAGAGACAGGACAGGGAAGAGAGAGGGAAAAGAGGGAGTGGAGGAAAGGGAGGGAATAGAGGAAGGCGAGTGGAAGCGGGAAAAATGAACGCCGAGAGAACAGAGGTGAGAGAGACAGGCAAGGGGAAACAGGGAAAAGAGAAAAGCGGGGGAAAAGAGAGAGTCCAGGGAAAAGAGACACGACTGGGAAGAGACAGTGAAAAGAGAGAGTTGAGGAATGAGAGGGAAAAGAGAGGGGCGAGTGAAAGCGGGAAAATGAGACACCGAGTGAAGAGAGGTGACAGACACAGGAGAGGGGAAAGAGGGGGAAGAGACAAGCGGGGGAAAAGAGAGAGTCCAGGGAAAAGAGATAGGACAGGGAAGAGAGAGGGAAAAGAGGGAGTGGAGGAAAGGGAGGGAATAGAGGAAGGCGAGTGAAAGCGGGAAAAATGAACGCCGAGAGAACAGATGTGAGAGAGACAGGCGAGGGGAAACAGGGAAAAGAGACAAGCGGGGGAAAAGAGAGAGTCCAGGGAAAAGAGACACGACTGGGAAGAGACAGTGAAAAGAGAGAGTTGAGGAATGAGAGGGAAAAGAGAGGGGCGAGTGAAAGCGGGAAAATGAGACACCGAGTGAAGAGAGGTGACAGACACAGGAGAGGGGAAAGAGGGGGAAGAGACAAGCGGGGGGAGAGAGAGCCCAGGGAAAAGAGACAGGACAGGGAAGAGAGAGGGAAAAGAGGGAGTGGAGGAAAGGGAGGGAATAGAGGAAGGCGAGTGGAAGCGGGAAAAATGAACGCCGAGAGAACAGAGGTGAGAGAGACAGGCAAGGGGAAACAGGGAAAAGAGAAAAGCGGGGGAAAAGAGAGAGTCCAGGGAAAAGAGACACGACTGGGAAGAGACAGTGAAAAGAGAGAGTTGAGGAATGAGAGGGAAAAGAGAGGGGCGAGTGAAAGCGGGAAAATGAGACACCGAGTGAAGAGAGGTGACAGACACAGGAGAGGGGAAAGAGGGGGAAGAGACAAGCGGGGGAAAAGAGAGAGTCCAGGGAAAAGAGATAGGACAGGGAAGAGAGAGGGAAAAGAGGGAGTGGAGGAAAGGGAGGGAATAGAGGAAGGCGAGTGGAAGCGGGAAAAATGAACGCCGAGAGAACAGAGGTGAGAGAGACAGGCAAGGGGAAACAGGGAAAAGAGAAAAGCGGGGGGAAAGAGAGAGTCCAGGGAAAAGAGACACGACTGGGAAGAGACAGTGAAAAGAGAGAGTTGAGGAATGAGAGGGAAAAGAGAGGGGCGAGTGAAAGCGGGAAAATGAGACACCGAGTGAAGAGAGGTGACAGACACAGGAGAGGGGAAAGAGGGGGAAGAGACAAGCGGGGGAAAAGAGAGAGTCCAGGGAAAAGAGAAAGGACAGGGAAGAGAGAGGGAAAAGAGGGTGTGGAGGAAATGGAGGGAATAGAGGAAGGCGAGTGAAAGCGGGAAAAATGAACGCCGAGAGAACAGATGTGAGAGAGACAGGCGAGGGGAAACAGGGAAAAGAGACAAGCGGGGGAAAAGAGAGAGTCCAGGGAAAAGAGACAGGACAGGGAAGAGAGAGGGAAAAGAGGGAGTGGAGGAAGGGGAGGGAATAGAGGAAGGCGAGTGGAAGCGGGAAAAATGAACGCCGAGAGAACAGAGGTGAGAGAGACAGGCAAGGGGAAACAGGGAAAAGAGAAAAGTGGGGGAAAAGAGAGAGTCCAGGGAAAAGAGACACGACTGGGAAGAGACAGTGAAAAGAGAGAGTTGAGGAATGAGAGGGAAAAGAGAGGGGCGAGTGAAAGCGGGAAAATGAGACACCGAGTGAAGAGAGGTGACAGACACAGGAGAAGGGAAAGAGGGGGAAGAGACAAGCGGGGGAAAAGAGAGAGTCCAGGGAAAAGAGAAAGGACAGGGAAGAGAGAGGGAAAAGAGGGAGTGGAGGAAAGGGAGGGAATAGAGGAAGGCGAGTGGAAGCGGGAAAAATGAACGCCGAGAGAACAGATGTGAGAGAGACAGGCAAGGGGAAACAGGGAAAAGAGAAAAGCGGGGGAAAAGAGAGAGTCCAGGGAAAAGAGACACGACTGGGAAGAGACAGTGAAAAGAGAGAGTTGAGGTATGAGAGGGAAAACAGAGGGGCGAGTGAAAGCGGGAAAATGAGACACCGAGTGAAGAGAGGTGACAGACACAGGAGAGGGGAAAGAGGGGGAAGAGACAAGCGGGGGAAAAGAGAGAGTCCAGGGAAAAGAGATAGGACAGGGAAGAGAGAGGGAAAAGAGGGAGTGGAGGAAAGGGAGGGAATAGAGGAAGGCGAGTGGAAGCGGGAAAAATGAACGCCGAGAGAACAGAGGTGAGAGAGACAGGCGAGGGGAAACAGGGAAAAGAGAAAAGCGGGGGAAAAGAGAGAGTCCAGGGAAAAGAGACACGACTGGGAAGAGACAGTGAAAAGAGAGAGTTGAGGAATGAGAGGGAAAAGAGAGGGGCGAGTGAAAGCGGGAAAATGAGACACCGAGTGAAGAGAGGTGACAGACACAGGAGAGGGGAAAGAGGGGGAAGAGACAAGCGGGGGGAAAGAGAGGCCAGGGAAAAGAGACAGGACAGGGAAGAGAGAGGGAAAAGAGGGAGTGGAGGAAAGGGAGGGAATAGAGGAAGGCGAGTGGAAGCGGGAAAAATGAACGCCGAGAGAACAGAGGTGAGAGAGACAGGCGAGGGGAAACAGGGAAAAGAGACAAGCGGGGGAAAAGAGAGAGTCCAGGGAAAAGAGACAGGACAGGGAAGAGAGAGGGAAAAGAGGGAGTGGAGGGAAGGGAGGGAATAGAGGAAGGCGAGTGAAAGCGGGAAAAATGAACGCCGAGAGAACAGAGGTGAGAGAGACAGGCGAGGGGAAACAGGGAAAAGAGGCAAGCGGGGGAAAAGAGAGAGTCCAGGGAAAAGAGACAGGACAGGGAAGAGAGAGGGAAAAGAGGGAGTGGAGGAAAGGGAGGGAATAGAGGAAGGCGAGTGGAAGCGGGAAAAATGAACGCCGAGAGAACAGAGGTGAGAGAGACAGGCGAGGGGAAACAGGGAAAAGAGAAAAGCGGGGGAAAAGAGAGAGTCCAGGGAAAAGAGACACGACTGGGAAGAGACAGTGAAAAGAGAGAGTTGAGGAATGAGAGGGAAAAGAGAGGGGCGAGTGAAAGCGGGAAAATGAGACACCGAGTGAAGAGAGGTGACAGACACAGGAGAGGGGAAAGAGGGGGAAGAGACAAGCGGGGGGAAAGAGAGGCCAGGGAAAAGAGACAGGACAGGGAAGAGAGAGGGAAAAGAGGGAGTGGAGGAAAGGGAGGGAATAGAGGAAGGCGAGTGGAAGCGGGAAAAATGAACGCCGAGAGAACAGAGGTGAGAGAGACAGGCGAGGGGAAACAGGGAAAAGAGACAAGCGGGGGAAAAGAGAGAGTCCAGGGAAAAGAGACAGGACAGGGCAGAGAGAGGGAAAAGAGGGAGTGGAGGGAAGGGAGGGAATAGAGGAAGGCGAGTGAAAGCGGGAAAAATGAACGCCGAGAGAACAGAGGTGAGAGAGACAGGCGAGGGGAAACAGGGAAAAGAGGCAAGCGGGGGAAAAGAGACTATCCAGGGAAAAGAGACAGGACAGGGAAGAGAGAGGGAAAAGAGGGAGTGGAGGAAAGGGAGGGAATAGAGGAAGGCGAGTGGAAGCGGGAAAAATGAACGCCGAGAGAACAGAGGTGAGAGAGACAGGCAAGGGGAAACAGGGAAAAGAGAAAAGCGGGGGAAAAGAGAGAGTCCAGGGAAAAGAGACACGACTGGGAAGAGACAGTGAAAAGAGAGAGTTGAGGAATGAGAGGGAAAAGAGAGGGGCGAGTGAAAGCGGGAAAATGAGACACCGAGTGAAGAGAGGTGACAGACACAGGAGAGGGGAAAGAGGGGGAAGAGAGAAGCGGGGGGAAAGAGAGTCCAGGGAAAAGAGACAGGACAGGGAAGAGAGAGGGAAAAGAGGGAGTGGAGGAAAGGGAGGGAATAGAGGAAGGCGAGTGGAAGCGGGAAAAATGAACGCCGAGAGAACAGAGGTGAGAGAGACAGGCAAGGGGAAACAGGGAAAAGAGAAAAGCGGGGGGAAAGAGAGAGTCCAGGGAAAAGAGACACGACTGGGAAGAGACAGTGAAAAGAGAGAGTTGAGGAATGAGAGGGAAAAGAGAGGGGCGAGTGAAAGCGGGAAAATGAGACACCGAGTGAAGAGAGGTGACAGACACAGGAGAGGGGAAAGAGGGGGAAGAGACAAGCGGGGGAAAAGAGAGGCCAGGGAAAAGAGACAGGACAGGGAAGAGAGAGGGAAAAGAGGGAGTGGAGGAAAGGGAGGGAATAGAGGAAGGCGAGTGGAAGCGGGAAAAATGAACGCCGAGAGAACAGAGGTGAGAGAGACAGGCGAGGGGAAACAGGGAAAAGAGACAAGCGGGGGAAAAGAGAGAGTCCAGGGAAAAGAGACAGGACAGGGAAGAGAGAGGGAAAAGAGGGAGTGGAGGGAAGGGAGGGAATAGAGGAAGGCGAGTGAAAGCGGGAAAAATGAACGCCGAGAGAACAGAGGTGAGAGAGACAGGCGAGGGGAAACAGGGAAAAGAGGCAAGCGGGGGAAAAGAGAGAGTCCAGGGAAAAGAGACAGGACAGGGAAGAGAGAGGGAAAAGAGGGAGTGGAGGAAAGGGAGGGAATAGAGGAAGGCGAGTGGAAGCGGGAAAAATGAACGCCGAGAGAACAGAGGTGAGAGAGACAGGCGAGGGGAAACAGGGAAAAGAGAAAAGCGGGGGAAAAGAGAGAGTCCAGGGAAAAGAGACACGACTGGGAAGAGACAGTGAAAAGAGAGAGTTGAGGAATGAGAGGGAAAAGAGAGGGGCGAGTGAAAGCGGGAAAATGAGACACCGAGTGAAGAGAGGTGACAGACACAGGAGAGGGGAAAGAGGGGGAAGAGACAAGCGGGGGGAAAGAGAGGCCAGGGAAAAGAGACAGGACAGGGAAGAGAGAGGGAAAAGAGGGAGTGGAGGAAAGGGAGGGAATAGAGGAAGGCGAGTGGAAGCGGGAAAAATGAACGCCGAGAGAACAGAGGTGAGAGAGACAGGCGAGGGGAAACAGGGAAAAGAGACAAGCGGGGGAAAAGAGAGAGTCCAGGGAAAAGAGACAGGACAGGGAAGAGAGAGGGAAAAGAGGGAGTGGAGGGAAGGGAGGGAATAGAGGAAGGCGAGTGAAAGCGGGAAAAATGAACGCCGAGAGAACAGAGGTGAGAGAGACAGGCGAGGGGAAACAGGGAAAAGAGGCAAGCGGGGGAAAAGAGACTATCCAGGGAAAAGAGACAGGACAGGGAAGAGAGAGGGAAAAGAGGGAGTGGAGGAAAGGGAGGGAATAGAGGAAGGCGAGTGGAAGCCGGAAAAATGAACGCCGAGAGAACAGAGGTGAGAGAGACAGGCAAGGGGAAACAGGGAAAAGAGAAAAGCGGGGGAAAAGAGAGAGTCCAGGGAAAAGAGACACGACTGGGAAGAGACAGTGAAAAGAGAGAGTTGAGGAATGAGAGGGAAAAGAGAGGGGCGAGTGAAAGCGGGAAAATGAGACACCGAGTGAAGAGAGGTGACAGACACAGGAGAGGGGAAAGAGGGGGAAGAGAGAAGCGGGGGGAAAGAGAGTCCAGGGAAAAGAGACAGGACAGGGAAGAGAGAGGGAAAAGAGGGAGTGGAGGAAAGGGAGGGAATAGAGGAAGGCGAGTGGAAGCGGGAAAAATGAACGCCGAGAGAACAGAGGTGAGAGAGACAGGCAAGGGGAAACAGGGAAAAGAGAAAAGCGGGGGGAAAGAGAGAGTCCAGGGAAAAGAGACACGACTGGGAAGAGACAGTGAAAAGAGAGAGTTGAGGAATGAGAGGGAAAAGAGAGGGGCGAGTGAAAGCGGGAAAATGAGACACCGAGTGAAGAGAGGTGACAGACACAGGAGAGGGGAAAGAGGGGGAAGAGACAAGCGGGGGAAAAGAGAGAGTCCAGGGAAAAGAGACAGGACAGGGAAGAGAGAGGGAAAAGAGGGAGTGGAGGGAAGGGAGGGAATAGAGGAAGGCGAGTGGAAGCGGGAAAAATGAACGCTGAGAGAACAGAGGTGAGAGAGACAGGCGAGGGGAAACAGGGAAAAGAGACAAGCGGGGGAAAAGAGAGAGTCCATGGAAAAGAGACAGGACAGGGAAGAGAGAGGGAAAAGAGGGAGTGGAGGAAAGGGAGGGAATAGAGGAAGGCGAGTGGAAGCGGGAAAAATGAACGCCGAGAGAACAGAGGTGAGAGAGACAGGCGAGGGGAAACAGGGAAAAGAGACAAGCGGGGGAAAAGAGAGAGTCCAGGGAAAAGAGACAGGACAGGGAAGAGAGAGGGAAAAGAGAGAGTTGAGGAATGAGAGGGAAAAGAGAGGGGGGAGTGAAAGCGGGAAAATGAGACACCGAGTGAAGAGAGGTGACAGACACAGGAGAGGGGAAAGAGGGGGAAGAGACAAGCGGGGGAAAAGAGAGAGTCCAGGGAAAAGAGATAGGACAGGGAAGAGAGAGGGAAAAGAGGGAGTGGAGGAAAGGGAGGGAATAGAGGAAGGCGAGTGGAAGCGGGAAAAATGAACGCCGAGAGAACAGAGGTGAGAGAGACAGGCGAGGGGAAACAGGGAAAAGAGGCAAGCGGGGGAAAAGAGAGAGTCCAGGGAAAAGAGACACGACTGGGAAGAGACAGTGAAAAGAGAGAGTTGAGGAATGAGAGGGAAAAGAGAGGGGCGAGTGAAAGCGGGAAAATGAGACACCGAGTGAAGAGAGGTGACAGACACAGGAGAGGGGAAAGAGGGGGAAGAGACAAGCGGGGGGAAAGAGAGGCCAGGGAAAAGAGACAGGACAGGGAAGAGAGAGGGAAAAGAGGGAGTGGAGGAAAGGGAGGGAATAGAGGAAGGCGAGTGGAAGCGGGAAAAATGAACGCCGAGAGAACAGAGGTGAGAGAGACAGGCGAGGGGAAACAGGGAAAAGAGACAAGCGGGGGAAAAGAGAGAGTCCAGGGAAAAGAGACAGGACAGGGAAGAGAGAGGGAAAAGAGGGAGTGGAGGGAAGGGAGGGAATAGAGGAAGGCGAGTGAAAGAGGGGGAAATGAACGCCGAGAGAACAGAGGTGAGAGAGACAGGCGAGGGGAAACAGGGAAAAGAGGCAAGCGGGGGAAAAGAGACTATCCAGGGAAAAGAGACAGGACAGGGAAGAGAGAGGGAAAAGAGGGAGTGGAGGAAAGGGAGGGAATAGAGGAAGGCGAGTGGAAGCGGGAAAAATGAACGCCGAGAGAACAGAGGTGAGAGAGACAGGCGAGGGGAAACAGGGAAAAGAGAAAAGCGGGGGAAAAGAGAGAGTCCAGGGAAAAGAGACAGGACAGGGAAGAGACAGTGAAAAGAGAGAGTTGAGGAATGAGAGGGAAAAGAGAGGGGCGAGTGAAAGCGGGAAAATGAGACACCGAGTGAAGAGAGGTGACAGACACAGGAGAGGGGAAAGAGGGGGAAGAGACAAGCGGGGGGAAAGAGAGGCCAGGGAAAAGAGACAGGACAGGGAAGAGAGAGGGAAAAGAGGGAGTGGAGGAAAGGGAGGGAATAGAGGAAGGCGAGTGGAAGCGGGAAAAATGAACGCCGAGAGAACAGAGGTGAGAGAGACAGGCGAGGGGAAACAGGGAAAAGAGACAAGCGGGGGAAAAGAGAGAGTCCAGGGAAAAGAGACAGGACAGGGAAGAGAGAGGGAAAAGAGGGAGTGGAGGGAAGGGAGGGAATAGAGGAAGGCGAGTGAAAGCGGGAAAAATGAACGCCGAGAGAACAGAGGTGAGAGAGACAGGCGAGGGGAAACAGGGAAAAGAGGCAAGCGGGGGAAAAGAGAGAGTCCAGGGAAAAGAGACAGGACAGGGAAGAGAGAGGGAAAAGAGGGAGTGGAGGAAAGGGAGGGAATAGAGGAAGGCGAGTGGAAGCGGGAAAAATGAACGCCGAGAGAACAGAGGTGAGAGAGACAGGCGAGGGGAAACAGGGAAAAGAGAAAAGCGGGGGAAAAGAGAGAGTCCAGGGAAAAGAGACACGACTGGGAAGAGACAGTGAAAAGAGAGAGTTGAGGAATGAGAGGGAAAAGAGAGGGGCGAGTGAAAGCGGGAAAATGAGACACCGAGTGAAGAGAGGTGACAGACACAGGAGAGGGGAAAGAGGGGGAAGAGACAAGCGGGGGGAAAGAGAGGCCAGGGAAAAGAGACAGGACAGGGAAGAGAGAGGGAAAAGAGGGAGTGGAGGAAAGGGAGGGAATAGAGGAAGGCGAGTGGAAGCGGGAAAAATGAACGCCGAGAGAACAGAGGTGAGAGAGACAGGCGAGGGGAAACAGGGAAAAGAGACAAGCGGGGGAAAAGAGAGAGTCCAGGGAAAAGAGACAGGACAGGGAAGAGAGAGGGAAAAGAGGGAGTGGAGGGAAGGGAGGGAATAGAGGAAGGCGAGTGAAAGCGGGAAAAATGAACGCCGAGAGAACAGAGGTGAGAGAGACAGGCGAGGGGAAACAGGGAAAAGAGGCAAGCGGGGGAAAAGAGACTATCCAGGGAAAAGAGACAGGACAGGGAAGAGAGAGGGAAAAGAGGGAGTGGAGGAAAGGGAGGGAATAGAGGAAGGCGAGTGGAAGCGGGAAAAATGAACGCCGAGAGAACAGAGGTGAGAGAGACAGGCAAGGGGAAACAGGGAAAAGAGAAAAGCGGGGGAAAAGAGAGAGTCCAGGGAAAAGAGACACGACTGGGAAGAGACAGTGAAAAGAGAGAGTTGAGGAATGAGAGGGAAAAGAGAGGGGCGAGTGAAAGCGGGAAAATGAGACACCGAGTGAAGAGAGGTGACAGACACAGGAGAGGGGAAAGAGGGGGAAGAGAGAAGCGGGGGGAAAGAGAGTCCAGGGAAAAGAGACAGGACAGGGAAGAGAGAGGGAAAAGAGGGAGTGGAGGAAAGGGAGGGAATAGAGGAAGGCGAGTGGAAGCGGGAAAAATGAACGCCGAGAGAACAGAGGTGAGAGAGACAGGCAAGGGGAAACAGGGAAAAGAGAAAAGCGGGGGGAAAGAGAGAGTCCAGGGAAAAGAGACACGACTGGGAAGAGACAGTGAAAAGAGAGAGTTGAGGAATGAGAGGGAAAAGAGAGGGGCGAGTGAAAGCGGGAAAATGAGACACCGAGTGAAGAGAGGTGACAGACACAGGAGAGGGGAAAGAGGGGGAAGAGACAAGCGGGGGAAAAGAGAGGCCAGGGAAAAGAGACAGGACAGGGAAGAGAGAGGGAAAAGAGGGAGTGGAGGAAAGGGAGGGAATAGAGGAAGGCGAGTGGAAGCGGGAAAAATGAACGCCGAGAGAACAGAGGTGAGAGAGACAGGCGAGGGGAAACAGGGAAAAGAGACAAGCGGGGGAAAAGAGAGAGTCCAGGGAAAAGAGACAGGACAGGGAAGAGAGAGGGAAAAGAGGGAGTGGAGGGAAGGGAGGGAATAGAGGAAGGCGAGTGAAAGCGGGAAAAATGAACGCCGAGAGAACAGAGGTGAGAGAGACAGGCGAGGGGAAACAGGGAAAAGAGGCAAGCGGGGGAAAAGAGAGAGTCCAGGGAAAAGAGACAGGACAGGGAAGAGAGAGGGAAAAGAGGGAGTGGAGGAAAGGGAGGGAATAGAGGAAGGCGAGTGGAAGCGGGAAAAATGAACGCCGAGAGAACAGAGGTGAGAGAGACAGGCGAGGGGAAACAGGGAAAAGAGAAAAGCGGGGGAAAAGAGAGAGTCCAGGGAAAAGAGACACGACTGGGAAGAGACAGTGAAAAGAGAGAGTTGAGGAATGAGAGGGAAAAGAGAGGGGCGAGTGAAAGCGGGAAAATGAGACACCGAGTGAAGAGAGGTGACAGACACAGGAGAGGGGAAAGAGGGGGAAGAGACAAGCGGGGGGAAAGAGAGGCCAGGGAAAAGAGACAGGACAGGGAAGAGAGAGGGAAAAGAGGGAGTGGAGGAAAGGGAGGGAATAGAGGAAGGCGAGTGGAAGCGGGAAAAATGAACGCCGAGAGAACAGAGGTGAGAGAGACAGGCGAGGGGAAACAGGGAAAAGAGACAAGCGGGGGAAAAGAGAGAGTCCAGGGAAAAGAGACAGGACAGGGAAGAGAGAGGGAAAAGAGGGAGTGGAGGGAAGGGAGGGAATAGAGGAAGGCGAGTGAAAGCGGGAAAAATGAACGCCGAGAGAACAGAGGTGAGAGAGACAGGCGAGGGGAAACAGGGAAAAGAGGCAAGCGGGGGAAAAGAGACTATCCAGGGAAAAGAGACAGGACAGGGAAGAGAGAGGGAAAAGAGGGAGTGGAGGAAAGGGAGGGAATAGAGGAAGGCGAGTGGAAGCCGGAAAAATGAACGCCGAGAGAACAGAGGTGAGAGAGACAGGCAAGGGGAAACAGGGAAAAGAGAAAAGCGGGGGAAAAGAGAGAGTCCAGGGAAAAGAGACACGACTGGGAAGAGACAGTGAAAAGAGAGAGTTGAGGAATGAGAGGGAAAAGAGAGGGGCGAGTGAAAGCGGGAAAATGAGACACCGAGTGAAGAGAGGTGACAGACACAGGAGAGGGGAAAGAGGGGGAAGAGAGAAGCGGGGGGAAAGAGAGTCCAGGGAAAAGAGACAGGACAGGGAAGAGAGAGGGAAAAGAGGGAGTGGAGGAAAGGGAGGGAATAGAGGAAGGCGAGTGGAAGCGGGAAAAATGAACGCCGAGAGAACAGAGGTGAGAGAGACAGGCAAGGGGAAACAGGGAAAAGAGAAAAGCGGGGGGAAAGAGAGAGTCCAGGGAAAAGAGACACGACTGGGAAGAGACAGTGAAAAGAGAGAGTTGAGGAATGAGAGGGAAAAGAGAGGGGCGAGTGAAAGCGGGAAAATGAGACACCGAGTGAAGAGAGGTGACAGACACAGGAGAGGGGAAAGAGGGGGAAGAGACAAGCGGGGGAAAAGAGAGAGTCCAGGGAAAAGAGACAGGACAGGGAAGAGAGAGGGAAAAGAGGGAGTGGAGGGAAGGGAGGGAATAGAGGAAGGCGAGTGGAAGCGGGAAAAATGAACGCTGAGAGAACAGAGGTGAGAGAGACAGGCGAGGGGAAACAGGGAAAAGAGACAAGCGGGGGAAAAGAGAGAGTCCATGGAAAAGAGACAGGACAGGGAAGAGAGAGGGAAAAGAGGGAGTGGAGGGAAGGGAGGGAATAGAGGAAGGCGAGTGGAAGCGGGAAAAATGAACGCCGAGAGAACAGAGGTGAGAGAGACAGGCGAGGGGAAACAGGGAAAAGAGACAAGCGGGGGAAAAGAGAGAGTCCAGGGAAAAGAGACAGGACAGGGAAGAGAGAGGGAAAAGAGAGAGTTGAGGAATGAGAGGGAAAAGAGAGGGGGGAGTGAAAGCGGGAAAATGAGACACCGAGTGAAGAGAGGTGACAGACACAGGAGAGGGGAAAGAGGGGGAAGAGACAAGCGGGGGAAAAGAGAGAGTCCAGGGAAAAGAGATAGGACAGGGAAGAGAGAGGGAAAAGAGGGAGTGGAGGAAAGGGAGGGAATAGAGGAAGGCGAGTGGAAGCGGGAAAAATGAACGCCGAGAGAACAGAGGTGAGAGAGACAGGCGAGGGGAAACAGGGAAAAGAGGCAAGCGGGGGAAAAGAGAGAGTCCAGGGAAAAGAGACACGACTGGGAAGAGACAGTGAAAAGAGAGAGTTGAGGAATGAGAGGGAAAAGAGAGGGGCGAGTGAAAGCGGGAAAATGAGACACCGAGTGAAGAGAGGTGACAGACACAGGAGAGGGGAAAGAGGGGGAAGAGACAAGCGGGGGGAAAGAGAGGCCAGGGAAAAGAGACAGGACAGGGAAGAGAGAGGGAAAAGAGGGAGTGGAGGAAAGGGAGGGAATAGAGGAAGGCGAGTGGAAGCGGGAAAAATGAACGCCGAGAGAACAGAGGTGAGAGAGACAGGCGAGGGGAAACAGGGAAAAGAGACAAGCGGGGGAAAAGAGAGAGTCCAGGGAAAAGAGACAGGACAGGGAAGAGAGAGGGAAAAGAGGGAGTGGAGGGAAGGGAGGGAATAGAGGAAGGCGAGTGAAAGAGGGGGAAATGAACGCCGAGAGAACAGAGGTGAGAGAGACAGGCGAGGGGAAACAGGGAAAAGAGGCAAGCGGGGGAAAAGAGACTATCCAGGGAAAAGAGACAGGACAGGGAAGAGAGAGGGAAAAGAGGGAGTGGAGGAAAGGGAGGGAATAGAGGAAGGCGAGTGGAAGCGGGAAAAATGAACGCCGAGAGAACAGAGGTGAGAGAGACAGGCAAGGGGAAACAGGGAAAAGAGAAAAGCGGGGGAAAAGAGAGAGTCCAGGGAAAAGAGACACGACTGGGAAGAGACAGTGAAAAGAGAGAGTTGAGGAATGAGAGGGAAAAGAGAGGGGCGAGTGAAAGCGGGAAAATGAGACACCGAGTGAAGAGAGGTGACAGACACAGGAGAGGGGAAAGAGGGGGAAGAGAGAAGCGGGGGGAAAGAGAGTCCAGGGAAAAGAGACAGGACAGGGAAGAGAGAGGGAAAAGAGGGAGTGGAGGAAAGGGAGGGAATAGAGGAAGGCGAGTGGAAGCGGGAAAAATGAACGCCGAGAGAACAGAGGTGAGAGAGACAGGCAAGGGGAAACAGGGAAAAGAGAAAAGCGGGGGGAAAGAGAGAGTCCAGGGAAAAGAGACACGACTGGGAAGAGACAGTGAAAAGAGAGAGTTGAGGAATGAGAGGGAAAAGAGAGGGGCGAGTGAAAGCGGGAAAATGAGACACCGAGTGAAGAGAGGTGACAGACACAGGAGAGGGGAAAGAGGGGGAAGAGACAAGCGGGGGAAAAGAGAGAGTCCAGGGAAAAGAGACAGGACAGGGAAGAGAGAGGGAAAAGAGGGAGTGGAGGGAAGGGAGGGAATAGAGGAAGGCGAGTGAAAGAGGGGGAAATGAACGCCGAGAGAACAGAGGTGAGAGAGACAGGCGAGGGGAAACAGGGAAAAGAGAAAAGCGGGGGAAAAGAGAGAGTCCAGGGAAAAGAGACAGGACAGGGAAGAGAGAGGGAAAAGAGGGAGTGGAGGAAAGGGAGGGAATAGAGGAAGGCGAGTGGAAGCGGGAAAAATGAACGCCGAGAGAACAGAGGTCAGAGAGACAGGCAAGGGGAAACAGGGAAAAGAGACAAGCGGGGGAAAAGAGAGAGTCCAGGGAAAAGAGACAGGACAGGGAAGAGAGAGGGAAAAGAGGGAGTGGAGGGAAGGGAGGGAATAGAGGAAGGCGAGTGAAAGAGGGGGAAATGAACGCCGAGAGAACAGAGGTGAGAGAGACAGGCGAGGGGAAACAGGGAAAAGAGGCAAGCGGGGGAAAAGAGAGAGTCCAGGGAAAAGAGACAGGACAGGGAAGAGAGAGGGAAAAGAGGGAGTGGAGGAAAGGGAGGGAATAGAGGAAGGCGAGTGGAAGCGGGAAAAATGAACGCCGAGAGAACAGAGGTGAGAGAGACAGGCAAGGGGAAACAGGGAAAAGAGAAAAGCGGGGGAAAAGAGAGAGTCCAGGGAAAAGAGACACGACTGGGAAGAGACAGTGAAAAGAGAGAGTTGAGGAATGAGAGGGAAAAGAGAGGGGCGAGTGAAAGCGGGAAAATGAGACACCGAGTGAAGAGAGGTGACAGACACAGGAGAGGGGAAAGAGGGGGAAGAGACAAGCGGGGGGAAAGAGAGGCCAGGGAAAAGAGACAGGACAGGGAAGAGAGAGGGAAAAGAGGGAGTGGAGGAAAGGGAGGGAATAGAGGAAGGCGAGTGGAAGCGGGAAAAATGAACGCCGAGAGAACAGAGGTGAGAGAGACAGGCGAGGGGAAACAGGGAAAAGAGACAAGCGGGGGAAAAGAGAGAGTCCATGGAAAAGAGACAGGACAGGGAAGAGAGAGGGAAAAGAGGGAGTGGAGGGAAGGGAGGGAATAGAGGAAGGCGAGTGAAAGCCCGAAAAATGAACGCCGAGAGAACAGAGGTGAGAGAGACAGGCGAGGGGAAACAGGGAAAAGAGGCAAGCGGGGGAAAAGAGAGAGTCCAGGGAAAAGAGACAGGACAGGGAAGAGAGAGGGAAAAGAGGGAGTGGAGGAAAGGGAGGGAACAGAGGAAGGCGAGTGGAAGCGGGAAAAATGAACGCCGAGAGAACAGAGGTGAGAGAGACAGGCAAGGGGAAACAGGGAAAAGAGAAAAGCGGGGGAAAAGAGAGAGTCCAGGGAAAAGAGACACGACTGGGAAGAGACAGTGAAAAGAGAGAGTTGAGGAATGAGAGGGAAAAGAGAGGGGCGAGTGAAAGCGGGAAAATGAGACACCGAGTGAAGAGAGGTGACAGACACAGGAGAGGGGAAAGAGGGGGAAGAGACAAGCGGGGGAAAAGAGAGAGTCCAGGGAAAAGAGATAGGACAGGGAAGAGAGAGGGAAAAGAGGGAGTGGAGGAAAGGGAGGGAATAGAGGAAGGCGAGTGGAAGCGGGAAAAATGAACGCCGAGAGAACAGAGGTGAGAGAGACAGGCAAGGGGAAACAGGGAAAAGAGAAAAGCGGGGGGAAAGAGAGAGTCCAGGGAAAAGAGACACGACTGGGAAGAGACAGTGAAAAGAGAGAGTTGAGGAATGAGAGGGAAAAGAGAGGGGCGAGTGAAAGCGGGAAAATGAGACACCGAGTGAAGAGAGGTGACAGACACAGGAGAGGGGAAAGAGGGGGAAGAGACAAGCGGGGGAAAAGAGAGAGTCCAGGGAAAAGAGAAAGGACAGGGAAGAGAGAGGGAAAAGAGGGTGTGGAGGAAATGGAGGGAATAGAGGAAGGCGAGTGAAAGCGGGAAAAATGAACGCCGAGAGAACAGATGTGAGAGAGACAGGCGAGGGGAAACAGGGAAAAGAGACAAGCGGGGGAAAAGAGAGAGTCCAGGGAAAAGAGACAGGACAGGGAAGAGAGAGGGAAAAGAGGGAGTGGAGGGAAGGGAGGGAATAGAGGAAGGCGAGTGAAAGAGGGGGAAATGAACGCCGAGAGAACAGAGGTGAGAGAGACAGGCGAGGGGAAACAGGGAAAAGAGGCAAGCGGGGGAAAAGAGAGAGTCCAGGGAAAAGAGACAGGACAGGGAAGAGAGAGGGAAAAGAGGGAGTGGAGGAAAGGGAGGGAATAGAGGAAGGCGAGTGGAAGCGGGAAAAATGAACGCCGAGAGAACAGAGGTGAGAGAGACAGGCAAGGGGAAAGAGGGAAAAGAGAAAAGCGGGGGGAAAGAGAGAGTCCAGGGAAAAGAGACACGACTGGGAAGAGACAGTGAAAAGAGAGAGTTGAGGAATGAGAGGGAAAAGAGAGGGGCGAGTGAAAGCGGGAAAATGAGACACCGAGTGAAGAGAGGTGACAGACACAGGAGAGGGGAAAGAGGGGGAAGAGACAAGCGGGGGAAAAGAGAGAGTCCAGGGAAAAGAGAAAGGACAGGGAAGAGAGAGGGAAAAGAGGGTGTGGAGGAAATGGAGGGAATAGAGGAAGGCGAGTGAAAGCGGGAAAAATGAACGCCGAGAGAACAGAGGTGAGAGAGACAGGCGAGGGGAAACAGGGAAAAGAGACAAGCGGGGGAAAAGAGAGAGTCCAGGGAAAAGAGACAGGACAGGGAAGAGAGAGGGAAAAGAGGGAGTGGAGGAAAGGGAGGGAATAGAGGAAGGCGAGTGAAAGAGGGGGAAATGAACGCCGAGAGAACAGAGGTGAGAGAGACAGGCGAGGGGAAAGAGGGAAAAGAGGCAAGCGGGGGAAAAGAGAGAGTCCAGGGAAAAGAGACAGGACAGGGAAGAGAGAGGGAAAAGAGGGAGTGGAGGAAAGGGAGGGAATAGAGGAAGGCGAGTGGAAGCGGGAAAAATGAACGCCGAGAGAACAGAGGTGAGAGAGACAGGCAAGGGGAAACAGGGAAAAGAGAAAAGCGGGGGAAAAGAGAGAGTCCAGGGAAAAGAGACACGACTGGGAAGAGACAGTGAAAAGAGAGAGTTGAGGAATGAGAGGGAAAAGAGAGGGGCGAGTGAAAGCGGGAAAATGAGACACCGAGTGAAGAGAGGTGACAGACACAGGAGAGGGGAAAGAGGGGGAAGAGACAAGCGGGGGAAAAGAGAGAGTCCAGGGAAAAGAGACAGGACAGGGAAGAGAGAGGGAAAAGAGGGAGTGGAGGAAAGGGAGGGAATAGAGGAAGGCGAGTGGAAGCGGGAAAAATGAACGCCGAGAGAACAGAGGTGAGAGAGACAGGCAAGGGGAAACAGGGAAAAGAGAAAAGCGGGGGAAAAGAGAGAGTCCAGGGAAAAGAGACACGACTGGGAAGAGACAGTGAAAAGAGAGAGTTGAGGAATGAGAGGGAAAAGAGAGGGGCGAGTGAAAGCGGGAAAATGAGACACCGAGTGAAGAGAGGTGACAGACACAGGAGAGGGGAAAGAGGGGGAAGAGACAAGCGGGGGAAAAGAGTGAGTCCAGGGAAAAGAGATAGGACAGGGAAGAGAGAGGGAAAAGAGGGAGTGGAGGAAAGGGAGGGAATAGAGGAAGGCGAGTGGAAGCGGGAAAATGAACGCCGAGAGAACAGAGGTGAGAGAGACAGGCAAGGGGAAACAGGGAAAAGAGAAAAGCGGGGGGAAAGAGAGAGTCCAGGGAAAAGAGACACGACTGGGAAGAGACAGTGAAAAGAGAGAGTTGAGGAATGAGAGGGAAAAGAGAGGGGCGAGTGAAAGCGGGAAAATGAGACACCGAGTGAAGAGAGGTGACAGACACAGGAGAGGGGAAAGAGGGGGAAGAGACAAGCGGGGGGAGAGAGAGCCCAGGGAAAAGAGAAAGGACAGGGAAGAGAGAGGGAAAAGAGGGAGTGGAGGAAAGGGAGGGAATAGAGGAAGGCGAGTGGAAGCGGGAAAAATGAACGCCGAGAGAACAGAGGTGAGAGAGACAGGCAAGGGGAAACAGGGAAAAGAGAAAAGCGGGGGAAAAGAGAGAGTCCAGGGAAAAGAGACACGACTGGGAAGAGACAGTGAAAAGAGAGAGTTGAGGAATGAGAGGGAAAAGAGAGGGGCGAGTGAAAGCGGGAAAATGAGACACCGAGTGAAGAGAGGTGACAGACACAGGAGAGGGGAAAGAGGGGGAAGAGACAAGCGGGGGAAAAGAGAGAGTCCAGGGAAAAGGGATAGGACAGGGAAGAGAGAGGGAAAAGAGGGAGTGGAGGAAAGGGAGGGAATAGAGGAAGGCGAGTGGAAGCGGGAAAAATGAACGCCGAGAGAACAGAGGTGAGAGAGACAGGCAAGGGGAAACAGGGAAAAGAGAAAAGCGGGGGGAAAGAGAGAGTCCAGGGAAAAGAGACACGACTGGGAAGAGACAGTGAAAAGAGAGAGTTGAGGAATGAGAGGGAAAAGAGAGGGGCGAGTGAAAGCGGGAAAATGAGACACCGAGTGAAGAGAGGTGACAGACACAGGAGAGGGGAAAGAGGGGGAAGAGACAAGCGGGGGAAAAGAGAGAGTCCAGGGAAAAGAGAAAGGACAGGGAAGAGAGAGGGAAAAGAGGGTGTGGAGGAAATGGAGGGAATAGAGGAAGGCGAGTGAAAGCGGGAAAAATGAACGCCGAGAGAACAGATGTGAGAGAGACAGGCGAGGGGAAACAGGGAAAAGAGACAAGCGGGGGAAAAGAGAGAGTCCAGGGAAAAGAGACAGGACAGGGAAGAGAGAGGGAAAAGAGGGAGTGGAGGAAGGGGAGGGAATAGAGGAAGGCGAGTGGAAGCGGGAAAAATGAACGCCGAGAGAACAGAGGTGAGAGAGACAGGCAAGGGGAAACAGGGAAAAGAGAAAAGTGGGGGAAAAGAGAGAGTCCAGGGAAAAGAGACACGACTGGGAAGAGACAGTGAAAAGAGAGAGTTGAGGAATGAGAGGGAAAAGAGAGGGGCGAGTGAAAGCGGGAAAATGAGACACCGAGTGAAGAGAGGTGACAGACACAGGAGAAGGGAAAGAGGGGGAAGAGACAAGCGGGGGAAAAGAGAGAGTCCAGGGAAAAGAGAAAGGACAGGGAAGAGAGAGGGAAAAGAGGGAGTGGAGGAAAGGGAGGGAATAGAGGAAGGCGAGTGGAAGCGGGAAAAATGAACGCCGAGAGAACAGATGTGAGAGAGACAGGCAAGGGGAAACAGGGAAAAGAGAAAAGCGGGGGAAAAGAGAGAGTCCAGGGAAAAGAGACACGACTGGGAAGAGACAGTGAAAAGAGAGAGTTGAGGTATGAGAGGGAAAACAGAGGGGCGAGTGAAAGCGGGAAAATGAGACACCGAGTGAAGAGAGGTGACAGACACAGGAGAGGGGAAAGAGGGGGAAGAGACAAGCGGGGGAAAAGAGAGAGTCCAGGGAAAAGAGATAGGACAGGGAAGAGAGAGGGAAAAGAGGGAGTGGAGGAAAGGGAGGGAATAGAGGAAGGCGAGTGGAAGCGGGAAAAATGAACGCCGAGAGAACAGAGGTGAGAGAGACAGGCGAGGGGAAACAGGGAAAAGAGAAAAGCGGGGGAAAAGAGAGAGTCCAGGGAAAAGAGACACGACTGGGAAGAGACAGTGAAAAGAGAGAGTTGAGGAATGAGAGGGAAAAGAGAGGGGCGAGTGAAAGCGGGAAAATGAGACACCGAGTGAAGAGAGGTGACAGACACAGGAGAGGGGAAAGAGGGGGAAGAGACAAGCGGGGGGAAAGAGAGGCCAGGGAAAAGAGACAGGACAGGGAAGAGAGAGGGAAAAGAGGGAGTGGAGGAAAGGGAGGGAATAGAGGAAGGCGAGTGGAAGCGGGAAAAATGAACGCCGAGAGAACAGAGGTGAGAGAGACAGGCGAGGGGAAACAGGGAAAAGAGACAAGCGGGGGAAAAGAGAGAGTCCATGGAAAAGAGACAGGACAGGGAAGAGAGAGGGAAAAGAGGGAGTGGAGGGAAGGGAGGGAATAGAGGAAGGCGAGTGAAAGCCCGAAAAATGAACGCCGAGAGAACAGAGGTGAGAGAGACAGGCGAGGGGAAACAGGGAAAAGAGGCAAGCGGGGGAAAAGAGAGAGTCCAGGGAAAAGAGACAGGACAGGGAAGAGAGAGGGAAAAGAGGGAGTGGAGGAAATGGAGGGAATAGAGGAAGGCGAGTGAAAGCGGGAAAAATGAACGCCGAGAGAACAGATGTGAGAGAGACAGGCGAGGGGAAACAGGGAAAAGAGACAAGCGGGGGAAAAGAGAGAGTCCAGGGAAAAGAGACAGGACAGGGAAGAGAGAGGGAAAAGAGGGAGTGGAGGAAGGGGAGGGAATAGAGGAAGGCGAGTGGAAGCGGGAAAAATGAACGCCGAGAGAACAGAGGTGAGAGAGACAGGCAAGGGGAAACAGGGAAAAGAGAAAAGTGGGGGAAAAGAGAGAGTCCAGGGAAAAGAGACACGACTGGGAAGAGACAGTGAAAAGAGAGAGTTGAGGAATGAGAGGGAAAAGAGAGGGGCGAGTGAAAGCGGGAAAATGAGACACCGAGTGAAGAGAGGTGACAGACACAGGAGAAGGGAAAGAGGGGGAAGAGACAAGCGGGGGAAAAGAGAGAGTCCAGGGAAAAGAGAAAGGACAGGGAAGAGAGAGGGAAAAGAGGGAGTGGAGGAAAGGGAGGGAATAGAGGAAGGCGAGTGGAAGCGGGAAAAATGAACGCCGAGAGAACAGAGGTGAGAGAGACAGGCAAGGGGAAACAGGGAAAAGAGAAAAGCGGGGGAAAAGAGAGAGTCCAGGGAAAAGAGACACGACTGGGAAGAGACAGTGAAAAGAGAGAGTTGAGGAATGAGAGGGAAAACAGAGGGGCGAGTGAAAGCGGGAAAATGAGACACCGAGTGAAGAGAGGTGACAGACACAGGAGAGGGGAAAGAGGGGGAAGAGACAAGCGGGGGAAAAGAGAGAGTCCAGGGAAAAGAGATAGGACAGGGAAGAGAGAGGGAAAAGAGGGAGTGCTGGAAAGGGAGGGAATAGAGGAAGGCGAGTGGAAGCGGGAAAAATGAACGCCGAGAGAACAGAGGTGAGAGAGACAGGCGAGGGGAAACAGGGAAAAGAGAAAAGCGGGGGAAAAGAGAGAGTCCAGGGAAAAGAGACACGACTGGGAAGAGACAGTGAAAAGAGAGAGTTGAGGAATGAGAGGGAAAAGAGAGGGGCGAGTGAAAGCGGGAAAATGAGACACCGAGTGAAGAGAGGTGACAGACACAGGAGAGGGGAAAGAGGGGGAAGAGACAAGCGGGGGGAAAGAGAGGCCAGGGAAAAGAGACAGGACAGGGAAGAGAGAGGGAAAAGAGGGAGTGGAGGAAAGGGAGGGAATAGAGGAAGGCGAGTGGAAGCGGGAAAAATGAACGCCGAGAGAACAGAGGTGAGAGAGACAGGCGAGGGGAAACAGGGAAAAGAGACAAGCGGGGGAAAAGAGAGAGTCCAGGGAAAAGAGACAGGACAGGGAAGAGAGAGGGAAAAGAGGGAGTGGAGGGAAGGGAGGGAATAGAGGAAGGCGAGTGAAAGCGGGAAAAATGAACGCCGAGAGAACAGAGGTGAGAGAGACAGGCGAGGGGAAACAGGGAAAAGAGGCAAGCGGGGGAAAAGAGACTATCCAGGGAAAAGAGACAGGACAGGGAAGAGAGAGGGAAAAGAGGGAGTGGAGGAAAGGGAGGGAATAGAGGAAGGCGAGTGGAAGCCGGAAAAATGAACGCCGAGAGAACAGAGGTGAGAGAGACAGGCGAGGGGAAACAGGGAAAAGAGACAAGCGGGGGAAAAGAGAGAGTCCATGGAAAAGAGACAGGACAGGGAAGAGAGAGGGAAAAGAGGGAGTGGAGGGAAGGGAGGGAATAGAGGAAGGCGAGTGGAAGCGGGAAAAATGAACGCCGAGAGAACAGAGGTGAGAGAGACAGGCGAGGGGAAACAGGGAAAAGAGACAAGCGGGGGAAAAGAGAGAGTCCAGGGAAAAGAGACAGGACAGGGAAGAGAGAGGGAAAAGAGAGAGTTGAGGAATGAGAGGGAAAAGAGAGGGGGGAGTGAAAGCGGGAAAATGAGACACCGAGTGAAGAGAGGTGACAGACACAGGAGAGGGGAAAGAGGGGGAAGAGACAAGCGGGGGAAAAGAGAGAGTCCAGGGAAAAGAGATAGGACAGGGAAGAGAGAGGGAAAAGAGGGAGTGGAGGAAAGGGAGGGAATAGAGGAAGGCGAGTGGAAGCGGGAAAAATGAACGCCGAGAGAACAGAGGTGAGAGAGACAGGCGAGGGGAAACAGGGAAAAGAGGCAAGCGGGGGAAAAGAGAGAGTCCAGGGAAAAGAGACACGACTGGGAAGAGACAGTGAAAAGAGAGAGTTGAGGAATGAGAGGGAAAAGAGAGGGGCGAGTGAAAGCGGGAAAATGAGACACCGAGTGAAGAGAGGTGACAGACACAGGAGAGGGGAAAGAGGGGGAAGAGACAAGCGGGGGGAAAGAGAGGCCAGGGAAAAGAGACAGGACAGGGAAGAGAGAGGGAAAAGAGGGAGTGGAGGAAAGGGAGGGAATAGAGGAAGGCGAGTGGAAGCGGGAAAAATGAACGCCGAGAGAACAGAGGTGAGAGAGACAGGCGAGGGGAAACAGGGAAAAGAGACAAGCGGGGGAAAAGAGAGAGTCCAGGGAAAAGAGACAGGACAGGGAAGAGAGAGGGAAAAGAGGGAGTGGAGGGAAGGGAGGGAATAGAGGAAGGCGAGTGAAAGCGGGAAAAATGAACGCCGAGAGAACAGAGGTGAGAGAGACAGGCGAGGGGAAACAGGGAAAAGAGGCAAGCGGGGGAAAAGAGACTATCCAGGGAAAAGAGACAGGACAGGGAAGAGAGAGGGAAAAGAGGGAGTGGAGGAAAGGGAGGGAATAGAGGAAGGCGAGTGGAAGCGGGAAAAATTAACGCCGAGAGAACAGAGGTGAGAGAGACAGGCAAGGGGAAACAGGGAAAAGAGAAAAGCGGGGGAAAAGAGAGAGTCCAGGGAAAAGAGACACGACTGGGAAGAGACAGTGAAAAGAGAGAGTTGAGGAATGAGAGGGAAAAGAGAGGGGCGAGTGAAAGCGGGAAAATGAGACACCGAGTGAAGAGAGGTGACAGACACAGGAGAGGGGAAAGAGGGGGAAGAGAGAAGCGGGGGGAAAGAGAGTCCAGGGAAAAGAGACAGGACAGGGAAGAGAGAGGGAAAAGAGGGAGTGGAGGAAAGGGAGGGAATAGAGGAAGGCGAGTGGAAGCGGGAAAAATGAACGCCGAGAGAACAGAGGTGAGAGAGACAGGCAAGGGGAAACAGGGAAAAGAGAAAAGCGGGGGGAAAGAGAGAGTCCAGGGAAAAGAGACACGACTGGGAAGAGACAGTGAAAAGAGAGAGTTGAGGAATGAGAGGGAAAAGAGAGGGGCGAGTGAAAGCGGGAAAATGAGACACCGAGTGAAGAGAGGTGACAGACACAGGAGAGGGGAAAGAGGGGGAAGAGACAAGCGGGGGAAAAGAGAGAGTCCAGGGAAAAGAGACAGGACAGGGAAGAGAGAGGGAAAAGAGGGAGTGGAGGGAAGGGAGGGAATAGAGGAAGGCGAGTGAAAGAGGGGGAAATGAACGCCGAGAGAACAGAGGTGAGAGAGACAGGCGAGGGGAAACAGGGAAAAGAGAAAAGCGGGGGAAAAGAGAGAGTCCAGGGAAAAGAGACAGGACAGGGAAGAGAGAGGGAAAAGAGGGAGTGGAGGAAAGGGAGGGAATAGAGGAAGGCGAGTGGAAGCGGGAAAAATGAACGCCGAGAGAACAGAGGTCAGAGAGACAGGCAAGGGGAAACAGGGAAAAGAGACAAGCGGGGGAAAAGAGAGAGTCCAGGGAAAAGAGACAGGACAGGGAAGAGAGAGGGAAAAGAGGGAGTGGAGGAAAGGGAGGGAATAGAGGAAGGCGAGTGGAAGCGGGAAAAATGAACGCCGAGAGAACAGAGGTGAGAGAGACAGGCAAGGGGAAACAGGGAAAAGAGAAAAGCGGGGGAAAAGAGAGAGTCCAGGGAAAAGAGACACGACTGGGAAGAGACAGTGAAAAGAGAGAGTTGAGGAATGAGAGGGAAAAGAGAGGGGCGAGTGAAAGCGGGAAAATGAGACACCGAGTGAAGAGAGGTGACAGACACAGGAGAGGGGAAAGAGGGGGAAGAGACAAGCGGGGGGAAAGAGAGGCCAGGGAAAAGAGACAGGACAGGGAAGAGAGAGGGAAAAGAGGGAGTGGAGGAAAGGGAGGGAATAGAGGAAGGCGAGTGGAAGCGGGAAAAATGAACGCCGAGAGAACAGAGGTGAGAGAGACAGGCGAGGGGAAACAGGGAAAAGAGACAAG
The DNA here is from genome assembly GCF_947461875.1 of Haliaeetus albicilla. Lineage (NCBI taxonomy): Eukaryota > Metazoa > Chordata > Aves > Accipitriformes > Accipitridae > Haliaeetus > Haliaeetus albicilla. The sequence goes on from NC_091515.1 coordinate 42,416,760, forward strand.
CGGGGGAAAAGAGAGAGTCCATGGAAAAGAGACAGGACAGGGAAGAGAGAGGGAAAAGAGGGAGTGGAGGGAAGGGAGGGAATAGAGGAAGGCGAGTGAAAGCCCGAAAAATGAACGCCGAGAGAACAGAGGTGAGAGAGACAGGCGAGGGGAAACAGGGAAAAGAGGCAAGCGGGGGAAAAGAGACTATCCAGGGAAAAGAGACAGGACAGGGAAGAGAGAGGGAAAAGAGGGAGTGGAGGAAAGGGAGGGAATAGAGGAAGGCGAGTGGAAGCGGGAAAAATGAACGCCGAGAGAACAGAGGTGAGAGAGACAGGCAAGGGGAAACAGGGAAAAGAGAAAAGCGGGGGAAAAGAGAGAGTCCAGGGAAAAGAGACACGACTGGGAAGAGACAGTGAAAAGAGAGAGTTGAGGAATGAGAGGGAAAAGAGAGGGGCGAGTGAAAGCGGGAAAATGAGACACCGAGTGAAGAGAGGTGACAGACACAGGAGAGGGGAAAGAGGGGGAAGAGAGAAGCGGGGGAAAAGAGAGAGTCCAGGGAAAAGAGACAGGACAGGGAAGAGAGAGGGAAAAGAGGGAGTGGAGGGAAGGGAGGGAATAGAGGAAGGCGAGTGAAAGCGGGAAAAATGAACGCCGAGAGAACAGAGGTGAGAGAGACAGGCGAGGGGAAACAGGGAAAAGAGGCAAGCGGGGGAAAAGAGACTATCCAGGGAAAAGAGACAGGACAGGGAAGAGAGAGGGAAAAGAGGGAGTGGAGGAAAGGGAGGGAATAGAGGAAGGCGAGTGGAAGCGGGAAAAATGAACGCCGAGAGAACAGAGGTGAGAGAGACAGGCAAGGGGAAACAGGGAAAAGAGAAAAGCGGGGGAAAAGAGAGAGTCCAGGGAAAAGAGACACGACTGGGAAGAGACAGTGAAAAGAGAGAGTTGAGGAATGAGAGGGAAAAGAGAGGGGCGAGTGAAAGCGGGAAAATGAGACACCGAGTGAAGAGAGGTGACAGACACAGGAGAGGGGAAAGAGGGGGAAGAGAGAAGCGGGGGGAAAGAGAGTCCAGGGAAAAGAGACAGGACAGGGAAGAGAGAGGGAAAAGAGGGAGTGGAGGAAAGGGAGGGAATAGAGGAAGGCGAGTGGAAGCGGGAAAAATGAACGCCGAGAGAACACAGGTGAGAGAGACAGGCAAGGGGAAACAGGGAAAAGAGAAAAGCGGGGGGAAAGAGAGAGTCCAGGGAAAAGAGACACGACTGGGAAGAGACAGTGAAAAGAGAGAGTTGAGGAATGAGAGGGAAAAGAGAGGGGCGAGTGAAAGCGGGAAAATGAGACACCGAGTGAAGAGAGGTGACAGACACAGGAGAGGGGAAAGAGGGGGAAGAGACAAGCGGGGGAAAAGAGAGAGTCCAGGGAAAAGAGACAGGACAGGGAAGAGAGAGGGAAAAGAGGGAGTGGAGGGAAGGGAGGGAATAGAGGAAGGCGAGTGAAAGAGGGGGAAATGAACGCCGAGAGAACAGAGGTGAGAGAGACAGGCGAGGGGAAACAGGGAAAAGAGAAAAGCGGGGGAAAAGAGAGAGTCCAGGGAAAAGAGACAGGACAGGGAAGAGAGAGGGAAAAGAGGGAGTGGAGGAAAGGGAGGGAATAGAGGAAGGCGAGTGGAAGCGGGAAAAATGAACGCCGAGAGAACAGAGGTCAGAGAGACAGGCAAGGGGAAACAGGGAAAAGAGACAAGCGGGGGAAAAGAGAGAGTCCAGGGAAAAGAGACAGGACAGGGAAGAGAGAGGGAAAAGAGGGAGTGGAGGGAAGGGAGGGAATAGAGGAAGGCGAGTGAAAGCCCGAAAAATGAACGCCGAGAGAACAGAGGTGAGAGAGACAGGCGAGGGGAAACAGGGAAAAGAGGCAAGCGGGGGAAAAGAGAGAGTCCAGGGAAAAGAGACAGGACAGGGAAGAGAGAGGGAAAAGAGGGAGTGGAGGAAAGGGAGGGAATAGAGGAAGGCGAGTGGAAGCGGGAAAAATGAACGCCGAGAGAACAGAGGTGAGAGAGACAGGCAAGGGGAAACAGGGAAAAGAGAAAAGCGGGGGAAAAGAGAGAGTCCAGGGAAAAGAGACACGACTGGGAAGAGACAGTGAAAAGAGAGAGTTGAGGAATGAGAGGGAAAAGAGAGGGGCGAGTGAAAGCGGGAAAATGAGACACCGAGTGAAGAGAGGTGACAGACACAGGAGAGGGGAAAGAGGGGGAAGAGACAAGCGGGGGAAAAGAGAGAGTCCAGGGAAAAGAGATAGGACAGGGAAGAGAGAGGGAAAAGAGGGAGTGGAGGAAAGGGAGGGAATAGAGGAAGGCGAGTGGAAGCGGGAAAATGAACGCCGAGAGAACAGAGGTGAGAGAGACAGGCAAGGGGAAACAGGGAAAAGAGAAAAGCGGGGGGAAAGAGAGAGTCCAGGGAAAAGAGACACGACTGGGAAGAGACAGTGAAAAGAGAGAGTTGAGGAATGAGAGGGAAAAGAGAGGGGCGAGTGAAAGCGGGAAAATGAGACACCGAGTGAAGAGAGGTGACAGACACAGGAGAGGGGAAAGAGGGGGAAGAGACAAGCGGGGGAAAAGAGAGAGTCCAGGGAAAAGAGAAAGGACAGGGAAGAGAGAGGGAAAAGAGGGTGTGGAGGAAATGGAGGGAATAGAGGAAGGCGAGTGAAAGCGGGAAAAATGAACGCCGAGAGAACAGATGTGAGAGAGACAGGCGAGGGGAAACAGGGAAAAGAGACAAGCGGGGGAAAAGAGAGAGTCCAGGGAAAAGAGACAGGACAGGGAAGAGAGAGGGAAAAGAGGGAGTGGAGGGAAGGGAGGGAATAGAGGAAGGCGAGTGAAAGAGGGGGAAATGAACGCCGAGAGAACAGAGGTGAGAGAGACAGGCGAGGGGAAACAGGGAAAAGAGGCAAGCGGGGGAAAAGAGAGAGTCCAGGGAAAAGAGACAGGACAGGGAAGAGAGAGGGAAAAGAGGGAGTGGAGGAAAGGGAGGGAATAGAGGAAGGCGAGTGGAAGCGGGAAAAATGAACGCCGAGAGAACAGAGGTGAGAGAGACAGGCAAGGGGAAAGAGGGAAAAGAGAAAAGCGGGGGGAAAGAGAGAGTCCAGGGAAAAGAGACACGACTGGGAAGAGACAGTGAAAAGAGAGAGTTGAGGAATGAGAGGGAAAAGAGAGGGGCGAGTGAAAGCGGGAAAATGAGACACCGAGTGAAGAGAGGTGACAGACACAGGAGAGGGGAAAGAGGGGGAAGAGACAAGCGGGGGAAAAGAGAGAGTCCAGGGAAAAGAGAAAGGACAGGGAAGAGAGAGGGAAAAGAGGGTGTGGAGGAAATGGAGGGAATAGAGGAAGGCGAGTGAAAGCGGGAAAAATGAACGCCGAGAGAACAGAGGTGAGAGAGACAGGCGAGGGGAAACAGGGAAAAGAGACAAGCGGGGGAAAAGAGAGAGTCCAGGGAAAAGAGACAGGACAGGGAAGAGAGAGGGAAAAGAGGGAGTGGAGGAAAGGGAGGGAATAGAGGAAGGCGAGTGAAAGAGGGGGAAATGAACGCCGAGAGAACAGAGGTGAGAGAGACAGGCGAGGGGAAAGAGGGAAAAGAGGCAAGCGGGGGAAAAGAGAGAGTCCAGGGAAAAGAGACAGGACAGGGAAGAGAGAGGGAAAAGAGGGAGTGGAGGAAAGGGAGGGAATAGAGGAAGGCGAGTGGAAGCGGGAAAAATGAACGCCGAGAGAACAGAGGTGAGAGAGACAGGCAAGGGGAAACAGGGAAAAGAGAAAAGCGGGGGAAAAGAGAGAGTCCAGGGAAAAGAGACACGACTGGGAAGAGACAGTGAAAAGAGAGAGTTGAGGAATGAGAGGGAAAAGAGAGGGGCGAGTGAAAGCGGGAAAATGAGACACCGAGTGAAGAGAGGTGACAGACACAGGAGAGGGGAAAGAGGGGGAAGAGACAAGCGGGGGAAAAGAGAGAGTCCAGGGAAAAGAGACAGGACAGGGAAGAGAGAGGGAAAAGAGGGAGTGGAGGAAAGGGAGGGAATAGAGGAAGGCGAGTGGAAGCGGGAAAAATGAACGCCGAGAGAACAGAGGTGAGAGAGACAGGCAAGGGGAAACAGGGAAAAGAGAAAAGCGGGGGAAAAGAGAGAGTCCAGGGAAAAGAGACACGACTGGGAAGAGACAGTGAAAAGAGAGAGTTGAGGAATGAGAGGGAAAAGAGAGGGGCGAGTGAAAGCGGGAAAATGAGACACCGAGTGAAGAGAGGTGACAGACACAGGAGAGGGGAAAGAGGGGAAAGAGACAAGCGGGGGAAAAGAGAGAGTCCAGGGAAAAGAGATAGGACAGGGAAGAGAGAGGGAAAAGAGGGAGTGGAGGAAAGGGAGGGAATAGAGGAAGGCGAGTGGAAGCGGGAAAATGAACGCCGAGAGAACAGAGGTGAGAGAGACAGGCAAGGGGAAACAGGGAAAAGAGAAAAGCGGGGGGAAAGAGAGAGTCCAGGGAAAAGAGACACGACTGGGAAGAGACAGTGAAAAGAGAGAGTTGAGGAATGAGAGGGAAAAGAGAGGGGCGAGTGAAAGCGGGAAAATGAGACACCGAGTGAAGAGAGGTGACAGACACAGGAGAGGGGAAAGAGGGGGAAGAGACAAGCGGGGGGAGAGAGAGCCCAGGGAAAAGAGAAAGGACAGGGAAGAGAGAGGGAAAAGAGGGAGTGGAGGAAAGGGAGGGAATAGAGGAAGGCGAGTGGAAGCGGGAAAAATGAACGCCGAGAGAACAGAGGTGAGAGAGACAGGCAAGGGGAAACAGGGAAAAGAGAAAAGCGGGGGAAAAGAGAGAGTCCAGGGAAAAGAGACACGACTGGGAAGAGACAGTGAAAAGAGAGAGTTGAGGAATGAGAGGGAAAAGAGAGGGGCGAGTGAAAGCGGGAAAATGAGACACCGAGTGAAGAGAGGTGACAGACACAGGAGAGGGGAAAGAGGGGGAAGAGACAAGCGGGGGAAAAGAGAGAGTCCAGGGAAAAGAGATAGGACAGGGAAGAGAGAGGGAAAAGAGGGAGTGGAGGAAAGGGAGGGAATAGAGGAAGGCGAGTGGAAGCGGGAAAAATGAACGCCGAGAGAACAGAGGTGAGAGAGACAGGCAAGGGGAAACAGGGAAAAGAGAAAAGCGGGGGGAAAGAGAGAGTCCAGGGAAAAGAGACACGACTGGGAAGAGACAGTGAAAAGAGAGAGTTGAGGAATGAGAGGGAAAAGAGAGGGGCGAGTGAAAGCGGGAAAATGAGACACCGAGTGAAGAGAGGTGACAGACACAGGAGAGGGGAAAGAGGGGGAAGAGACAAGCGGGGGAAAAGAGAGAGTCCAGGGAAAAGAGAAAGGACAGGGAAGAGAGAGGGAAAAGAGGGTGTGGAGGAAATGGAGGGAATAGAGGAAGGCGAGTGAAAGCGGGAAAAATGAACGCCGAGAGAACAGATGTGAGAGAGACAGGCGAGGGGAAACAGGGAAAAGAGACAAGCGGGGGAAAAGAGAGAGTCCAGGGAAAAGAGACAGGACAGGGAAGAGAGAGGGAAAAGAGGGAGTGGAGGAAGGGGAGGGAATAGAGGAAGGCGAGTGGAAGCGGGAAAAATGAACGCCGAGAGAACAGAGGTGAGAGAGACAGGCGAGGGGAAACAGGGAAAAGAGAAAAGCGGGGGAAAAGAGAGAGTCCAGGGAAAAGAGACACGACTGGGAAGAGACAGTGAAAAGAGAGAGTTGAGGAATGAGAGGGAAAAGAGAGGGGCGAGTGAAAGCGGGAAAATGAGACACCGAGTGAAGAGAGGTGACAGACACAGGAGAAGGGAAAGAGGGGGAAGAGACAAGCGGGGGAAAAGAGAGAGTCCAGGGAAAAGAGAAAGGACAGGGAAGAGAGAGGGAAAAGAGGGAGTGGAGGAAAGGGAGGGAATAGAGGAAGGTGGAGTGGAAGCGGGAAAAATGAACGCCGAGAGAACAGATGTGAGAGAGACAGGCAAGGGGAAACAGGGAAAAGAGAAAAGCGGGGGAAAAGAGAGAGTCCAGGGAAAAGAGACACGACTGGGAAGAGACAGTGAAAAGAGAGAGTTGAGGTATGAGAGGGAAAACAGAGGGGCGAGTGAAAGCGGGAAAATGAGACACCGAGTGAAGAGAGGTGACAGACACAGGAGAGGGGAAAGAGGGGGAAGAGACAAGCGGGGGAAAAGAGAGAGTCCAGGGAAAAGAGATAGGACAGGGAAGAGAGAGGGAAAAGAGGGAGTGGAGGAAAGGGAGGGAATAGAGGAAGGCGAGTGGAAGCGGGAAAAATGAACGCCGAGAGAACAGAGGTGAGAGAGACAGGCGAGGGGAAACAGGGAAAAGAGAAAAGCGGGGGAAAAGAGAGAGTCCAGGGAAAAGAGACACGACTGGGAAGAGACAGTGAAAAGAGAGAGTTGAGGAATGAGAGGGAAAAGAGAGGGGCGAGTGAAAGCGGGAAAATGAGACACCGAGTGAAGAGAGGTGACAGACACAGGAGAGGGGAAAGAGGGGGAAGAGACAAGCGGGGGGAAAGAGAGGCCAGGGAAAAGAGACAGGACAGGGAAGAGAGAGGGAAAAGAGGGAGTGGAGGAAAGGGAGGGAATAGAGGAAGGCGAGTGGAAGCGGGAAAAATGAACGCCGAGAGAACAGAGGTGAGAGAGACAGGCGAGGGGAAACAGGGAAAAGAGACAAGCGGGGGAAAAGAGAGAGTCCAGGGAAAAGAGACAGGACAGGGAAGAGAGAGGGAAAAGAGGGAGTGGAGGGAAGGGAGGGAATAGAGGAAGGCGAGTGAAAGCGGGAAAAATGAACGCCGAGAGAACAGAGGTGAGAGAGACAGGCGAGGGGAAACAGGGAAAAGAGGCAAGCGGGGGAAAAGAGAGAGTCCAGGGAAAAGAGACAGGACAGGGAAGAGAGAGGGAAAAGAGGGAGTGGAGGAAAGGGAGGGAATAGAGGAAGGCGAGTGGAAGCGGGAAAAATGAACGCCGAGAGAACAGAGGTGAGAGAGACAGGCGAGGGGAAACAGGGAAAAGAGAAAAGCGGGGGAAAAGAGAGAGTCCAGGGAAAAGAGACACGACTGGGAAGAGACAGTGAAAAGAGAGAGTTGAGGAATGAGAGGGAAAAGAGAGGGGCGAGTGAAAGCGGGAAAATGAGACACCGAGTGAAGAGAGGTGACAGACACAGGAGAGGGGAAAGAGGGGGAAGAGACAAGCGGGGGAAAAGAGAGAGTCCAGGGAAAAGAGAAAGGACAGGGAAGAGAGAGGGAAAAGAGGGTGTGGAGGAAATGGAGGGAATAGAGGAAGGCGAGTGAAAGCGGGAAAAATGAACGCCGAGAGAACAGATGTGAGAGAGACAGGCGAGGGGAAACAGGGAAAAGAGACAAGCGGGGGAAAAGAGAGAGTCCAGGGAAAAGAGACAGGACAGGGAAGAGAGAGGGAAAAGAGGGAGTGGAGGGAAGGGAGGGAATAGAGGAAGGCGAGTGAAAGAGGGGGAAATGAACGCCGAGAGAACAGAGGTGAGAGAGACAGGCGAGGGGAAACAGGGAAAAGAGGCAAGCGGGGGAAAAGAGAGAGTCCAGGGAAAAGAGACAGGACAGGGAAGAGAGAGGGAAAAGAGGGAGTGGAGGAAAGGGAGGGAATAGAGGAAGGCGAGTGGAAGCGGGAAAAATGAACGCCGAGAGAACAGAGGTGAGAGAGACAGGCAAGGGGAAAGAGGGAAAAGAGAAAAGCGGGGGGAAAGAGAGAGTCCAGGGAAAAGAGACACGACTGGGAAGAGACAGTGAAAAGAGAGAGTTGAGGAATGAGAGGGAAAAGAGAGGGGCGAGTGAAAGCGGGAAAATGAGACACCGAGTGAAGAGAGGTGACAGACACAGGAGAGGGGAAAGAGGGGGAAGAGACAAGCGGGGGAAAAGAGAGAGTCCAGGGAAAAGAGAAAGGACAGGGAAGAGAGAGGGAAAAGAGGGTGTGGAGGAAATGGAGGGAATAGAGGAAGGCGAGTGAAAGCGGGAAAAATGAACGCCGAGAGAACAGAGGTGAGAGAGACAGGCGAGGGGAAACAGGGAAAAGAGACAAGCGGGGGAAAAGAGAGAGTCCAGGGAAAAGAGACAGGACAGGGAAGAGAGAGGGAAAAGAGGGAGTGGAGGAAAGGGAGGGAATAGAGGAAGGCGAGTGAAAGAGGGGGAAATGAACGCCGAGAGAACAGAGGTGAGAGAGACAGGCGAGGGGAAAGAGGGAAAAGAGGCAAGCGGGGGAAAAGAGAGAGTCCAGGGAAAAGAGACAGGACAGGGAAGAGAGAGGGAAAAGAGGGAGTGGAGGAAAGGGAGGGAATAGAGGAAGGCGAGTGGAAGCGGGAAAAATGAACGCCGAGAGAACAGAGGTGAGAGAGACAGGCAAGGGGAAACAGGGAAAAGAGAAAAGCGGGGGAAAAGAGAGAGTCCAGGGAAAAGAGACACGACTGGGAAGAGACAGTGAAAAGAGAGAGTTGAGGAATGAGAGGGAAAAGAGAGGGGCGAGTGAAAGCGGGAAAATGAGACACCGAGTGAAGAGAGGTGACAGACACAGGAGAGGGGAAAGAGGGGGAAGAGACAAGCGGGGGAAAAGAGAGAGTCCAGGGAAAAGAGACAGGACAGGGAAGAGAGAGGGAAAAGAGGGAGTGGAGGAAAGGGAGGGAATAGAGGAAGGCGAGTGGAAGCGGGAAAAATGAACGCCGAGAGAACAGAGGTGAGAGAGACAGGCAAGGGGAAACAGGGAAAAGAGAAAAGCGGGGGAAAAGAGAGAGTCCAGGGAAAAGAGACACGACTGGGAAGAGACAGTGAAAAGAGAGAGTTGAGGAATGAGAGGGAAAAGAGAGGGGCGAGTGAAAGCGGGAAAATGAGACACCGAGTGAAGAGAGGTGACAGACACAGGAGAGGGGAAAGAGGGGAAAGAGACAAGCGGGGGAAAAGAGAGAGTCCAGGGAAAAGAGATAGGACAGGGAAGAGAGAGGGAAAAGAGGGAGTGGAGGAAAGGGAGGGAATAGAGGAAGGCGAGTGGAAGCGGGAAAATGAACGCCGAGAGAACAGAGGTGAGAGAGACAGGCAAGGGGAAACAGGGAAAAGAGAAAAGCGGGGGGAAAGAGAGAGTCCAGGGAAAAGAGACACGACTGGGAAGAGACAGTGAAAAGAGAGAGTTGAGGAATGAGAGGGAAAAGAGAGGGGCGAGTGAAAGCGGGAAAATGAGACACCGAGTGAAGAGAGGTGACAGACACAGGAGAGGGGAAAGAGGGGGAAGAGACAAGCGGGGGGAGAGAGAGCCCAGGGAAAAGAGACAGGACAGGGAAGAGAGAGGGAAAAGAGGGAGTGGAGGAAAGGGAGGGAATAGAGGAAGGCGAGTGGAAGCGGGAAAAATGAACGCCGAGAGAACAGAGGTGAGAGAGACAGGCAAGGGGAAACAGGGAAAAGAGAAAAGCGGGGGAAAAGAGAGAGTCCAGGGAAAAGAGACACGACTGGGAAGAGACAGTGAAAAGAGAGAGTTGAGGAATGAGAGGGAAAAGAGAGGGGCGAGTGAAAGCGGGAAAATGAGACACCGAGTGAAGAGAGGTGACAGACACAGGAGAGGGGAAAGAGGGGGAAGAGACAAGCGGGGGAAAAGAGAGAGTCCAGGGAAAAGAGATAGGACAGGGAAGAGAGAGGGAAAAGAGGGAGTGGAGGAAAGGGAGGGAATAGAGGAAGGCGAGTGGAAGCGGGAAAAATGAACGCCGAGAGAACAGAGGTGAGAGAGACAGGCAAGGGGAAACAGGGAAAAGAGAAAAGCGGGGGGAAAGAGAGAGTCCAGGGAAAAGAGACACGACTGGGAAGAGACAGTGAAAAGAGAGAGTTGAGGAATGAGAGGGAAAAGAGAGGGGCGAGTGAAAGCGGGAAAATGAGACACCGAGTGAAGAGAGGTGACAGACACAGGAGAGGGGAAAGAGGGGGAAGAGACAAGCGGGGGAAAAGAGAGAGTCCAGGGAAAAGAGAAAGGACAGGGAAGAGAGAGGGAAAAGAGGGTGTGGAGGAAATGGAGGGAATAGAGGAAGGCGAGTGAAAGCGGGAAAAATGAACGCCGAGAGAACAGATGTGAGAGAGACAGGCGAGGGGAAACAGGGAAAAGAGACAAGCGGGGGAAAAGAGAGAGTCCAGGGAAAAGAGACAGGACAGGGAAGAGAGAGGGAAAAGAGGGAGTGGAGGAAGGGGAGGGAATAGAGGAAGGCGAGTGGAAGCGGGAAAAATGAACGCCGAGAGAACAGAGGTGAGAGAGACAGGCAAGGGGAAACAGGGAAAAGAGAAAAGTGGGGGAAAAGAGAGAGTCCAGGGAAAAGAGACACGACTGGGAAGAGACAGTGAAAAGAGAGAGTTGAGGAATGAGAGGGAAAAGAGAGGGGCGAGTGAAAGCGGGAAAATGAGACACCGAGTGAAGAGAGGTGACAGACACAGGAGAAGGGAAAGAGGGGGAAGAGACAAGCGGGGGAAAAGAGAGAGTCCAGGGAAAAGAGAAAGGACAGGGAAGAGAGAGGGAAAAGAGGGAGTGGAGGAAAGGGAGGGAATAGAGGAAGGTGAGTGGAAGCGGGAAAAATGAACGCCGAGAGAACAGATGTGAGAGAGACAGGCAAGGGGAAACAGGGAAAAGAGAAAAGCGGGGGAAAAGAGAGAGTCCAGGGAAAAGAGACACGACTGGGAAGAGACAGTGAAAAGAGAGAGTTGAGGTATGAGAGGGAAAACAGAGGGGCGAGTGAAAGCGGGAAAATGAGACACCGAGTGAAGAGAGGTGACAGACACAGGAGAGGGGAAAGAGGGGGAAGAGACAAGCGGGGGAAAAGAGAGAGTCCAGGGAAAAGAGATAGGACAGGGAAGAGAGAGGGAAAAGAGGGAGTGGAGGAAAGGGAGGGAATAGAGGAAGGCGAGTGGAAGCGGGAAAAATGAACGCCGAGAGAACAGAGGTGAGAGAGACAGGCGAGGGGAAACAGGGAAAAGAGAAAAGCGGGGGAAAAGAGAGAGTCCAGGGAAAAGAGACACGACTGGGAAGAGACAGTGAAAAGAGAGAGTTGAGGAATGAGAGGGAAAAGAGAGGGGCGAGTGAAAGCGGGAAAATGAGACACCGAGTGAAGAGAGGTGACAGACACAGGAGAGGGGAAAGAGGGGGAAGAGACAAGCGGGGGGAAAGAGAGGCCAGGGAAAAGAGACAGGACAGGGAAGAGAGAGGGAAAAGAGGGAGTGGAGGAAAGGGAGGGAATAGAGGAAGGCGAGTGGAAGCGGGAAAAATGAACGCCGAGAGAACAGAGGTGAGAGAGACAGGCGAGGGGAAACAGGGAAAAGAGACAAGCGGGGGAAAAGAGAGAGTCCAGGGAAAAGAGACAGGACAGGGAAGAGAGAGGGAAAAGAGGGAGTGGAGGGAAGGGAGGGAATAGAGGAAGGCGAGTGAAAGCGGGAAAAATGAACGCCGAGAGAACAGAGGTGAGAGAGACAGGCGAGGGGAAACAGGGAAAAGAGGCAAGCGGGGGAAAAGAGAGAGTCCAGGGAAAAGAGACAGGACAGGGAAGAGAGAGGGAAAAGAGGGAGTGGAGGAAAGGGAGGGAATAGAGGAAGGCGAGTGGAAGCGGGAAAAATGAACGCCGAGAGAACAGAGGTGAGAGAGACAGGCGAGGGGAAACAGGGAAAAGAGAAAAGCGGGGGAAAAGAGAGAGTCCAGGGAAAAGAGACACGACTGGGAAGAGACAGTGAAAAGAGAGAGTTGAGGAATGAGAGGGAAAAGAGAGGGGCGAGTGAAAGCGGGAAAATGAGACACCGAGTGAAGAGAGGTGACAGACACAGGAGAAGGGAAAGAGGGGGAAGAGACAAGCGGGGGAAAAGAGAGAGTCCAGGGAAAAGAGAAAGGACAGGGAAGAGAGAGGGAAAAGAGGGAGTGGAGGAAAGGGAGGGAATAGAGGAAGGTGAGTGGAAGCGGGAAAAATGAACGCCGAGAGAACAGATGTGAGAGAGACAGGCAAGGGGAAACAGGGAAAAGAGAAAAGCGGGGGAAAAGAGAGAGTCCAGGGAAAAGAGACACGACTGGGAAGAGACAGTGAAAAGAGAGAGTTGAGGTATGAGAGGGAAAACAGAGGGGCGAGTGAAAGCGGGAAAATGAGACACCGAGTGAAGAGAGGTGACAGACACAGGAGAGGGGAAAGAGGGGGAAGAGACAAGCGGGGGAAAAGAGAGAGTCCAGGGAAAAGAGATAGGACAGGGAAGAGAGAGGGAAAAGAGGGAGTGGAGGAAAGGGAGGGAATAGAGGAAGGCGAGTGGAAGCGGGAAAAATGAACGCCGAGAGAACAGAGGTGAGAGAGACAGGCGAGGGGAAACAGGGAAAAGAGAAAAGCGGGGGAAAAGAGAGAGTCCAGGGAAAAGAGACACGACTGGGAAGAGACAGTGAAAAGAGAGAGTTGAGGAATGAGAGGGAAAAGAGAGGGGCGAGTGAAAGCGGGAAAATGAGACACCGAGTGAAGAGAGGTGACAGACACAGGAGAGGGGAAAGAGGGGGAAGAGACAAGCGGGGGGAAAGAGAGGCCAGGGAAAAGAGACAGGACAGGGAAGAGAGAGGGAAAAGAGGGAGTGGAGGAAAGGGAGGGAATAGAGGAAGGCGAGTGGAAGCGGGAAAAATGAACGCCGAGAGAACAGAGGTGAGAGAGACAGGCGAGGGGAAACAGGGAAAAGAGACAAGCGGGGGAAAAGAGAGAGTCCAGGGAAAAGAGACAGGACAGGGAAGAGAGAGGGAAAAGAGGGAGTGGAGGGAAGGGAGGGAATAGAGGAAGGCGAGTGAAAGCGGGAAAAATGAACGCCGAGAGAACAGAGGTGAGAGAGACAGGCGAGGGGAAACAGGGAAAAGAGACAAGCGGGGGAAAAGAGAGAGTCCAGGGAAAAGAGACAGGACAGGGAAGAGAGAGGGAAAAGAGGGAGTGGAGGAAAGGGAGGGAATAGAGGAAGGCGAGTGGAAGCGGGAAAAATGAACGCCGAGAGAACAGAGGTGAGAGAGACAGGCGAGGGGAAACAGGGAAAAGAGAAAAGCGGGGGAAAAGAGAGAGTCCAGGGAAAAGAGACACGACTGGGAAGAGACAGTGAAAAGAGAGAGTTGAGGAATGAGAGGGAAAAGAGAGGGGCGAGTGAAAGCGGGAAAATGAGACACCGAGTGAAGAGAGGTGACAGACACAGGAGAGGGGAAAGAGGGGGAAGAGAGAAGCGGGGGGAAAGAGAGTCCAGGGAAAAGAGACAGGACAGGGAAGAGAGAGGGAAAAGAGGGAGTGGAGGAAAGGGAGGGAATAGAGGAAGGCGAGTGGAAGCGGGAAAAATGAACGCCGAGAGAACAGAGGTGAGAGAGACAGGCAAGGGGAAACAGGGAAAAGAGAAAAGCGGGGGGAAAGAGAGAGTCCAGGGAAAAGAGACACGACTGGGAAGAGACAGTGAAAAGAGAGAGTTGAGGAATGAGAGGGAAAAGAGAGGGGCGAGTGAAAGCGGGAAAATGAGACACCGAGTGAAGAGAGGTGACAGACACAGGAGAGGGGAAAGAGGGGGAAGAGACAAGCGGGGGAAAAGAGAGAGTCCAGGGAAAAGAGACAGGACAGGGAAGAGAGAGGGAAAAGAGGGAGTGGAGGGAAGGGAGGGAATAGAGGAAGGCGAGTGAAAGAGGGGGAAATGAACGCCGAGAGAACAGAGGTGAGAGAGACAGGCGAGGGGAAACAGGGAAAAGAGAAAAGCGGGGGAAAAGAGAGAGTCCAGGGAAAAGAGACAGGACAGGGAAGAGAGAGGGAAAAGAGGGAGTGGAGGAAAGGGAGGGAATAGAGGAAGGCGAGTGGAAGCGGGAAAAATGAACGCCGAGAGAACAGAGGTCAGAGAGACAGGCAAGGGGAAACAGGGAAAAGAGACAAGCGGGGGAAAAGAGAGAGTCCAGGGAAAAGAGACAGGACAGGGAAGAGAGAGGGAAAAGAGGGAGTGGAGGGAAGGGAGGGAATAGAGGAAGGCGAGTGAAAGAGGGGGAAATGAACGCCGAGAGAACAGAGGTGAGAGAGACAGGCGAGGGGAAACAGGGAAAAGAGGCAAGCGGGGGAAAAGAGAGAGTCCAGGGAAAAGAGACAGGACAGGGAAGAGAGAGGGAAAAGAGGGAGTGGAGGAAAGGGAGGGAATAGAGGAAGGCGAGTGGAAGCGGGAAAAATGAACGCCGAGAGAACAGAGGTGAGAGAGACAGGCAAGGGGAAACAGGGAAAAGAGAAAAGCGGGGGAAAAGAGAGAGTCCAGGGAAAAGAGACACGACTGGGAAGAGACAGTGAAAAGAGAGAGTTGAGGAATGAGAGGGAAAAGAGAGGGGCGAGTGAAAGCGGGAAAATGAGACACCGAGTGAAGAGAGGTGACAGACACAGGAGAGGGGAAAGAGGGGGAAGAGACAAGCGGGGGGAAAGAGAGGCCAGGGAAAAGAGACAGGACAGGGAAGAGAGAGGGAAAAGAGGGAGTGGAGGAAAGGGAGGGAATAGAGGAAGGCGAGTGGAAGCGGGAAAAATGAACGCCGAGAGAACAGAGGTGAGAGAGACAGGCGAGGGGAAACAGGGAAAAGAGACAAGCGGGGGAAAAGAGAGAGTCCATGGAAAAGAGACAGGACAGGGAAGAGAGAGGGAAAAGAGGGAGTGGAGGGAAGGGAGGGAATAGAGGAAGGCGAGTGAAAGCCCGAAAAATGAACGCCGAGAGAACAGAGGTGAGAGAGACAGGCGAGGGGAAACAGGGAAAAGAGGCAAGCGGGGGAAAAGAGAGAGTCCAGGGAAAAGAGACAGGACAGGGAAGAGAGAGGGAAAAGAGGGAGTGGAGGGAAGGGAGGGAATAGAGGAAGGCGAGTGAAAGCGGGAAAAATGAACGCCGAGAGAACAGATGTGAGAGAGACAGGCGAGGGGAAACAGGGAAAAGAGACAAGCGGGGGAAAAGAGAGAGTCCAGGGAAAAGAGACAGGACAGGGAAGAGAGAGGGAAAAGAGGGAGTGGAGGAAGGGGAGGGAATAGAGGAAGGCGAGTGGAAGCGGGAAAAATGAACGCCGAGAGAACAGAGGTGAGAGAGACAGGCAAGGGGAAACAGGGAAAAGAGAAAAGTGGGGGAAAAGAGAGAGTCCAGGGAAAAGAGACACGACTGGGAAGAGACAGTGAAAAGAGAGAGTTGAGGAATGAGAGGGAAAACAGAGGGGCGAGTGAAAGCGGGAAAATGAGACACCGAGTGAAGAGAGGTGACAGACACAGGAGAGGGGAAAGAGGGGGAAGAGACAAGCGGGGGAAAAGAGAGAGTCCAGGGAAAAGAGATAGGACAGGGAAGAGAGAGGGAAAAGAGGGAGTGCTGGAAAGGGAGGGAATAGAGGAAAGCGAGTGGAAGCGGGAAAAATGAACGCCGAGAGAACAGAGGTGAGAGAGACAGGCGAGGGGAAACAGGGAAAAGAGAAAAGCGGGGGAAAAGAGAGAGTCCAGGGAAAAGAGACACGACTGGGAAGAGACAGTGAAAAGAGAGAGTTGAGGAATGAGAGGGAAAAGAGAGGGGCGAGTGAAAGCGGGAAAATGAGACACCGAGTGAAGAGAGGTGACAGACACAGGAGAGGGGAAAGAGGGGGAAGAGACAAGCGGGGGGAAAGAGAGGCCAGGGAAAAGAGACAGGACAGGGAAGAGAGAGGGAAAAGAGGGAGTGGAGGAAAGGGAGGGAATAGAGGAAGGCGAGTGGAAGCGGGAAAAATGAACGCCGAGAGAACAGAGGTGAGAGAGACAGGCGAGGGGAAACAGGGAAAAGAGACAAGCGGGGGAAAAGAGAGAGTCCAGGGAAAAGAGACAGGACAGGGAAGAGAGAGGGAAAAGAGGGAGTGGAGGGAAGGGAGGGAATAGAGGAAGGCGAGTGAAAGCGGGAAAAATGAACGCCGAGAGAACAGAGGTGAGAGAGACAGGCGAGGGGAAACAGGGAAAAGAGGCAAGCGGGGGAAAAGAGAGAGTCCAGGGAAAAGAGACAGGACAGGGAAGAGAGAGGGAAAAGAGGGAGTGGAGGAAAGGGAGGGAATAGAGGAAGGCGAGTGGAAGCGGGAAAAATGAACGCCGAGAGAACAGAGGTGAGAGAGACAGGCAAGGGGAAACAGGGAAAAGAGAAAAGCGGGGGGAAAGAGAGAGTCCAGGGAAAAGAGACACGACTGGGAAGAGACAGTGAAAAGAGAGAGTTGAGGAATGAGAGGGAAAAGAGAGGGGCGAGTGAAAGCGGGAAAATGAGACACCGAGTGAAGAGAGGTGACAGACACAGGAGAGGGGAAAGAGGGGGAAGAGACAAGCGGGGGAAAAGAGAGAGTCCAGGGAAAAGAGAAAGGACAGGGAAGAGAGAGGGAAAAGAGGGTGTGGAGGAAATGGAGGGAATAGAGGAAGGCGAGTGAAAGCGGGAAAAATGAACGCCGAGAGAACAGATGTGAGAGAGACAGGCGAGGGGAAACAGGGAAAAGAGACAAGCGGGGGAAAAGAGAGAGTCCAGGGAAAAGAGACAGGACAGGGAAGAGAGAGGGAAAAGAGGGAGTGGAGGAAGGGGAGGGAATAGAGGAAGGCGAGTGGAAGCGGGAAAAATGAACGCCGAGAGAACAGAGGTGAGAGAGACAGGCAAGGGGAAACAGGGAAAAGAGAAAAGTGGGGGAAAAGAGAGAGTCCAGGGAAAAGAGACACGACTGGGAAGAGACAGTGAAAAGAGAGAGTTGAGGAATGAGAGGGAAAAGAGAGGGGCGAGTGAAAGCGGGAAAATGAGACACCGAGTGAAGAGAGGTGACAGACACAGGAGAAGGGAAAGAGGGGGAAGAGACAAGCGGGGGAAAAGAGAGAGTCCAGGGAAAAGAGAAAGGACAGGAAAGAGAGAGGGAAAAGAGGGAGTGGAGGAAAGGGAGGGAATAGAGGAAGGTGAGTGGAAGCGGGAAAAATGAACGCCGAGAGAACAGATGTGAGAGAGACAGGCAAGGGGAAACAGGGAAAAGAGAAAAGCGGGGGAAAAGAGAGAGTCCAGGGAAAAGAGACACGACTGGGAAGAGACAGTGAAAAGAGAGAGTTGAGGTATGAGAGGGAAAACAGAGGGGCGAGTGAAAGCGGGAAAATGAGACACCGAGTGAAGAGAGGTGACAGACACAGGAGAGGGGAAAGAGGGGGAAGAGACAAGCGGGGGAAAAGAGAGAGTCCAGGGAAAAGAGATAGGACAGGGAAGAGAGAGGGAAAAGAGGGAGTGGAGGAAAGGGAGGGAATAGAGGAAGGCGAGTGGAAGCGGGAAAAATGAACGCCGAGAGAACAGAGGTGAGAGAGACAGGCGAGGGGAAACAGGGAAAAGAGAAAAGCGGGGGAAAAGAGAGAGTCCAGGGAAAAGAGACACGACTGGGAAGAGACAGTGAAAAGAGAGAGTTGAGGAATGAGAGGGAAAAGAGAGGGGCGAGTGAAAGCGGGAAAATGAGACACCGAGTGAAGAGAGGTGACAGACACAGGAGAGGGGAAAGAGGGGGAAGAGACAAGCGGGGGGAAAGAGAGGCCAGGGAAAAGAGACAGGACAGGGAAGAGAGAGGGAAAAGAGGGAGTGGAGGAAAGGGAGGGAATAGAGGAAGGCGAGTGGAAGCGGGAAAAATGAACGCCGAGAGAACAGAGGTGAGAGAGACAGGCGAGGGGAAACAGGGAAAAGAGACAAGCGGGGGAAAAGAGAGAGTCCAGGGAAAAGAGACAGGACAGGGAAGAGAGAGGGAAAAGAGGGAGTGGAGGGAAGGGAGGGAATAGAGGAAGGCGAGTGAAAGCGGGAAAAATGAACGCCGAGAGAACAGAGGTGAGAGAGACAGGCGAGGGGAAACAGGGAAAAGAGGCAAGCGGGGGAAAAGAGAGAGTCCAGGGAAAAGAGACAGGACAGGGAAGAGAGAGGGAAAAGAGGGAGTGGAGGAAAGGGAGGGAATAGAGGAAGGCGAGTGGAAGCGGGAAAAATGAACGCCGAGAGAACAGAGGTGAGAGAGACAGGCGAGGGGAAACAGGGAAAAGAGAAAAGCGGGGGAAAAGAGAGAGTCCAGGGAAAAGAGACACGACTGGGAAGAGACAGTGAAAAGAGAGAGTTGAGGAATGAGAGGGAAAAGAGAGGGGCGAGTGAAAGCGGGAAAATGAGACACCGAGTGAAGAGAGGTGACAGACACAGGAGAAGGGAAAGAGGGGGAAGAGACAAGCGGGGGAAAAGAGAGAGTCCAGGGAAAAGAGAAAGGACAGGGAAGAGAGAGGGAAAAGAGGGAGTGGAGGAAAGGGAGGGAATAGAGGAAGGCGAGTGGAAGCGGGAAAAATGAACGCCGAGAGAACAGAGGTGAGAGAGACAGGCGAGGGGAAACAGGGAAAAGAGACAAGCGGGGGAAAAGAGAGAGTCCAGGGAAAAGAGACAGGACAGGGAAGAGAGAGGGAAAAGAGGGAGTGGAGGGAAGGGAGGGAATAGAGGAAGGCGAGTGAAAGCGGGAAAAATGAACGCCGAGAGAACAGAGGTGAGAGAGACAGGCGAGGGGAAACAGGGAAAAGAGGCAAGCGGGGGAAAAGAGAGAGTCCAGGGAAAAGAGACAGGACAGGGAAGAGAGAGGGAAAAGAGGGAGTGGAGGAAAGGGAGGGAATAGAGGAAGGCGAGTGGAAGCGGGAAAAATGAACGCCGAGAGAACAGAGGTGAGAGAGACAGGCGAGGGGAAACAGGGAAAAGAGAAAAGCGGGGGAAAAGAGAGAGTCCAGGGAAAAGAGACACGACTGGGAAGAGACAGTGAAAAGAGAGAGTTGAGGAATGAGAGGGAAAAGAGAGGGGCGAGTGAAAGCGGGAAAATGAGACACCGAGTGAAGAGAGGTGACAGACACAGGAGAGGGGAAAGAGGGGGAAGAGAGAAGCGGGGGGAAAGAGAGTCCAGGGAAAAGAGACAGGACAGGGAAGAGAGAGGGAAAAGAGGGAGTGGAGGAAAGGGAGGGAATAGAGGAAGGCGAGTGGAAGCGGGAAAAATGAACGCCGAGAGAACAGAGGTGAGAGAGACAGGCGAGGGGAAACAGGGAAAAGAGGCAAGCGGGGGAAAAGAGAGAGTCCAGGGAAAAGAGACAGGACAGGGAAGAGAGAGGGAAAAGAGGGAGTGGAGGAAAGGGAGGGAATAGAGGAAGGCGAGTGGAAGCGGGAAAAATGAACGCCGAGAGAACAGAGGTGAGAGAGACAGGCAAGGGGAAACAGGGAAAAGAGAAAAGCGGGGGGAAAGAGAGAGTCCAGGGAAAAGAGACACGACTGGGAAGAGACAGTGAAAAGAGAGAGTTGAGGAATGAGAGGGAAAAGAGAGGGGCGAGTGAAAGCGGGAAAATGAGACACCGAGTGAAGAGAGGTGACAGACACAGGAGAGGGGAAAGAGGGGGAAGAGACAAGCGGGGGAAAAGAGAGAGTCCAGGGAAAAGAGAAAGGACAGGGAAGAGAGAGGGAAAAGAGGGTGTGGAGGAAATGGAGGGAATAGAGGAAGGCGAGTGAAAGCGGGAAAAATGAACGCCGAGAGAACAGATGTGAGAGAGACAGGCGAGGGGAAACAGGGAAAAGAGACAAGCGGGGGAAAAGAGAGAGTCCATGGAAAAGAGACAGGACAGGGAAGAGAGAGGGAAAAGAGGGAGTGGAGGGAAGGGAGGGAATAGAGGAAGGCGAGTGAAAGCCCGAAAAATGAACGCCGAGAGAACAGAGGTGAGAGAGACAGGCGAGGGGAAACAGGGAAAAGAGGCAAGCGGGGGAAAAGAGAGAGTCCAGGGAAAAGAGACAGGACAGGGAAGAGAGAGGGAAAAGAGGGAGTGGAGGAAATGGAGGGAATAGAGGAAGGCGAGTGAAAGCGGGAAAAATGAACGCCGAGAGAACAGATGTGAGAGAGACAGGCGAGGGGAAACAGGGAAAAGAGACAAGCGGGGGAAAAGAGAGAGTCCAGGGAAAAGAGACAGGACAGGGAAGAGAGAGGGAAAAGAGGGAGTGGAGGAAGGGGAGGGAATAGAGGAAGGCGAGTGGAAGCGGGAAAAATGAACGCCGAGAGAACAGAGGTGAGAGAGACAGGCAAGGGGAAACAGGGAAAAGAGAAAAGTGGGGGAAAAGAGAGAGTCCAGGGAAAAGAGACACGACTGGGAAGAGACAGTGAAAAGAGAGAGTTGAGGAATGAGAGGGAAAAGAGAGGGGCGAGTGAAAGCGGGAAAATGAGACACCGAGTGAAGAGAGGTGACAGACACAGGAGAAGGGAAAGAGGGGGAAGAGACAAGCGGGGGAAAAGAGAGAGTCCAGGGAAAAGAGACACGACTGGGAAGAGACAGTGAAAAGAGAGAGTTGAGGAATGAGAGGGAAAACAGAGGGGCGAGTGAAAGCGGGAAAATGAGACACCGAGTGAAGAGAGGTGACAGACACAGGAGAGGGGAAATAGGGGGAAGAGACAAGCGGGGGAAAAGAGAGAGTCCAGGGAAAAGAGATAGGACAGGGAAGAGAGAGGGAAAAGAGGGAGTGGAGGAAAGGGAGGGAATAGAGGAAGGCGAGTGGAAGCGGGAAAAATGAACGCCGAGAGAACAGAGGTGAGAGAGACAGGCGAGGGGAAACAGGGAAAAGAGAAAAGCGGGGGAAAAGAGAGAGTCCAGGGAAAAGAGACACGACTGGGAAGAGACAGTGAAAAGAGAGAGTTGAGGAATGAGAGGGAAAAGAGAGGGGCGAGTGAAAGCGGGAAAATGAGACACCGAGTGAAGAGAGGTGACAGACACAGGAGAGGGGAAAGAGGGGGAAGAGACAAGCGGGGGGAAAGAGAGGCCAGGGAAAAGAGACAGGACAGGGAAGAGAGAGGGAAAAGAGGGAGTGGAGGAAAGGGAGGGAATAGAGGAAGGCGAGTGGAAGCGGGAAAAATGAACGCCGAGAGAACAGAGGTGAGAGAGACAGGCGAGGGGAAACAGGGAAAAGAGACAAGCGGGGGAAAAGAGAGAGTCCAGGGAAAAGAGACAGGACAGGGAAGAGAGAGGGAAAAGAGGGAGTGGAGGGAAGGGAGGGAATAGAGGAAGGCGAGTGAAAGCGGGAAAAATGAACGCCGAGAGAACAGAGGTGAGAGAGACAGGCGAGGGGAAACAGGGAAAAGAGGCAAGCGGGGGAAAAGAGAGAGTCCAGGGAAAAGAGACAGGACAGGGAAGAGAGAGGGAAAAGAGGGAGTGGAGGAAAGGGAGGGAATAGAGGAAGGCGAGTGGAAGCCGGAAAAATGAACGCCGAGAGAACAGAGGTGAGAGAGACAGGCAAGGGGAAACAGGGAAAAGAGAAAAGCGGGGGAAAAGAGAGAGTCCAGGGAAAAGAGACACGACTGGGAAGAGACAGTGAAAAGAGAGAGTTGAGGAATGAGAGGGAAAAGAGAGGGGCGAGTGAAAGCGGGAAAATGAGACACCGAGTGAAGAGAGGTGACAGACACAGGAGAGGGGAAAGAGGGGGAAGAGACAAGCGGGGGGAAAGAGAGGCCAGGGAAAAGAGACAGGACAGGGAAGAGAGAGGGAAAAGAGGGAGTGGAGGAAAGGGAGGGAATAGAGGAAGGCGAGTGGAAGCGGGAAAAATGAACGCCGAGAGAACAGAGGTGAGAGAGACAGGCAAGGGGAAACAGGGAAAAGAGAAAAGCGGGGGGAAAGAGAGAGTCCAGGGAAAAGAGACACGACTGGGAAGAGACAGTGAAAAGAGAGAGTTGAGGAATGAGAGGGAAAAGAGAGGGGCGAGTGAAAGCGGGAAAATGAGACACCGAGTGAAGAGAGGTGACAGACACAGGAGAGGGGAAAGAGGGGGAAGAGACAAGCGGGGGAAAAGAGAGAGTCCAGGGAAAAGAGACAGGACAGGGAAGAGAGAGGGAAAAGAGGGAGTGGAGGGAAGGGAGGGAATAGAGGAAGGCGAGTGAAAGAGGGGGAAATGAACGCCGAGAGAACAGAGGTGAGAGAGACAGGCGAGGGGAAACAGGGAAAAGAGAAAAGCGGGGGAAAAGAGAGAGTCCAGGGAAAAGAGACAGGACAGGGAAGAGAGAGGGAAAAGAGGGAGTGGAGGAAAGGGAGGGAATAGAGGAAGGCGAGTGGAAGCGGGAAAAATGAACGCCGAGAGAACAGAGGTCAGAGAGACAGGCAAGGGGAAACAGGGAAAAGAGACAAGCGGGGGAAAAGAGAGAGTCCAGGGAAAAGAGACAGGACAGGGAAGAGAGAGGGAAAAGAGGGAGTGGAGGGAAGGGAGGGAATAGAGGAAGGCGAGTGAAAGAGGGGGAAATGAACGCCGAGAGAACAGAGGTGAGAGAGACAGGCGAGGGGAAACAGGGAAAAGAGGCAAGCGGGGGAAAAGAGAGAGTCCAGGGAAAAGAGACAGGACAGGGAAGAGAGAGGGAAAAGAGGGAGTGGAGGAAAGGGAGGGAATAGAGGAAGGCGAGTGGAAGCGGGAAAAATGAACGCCGAGAGAACAGAGGTGAGAGAGACAGGCAAGGGGAAACAGGGAAAAGAGAAAAGCGGGGGAAAAGAGAGAGTCCAGGGAAAAGAGACACGACTGGGAAGAGACAGTGAAAAGAGAGAGTTGAGGAATGAGAGGGAAAAGAGAGGGGCGAGTGAAAGCGGGAAAATGAGACACCGAGTGAAGAGAGGTGACAGACACAGGAGAGGGGAAAGAGGGGGAAGAGACAAGCGGGGGGAAAGAGAGGCCAGGGAAAAGAGACAGGACAGGGAAGAGAGAGGGAAAAGAGGGAGTGGAGGAAAGGGAGGGAATAGAGGAAGGCGAGTGGAAGCGGGAAAAATGAACGCCGAGAGAACAGAGGTGAGAGAGACAGGCGAGGGGAAACAGGGAAAAGAGACAAGCGGGGGAAAAGAGAGAGTCCATGGAAAAGAGACAGGACAGGGAAGAGAGAGGGAAAAGAGGGAGTGGAGGGAAGGGAGGGAATAGAGGAAGGCGAGTGAAAGCCCGAAAAATGAACGCCGAGAGAACAGAGGTGAGAGAGACAGGCGAGGGGAAACAGGGAAAAGAGGCA
The DNA here is from genome assembly GCF_947461875.1 of Haliaeetus albicilla. NCBI lineage: Eukaryota > Metazoa > Chordata > Aves > Accipitriformes > Accipitridae > Haliaeetus > Haliaeetus albicilla. The sequence goes on from NC_091515.1 coordinate 42,439,776, forward strand.
AGCGGGGGAAAAGAGAGAGTCCAGGGAAAAGAGACAGGACAGGGAAGAGAGAGGGAAAAGAGGGAGTGGAGGAAAGGGAGGGAATAGAGGAAGGCGAGTGGAAGCGGGAAAAATGAACGCCGAGAGAACAGAGGTGAGAGAGACAGGCAAGGGGAAACAGGGAAAAGAGAAAAGCGGGGGAAAAGAGAGAGTCCAGGGAAAAGAGACACGACTGGGAAGAGACAGTGAAAAGAGAGAGTTGAGGAATGAGAGGGAAAAGAGAGGGGCGAGTGAAAGCGGGAAAATGAGACACCGAGTGAAGAGAGGTGACAGACACAGGAGAGGGGAAAGAGGGGGAAGAGACAAGCGGGGGAAAAGAGAGAGTCCAGGGAAAAGAGATAGGACAGGGAAGAGAGAGGGAAAAGAGGGAGTGGAGGAAAGGGAGGGAATAGAGGAAGGCGAGTGGAAGCGGGAAAAATGAACGCCGAGAGAACAGAGGTGAGAGAGACAGGCAAGGGGAAACAGGGAAAAGAGAAAAGCGGGGGGAAAGAGAGAGTCCAGGGAAAAGAGACACGACTGGGAAGAGACAGTGAAAAGAGAGAGTTGAGGAATGAGAGGGAAAAGAGAGGGGCGAGTGAAAGCGGGAAAATGAGACACCGAGTGAAGAGAGGTGACAGACACAGGAGAGGGGAAAGAGGGGGAAGAGACAAGCGGGGGAAAAGAGAGAGTCCAGGGAAAAGAGAAAGGACAGGGAAGAGAGAGGGAAAAGAGGGTGTGGAGGAAATGGAGGGAATAGAGGAAGGCGAGTGAAAGCGGGAAAAATGAACGCCGAGAGAACAGATGTGAGAGAGACAGGCGAGGGGAAACAGGGAAAAGAGACAAGCGGGGGAAAAGAGAGAGTCCAGGGAAAAGAGACAGGACAGGGAAGAGAGAGGGAAAAGAGGGAGTGGAGGAAAGGGAGGGAATAGAGGAAGGCGAGTGAAAGAGGGGGAAATGAACGCCGAGAGAACAGAGGTGAGAGAGACAGGCGAGGGGAAACAGGGAAAAGAGGCAAGCGGGGGAAAAGAGAGAGTCCAGGGAAAAGAGACAGGACAGGGAAGAGAGAGGGAAAAGAGGGAGTGGAGGAAAGGGAGGGAATAGAGGAAGGCGAGTGGAAGCGGGAAAAATGAACGCCGAGAGAACAGAGGTGAGAGAGACAGGCAAGGGGAAAGAGGGAAAAGAGAAAAGCGGGGGGAAAGAGAGAGTCCAGGGAAAAGAGACACGACTGGGAAGAGACAGTGAAAAGAGAGAGTTGAGGAATGAGAGGGAAAAGAGAGGGGCGAGTGAAAGCGGGAAAATGAGACACCGAGTGAAGAGAGGTGACAGACACAGGAGAGGGGAAAGAGGGGGAAGAGACAAGCGGGGGAAAAGAGAGAGTCCAGGGAAAAGAGAAAGGACAGGGAAGAGAGAGGGAAAAGAGGGTGTGGAGGAAATGGAGGGAATAGAGGAAGGCGAGTGAAAGCGGGAAAAATGAACGCCGAGAGAACAGAGGTGAGAGAGACAGGCGAGGGGAAACAGGGAAAAGAGACAAGCGGGGGAAAAGAGAGAGTCCAGGGAAAAGAGACAGGACAGGGAAGAGAGAGGGAAAAGAGGGAGTGGAGGAAAGGGAGGGAATAGAGGAAGGCGAGTGAAAGAGGGGGAAATGAACGCCGAGAGAACAGAGGTGAGAGAGACAGGCGAGGGGAAACAGGGAAAAGAGGCAAGCGGGGGAAAAGAGAGAGTCCAGGGAAAAGAGACAGGACAGGGAAGAGAGAGGGAAAAGAGGGAGTGGAGGAAAGGGAGGGAATAGAGGAAGGCGAGTGGAAGCGGGAAAAATGAACGCCGAGAGAACAGAGGTGAGAGAGACAGGCAAGGGGAAACAGGGAAAAGAGAAAAGCGGGGGAAAAGAGAGAGTCCAGGGAAAAGAGACACGACTGGGAAGAGACAGTGAAAAGAGAGAGTTGAGGAATGAGAGGGAAAAGAGAGGGGCGAGTGAAAGCGGGAAAATGAGACACCGAGTGAAGAGAGGTGACAGACACAGGAGAGGGGAAAGAGGGGGAAGAGACAAGAGGGGGAAAAGAGAGAGTCCAGGGAAAAGAGACAGGACAGGGAAGAGAGAGGGAAAAGAGGGAGTGGAGGAAAGGGAGGGAATAGAGGAAGGCGAGTGGAAGCGGGAAAAATGAACGCCGAGAGAACAGAGGTGAGAGAGACAGGCAAGGGGAAACAGGGAAAAGAGAAAAGCGGGGGAAAAGAGAGAGTCCAGGGAAAAGAGACACGACTGGGAAGAGACAGTGAAAAGAGAGAGTTGAGGAATGAGAGGGAAAAGAGAGGGGCGAGTGAAAGCGGGAAAATGAGACACCGAGTGAAGAGAGGTGACAGACACAGGAGAGGGGAAAGAGGGGGAAGAGACAAGCGGGGGAAAAGAGAGAGTCCAGGGAAAAGAGATAGGACAGGGAAGAGAGAGGGAAAAGAGGGAGTGGAGGAAAGGGAGGGAATAGAGGAAGGCGAGTGGAAGCGGGAAAATGAACGCCGAGAGAACAGAGGTGAGAGAGACAGGCGAGGGGAAACAGGGAAAAGAGGCAAGCGGGGGGAAAGAGAGAGTCCAGGGAAAAGAGACACGACTGGGAAGAGACAGTGAAAAGAGAGAGTTGAGGAATGAGAGGGAAAAGAGAGGGGCGAGTGAAAGCGGGAAAATGAGACACCGAGTGAAGAGAGGTGACAGACACAGGAGAGGGGAAAGAGGGGGAAGAGACAAGCGGGGGGAGAGAGAGCCCAGGGTAAAGAGACAGGACAGGGAAGAGAGAGGGAAAAGAGGGAGTGGAGGAAAGGGAGGGAATAGAGGAAGGCGAGTGGAAGCGGGAAAAATGAACGCCGAGAGAACAGAGGTGAGAGAGACAGGCAAGGGGAAACAGGGAAAAGAGAAAAGCGGGGGGAAAGAGAGAGTCCAGGGAAAAGAGACACGACTGGGAAGAGACAGTGAAAAGAGAGAGTTGAGGAATGAGAGGGAAAAGAGAGGGGCGAGTGAAAGCGGGAAAATGAGACACCGAGTGAAGAGAGGTGACAGACACAGGAGAGGGGAAAGAGGGGGAAGAGACAAGCGGGGGAAAAGAGAGAGTCCAGGGAAAAGAGATAGGACAGGGAAGAGAGAGGGAAAAGAGGGAGTGGAGGAAAGGGAGGGAATAGAGGAAGGCGAGTGGAAGCGGGAAAAATGAACGCCGAGAGAACAGAGGTGAGAGAGACAGGCAAGGGGAAACAGGGAAAAGAGAAAAGCGGGGGGGAAGAGAGAGTCCAGGGAAAAGAGACACGACTGGGAAGAGACAGTGAAAAGAGAGAGTTGAGGAATGAGAGGGAAAAGAGAGGGGCGAGTGAAAGCGGGAAAATGAGACACCGAGTGAAGAGAGGTGACAGACACAGGAGAGGGGAAAGAGGGGGAAGAGACAAGCGGGGGAAAAGAGAGAGTCCAGGGAAAAGAGAAAGGACAGGGAAGAGAGAGGGAAAAGAGGGTGTGGAGGAAATGGAGGGAATAGAGGAAGGCGAGTGAAAGCGGGAAAAATGAACGCCGAGAGAACAGATGTGAGAGAGACAGGCGAGGGGAAACAGGGAAAAGAGACAAGCGGGGGAAAAGAGAGAGTCCAGGGAAAAGAGACAGGACAGGGAAGAGAGAGGGAAAAGAGGGAGTGGAGGAAGGGGAGGGAATAGAGGAAGGCGAGTGGAAGCGGGAAAAATGAACGCCGAGAGAACAGAGGTGAGAGAGACAGGCAAGGGGAAACAGGGAAAAGAGAAAAGTGGGGGAAAAGAGAGAGTCCAGGGAAAAGAGACACGACTGGGAAGAGACAGTGAAAAGAGAGAGTTGAGGAATGAGAGGGAAAAGAGAGGGGCGAGTGAAAGCGGGAAAATGAGACACCGAGTGAAGAGAGGTGACAGACACAGGAGAGGGGAAAGAGGGGGAAGAGACAAGCGGGGGAAAAGAGAGAGTCCAGGGAAAAGAGAAAGGACAGGGAAGAGAGAGGGAAAAGAGGGAGTGGAGGAAAGGGAGGGAATAGAGGAAGGCGAGTGGAAGCGGGAAAAATGAACGCCGAGAGAACAGATGTGAGAGAGACAGGCAAGGGGAAACAGGGAAAAGAGAAAAGCGGGGGAAAAGAGAGAGTCCAGGGAAAAGAGACACGACTGGGAAGAGACAGTGAAAAGAGAGAGTTGAGGAATGAGAGGGAAAAGAGAGGGGCGAGTGAAAGCGGGAAAATGAGACACCGAGTGAAGAGAGGTGACAGACACAGGAGAGGGGAAAGAGGGGGAAGAGACAAGCGGGGGAAAAGAGAGAGTCCAGGGAAAAGAGATAGGACAGGGAAGAGAGAGGGAAAAGAGGGAGTGGAGGAAAGGGAGGGAATAGAGGAAGGCGAGTGGAAGCGGGAAAATGAACGCCGAGAGAACAGAGGTGAGAGAGACAGGCAAGGGGAAACAGGGAAAAGAGAAAAGCGGGGGGAAAGAGAGAGTCCAGGGAAAAGAGACACGACTGGGAAGAGACAGTGAAAAGAGAGAGTTGAGGAATGAGAGGGAAAAGAGAGGGGCGAGTGAAAGCGGGAAAATGAGACACCGAGTGAAGAGAGGTGACAGACACAGGAGAGGGGAAAGAGGGGGAAGAGACAAGCGGGGGGAAAGAGAGGCCAGGGAAAAGAGACAGGACAGGGAAGAGAGAGGGAAAAGAGGGAGTGGAGGAAAGGGAGGGAATAGAGGAAGGCGAGTGGAAGCGGGAAAAATGAACGCCGAGAGAACAGAGGTGAGAGAGACAGGCGAGGGGAAACAGGGAAAAGAGACAAGCGGGGGAAAAGAGAGAGTCCAGGGAAAAGAGACAGGACAGGGAAGAGAGAGGGAAAAGAGGGAGTGGAGGGAAGGGAGGGAATAGAGGAAGGCGAGTGAAAGCGGGAAAAATGAACGCCGAGAGAACAGAGGTGAGAGAGACAGGCGAGGGGAAACAGGGAAAAGAGGCAAGCGGGGGAAAAGAGAGAGTCCAGGGAAAAGAGACAGGACAGGGAAGAGAGAGGGAAAAGAGGGAGTGGAGGAAAGGGAGGGAATAGAGGAAGGCGAGTGGAAGCGGGAAAAATGAACGCCGAGAGAACAGAGGTGAGAGAGACAGGCAAGGGGAAACAGGGAAAAGAGAAAAGCGGGGGAAAAGAGAGAGTCCAGGGAAAAGAGACACGACTGGGAAGAGACAGTGAAAAGAGAGAGTTGAGGAATGAGAGGGAAAAGAGAGGGGCGAGTGAAAGCGGGAAAATGAGACACCGAGTGAAGAGAGGTGACAGACACAGGAGAGGGGAAAGAGGGGGAAGAGACAAGCGGGGGAAAAGAGAGAGACCAGGGAAAAGAGATAGGACAGGGAAGAGAGAGGGAAAAGAGGGAGTGGAGGAAAGGGAGGGAATAGAGGAAGGCGAGTGGAAGCGGGAAAAATGAACGCCGAGAGAACAGAGGTGAGAGAGACAGGCAAGGGGAAACAGGGAAAAGAGAAAAGCGGGGGGAAAGAGAGAGTCCAGGGAAAAGAGACACGACTGGGAAGAGACAGTGAAAAGAGAGAGTTGAGGAATGAGAGGGAAAAGAGAGGGGCGAGTGAAAGCGGGAAAATGAGACACCGAGTGAAGAGAGGTGACAGACACAGGAGAGGGGAAAGAGGGGGAAGAGACAAGCGGGGGAAAAGAGAGAGTCCAGGGAAAAGAGAAAGGACAGGGAAGAGAGAGGGAAAAGAGGGTGTGGAGGAAATGGAGGGAATAGAGGAAGGCGAGTGAAAGCGGGGAAAATGAACGCCGAGAGAACAGATGTGAGAGAGACAGGCGAGGGGAAACAGGGAAAAGAGACAAGCGGGGGAAAAGAGAGAGTCCAGGGAAAAGAGACAGGACAGGGAAGAGAGAGGGAAAAGAGGGAGTGGAGGGAAGGGAGGGAATAGAGGAAGGCGAGTGAAAGAGGGGGAAATGAACGCCGAGAGAACAGAGGTGAGAGAGACAGGCGAGGGGAAACAGGGAAAAGAGGCAAGCGGGGGAAAAGAGAGAGTCCAGGGAAAAGAGACAGGACAGCGAAGAGAGAGGGAAAAGAATGTGTCCACTGAAAAGAGACACGACTGGGAAGAGACAGTGAAAAGAGAGAGTTGAGGAATGAGAGGGAAAAGAGAGGGGCGAGTGAAAGCGGGAAAATGAGACACCGAGTGAAGAGAGGTGACAGACATAGGAGAGGGGAAAGAGGGGGAAGAGACAAGCGGGGGAAAAGAGAGAGTCCAGGGAAAAGAGAAAGGACAGGGAAGAGAGAGGGAAAAGAGGGTGTGGAGGAAATGGAGGGAATAGAGGAAGGCGAGTGAAAGCGGGAAAAATGAACGCCGAGAGAACAGAGGTGAGAGAGACAGGCGAGGGGAAACAGGGAAAAGAGACAAGCGGGGGAAAAGAGAGAGTCCAGGGAAAAGAGACAGGACAGGGAAGAGAGAGGGAAAAGAGGGAGTGGAGGGAAGGGAGGGAATAGAGGAAGGCGAGTGAAAGAGGGGGAAATGAACGCCGAGAGAACAGAGGTGAGAGAGACAGGCGAGGGGAAACAGGGAAAAGAGGCAAGCGGGGGAAAAGAGAGAGTCCAGGGAAAAGAGACAGGACAGGGAAGAGAGAGGGAAAAGAGGGAGTGGAGGAAAGGGAGGGAATAGAGGAAGGCGAGTGGAAGCGGGAAAAATGAACGCCGAGAGAACAGAGGTGAGAGAGACAGGCAAGGGGAAACAGGGAAAAGAGAAAAGCGGGGGAAAAGAGAGAGTCCAGGGAAAAGAGACACGACTGGGAAGAGACAGTGAAAAGAGAGAGTTGAGGAATGAGAGGGAAAAGAGAGGGGCGAGTGAAAGCGGGAAAATGAGACACCGAGTGAAGAGAGGTGACAGACACAGGAGAGGGGAAAGAGGGGGAAGAGACAAGCGGGGGAAAAGAGAGAGTCCAGGGAAAAGAGATAGGACAGGGAAGAGAGAGGGAAAAGAGGGAGTGGAGGAAAGGGAGGGAATAGAGGAAGGCGAGTGGAAGCGGGAAAAATGAACGCCGAGAGAACAGAGGTGAGAGAGACAGGCAAGGGGAAACAGGGAAAAGAGAAAAGCGGGGGGAAAGAGAGAGTCCAGGGAAAAGAGACACGACTGGGAAGAGACAGTGAAAAGAGAGAGTTGAGGAATGAGAGGGAAAAGAGAGGGGCGAGTGAAAGCGGGAAAATGAGACACCGAGTGAAGAGAGGTGACAGACACAGGAGAGGGGAAAGAGGGGGAAGAGACAAGCGGGGGGAAAGAGAGGCCAGGGAAAAGAGACAGGACAGGGAAGAGAGAGGGAAAAGAGGGAGTGGAGGAAAGGGAGGGAATAGAGGAAGGCGAGTGGAAGCGGGAAAAATGAACGCCGAGAGAACAGAGGTGAGAGAGACAGGCGAGGGGAAACAGGGAAAAGAGACAAGCGGGGGAAAAGAGAGAGTCCAGGGAAAAGAGACACGACTGGGAAGAGACAGTGAAAAGAGAGAGTTGAGGAATGAGAGGGAAAAGAGAGGGGCGAGTGAAAGCGGGAAAATGAGACACCGAGTGAAGAGAGGTGACAGACACAGGAGAGGGGAAAGAGGGGGAAGAGACAAGCGGGGGGAAAGAGAGGCCAGGGAAAAGAGACAGGACAGGGAAGAGAGAGGGAAAAGAGGGAGTGGAGGAAAGGGAGGGAATAGAGGAAGGCGAGTGAAAGCGGGAAAAATGAACGCTGAGAGAACAGAGGTGAGAGAGACAGGCGAGGGGAAACAGGGAAAAGAGACAAGCGGGGGAAAAGAGAGAGTCCAGGGAAAAGAGACAGGACAGGGAAGAGAGAGGGAAAAGAGGGAGTGGAGGAAAGGGAGGGAATAGAGGAAGGCGAGTGGAAGCGGGAAAATGAACGCCGAGAGAACAGAGGTGAGAGAGACAGGCAAGGGGAAACAGGGAAAAGAGAAAAGCGGGGGGAAAGAGAGAGTCCAGGGAAAAGAGACACGACTGGGAAGAGACAGTGAAAAGAGAGAGTTGAGGAATGAGAGGGAAAAGAGAGGGGCGAGTGAAAGCGGGAAAATGAGACACCGAGTGAAGAGAGGTGACAGACACAGGAGAGGGGAAAGAGGGGGAAGAGACAAGCGGGGGGAAAGAGAGGCCAGGGAAAAGAGACAGGACAGGGAAGAGAGAGGGAAAAGAGGGAGTGGAGGAAAGGGAGGGAATAGAGGAAGGCGAGTGGAAGCGGGAAAAATGAACGCCGAGAGAACAGAGGTGAGAGAGACAGGCGAGGGGAAACAGGGAAAAGAGACAAGCGGGGGAAAAGAGAGAGTCCAGGGAAAAGAGACAGGACAGGGAAGAGAGAGGGAAAAGAGGGAGTGGAGGGAAGGGAGGGAATAGAGGAAGGCGAGTGAAAGCGGGAAAAATGAACGCCGAGAGAACAGAGGTGAGAGAGACAGGCGAGGGGAAACAGGGAAAAGAGGCAAGCGGGGGAAAAGAGAGAGTCCAGGGAAAAGAGACAGGACAGGGAAGAGAGAGGGAAAAGAGGGAGTGGAGGAAAGGGAGGGAATAGAGGAAGGCGAGTGGAAGCGGGAAAAATGAACGCCGAGAGAACAGAGGTGAGAGAGACAGGCAAGGGGAAACAGGGAAAAGAGAAAAGCGGGGGGAAAGAGAGAGTCCAGGGAAAAGAGACACGACTGGGAAGAGACAGTGAAAAGAGAGAGTTGAGGAATGAGAGGGAAAAGAGAGGGGCGAGTGAAAGCGGGAAAATGAGACACCGAGTGAAGAGAGGTGACAGACACAGGAGAGGGGAAAGAGGGGGAAGAGACAAGCGGGGGGAAAGAGAGGCCAGGGAAAAGAGACAGGACAGGGAAGAGAGAGGGAAAAGAGGGAGTGGAGGAAAGGGAGGGAATAGAGGAAGGCGAGTGGAAGCGGGAAAAATGAACGCCGAGAGAACAGATGTGAGAGAGACAGGCGAGGGGAAACAGGGAAAAGAGACAAGCGGGGGAAAAGAGAGAGTCCAGGGAAAAGAGACAGGACAGGGAAGAGAGAGGGAAAAGAGGGAGTGGAGGGAAGGGAGGGAATAGAGGAAGGCGAGTGAAAGAGGGGGAAATGAACGCCGAGAGAACAGAGGTGAGAGAGACAGGCGAGGGGAAACAGGGAAAAGAGAAAAGCGGGGGAAAAGAGAGAGTCCAGGGAAAAGAGACACGACTGGGAAGAGACAGTGAAAAGAGAGAGTTGAGGAATGAGAGGGAAAAGAGAGGGGCGAGTGAAAGCGGGAAAATGAGACACCGAGTGAAGAGAGGTGACAGACACAGGAGAGGGGAAAGAGGGGGAAGAGACAAGCGGGGGGAAAGAGAGCCCAGGGAAAAGAGACAGGACAGGGAAGAGAGAGGGAAAAGAGGGAGTGGAGGGAAGGGAGGGAATAGAGGAAGGCGAGTGAAAGCGGGAAAAATGAACGCCGAGAGAACAGAGGTGAGAGAGACAGGCGAGGGGAAACAGGGAAAAGAGGCAAGCGGGGGAAAAGAGAGAGTCCAGGGAAAAGAGACAGGACAGCGAAGAGAGAGGGAAAAGAATGTGTCCACTGAAAAGAGACACGACTGGGAAGAGACAGTGAAAAGAGAGAGTTGAGGAATGAGAGGGAAAAGAGAGGGGCGAGTGAAAGCGGGAAAATGAGACACCGAGTGAAGAGAGGTGACAGACATAGGAGAGGGGAAAGAGGGGGAAGAGACAAGCGGGGGAAAAGAGAGAGTCCAGGGAAAAGAGAAAGGACAGGGAAGAGAGAGGGAAAAGAGGGTGTGGAGGAAATGGAGGGAATAGAGGAAGGCGAGTGAAAGAGGGGGAAATGAACGCCGAGAGAACAGAGGTGAGAGAGACAGGCGAGGGGAAACAGGGAAAAGAGGCAAGCGGGGGAAAAGAGAGAGTCCAGGGAAAAGAGACAGGACAGGGAAGAGAGAGGGAAAAGAGGGAGTGGAGGAAAGGGAGGGAATAGAGGAAGGCGAGTGGAAGCGGGAAAAATGAACGCCGAGAGAACAGAGGTGAGAGAGACAGGCAAGGGGAAACAGGGAAAAGAGAAAAGCGGGGGGAAAGAGAGAGTCCAGGGAAAAGAGACACGACTGGGAAGAGACAGTGAAAAGAGAGAGTTGAGGAATGAGAGGGAAAAGAGAGGGGCGAGTGAAAGCGGGAAAATGAGACACCGAGTGAAGAGAGGTGACAGACACAGGAGAGGGGAAAGAGGGGGAAGAGACAAGCGGGGGAAAAGAGAGAGTCCAGGGAAAAGAGAAAGGACAGGGAAGAGAGAGGGAAAAGAGGGTGTGGAGGAAATGGAGGGAATAGAGGAAGGCGAGTGAAAGCGGGAAAAATGAACGCCGAGAGAACAGATGTGAGAGAGACAGGCGAGGGGAAACAGGGAAAAGAGACAAGCGGGGGAAAAGAGAGAGTCCAGGGAAAAGAGACAGGACAGGGAAGAGAGAGGGAAAAGAGGGAGTGGAGGTAAGGGAGGGAATAGAGGAAGGCGAGTGAAAGAGGGGGAAATGAACGCCGAGAGAACAGAGGTGAGAGAGACAGGCGAGGGGAAACAGGGAAAAGAGAAAAGCGGGGGAAAAGAGAGAGTCCAGGGAAAAGAGACACGACTGGGAAGAGACAGTGAAAAGAGAGAGTTGAGGAATGAGAGGGAAAAGAGAGGGGCGAGTGAAAGCGGGAAAATGAGACACCGAGTGAAGAGAGGTGACAGACACAGGAGAGGGGAAAGAGGGGGAAGAGACAAGCGGGGGGAAAGAGAGCCCAGGGAAAAGAGACAGGACAGGGAAGAGAGAGGGAAAAGAGGGAGTGGAGGGAAGGGAGGGAATAGAGGAAGGCGAGTGAAAGCGGGAAAAATGAACGCCGAGAGAACAGAGGTGAGAGAGACAGGCGAGGGGAAACAGGGAAAAGAGGCAAGCGGGGGAAAAGAGAGAGTCCAGGGAAAAGAGACAGGACAGCGAAGAGAGAGGGAAAAGAATGTGTCCACTGAAAAGAGACACGACTGGGAAGAGACAGTGAAAAGAGAGAGTTGAGGAATGAGAGGGAAAAGAGAGGGGCGAGTGAAAGCGGGAAAATGAGACACCGAGTGAAGAGAGGTGACAGACATAGGAGAGGGGAAAGAGGGGGAAGAGACAAGCGGGGGAAAAGAGAGAGTCCAGGGAAAAGAGAAAGGACAGGGAAGAGAGAGGGAAAAGAGGGTGTGGAGGAAATGGAGGGAATAGAGGAAGGCGAGTGAAAGAGGGGGAAATGAACGCCGAGAGAACAGAGGTGAGAGAGACAGGCGAGGGGAAACAGGGAAAAGAGGCAAGCGGGGGAAAAGAGAGAGTCCAGGGAAAAGAGACAGGACAGGGAAGAGAGAGGGAAAAGAGGGAGTGGAGGAAAGGGAGGGAATAGAGGAAGGCGAGTGGAAGCGGGAAAAATGAACGCCGAGAGAACAGAGGTGAGAGAGACAGGCAAGGGGAAACAGGGAAAAGAGAAAAGCGGGGGAAAAGGGAGAGTCCAGGGAAAAGAGACACGACTGGGAAGAGACAGTGAAAAGAGAGAGTTGAGGAATGAGAGGGAAAAGAGAGGGGCGAGTGAAAGCGGGAAAATGAGACACCGAGTGAAGAGAGGTGACAGACACAGGAGAGGGGAAAGAGGGGGAAGAGACAAGCGGGGGAAAAGAGAGAGTCCAGGGAAAAGAGATAGGACAGGGAAGAGAGAGGGAAAAGAGGGAGTGGAGGAAAGGGAGGGAATAGAGGAAGGCGAGTGGAAGCGGGAAAAATGAACGCCGAGAGAACAGAGGTGAGAGAGACAGGCAAGGGGAAACAGGGAAAAGAGAAAAGCGGGGGGAAAGAGAGAGTCCAGGGAAAAGAGACACGACTGGGAAGAGACAGTGAAAAGAGAGAGTTGAGGAATGAGAGGGAAAAGAGAGGGGCGAGTGAAAGCGGGAAAATGAGACACCGAGTGAAGAGAGGTGACAGACACAGGAGAGGGGAAAGAGGGGGAAGAGACAAGCGGGGGGAAAGAGAGGCCAGGGAAAAGAGACAGGACAGGGAAGAGAGAGGGAAAAGAGGGAGTGGAGGAAAGGGAGGGAATAGAGGAAGGCGAGTGGAAGCGGGAAAAATGAACGCCGAGAGAACAGAGGTGAGAGAGACAGGCGAGGGGAAACAGGGAAAAGAGACAAGCGGGGGAAAAGAGAGAGTCCAGGGAAAAGAGACAGGACAGGGAAGAGAGAGGGAAAAGAGGGAGTGGAGGGAAGGGAGGGAATAGAGGAAGGCGAGTGAAAGCGGGAAAAATGAACGCCGAGAGAACAGAGGTGAGAGAGACAGGCGAGGGGAAACAGGGAAAAGAGGCAAGCGGGGGAAAAGAGAGAGTCCAGGGAAAAGAGACACGACTGGGAAGAGACAGTGAAAAGAGAGAGTTGAGGAATGAGAGGGAAAAGAGAGGGGCGAGTGAAAGCGGGAAAATGAGACACCGAGTGAAGAGAGGTGACAGACACAGGAGAGGGGAAAGAGGGGGAAGAGACAAGCGGGGGGAAAGAGAGGCCAGGGAAAAGAGACAGGACAGGGAAGAGAGAGGGAAAAGAGGGAGTGGAGGAAAGGGAGGGAATAGAGGAAGGCGAGTGAAAGCGGGAAAAATGAACGCTGAGAGAACAGAGGTGAGAGAGACAGGCGAGGGGAAACAGGGAAAAGAGACAAGCGGGGGAAAAGAGAGAGTCCAGGGAAAAGAGACAGGACAGGGAAGAGAGAGGGAAAAGAGGGAGTGGAGGGAAGGGAGGGAATAGAGGAAGGCGAGTGAAAGAGGGGGAAATTAACGCCGAGAGAACAGAGGTGAGAGAGACAGGCGAGGGGAAACAGGGAAAAGAGGCAAGCGGGGGAAAAGAGAGAGTCCAGGGAAAAGAGACAGGACAGCGAAGAGAGAGGGAAAAGAATGTGTCCACTGAAAAGAGACACGACTGGGAAGAGACAGTGAAAAGAGAGAGTTGAGGAATGAGAGGGAAAAGAGAGGGGCGAGTGAAAGCGGGAAAATGAGACACCGAGTGAAGAGAGGTGACAGACATAGGAGAGGGGAAAGAGGGGGAAGAGACAAGCGGGGGAAAAGAGAGAGTCCAGGGAAAAGAGAAAGGACAGGGAAGAGAGAGGGAAAAGAGGGTGTGGAGGAAATGGAGGGAATAGAGGAAGGCGAGTGAAAGAGGGGGAAATGAACGCCGAGAGAACAGAGGTGAGAGAGACAGGCGAGGGGAAACAGGGAAAAGAGGCAAGCGGGGGAAAAGAGAGAGTCCAGGGAAAAGAGACAGGACAGGGAAGAGAGAGGGAAAAGAGGGAGTGGAGGAAAGGGAGGGAATAGAGGAAGGCGAGTGGAAGCGGGAAAAATGAACGCCGAGAGAACAGAGGTGAGAGAGACAGGCAAGGGGAAACAGGGAAAAGAGAAAAGCGGGGGAAAAGAGAGAGTCCAGGGAAAAGAGACACGACTGGGAAGAGACAGTGAAAAGAGAGAGTTGAGGAATGAGAGGGAAAAGAGAGGGGCGAGTGAAAGCGGGAAAATGAGACACCGAGTGAAGAGAGGTGACAGACACAGGAGAGGGGAAAGAGGGGGAAGAGACAAGCGGGGGAAAAGAGAGAGTCCAGGGAAAAGAGATAGGACAGGGAAGAGAGAGGGAAAAGAGGGAGTGGAGGAAAGGGAGGGAATAGAGGAAGGCGAGTGGAAGCGGGAAAAATGAACGCCGAGAGAACAGATGTGAGAGAGACAGGCGAGGGGAAACAGGGAAAAGAGACAAGCGGGGGAAAAGAGAGAGTCCAGGGAAAAGAGACAGGACAGGGAAGAGAGAGGGAAAAGAGGGAGTGGAGGGAAGGGAGGGAATAGAGGAAGGCGAGTGAAAGAGGGGGAAATGAACGCCGAGAGAACAGAGGTGAGAGAGACAGGCGAGGGGAAACAGGGAAAAGAGAAAAGCGGGGGAAAAGAGAGAGTCCAGGGAAAAGAGACACGACTGGGAAGAGACAGTGAAAAGAGAGAGTTGAGGAATGAGAGGGAAAAGAGAGGGGCGAGTGAAAGCGGGAAAATGAGACACCGAGTGAAGAGAGGTGACAGACACAGGAGAGGGGAAAGAGGGGGAAGAGACAAGCGGGGGGAAAGAGAGCCCAGGGAAAAGAGACAGGACAGGGAAGAGAGAGGGAAAAGAGGGAGTGGAGGGAAGGGAGGGAATAGAGGAAGGCGAGTGAAAGCGGGAAAAATGAACGCCGAGAGAACAGAGGTGAGAGAGACAGGCGAGGGGAAACAGGGAAAAGAGGCAAGCGGGGGAAAAGAGAGAGTCCAGGGAAAAGAGACAGGACAGCGAAGAGAGAGGGAAAAGAATGTGTCCACTGAAAAGAGACACGACTGGGAAGAGACAGTGAAAAGAGAGAGTTGAGGAATGAGAGGGAAAAGAGAGGGGCGAGTGAAAGCGGGAAAATGAGACACCGAGTGAAGAGAGGTGACAGACATAGGAGAGGGGAAAGAGGGGGAAGAGACAAGCGGGGGAAAAGAGAGAGTCCAGGGAAAAGAGAAAGGACAGGGAAGAGAGAGGGAAAAGAGGGTGTGGAGGAAATGGAGGGAATAGAGGAAGGCGAGTGAAAGAGGGGGAAATGAACGCCGAGAGAACAGAGGTGAGAGAGACAGGCGAGGGGAAACAGGGAAAAGAGGCAAGCGGGGGAAAAGAGAGAGTCCAGGGAAAAGAGACAGGACAGGGAAGAGAGAGGGAAAAGAGGGAGTGGAGGAAAGGGAGGGAATAGAGGAAGGCGAGTGGAAGCGGGAAAAATGAACGCCGAGAGAACAGAGGTGAGAGAGACAGGCAAGGGGAAACAGGGAAAAGAGAAAAGCGGGGGAAAAGAGAGAGTCCAGGGAAAAGAGACACGACTGGGAAGAGACAGTGAAAAGAGAGAGTTGAGGAATGAGAGGGAAAAGAGAGGGGCGAGTGAAAGCGGGAAAATGAGACACCGAGTGAAGAGAGGTGACAGACACAGGAGAGGGGAAAGAGGGGGAAGAGACAAGCGGGGGAAAAGAGAGAGTCCAGGGAAAAGAGATAGGACAGGGAAGAGAGAGGGAAAAGAGGGAGTGGAGGAAAGGGAGGGAATAGAGGAAGGCGAGTGGAAGCGGGAAAAATGAACGCCGAGAGAACAGAGGTGAGAGAGACAGGCAAGGGGAAACAGGGAAAAGAGAAAAGCGGGGGGAAAGAGAGAGTCCAGGGAAAAGAGACACGACTGGGAAGAGACAGTGAAAAGAGAGAGTTGAGGAATGAGAGGGAAAAGAGAGGGGCGAGTGAAAGCGGGAAAATGAGACACCGAGTGAAGAGAGGTGACAGACACAGGAGAGGGGAAAGAGGGGGAAGAGACAAGCGGGGGGAAAGAGAGGCCAGGGAAAAGAGACAGGACAGGGAAGAGAGAGGGAAAAGAGGGAGTGGAGGAAAGGGAGGGAATAGAGGAAGGCGAGTGGAAGCGGGAAAAATGAACGCCGAGAGAACAGAGGTGAGAGAGACAGGCGAGGGGAAACAGGGAAAAGAGACAAGCGGGGGAAAAGAGAGAGTCCAGGGAAAAGAGACAGGACAGGGAAGAGAGAGGGAAAAGAGGGAGTGGAGGGAAGGGAGGGAATAGAGGAAGGCGAGTGAAAGCGGGAAAAATGAACGCCGAGAGAACAGAGGTGAGAGAGACAGGCGAGGGGAAACAGGGAAAAGAGGCAAGCGGGGGAAAAGAGAGAGTCCAGGGAAAAGAGACACGACTGGGAAGAGACAGTGAAAAGAGAGAGTTGAGGAATGAGAGGGAAAAGAGAGGGGCGAGTGAAAGCGGGAAAATGAGACACCGAGTGAAGAGAGGTGACAGACACAGGAGAGGGGAAAGAGGGGGAAGAGACAAGCGGGGGGAAAGAGAGGCCAGGGAAAAGAGACAGGACAGGGAAGAGAGAGGGAAAAGAGGGAGTGGAGGAAAGGGAGGGAATAGAGGAAGGCGAGTGGAAGCGGGAAAAATGAACGCCGAGAGAACAGAGGTGAGAGAGACAGGCAAGGGGAAACAGGGAAAAGAGAAAAGCGGGGGAAAAGAGAGAGTCCAGGGAAAAGAGACACGACTGGGAAGAGACAGTGAAAAGAGAGAGTTGAGGAATGAGAGGGAAAAGAGAGGGGCGAGTGAAAGCGGGAAAATGAGACACCGAGTGAAGAGAGGTGACAGACACAGGAGAGGGGAAAGAGGGGGAAGAGACAAGCGGGGGAAAAGAGAGAGTCCAGGGAAAAGAGATAGGACAGGGAAGAGAGAGGGAAAAGAGGGAGTGGAGGAAAGGGAGGGAATAGAGGAAGGCGAGTGGAAGCGGGAAAAATGAACGCCGAGAGAACAGAGGTGAGAGAGACAGGCAAGGGGAAACAGGGAAAAGAGAAAAGCGGGGGGAAAGAGAGAGTCCAGGGAAAAGAGACACGACTGGGAAGAGACAGTGAAAAGAGAGAGTTGAGGAATGAGAGGGAAAAGAGAGGGGCGAGTGAAAGCGGGAAAATGAGACACCGAGTGAAGAGAGGTGACAGACACAGGAGAGGGGAAAGAGGGGGAAGAGACAAGCGGGGGAAAAGAGAGAGTCCAGGGAAAAGAGAAAGGACAGGGAAGAGAGAGGGAAAAGAGGGTGTGGAGGAAATGGAGGGAATAGAGGAAGGCGAGTGAAAGCGGGAAAAATGAACGCCGAGAGAACAGATGTGAGAGAGACAGGCGAGGGGAAACAGGGAAAAGAGACAAGCGGGGGAAAAGAGAGAGTCCAGGGAAAAGAGACAGGACAGGGAAGAGAGAGGGAAAAGAGGGAGTGGAGGGAAGGGAGGGAATAGAGGAAGGCGAGTGAAAGAGGGGGAAATGAACGCCGAGAGAACAGAGGTGAGAGAGACAGGCGAGGGGAAACAGGGAAAAGAGAAAAGCGGGGGAAAAGAGAGAGTCCAGGGAAAAGAGACACGACTGGGAAGAGACAGTGAAAAGAGAGAGTTGAGGAATGAGAGGGAAAAGAGAGGGGCGAGTGAAAGCGGGAAAATGAGACACCGAGTGAAGAGAGGTGACAGACACAGGAGAGGGGAAAGAGGGGGAAGAGACAAGCGGGGGGAAAGAGAGCCCAGGGAAAAGAGACAGGACAGGGAAGAGAGAGGGAAAAGAGGGAGTGGAGGAAAGGAAGGGAATAGAGGAAGGCGAGTGAAAGCGGGAAAAATGAACGCTGAGAGAACAGATGTGAGAGAGACAGGCGAGGGGAAACAGGGAAAAGAGACAAGCGGGGGAAAAGAGAGAGTCCAGGGAAAAGAGACAGGACAGGGAAGAGAGAGGGAAAAGAGGGAGTGGAGGGAAGGGAGGGAATAGAGGAAGGCGAGTGAAAGCGGGAAAAATGAACGCCGAGAGAACAGAGGTGAGAGAGACAGGCGAGGGGAAACAGGGAAAAGAGGCAAGCGGGGGAAAAGAGAGAGTCCAGGGAAAAGAGACAGGACAGCGAAGAGAGAGGGAAAAGAATGTGTCCACTGAAAAGAGACACGACTGGGAAGAGACAGTGAAAAGAGAGAGTTGAGGAATGAGAGGGAAAAGAGAGGGGCGAGTGAAAGCGGGAAAATGAGACACCGAGTGAAGAGAGGTGACAGACATAGGAGAGGGGAAAGAGGGGGAAGAGACAAGCGGGGGAAAAGAGAGAGTCCAGGGAAAAGAGAAAGGACAGGGAAGAGAGAGGGAAAAGAGGGTGTGGAGGAAATGGAGGGAATAGAGGAAGGCGAGTGAAAGCGGGAAAAATGAACGCCGAGAGAACAGAGGTGAGAGAGACAGGCGAGGGGAAACAGGGAAAAGAGACAAGCGGGGGAAAAGAGAGAGTCCAGGGAAAAGAGACAGGACAGGGAAGAGAGAGGGAAAAGAGGGAGTGGAGGGAAGGGAGGGAATAGAGGAAGGCGAGTGAAAGAGGGGGAAATGAACGCCGAGAGAACAGAGGTGAGAGAGACAGGCGAGGGGAAACAGGGAAAAGAGGCAAGCGGGGGAAAAGAGAGAGTCCAGGGAAAAGAGACAGGACAGGGAAGAGAGAGGGAAAAGAGGGAGTGGAGGAAAGGGAGGGAATAGAGGAAGGCGAGTGGAAGCGGGAAAAATGAACGCCGAGAGAACAGAGGTGAGAGAGACAGGCAAGGGGAAACAGGGAAAAGAGAAAAGCGGGGGAAAAGAGAGAGTCCAGGGAAAAGAGACACGACTGGGAAGAGACAGTGAAAAGAGAGAGTTGAGGAATGAGAGGGAAAAGAGAGGGGCGAGTGAAAGCGGGAAAATGAGACACCGAGTGAAGAGAGGTGACAGACACAGGAGAGGGGAAAGAGGGGGAAGAGACAAGCGGGGGAAAAGAGAGAGTCCAGGGAAAAGAGAAAGGACAGGGAAGAGAGAGGGAAAAGAGGGAGTGGAGGAAAGGGAGGGAATAGAGGAAGGCGAGTGGAAGCGGGAAAAATGAACGCCGAGAGAACAGAGGTGAGAGAGACAGGCAAGGGGAAACAGGGAAAAGAGAAAAGCGGGGGGAAAGAGAGAGTCCAGGGAAAAGAGACACGACTGGGAAGAGACAGTGAAAAGAGAGAGTTGAGGAATGAGAGGGAAAAGAGAGGGGCGAGTGAAAGCGGGAAAATGAGACACCGAGTGAAGAGAGGTGACAGACACAGGAGAGGGGAAACAGGGAAAAGAGACAAGCGGGGGAAAAGAGAGAGTCCAGGGAAAAGAGACAGGACAGGGAAGAGAGAGGGAAAAGAGGGAGTGGAGGAAAGGGAGGGAATAGAGGAAGGCGAGTGGAAGCGGGAAAAATGAACGCCGAGAGAACAGAGGTGAGAGAGACAGGCAAGGGGAAACAGGGAAAAGAGAAAAGCGGGGGAAAAGAGAGAGTCCAGGGAAAAGAGACACGACTGGGAAGAGACAGTGAAAAGAGAGAGTTGAGGAATGAGAGGGAAAAGAGAGGGGCGAGTGAAAGCGGGAAAATGAGACACCGAGTGAAGAGAGGTGACAGACACAGGAGAGGGGAAAGAGGGGGAAGAGACAAGCGGGGGAAAAGAGAGAGTCCAGGGAAAAGAGATAGGACAGGGAAGAGAGAGGGAAAAGAGGGAGTGGAGGAAAGGGAGGGAATAGAGGAAGGCGAGTGGAAGCGGGAAAAATGAACGCCGAGAGAACAGAGGTGAGAGAGACAGGCAAGGGGAAACAGGGAAAAGAGAAAAGCGGGGGGAAAGAGAGAGTCCAGGGAAAAGAGACACGACTGGGAAGAGACAGTGAAAAGAGAGAGTTGAGGAATGAGAGGGAAAAGAGAGGGGCGAGTGAAAGCGGGAAAATGAGACACCGAGTGAAGAGAGGTGACAGACACAGGAGAGGGGAAAGAGGGGGAAGAGACAAGCGGGGGGAAAGAGAGGCCAGGGAAAAGAGACAGGACAGGGAAGAGAGAGGGAAAAGAGGGAGTGGAGGAAAGGGAGGGAATAGAGGAAGGCGAGTGGAAGCGGGAAAAATGAACGCCGAGAGAACAGAGGTGAGAGAGACAGGCGAGGGGAAACAGGGAAAAGAGACAAGCGGGGGAAAAGAGAGAGTCCAGGGAAAAGAGACAGGACAGGGAAGAGAGAGGGAAAAGAGGGAGTGGAGGGAAGGGAGGGAATAGAGGAAGGCGAGTGAAAGCGGGAAAAACGAACGCCGAGAGAACAGAGGTGAGAGAGACAGGCGAGGGGAAACAGGGAAAAGAGGCAAGCGGGGGAAAAGAGAGAGTCCAGGGAAAAGAGACACGACTGGGAAGAGACAGTGAAAAGAGAGAGTTGAGGAATGAGAGGGAAAAGAGAGGGGCGAGTGAAAGCGGGAAAATGAGACACCGAGTGAAGAGAGGTGACAGACACAGGAGAGGGGAAAGAGGGGGAAGAGACAAGCGGGGGGAAAGAGAGGCCAGGGAAAAGAGACAGGACAGGGAAGAGAGAGGGAAAAGAGGGAGTGGAGGAAAGGGAGGGAATAGAGGAAGGCGAGTGAAAGCGGGAAAAATGAACGCCGAGAGAACAGAGGTGAGAGAGACAGGCGAGGGGAAACAGGGAAAAGAGACAAGCGGGGGAAAAGAGAGAGTCCAGGGAAAAGAGACAGGACAGGGAAGAGAGAGGGAAAAGAGGGAGTGGAGGGAAGGGAGGGAATAGAGGAAGGCGAGTGAAAGAGGGGGAAATTAACGCCGAGAGAACAGAGGTGAGAGAGACAGGCGAGGGGAAACAGGGAAAAGAGGCAAGCGGGGGAAAAGAGAGAGTCCAGGGAAAAGAGACAGGACAGCGAAGAGAGAGGGAAAAGAATGTGTCCAGGGAAAAGAGACACGACTGGGAAGAGACAGTGAAAAGAGAGAGTTGAGGAATGAGAGGGAAAAGAGAGGGGCGAGTGAAAGTGGGAAATTGAGACACCGAGTGAAGAGAGGTGACAGACACAGGAGAGGGGAAAGAGGGGGAAGAGACAAGCGGGGGGAAAGAGAGAATCCAGGGAAAAGAGATAGGACAGGGAAGAGACAGGGAAAAGAGGGTGTGGTGGAAAGGGAGGGAATAGAGGAAGGCGAGTGGAAGCAGGAAAAATGAACGCCGAGAGAACAGAGGTGAGAGAGACAGGCAAGGGGAAACAGGGAAAAGAGAAAAGCGGGGGAAAAGAGAGAGTCCAGGGAAAAGAGACACGACTGGGAAGAGACAGTGAAAAGAGAGAGTTGAGGAATGAGAGGGAAAAGAGAGGGGCGAGTGAAAGCGGGAAAATGAGACACCGAGTGAAGAGAGGTGACAGACACAGGAGAGGGGAAAGAGGGGGAAGAGACAAGCGGGGGAAAAGAGAGAGTCCAGGGAAAAGAGACAGGACAGGGAAGAGAGAGGGAAAAGAGGGTGTGGAGGGAAGGGAGGGAATAGAGGAAGGCGAGTGAAAGCGGGAAAAATGAACGCCGAGAGAACAGAGGTGAGAGAGACAGGCGAGGGGAAACAGGGAAAAGAGGCAAGCGGGGGAAAAGAGAGAGTCCAGGGAAAAGAGACAGGACAGGGAAGAGAGAGGGAAAAGAGGGAGTGGAGGAAAGGGAGGGAATAGAGGAAGGCGAGTGGAAGCGGGAAAAATGAACGCCGAGAGAACAGAGGTGAGAGAGACAGGCAAGGGGAAACAGGGAAAAGAGAAAAGCGGGGGAAAAGAGAGAGTCCAGGGAAAAGAGACACGACTGGGAAGAGACAGTGAAAAGAGAGAGTTGAGGAATGAGAGGGAAAAGAGAGGGGCGAGTGAAAGCGGGAAAATGAGACACCGAGTGAAGAGAGGTGACAGACACAGGAGAGGGGAAAGAGGGGGAAGAGACAAGCGGGGGAAAAGAGAGAGTCCAGGGAAAAGAGATAGGACAGGGAAGAGAGAGGGAAAAGAGGGAGTGGAGGAAAGGGAGGGAATAGAGGAAGGCGAGTGGAAGCGGGAAAAATGAACGCCGAGAGAACAGAGGTGAGAGAGACAGGCAAGGGGAAACAGGGAAAAGAGAAAAGCGGGGGGAAAGAGAGAGTCCAGGGAAAAGAGACACGACTGGGAAGAGACAGTGAAAAGAGAGAGTTGAGGAATGAGAGGGAAAAGAGAGGGGCGAGTGAAAGCGGGAAAATGAGACACCGAGTGAAGAGAGGTGACAGACACAGGAGAGGGGAAAGAGGGGGAAGAGACAAGCGGGGGAAAAGAGAGAGTCCAGGGAAAAGAGAAAGGACAGGGAAGAGAGAGGGAAAAGAGGGTGTGGAGGAAATGGAGGGAATAGAGGAAGGCGAGTGAAAGCGGGAAAAATGAACGCCGAGAGAACAGATGTGAGAGAGACAGGCGAGGGGAAACAGGGAAAAGAGACAAGCGGGGGAAAAGAGAGAGTCCAGGGAAAAGAGACAGGACAGGGAAGAGAGAGGGAAAAGAGGGAGTGGAGGGAAGGGAGGGAATAGAGGAAGGCGAGTGAAAGAGGGGGAAATGAACGCCGAGAGAACAGAGGTGAGAGAGACAGGCGAGGGGAAACAGGGAAAAGAGAAAAGCGGGGGAAAAGAGAGAGTCCAGGGAAAAGAGACACGACTGGGAAGAGACAGTGAAAAGAGAGAGTTGAGGAATGAGAGGGAAAAGAGAGGGGCGAGTGAAAGCGGGAAAATGAGACACCGAGTGAAGAGAGGTGACAGACACAGGAGAGGGGAAAGAGGGGGAAGAGACAAGCGGGGGGAAAGAGAGCCCAGGGAAAAGAGACAGGACAGGGAAGAGAGAGGGAAAAGAGGGAGTGGAGGAAAGGAAGGGAATAGAGGAAGGCGAGTGAAAGCGGGAAAAATGAACGCTGAGAGAACAGATGTGAGAGAGACAGGCGAGGGGAAACAGGGAAAAGAGACAAGCGGGGGAAAAGAGAGAGTCCAGGGAAAAGAGACAGGACAGGGAAGAGAGAGGGAAAAGAGGGAGTGGAGGGAAGGGAGGGAATAGAGGAAGGCGAGTGAAAGCGGGAAAAATGAACGCCGAGAGAACAGAGGTGAGAGAGACAGGCGAGGGGAAACAGGGAAAAGAGGCAAGCGGGGGAAAAGAGAGAGTCCAGGGAAAAGAGACAGGACAGCGAAGAGAGAGGGAAAAGAATGTGTCCACTGAAAAGAGACACGACTGGGAAGAGACAGTGAAAAGAGAGAGTTGAGGAATGAGAGGGAAAAGAGAGGGGCGAGTGAAAGCGGGAAAATGAGACACCGAGTGAAGAGAGGTGACAGACATAGGAGAGGGGAAAGAGGGGGAAGAGACAAGCGGGGGAAAAGAGAGAGTCCAGGGAAAAGAGAAAGGACAGGGAAGAGAGAGGGAAAAGAGGGTGTGGAGGAAATGGAGGGAATAGAGGAAGGCGAGTGAAAGCGGGAAAAATGAACGCCGAGAGAACAGAGGTGAGAGAGACAGGCGAGGGGAAACAGGGAAAAGAGACAAGCGGGGGAAAAGAGAGAGTCCAGGGAAAAGAGACAGGACAGGGAAGAGAGAGGGAAAAGAGGGAGTGGAGGGAAGGGAGGGAATAGAGGAAGGCGAGTGAAAGAGGGGGAAATGAACGCCGAGAGAACAGAGGTGAGAGAGACAGGCGAGGGGAAACAGGGAAAAGAGGCAAGCGGGGGAAAAGAGAGAGTCCAGGGAAAAGAGACAGGACAGGGAAGAGAGAGGGAAAAGAGGGAGTGGAGGAAAGGGAGGGAATAGAGGAAGGCGAGTGGAAGCGGGAAAAATGAACGCCGAGAGAACAGAGGTGAGAGAGACAGGCAAGGGGAAACAGGGAAAAGAGAAAAGCGGGGGAAAAGAGAGAGTCCAGGGAAAAGAGACACGACTGGGAAGAGACAGTGAAAAGAGAGAGTTGAGGAATGAGAGGGAAAAGAGAGGGGCGAGTGAAAGCGGGAAAATGAGACACCGAGTGAAGAGAGGTGACAGACACAGGAGAGGGGAAAGAGGGGGAAGAGACAAGCGGGGGAAAAGAGAGAGTCCAGGGAAAAGAGAAAGGACAGGGAAGAGAGAGGGAAAAGAGGGAGTGGAGGAAAGGGAGGGAATAGAGGAAGGCGAGTGGAAGCGGGAAAAATGAACGCCGAGAGAACAGAGGTGAGAGAGACAGGCAAGGGGAAACAGGGAAAAGAGAAAAGCGGGGGGAAAGAGAGAGTCCAGGGAAAAGAGACACGACTGGGAAGAGACAGTGAAAAGAGAGAGTTGAGGAATGAGAGGGAAAAGAGAGGGGCGAGTGAAAGCGGGAAAATGAGACACCGAGTGAAGAGAGGTGACAGACACAGGAGAGGGGAAACAGGGAAAAGAGACAAGCGGGGGAAAAGAGAGAGTCCAGGGAAAAGAGACAGGACAGGGAAGAGACAGTGAAAAGAGAGAGTGGAGGGAAGGGAGGGAATAGAGGAAGGCGAGTGAAAGAGGGGGAAATTAACGCCGAGAGAACAGAGGTGAGAGAGACAGGCGAGGGGAAACAGGGAAAAGAGGCAAGCGGGGGAAAAGAGAGAGTCCAGGGAAAAGAGACAGGACAGCGAAGAGAGAGGGAAAAGAATGTGTCCAGGGAAAAGAGACACGACTGGGAAGAGACAGTGAAAAGAGAGAGTTGAGGAATGAGAGGGAAAAGAGAGGGGCGAGTGAAAGTGGGAAATTGAGACACCGAGTGAAGAGAGGTGACAGACACAGGAGAGGGGAAAGAGGGGGAAGAGACAAGCGGGGGGAAAGAGAGAATCCAGGGAAAAGAGATAGGACAGGGAAGAGACAGGGAAAAGAGGGTGTGGTGGAAAGGGAGGGAATAGAGGAAGGCGAGTGGAAGCAGGAAAAATGAACGCCGAGAGAACAGAGGTGAGAGAGACAGGCGAGGGGAAACAGGGAAAAGAGAAAAGCGGGGGAAAAGAGAGAGTCCAGGGAAAAGAGACACGACTGGGAAGAGACAGTGAAAAGAGAGAGTTGAGGAATGAGAGGGAAAAGAGAGGGGCGAGTGAAAGCGGGAAAATGAGACACCGAGTGAAGAGAGGTGACAGACACAGGAGAGGGGAAAGAGGGGGAAGAGACAAGCGGGGGAAAAGAGAGAGTCCAGGGAAAAGAGAAAGGACAGGGAAGAGAGAGGGAAAAGAGGGTGTGGAGGAAATGGAGGGAATAGAGGAAGGCGAGTGAAAGCGGGAAAAATGAAAGCCGAGAGAACAGATGTGAGAGAGACAGGCGAGGGGAAACAGGGAAAAGAGACAAGCGGGGGAAAAGAGAGAGTCCAGGGAAAAGAGACAGGACAGGGAAGAGAGAGGGAAAAGAGGGAGTGGGGGGAAGGGAGGGAATAGAGGAAGGCGAGTGAAAGAGGGGGAAATTAACGCCGAGAGAACAGAGGTGAGAGAGACAGGCGAGGGGAAACAGGGAAAAGAGGCAAGCGGGGGAAAAGAGAGAGTCCAGGGAAAAGAGACAGGACAGGGAAGAGAGAGGGAAAAGAGGGAGTGGAGGAAAGGGAGGGAATAGAGGAAGGCGAGTGGAAGCGGGAAAAATGAACGCCGAGAGAACAGAGGTGAGAGAGACAGGCAAGGGGAAACAGGGAAAAGAGAAAAGCGGGGGAAAAGAGAGAGTCCAGGGAAAAGAGACACGACTGGGAAGAGACAGTGAAAAGAGAGAGTTGAGGAATGAGAGGGAAAAGAGAGGGGCGAGTGAAAGCGGGAAAATGAGACACCGAGTGAAGAGAGGTGACAGACACAGGAGAGGGGAAAGAGGGGGAAGAGACAAGCGGGGGAAAAGAGAGAGTCCAGGGAAAAGAGATAGGACAGGGAAGAGAGAGGGAAAAGAGGGAGTGGAGGAAAGGGAGGGAATAGAGGAAGGCGAGTGGAAGCGGGAAAAATGAACGCCGAGAGAACAGAGGTGAGAGAGACAGGCAAGGGGAAACAGGGAAAAGAGAAAAGCGGGGGGAAAGAGAGAGTCCAGGGAAAAGAGACACGACTGGGAAGAGACAGTGAAAAGAGAGAGTTGAGGAATGAGAGGGAAAAGAGAGGGGCGAGTGAAAGCGGGAAAATGAGACACCGAGTGAAGAGAGGTGACAGACACAGGAGAGGGGAAAGAGGGGGAAGAGAGAAGCGGGGGGAAAGAGAGTCCAGGGAAAAGAGACAGGACAGGGAAGAGAGAGGGAAAAGAGGGAGTGGAGGAAAGGGAGGGAATAGAGGAAGGCGAGTGGAAGCGGGAAAAATGAACGCCGAGAGAACAGAGGTGAGAGAGACAGGCGAGGGGAAACAGGGAAAAGAGACAAGCGGGGGAAAAGAGAGAGTCCAGGGAAAAGAGACAGGACAGGGAAGAGAGAGGGAAAAGAGGGAGTGGAGGAAAGGGAGGGAATAGAGGAAGGCGAGTGGAAGCGGGAAAAATGAACGCCGAGAGAACAGAGGTGAGAGAGACAGGCGAGGGGAAACAGGGAAAAGAGGCAAGCGGGGGAAAAGAGAGAGTCCAGGGAAAAGAGACACGACTGGGAAGAGACAGTGAAAAGAGAGAGTTGAGGAATGAGAGGGAAAAGAGAGGGGCGAGTGAAAGCGGGAAAATGAGACACCGAGTGAAGAGAGGTGACAGACACAGGAGAGGGGAAAGAGGGGGAAGTGACAAGCGGGGGGAAAAGAGAGAGACCAGGGAAAAGAGATAGGACAGGGAAGAGAGAGGGAAAAGAGGGAGTGGAGGAAAGGGAGGGAATAGAGGAAGGCGAGTGGAAGCGGGAAAAATGAACGCCGAGAGAACAGAGGTGAGAGAGACAGGCAAGGGGAAACAGGGAAAAGAGAAAAGCGGGGGGAAAGAGAGAGTCCAGGGAAAAGAGACACGACTGGGAAGAGACAGTGAAAAGAGAGAGTTGAGGAATGAGAGGGAAAAGAGAGGGGCGAGTGAAAGCGGGAAAATGAGACACCGAGTGAAGAGAGGTGACAGACACAGGAGAGGGGAAAGAGGGGGAAGAGACAAGCGGGGGAAAAGAGAGAGTCCAGGGAAAAGAGAAAGGACAGGGAAGAGAGAGGGAAAAGAGGGTGTGGAGGAAATGGAGGGAATAGAGGAAGGCGAGTGAAAGCGGGAAAAATGAACGCCGAGAGAACAGATGTGAGAGAGACAGGCGAGGGGAAACAGGGAAAAGAGAAAAGCGGGGGAAAAGAGAGAGTCCAGGGAAAAGAGACACGACTGGGAAGAGACAGTGAAAAGAGAGAGTTGAGGAATGAGAGGGAAAAGAGAGGGGCGAGTGAAAGCGGGAAAATGAGACACCGAGTGAAGAGAGGTGACAGACACAGGAGAGGGGAAAGAGGGGGAAGAGACAAGCGGGGGGAAAGAGAGCCCAGGGAAAAGAGACAGGACAGGGAAGAGAGAGGGAAAAGAGGGAGTGGAGGAAAGGAAGGGAATAGAGGAAGGCGAGTGAAAGCGGGAAAAATGAACGCTGAGAGAACAGATGTGAGAGAGACAGGCGAGGGGAAACAGGGAAAAGAGACAAGCGGGGGAAAAGAGAGAGTCCAGGGAAAAGAGACAGGACAGGGAAGAGAGAGGGAAAAGAGGGAGTGGAGGGAAGGGAGGGAATAGAGGAAGGCGAGTGAAAGCGGGAAAAATGAACGCCGAGAGAACAGAGGTGAGAGAGACAGGCGAGGGGAAACAGGGAAAAGAGGCAAGCGGGGGAAAAGAGAGAGTCCAGGGAAAAGAGACAGGACAGCGAAGAGAGAGGGAAAAGAATGTGTCCACTGAAAAGAGACACGACTGGGAAGAGACAGTGAAAAGAGAGAGTTGAGGAATGAGAGGGAAAAGAGAGGGGCGAGTGAAAGCGGGAAAATGAGACACCGAGTGAAGAGAGGTGACAGACACAGGAGAGGGGAAAGAGGGGGAAGAGACAAGCGGGGGAAAAGAGAGAGTCCAGGGAAAAGAGACAGGACAGGGAAGAGAGAGGGAAAAGAGGGAGTGGAGGGAAGGGAGGGAATAGAGGAAGGCGAGTGAAAGAGGGGGAAATGAACGCCGAGAGAACAGAGGTGAGAGAGACAGGCGAGGGGAAACAGGGAAAAGAGACAAGCGGGGGAAAAGAGAGAGTCCAGGGAAAAGAGACAGGACAGGGAAGAGAGAGGGAAAAGAGGGAGTGGAGGGAAGGGAGGGAATAGAGGAAGGCGAGTGAAAGCGGGAAAAATGAACGCCGAGAGAACAGAGGTGAGAGAGACAGGCGAGGGGAAACAGGGAAAAGAGGCAAGCGGGGGAAAAGAGAGAGTCCAGGGAAAAGAGACACGACTGGGAAGAGACAGTGAAAAGAGAGAGTTGAGGAATGAGAGGGAAAAGAGAGGGGCGAGTGAAAGCGGGAAAATGAGACACCGAGTGAAGAGAGGTGACAGACACAGGAGAGGGGAAAGAGGGGGAAGAGACAAGCGGGGGGAAAGAGAGGCCAGGGAAAAGAGACAGGACAGGGAAGAGAGAGGGAAAAGAGGGAGTGGAGGAAAGGGAGGGAATAGAGGAAGGCGAGTGAAAGCGGGAAAAATGAACGCTGAGAGAACAGAGGTGAGAGAGACAGGCGAGGGGAAACAGGGAAAAGAGACAAGCGGGGGAAAAGAGAGAGTCCAGGGAAAAGAGACAGGACAGGGAAGAGAGAGGGAAAAGAGGGAGTGGAGGGAAGGGAGGGAATAGAGGAAGGCGAGTGAAAGAGGGGGAAATTAACGCCGAGAGAACAGAGGTGAGAGAGACAGGCGAGGGGAAACAGGGAAAAGAGGCAAGCGGGGGAAAAGAGAGAGTCCAGGGAAAAGAGACAGGACAGCGAAGAGAGAGGGAAAAGAATGTGTCCAGGGAAAAGAGACACGACTGGGAAGAGACAGTGAAAAGAGAGAGTTGAGGAATGAGAGGGAAAAGAGAGGGGCGAGTGAAAGTGGGAAATTGAGACACCGAGTGAAGAGAGGTGACAGACACAGGAGAGGGGAAAGAGGGGGAAGAGAC
The DNA here is from genome assembly GCF_947461875.1 of Haliaeetus albicilla. Lineage (NCBI taxonomy): Eukaryota > Metazoa > Chordata > Aves > Accipitriformes > Accipitridae > Haliaeetus > Haliaeetus albicilla. The sequence goes on from NC_091515.1 coordinate 42,468,114, forward strand.
AAGCGGGGGGAAAGAGAGAATCCAGGGAAAAGAGATAGGACAGGGAAGAGACAGGGAAAAGAGGGTGTGGTGGAAAGGGAGGGAATAGAGGAAGGCGAGTGGAAGCAGGAAAAATGAACGCCGAGAGAACAGAGGTGAGAGAGACAGGCAAGGGGAAACAGGGAAAAGAGAAAAGCGGGGGAAAAGAGAGAGTCCAGGGAAAAGAGACACGACTGGGAAGAGACAGTGAAAAGAGAGAGTTGAGGAATGAGAGGGAAAAGAGAGGGGCGAGTGAAAGCGGGAAAATGAGACACCGAGTGAAGAGAGGTGACAGACACAGGAGAGGGGAAAGAGGGGGAAGAGACAAGCGGGGGAAAAGAGAGAGTCCAGGGAAAAGAGAAAGGACAGGGAAGAGAGAGGGAAAAGAGGGTGTGGAGGAAATGGAGGGAATAGAGGAAGGCGAGTGAAAGCGGGAAAAATGAACGCCGAGAGAACAGATGTGAGAGAGACAGGCGAGGGGAAACAGGGAAAAGAGACAAGCGGGGGAAAAGAGAGAGTCCAGGGAAAAGAGACAGGACAGGGAAGAGAGAGGGAAAAGAGGGAGTGGGGGGAAGGGAGGGAATAGAGGAAGGCGAGTGAAAGAGGGGGAAATTAACGCCGAGAGAACAGAGGTGAGAGAGACAGGCGAGGGGAAACAGGGAAAAGAGGCAAGCGGTGGAAAAGAGAGAGTCCAGGGAAAAGAGACAGGACAGGGAAGAGAGAGGGAAAAGAGGGAGTGGAGGAAAGGGAGGGAATAGAGGAAGGCGAGTGGAAGCGGGAAAAATGAACGCCGAGAGAACAGAGGTGAGAGAGACAGGCAAGGGGAAACAGGGAAAAGAGAAAAGCGGGGGAAAAGAGAGAGTCCAGGGAAAAGAGACACGACTGGGAAGAGACAGTGAAAAGAGAGAGTTGAGGAATGAGAGGGAAAAGAGAGGGGCGAGTGAAAGCGGGAAAATGAGACACCGAGTGAAGAGAGGTGACAGACACAGGAGAGGGGAAAGAGGGGGAAGAGACAAGCGGGGGAAAAGAGAGAGTCCAGGGAAAAGAGATAGGACAGGGAAGAGAGAGGGAAAAGAGGGAGTGGAGGAAAGGGAGGGAATAGAGGAAGGCGAGTGGAAGCGGGAAAAATGAACGCCGAGAGAACAGAGGTGAGAGAGACAGGCGAGGGGAAACAGGGAAAAGAGGCAAGCGGGGGAAAAGAGAGAGTCCAGGGAAAAGAGACACGACTGGGAAGAGACAGTGAAAAGAGAGAGTTGAGGAATGAGAGGGAAAAGAGAGGGGCGAGTGAAAGCGGGAAAATGAGACACCGAGTGAAGAGAGGTGACAGACACAGGAGAGGGGAAAGAGGGGGAAGAGACAAGCGGGGGGAAAGAGAGGCCAGGGAAAAGAGACAGGGCAGGGAAGAGAGAGGGAAAAGAGGGAGTGGAGGAAAGGGAGGGAATAGAGGAAGGCGAGTGGAAGCGGGAAAAATGAACGCCGAGAGAACAGAGGTGAGAGAGACAGGCGAGGGGAAACAGGGAAAAGAGACAAGCGGGGGAAAAGAGAGAGTCCAGGGAAAAGAGACAGGACAGGGAAGAGAGAGGGAAAAGAGGGAGTGGAGGGAAGGGAGGGAATAGAGGAAGGCGAGTGGAAGCGGGAAAAATGAACGCCGAGAGAACAGAGGTGAGAGAGACAGGCGAGGGGAAACAGGGAAAAGAGGCAAGCGGGGGAAAAGAGAGAGTCCAGGGAAAAGAGACAGGACAGGGAAGAGAGAGGGAAAAGAGGGAGTGGAGGAAAGGGAGGGAATAGAGGAAGGCGAGTGGAAGCGGGAAAAATGAACGCCGAGAGAACAGAGGTGAGAGAGACAGGCAAGGGGAAACAGGGAAAAGAGAAAAGCGGGGGAAAAGAGAGAGTCCAGGGAAAAGAGACACGACTGGGAAGAGACAGTGAAAAGAGAGAGTTGAGGAATGAGAGGGAAAAGAGAGGGGCGAGTGAAAGCGGGAAAATGAGACACCGAGTGAAGAGAGGTGACAGACACAGGAGAGGGGAAAGAGGGGGAAGAGACAAGCGGGGGGAAAGAGAGGCCAGGGAAAAGAGACAGGACAGGGAAGAGAGAGGGAAAAGAGGGAGTGGAGGAAAGGGAGGGAATAGAGGAAGGCGAGTGGAAGCGGGAAAAATGAACGCCGAGAGAACAGAGGTGAGAGAGACAGGCGAGGGGAAACAGGGAAAAGAGACAAGCGGGGGAAAAGAGAGAGCCCAGGGAAAAGAGACAGGACAGGGAAGAGAGAGGGAAAAGAGGGAGTGGAGGAAAGGGAGGGAATAGAGGAAGGCGAGTGGAAGCGGGAAAAATGAACGCCGAGAGAACAGAGGTGAGAGAGACAGGCGAGGGGAAACAGGGAAAAGAGGCAAGCGGGGGAAAAGAGAGAGTCCAGGGAAAAGAGACAGGACAGGGAAGAGAGAGGGAAAAGAGGGAGTGGAGGAAAGGGAGGGAATAGAGGAAGGCGAGTGGAAGCGGGAAAAATGAACGCCGAGAGAACAGAGGTGAGAGAGACAGGCAAGGGGAAACAGGGAAAAGAGAAAAGCGGGGGAAAAGAGAGAGTCCAGGGAAAAGAGACACGTCTGGGAAGAGACAGTGAAAAGAGAGAGTTGAGGAATGAGAGGGAAAAGAGAGGGGCGAGTGAAAGCGGGAAAATGAGACACCGAGTGAAGAGAGGTGACAGACACAGGAGAGGGGAAAGAGGGGGAAGAGACAAGCGGGGGGAAAGAGAGGCCAGGGAAAAGAGACAGGACAGGGAAGAGAGAGGGAAAAGAGGGAGTGGAGGAAAGGGAGGGAATAGAGGAAGGCGAGTGGAAGCGGGAAAAATGAACGCTGAGAGAACAGATGTGAGAGAGACAGGCGAGGGGAAACAGGGAAAAGAGGCAAGCGGGGGAAAAGAGAGAGTCCAGGGAAAAGAGACAGGACAGCGAAGAGAGAGGGAAAAGAATGTGTCCAGGGAAAAGAGACACGACTGGGAAGAGACAGTGAAAAGAGAGAGTTGAGGAATGAGAGGGAAAAGAGAGGGGCGAGTGAAAGTGGGAAATTGAGACACCGAGTGAAGAGAGGTGACAGACACAGGAGAGGGGAAAGAGGGGGAAGAGACAAGCGGGGGGAAAGAGAGAATCCAGGGAAAAGAGATAGGACAGGGAAGAGACAGGGAAAAGAGGGTGTGGTGGAAAGGGAGGGAATAGAGGAAGGCGAGTGGAAGCAGGAAAAATGAACGCCGAGAGAACAGAGGTGAGAGACACAGGCGAGGGGAAACAGGGAAAAGAGAAAAGCGGGGGAAAAGAGAGAGTCCAGGGAAAAGAGACACGACTGGGAAGAGACAGTGAAAAGAGAGAGTTGAGGAATGAGAGGGAAAAGAGAGGGGCGAGTGAAAGCGGGAAAATGAGACACCGAGTGAAGAGAGGTGACAGACACAGGAGAGGGGAAAGAGGGGGAAGAGACAAGCGGGGGAAAAGAGAGAGTCCAGGGAAAAGAGAAAGGACAGGGAAGAGAGAGGGAAAAGAGGGTGTGGAGGAAATGGAGGGAATAGAGGAAGGCGAGTGAAAGCGGGAAAAATGAACGCCGAGAGAACAGATGTGAGAGAGACAGGCGAGGGGAAACAGGGAAAAGAGACAAGCGGGGGAAAAGAGAGAGTCCAGGGAAAAGAGACAGGACAGGGAAGAGAGAGGGAAAAGAGGGAGTGGAGGGAAGGGAGGGAATAGAGGAAGGCGAGTGGAAGCGGGAAAAATGAACGCCGAGAGAACAGAGGTGAGAGAGACAGGCGAGGGGAAACAGGGAAAAGAGACAAGCGGGGGAAAAGAGAGAGTCCAGGGAAAAGAGACAGGACAGGGAAGAGAGAGGGAAAAGAGGGAGTGGAGGAAAGGGAGGGAATAGAGGAAGGCGAGTGGAAGCGGGAAAAATGAACGCCGAGAGAACAGAGGTGAGAGAGACAGGCAAGGGGAAACAGGGAAAAGAGAAAAGCGGGGGAAAAGAGAGAGTCCAGGGAAAAGAGACACGACTGGGAAGAGACAGTGAAAAGAGAGAGTTGAGGAATGAGAGGGAAAAGAGAGGGGCGAGTGAAAGCGGGAAAATGAGACACCGAGTGAAGAGAGGTGACAGACACAGGAGAGGGGAAAGAGGGGGAAGAGAAAAGCGGGGGAAAAGAGAGAGTCCAGGGAAAAGAGACACGACTGGGAAGAGACAGTGAAAAGAGAGAGTTGAGGAATGAGAGGGAAAAGAGAGGGGCGAGTGAAAGCGGGAAAATGAGACACCGAGTGAAGAGAGGTGACAGACACAGGAGAGGGGAAAGAGGGGGAAGAGACAAGCGGGGGGAGAGAGAGCCCAGGGAAAAGAGACAGGACAGGGAAGAGAGAGGGAAAAGAGGGAGTGGAGGAAAGGGAGGGAATAGAGGAAGGCGAGTGGAAGCGGGAAAAATGAACGCCGAGAGAACAGAGGTGAGAGAGACAGGCAAGGGGAAACAGGGAAAAGAGAAAAGCGGGGGAAAAGAGAGAGTCCACTGAAAAGAGACACGACTGGGAAGAGACAGTGAAAAGAGAGAGTTGAGGAATGAGAGGGAAAAGAGAGGGGCGAGTGAAAGCGGGAAAATGAGACACCGAGTGAAGAGAGGTGACAGACACAGGAGAGGGGAAAGAGGGGGAAGAGACAAGCGGGGGAAAAGAGAGAGTCCAGGGAAAAGAGACAGGACAGGGAAGAGAGAGGGAAAAGAGGGAGTGGAGGGAAGGGAGGGAATAGAGGAAGGCGAGTGAAAGCGGGAAAAATGAACGCCGAGAGAACAGAGGTGAGAGAGACAGGCGAGGGGAAACAGGGAAAAGAGACAAGCGGGGGAAAAGAGAGAGTCCAGGGAAAAGAGACACGACTGGGAAGAGACAGTGAAAAGAGAGAGTTGAGGAATGAGAGGGAAAAGAGAGGGGCGAGTGAAAGCGGGAAAATGAGACACCGAGTGAAGAGAGGTGACAGACACAGGAGAGGGGAAAGAGGGGGAAGAGACAAGCGGGGGAAAAGAGAGAGTCCAGGGAAAAGAGAAAGGACAGGGAAGAGAGAGGGAAAAGAGGGTGTGGAGGAAATGGAGGGAATAGAGGAAGGCGAGTGAAAGCGGGAAAAATGAACGCCGAGAGAACAGATGTGAGAGAGACAGGCGAGGGGAAACAGGGAAAAGAGACAAGCGGGGGAAAAGAGAGAGTCCAGGGAAAAGAGACAGGACAGGGAAGAGAGAGGGAAAAGAGGGAGTGGAGGAAGGGGAGGGAATAGAGGAAGGCGAGTGGAAGCGGGAAAAATGAACGCCGAGAGAACAGAGGTGAGAGAGACAGGCAAGGGGAAACAGGGAAAAGAGAAAAGTGGGGGAAAAGAGAGAGTCCAGGGAAAAGAGACACGACTGGGAAGAGACAGTGAAAAGAGAGAGTTGAGGAATGAGAGGGAAAAGAGAGGGGCGAGTGAAAGCGGGAAAATGAGACACCGAGTGAAGAGAGGTGACAGACACAGGAGAGGGGAAAGAGGGGGAAGAGACAAGCGGGGGAAAAGAGAGAGTCCAGGGAAAAGAGAAAGGACAGGGAAGAGAGAGGGAAAAGAGGGAGTGGAGGAAAGGGAGGGAATAGAGGAAGGCGAGTGGAAGCGGGAAAAATGAACGCCGAGAGAACAGATGTGAGAGAGACAGGCAAGGGGAAACAGGGAAAAGAGAAAAGCGGGGGAAAAGAGAGAGTCCAGGGAAAAGAGACACGACTGGGAAGAGACAGTGAAAAGAGAGAGTTGAGGAATGAGAGGGAAAACAGAGGGGCGAGTGAAAGCGGGAAAATGAGACACCGAGTGAAGAGAGGTGACAGACACAGGAGAGGGGAAAGAGGGGGAAGAGACAAGCGGGGGAAAAGAGAGAGTCCAGGGAAAAGAGATAGGACAGGGAAGAGAGAGGGAAAAGAGGGAGTGGAGGAAAGGGAGGGAATAGAGGAAGGCGAGTGGAAGCGGGAAAATGAACGCCGAGAGAACAGAGGTGAGAGAGACAGGCAAGGGGAAACAGGGAAAAGAGAAAAGCGGGGGGAAAGAGAGAGTCCAGGGAAAAGAGACACGACTGGGAAGAGACAGTGAAAAGAGAGAGTTGAGGAATGAGAGGGAAAAGAGAGGGGCGAGTGAAAGCGGGAAAATGAGACACCGAGTGAAGAGAGGTGACAGACACAGGAGAGGGGAAAGAGGGGGAAGAGACAAGCGGGGGGAAAGAGAGGCCAGGGAAAAGAGACAGGACAGGGAAGAGAGAGGGAAAAGAGGGAGTGGAGGAAAGGGAGGGAATAGAGGAAGGCGAGTGGAAGCGGGAAAAATGAACGCCGAGAGAACAGAGGTGAGAGAGACAGGCGAGGGGAAACAGGGAAAAGAGACAAGCGGGGGAAAAGAGAGAGTCCAGGGAAAAGAGACAGGACAGGGAAGAGAGAGGGAAAAGAGAGAGTTGAGGAATGAGAGGGAAAAGAGAGGGGCGAGTGAAAGCGGGAAAATGAGACACCGAGTGAAGAGAGGTGACAGACACAGGAGAGGGGAAAGAGGGGGAAGAGACAAGCGGGGGAAAAGAGAGAGTCCAGGGAAAAGAGATAGGACAGGGAAGAGAGAGGGAAAAGAGGGAGTGGAGGAAAGGGAGGGAATAGAGGAAGGCGAGTGGAAGCGGGAAAAATGAACGCCGAGAGAACAGAGGTGAGAGAGACAGGCGAGGGGAAACAGGGAAAAGAGAAAAGCGGGGGAAAAGAGAGAGTCCAGGGAAAAGAGACACGACTGGGAAGAGACAGTGAAAAGAGAGAGTTGAGGAATGAGAGGGAAAAGAGAGGGGCGAGTGAAAGCGGGAAAATGAGACACCGAGTGAAGAGAGGTGACAGACACAGGAGAGGGGAAAGAGGGGGAAGAGAGAAGCGGGGGGAAAGAGAGTCCAGGGAAAAGAGACAGGACAGGGAAGAGAGAGGGAAAAGAGGGAGTGGAGGAAAGGGAGGGAATAGAGGAAGGCGAGTGAAAGCGGGAAAAATGAACGCTGAGAGAACAGAGGTGAGAGAGACAGGCGAGGGGAAACAGGGAAAAGAGACAAGCCGGGGAAAAGAGGCTATCCAGGGAAAAGAGACACGACTGGGAAGAGACAGTGAAAAGAGAGAGTTGATGAATGAGAGGGAAAAGAGAGGGGCGAGTGAAAGTGGGAAATTGAGACACCGAGTGAAGAGAGGTGACAGACACAGGAGAGGGGAAAGAGGGGGAAGAGACAAGCGGGGGGAAAGAGAGAATCCAGGGAAAAGAGATAGGACAGGGAAGAGAGAGGGAAAAGAGGGTGTGGTGGAAAGGGAGGGAATAGAGGAAGGCGAGTGAAAGCAGGAAAAATGAACGCCGAGAGAACAGAGGTGAGAGACACAGGCGAGGGGAAACAGGGAAAAGAGAAAAGCGGGGGAAAAGAGAGAGTCCAGGGAAAAGAGACACGACTGGGAAGAGACAGTGAAAAGAGAGAGTTGAGGAATGAGAGGGAAAAGAGAGGGGCGAGTGAAAGCGGGAAAATGAGACACCGAGTGAAGAGAGGTGACAGACACAGGAGAGGGGAAAGAGGGGGAAGAGACAAGCGGGGGAAAAGAGAGAGTCCAGGGAAAAGAGATAGGACAGGGAAGAGAGAGGGAAAAGAGGGAGTGGAGGAAAGGGAGGGAATAGAGGAAGGCGAGTGGAAGCGGGAAAAATGAACGCCGAGAGAACAGAGGTGAGAGAGACAGGCGAGGGGAAACAGGGAAAAGAGAAAAGCGGGGGAAAAGAGAGAGTCCAGGGAAAAGAGACACGACTGGGAAGAGACAGTGAAAAGAGAGAGTTGAGGAATGAGAGGGAAAAGAGAGGGGCGAGTGAAAGCGGGAAAATGAGACACCGAGTGAAGAGAGGTGACAGACACAGGAGAGGGGAAAGAGGGGGAAGAGAGAAGCGGGGGGAAAGAGAGTCCAGGGAAAAGAGACAGGACAGGGAAGAGAGAGGGAAAAGAGGGAGTGGAGGAAAGGGAGGGAATAGAGGAAGGCGAGTGAAAGCGGGAAAAATGAACGCTGAGAGAACAGAGGTGAGAGAGACAGGCGAGGGGAAACAGGGAAAAGAGACAAGCGGGGGAAAAGAGAGAGTCCAGGGAAAAGAGACAGGACAGGGAAGAGAGAGGGAAAAGAGGGAGTGGAGGGAAGGGAGGGAATAGAGGAAGGCGAGTGGAAGCGGGAAAATGAGACACCGAGTGAAGAGAGGTGACAGACACAGGAGAGGGGAAAGAGGGGGAAGAGACAAGCGGGGGAAAAGAGAGAGTCCAGGGAAAAGAGACAGGACAGGGAAGAGAGAGGGAAAAGAGGGAGTGGAGGGAAGGGAGGGAATAGAGGAAGGCGAGTGGAAGCGGGAAAAATGAACGCCGAGAGAACAGAGGTGAGAGAGACAGGCAAGGGGAAACAGGGAAAAGAGAAAAGCGGGGGAAAAGAGAGAGTCCAGGGAAAAGAGACACGACTGGGAAGAGACAGTGAAAAGAGAGAGTTGAGGAATGAGAGGGAAAAGAGAGGGGCGAGTGAAAGCGGGAAAATGAGACACCGAGTGAAGAGAGGTGACAGACACAGGAGAGGGGAAAGAGGGGGAAGAGACAAGCGGGGGAAAAGAGAGAGTCCAGGGAAAAGAGATAGGACAGGGAAGAGAGAGGGAAAAGAGGGAGTGGAGGAAAGGGAGGGAATAGAGGAAGGCGAGTGGAAGCGGGAAAAATGAACGCCGAGAGAACAGAGGTGAGAGAGACAGGCAAGGGGAAACAGGGAAAAGAGGCAAGCGGGGGAAAAGAGAGAGTCCAGGGAAAAGAGACACGACTGGGAAGAGACAGTGAAAAGAGAGAGTTGAGGAATGAGAGGGAAAAGAGAGGGGCGAGTGAAAGCGGGAAAATGAGACACCGAGTGAAGAGAGGTGACAGACACAGGAGAGGGGAAAGAGGGGGAAGAGACAAGCGGGGGGAAAGAGAGGCCAGGGAAAAGAGACAGGACAGGGAAGAGAGAGGGAAAAGAGGGAGTGGAGGAAAGGGAGGGAATAGAGGAAGGCGAGTGAAAGCGGGAAAAATGAACGCTGAGAGAACAGAGGTGAGAGAGACAGGCGAGGGGAAACAGGGAAAAGAGACAAGCGGGGGAAAAGAGAGAGTCCATGGAAAAGAGACAGGACAGGGAAGAGAGAGGGAAAAGAGGGAGTGGAGGGAAGGGAGGGAATAGAGGAAGGCGAGTGGAAGCGGGAAAAATGAACGCCGAGAGAACAGAGGTGAGAGAGACAGGCGAGGGGAAACAGGGAAAAGAGACAAGCGGGGGAAAAGAGAGAGTCCAGGGAAAAGAGACAGGACAGGGAAGAGAGAGGGAAAAGAGAGAGTTGAGGAATGAGAGGGAAAAGAGAGGGGGGAGTGAAAGCGGGAAAATGAGACACCGAGTGAAGAGAGGTGACAGACACAGGAGAGGGGAAAGAGGGGGAAGAGACAAGCGGGGGAAAAGAGAGAGTCCAGGGAAAAGAGATAGGACAGGGAAGAGAGAGGGAAAAGAGGGAGTGGAGGAAAGGGAGGGAATAGAGGAAGGCGAGTGGAAGCGGGAAAAATGAACGCCGAGAGAACAGAGGTGAGAGAGACAGGCGAGGGGAAACAGGGAAAAGAGGCAAGCGGGGGAAAAGAGAGAGTCCAGGGAAAAGAGACACGACTGGGAAGAGACAGTGAAAAGAGAGAGTTGAGGAATGAGAGGGAAAAGAGAGGGGCGAGTGAAAGCGGGAAAATGAGACACCGAGTGAAGAGAGGTGACAGACACAGGAGAGGGGAAAGAGGGGGAAGAGACAAGCGGGGGGAAAGAGAGGCCAGGGAAAAGAGACAGGACAGGGAAGAGAGAGGGAAAAGAGGGAGTGGAGGAAAGGGAGGGAATAGAGGAAGGCGAGTGGAAGCGGGAAAAATGAACGCCGAGAGAACAGAGGTGAGAGAGACAGGCGAGGGGAAACAGGGAAAAGAGACAAGCGGGGGAAAAGAGAGAGTCCAGGGAAAAGAGACAGGACAGGGAAGAGAGAGGGAAAAGAGGGAGTGGAGGGAAGGGAGGGAATAGAGGAAGGCGAGTGAAAGCGGGAAAAATGAACGCCGAGAGAACAGAGGTGAGAGTGACAGGCGAGGGGAAACAGGGAAAAGAGGCAAGCGGGGGAAAAGAGACTATCCAGGGAAAAGAGACAGGACAGGGAAGAGAGAGGGAAAAGAGGGAGTGGAGGAAAGGGAGGGAATAGAGGAAGGCGAGTGGAAGCGGGAAAAATGAACGCCGAGAGAACAGAGGTGAGAGAGACAGGCAAGGGGAAACAGGGAAAAGAGAAAAGCGGGGGAAAAGAGAGAGTCCAGGGAAAAGAGACACGACTGGGAAGAGACAGTGAAAAGAGAGAGTTGAGGAATGAGAGGGAAAAGAGAGGGGCGAGTGAAAGCGGGAAAATGAGACACCGAGTGAAGAGAGGTGACAGACACAGGAGAGGGGAAAGAGGGGGAAGAGAGAAGCGGGGGGAAAGAGAGTCCAGGGAAAAGAGACAGGACAGGGAAGAGAGAGGGAAAAGAGGGAGTGGAGGAAAGGGAGGGAATAGAGGAAGGCGAGTGGAAGCGGGAAAAATGAACGCCGAGAGAACAGAGGTGAGAGAGACAGGCAAGGGGAAACAGGGAAAAGAGAAAAGCGGGGGGAAAGAGAGAGTCCAGGGAAAAGAGACACGACTGGGAAGAGACAGTGAAAAGAGAGAGTTGAGGAATGAGAGGGAAAAGAGAGGGGCGAGTGAAAGCGGGAAAATGAGACACCGAGTGAAGAGAGGTGACAGACACAGGAGAGGGGAAAGAGGGGGAAGAGACAAGCGGGGGAAAAGAGAGAGTCCAGGGAAAAGAGACAGGACAGGGAAGAGAGAGGGAAAAGAGGGAGTGGAGGGAAGGGAGGGAATAGAGGAAGGCGAGTGAAAGAGGGGGAAATGAACGCCGAGAGAACAGAGGTGAGAGAGACAGGCGAGGGGAAACAGGGAAAAGAGAAAAGCGGGGGAAAAGAGAGAGTCCAGGGAAAAGAGACAGGACAGGGAAGAGAGAGGGAAAAGAGGGAGTGGAGGAAAGGGAGGGAATAGAGGAAGGCGAGTGGAAGCGGGAAAAATGAACGCCGAGAGAACAGAGGTGAGAGAGACAGGCAAGGGGAAACAGGGAAAAGAGACAAGCGGGGGAAAAGAGAGAGTCCAGGGAAAAGAGACAGGACAGGGAAGAGAGAGGGAAAAGAGGGAGTGGAGGGAAGGGAGGGAATAGAGGAAGGCGAGTGAAAGAGGGGGAAATTAACGCCGAGAGAACAGAGGTGAGAGAGACAGGCGAGGGGAAACAGGGAAAAGAGGCAAGCGGGGGAAAAGAGAGAGTCCAGGGAAAAGAGACAGGACAGGGAAGAGAGAGGGAAAAGAGGGAGTGGAGGAAAGGGAGGGAATAGAGGAAGGCGAGTGGAAGCGGGAAAAATGAACGCCGAGAGAACAGAGGTGAGAGAGACAGGCAAGGGGAAACAGGGAAAAGAGAAAAGCGGGGGAAAAGAGAGAGTCCAGGGAAAAGAGACACGACTGGGAAGAGACAGTGAAAAGAGAGAGTTGAGGAATGAGAGGGAAAAGAGAGGGGCGAGTGAAAGCGGGAAAATGAGACACCGAGTGAAGAGAGGTGACAGACACAGGAGAGGGGAAAGAGGGGGAAGAGAGAAGCGGGGGGAAAGAGAGTCCAGGGAAAAGAGACAGGACAGGGAAGAGAGAGGGAAAAGAGGGAGTGGAGGAAAGGGAGGGAATAGAGGAAGGCGAGTGAAAGCGGGAAAAATGAACGCTGAGAGAACAGAGGTGAGAGAGACAGGCGAGGGGAAACAGGGAAAAGAGACAAGCGGGGGAAAAGAGAGAGTCCATGGAAAAGAGACAGGACAGGGAAGAGAGAGGGAAAAGAGGGAGTGGAGGGAAGGGAGGGAATAGAGGAAGGCGAGTGGAAGCGGGAAAAATGAACGCCGAGAGAACAGAGGTGAGAGAGACAGGCGAGGGGAAACAGGGAAAAGAGACAAGCGGGGGAAAAGAGAGAGTCCAGGGAAAAGAGACAGGACAGGGAAGAGAGAGGGAAAAGAGAGAGTTGAGGAATGAGAGGGAAAAGAGAGGGGGGAGTGAAAGCGGGAAAATGAGACACCGAGTGAAGAGAGGTGACAGACACAGGAGAGGGGAAAGAGGGGGAAGAGACAAGCGGGGGAAAAGAGAGAGTCCAGGGAAAAGAGATAGGACAGGGAAGAGAGAGGGAAAAGAGGGAGTGGAGGAAAGGGAGGGAATAGAGGAAGGCGAGTGGAAGCGGGAAAAATGAACGCCGAGAGAACAGAGGTGAGAGAGACAGGCGAGGGGAAACAGGGAAAAGAGGCAAGCGGGGGAAAAGAGAGAGTCCAGGGAAAAGAGACACGACTGGGAAGAGACAGTGAAAAGAGAGAGTTGAGGAATGAGAGGGAAAAGAGAGGGGCGAGTGAAAGCGGGAAAATGAGACACCGAGTGAAGAGAGGTGACAGACACAGGAGAGGGGAAAGAGGGGGAAGAGACAAGCGGGGGGAAAGAGAGGCCAGGGAAAAGAGACAGGACAGGGAAGAGAGAGGGAAAAGAGGGAGTGGAGGAAAGGGAGGGAATAGAGGAAGGCGAGTGGAAGCGGGAAAAATGAACGCCGAGAGAACAGAGGTGAGAGAGACAGGCGAGGGGAAACAGGGAAAAGAGACAAGCGGGGGAAAAGAGAGAGTCCAGGGAAAAGAGACAGGACAGGGAAGAGAGAGGGAAAAGAGGGAGTGGAGGGAAGGGAGGGAATAGAGGAAGGCGAGTGAAAGCGGGAAAAATGAACGCCGAGAGAACAGAGGTGAGAGAGACAGGCGAGGGGAAACAGGGAAAAGAGGCAAGCGGGGGAAAAGAGACTATCCAGGGAAAAGAGACAGGACAGGGAAGAGAGAGGGAAAAGAGGGAGTGGAGGAAAGGGAGGGAATAGAGGAAGGCGAGTGGAAGCGGGAAAAATGAACGCCGAGAGAACAGAGGTGAGAGAGACAGGCAAGGGGAAACAGGGAAAAGAGAAAAGCGGGGGAAAAGAGAGAGTCCAGGGAAAAGAGACACGACTGGGAAGAGACAGTGAAAAGAGAGAGTTGAGGAATGAGAGGGAAAAGAGAGGGGCGAGTGAAAGCGGGAAAATGAGACACCGAGTGAAGAGAGGTGACAGACACAGGAGAGGGGAAAGAGGGGGAAGAGAGAAGCGGGGGGAAAGAGAGTCCAGGGAAAAGAGACACGACTGGGAAGAGAGAGGGAAAAGAGGGAGTGGAGGAAAGGGAGGGAATAGAGGAAGGCGAGTGGAAGCGGGAAAAATGAACGCCGAGAGAACAGAGGTGAGAGAGACAGGCAAGGGGAAACAGGGAAAAGAGAAAAGCGGGGGGAAAGAGAGAGTCCAGGGAAAAGAGACACGACTGGGAAGAGACAGTGAAAAGAGAGAGTTGAGGAATGAGAGGGAAAAGAGAGGGGCGAGTGAAAGCGGGAAAATGAGACACCGAGTGAAGAGAGGTGACAGACACAGGAGAGGGGAAAGAGGGGGAAGAGACAAGCGGGGGAAAAGAGAGAGTCCAGGGAAAAGAGACAGGACAGGGAAGAGAGAGGGAAAAGAGGGAGTGGAGGGAAGGGAGGGAATAGAGGAAGGCGAGTGGAAGCGGGAAAAATGAACGCCGAGAGAACAGAGGTGAGAGAGACAGGCGAGGGGAAACAGGGAAAAGAGACAAGCGGGGGAAAAGAGAGAGTCCAGGGAAAAGAGACAGGACAGGGAAGAGAGAGGGAAAAGAGGGAGTGGAGGGAAGGGAGGGAATAGAGGAAGGCGAGTGAAAGCGGGAAAAATGAACGCCGAGAGAACAGAGGTGAGAGAGACAGGCGAGGGGAAACAGGGAAAAGAGGCAAGCGGGGGAAAAGAGACTATCCAGGGAAAAGAGACAGGACAGGGAAGAGAGAGGGAAAAGAGGGAGTGGAGGAAAGGGAGGGAATAGAGGAAGGCGAGTGGAAGCGGGAAAAATGAACGCCGAGAGAACAGAGGTGAGAGAGACAGGCAAGGGGAAACAGGGAAAAGAGAAAAGCGGGGGAAAAGAGAGAGTCCAGGGAAAAGAGACACGACTGGGAAGAGACAGTGAAAAGAGAGAGTTGAGGAATGAGAGGGAAAAGAGAGGGGCGAGTGAAAGCGGGAAAATGAGACACCGAGTGAAGAGAGGTGACAGACACAGGAGAGGGGAAAGAGGGGGAAGAGAGAAGCGGGGGGAAAGAGAGTCCAGGGAAAAGAGACAGGACAGGGAAGAGAGAGGGAAAAGAGGGAGTGGAGGAAAGGGAGGGAATAGAGGAAGGCGAGTGAAAGCGGGAAAAATGAACGCTGAGAGAACAGAGGTGAGAGAGACAGGCGAGGGGAAACAGGGAAAAGAGACAAGCGGGGGAAAAGAGAGAGTCCAGGGAAAAGAGACAGGACAGCGAAGAGAGAGGGAAAAGAATGTGTCCAGGGAAAAGAGACACGACTGGGAAGAGACAGTGAAAAGAGAGAGTTGAGGAATGAGAGGGAAAAGAGAGGGGCGAGTGAAAGTGGGAAATTGAGACACCGAGTGAAGAGAGGTGACAGACACAGGAGAGGGGAAAGAGGGGGAAGAGACAAGCGGGGGGAAAGAGAGAATCCAGGGAAAAGAGATAGGACAGGGAAGAGACAGGGAAAAGAGGGTGTGGTGGAAAGGGAGGGAATAGAGGAAGGCGAGTGGAAGCAGGAAAAATGAACGCCGAGAGAACAGAGGTGAGAGAGACAGGCAAGGGGAAACAGGGAAAAGAGAAAAGCGGGGGAAAAGAGAGAGTCCAGGGAAAAGAGACACGACTGGGAAGAGACAGTGAAAAGAGAGAGTTGAGGAATGAGAGGGAAAAGAGAGGGGCGAGTGAAAGCGGGAAAATGAGACACCGAGTGAAGAGAGGTGACAGACACAGGAGAGGGGAAAGAGGGGGAAGAGACAAGCGGGGGAAAAGAGAGAGTCCAGGGAAAAGAGACAGGACAGGGAAGAGAGAGGGAAAAGAGGGTGTGGAGGGAAGGGAGGGAATAGAGGAAGGCGAGTGAAAGCGGGAAAAATGAACGCCGAGAGAACAGAGGTGAGAGAGACAGGCGAGGGGAAACAGGGAAAAGAGGCAAGCGGGGGAAAAGAGAGAGTCCAGGGAAAAGAGACAGGACAGGGAAGAGAGAGGGAAAAGAGGGAGTGGAGGAAAGGGAGGGAATAGAGGAAGGCGAGTGGAAGCGGGAAAAATGAACGCCGAGAGAACAGAGGTGAGAGAGACAGGCAAGGGGAAACAGGGAAAAGAGAAAAGCGGGGGAAAAGAGAGAGTCCAGGGAAAAGAGACACGACTGGGAAGAGACAGTGAAAAGAGAGAGTTGAGGAATGAGAGGGAAAAGAGAGGGGCGAGTGAAAGCGGGAAAATGAGACACCGAGTGAAGAGAGGTGACAGACACAGGAGAGGGGAAAGAGGGGGAAGAGACAAGCGGGGGAAAAGAGAGAGTCCAGGGAAAAGAGATAGGACAGGGAAGAGAGAGGGAAAAGAGGGAGTGGAGGAAAGGGAGGGAATAGAGGAAGGCGAGTGGAAGCGGGAAAAATGAACGCCGAGAGAACAGAGGTGAGAGAGACAGGCAAGGGGAAACAGGGAAAAGAGAAAAGCGGGGGGAAAGAGAGAGTCCAGGGAAAAGAGACACGACTGGGAAGAGACAGTGAAAAGAGAGAGTTGAGGAATGAGAGGGAAAAGAGAGGGGCGAGTGAAAGCGGGAAAATGAGACACCGAGTGAAGAGAGGTGACAGACACAGGAGAGGGGAAAGAGGGGGAAGAGACAAGCGGGGGAAAAGAGAGAGTCCAGGGAAAAGAGAAAGGACAGGGAAGAGAGAGGGAAAAGAGGGTGTGGAGGAAATGGAGGGAATAGAGGAAGGCGAGTGAAAGCGGGAAAAATGAACGCCGAGAGAACAGATGTGAGAGAGACAGGCGAGGGGAAACAGGGAAAAGAGACAAGCGGGGGAAAAGAGAGAGTCCAGGGAAAAGAGACAGGACAGGGAAGAGAGAGGGAAAAGAGGGAGTGGAGGGAAGGGAGGGAATAGAGGAAGGCGAGTGAAAGAGGGGGAAATGAACGCCGAGAGAACAGAGGTGAGAGAGACAGGCGAGGGGAAACAGGGAAAAGAGAAAAGCGGGGGAAAAGAGAGAGTCCAGGGAAAAGAGACACGACTGGGAAGAGACAGTGAAAAGAGAGAGTTGAGGAATGAGAGGGAAAAGAGAGGGGCGAGTGAAAGCGGGAAAATGAGACACCGAGTGAAGAGAGGTGACAGACACAGGAGAGGGGAAAGAGGGGGAAGAGACAAGCGGGGGGAAAGAGAGCCCAGGGAAAAGAGACAGGACAGGGAAGAGAGAGGGAAAAGAGGGAGTGGAGGAAAGGAAGGGAATAGAGGAAGGCGAGTGAAAGCGGGAAAAATGAACGCTGAGAGAACAGATGTGAGAGAGACAGGCGAGGGGAAACAGGGAAAAGAGACAAGCGGGGGAAAAGAGAGAGTCCAGGGAAAAGAGACAGGACAGGGAAGAGAGAGGGAAAAGAGGGAGTGGAGGGAAGGGAGGGAATAGAGGAAGGCGAGTGAAAGCGGGAAAAATGAACGCCGAGAGAACAGAGGTGAGAGAGACAGGCGAGGGGAAACAGGGAAAAGAGGCAAGCGGGGGAAAAGAGAGAGTCCAGGGAAAAGAGACAGGACAGGGAAGAGAGAGGGAAAAGAATGTGTCCACTGAAAAGAGACACGACTGGGAAGAGACAGTGAAAAGAGAGAGTTGAGGAATGAGAGGGAAAAGAGAGGGGCGAGTGAAAGCGGGAAAATGAGACACCGAGTGAAGAGAGGTGACAGACATAGGAGAGGGGAAAGAGGGGGAAGAGACAAGCGGGGGAAAAGAGAGAGTCCAGGGAAAAGAGAAAGGACAGGGAAGAGAGAGGGAAAAGAGGGTGTGGAGGAAATGGAGGGAATAGAGGAAGGCGAGTGAAAGCGGGAAAAATGAACGCCGAGAGAACAGAGGTGAGAGAGACAGGCGAGGGGAAACAGGGAAAAGAGACAAGCGGGGGAAAAGAGAGAGTCCAGGGAAAAGAGACAGGACAGGGAAGAGAGAGGGAAAAGAGGGAGTGGAGGGAAGGGAGGGAATAGAGGAAGGCGAGTGAAAGAGGGGGAAATGAACGCCGAGAGAACAGAGGTGAGAGAGACAGGCGAGGGGAAACAGGGAAAAGAGGCAAGCGGGGGAAAAGAGAGAGTCCAGGGAAAAGAGACAGGACAGGGAAGAGAGAGGGAAAAGAGGGAGTGGAGGAAAGGGAGGGAATAGAGGAAGGCGAGTGGAAGCGGGAAAAATGAACGCCGAGAGAACAGAGGTGAGAGAGACAGGCAAGGGGAAACAGGGAAAAGAGAAAAGCGGGGGAAAAGAGAGAGTCCAGGGAAAAGAGACACGACTGGGAAGAGACAGTGAAAAGAGAGAGTTGAGGAATGAGAGGGAAAAGAGAGGGGCGAGTGAAAGCGGGAAAATGAGACACCGAGTGAAGAGAGGTGACAGACACAGGAGAGGGGAAAGAGGGGGAAGAGACAAGCGGGGGAAAAGAGAGAGTCCAGGGAAAAGAGAAAGGACAGGGAAGAGAGAGGGAAAAGAGGGAGTGGAGGAAAGGGAGGGAATAGAGGAAGGCGAGTGGAAGCGGGAAAAATGAACGCCGAGAGAACAGAGGTGAGAGAGACAGGCAAGGGGAAACAGGGAAAAGAGAAAAGCGGGGGAAAAGAGAGAGTCCAGGGAAAAGAGACACGACTGGGAAGAGACAGTGAAAAGAGAGAGTTGAGGAATGAGAGGGAAAACAGAGGGGCGAGTGAAAGCGGGAAAATGAGACACCGAGTGAAGAGAGGTGACAGACACAGGAGAGGGGAAAGAGGGGGAAGAGACAAGCGGGGGAAAAGAGAGAGTCCAGGGAAAAGAGACAGGACAGGGAAGAGAGAGGGAAAAGAGGGAGTGGAGGGAAGGGAGGGAATAGAGGAAGGCGAGTGAAAGAGGGGGAAATGAACGCCGAGAGAACAGAGGTGAGAGAGACAGGCGAGGGGAAACAGGGAAAAGAGACAAGCGGGGGAAAAGAGAGAGTCCAGGGAAAAGAGACACGACTGGGAAGAGACAGT
Source organism: Haliaeetus albicilla (assembly GCF_947461875.1). Taxonomy (NCBI): domain Eukaryota; kingdom Metazoa; phylum Chordata; class Aves; order Accipitriformes; family Accipitridae; genus Haliaeetus; species Haliaeetus albicilla. The sequence continues at coordinate 42,486,339 of NC_091515.1, forward strand.
GAAAAGAGAGAGTTGAGGAATGAGAGGGAAAAGAGAGGGGCGAGTGAAAGCGGGAAAATGAGACACCGAGTGAAGAGAGGTGACAGACACAGGAGAGGGGAAAGAGGGGGAAGAGACAAGCGGGGGGAAAGAGAGGCCAGGGAAAAGAGACAGGACAGGGAAGAGAGAGGGAAAAGAGGGAGTGGAGGAAAGGGAGGGAATAGAGGAAGGCGAGTGAAAGCGGGAAAAATGAACGCTGAGAGAACAGAGGTGAGAGAGACAGGCGAGGGGAAACAGGGAAAAGAGACAAGCGGGGGAAAAGAGAGAGTCCAGGGAAAAGAGACAGGACAGGGAAGAGAGAGGGAAAAGAGGGAGTGGAGGGAAGGGAGGGAATAGAGGAAGGCGAGTGAAAGAGGGGGAAATTAACGCCGAGAGAACAGAGGTGAGAGAGACAGGCGAGGGGAAACAGGGAAAAGAGGCAAGCGGGGGAAAAGAGAGAGTCCAGGGAAAAGAGACAGGACAGCGAAGAGAGAGGGAAAAGAATGTGTCCAGGGAAAAGAGACACGACTGGGAAGAGACAGTGAAAAGAGAGAGTTGAGGAATGAGAGGGAAAAGAGAGGGGCGAGTGAAAGTGGGAAATTGAGACACCGAGTGAAGAGAGGTGACAGACACAGGAGAGGGGAAAGAGGGGGAAGAGACAAGCGGGGGGAAAGAGAGAATCCAGGGAAAAGAGATAGGACAGGGAAGAGACAGGGAAAAGAGGGTGTGGTGGAAAGGGAGGGAATAGAGGAAGGCGAGTGGAAGCAGGAAAAATGAACGCCGAGAGAACAGAGGTGAGAGAGACAGGCAAGGGGAAACAGGGAAAAGAGAAAAGCGGGGGAAAAGAGAGAGTCCAGGGAAAAGAGACACGACTGGGAAGAGACAGTGAAAAGAGAGAGTTGAGGAATGAGAGGGAAAAGAGAGGGGCGAGTGAAAGCGGGAAAATGAGACACCGAGTGAAGAGAGGTGACAGACACAGGAGAGGGGAAAGAGGGGGAAGAGACAAGCGGGGGAAAAGAGAGAGTCCAGGGAAAAGAGAAAGGACAGGGAAGAGAGAGGGAAAAGAGGGTGTGGAGGAAATGGAGGGAATAGAGGAAGGCGAGTGAAAGCGGGAAAAATGAACGCCGAGAGAACAGATGTGAGAGAGACAGGCGAGGGGAAACAGGGAAAAGAGACAAGCGGGGGAAAAGAGAGAGTCCAGGGAAAAGAGACAGGACAGGGAAGAGAGAGGGAAAAGAGGGAGTGGGGGGAAGGGAGGGAATAGAGGAAGGCGAGTGAAAGAGGGGGAAATTAACGCCGAGAGAACAGAGGTGAGAGAGACAGGCGAGGGGAAACAGGGAAAAGAGGCAAGCGGGGGAAAAGAGAGAGTCCAGGGAAAAGAGACAGGACAGGGAAGAGAGAGGGAAAAGAGGGAGTGGAGGAAAGGGAGGGAATAGAGGAAGGCGAGTGGAAGCGGGAAAAATGAACGCCGAGAGAACAGAGGTGAGAGAGACAGGCAAGGGGAAACAGGGAAAAGAGAAAAGCGGGGGAAAAGAGAGAGTCCAGGGAAAAGAGACACGACTGGGAAGAGACAGTGAAAAGAGAGAGTTGAGGAATGAGAGGGAAAAGAGAGGGGCGAGTGAAAGCGGGAAAATGAGACACCGAGTGAAGAGAGGTGACAGACACAGGAGAGGGGAAAGAGGGGGAAGAGACAAGCGGGGGAAAAGAGAGAGTCCAGGGAAAAGAGATAGGACAGGGAAGAGAGAGGGAAAAGAGGGAGTGGAGGAAAGGGAGGGAATAGAGGAAGGCGAGTGGAAGCGGGAAAAATGAACGCCGAGAGAACAGAGGTGAGAGAGACAGGCAAGGGGAAACAGGGAAAAGAGAAAAGCGGGGGGAAAGAGAGAGTCCAGGGAAAAGAGACACGACTGGGAAGAGACAGTGAAAAGAGAGAGTTGAGGAATGAGAGGGAAAAGAGAGGGGCGAGTGAAAGCGGGAAAATGAGACACCGAGTGAAGAGAGGTGACAGACACAGGAGAGGGGAAAGAGGGGGAAGAGACAAGCGGGGGGAAAGAGAGGCCAGGGAAAAGAGACAGGACAGGGAAGAGAGAGGGAAAAGAGGGAGTGGAGGAAAGGGAGGGAATAGAGGAAGGCGAGTGGAAGCGGGAAAAATGAACGCCGAGAGAACAGAGGTGAGAGAGACAGGCGAGGGGAAACAGGGAAAAGAGACAAGCGGGGGAAAAGAGAGAGTCCAGGGAAAAGAGACAGGACAGGGAAGAGAGAGGGAAAAGAGGGAGTGGAGGGAAGGGAGGGAATAGAGGAAGGCGAGTGAAAGCGGGAAAAATGAACGCCGAGAGAACAGAGGTGAGAGAGACAGGCGAGGGGAAACAGGGAAAAGAGGCAAGCGGGGGAAAAGAGAGAGTCCAGGGAAAAGAGACACGACTGGGAAGAGACAGTGAAAAGAGAGAGTTGAGGAATGAGAGGGAAAAGAGAGGGGCGAGTGAAAGCGGGAAAATGAGACACCGAGTGAAGAGAGGTGACAGACACAGGAGAGGGGAAAGAGGGGGAAGTGACAAGCGGGGGGAAAAGAGAGAGACCAGGGAAAAGAGATAGGACAGGGAAGAGAGAGGGAAAAGAGGGAGTGGAGGAAAGGGAGGGAATAGAGGAAGGCGAGTGGAAGCGGGAAAAATGAACGCCGAGAGAACAGAGGTGAGAGAGACAGGCAAGGGGAAACAGGGAAAAGAGAAAAGCGGGGGGAAAGAGAGAGTCCAGGGAAAAGAGACACGACTGGGAAGAGACAGTGAAAAGAGAGAGTTGAGGAATGAGAGGGAAAAGAGAGGGGCGAGTGAAAGCGGGAAAATGAGACACCGAGTGAAGAGAGGTGACAGACACAGGAGAGGGGAAAGAGGGGGAAGAGACAAGCGGGGGAAAAGAGAGAGTCCAGGGAAAAGAGAAAGGACAGGGAAGAGAGAGGGAAAAGAGGGTGTGGAGGAAATGGAGGGAATAGAGGAAGGCGAGTGAAAGCGGGAAAAATGAACGCCGAGAGAACAGATGTGAGAGAGACAGGCGAGGGGAAACAGGGAAAAGAGACAAGCGGGGGAAAAGAGAGAGTCCAGGGAAAAGAGACAGGACAGGGAAGAGAGAGGGAAAAGAGGGAGTGGAGGGAAGGGAGGGAATAGAGGAAGGCGAGTGAAAGAGGGGGAAATGAACGCCGAGAGAACAGAGGTGAGAGAGACAGGCGAGGGGAAACAGGGAAAAGAGAAAAGCGGGGGAAAAGAGAGAGTCCAGGGAAAAGAGACACGACTGGGAAGAGACAGTGAAAAGAGAGAGTTGAGGAATGAGAGGGAAAAGAGAGGGGCGAGTGAAAGCGGGAAAATGAGACACCGAGTGAAGAGAGGTGACAGACACAGGAGAGGGGAAAGAGGGGGAAGAGACAAGCGGGGGGAAAGAGAGCCCAGGGAAAAGAGACAGGACAGGGAAGAGAGAGGGAAAAGAGGGAGTGGAGGAAAGGAAGGGAATAGAGGAAGGCGAGTGAAAGCGGGAAAAATGAACGCTGAGAGAACAGATGTGAGAGAGACAGGCGAGGGGAAACAGGGAAAAGAGACAAGCGGGGGAAAAGAGAGAGTCCAGGGAAAAGAGACAGGACAGGGAAGAGAGAGGGAAAAGAGGGAGTGGAGGGAAGGGAGGGAATAGAGGAAGGCGAGTGAAAGCGGGAAAAATGAACGCCGAGAGAACAGAGGTGAGAGAGACAGGCGAGGGGAAACAGGGAAAAGAGGCAAGCGGGGGAAAAGAGAGAGTCCAGGGAAAAGAGACAGGACAGCGAAGAGAGAGGGAAAAGAATGTGTCCACTGAAAAGAGACACGACTGGGAAGAGACAGTGAAAAGAGAGAGTTGAGGAATGAGAGGGAAAAGAGAGGGGCGAGTGAAAGCGGGAAAATGAGACACCGAGTGAAGAGAGGTGACAGACATAGGAGAGGGGAAAGAGGGGGAAGAGACAAGCGGGGGAAAAGAGAGAGTCCAGGGAAAAGAGAAAGGACAGGGAAGAGAGAGGGAAAAGAGGGTGTGGAGGAAATGGAGGGAATAGAGGAAGGCGAGTGAAAGCGGGAAAAATGAACGCCGAGAGAACAGAGGTGAGAGAGACAGGCGAGGGGAAACAGGGAAAAGAGACAAGCGGGGGAAAAGAGAGAGTCCAGGGAAAAGAGACAGGACAGGGAAGAGAGAGGGAAAAGAGGGAGTGGAGGGAAGGGAGGGAATAGAGGAAGGCGAGTGAAAGAGGGGGAAATGAACGCCGAGAGAACAGAGGTGAGAGAGACAGGCGAGGGGAAACAGGGAAAAGAGGCAAGCGGGGGAAAAGAGAGAGTCCAGGGAAAAGAGACAGGACAGGGAAGAGAGAGGGAAAAGAGGGAGTGGAGGGAAGGGAGGGAATAGAGGAAGGCGAGTGAAAGCGGGAAAAATGAACGCCGAGAGAACAGAGGTGAGAGAGACAGGCGAGGGGAAACAGGGAAAAGAGAAAAGCGGGGGAAAAGAGAGAGTCCAGGGAAAAGAGACACGACTGGGAAGAGACAGTGAAAAGAGAGAGTTGAGGAATGAGAGGGAAAAGAGAGGGGCGAGTGAAAGCGGGAAAATGAGACACCGAGTGAAGAGAGGTGACAGACACAGGAGAGGGGAAAGAGGGGGAAGAGACAAGCGGGGGAAAAGAGAGAGGCCAGGGAAAAGAGATAGGACAGGGAAGAGAGAGGGAAAAGAGGGAGTGGAGGAAAGGGAGGGAATAGAGGAAGGCGAGTGGAAGCGGGAAAAATGAACGCCGAGAGAACAGAGGTGAGAGAGACAGGCAAGGGGAAACAGGGAAAAGAGAAAAGCGGGGGGAAAGAGAGAGTCCAGGGAAAAGAGACACGACTGGGAAGAGACAGTGAAAAGAGAGAGTTGAGGAATGAGAGGGAAAAGAGAGGGGCGAGTGAAAGCGGGAAAATGAGACACCGAGTGAAGAGAGGTGACAGACACAGGAGAGGGGAAAGAGGGGGAAGAGACAAGCGGGGGAAAAGAGAGAGTCCAGGGAAAAGAGACAGGACAGGGAAGAGAGAGGGAAAAGAGGGAGTGGAGGGAAGGGAGGGAATAGAGGAAGGCGAGTGAAAGAGGGGGAAATGAACGCCGAGAGAACAGAGGTGAGAGAGACAGGCGAGGGGAAACAGGGAAAAGAGACAAGCGGGGGAAAAGAGAGAGTCCAGGGAAAAGAGACAGGACAGGGAAGAGAGAGGGAAAAGAGGGAGTGGAGGGAAGGGAGGGAATAGAGGAAGGCGAGTGAAAGCGGGAAAAATGAACGCCGAGAGAACAGAGGTGAGAGAGACAGGCGAGGGGAAACAGGGAAAAGAGGCAAGCGGGGGAAAAGAGAGAGTCCAGGGAAAAGAGACACGACTGGGAAGAGACAGTGAAAAGAGAGAGTTGAGGAATGAGAGGGAAAAGAGAGGGGCGAGTGAAAGCGGGAAAATGAGACACCGAGTGAAGAGAGGTGACAGACACAGGAGAGGGGAAAGAGGGGGAAGAGACAAGCGGGGGGAAAGAGAGGCCAGGGAAAAGAGACAGGACAGGGAAGAGAGAGGGAAAAGAGGGAGTGGAGGAAAGGGAGGGAATAGAGGAAGGCGAGTGAAAGCGGGAAAAATGAACGCTGAGAGAACAGAGGTGAGAGAGACAGGCGAGGGGAAACAGGGAAAAGAGACAAGCGGGGGAAAAGAGAGAGTCCAGGGAAAAGAGACAGGACAGGGAAGAGAGAGGGAAAAGAGGGAGTGGAGGGAAGGGAGGGAATAGAGGAAGGCGAGTGAAAGAGGGGGAAATTAACGCCGAGAGAACAGAGGTGAGAGAGACAGGCGAGGGGAAACAGGGAAAAGAGGCAAGCGGGGGAAAAGAGAGAGTCCAGGGAAAAGAGACAGGACAGCGAAGAGAGAGGGAAAAGAATGTGTCCAGGGAAAAGAGACACGACTGGGAAGAGACAGTGAAAAGAGAGAGTTGAGGAATGAGAGGGAAAAGAGAGGGGCGAGTGAAAGTGGGAAATTGAGACACCGAGTGAAGAGAGGTGACAGACACAGGAGAGGGGAAAGAGGGGGAAGAGACAAGCGGGGGGAAAGAGAGAATCCAGGGAAAAGAGATAGGACAGGGAAGAGACAGGGAAAAGAGGGTGTGGTGGAAAGGGAGGGAATAGAGGAAGGCGAGTGGAAGCAGGAAAAATGAACGCCGAGAGAACAGAGGTGAGAGAGACAGGCAAGGGGAAACAGGGAAAAGAGAAAAGCGGGGGAAAAGAGAGAGTCCAGGGAAAAGAGACACGACTGGGAAGAGACAGTGAAAAGAGAGAGTTGAGGAATGAGAGGGAAAAGAGAGGGGCGAGTGAAAGCGGGAAAATGAGACACCGAGTGAAGAGAGGTGACAGACACAGGAGAGGGGAAAGAGGGGGAAGAGACAAGCGGGGGAAAAGAGAGAGTCCAGGGAAAAGAGAAAGGACAGGGAAGAGAGAGGGAAAAGAGGGTGTGGAGGAAATGGAGGGAATAGAGGAAGGCGAGTGAAAGCGGGAAAAATGAACGCCGAGAGAACAGATGTGAGAGAGACAGGCGAGGGGAAACAGGGAAAAGAGACAAGCGGGGGAAAAGAGAGAGTCCAGGGAAAAGAGACAGGACAGGGAAGAGAGAGGGAAAAGAGGGAGTGGGGGGAAGGGAGGGAATAGAGGAAGGCGAGTGAAAGAGGGGGAAATTAACGCCGAGAGAACAGAGGTGAGAGAGACAGGCGAGGGGAAACAGGGAAAAGAGGCAAGCGGGGGAAAAGAGAGAGTCCAGGGAAAAGAGACAGGACAGGGAAGAGAGAGGGAAAAGAGGGAGTGGAGGAAAGGGAGGGAATAGAGGAAGGCGAGTGGAAGCGGGAAAAATGAACGCCGAGAGAACAGAGGTGAGAGAGACAGGCAAGGGGAAACAGGGAAAAGAGAAAAGCGGGGGAAAAGAGAGAGTCCAGGGAAAAGAGACACGACTGGGAAGAGACAGTGAAAAGAGAGAGTTGAGGAATGAGAGGGAAAAGAGAGGGGCGAGTGAAAGCGGGAAAATGAGACACCGAGTGAAGAGAGGTGACAGACACAGGAGAGGGGAAAGAGGGGGAAGAGACAAGCGGGGGAAAAGAGAGAGTCCAGGGAAAAGAGATAGGACAGGGAAGAGAGAGGGAAAAGAGGGAGTGGAGGAAAGGGAGGGAATAGAGGAAGGCGAGTGGAAGCGGGAAAAATGAACGCCGAGAGAACAGAGGTGAGAGAGACAGGCGAGGGGAAACAGGGAAAAGAGGCAAGCGGGGGAAAAGAGAGAGTCCAGGGAAAAGAGACACGACTGGGAAGAGACAGTGAAAAGAGAGAGTTGAGGAATGAGAGGGAAAAGAGAGGGGCGAGTGAAAGCGGGAAAATGAGACACCGAGTGAAGAGAGGTGACAGACACAGGAGAGGGGAAAGAGGGGGAAGAGACAAGCGGGGGGAAAGAGAGGCCAGGGAAAAGAGACAGGGCAGGGAAGAGAGAGGGAAAAGAGGGAGTGGAGGAAAGGGAGGGAATAGAGGAAGGCGAGTGGAAGCGGGAAAAATGAACGCCGAGAGAACAGAGGTGAGAGAGACAGGCGAGGGGAAACAGGGAAAAGAGACAAGCGGGGGAAAAGAGAGAGTCCAGGGAAAAGAGACAGGACAGGGAAGAGAGAGGGAAAAGAGGGAGTGGAGGGAAGGGAGGGAATAGAGGAAGGCGAGTGAAAGCGGGAAAAATGAACGCCGAGAGAACAGAGGTGAGAGAGACAGGCGAGGGGAAACAGGGAAAAGAGGCAAGCGGGGGAAAAGAGAGAGTCCAGGGAAAAGAGACAGGACAGCGAAGAGAGAGGGAAAAGAATGTGTCCAGGGAAAAGAGACACGACTGGGAAGAGACAGTGAAAAGAGAGAGTTGAGGAATGAGAGGGAAAAGAGAGGGGCGAGTGAAAGCGGGAAAATGAGACACCGAGAGAACAGAGGTGAGAGAGACAGGCGAGGGGAAACAGGGAAAAGATAAAAGCGGGGGAAAAGAGAGAGTCCAGGGAAAAGAGACACGACTGGGAAGAGACAGTGAAAAGAGAGAGTTGAGGAATGAGAGGGAAAAGAGAGGGGCGAGTGAAAGCGGGAAAATGAGACACCGAGTGAAGAGAGGTGACAGACACAGGAGAGGGGAAAGAGGGGGAAGAGACAAGCGGGGGAAAAGAGAGAGTCCAGGGAAAAGAGATAGGACAGGGAAGAGAGAGGGAAAAGAGGGAGTGGAGGAAAGGGAGGGAATAGAGGAAGGCGAGTGGAAGCGGGAAAAATGAACGCCGAGAGAACAGAGGTGAGAGACACAGGCAAGGGGAAACAGGGAAAAGAGAAAAGCGGGGGGAAAGAGAGAGTCCAGGGAAAAGAGACACGACTGGGAAGAGACAGTGTAAAGAGAGAGTTGAGGAATGAGAGGGAAAAGAGAGGGGCGAGTGAAAGCGGGAAAATGAGACACCGAGTGAAGAGAGGTGACAGACACAGGAGAGGGGAAAGAGGGGGAAGAGACAAGCGGGGGGAAAGAGAGGCCAGGGAAAAGAGACAGGACAGGGAAGAGAGAGGGAAAAGAGGGAGTGGAGGAAAGGGAGGGAATAGAGGAAGGCGAGTGGAAGCGGGAAAAATGAACGCCGAGAGAACAGAGGTGAGAGAGACAGGCGAGGGGAAACAGGGAAAAGAGACAAGCGGGGGAAAAGAGAGAGTCCAGGGAAAAGAGACAGGACAGGGAAGAGAGAGGGAAAAGAGGGAGTGGAGGGAAGGGAGGGAATAGAGGAAGGCGAGTGGAAGCGGGAAAAATGAACGCCGAGAGAACAGAGGTGAGAGAGACAGGCGAGGGGAAACAGGGAAAAGAGGCAAGCGGGGGAAAAGAGAGAGTCCAGGGAAAAGAGACAGGACAGGGAAGAGAGAGGGAAAAGAGGGAGTGGAGGAAAGGGAGGGAATAGAGGAAGGCGAGTGGAAGCGGGAAAAATGAACGCCGAGAGAACAGAGGTGAGAGAGACAGGCAAGGGGAAACAGGGAAAAGAGAAAAGCGGGGGAAAAGAGAGAGTCCAGGGAAAAGAGACACGTCTGGGAAGAGACAGTGAAAAGAGAGAGTTGAGGAATGAGAGGGAAAAGAGAGGGGCGAGTGAAAGCGGGAAAATGAGACACCGAGTGAAGAGAGGTGACAGACACAGGAGAGGGGAAAGAGGGGGAAGAGACAAGCGGGGGGAAAGAGAGGCCAGGGAAAAGAGACAGGACAGGGAAGAGAGAGGGAAAAGAGGGAGTGGAGGAAAGGGAGGGAATAGAGGAAGGCGAGTGGAAGCGGGAAAAATGAACGCTGAGAGAACAGATGTGAGAGAGACAGGCGAGGGGAAACAGGGAAAAGAGGCAAGCGGGGGAAAAGAGAGAGTCCAGGGAAAAGAGACAGGACAGCGAAGAGAGAGGGAAAAGAATGTGTCCAGGGAAAAGAGACACGACTGGGAAGAGACAGTGAAAAGAGAGAGTTGAGGAATGAGAGGGAAAAGAGAGGGGCGAGTGAAAGTGGGAAATTGAGACACCGAGTGAAGAGAGGTGACAGACACAGGAGAGGGGAAAGAGGGGGAAGAGACAAGCGGGGGGAAAGAGAGAATCCAGGGAAAAGAGAAAGGACAGGGAAGAGACAGGGAAAAGAGGGTGTGGTGGAAAGGGAGGGAATAGAGGAAGGCGAGTGGAAGCAGGAAAAATGAACGCCGAGAGAACAGAGGTGAGAGACACAGGCGAGGGGAAACAGGGAAAAGAGAAAAGCGGGGGAAAAGAGAGAGTCCAGGGAAAAGAGACACGACTGGGAAGAGACAGTGAAAAGAGAGAGTTGAGGAATGAGAGGGAAAAGAGAGGGGCGAGTGAAAGCGGGAAAATGAGACACCGAGTGAAGAGAGGTGACAGACACAGGAGAGGGGAAAGAGGGGGAAGAGACAAGCGGGGGAAAAGAGAGAGTCCAGGGAAAAGAGAAAGGACAGGGAAGAGAGAGGGAAAAGAGGGTGTGGAGGAAATGGAGGGAATAGAGGAAGGCGAGTGAAAGCGGGAAAAATGAACGCCGAGAGAACAGATGTGAGAGAGACAGGCGAGGGGAAACAGGGAAAAGAGACAAGCGGGGGAAAAGAGAGAGTCCAGGGAAAAGAGACAGGACAGGGAAGAGAGAGGGAAAAGAGGGAGTGGAGGGAAGGGAGGGAATAGAGGAAGGCGAGTGGAAGCGGGAAAAATGAACGCCGAGAGAACAGAGGTGAGAGAGACAGGCGAGGGGAAACAGGGAAAAGAGACAAGCGGGGGAAAAGAGAGAGTCCAGGGAAAAGAGACAGGACAGGGAAGAGAGAGGGAAAAGAGGGAGTGGAGGAAAGGGAGGGAATAGAGGAAGGCGAGTGGAAGCGGGAAAAATGAACGCCGAGAGAACAGAGGTGAGAGAGACAGGCAAGGGGAAACAGGGAAAAGAGAAAAGCGGGGGAAAAGAGAGAGTCCAGGGAAAAGAGACACGACTGGGAAGAGACAGTGAAAAGAGAGAGTTGAGGAATGAGAGGGAAAAGAGAGGGGCGAGTGAAAGCGGGAAAATGAGACACCGAGTGAAGAGAGGTGACAGACACAGGAGAGGGGAAAGAGGGGGAAGAGAAAAGCGGGGGAAAAGAGAGAGTCCAGGGAAAAGAGACACGACTGGGAAGAGACAGTGAAAAGAGAGAGTTGAGGAATGAGAGGGAAAAGAGAGGGGCGAGTGAAAGCGGGAAAATGAGACACCGAGTGAAGAGAGGTGACAGACACAGGAGAGGGGAAAGAGGGGGAAGAGACAAGCGGGGGGAGAGAGAGCCCAGGGAAAAGAGACAGGACAGGGAAGAGAGAGGGAAAAGAGGGAGTGGAGGAAAGGGAGGGAATAGAGGAAGGCGAGTGGAAGCGGGAAAAATGAACGCCGAGAGAACAGAGGTGAGAGAGACAGGCAAGGGGAAACAGGGAAAAGAGAAAAGCGGGGGAAAAGAGAGAGCCCAGGGAAAAGAGACAGGACAGGGAAGAGAGAGGGAAAAGAGGGAGTGGAGGAAAGGGAGGGAATAGAGGAAGGCGAGTGGAAGCGGGAAAAATGAACGCCGAGAGAACAGAGGTGAGAGAGACAGGCAAGGGGAAACAGGGAAAAGAGAAAAGCGGGGGAAAAGAGAGAGTCCAGGGAAAAGAGACACGACTGGGAAGAGACAGTGAAAAGAGAGAGTTGAGGAATGAGAGGGAAAAGAGAGGGGCGAGTGAAAGCGGGAAAATGAGACACCGAGTGAAGAGAGGTGACAGACACAGGAGAGGGGAAAGAGGGGGAAGAGACAAGCGGGGGAAAAGAGAGAGTCCAGGGAAAAGAGACAGGACAGGGAAGAGAGAGGGAAAAGAGGGAGTGGAGGGAAGGGAGGGAATAGAGGAAGGCGAGTGGAAGCGGGAAAAATGAACGCCGAGAGAACAGAGGTGAGAGAGACAGGCGAGGGGAAACAGGGAAAAGAGACAAGCGGGGGAAAAGAGAGAGTCCAGGGAAAAGAGACACGACTGGGAAGAGACAGTGAAAAGAGAGAGTTGAGGAATGAGAGGGAAAAGAGAGGGGCGAGTGAAAGCGGGAAAATGAGACACCGAGTGAAGAGAGGTGACAGACACAGGAGAGGGGAAAGAGGGGGAAGAGACAAGCGGGGGAAAAGAGAGAGTCCAGGGAAAAGAGAAAGGACAGGGAAGAGAGAGGGAAAAGAGGGTGTGGAGGAAATGGAGGGAATAGAGGAAGGCGAGTGAAAGCGGGAAAAATGAACGCCGAGAGAACAGATGTGAGAGAGACAGGCGAGGGGAAACAGGGAAAAGAGACAAGCGGGGGAAAAGAGAGAGTCCAGGGAAAAGAGACAGGACAGGGAAGAGAGAGGGAAAAGAGGGAGTGGAGGAAGGGGAGGGAATAGAGGAAGGCGAGTGGAAGCGGGAAAAATGAATGCCGAGAGAACAGAGGTGAGAGAGACAGGCAAGGGGAAACAGGGAAAAGAGAAAAGCGGGGGAAAAGAGAGAGTCCAGGGAAAAGAGACACGACTGGGAAGAGACAGTGAAAAGAGAGAGTTGAGGAATGAGAGGGAAAAGAGAGGGGCGAGTGAAAGCGGGAAAATGAGACACCGAGTGAAGAGAGGTGACAGACACAGGAGAGGGGAAAGAGGGGGAAGAGACAAGCGGGGGAAAAGAGAGAGTCCAGGGAAAAGAGAAAGGACAGGGAAGAGAGAGGGAAAAGAGGGAGTGGAGGAAAGGGAGGGAATAGAGGAAGGCGAGTGGAAGCGGGAAAAATGAACGCCGAGAGAACAGATGTGAGAGAGACAGGCAAGGGGAAACAGGGAAAAGAGAAAAGCGGGGGAAAAGAGAGAGTCCAGGGAAAAGAGACACGACTGGGAAGAGACAGTGAAAAGAGAGAGTTGAGGAATGAGAGGGAAAACAGAGGGGCGAGTGAAAGCGGGAAAATGAGACACCGAGTGAAGAGAGGTGACAGACACAGGAGAGGGGAAAGAGGGGGAAGAGACAAGCGGGGGAAAAGAGAGAGTCCAGGGAAAAGAGATAGGACAGGGAAGAGAGAGGGAAAAGAGGGAGTGGAGGAAAGGGAGGGAATAGAGGAAGGCGAGTGGAAGCGGGAAAATGAACGCCGAGAGAACAGAGGTGAGAGAGACAGGCAAGGGGAAACAGGGAAAAGAGAAAAGCGGGGGGAAAGAGAGAGTCCAGGGAAAAGAGACACGACTGGGAAGAGACAGTGAAAAGAGAGAGTTGAGGAATGAGAGGGAAAAGAGAGGGGCGAGTGAAAGCGGGAAAATGAGACACCGAGTGAAGAGAGGTGACAGACACAGGAGAGGGGAAAGAGGGGGAAGAGACAAGCGGGGGGAAAGAGAGGCCAGGGAAAAGAGACAGGACAGGGAAGAGAGAGGGAAAAGAGGGAGTGGAGGAAAGGGAGGGAATAGAGGAAGGCGAGTGGAAGCGGGAAAAATGAACGCCGAGAGAACAGAGGTGAGAGAGACAGGCGAGGGGAAACAGGGAAAAGAGACAAGCGGGGGAAAAGAGAGAGTCCAGGGAAAAGAGACAGGACAGGGAAGAGAGAGGGAAAAGAGAGAGTTGAGGAATGAGAGGGAAAAGAGAGGGGCGAGTGAAAGCGGGAAAATGAGACACCGAGTGAAGAGAGGTGACAGACACAGGAGAGGGGAAAGAGGGGGAAGAGACAAGCGGGGGAAAAGAGAGAGTCCAGGGAAAAGAGATAGGACAGGGAAGAGAGAGGGAAAAGAGGGAGTGGAGGAAAGGGAGGGAATAGAGGAAGGCGAGTGGAAGCGGGAAAAATGAACGCCGAGAGAACAGAGGTGAGAGAGACAGGCGAGGGGAAACAGGGAAAAGAGAAAAGCGGGGGAAAAGAGAGAGTCCAGGGAAAAGAGACACGACTGGGAAGAGACAGTGAAAAGAGAGAGTTGAGGAATGAGAGGGAAAAGAGAGGGGCGAGTGAAAGCGGGAAAATGAGACACCGAGTGAAGAGAGGTGACAGACACAGGAGAGGGGAAAGAGGGGGAAGAGAGAAGCGGGGGGAAAGAGAGTCCAGGGAAAAGAGACAGGACAGGGAAGAGAGAGGGAAAAGAGGGAGTGGAGGAAAGGGAGGGAATAGAGGAAGGCGAGTGAAAGCGGGAAAAATGAACGCTGAGAGAACAGAGGTGAGAGAGACAGGCGAGGGGAAACAGGGAAAAGAGACAAGCCGGGGAAAAGAGGCTATCCAGGGAAAAGAGACACGACTGGGAAGAGACAGTGAAAAGAGAGAGTTGATGAATGAGAGGGAAAAGAGAGGGGCGAGTGAAAGTGGGAAATTGAGACACCGAGTGAAGAGAGGTGACAGACACAGGAGAGGGGAAAGAGGGGGAAGAGACAAGCGGGGGGAAAGAGAGAATCCAGGGAAAAGAGATAGGACAGGGAAGAGAGAGGGAAAAGAGGGTGTGGTGGAAAGGGAGGGAATAGAGGAAGGCGAGTGAAAGCAGGAAAAATGAACGCCGAGAGAACAGAGGTGAGAGACACAGGCGAGGGGAAACAGGGAAAAGAGAAAAGCGGGGGAAAAGAGAGAGTCCAGGGAAAAGAGACACGACTGGGAAGAGACAGTGAAAAGAGAGAGTTGAGGAATGAGAGGGAAAAGAGAGGGGCGAGTGAAAGCGGGAAAATGAGACACCGAGTGAAGAGAGGTGACAGACACAGGAGAGGGGAAAGAGGGGGAAGAGAGAAGCGGGGGAAAAGAGAGAGTCCAGGGAAAAGAGATAGGACAGGGAAGAGAGAGGGAAAAGAGGGAGTGGAGGAAAGGGAGGGAATAGAGGAAGGCGAGTGGAAGCGGGAAAAATGAACGCCGAGAGAACAGAGGTGAGAGAGACAGGCGAGGGGAAACAGGGAAAAGAGACAAGCGGGGGAAAAGAGAGAGTCCAGGGAAAAGAGACAGGACAGGGAAGAGAGAGGGAAAAGAGGGAGTGGAGGGAAGGGAGGGAATAGAGGAAGGCGAGTGGAAGCGGGAAAATGAGACACCGAGTGAAGAGAGGTGACAGACACAGGAGAGGGGAAAGAGGGGGAAGAGACAAGCGGGGGAAAAGAGAGAGTCCAGGGAAAAGAGACAGGACAGGGAAGAGAGAGGGAAAAGAGGGAGTGGAGGGAAGGGAGGGAATAGAGGAAGGCGAGTGGAAGCGGGAAAAATGAACGCCGAGAGAACAGAGGTGAGAGAGACAGGCAAGGGGAAACAGGGAAAAGAGAAAAGCGGGGGAAAAGAGAGAGTCCAGGGAAAAGAGACACGACTGGGAAGAGACAGTGAAAAGAGAGAGTTGAGGAATGAGAGGGAAAAGAGAGGGGCGAGTGAAAGCGGGAAAATGAGACACCGAGTGAAGAGAGGTGACAGACACAGGAGAGGGGAAAGAGGGGGAAGAGACAAGCGGGGGAAAAGAGAGAGTCCAGGGAAAAGAGATAGGACAGGGAAGAGAGAGGGAAAAGAGGGAGTGGAGGAAAGGGAGGGAATAGAGGAAGGCGAGTGGAAGCGGGAAAAATGAACGCCGAGAGAACAGAGGTGAGAGAGACAGGCAAGGGGAAACAGGGAAAAGAGAAAAGCGGGGGAAAAGAGAGAGTCCAGGGAAAAGAGACACGACTGGGAAGAGACAGTGAAAAGAGAGAGTTGAGGAATGAGAGGGAAAAGAGAGGGGCGAGTGAAAGCGGGAAAATGAGACACCGAGTGAAGAGAGGTGACAGACACAGGAGAGGGGAAAGAGGGGGAAGAGAGAAGCGGGGGGAAAGAGAGTCCAGGGAAAAGAGACAGGACAGGGAAGAGAGAGGGAAAAGAGGGAGTGGAGGAAAGGGAGGGAATAGAGGAAGGCGAGTGAAAGCGGGAAAAATGAACGCTGAGAGAACAGAGGTGAGAGAGACAGGCGAGGGGAAACAGGGAAAAGAGACAAGCGGGGGAAAAGAGAGAGTCCATGGAAAAGAGACAGGACAGGGAAGAGAGAGGGAAAAGAGGGAGTGGAGGGAAGGGAGGGAATAGAGGAAGGCGAGTGGAAGCGGGAAAAATGAACGCCGAGAGAACAGAGGTGAGAGAGACAGGCGAGGGGAAACAGGGAAAAGAGACAAGCGGGGGAAAAGAGAGAGTCCAGGGAAAAGAGACAGGACAGGGAAGAGAGAGGGAAAAGAGAGAGTTGAGGAATGAGAGGGAAAAGAGAGGGGGGAGTGAAAGCGGGAAAATGAGACACCGAGTGAAGAGAGGTGACAGACACAGGAGAGGGGAAAGAGGGGGAAGAGACAAGCGGGGGAAAAGAGAGAGTCCAGGGAAAAGAGATAGGACAGGGAAGAGAGAGGGAAAAGAGGGAGTGGAGGAAAGGGAGGGAATAGAGGAAGGCGAGTGGAAGCGGGAAAAATGAACGCCGAGAGAACAGAGGTGAGAGAGACAGGCGAGGGGAAACAGGGAAAAGAGGCAAGCGGGGGAAAAGAGAGAGTCCAGGGAAAAGAGACACGACTGGGAAGAGACAGTGAAAAGAGAGAGTTGAGGAATGAGAGGGAAAAGAGAGGGGCGAGTGAAAGCGGGAAAATGAGACACCGAGTGAAGAGAGGTGACAGACACAGGAGAGGGGAAAGAGGGGGAAGAGACAAGCGGGGGGAAAGAGAGGCCAGGGAAAAGAGACAGGACAGGGAAGAGAGAGGGAAAAGAGGGAGTGGAGGAAAGGGAGGGAATAGAGGAAGGCGAGTGGAAGCGGGAAAAATGAACGCCGAGAGAACAGAGGTGAGAGAGACAGGCGAGGGGAAACAGGGAAAAGAGACAAGCGGGGGAAAAGAGAGAGTCCAGGGAAAAGAGACAGGACAGGGAAGAGAGAGGGAAAAGAGGGAGTGGAGGGAAGGGAGGGAATAGAGGAAGGCGAGTGAAAGCGGGAAAAATGAACGCCGAGAGAACAGAGGTGAGAGTGACAGGCGAGGGGAAACAGGGAAAAGAGGCAAGCGGGGGAAAAGAGACTATCCAGGGAAAAGAGACAGGACAGGGAAGAGAGAGGGAAAAGAGGGAGTGGAGGAAAGGGAGGGAATAGAGGAAGGCGAGTGGAAGCGGGAAAAATGAACGCCGAGAGAACAGAGGTGAGAGAGACAGGCAAGGGGAAACAGGGAAAAGAGAAAAGCGGGGGAAAAGAGAGAGTCCAGGGAAAAGAGACACGACTGGGAAGAGACAGTGAAAAGAGAGAGTTGAGGAATGAGAGGGAAAAGAGAGGGGCGAGTGAAAGCGGGAAAATGAGACACCGAGTGAAGAGAGGTGACAGACACAGGAGAGGGGAAAGAGGGGGAAGAGAGAAGCGGGGGGAAAGAGAGTCCAGGGAAAAGAGACAGGACAGGGAAGAGAGAGGGAAAAGAGGGAGTGGAGGAAAGGGAGGGAATAGAGGAAGGCGAGTGGAAGCGGGAAAAATGAACGCCGAGAGAACAGAGGTGAGAGAGACAGGCAAGGGGAAACAGGGAAAAGAGAAAAGCGGGGGGAAAGAGAGAGTCCAGGGAAAAGAGACAGGACAGGGAAGAGAGAGGGAAAAGAGGGAGTGGAGGAAAGGGAGGGAATAGAGGAAGGCGAGTGGAAGCGGGAAAAATGAACGCCGAGAGAACAGAGGTGAGAGAGACAGGCGAGGGGAAACAGGGAAAAGAGGCAAGCGGGGGAAAAGAGAGAGTCCAGGGAAAAGAGACACGACTGGGAAGAGACAGTGAAAAGAGAGAGTTGAGGAATGAGAGGGAAAAGAGAGGGGCGAGTGAAAGCGGGAAAATGAGACACCGAGTGAAGAGAGGTGACAGACACAGGAGAGGGGAAAGAGGGGGAAGAGACAAGCGGGGGGAAAGAGAGGCCAGGGAAAAGAGACAGGACAGGGAAGAGAGAGGGAAAAGAGGGAGTGGAGGAAAGGGAGGGAATAGAGGAAGGCGAGTGGAAGCGGGAAAAATGAACGCCGAGAGAACAGAGGTGAGAGAGACAGGCGAGGGGAAACAGGGAAAAGAGACAAGCGGGGGAAAAGAGAGAGTCCAGGGAAAAGAGACAGGACAGGGAAGAGAGAGGGAAAAGAGGGAGTGGAGGGAAGGGAGGGAATAGAGGAAGGCGAGTGAAAGCGGGAAAAATGAACGCCGAGAGAACAGAGGTGAGAGTGACAGGCGAGGGGAAACAGGGAAAAGAGGCAAGCGGGGGAAAAGAGACTATCCAGGGAAAAGAGACAGGACAGGGAAGAGAGAGGGAAAAGAGGGAGTGGAGGAAAGGGAGGGAATAGAGGAAGGCGAGTGGAAGCGGGAAAAATGAACGCCGAGAGAACAGAGGTGAGAGAGACAGGCAAGGGGAAACAGGGAAAAGAGAAAAGCGGGGGAAAAGAGAGAGTCCAGGGAAAAGAGACACGACTGGGAAGAGACAGTGAAAAGAGAGAGTTGAGGAATGAGAGGGAAAAGAGAGGGGCGAGTGAAAGCGGGAAAATGAGACACCGAGTGAAGAGAGGTGACAGACACAGGAGAGGGGAAAGAGGGGGAAGAGAGAAGCGGGGGGAAAGAGAGTCCAGGGAAAAGAGACAGGACAGGGAAGAGAGAGGGAAAAGAGGGAGTGGAGGAAAGGGAGGGAATAGAGGAAGGCGAGTGGAAGCGGGAAAAATGAACGCCGAGAGAACAGAGGTGAGAGAGACAGGCAAGGGGAAACAGGGAAAAGAGAAAAGCGGGGGGAAAGAGAGAGTCCAGGGAAAAGAGACACGACTGGGAAGAGACAGTGAAAAGAGAGAGTTGAGGAATGAGAGGGAAAAGAGAGGGGCGAGTGAAAGCGGGAAAATGAGACACCGAGTGAAGAGAGGTGACAGACACAGGAGAGGGGAAAGAGGGGGAAGAGACAAGCGGGGGAAAAGAGAGAGTCCAGGGAAAAGAGACAGGACAGGGAAGAGAGAGGGAAAAGAGGGAGTGGAGGGAAGGGAGGGAATAGAGGAAGGCGAGTGAAAGAGGGGGAAATGAACGCCGAGAGAACAGAGGTGAGAGAGACAGGCGAGGGGAAACAGGGAAAAGAGAAAAGCGGGGGAAAAGAGAGAGTCCAGGGAAAAGAGACAGGACAGGGAAGAGAGAGGGAAAAGAGGGAGTGGAGGAAAGGGAGGGAATAGAGGAAGGCGAGTGGAAGCGGGAAAAATGAACGCCGAGAGAACAGAGGTGAGAGAGACAGGCAAGGGGAAACAGGGAAAAGAGACAAGCGGGGGAAAAGAGAGAGTCCAGGGAAAAGAGACAGGACAGGGAAGAGAGAGGGAAAAGAGGGAGTGGAGGGAAGGGAGGGAATAGAGGAAGGCGAGTGAAAGAGGGGGAAATTAACGCCGAGAGAACAGAGGTGAGAGAGACAGGCGAGGGGAAACAGGGAAAAGAGGCAAGCGGGGGAAAAGAGAGAGTCCAGGGAAAAGAGACAGGACAGGGAAGAGAGAGGGAAAAGAGGGAGTGGAGGAAAGGGAGGGAATAGAGGAAGGCGAGTGGAAGCGGGAAAAATGAACGCCGAGAGAACAGAGGTGAGAGAGACAGGCAAGGGGAAACAGGGAAAAGAGAAAAGCGGGGGAAAAGAGAGAGTCCAGGGAAAAGAGACACGACTGGGAAGAGACAGTGAAAAGAGAGAGTTGAGGAATGAGAGGGAAAAGAGAGGGGCGAGTGAAAGCGGGAAAATGAGACACCGAGTGAAGAGAGGTGACAGACACAGGAGAGGGGAAAGAGGGGGAAGAGAGAAGCGGGGGGAAAGAGAGTCCAGGGAAAAGAGACAGGACAGGGAAGAGAGAGGGAAAAGAGGGAGTGGAGGAAAGGGAGGGAATAGAGGAAGGCGAGTGAAAGCGGGAAAAATGAACGCTGAGAGAACAGAGGTGAGAGAGACAGGCGAGGGGAAACAGGGAAAAGAGACAAGCGGGGGAAAAGAGAGAGTCCATGGAAAAGAGACAGGACAGGGAAGAGAGAGGGAAAAGAGGGAGTGGAGGGAAGGGAGGGAATAGAGGAAGGCGAGTGGAAGCGGGAAAAATGAACGCCGAGAGAACAGAGGTGAGAGAGACAGGCGAGGGGAAACAGGGAAAAGAGACAAGCGGGGGAAAAGAGAGAGTCCAGGGAAAAGAGACAGGACAGGGAAGAGAGAGGGAAAAGAGAGAGTTGAGGAATGAGAGGGAAAAGAGAGGGGGGAGTGAAAGCGGGAAAATGAGACACCGAGTGAAGAGAGGTGACAGACACAGGAGAGGGGAAAGAGGGGGAAGAGACAAGCGGGGGAAAAGAGAGAGTCCAGGGAAAAGAGATAGGACAGGGAAGAGAGAGGGAAAAGAGGGAGTGGAGGAAAGGGAGGGAATAGAGGAAGGCGAGTGGAAGCGGGAAAAATGAACGCCGAGAGAACAGAGGTGAGAGAGACAGGCGAGGGGAAACAGGGAAAAGAGACAAGCGGGGGAAAAGAGAGAGTCCAGGGAAAAGAGACACGACTGGGAAGAGACAGTGAAAAGAGAGAGTTGAGGAATGAGAGGGAAAAGAGAGGGGCGAGTGAAAGCGGGAAAATGAGACACCGAGTGAAGAGAGGTGACAGACACAGGAGAGGGGAAAGAGGGGGAAGAGACAAGCGGGGGGAAAGAGAGGCCAGGGAAAAGAGACAGGACAGGGAAGAGAGAGGGAAAAGAGGGAGTGGAGGAAAGGGAGGGAATAGAGGAAGGCGAGTGGAAGCGGGAAAAATGAACGCCGAGAGAACAGAGGTGAGAGAGACAGGCGAGGGGAAACAGGGAAAAGAGACAAGCGGGGGAAAAGAGAGAGTCCAGGGAAAAGAGACAGGACAGGGAAGAGAGAGGGAAAAGAGGGAGTGGAGGGAAGGGAGGGAATAGAGGAAGGCGAGTGAAAGCGGGAAAAATGAACGCCGAGAGAACAGAGGTGAGAGAGACAGGCGAGGGGAAACAGGGAAAAGAGGCAAGCGGGGGAAAAGAGACTATCCAGGGAAAAGAGACAGGACAGGGAAGAGAGAGGGAAAAGAGGGAGTGGAGGAAAGGGAGGGAATAGAGGAAGGCGAGTGGAAGCGGGAAAAATGAACGCCGAGAGAACAGAGGTGAGAGAGACAGGCAAGGGGAAACAGGGAAAAGAGAAAAGCGGGGGAAAAGAGAGAGTCCAGGGAAAAGAGACACGACTGGGAAGAGACAGTGAAAAGAGAGAGTTGAGGAATGAGAGGGAAAAGAGAGGGGCGAGTGAAAGCGGGAAAATGAGACACCGAGTGAAGAGAGGTGACAGACACAGGAGAGGGGAAAGAGGGGGAAGAGAGAAGCGGGGGGAAAGAGAGTCCAGGGAAAAGAGACACGACTGGGAAGAGAGAGGGAAAAGAGGGAGTGGAGGAAAGGGAGGGAATAGAGGAAGGCGAGTGGAAGCGGGAAAAATGAACGCCGAGAGAACAGAGGTGAGAGAGACAGGCAAGGGGAAACAGGGAAAAGAGAAAAGCGGGGGGAAAGAGAGAGTCCAGGGAAAAGAGACAGGACAGGGAAGAGAGAGGGAAAAGAGGGAGTGGAGGGAAGGGAGGGAAAAGAGAGGGGCGAGTGAAAGCGGGAAAATGAGACACCGAGTGAAGAGAGGTGACAGACACAGGAGAGGGGAAAGAGGGGGAAGAGACAAGCGGGGGAAAAGAGAGAGTCCAGGGAAAAGAGACAGGACAGGGAAGAGAGAGGGAAAAGAGGGAGTGGAGGGAAGGGAGGGAATAGAGGAAGGCGAGTGGAAGCGGGAAAAATGAACGCCGAGAGAACAGAGGTGAGAGAGACAGGCGAGGGGAAACAGGGAAAAGAGACAAGCGGGGGAAAAGAGAGAGTCCAGGGAAAAGAGACAGGACAGGGAAGAGAGAGGGAAAAGAGGGAGTGGAGGGAAGGGAGGGAATAGAGGAAGGCGAGTGAAAGCGGGAAAAATGAACGCCGAGAGAACAGAGGTGAGAGAGACAGGCGAGGGGAAACAGGGAAAAGAGGCAAGCGGGGGAAAAGAGACTATCCAGGGAAAAGAGACAGGACAGGGAAGAGAGAGGGAAAAGAGGGAGTGGAGGAAAGGGAGGGAATAGAGGAAGGCGAGTGGAAGCGGGAAAAATGAACGCCGAGAGAACAGAGGTGAGAGAGACAGGCAAGGGGAAACAGGGAAAAGAGAAAAGCGGGGGAAAAGAGAGAGTCCAGGGAAAAGAGACACGACTGGGAAGAGACAGTGAAAAGAGAGAGTTGAGGAATGAGAGGGAAAAGAGAGGGGCGAGTGAAAGCGGGAAAATGAGACACCGAGTGAAGAGAGGTGACAGACACAGGAGAGGGGAAAGAGGGGGAAGAGAGAAGCGGGGGGAAAGAGAGTCCAGGGAAAAGAGACAGGACAGGGAAGAGAGAGGGAAAAGAGGGAGTGGAGGAAAGGGAGGGAATAGAGGAAGGCGAGTGGAAGCGGGAAAAATGAACGCCGAGAGAACAGAGGTGAGAGAGACAGGCAAGGGGAAACAGGGAAAAGAGAAAAGCGGGGGGAAAGAGAGAGTCCAGGGAAAAGAGACACGACTGGGAAGAGACAGTGAAAAGAGAGAGTTGAGGAATGAGAGGGAAAAGAGAGGGGCGAGTGAAAGCGGGAAAATGAGACACCGAGTGAAGAGAGGTGACAGACACAGGAGAGGGGAAAGAGGGGGAAGAGACAAGCGGGGGAAAAGAGAGAGTCCAGGGAAAAGAGACAGGACAGGGAAGAGAGAGGGAAAAGAGGGAGTGGAGGGAAGGGAGGGAATAGAGGAAGGCGAGTGAAAGAGGGGGAAATGAACGCCGAGAGAACAGAGGTGAGAGAGACAGGCGAGGGGAAACAGGGAAAAGAGAAAAGCGGGGGAAAAGAGAGAGTCCAGGGAAAAGAGACAGGACAGGGAAGAGAGAGGGAAAAGAGGGAGTGGAGGAAAGGGAGGGAATAGAGGAAGGCGAGTGGAAGCGGGAAAAATGAACGCCGAGAGAACAGAGGTCAGAGAGACAGGCGAGGGGAAACAGGGAAAAGAGAAAAGCGGGGGAAAAGAGAGAGTCCAGGGAAAAGAGACAGGACAGGGAAGAGAGAGGGAAAAGAGGGAGTGGAGGGAAGGGAGGGAATAGAGGAAGGCGAGTGAAAGCGGGAAAAATGAACGCCGAGAGAACAGAGGTGAGAGAGACAGGCGAGGGGAAACAGGGAAAAGAGGCAAGCGGGGGAAAAGAGAGAGTCCAGGGAAAAGAGACAGGACAGCGAAGAGAGAGGGAAAAGAATGTGTCCAGGGAAAAGAGACACGACTGGGAAGAGACAGTGAAAAGAGAGAGTTGAGGAATGAGAGGGAAAAGAGAGGGGCGAGTGAAAGCGGGAAAATGAGACACCGAGAGAACAGAGGTGAGAGAGACAGGCGAGGGGAAACAGGGAAAAGATAAAAGCGGGGGAAAAGAGAGAGTCCAGGGAAAAGAGACACGACTGGGAAGAGACAGTGAAAAGAGAGAGTTGAGGAATGAGAGGGAAAAGAGAGGGGCGAGTGAAAGCGGGAAAATGAGACACCGAGTGAAGAGAGGTGACAGACACAGGAGAGGGGAAAGAGGGGGAAGAGACAAGCGGGGGAAAAGAGAGAGTCCAGGGAAAAGAGATAGGACAGGGAAGAGAGAGGGAAAAGAGGGAGTGGAGGGAAGGGAGGGAATAGAGGAAGGCGAGTGGAAGCGGGAAAAATGAACGCCGAGAGAACAGAGGTGAGAGACACAGGCAAGGGGAAACAGGGAAAAGAGAAAAGCGGGGGGAAAGAGAGAGTCCAGGGAAAAGAGACACGACTGGGAAGAGACAGTGTAAAGAGAGAGTTGAGGAATGAGAGGGAAAAGAGAGGGGCGAGTGAAAGCGGGAAAATGAGACACCGAGTGAAGAGAGGTGACAGACACAGGAGAGGGGAAAGAGGGGGAAGAGACAAGCGGGGGGAAAGAGAGGCCAGGGAAAAGAGACAGGACAGGGAAGAGAGAGGGAAAAGAGGGAGTGGAGGAAAGGGAGGGAATAGAGGAAGGCGAGTGGAAGCGGGAAAAATGAACGCCGAGAGAACAGAGGTGAGAGAGACAGGCGAGGGGAAACAGGGAAAAGAGACAAGCGGGGGAAAAGAGAGAGTCCAGGGAAAAGAGACAGGACAGGGAAGAGAGAGGGAAAAGAGGGAGTGGAGGGAAGGGAGGGAATAGAGGAAGGCGAGTGGAAGCGGGAAAAATGAACGCCGAGAGAACAGAGGTGAGAGAGACAGGCGAGGGGAAACAGGGAAAAGAGGCAAGCGGGGGAAAAGAGAGAGTCCAGGGAAAAGAGACAGGACAGGGAAGAGAGAGGGAAAAGAGGGAGTGGAGGAAAGGGAGGGAATAGAGGAAGGCGAGTGGAAGCGGGAAAAATGAACGCCGAGAGAACAGAGGTGAGAGAGACAGGCAAGGGGAAACAGGGAAAAGAGAAAAGCGGGGGAAAAGAGAGAGTCCAGGGAAAAGAGACACGACTGGGAAGAGACAGTGAAAAGAGAGAGTTGAGGAATGAGAGGGAAAAGAGAGGGGCGAGTGAAAGCGGGAAAATGAGACACCGAGTGAAGAGAGGTGACAGACACAGGAGAGGGGAAAGAGGGGGAAGAGAGAAGCGGGGGGAAAGAGAGTCCAGGGAAAAGAGACAGGACAGGGAAGAGAGAGGGAAAAGAGGGAGTGGAGGAAAGGGAGGGAATAGAGGAAGGCGAGTGGAAGCGGGAAAAATGAACGCCGAGAGAACAGAGGTGAGAGAGACAGGCGAGGGGAAACAGGGAAAAGAGACAAGCGGGGGAAAAGAGAGAGCCCAGGGAAAAGAGACAGGACAGGGAAGAGAGAGGGAAAAGAGGGAGTGGAGGAAAGGGAGGGAATAGAGGAAGGCGAGTGGAAGCGGGAAAAATGAACGCCGAGAGAACAGAGGTGAGAGAGACAGGCGAGGGGAAACAGGGAAAAGAGGCAAGCGGGGGAAAAGAGAGAGTCCAGGGAAAAGAGACAGGACAGGGAAGAGAGAGGGAAAAGAGGGAGTGGAGGAAAGGGAGGGAATAGAGGAAGGCGAGTGGAAGCGGGAAAAATGAACGCCGAGAGAACAGAGGTGAGAGAGACAGGCAAGGGGAAACAGGGAAAAGAGGCAAGCGGGGGAAAAGAGAGAGTCCAGGGAAAAGAGACAGGACAGCGAAGAGAGAGGGAAAAGAATGTGTCCAGGGAAAAGAGACACGACTGGGAAGAGACAGTGAAAAGAGAGAGTTGAGGAATGAGAGGGAAAAGAGAGGGGCGAGTGAAAGTGGGAAATTGAGACACCGAGTGAAGAGAGGTGACAGACACAGGAGAGGGGAAAGAGGGGGAAGAGACAAGCGGGGGGAAAGAGAGAATCCAGGGAAAAGAGATAGGACAGGGAAGAGACAGGGAAAAGAGGGTGTGGTGGAAAGGGAGGGAATAGAGGAAGGCGAGTGGAAGCAGGAAAAATGAACGCCGAGAGAACAGAGGTGAGAGACACAGGCGAGGGGAAACAGGGAAAAGAGAAAAGCGGGGGAAAAGAGAGAGTCCAGGGAAAAGAGACACGACTGGGAAGAGACAGTGAAAAGAGAGAGTTGAGGAATGAGAGGGAAAAGAGAGGGGCGAGTGAAAGCGGGAAAATGAGACACCGAGTGAAGAGAGGTGACAGACACAGGAGAGGGGAAAGAGGGGGAAGAGACAAGCGGGGGAAAAGAGAGAGTCCAGGGAAAAGAGAAAGGACAGGGAAGAGAGAGGGAAAAGAGGGTGTGGAGGAAATGGAGGGAATAGAGGAAGGCGAGTGAAAGCGGGAAAAATGAACGCCGAGAGAACAGATGTGAGAGAGACAGGCGAGGGGAAACAGGGAAAAGAGACAAGCGGGGGAAAAGAGAGAGTCCAGGGAAAAGAGACAGGACAGGGAAGAGAGAGGGAAAAGAGGGAGTGGAGGGAAGGGAGGGAATAGAGGAAGGCGAGTGGAAGCGGGAAAAATGAACGCCGAGAGAACAGAGGTGAGAGAGACAGGCGAGGGGAAACAGGGAAAAGAGACAAGCGGGGGAAAAGAGAGAGTCCAGGGAAAAGAGACAGGACAGGGAAGAGAGAGGGAAAAGAGGGAGTGGAGGGAAGGGAGGGAATAGAGGAAGGCGAGTGGAAGCGGGAAAAATGAACGCCGAGAGAACAGAGGTGAGAGAGACAGGCAAGGGGAAACAGGGAAAAGAGAAAAGCGGGGGAAAAGAGAGAGTCCAGGGAAAAGAGACACGACTGGGAAGAGACAGTGAAAAGAGAGAGTTGAGGAATGAGAGGGAAAAGAGAGGGGCGAGTGAAAGCGGGAAAATGAGACACCGAGTGAAGAGAGGTGACAGACACAGGAGAGGGGAAAGAGGGGGAAGAGAAAAGCGGGGGAAAAGAGAGAGTCCAGGGAAAAGAGACACGACTGGGAAGAGACAGTGAAAAGAGAGAGTTGAGGAATGAGAGGGAAAAGAGAGGGGCGAGTGAAAGCGGGAAAATGAGACACCGAGTGAAGAGAGGTGACAGACACAGGAGAGGGGAAAGAGGGGGAAGAGACAAGCGGGGGGAGAGAGAGCCCAGGGAAAAGAGACAGGACAGGGAAGAGAGAGGGAAAAGAGGGAGTGGAGGAAAGGGAGGGAATAGAGGAAGGCGAGTGGAAGCGGGAAAAATGAACGCCGAGAGAACAGAGGTGAGAGAGACAGGCAAGGGGAAACAGGGAAAAGAGAAAAGCGGGGGAAAAGAGAGAGTCCAGGGAAAAGAGACACGACTGGGAAGAGACAGTGAAAAGAGAGAGTTGAGGAATGAGAGGGAAAAGAGAGGGGCGAGTGAAAGCGGGAAAATGAGACACCGAGTGAAGAGAGGTGACAGACACAGGAGAGGGGAAAGAGGGGGAAGAGACAAGCGGGGGAAAAGAGAGAGTCCAGGGAAAAGAGACAGGACAGGGAAGAGAGAGGGAAAAGAGGGAGTGGAGGGAAGGGAGGGAATAGAGGAAGGCGAGTGAAAGCGGGAAAAATGAACGCCGAGAGAACAGAGGTGAGAGACACAGGCGAGGGGAAACAGGGAAAAGAGAAAAGCGGGGGAAAAGAGAGAGTCCAGGGAAAAGAGACACGACTGGGAAGAGACAGTGAAAAGAGAGAGTTGAGGAATGAGAGGGAAAAGAGAGGGGCGAGTGAAAGCGGGAAAATGAGACACCGAGTGAAGAGAGGTGACAGACACAGGAGAGGGGAAAGAGGGGGAAGAGACAAGCGGGGGAAAAGAGAGAGTCCAGGGAAAAGAGAAAGGACAGGGAAGAGAGAGGGAAAAGAGGGTGTGGAGGAAATGGAGGGAATAGAGGAAGGCGAGTGAAAGCGGGAAAAATGAACGCCGAGAGAACAGATGTGAGAGAGACAGGCGAGGGGAAACAGGGAAAAGAGACAAGCGGGGGAAAAGAGAGAGTCCAGGGAAAAGAGACAGGACAGGGAAGAGAGAGGGAAAAGAGGGAGTGGAGGAAGGGGAGGGAATAGAGGAAGGCGAGTGGAAGCGGGAAAAATGAACGCCGAGAGAACAGAGGTGAGAGAGACAGGCAAGGGGAAACAGGGAAAAGAGAAAAGTGGGGGAAAAGAGAGAGTCCAGGGAAAAGAGACACGACTGGGAAGAGACAGTGAAAAGAGAGAGTTGAGGAATGAGAGGGAAAAGAGAGGGGCGAGTGAAAGCGGGAAAATGAGACACCGAGTGAAGAGAGGTGACAGACACAGGAGAGGGGAAAGAGGGGGAAGAGACAAGCGGGGGAAAAGAGAGAGTCCAGGGAAAAGAGAAAGGACAGGGAAGAGAGAGGGAAAAGAGGGAGTGGAGGAAAGGGAGGGAATAGAGGAAGGCGAGTGGAAGCGGGAAAAATGAACGCCGAGAGAACAGATGTGAGAGAGACAGGCAAGGGGAAACAGGGAAAAGAGAAAAGCGGGGGAAAAGAGAGAGTCCAGGGAAAAGAGACACGACTGGGAAGAGACAGTGAAAAGAGAGAGTTGAGGAATGAGAGGGAAAACAGAGGGGCGAGTGAAAGCGGGAAAATGAGACACCGAGTGAAGAGAGGTGACAGACACAGGAGAGGGGAAAGAGGGGGAAGAGACAAGCGGGGGAAAAGAGAGAGTCCAGGGAAAAGAGATAGGACAGGGAAGAGAGAGGGAAAAGAGGGAGTGGAGGAAAGGGAGGGAATAGAGGAAGGCGAGTGGAAGCGGGAAAATGAACGCCGAGAGAACAGAGGTGAGAGAGACAGGCAAGGGGAAACAGGGAAAAGAGAAAAGCGGGGGGAAAGAGAGAGTCCAGGGAAAAGAGACACGACTGGGAAGAGACAGTGAAAAGAGAGAGTTGAGGAATGAGAGGGAAAAGAGAGGGGCGAGTGAAAGCGGGAAAATGAGACACCGAGTGAAGAGAGGTGACAGACACAGGAGAGGGGAAAGAGGGGGAAGAGACAAGCGGGGGGAAAGAGAGGCCAGGGAAAAGAGACAGGACAGGGAAGAGAGAGGGAAAAGAGGGAGTGGAGGAAAGGGAGGGAATAGAGGAAGGCGAGTGGAAGCGGGAAAAATGAACGCCGAGAGAACAGAGGTGAGAGAGACAGGCGAGGGGAAACAGGGAAAAGAGACAAGCGGGGGAAAAGAGAGAGTCCAGGGAAAAGAGACAGGACAGGGAAGAGAGAGGGAAAAGAGAGAGTTGAGGAATGAGAGGGAAAAGAGAGGGGCGAGTGAAAGCGGGAAAATGAGACACCGAGTGAAGAGAGGTGACAGACACAGGAGAGGGGAAAG
Source organism: Haliaeetus albicilla (assembly GCF_947461875.1). Classification (NCBI taxonomy): domain Eukaryota; kingdom Metazoa; phylum Chordata; class Aves; order Accipitriformes; family Accipitridae; genus Haliaeetus; species Haliaeetus albicilla. Next base: position 42,514,589 of record NC_091515.1, read on the forward strand.
AGGGGGAAGAGACAAGCGGGGGAAAAGAGAGAGTCCAGGGAAAAGAGATAGGACAGGGAAGAGAGAGGGAAAAGAGGGAGTGGAGGAAAGGGAGGGAATAGAGGAAGGCGAGTGGAAGCGGGAAAAATGAACGCCGAGAGAACAGAGGTGAGAGAGACAGGCAAGGGGAAACAGGGAAAAGAGAAAAGCGGGGGAAAAGAGAGAGTCCAGGGAAAAGAGACACGACTGGGAAGAGACAGTGAAAAGAGAGAGTTGAGGAATGAGAGGGAAAAGAGAGGGGCGAGTGAAAGCGGGAAAATGAGACACCGAGTGAAGAGAGGTGACAGACACAGGAGAGGGGAAAGAGGGGGAAGAGAGAAGCGGGGGGAAAGAGAGTCCAGGGAAAAGAGACAGGACAGGGAAGAGAGAGGGAAAAGAGGGAGTGGAGGAAAGGGAGGGAATAGAGGAAGGCGAGTGAAAGCGGGAAAAATGAACGCTGAGAGAACAGAGGTGAGAGAGACAGGCGAGGGGAAACAGGGAAAAGAGACAAGCCGGGGAAAAGAGGCTATCCAGGGAAAAGAGACACGACTGGGAAGAGACAGTGAAAAGAGAGAGTTGATGAATGAGAGGGAAAAGAGAGGGGCGAGTGAAAGTGGGAAATTGAGACACCGAGTGAAGAGAGGTGACAGACACAGGAGAGGGGAAAGAGGGGGAAGAGACAAGCGGGGGGAAAGAGAGAATCCAGGGAAAAGAGATAGGACAGGGAAGAGAGAGGGAAAAGAGGGTGTGGTGGAAAGGGAGGGAATAGAGGAAGGCGAGTGAAAGCAGGAAAAATGAACGCCGAGAGAACAGAGGTGAGAGACACAGGCGAGGGGAAACAGGGAAAAGAGAAAAGCGGGGGAAAAGAGAGAGTCCAGGGAAAAGAGACACGACTGGGAAGAGACAGTGAAAAGAGAGAGTTGAGGAATGAGAGGGAAAAGAGAGGGGCGAGTGAAAGCGGGAAAATGAGACACCGAGTGAAGAGAGGTGACAGACACAGGAGAGGGGAAAGAGGGGGAAGAGACAAGCGGGGGAAAAGAGAGAGTCCAGGGAAAAGAGATAGGACAGGGAAGAGAGAGGGAAAAGAGGGAGTGGAGGAAAGGGAGGGAATAGAGGAAGGCGAGTGGAAGCGGGAAAAATGAACGCCGAGAGAACAGAGGTGAGAGAGACAGGCGAGGGGAAACAGGGAAAAGAGAAAAGCGGGGGAAAAGAGAGAGTCCAGGGAAAAGAGACACGACTGGGAAGAGACAGTGAAAAGAGAGAGTTGAGGAATGAGAGGGAAAAGAGAGGGGCGAGTGAAAGCGGGAAAATGAGACACCGAGTGAAGAGAGGTGACAGACACAGGAGAGGGGAAAGAGGGGGAAGAGAGAAGCGGGGGGAAAGAGAGTCCAGGGAAAAGAGACAGGACAGGGAAGAGAGAGGGAAAAGAGGGAGTGGAGGAAAGGGAGGGAATAGAGGAAGGCGAGTGAAAGCGGGAAAAATGAACGCTGAGAGAACAGAGGTGAGAGAGACAGGCGAGGGGAAACAGGGAAAAGAGACAAGCGGGGGAAAAGAGAGAGTCCAGGGAAAAGAGACAGGACAGGGAAGAGAGAGGGAAAAGAGGGAGTGGAGGGAAGGGAGGGAATAGAGGAAGGCGAGTGGAAGCGGGAAAATGAGACACCGAGTGAAGAGAGGTGACAGACACAGGAGAGGGGAAAGAGGGGGAAGAGACAAGCGGGGGGAAAGAGAGAGTCCAGGGAAAAGAGACAGGACAGGGAAGAGAGAGGGAAAAGAGGGAGTGGAGGGAAGGGAGGGAATAGAGGAAGGCGAGTGGAAGCGGGAAAAATGAACGCCGAGAGAACAGAGGTGAGAGAGACAGGCAAGGGGAAACAGGGAAAAGAGAAAAGCGGGGGAAAAGAGAGAGTCCAGGGAAAAGAGACACGACTGGGAAGAGACAGTGAAAAGAGAGAGTTGAGGAATGAGAGGGAAAAGAGAGGGGCGAGTGAAAGCGGGAAAATGAGACACCGAGTGAAGAGAGGTGACAGACACAGGAGAGGGGAAAGAGGGGGAAGAGACAAGCGGGGGAAAAGAGAGAGTCCAGGGAAAAGAGATAGGACAGGGAAGAGAGAGGGAAAAGAGGGAGTGGAGGAAAGGGAGGGAATAGAGGAAGGCGAGTGGAAGCGGGAAAAATGAACGCCGAGAGAACAGAGGTGAGAGAGACAGGCAAGGGGAAACAGGGAAAAGAGAAAAGCGGGGGAAAAGAGAGAGTCCAGGGAAAAGAGACACGACTGGGAAGAGACAGTGAAAAGAGAGAGTTGAGGAATGAGAGGGAAAAGAGAGGGGCGAGTGAAAGCGGGAAAATGAGACACCGAGTGAAGAGAGGTGACAGACACAGGAGAGGGGAAAGAGGGGGAAGAGAGAAGCGGGGGGAAAGAGAGTCCAGGGAAAAGAGACAGGACAGGGAAGAGAGAGGGAAAAGAGGGAGTGGAGGAAAGGGAGGGAATAGAGGAAGGCGAGTGAAAGCGGGAAAAATGAACGCTGAGAGAACAGAGGTGAGAGAGACAGGCGAGGGGAAACAGGGAAAAGAGACAAGCGGGGGAAAAGAGAGAGTCCATGGAAAAGAGACAGGACAGGGAAGAGAGAGGGAAAAGAGGGAGTGGAGGGAAGGGAGGGAATAGAGGAAGGCGAGTGGAAGCGGGAAAAATGAACGCCGAGAGAACAGAGGTGAGAGAGACAGGCGAGGGGAAACAGGGAAAAGAGACAAGCGGGGGAAAAGAGAGAGTCCAGGGAAAAGAGACAGGACAGGGAAGAGAGAGGGAAAAGAGAGAGTTGAGGAATGAGAGGGAAAAGAGAGGGGGGAGTGAAAGCGGGAAAATGAGACACCGAGTGAAGAGAGGTGACAGACACAGGAGAGGGGAAAGAGGGGGAAGAGACAAGCGGGGGAAAAGAGAGAGTCCAGGGAAAAGAGATAGGACAGGGAAGAGAGAGGGAAAAGAGGGAGTGGAGGAAAGGGAGGGAATAGAGGAAGGCGAGTGGAAGCGGGAAAAATGAACGCCGAGAGAACAGAGGTGAGAGAGACAGGCGAGGGGAAACAGGGAAAAGAGGCAAGCGGGGGAAAAGAGAGAGTCCAGGGAAAAGAGACACGACTGGGAAGAGACAGTGAAAAGAGAGAGTTGAGGAATGAGAGGGAAAAGAGAGGGGCGAGTGAAAGCGGGAAAATGAGACACCGAGTGAAGAGAGGTGACAGACACAGGAGAGGGGAAAGAGGGGGAAGAGACAAGCGGGGGGAAAGAGAGGCCAGGGAAAAGAGACAGGACAGGGAAGAGAGAGGGAAAAGAGGGAGTGGAGGAAAGGGAGGGAATAGAGGAAGGCGAGTGGAAGCGGGAAAAATGAACGCCGAGAGAACAGAGGTGAGAGAGACAGGCGAGGGGAAACAGGGAAAAGAGACAAGCGGGGGAAAAGAGAGAGTCCAGGGAAAAGAGACAGGACAGGGAAGAGAGAGGGAAAAGAGGGAGTGGAGGGAAGGGAGGGAATAGAGGAAGGCGAGTGAAAGCGGGAAAAATGAACGCCGAGAGAACAGAGGTGAGAGTGACAGGCGAGGGGAAACAGGGAAAAGAGGCAAGCGGGGGAAAAGAGACTATCCAGGGAAAAGAGACAGGACAGGGAAGAGAGAGGGAAAAGAGGGAGTGGAGGAAAGGGAGGGAATAGAGGAAGGCGAGTGGAAGCGGGAAAAATGAACGCCGAGAGAACAGAGGTGAGAGAGACAGGCAAGGGGAAACAGGGAAAAGAGAAAAGCGGGGGGAAAGAGAGAGTCCAGGGAAAAGAGACACGACTGGGAAGAGACAGTGAAAAGAGAGAGTTGAGGAATGAGAGGGAAAAGAGAGGGGCGAGTGAAAGCGGGAAAATGAGACACCGAGTGAAGAGAGGTGACAGACACAGGAGAGGGGAAAGAGGGGGAAGAGACAAGCGGGGGAAAAGAGAGAGTCCAGGGAAAAGAGACAGGACAGGGAAGAGAGAGGGAAAAGAGGGAGTGGAGGAAAGGGAGGGAATAGAGGAAGGCGAGTGGAAGCGGGAAAAATGAACGCCGAGAGAACAGAGGTGAGAGAGACAGGCAAGGGGAAACAGGGAAAAGAGAAAAGCGGGGGGAAAGAGAGAGTCCAGGGAAAAGAGACACGACTGGGAAGAGACAGTGAAAAGAGAGAGTTGAGGAATGAGAGGGAAAAGAGAGGGGCGAGTGAAAGCGGGAAAATGAGACACCGAGTGAAGAGAGGTGACAGACACAGGAGAGGGGAAAGAGGGGGAAGAGACAAGCGGGGGAAAAGAGAGAGTCCAGGGAAAAGAGACAGGACAGGGAAGAGAGAGGGAAAAGAGGGAGTGGAGGGAAGGGAGGGAATAGAGGAAGGCGAGTGAAAGAGGGGGAAATGAACGCCGAGAGAACAGAGGTGAGAGAGACAGGCGAGGGGAAACAGGGAAAAGAGAAAAGCGGGGGAAAAGAGAGAGTCCAGGGAAAAGAGACAGGACAGGGAAGAGAGAGGGAAAAGAGGGAGTGGAGGAAAGGGAGGGAATAGAGGAAGGCGAGTGGAAGCGGGAAAAATGAACGCCGAGAGAACAGAGGTCAGAGAGACAGGCGAGGGGAAACAGGGAAAAGAGACAAGCGGGGGAAAAGAGAGAGTCCAGGGAAAAGAGACAGGACAGGGAAGAGAGAGGGAAAAGAGGGAGTGGAGGGAAGGGAGGGAATAGAGGAAGGCGAGTGAAAGAGGGGGAAATGAACGCCGAGAGAACAGAGGTGAGAGAGACAGGCGAGGGGAAACAGGGAAAAGAGGCAAGCGGGGGAAAAGAGAGAGTCCAGGGAAAAGAGACAGGACAGGGAAGAGAGAGGGAAAAGAGGGAGTGGAGGAAAGGGAGGGAATAGAGGAAGGCGAGTGGAAGCGGGAAAAATGAACGCCGAGAGAACAGAGGTGAGAGAGACAGGCAAGGGGAAACAGGGAAAAGAGAAAAGCGGGGGAAAAGAGAGAGTCCAGGGAAAAGAGACACGACTGGGAAGAGACAGTGAAAAGAGAGAGTTGAGGAATGAGAGGGAAAAGAGAGGGGCGAGTGAAAGCGGGAAAATGAGACACCGAGTGAAGAGAGGTGACAGACACAGGAGAGGGGAAAGAGGGGGAAGAGAGAAGCGGGGGGAAAGAGAGTCCAGGGAAAAGAGACAGGACAGGGAAGAGAGAGGGAAAAGAGGGAGTGGAGGAAAGGGAGGGAATAGAGGAAGGCGAGTGGAAGCGGGAAAAATGAACGCTGAGAGAACAGAGGTGAGAGAGACAGGCGAGGGGAAACAGGGAAAAGAGGCAAGCGGGGGAAAAGAGAGAGTCCAGGGAAAAGAGACACGACTGGGAAGAGACAGTGAAAAGAGAGAGTTGAGGAATGAGAGGGAAAAGAGAGGGGGGAGTGAAAGCGGGAAAATGAGACACCGAGTGAAGAGAGGTGACAGACACAGGAGAGGGGAAAGAGGGGGAAGAGACAAGCGGGGGAAAAGAGAGAGTCCAGGGAAAAGAGATAGGACAGGGAAGAGAGAGGGAAAAGAGGGAGTGGAGGAAAGGGAGGGAATAGAGGAAGGCGAGTGGAAGCGGGAAAAATGAACGCCGAGAGAACAGAGGTGAGAGAGACAGGCGAGGGGAAACAGGGAAAAGAGGCAAGCGGGGGAAAAGAGAGAGTCCAGGGAAAAGAGACACGACTGGGAAGAGACAGTGAAAAGAGAGAGTTGAGGAATGAGAGGGAAAAGAGAGGGGCGAGTGAAAGCGGGAAAATGAGACACCGAGTGAAGAGAGGTGACAGACACAGGAGAGGGGAAAGAGGGGGAAGAGACAAGCGGGGGGAAAGAGAGGCCAGGGAAAAGAGACAGGACAGGGAAGAGAGAGGGAAAAGAGGGAGTGGAGGAAAGGGAGGGAATAGAGGAAGGCGAGTGGAAGCGGGAAAAATGAACGCCGAGAGAACAGAGGTGAGAGAGACAGGCGAGGGGAAACAGGGAAAAGAGACAAGCGGGGGAAAAGAGAGAGTCCAGGGAAAAGAGACAGGACAGGGAAGAGAGAGGGAAAAGAGGGAGTGGAGGGAAGGGAGGGAATAGAGGAAGGCGAGTGAAAGCGGGAAAAATGAACGCCGAGAGAACAGAGGTGAGAGAGACAGGCGAGGGGAAACAGGGAAAAGAGGCAAGCGGGGGAAAAGAGACTATCCAGGGAAAAGAGACAGGACAGGGAAGAGAGAGGGAAAAGAGGGAGTGGAGGAAAGGGAGGGAATAGAGGAAGGCGAGTGGAAGCGGGAAAAATGAACGCCGAGAGAACAGAGGTGAGAGAGACAGGCAAGGGGAAACAGGGAAAAGAGAAAAGCGGGGGAAAAGAGAGAGTCCAGGGAAAAGAGACACGACTGGGAAGAGACAGTGAAAAGAGAGAGTTGAGGAATGAGAGGGAAAAGAGAGGGGCGAGTGAAAGCGGGAAAATGAGACACCGAGTGAAGAGAGGTGACAGACACAGGAGAGGGGAAAGAGGGGGAAGAGAGAAGCGGGGGGAAAGAGAGTCCAGGGAAAAGAGACACGACTGGGAAGAGAGAGGGAAAAGAGGGAGTGGAGGAAAGGGAGGGAATAGAGGAAGGCGAGTGGAAGCGGGAAAAATGAACGCCGAGAGAACAGAGGTGAGAGAGACAGGCAAGGGGAAACAGGGAAAAGAGAAAAGCGGGGGGAAAGAGAGAGTCCAGGGAAAAGAGACACGACTGGGAAGAGACAGTGAAAAGAGAGAGTTGAGGAATGAGAGGGAAAAGAGAGGGGCGAGTGAAAGCGGGAAAATGAGACACCGAGTGAAGAGAGGTGACAGACACAGGAGAGGGGAAAGAGGGGGAAGAGACAAGCGGGGGAAAAGAGAGAGTCCAGGGAAAAGAGACAGGACAGGGAAGAGAGAGGGAAAAGAGGGAGTGGAGGGAAGGGAGGGAATAGAGGAAGGCGAGTGGAAGCGGGAAAAATGAACGCCGAGAGAACAGAGGTGAGAGAGACAGGCGAGGGGAAACAGGGAAAAGAGACAAGCGGGGGAAAAGAGAGAGTCCAGGGAAAAGAGACAGGACAGGGAAGAGAGAGGGAAAAGAGGGAGTGGAGGGAAGGGAGGGAATAGAGGAAGGCGAGTGAAAGCGGGAAAAATGAACGCCGAGAGAACAGAGGTGAGAGAGACAGGCGAGGGGAAACAGGGAAAAGAGGCAAGCGGGGGAAAAGAGACTATCCAGGGAAAAGAGACAGGACAGGGAAGAGAGAGGGAAAAGAGGGAGTGGAGGAAAGGGAGGGAATAGAGGAAGGCGAGTGGAAGCGGGAAAAATGAACGCCGAGAGAACAGAGGTGAGAGAGACAGGCAAGGGGAAACAGGGAAAAGAGAAAAGCGGGGGAAAAGAGAGAGTCCAGGGAAAAGAGACACGACTGGGAAGAGACAGTGAAAAGAGAGAGTTGAGGAATGAGAGGGAAAAGAGAGGGGCGAGTGAAAGCGGGAAAATGAGACACCGAGTGAAGAGAGGTGACAGACACAGGAGAGGGGAAAGAGGGGGAAGAGAGAAGCGGGGGGAAAGAGAGTCCAGGGAAAAGAGACAGGACAGGGAAGAGAGAGGGAAAAGAGGGAGTGGAGGAAAGGGAGGGAATAGAGGAAGGCGAGTGGAAGCGGGAAAAATGAACGCCGAGAGAACAGAGGTGAGAGAGACAGGCAAGGGGAAACAGGGAAAAGAGAAAAGCGGGGGGAAAGAGAGAGTCCAGGGAAAAGAGACACGACTGGGAAGAGACAGTGAAAAGAGAGAGTTGAGGAATGAGAGGGAAAAGAGAGGGGCGAGTGAAAGCGGGAAAATGAGACACCGAGTGAAGAGAGGTGACAGACACAGGAGAGGGGAAAGAGGGGGAAGAGACAAGCGGGGGAAAAGAGAGAGTCCAGGGAAAAGAGACAGGACAGGGAAGAGAGAGGGAAAAGAGGGAGTGGAGGGAAGGGAGGGAATAGAGGAAGGCGAGTGAAAGAGGGGGAAATGAACGCCGAGAGAACAGAGGTGAGAGAGACAGGCGAGGGGAAACAGGGAAAAGAGAAAAGCGGGGGAAAAGAGAGAGTCCAGGGAAAAGAGACAGGACAGGGAAGAGAGAGGGAAAAGAGGGAGTGGAGGAAAGGGAGGGAATAGAGGAAGGCGAGTGGAAGCGGGAAAAATGAACGCCGAGAGAACAGAGGTCAGAGAGACAGGCGAGGGGAAACAGGGAAAAGAGACAAGCGGGGGAAAAGAGAGAGTCCAGGGAAAAGAGACAGGACAGGGAAGAGAGAGGGAAAAGAGGGAGTGGAGGGAAGGGAGGGAATAGAGGAAGGCGAGTGAAAGAGGGGGAAATGAACGCCGAGAGAACAGAGGTGAGAGAGACAGGCGAGGGGAAACAGGGAAAAGAGGCAAGCGGGGGAAAAGAGAGAGTCCAGGGAAAAGAGACAGGACAGGGAAGAGAGAGGGAAAAGAGGGAGTGGAGGAAAGGGAGGGAATAGAGGAAGGCGAGTGGAAGCGGGAAAAATGAACGCCGAGAGAACAGAGGTGAGAGAGACAGGCAAGGGGAAACAGGGAAAAGAGAAAAGCGGGGGGAAAGAGAGAGTCCAGGGAAAAGAGACACGACTGGGAAGAGACAGTGAAAAGAGAGAGTTGAGGAATGAGAGGGAAAAGAGAGGGGCGAGTGAAAGCGGGAAAATGAGACACCGAGTGAAGAGAGGTGACAGACACAGGAGAGGGGAAAGAGGGGGAAGAGACAAGCGGGGGAAAAGAGAGAGTCCAGGGAAAAGAGACAGGACAGGGAAGAGAGAGGGAAAAGAGGGAGTGGAGGGAAGGGAGGGAATAGAGGAAGGCGAGTGGAAGCGGGAAAAATGAACGCCGAGAGAACAGAGGTGAGAGAGACAGGCGAGGGGAAACAGGGAAAAGAGACAAGCGGGGGAAAAGAGAGAGTCCAGGGAAAAGAGACAGGACAGGGAAGAGAGAGGGAAAAGAGGGAGTGGAGGGAAGGGAGGGAATAGAGGAAGGCGAGTGAAAGCGGGAAAAATGAACGCCGAGAGAACAGAGGTGAGAGAGACAGGCGAGGGGAAACAGGGAAAAGAGGCAAGCGGGGGAAAAGAGACTATCCAGGGAAAAGAGACAGGACAGGGAAGAGAGAGGGAAAAGAGGGAGTGGAGGAAAGGGAGGGAATAGAGGAAGGCGAGTGGAAGCGGGAAAAATGAACGCCGAGAGAACAGAGGTGAGAGAGACAGGCAAGGGGAAACAGGGAAAAGAGAAAAGCGGGGGAAAAGAGAGAGTCCAGGGAAAAGAGACACGACTGGGAAGAGACAGTGAAAAGAGAGAGTTGAGGAATGAGAGGGAAAAGAGAGGGGCGAGTGAAAGCGGGAAAATGAGACACCGAGTGAAGAGAGGTGACAGACACAGGAGAGGGGAAAGAGGGGGAAGAGAGAAGCGGGGGGAAAGAGAGTCCAGGGAAAAGAGACAGGACAGGGAAGAGAGAGGGAAAAGAGGGAGTGGAGGAAAGGGAGGGAATAGAGGAAGGCGAGTGGAAGCGGGAAAAATGAACGCCGAGAGAACAGAGGTGAGAGAGACAGGCAAGGGGAAACAGGGAAAAGAGAAAAGCGGGGGGAAAGAGAGAGTCCAGGGAAAAGAGACACGACTGGGAAGAGACAGTGAAAAGAGAGAGTTGAGGAATGAGAGGGAAAAGAGAGGGGCGAGTGAAAGCGGGAAAATGAGACACCGAGTGAAGAGAGGTGACAGACACAGGAGAGGGGAAAGAGGGGGAAGAGACAAGCGGGGGAAAAGAGAGAGTCCAGGGAAAAGAGACAGGACAGGGAAGAGAGAGGGAAAAGAGGGAGTGGAGGGAAGGGAGGGAATAGAGGAAGGCGAGTGAAAGAGGGGGAAATGAACGCCGAGAGAACAGAGGTGAGAGAGACAGGCGAGGGGAAACAGGGAAAAGAGAAAAGCGGGGGAAAAGAGAGAGTCCAGGGAAAAGAGACAGGACAGGGAAGAGAGAGGGAAAAGAGGGAGTGGAGGAAAGGGAGGGAATAGAGGAAGGCGAGTGGAAGCGGGAAAAATGAACGCCGAGAGAACAGAGGTCAGAGAGACAGGCGAGGGGAAACAGGGAAAAGAGACAAGCGGGGGAAAAGAGAGAGTCCAGGGAAAAGAGACAGGACAGGGAAGAGAGAGGGAAAAGAGGGAGTGGAGGGAAGGGAGGGAATAGAGGAAGGCGAGTGAAAGAGGGGGAAACGAACGCCGAGAGAACAGAGGTGAGAGAGACAGGCGAGGGGAAACAGGGAAAAGAGGCAAGCGGGGGAAAAGAGAGAGTCCAGGGAAAAGAGACAGGACAGGGAAGAGAGAGGGAAAAGAGGGAGTGGAGGAAAGGGAGGGAATAGAGGAAGGCGAGTGGAAGCGGGAAAAATGAACGCCGAGAGAACAGAGGTGAGAGAGACAGGCAAGGGGAAACAGGGAAAAGAGAAAAGCGGGGGAAAAGAGAGAGTCCAGGGAAAAGAGACACGACTGGGAAGAGACAGTGAAAAGAGAGAGTTGAGGAATGAGAGGGAAAAGAGAGGGGCGAGTGAAAGCGGGAAAATGAGACACCGAGTGAAGAGAGGTGACAGACACAGGAGAGGGGAAAGAGGGGGAAGAGACAAGCGGGGGGAAAGAGAGGCCAGGGAAAAGAGACAGGACAGGGAAGAGAGAGGGAAAAGAGGGAGTGGAGGAAAGGGAGGGAATAGAGGAAGGCGAGTGGAAGCGGGAAAAATGAACGCCGAGAGAACAGAGGTGAGAGAGACAGGCGAGGGGAAACAGGGAAAAGAGACAAGCGGGGGAAAAGAGAGAGTCCAGGGAAAAGAGACAGGACAGGGAAGAGAGAGGGAAAAGAGGGAGTGGAGGGAAGGGAGGGAATAGAGGAAGGCGAGTGAAAGCGGGAAAAATGAACGCCGAGAGAACAGAGGTGAGAGAGACAGGCGAGGGGAAACAGGGAAAAGAGGCAAGCGGGGGAAAAGAGAGAGTCCAGGGAAAAGAGACAGGACAGGGAAGAGAGAGGGAAAAGAGGGAGTGGAGGAAAGGGAGGGAATAGAGGAAGGCGAGTGGAAGCGGGAAAAATGAACGCCGAGAGAACAGAGGTGAGAGAGACAGGCAAGGGGAAACAGGGAAAAGAGAAAAGCGGGGGAAAAGAGAGAGTCCAGGGAAAAGAGACACGACTGGGAAGAGACAGTGAAAAGAGAGAGTTGAGGAATGAGAGGGAAAAGAGAGGGGCGAGTGAAAGCGGGAAAATGAGACACCGAGTGAAGAGAGGTGACAGACACAGGAGAGGGGAAAGAGGGGGAAGAGACAAGCGGGGGAAAAGAGAGAGTCCAGGGAAAAGAGACAGGACAGGGAAGAGAGAGGGAAAAGAGGGAGTGGAGGGAAGGGAGGGAATAGAGGAAGGCGAGTGGAAGCGGGAAAAATGAACGCCGAGAGAACAGAGGTGAGAGAGACAGGCAAGGGGAAACAGGGAAAAGAGAAAAGCGGGGGGAAAGAGAGAGTCCAGGGAAAAGAGACACGACTGGGAAGAGACAGTGAAAAGAGAGAGTTGAGGAATGAGAGGGAAAAGAGAGGGGCGAGTGAAAGCGGGAAAATGAGACACCGAGTGAAGAGAGGTGACAGACACAGGAGAGGGGAAAGAGGGGGAAGAGACAAGCGGGGGAAAAGAGAGAGTCCAGGGAAAAGAGAAAGGACAGGGAAGAGAGAGGGAAAAGAGGGTGTGGAGGAAATGGAGGGAATAGAGGAAGGCGAGTGAAAGCGGGAAAAATGAACGCCGAGAGAACAGATGTGAGAGAGACAGGCGAGGGGAAACAGGGAAAAGAGACAAGCGGGGGAAAAGAGAGAGTCCAGGGAAAAGAGACAGGACAGGGAAGAGAGAGGGAAAAGAGGGAGTGGAGGGAAGGGAGGGAATAGAGGAAGGCGAGTGAAAGAGGGGGAAATGAACGCCGAGAGAACAGAGGTGAGAGAGACAGGCGAGGGGAAACAGGGAAAAGAGGCAAGCGGGGGAAAAGAGAGAGTCCAGGGAAAAGAGACAGGACAGGGAAGAGAGAGGGAAAAGAGGGAGTGGAGGAAAGGGAGGGAATAGAGGAAGGCGAGTGGAAGCGGGAAAAATGAACGCCGAGAGAACAGAGGTGAGAGAGACAGGCAAGGGGAAAGAGGGAAAAGAGAAAAGCGGGGGGAAAGAGAGAGTCCAGGGAAAAGAGACACGACTGGGAAGAGACAGTGAAAAGAGAGAGTTGAGGAATGAGAGGGAAAAGAGAGGGGCGAGTGAAAGCGGGAAAATGAGACACCGAGTGAAGAGAGGTGACAGACACAGGAGAGGGGAAAGAGGGGGAAGAGACAAGCGGGGGAAAAGAGAGAGTCCAGGGAAAAGAGAAAGGACAGGGAAGAGAGAGGGAAAAGAGGGTGTGGAGGAAATGGAGGGAATAGAGGAAGGCGAGTGAAAGCGGGAAAAATGAACGCCGAGAGAACAGAGGTGAGAGAGACAGGCGAGGGGAAACAGGGAAAAGAGACAAGCGGGGGAAAAGAGAGAGTCCAGGGAAAAGAGACAGGACAGGGAAGAGAGAGGGAAAAGAGGGAGTGGAGGAAAGGGAGGGAATAGAGGAAGGCGAGTGAAAGAGGGGGAAATGAACGCCGAGAGAACAGAGGTGAGAGAGACAGGCGAGGGGAAACAGGGAAAAGAGGCAAGCGGGGGAAAAGAGAGAGTCCAGGGAAAAGAGACAGGACAGGGAAGAGAGAGGGAAAAGAGGGAGTGGAGGAAAGGGAGGGAATAGAGGAAGGCGAGTGGAAGCGGGAAAAATGAACGCCGAGAGAACAGAGGTGAGAGAGACAGGCAAGGGGAAACAGGGAAAAGAGAAAAGCGGGGGAAAAGAGAGAGTCCAGGGAAAAGAGACACGACTGGGAAGAGACAGTGAAAAGAGAGAGTTGAGGAATGAGAGGGAAAAGAGAGGGGCGAGTGAAAGCGGGAAAATGAGACACCGAGTGAAGAGAGGTGACAGACACAGGAGAGGGGAAAGAGGGGGAAGAGACAAGCGGGGGAAAAGAGAGAGTCCAGGGAAAAGAGACAGGACAGGGAAGAGAGAGGGAAAAGAGGGAGTGGAGGAAAGGGAGGGAATAGAGGAAGGCGAGTGGAAGCGGGAAAAATGAACGCCGAGAGAACAGAGGTGAGAGAGACAGGCAAGGGGAAACAGGGAAAAGAGAAAAGCGGGGGAAAAGAGAGAGTCCAGGGAAAAGAGACACGACTGGGAAGAGACAGTGAAAAGAGAGAGTTGAGGAATGAGAGGGAAAAGAGAGGGGCGAGTGAAAGCGGGAAAATGAGACACCGAGTGAAGAGAGGTGACAGACACAGGAGAGGGGAAAGAGGGGGAAGAGACAAGCGGGGGAAAAGAGAGAGTCCAGGGAAAAGAGATAGGACAGGGAAGAGAGAGGGAAAAGAGGGAGTGGAGGAAAGGGAGGGAATAGAGGAAGGCGAGTGGAAGCGGGAAAATGAACGCCGAGAGAACAGAGGTGAGAGAGACAGGCAAGGGGAAACAGGGAAAAGAGAAAAGCGGGGGGAAAGAGAGAGTCCAGGGAAAAGAGACACGACTGGGAAGAGACAGTGAAAAGAGAGAGTTGAGGAATGAGAGGGAAAAGAGAGGGGCGAGTGAAAGCGGGAAAATGAGACACCGAGTGAAGAGAGGTGACAGACACAGGAGAGGGGAAAGAGGGGGAAGAGACAAGCGGGGGGAGAGAGAGCCCAGGGAAAAGAGACAGGACAGGGAAGAGAGAGGGAAAAGAGGGAGTGGAGGAAAGGGAGGGAATAGAGGAAGGCGAGTGGAAGCGGGAAAAATGAACGCCGAGAGAACAGAGGTGAGAGAGACAGGCAAGGGGAAACAGGGAAAAGAGAAAAGTGGGGGAAAAGAGAGAGTCCAGGGAAAAGAGACACGACTGGGAAGAGACAGTGAAAAGAGAGAGTTGAGGAATGAGAGGGAAAAGAGAGGGGCGAGTGAAAGCGGGAAAATGAGACACCGAGTGAAGAGAGGTGACAGACACAGGAGAAGGGAAAGAGGGGGAAGAGACAAGCGGGGGAAAAGAGAGAGTCCAGGGAAAAGAGAAAGGACAGGGAAGAGAGAGGGAAAAGAGGGAGTGGAGGAAAGGGAGGGAATAGAGGAAGGCGAGTGGAAGCGGGAAAAATGAACGCCGAGAGAACAGAGGTGAGAGAGACAGGCGAGGGGAAACAGGGAAAAGAGGCAAGCGGGGGAAAAGAGAGAGTCCAGGGAAAAGAGACAGGACAGGGAAGAGAGAGGGAAAAGAGGGAGTGGAGGAAAGGGAGGGAATAGAGGAAGGCGAGTGGAAGCGGGAAAAATGAACGCCGAGAGAACAGAGGTGAGAGAGACAGGCAAGGGGAAACAGGGAAAAGAGAAAAGCGGGGGGAAAGAGAGAGTCCAGGGAAAAGAGACACGACTGGGAAGAGACAGTGAAAAGAGAGAGTTGAGGAATGAGAGGGAAAAGAGAGGGGCGAGTGAAAGCGGGAAAATGAGACACCGAGTGAAGAGAGGTGACAGACACAGGAGAGGGGAAAGAGGGGGAAGAGACAAGCGGGGGAAAAGAGAGAGTCCAGGGAAAAGAGACAGGACAGGGAAGAGAGAGGGAAAAGAGTGAGTGGAGGGAAGGGAGGGAATAGAGGAAGGCGAGTGAAAGAGGGGGAAATGAACGCCGAGAGAACAGAGGTGAGAGAGACAGGCGAGGGGAAACAGGGAAAAGAGAAAAGCGGGGGAAAAGAGAGAGTCCAGGGAAAAGAGACAGGACAGGGAAGAGAGAGGGAAAAGAGGGAGTGGAGGAAAGGGAGGGAATAGAGGAAGGCGAGTGGAAGCGGGAAAAATGAACGCCGAGAGAACAGAGGTGAGAGAGACAGGCAAGGGGAAACAGGGAAAAGAGACAAGCGGGGGAAAAGAGAGAGTCCAGGGAAAAGAGACAGGACAGGGAAGAGAGAGGGAAAAGAGGGAGTGGAGGGAAGGGAGGGAATAGAGGAAGGCGAGTGAAAGAGGGGGAAATTAACGCCGAGAGAACAGAGGTGAGAGAGACAGGCGAGGGGAAACAGGGAAAAGAGGCAAGCGGGGGAAAAGAGAGAGTCCAGGGAAAAGAGAAAGGACAGGGAAGAGAGAGGGAAAAGAGGCAGCGGAGGAAAGGGAGGGAATAGAGGAAGGCGAGTGGAAGCGGGAAAAATGAACGCCGAGAGAACAGAGGTGAGAGAGACAGGCAAGGGGAAACAGGGAAAAGAGAAAAGCGGGGGAAAAGAGAGAGTCCAGGGAAAAGAGACACGACTGGGAAGAGACAGTGAAAAGAGAGAGTTGAGGAATGAGAGGGAAAAGAGAGGGGCGAGTGAAAGCGGGAAAATGAGACACCGAGTGAAGAGAGGTGACAGACACAGGAGAGGGGAAAGAGGGGGAAGAGAGAAGCGGGGGGAAAGAGAGTCCAGGGAAAAGAGACAGGACAGGGAAGAGAGAGGGAAAAGAGGGAGTGGAGGAAAGGGAGGGAATAGAGGAAGGCGAGTGAAAGCGGGAAAAATGAACGCTGAGAGAACAGAGGTGAGAGAGACAGGCGAGGGGAAACAGGGAAAAGAGACAAGCGGGGGAAAAGAGAGAGTCCATGGAAAAGAGACAGGACAGGGAAGAGAGAGGGAAAAGAGGGAGTGGAGGGAAGGGAGGGAATAGAGGAAGGCGAGTGGAAGCGGGAAAAATGAACGCCGAGAGAACAGAGGTGAGAGAGACAGGCGAGGGGAAACAGGGAAAAGAGACAAGCGGGGGAAAAGAGAGAGTCCAGGGAAAAGAGACAGGACAGGGAAGAGAGAGGGAAAAGAGAGAGTTGAGGAATGAGAGGGAAAAGAGAGGGGGGAGTGAAAGCGGGAAAATGAGACACCGAGTGAAGAGAGGTGACAGACACAGGAGAGGGGAAAGAGGGGGAAGAGACAAGCGGGGGAAAAGAGAGAGTCCAGGGAAAAGAGATAGGACAGGGAAGAGAGAGGGAAAAGAGGGAGTGGAGGAAAGGGAGGGAATAGAGGAAGGCGAGTGGAAGCGGGAAAAATGAACGCCGAGAGAACAGAGGTGAGAGAGACAGGCGAGGGGAAACAGGGAAAAGAGGCAAGCGGGGGAAAAGAGAGAGTCCAGGGAAAAGAGACACGACTGGGAAGAGACAGTGAAAAGAGAGAGTTGAGGAATGAGAGGGAAAAGAGAGGGGCGAGTGAAAGCGGGAAAATGAGACACCGAGTGAAGAGAGGTGACAGACACAGGAGAGGGGAAAGAGGGGGAAGAGAGAAGCGGGGGGAAAGAGAGAGTCCAGGGAAAAGAGACACGACTGGGAAGAGACAGTGAAAAGAGAGAGTTGAGGAATGAGAGGGAAAAGAGAGGGGCGAGTGAAAGCGGGAAAATGAGACACCGAGTGAAGAGAGGTGACAGACACAGGAGAGGGGAAAGAGGGGGAAGAGACAAGCGGGGGAAAAGAGAGAGTCCAGGGAAAAGAGACAGGACAGGGAAGAGAGAGGGAAAAGAGGGAGTGGAGGGAAGGGAGGGAATAGAGGAAGGCGAGTGAAAGAGGGGGAAATGAACGCCGAGAGAACAGAGGTGAGAGAGACAGGCGAGGGGAAACAGGGAAAAGAGAAAAGCGGGGGAAAAGAGAGAGTCCAGGGAAAAGAGACAGGACAGGGAAGAGAGAGGGAAAAGAGGGAGTGGAGGAAAGGGAGGGAATAGAGGAAGGCGAGTGAAAGAGGGGGAAATGAACGCCGAGAGAACAGAGGTGAGAGAGACAGGCGAGGGGAAAAAGGGAAAAGAGGCAAGCGGGGGAAAAGAGAGAGTCCAGGGAAAAGAGACAGGACAGGGAAGAGAGAGGGAAAAGAGGGAGTGGAGGAAAGGGAGGGAATAGAGGAAGGCGAGTGGAAGCGGGAAAAATGAACGCCGAGAGAACAGAGGTGAGAGAGACAGGCAAGGGGAAACAGGGAAAAGAGAAAAGCGGGGGAAAAGAGAGAGTCCAGGGAAAAGAGACACGACTGGGAAGAGACAGTGAAAAGAGAGAGTTGAGGAATGAGAGGGAAAAGAGAGGGGCGAGTGAAAGCGGGAAAATGAGACACCGAGTGAAGAGAGGTGACAGACACAGGAGAGGGGAAAGAGGGGGAAGAGACAAGCGGGGGGAAAGAGAGGCCAGGGAAAAGAGACAGGACAGGGAAGAGAGAGGGAAAAGAGGGAGTGGAGGAAAGGGAGGGAATAGAGGAAGGCGAGTGGAAGCGGGAAAAATGAACGCCGAGAGAACAGAGGTGAGAGAGACAGGCGAGGGGAAACAGGGAAAAGAGACAAGCGGGGGAAAAGAGAGAGTCCATGGAAAAGAGACAGGACAGGGAAGAGAGAGGGAAAAGAGGGAGTGGAGGGAAGGGAGGGAATAGAGGAAGGCGAGTGAAAGCCCGAAAAATGAACGCCGAGAGAACAGAGGTGAGAGAGACAGGCGAGGGGAAACAGGGAAAAGAGGCAAGCGGGGGAAAAGAGAGAGTCCAGGGAAAAGAGACAGGACAGGGAAGAGAGAGGGAAAAGAGGGAGTGGAGGAAAGGGAGGGAATAGAGGAAGGCGAGTGGAAGCGGGAAAAATGAACGCCGAGAGAACAGAGGTGAGAGAGACAGGCAAGGGGAAACAGGGAAAAGAGAAAAGCGGGGGAAAAGAGAGAGTCCAGGGAAAAGAGACACGACTGGGAAGAGACAGTGAAAAGAGAGAGTTGAGGAATGAGAGGGAAAAGAGAGGGGCGAGTGAAAGCGGGAAAATGAGACACCGAGTGAAGAGAGGTGACAGACACAGGAGAGGGGAAAGAGGGGGAAGAGACAAGCGGGGGAAAAGAGAGAGTCCAGGGAAAAGAGATAGGACAGGGAAGAGAGAGGGAAAAGAGGGAGTGGAGGAAAGGGAGGGAATAGAGGAAGGCGAGTGGAAGCGGGAAAAATGAACGCCGAGAGAACAGAGGTGAGAGAGACAGGCAAGGGGAAACAGGGAAAAGAGAAAAGCGGGGGGAAAGAGAGAGTCCAGGGAAAAGAGACAGGACAGGGAAGAGAGAGGGAAAAGAGGGTGTGGAGGAAATGGAGGGAATAGAGGAAGGCGAGTGAAAGCGGGAAAAATGAACGCCGAGAGAACAGATGTGAGAGAGACAGGCGAGGGGAAACAGGGAAAAGAGACAAGCGGGGGAAAAGAGAGAGTCCAGGGAAAAGAGACAGGACAGGGAAGAGAGAGGGAAAAGAGGGAGTGGAGGGAAGGGAGGGAATAGAGGAAGGCGAGTGAAAGAGGGGGAAATGAACGCCGAGAGAACAGAGGTGAGAGAGACAGGCGAGGGGAAACAGGGAAAAGAGGCAAGCGGGGGAAAAGAGAGAGTCCAGGGAAAAGAGACAGGACAGGGAAGAGAGAGGGAAAAGAGGGAGTGGAGGAAAGGGAGGGAATAGAGGAAGGCGAGTGGAAGCGGGAAAAATGAACGCCGAGAGAACAGAGGTGAGAGAGACAGGCAAGGGGAAAGAGGGAAAAGAGAAAAGCGGGGGGAAAGAGAGAGTCCAGGGAAAAGAGACACGACTGGGAAGAGACAGTGAAAAGAGAGAGTTGAGGAATGAGAGGGAAAAGAGAGGGGCGAGTGAAAGCGGGAAAATGAGACACCGAGTGAAGAGAGGTGACAGACACAGGAGAGGGGAAAGAGGGGGAAGAGACAAGCGGGGGAAAAGAGAGAGTCCAGGGAAAAGAGAAAGGACAGGGAAGAGAGAGGGAAAAGAGGGTGTGGAGGAAATGGAGGGAATAGAGGAAGGCGAGTGAAAGCGGGAAAAATGAACGCCGAGAGAACAGAGGTGAGAGAGACAGGCGAGGGGAAACAGGGAAAAGAGACAAGCGGGGGAAAAGAGAGAGTCCAGGGAAAAGAGACAGGACAGGGAAGAGAGAGGGAAAAGAGGGAGTGGAGGAAAGGGAGGGAATAGAGGAAGGCGAGTGAAAGAGGGGGAAATGAACGCCGAGAGAACAGAGGTGAGAGAGACAGGCGAGGGGAAAGAGGGAAAAGAGGCAAGCGGGGGAAAAGAGAGAGTCCAGGGAAAAGAGACAGGACAGGGAAGAGAGAGGGAAAAGAGGGAGTGGAGGAAAGGGAGGGAATAGAGGAAGGCGAGTGGAAGCGGGAAAAATGAACGCCGAGAGAACAGAGGTGAGAGAGACAGGCAAGGGGAAACAGGGAAAAGAGAAAAGCGGGGGAAAAGAGAGAGTCCAGGGAAAAGAGACACGACTGGGAAGAGACAGTGAAAAGAGAGAGTTGAGGAATGAGAGGGAAAAGAGAGGGGCGAGTGAAAGCGGGAAAATGAGACACCGAGTGAAGAGAGGTGACAGACACAGGAGAGGGGAAAGAGGGGGAAGAGACAAGCGGGGGAAAAGAGAGAGTCCAGGGAAAAGAGACAGGACAGGGAAGAGAGAGGGAAAAGAGGGAGTGGAGGAAAGGGAGGGAATAGAGGAAGGCGAGTGGAAGCGGGAAAAATGAACGCCGAGAGAACAGAGGTGAGAGAGACAGGCAAGGGGAAACAGGGAAAAGAGAAAAGCGGGGGAAAAGAGAGAGTCCAGGGAAAAGAGACACGACTGGGAAGAGACAGTGAAAAGAGAGAGTTGAGGAATGAGAGGGAAAAGAGAGGGGCGAGTGAAAGCGGGAAAATGAGACACCGAGTGAAGAGAGGTGACAGACACAGGAGAGGGGAAAGAGGGGGAAGAGACAAGCGGGGGAAAAGAGAGAGTCCAGGGAAAAGAGATAGGACAGGGAAGAGAGAGGGAAAAGAGGGAGTGGAGGAAAGGGAGGGAATAGAGGAAGGCGAGTGGAAGCGGGAAAATGAACGCCGAGAGAACAGAGGTGAGAGAGACAGGCAAGGGGAAACAGGGAAAAGAGAAAAGCGGGGGGAAAGAGAGAGTCCAGGGAAAAGAGACACGACTGGGAAGAGACAGTGAAAAGAGAGAGTTGAGGAATGAGAGGGAAAAGAGAGGGGCGAGTGAAAGCGGGAAAATGAGACACCGAGTGAAGAGAGGTGACAGACACAGGAGAGGGGAAAGAGGGGGAAGAGACAAGCGGGGGGAGAGAGAGCCCAGGGAAAAGAGACAGGACAGGGAAGAGAGAGGGAAAAGAGGGAGTGGAGGAAAGGGAGGGAATAGAGGAAGGCGAGTGGAAGCGGGAAAAATGAACGCCGAGAGAACAGAGGTGAGAGAGACAGGCAAGGGGAAACAGGGAAAAGAGAAAAGCGGGGGAAAAGAGAGAGTCCAGGGAAAAGAGACACGACTGGGAAGAGACAGTGAAAAGAGAGAGTTGAGGAATGAGAGGGAAAAGAGAGGGGCGAGTGAAAGCGGGAAAATGAGACACCGAGTGAAGAGAGGTGACAGACACAGGAGAGGGGAAAGAGGGGGAAGAGACAAGCGGGGGAAAAGAGAGAGTCCAGGGAAAAGAGATAGGACAGGGAAGAGAGAGGGAAAAGAGGGAGTGGAGGAAAGGGAGGGAATAGAGGAAGGCGAGTGGAAGCGGGAAAAATGAACGCCGAGAGAACAGAGGTGAGAGAGACAGGCAAGGGGAAACAGGGAAAAGAGAAAAGCGGGGGGAAAGAGAGAGTCCAGGGAAAAGAGACACGACTGGGAAGAGACAGTGAAAAGAGAGAGTTGAGGAATGAGAGGGAAAAGAGAGGGGCGAGTGAAAGCGGGAAAATGAGACACCGAGTGAAGAGAGGTGACAGACACAGGAGAGGGGAAAGAGGGGGAAGAGACAAGCGGGGGAAAAGAGAGAGTCCAGGGAAAAGAGAAAGGACAGGGAAGAGAGAGGGAAAAGAGGGTGTGGAGGAAATGGAGGGAATAGAGGAAGGCGAGTGAAAGCGGGAAAAATGAACGCCGAGAGAACAGATGTGAGAGAGACAGGCGAGGGGAAACAGGGAAAAGAGACAAGCGGGGGAAAAGAGAGAGTCCAGGGAAAAGAGACAGGACAGGGAAGAGAGAGGGAAAAGAGGGAGTGGAGGAAAGGGAGGGAATAGAGGAAGGCGAGTGGAAGCGGGAAAAATGAACGCCGAGAGAACAGAGGTGAGAGAGACAGGCAAGGGGAAACAGGGAAAAGAGAAAAGTGGGGGAAAAGAGAGAGTCCAGGGAAAAGAGACACGACTGGGAAGAGACAGTGAAAAGAGAGAGTTGAGGAATGAGAGGGAAAAGAGAGGGGCGAGTGAAAGCGGGAAAATGAGACACCGAGTGAAGAGAGGTGACAGACACAGGAGAAGGGAAAGAGGGGGAAGAGACAAGCGGGGGAAAAGAGAGAGTCCAGGGAAAAGAGAAAGGACAGGGAAGAGAGAGGGAAAAGAGGGAGTGGAGGAAAGGGAGGGAATAGAGGAAGGCGAGTGGAAGCGGGAAAAATGAACGCCGAGAGAACAGATGTGAGAGAGACAGGCAAGGGGAAACAGGGAAAAGAGAAAAGCGGGGGAAAAGAGAGAGTCCAGGGAAAAGAGACACGACTGGGAAGAGACAGTGAAAAGAGAGAGTTGAGGTATGAGAGGGAAAACAGAGGGGCGAGTGAAAGCGGGAAAATGAGACACCGAGTGAAGAGAGGTGACAGACACAGGAGAGGGGAAAGAGGGGGAAGAGACAAGCGGGGGAAAAGAGAGAGTCCAGGGAAAAGAGATAGGACAGGGAAGAGAGAGGGAAAAGAGGGAGTGGAGGAAAGGGAGGGAATAGAGGAAGGCGAGTGGAAGCGGGAAAAATGAACGCCGAGAGAACAGAGGTGAGAGAGACAGGCGAGGGGAAACAGGGAAAAGAGAAAAGCGGGGGAAAAGAGAGAGTCCAGGGAAAAGAGACACGACTGGGAAGAGACAGTGAAAAGAGAGAGTTGAGGAATGAGAGGGAAAAGAGAGGGGCGAGTGAAAGCGGGAAAATGAGACACCGAGTGAAGAGAGGTGACAGACACAGGAGAGGGGAAAGAGGGGGAAGAGACAAGCGGGGGGAAAGAGAGGCCAGGGAAAAGAGACAGGACAGGGAAGAGAGAGGGAAAAGAGGGAGTGGAGGAAAGGGAGGGAATAGAGGAAGGCGAGTGGAAGCGGGAAAAATGAACGCCGAGAGAACAGAGGTGAGAGAGACAGGCGAGGGGAAACAGGGAAAAGAGACAAGCGGGGGAAAAGAGAGAGTCCAGGGAAAAGAGACAGGACAGGGAAGAGAGAGGGAAAAGAGGGAGTGGAGGGAAGGGAGGGAATAGAGGAAGGCGAGTGAAAGCGGGAAAAATGAACGCCGAGAGAACAGAGGTGAGAGAGACAGGCGAGGGGAAACAGGGAAAAGAGGCAAGCGGGGGAAAAGAGAGAGTCCAGGGAAAAGAGACAGGACAGGGAAGAGAGAGGGAAAAGAGGGAGTGGAGGAAAGGGAGGGAATAGAGGAAGGCGAGTGGAAGCGGGAAAAATGAACGCCGAGAGAACAGAGGTGAGAGAGACAGGCGAGGGGAAACAGGGAAAAGAGAAAAGCGGGGGAAAAGAGAGAGTCCAGGGAAAAGAGACACGACTGGGAAGAGACAGTGAAAAGAGAGAGTTGAGGAATGAGAGGGAAAAGAGAGGGGCGAGTGAAAGCGGGAAAATGAGACACCGAGTGAAGAGAGGTGACAGACACAGGAGAGGGGAAAGAGGGGGAAGAGACAAGCGGGGGGAAAGAGAGGCCAGGGAAAAGAGACAGGACAGGGAAGAGAGAGGGAAAAGAGGGAGTGGAGGAAAGGGAGGGAATAGAGGAAGGCGAGTGGAAGCGGGAAAAATGAACGCCGAGAGAACAGAGGTGAGAGAGACAGGCGAGGGGAAACAGGGAAAAGAGACAAGCGGGGGAAAAGAGAGAGTCCAGGGAAAAGAGACAGGACAGGGCAGAGAGAGGGAAAAGAGGGAGTGGAGGGAAGGGAGGGAATAGAGGAAGGCGAGTGAAAGCGGGAAAAATGAACGCCGAGAGAACAGAGGTGAGAGAGACAGGCGAGGGGAAACAGGGAAAAGAGGCAAGCGGGGGAAAAGAGACTATCCAGGGAAAAGAGACAGGACAGGGAAGAGAGAGGGAAAAGAGGGAGTGGAGGAAAGGGAGGGAATAGAGGAAGGCGAGTGGAAGCGGGAAAAATGAACGCCGAGAGAACAGAGGTGAGAGAGACAGGCAAGGGGAAACAGGGAAAAGAGAAAAGCGGGGGAAAAGAGAGAGTCCAGGGAAAAGAGACACGACTGGGAAGAGACAGTGAAAAGAGAGAGTTGAGGAATGAGAGGGAAAAGAGAGGGGCGAGTGAAAGCGGGAAAATGAGACACCGAGTGAAGAGAGGTGACAGACACAGGAGAGGGGAAAGAGGGGGAAGAGACAAGCGGGGGAAAAGAGAGAGTCCAGGGAAAAGAGACAGGACAGGGAAGAGAGAGGGAAAAGAGGGAGTGGAGGGAAGGGAGGGAATAGAGGAAGGCGAGTGGAAGCGGGAAAAATGAACGCCGAGAGAACAGAGGTGAGAGAGACAGGCGAGGGGAAACAGGGAAAAGAGAAAAGCGGGGGAAAAGAGAGAGTCCAGGGAAAAGAGACAGGACAGGGAAGAGAGAGGGAAAAGAGGGAGTGGAGGAAAGGGAGGGAATAGAGGAAGGCGAGTGGAAGCGGGAAAAATGAACGCCGAGAGAACAGAGGTCAGAGAGACAGGCAAGGGGAAACAGGGAAAAGAGACAAGCGGGGGAAAAGAGAGAGTCCAGGGAAAAGAGACAGGACAGGGAAGAGAGAGGGAAAAGAGGGAGTGGAGGGAAGGGAGGGAATAGAGGAAGGCGAGTGAAAGAGGGGGAAATGAACGCCGAGAGAACAGAGGTGAGAGAGACAGGCGAGGGGAAACAGGGAAAAGAGGCAAGCGGGGGAAAAGAGAGAGTCCAGGGAAAAGAGACAGGACAGGGAAGAGAGAGGGAAAAGAGGGAGTGGAGGAAAGGGAGGGAATAGAGGAAGGCGAGTGGAAGCGGGAAAAATGAACGCCGAGAGAACAGAGGTGAGAGAGACAGGCAAGGGGAAACAGGGAAAAGAGAAAAGCGGGGGAAAAGAGAGAGTCCAGGGAAAAGAGACACGACTGGGAAGAGACAGTGAAAAGAGAGAGTTGAGGAATGAGAGGGAAAAGAGAGGGGCGAGTGAAAGCGGGAAAATGAGACACCGAGTGAAGAGAGGTGACAGACACAGGAGAGGGGAAAGAGGGGGAAGAGACAAGCGGGGGGAAAGAGAGGCCAGGGAAAAGAGACAGGACAGGGAAGAGAGAGGGAAAAGAGGGAGTGGAGGAAAGGGAGGGAATAGAGGAAGGCGAGTGGAAGCGGGAAAAATGAACGCCGAGAGAACAGAGGTGAGAGAGACAGGCAAGGGGAAACAGGGAAAAGAGACAAGCGGGGGAAAAGAGAGAGTCCATGGAAAAGAGACAGGACAGGGAAGAGAGAGGGAAAAGAGGGAGTGGAGGGAAGGGAGGGAATAGAGGAAGGCGAGTGAAAGCCCGAAAAATGAACGCCGAGAGAACAGAGGTGAGAGAGACAGGCGAGGGGAAACAGGGAAAAGAGGCAAGCGGGGGAAAAGAGAGAGTCCAGGGAAAAGAGACAGGACAGGGAAGAGAGAGGGAAAAGAGGGAGTGGAGGAAATGGAGGGAATAGAGGAAGGCGAGTGAAAGCGGGAAAAATGAACGCCGAGAGAACAGATGTGAGAGAGACAGGCGAGGGGAAACAGGGAAAAGAGACAAGCGGGGGAAAAGAGAGAGTCCAGGGAAAAGAGACAGGACAGGGAAGAGAGAGGGAAAAGAGGGAGTGGAGGAAGGGGAGGGAATAGAGGAAGGCGAGTGGAAGCGGGAAAAATGAACGCCGAGAGAACAGAGGTGAGAGAGACAGGCAAGGGGAAACAGGGAAAAGAGAAAAGCGGGGGAAAAGAGAGAGTCCAGGGAAAAGAGACACGACTGGGAAGAGACAGTGAAAAGAGAGAGTTGAGGAATGAGAGGGAAAAGAGAGGGGCGAGTGAAAGCGGGAAAATGAGACACCGAGTGAAGAGAGGTGACAGACACAGGAGAGGGGAAAGAGGGGGAAGAGACAAGCGGGGGGAAAGAGAGGCCAGGGAAAAGAGACAGGACAGGGAAGAGAGAGGGAAAAGAGGGAGTGGAGGAAAGGGAGGGAATAGAGGAAGGCGAGTGGAAGCGGGAAAAATGAACGCCGAGAGAACAGAGGTGAGAGAGACAGGCAAGGGGAAACAGGGAAAAGAGACAAGCGGGGGAAAAGAGAGAGTCCATGGAAAAGAGACAGGACAGGGAAGAGAGAGGGAAAAGAGGGAGTGGAGGGAAGGGAGGGAATAGAGGAAGGCGAGTGAAAGCCCGAAAAATGAACGCCGAG
This sequence comes from Haliaeetus albicilla, assembly GCF_947461875.1. Classification (NCBI taxonomy): domain Eukaryota; kingdom Metazoa; phylum Chordata; class Aves; order Accipitriformes; family Accipitridae; genus Haliaeetus; species Haliaeetus albicilla. The sequence goes on from NC_091515.1 coordinate 42,539,973, forward strand.
AGAACAGAGGTGAGAGAGACAGGCGAGGGGAAACAGGGAAAAGAGGCAAGCGGGGGAAAAGAGAGAGTCCAGGGAAAAGAGACAGGACAGGGAAGAGAGAGGGAAAAGAGGGAGTGGAGGAAATGGAGGGAATAGAGGAAGGCGAGTGAAAGCGGGAAAAATGAACGCCGAGAGAACAGATGTGAGAGAGACAGGCGAGGGGAAACAGGGAAAAGAGACAAGCGGGGGAAAAGAGAGAGTCCAGGGAAAAGAGACAGGACAGGGAAGAGAGAGGGAAAAGAGGGAGTGGAGGAAGGGGAGGGAATAGAGGAAGGCGAGTGGAAGCGGGAAAAATGAACGCCGAGAGAACAGAGGTGAGAGAGACAGGCAAGGGGAAACAGGGAAAAGAGAAAAGCGGGGGAAAAGAGAGAGTCCAGGGAAAAGAGACACGACTGGGAAGAGACAGTGAAAAGAGAGAGTTGAGGAATGAGAGGGAAAAGAGAGGGGCGAGTGAAAGCGGGAAAATGAGACACCGAGTGAAGAGAGGTGACAGACACAGGAGAAGGGAAAGAGGGGGAAGAGACAAGCGGGGGAAAAGAGAGAGTCCAGGGAAAAGAGAAAGGACAGGGAAGAGAGAGGGAAAAGAGGGAGTGGAGGAAAGGGAGGGAATAGAGGAAGGCGAGTGGAAGCGGGAAAAATGAACGCCGAGAGAACAGAGGTGAGAGAGACAGGCAAGGGGAAACAGGGAAAAGAGAAAAGCGGGGGAAAAGAGAGAGTCCAGGGAAAAGAGACACGACTGGGAAGAGACAGTGAAAAGAGAGAGTTGAGGAATGAGAGGGAAAACAGAGGGGCGAGTGAAAGCGGGAAAATGAGACACCGAGTGAAGAGAGGTGACAGACACAGGAGAGGGGAAAGAGGGGGAAGAGACAAGCGGGGGAAAAGAGAGAGTCCAGGGAAAAGAGATAGGACAGGGAAGAGAGAGGGAAAAGAGGGAGTGCTGGAAAGGGAGGGAATAGAGGAAGGCGAGTGGAAGCGGGAAAAATGAACGCCGAGAGAACAGAGGTGAGAGAGACAGGCGAGGGGAAACAGGGAAAAGAGAAAAGCGGGGGAAAAGAGAGAGTCCAGGGAAAAGAGACACGACTGGGAAGAGACAGTGAAAAGAGAGAGTTGAGGAATGAGAGGGAAAAGAGAGGGGCGAGTGAAAGCGGGAAAATGAGACACCGAGTGAAGAGAGGTGACAGACACAGGAGAGGGGAAAGAGGGGGAAGAGACAAGCGGGGGGAAAGAGAGGCCAGGGAAAAGAGACAGGACAGGGAAGAGAGAGGGAAAAGAGGGAGTGGAGGAAAGGGAGGGAATAGAGGAAGGCGAGTGGAAGCGGGAAAAATGAACGCCGAGAGAACAGAGGTGAGAGAGACAGGCGAGGGGAAACAGGGAAAAGAGACAAGCGGGGGAAAAGAGAGAGTCCAGGGAAAAGAGACAGGACAGGGAAGAGAGAGGGAAAAGAGGGAGTGGAGGGAAGGGAGGGAATAGAGGAAGGCGAGTGAAAGCGGGAAAAATGAACGCCGAGAGAACAGAGGTGAGAGAGACAGGCGAGGGGAAACAGGGAAAAGAGGCAAGCGGGGGAAAAGAGACTATCCAGGGAAAAGAGACAGGACAGGGAAGAGAGAGGGAAAAGAGGGAGTGGAGGAAAGGGAGGGAATAGAGGAAGGCGAGTGGAAGCCGGAAAAATGAACGCCGAGAGAACAGAGGTGAGAGAGACAGGCAAGGGGAAACAGGGAAAAGAGAAAAGCGGGGGAAAAGAGAGAGTCCAGGGAAAAGAGACACGACTGGGAAGAGACAGTGAAAAGAGAGAGTTGAGGAATGAGAGGGAAAAGAGAGGGGCGAGTGAAAGCGGGAAAATGAGACACCGAGTGAAGAGAGGTGACAGACACAGGAGAGGGGAAAGAGGGGGAAGAGACAAGCGGGGGGAAAGAGAGGCCAGGGAAAAGAGACAGGACAGGGAAGAGAGAGGGAAAAGAGGGAGTGGAGGAAAGGGAGGGAATAGAGGAAGGCGAGTGGAAGCGGGAAAAATGAACGCCGAGAGAACAGAGGTGAGAGAGACAGGCGAGGGGAAACAGGGAAAAGAGACAAGCGGGGGAAAAGAGAGAGTCCATGGAAAAGAGACAGGACAGGGAAGAGAGAGGGAAAAGAGGGAGTGGAGGGAAGGGAGGGAATAGAGGAAGGCGAGTGAAAGCCCGAAAAATGAACGCCGAGAGAACAGAGGTGAGAGAGACAGGCGAGGGGAAACAGGGAAAAGAGGCAAGCGGGGGAAAAGAGAGAGTCCAGGGAAAAGAGACAGGACAGGGAAGAGAGAGGGAAAAGAGGGAGTGGAGGAAAGGGAGGGAATAGAGGAAGGCGAGTGGAAGCGGGAAAAATGAACGCCGAGAGAACAGAGGTGAGAGAGACAGGCAAGGGGAAACAGGGAAAAGAGAAAAGCGGGGGAAAAGAGAGAGTCCAGGGAAAAGAGACACGACTGGGAAGAGACAGTGAAAAGAGAGAGTTGAGGAATGAGAGGGAAAAGAGAGGGGCGAGTGAAAGCGGGAAAATGAGACACCGAGTGAAGAGAGGTGACAGACACAGGAGAGGGGAAAGAGGGGGAAGAGACAAGCGGGGGAAAAGAGAGAGTCCAGGGAAAAGAGATAGGACAGGGAAGAGAGAGGGAAAAGAGGGAGTGGAGGAAAGGGAGGGAATAGAGGAAGGCGAGTGGAAGCGGGAAAATGAACGCCGAGAGAACAGAGGTGAGAGAGACAGGCAAGGGGAAACAGGGAAAAGAGAAAAGCGGGGGGAAAGAGAGAGTCCAGGGAAAAGAGACACGACTGGGAAGAGACAGTGAAAAGAGAGAGTTGAGGAATGAGAGGGAAAAGAGAGGGGCGAGTGAAAGCGGGAAAATGAGACACCGAGTGAAGAGAGGTGACAGACACAGGAGAGGGGAAAGAGGGGGAAGAGACAAGCGGGGGAAAAGAGAGAGTCCAGGGAAAAGAGAAAGGACAGGGAAGAGAGAGGGAAAAGAGGGAGTGGAGGGAAGGGAGGGAATAGAGGAAGGCGAGTGAAAGAGGGGGAAATGAACGCCGAGAGAACAGAGGTGAGAGAGACAGGCGAGGGGAAACAGGGAAAAGAGGCAAGCGGGGGAAAAGAGAGAGTCCAGGGAAAAGAGACAGGACAGGGAAGAGAGAGGGAAAAGAGGGAGTGGAGGAAAGGGAGGGAATAGAGGAAGGCGAGTGGAAGCGGGAAAAATGAACGCCGAGAGAACAGAGGTGAGAGAGACAGGCAAGGGGAAAGAGGGAAAAGAGAAAAGCGGGGGGAAAGAGAGAGTCCAGGGAAAAGAGACACGACTGGGAAGAGACAGTGAAAAGAGAGAGTTGAGGAATGAGAGGGAAAAGAGAGGGGCGAGTGAAAGCGGGAAAATGAGACACCGAGTGAAGAGAGGTGACAGACACAGGAGAGGGGAAAGAGGGGGAAGAGACAAGCGGGGGAAAAGAGAGAGTCCAGGGAAAAGAGAAAGGACAGGGAAGAGAGAGGGAAAAGAGGGTGTGGAGGAAATGGAGGGAATAGAGGAAGGCGAGTGAAAGCGGGAAAAATGAACGCCGAGAGAACAGAGGTGAGAGAGACAGGCGAGGGGAAACAGGGAAAAGAGACAAGCGGGGGAAAAGAGAGAGTCCAGGGAAAAGAGACAGGACAGGGAAGAGAGAGGGAAAAGAGGGAGTGGAGGAAAGGGAGGGAATAGAGGAAGGCGAGTGAAAGAGGGGGAAATGAACGCCGAGAGAACAGAGGTGACAGACACAGGCGAGGGGAAAGAGGGAAAAGAGGCAAGCGGGGGAAAAGAGAGAGTCCAGGGAAAAGAGACAGGACAGGGAAGAGAGAGGGAAAAGAGGGAGTGGAGGAAAGGGAGGGAATAGAGGAAGGCGAGTGGAAGCGGGAAAAATGAACGCCGAGAGAACAGAGGTGAGAGAGACAGGCAAGGGGAAACAGGGAAAAGAGAAAAGCGGGGGAAAAGAGAGAGTCCAGGGAAAAGAGACACGACTGGGAAGAGACAGTGAAAAGAGAGAGTTGAGGAATGAGAGGGAAAAGAGAGGGGCGAGTGAAAGCGGGAAAATGAGACACCGAGTGAAGAGAGGTGACAGACACAGGAGAGGGGAAAGAGGGGGAAGAGACAAGCGGGGGAAAAGAGAGAGTCCAGGGAAAAGAGACAGGACAGGGAAGAGAGAGGGAAAAGAGGGAGTGGAGGAAAGGGAGGGAATAGAGGAAGGCGAGTGGAAGCGGGAAAAATGAACGCCGAGAGAACAGAGGTGAGAGAGACAGGCAAGGGGAAACAGGGAAAAGAGAAAAGCGGGGGAAAAGAGAGAGTCCAGGGAAAAGAGACACGACTGGGAAGAGACAGTGAAAAGAGAGAGTTGAGGAATGAGAGGGAAAAGAGAGGGGCGAGTGAAAGCGGGAAAATGAGACACCGAGTGAAGAGAGGTGACAGACACAGGAGAGGGGAAAGAGGGGAAAGAGACAAGCGGGGGAAAAGAGAGAGTCCAGGGAAAAGAGATAGGACAGGGAAGAGAGAGGGAAAAGAGGGAGTGGAGGAAAGGGAGGGAATAGAGGAAGGCGAGTGGAAGCGGGAAAATGAACGCCGAGAGAACAGAGGTGAGAGAGACAGGCAAGGGGAAACAGGGAAAAGAGAAAAGCGGGGGGAAAGAGAGAGTCCAGGGAAAAGAGACACGACTGGGAAGAGACAGTGAAAAGAGAGAGTTGAGGAATGAGAGGGAAAAGAGAGGGGCGAGTGAAAGCGGGAAAATGAGACACCGAGTGAAGAGAGGTGACAGACACAGGAGAGGGGAAAGAGGGGGAAGAGACAAGCGGGGGGAGAGAGAGCCCAGGGAAAAGAGACAGGACAGGGAAGAGAGAGGGAAAAGAGGGAGTGGAGGAAAGGGAGGGAATAGAGGAAGGCGAGTGGAAGCGGGAAAAATGAACGCCGAGAGAACAGAGGTGAGAGAGACAGGCAAGGGGAAACAGGGAAAAGAGAAAAGCGGGGGAAAAGAGAGAGTCCAGGGAAAAGAGACACGACTGGGAAGAGACAGTGTAAAGAGAGAGTTGAGGAATGAGAGGGAAAAGAGAGGGGCGAGTGAAAGCGGGAAAATGAGACACCGAGTGAAGAGAGGTGACAGACACAGGAGAGGGGAAAGAGGGGGAAGAGACAAGCGGGGGAAAAGAGAGAGTCCAGGGAAAAGAGATAGGACAGGGAAGAGAGAGGGAAAAGAGGGAGTGGAGGAAAGGGAGGGAATAGAGGAAGGCGAGTGGAAGCGGGAAAAATGAACGCCGAGAGAACAGAGGTGAGAGAGACAGGCAAGGGGAAACAGGGAAAAGAGAAAAGCGGGGGGAAAGAGAGAGTCCAGGGAAAAGAGACACGACTGGGAAGAGACAGTGAAAAGAGAGAGTTGAGGAATGAGAGGGAAAAGAGAGGGGCGAGTGAAAGCGGGAAAATGAGACACCGAGTGAAGAGAGGTGACAGACACAGGAGAGGGGAAAGAGGGGGAAGAGACAAGCGGGGGAAAAGAGAGAGTCCAGGGAAAAGAGAAAGGACAGGGAAGAGAGAGGGAAAAGAGGGTGTGGAGGAAATGGAGGGAATAGAGGAAGGCGAGTGAAAGCGGGAAAAATGAACGCCGAGAGAACAGATGTGAGAGAGACAGGCGAGGGGAAACAGGGAAAAGAGACAAGCGGGGGAAAAGAGAGAGTCCAGGGAAAAGAGACAGGACAGGGAAGAGAGAGGGAAAAGAGGGAGTGGAGGAAGGGGAGGGAATAGAGGAAGGCGAGTGGAAGCGGGAAAAATGAACGCCGAGAGAACAGAGGTGAGAGAGACAGGCAAGGGGAAACAGGGAAAAGAGAAAAGTGGGGGAAAAGAGAGAGTCCAGGGAAAAGAGACACGACTGGGAAGAGACAGTGAAAAGAGAGAGTTGAGGAATGAGAGGGAAAAGAGAGGGGCGAGTGAAAGCGGGAAAATGAGACACCGAGTGAAGAGAGGTGACAGACACAGGAGAAGGGAAAGAGGGGGAAGAGACAAGCGGGGGAAAAGAGAGAGTCCAGGGAAAAGAGAAAGGACAGGGAAGAGAGAGGGAAAAGAGGGAGTGGAGGAAAGGGAGGGAATAGAGGAAGGTGAGTGGAAGCGGGAAAAATGAACGCCGAGAGAACAGATGTGAGAGAGACAGGCAAGGGGAAACAGGGAAAAGAGAAAAGCGGGGGAAAAGAGAGAGTCCAGGGAAAAGAGACACGACTGGGAAGAGACAGTGAAAAGAGAGAGTTGAGGTATGAGAGGGAAAACAGAGGGGCGAGTGAAAGCGGGAAAATGAGACACCGAGTGAAGAGAGGTGACAGACACAGGAGAGGGGAAAGAGGGGGAAGAGACAAGCGGGGGAAAAGAGAGAGTCCAGGGAAAAGAGATAGGACAGGGAAGAGAGAGGGAAAAGAGGGAGTGGAGGAAAGGGAGGGAATAGAGGAAGGCGAGTGGAAGCGGGAAAAATGAACGCCGAGAGAACAGAGGTGAGAGAGACAGGCGAGGGGAAACAGGGAAAAGAGAAAAGCGGGGGGAAAGAGAGAGTCCAGGGAAAAGAGACACGACTGGGAAGAGACAGTGAAAAGAGAGAGTTGAGGAATGAGAGGGAAAAGAGAGGGGCGAGTGAAAGCGGGAAAATGAGACACCGAGTGAAGAGAGGTGACAGACACAGGAGAGGGGAAAGAGGGGGAAGAGACAAGCGGGGGGAAAGAGAGGCCAGGGAAAAGAGACAGGACAGGGAAGAGAGAGGGAAAAGAGGGAGTGGAGGAAAGGGAGGGAATAGAGGAAGGCGAGTGGAAGCGGGAAAAATGAACGCCGAGAGAACAGAGGTGAGAGAGACAGGCGAGGGGAAACAGGGAAAAGAGACAAGCGGGGGAAAAGAGAGAGTCCAGGGAAAAGAGACAGGACAGGGAAGAGAGAGGGAAAAGAGGGAGTGGAGGGAAGGGAGGGAATAGAGGAAGGCGAGTGAAAGCGGGAAAAATGAACGCCGAGAGAACAGAGGTGAGAGAGACAGGCGAGGGGAAACAGGGAAAAGAGGCAAGCGGGGGAAAAGAGAGAGTCCAGGGAAAAGAGACAGGACAGGGAAGAGAGAGGGAAAAGAGGGAGTGGAGGAAAGGGAGGGAATAGAGGAAGGCGAGTGGAAGCGGGAAAAATGAACGCCGAGAGAACAGAGGTGAGAGAGACAGGCGAGGGGAAACAGGGAAAAGAGAAAAGCGGGGGAAAAGAGAGAGTCCAGGGAAAAGAGACACGACTGGGAAGAGACAGTGAAAAGAGAGAGTTGAGGAATGAGAGGGAAAAGAGAGGGGCGAGTGAAAGCGGGAAAATGAGACACCGAGTGAAGAGAGGTGACAGACACAGGAGAAGGGAAAGAGGGGGAAGAGACAAGCGGGGGAAAAGAGAGAGTCCAGGGAAAAGAGAAAGGACAGGGAAGAGAGAGGGAAAAGAGGGAGTGGAGGAAAGGGAGGGAATAGAGGAAGGTGAGTGGAAGCGGGAAAAATGAACGCCGAGAGAACAGATGTGAGAGAGACAGGCAAGGGGAAACAGGGAAAAGAGAAAAGCGGGGGAAAAGAGAGAGTCCAGGGAAAAGAGACACGACTGGGAAGAGACAGTGAAAAGAGAGAGTTGAGGTATGAGAGGGAAAACAGAGGGGCGAGTGAAAGCGGGAAAATGAGACACCGAGTGAAGAGAGGTGACAGACACAGGAGAGGGGAAAGAGGGGGAAGAGACAAGCGGGGGAAAAGAGAGAGTCCAGGGAAAAGAGATAGGACAGGGAAGAGAGAGGGAAAAGAGGGAGTGGAGGAAAGGGAGGGAATAGAGGAAGGCGAGTGGAAGCGGGAAAAATGAACGCCGAGAGAACAGAGGTGAGAGAGACAGGCGAGGGGAAACAGGGAAAAGAGAAAAGCGGGGGAAAAGAGAGAGTCCAGGGAAAAGAGACACGACTGGGAAGAGACAGTGAAAAGAGAGAGTTGAGGAATGAGAGGGAAAAGAGAGGGGCGAGTGAAAGCGGGAAAATGAGACACCGAGTGAAGAGAGGTGACAGACACAGGAGAGGGGAAAGAGGGGGAAGAGACAAGCGGGGGGAAAGAGAGGCCAGGGAAAAGAGACAGGACAGGGAAGAGAGAGGGAAAAGAGGGAGTGGAGGAAAGGGAGGGAATAGAGGAAGGCGAGTGGAAGCGGGAAAAATGAACGCCGAGAGAACAGAGGTGAGAGAGACAGGCGAGGGGAAACAGGGAAAAGAGGCAAGCGGGGGAAAAGAGAGAGTCCAGGGAAAAGAGACAGGACAGGGAAGAGAGAGGGAAAAGAGGGAGTGGAGGAAAGGGAGGGAATAGAGGAAGGCGAGTGGAAGCGGGAAAAATGAACGCCGAGAGAACAGAGGTGAGAGAGACAGGCGAGGGGAAACAGGGAAAAGAGAAAAGCGGGGGAAAAGAGAGAGTCCAGGGAAAAGAGACACGACTGGGAAGAGACAGTGAAAAGAGAGAGTTGAGGAATGAGAGGGAAAAGAGAGGGGCGAGTGAAAGCGGGAAAATGAGACACCGAGTGAAGAGAGGTGACAGACACAGGAGAGGGGAAAGAGGGGGAAGAGACAAGCGGGGGGAAAGAGAGGCCAGGGAAAAGAGACAGGACAGGGAAGAGAGAGGGAAAAGAGGGAGTGGAGGAAAGGGAGGGAATAGAGGAAGGCGAGTGGAAGCGGGAAAAATGAACGCCGAGAGAACAGAGGTGAGAGAGACAGGCGAGGGGAAACAGGGAAAAGAGACAAGCGGGGGAAAAGAGAGAGTCCAGGGAAAAGAGACAGGACAGGGCAGAGAGAGGGAAAAGAGGGAGTGGAGGGAAGGGAGGGAATAGAGGAAGGCGAGTGAAAGCGGGAAAAATGAACGCCGAGAGAACAGAGGTGAGAGAGACAGGCGAGGGGAAACAGGGAAAAGAGGCAAGCGGGGGAAAAGAGACTATCCAGGGAAAAGAGACAGGACAGGGAAGAGAGAGGGAAAAGAGGGAGTGGAGGAAAGGGAGGGAATAGAGGAAGGCGAGTGGAAGCGGGAAAAATGAACGCCGAGAGAACAGAGGTGAGAGAGACAGGCAAGGGGAAACAGGGAAAAGAGAAAAGCGGGGGAAAAGAGAGAGTCCAGGGAAAAGAGACACGACTGGGAAGAGACAGTGAAAAGAGAGAGTTGAGGAATGAGAGGGAAAAGAGAGGGGCGAGTGAAAGCGGGAAAATGAGACACCGAGTGAAGAGAGGTGACAGACACAGGAGAGGGGAAAGAGGGGGAAGAGAGAAGCGGGGGGAAAGAGAGTCCAGGGAAAAGAGACAGGACAGGGAAGAGAGAGGGAAAAGAGGGAGTGGAGGAAAGGGAGGGAATAGAGGAAGGCGAGTGGAAGCGGGAAAAATGAACGCCGAGAGAACAGAGGTGAGAGAGACAGGCAAGGGGAAACAGGGAAAAGAGAAAAGCGGGGGGAAAGAGAGAGTCCAGGGAAAAGAGACACGACTGGGAAGAGACAGTGAAAAGAGAGAGTTGAGGAATGAGAGGGAAAAGAGAGGGGCGAGTGAAAGCGGGAAAATGAGACACCGAGTGAAGAGAGGTGACAGACACAGGAGAGGGGAAAGAGGGGGAAGAGACAAGCGGGGGAAAAGAGAGAGTCCAGGGAAAAGAGACAGGACAGGGAAGAGAGAGGGAAAAGAGGGAGTGGAGGGAAGGGAGGGAATAGAGGAAGGCGAGTGAAAGAGGGGGAAATGAACGCCGAGAGAACAGAGGTGAGAGAGACAGGCGAGGGGAAACAGGGAAAAGAGAAAAGCGGGGGAAAAGAGAGAGTCCAGGGAAAAGAGACAGGACAGGGAAGAGAGAGGGAAAAGAGGGAGTGGAGGAAAGGGAGGGAATAGAGGAAGGCGAGTGGAAGCGGGAAAAATGAACGCCGAGAGAACAGAGGTCAGAGAGACAGGCAAGGGGAAACAGGGAAAAGAGACAAGCGGGGGAAAAGAGAGAGTCCAGGGAAAAGAGACAGGACAGGGAAGAGAGAGGGAAAAGAGGGAGTGGAGGGAAGGGAGGGAATAGAGGAAGGCGAGTGAAAGAGGGGGAAATGAACGCCGAGAGAACAGAGGTGAGAGAGACAGGCGAGGGGAAACAGGGAAAAGAGGCAAGCGGGGGAAAAGAGAGAGTCCAGGGAAAAGAGACAGGACAGGGAAGAGAGAGGGAAAAGAGGGAGTGGAGGAAAGGGAGGGAATAGAGGAAGGCGAGTGGAAGCGGGAAAAATGAACGCCGAGAGAACAGAGGTGAGAGAGACAGGCAAGGGGAAACAGGGAAAAGAGAAAAGCGGGGGAAAAGAGAGAGTCCAGGGAAAAGAGACACGACTGGGAAGAGACAGTGAAAAGAGAGAGTTGAGGAATGAGAGGGAAAAGAGAGGGGCGAGTGAAAGCGGGAAAATGAGACACCGAGTGAAGAGAGGTGACAGACACAGGAGAGGGGAAAGAGGGGGAAGAGACAAGCGGGGGGAAAGAGAGGCCAGGGAAAAGAGACAGGACAGGGAAGAGAGAGGGAAAAGAGGGAGTGGAGGAAAGGGAGGGAATAGAGGAAGGCGAGTGGAAGCGGGAAAAATGAACGCCGAGAGAACAGAGGTGAGAGAGACAGGCGAGGGGAAACAGGGAAAAGAGGCAAGCGGGGGAAAAGAGAGAGTCCAGGGAAAAGAGACAGGACAGGGAAGAGAGAGGGAAAAGAGGGAGTGGAGGAAAGGGAGGGAATAGAGGAAGGCGAGTGGAAGCGGGAAAAATGAACGCCGAGAGAACAGAGGTGAGAGAGACAGGCGAGGGGAAACAGGGAAAAGAGAAAAGCGGGGGAAAAGAGAGAGTCCAGGGAAAAGAGACACGACTGGGAAGAGACAGTGAAAAGAGAGAGTTGAGGAATGAGAGGGAAAAGAGAGGGGCGAGTGAAAGCGGGAAAATGAGACACCGAGTGAAGAGAGGTGACAGACACAGGAGAAGGGAAAGAGGGGGAAGAGACAAGCGGGGGAAAAGAGAGAGTCCAGGGAAAAGAGAAAGGACAGGGAAGAGAGAGGGAAAAGAGGGAGTGGAGGAAAGGGAGGGAATAGAGGAAGGTGAGTGGAAGCGGGAAAAATGAACGCCGAGAGAACAGATGTGAGAGAGACAGGCAAGGGGAAACAGGGAAAAGAGAAAAGCGGGGGAAAAGAGAGAGTCCAGGGAAAAGAGACACGACTGGGAAGAGACAGTGAAAAGAGAGAGTTGAGGTATGAGAGGGAAAACAGAGGGGCGAGTGAAAGCGGGAAAATGAGACACCGAGTGAAGAGAGGTGACAGACACAGGAGAGGGGAAAGAGGGGGAAGAGACAAGCGGGGGAAAAGAGAGAGTCCAGGGAAAAGAGATAGGACAGGGAAGAGAGAGGGAAAAGAGGGAGTGGAGGAAAGGGAGGGAATAGAGGAAGGCGAGTGGAAGCGGGAAAAATGAACGCCGAGAGAACAGAGGTGAGAGAGACAGGCGAGGGGAAACAGGGAAAAGAGAAAAGCGGGGGAAAAGAGAGAGTCCAGGGAAAAGAGACACGACTGGGAAGAGACAGTGAAAAGAGAGAGTTGAGGAATGAGAGGGAAAAGAGAGGGGCGAGTGAAAGCGGGAAAATGAGACACCGAGTGAAGAGAGGTGACAGACACAGGAGAGGGGAAAGAGGGGGAAGAGACAAGCGGGGGGAAAGAGAGGCCAGGGAAAAGAGACAGGACAGGGAAGAGAGAGGGAAAAGAGGGAGTGGAGGAAAGGGAGGGAATAGAGGAAGGCGAGTGGAAGCGGGAAAAATGAACGCCGAGAGAACAGAGGTGAGAGAGACAGGCGAGGGGAAACAGGGAAAAGAGACAAGCGGGGGAAAAGAGAGAGTCCATGGAAAAGAGACAGGACAGGGAAGAGAGAGGGAAAAGAGGGAGTGGAGGGAAGGGAGGGAATAGAGGAAGGCGAGTGGAAGCGGGAAAAATGAACGCCGAGAGAACAGAGGTGAGAGAGACAGGCGAGGGGAAACAGGGAAAAGAGGCAAGCGGGGGAAAAGAGAGAGTCCAGGGAAAAGAGACAGGACAGGGAAGAGAGAGGGAAAAGAGGGAGTGGAGGAAAGGGAGGGAATAGAGGAAGGCGAGTGGAAGCGGGAAAAATGAACGCCGAGAGAACAGAGGTGAGAGAGACAGGCGAGGGGAAACAGGGAAAAGAGAAAAGCGGGGGAAAAGAGAGAGTCCAGGGAAAAGAGACACGACTGGGAAGAGACAGTGAAAAGAGAGAGTTGAGGAATGAGAGGGAAAAGAGAGGGGCGAGTGAAAGCGGGAAAATGAGACACCGAGTGAAGAGAGGTGACAGACACAGGAGAGGGGAAAGAGGGGGAAGAGACAAGCGGGGGGAAAGAGAGGCCAGGGAAAAGAGACAGGACAGGGAAGAGAGAGGGAAAAGAGGGAGTGGAGGAAAGGGAGGGAATAGAGGAAGGCGAGTGGAAGCGGGAAAAATGAACGCCGAGAGAACAGAGGTGAGAGAGACAGGCGAGGGGAAACAGGGAAAAGAGACAAGCGGGGGAAAAGAGAGAGTCCAGGGAAAAGAGACAGGACAGGGCAGAGAGAGGGAAAAGAGGGAGTGGAGGGAAGGGAGGGAATAGAGGAAGGCGAGTGAAAGCGGGAAAAATGAACGCCGAGAGAACAGAGGTGAGAGAGACAGGCGAGGGGAAACAGGGAAAAGAGGCAAGCGGGGGAAAAGAGACTATCCAGGGAAAAGAGACAGGACAGGGAAGAGAGAGGGAAAAGAGGGAGTGGAGGAAAGGGAGGGAATAGAGGAAGGCGAGTGGAAGCGGGAAAAATGAACGCCGAGAGAACAGAGGTGAGAGAGACAGGCGAGGGGAAACAGGGAAAAGAGAAAAGCGGGGGAAAAGAGAGAGTCCAGGGAAAAGAGACACGACTGGGAAGAGACAGTGAAAAGAGAGAGTTGAGGAATGAGAGGGAAAAGAGAGGGGCGAGTGAAAGCGGGAAAATGAGACACCGAGTGAAGAGAGGTGACAGACACAGGAGAGGGGAAAGAGGGGGAAGAGAGAAGCGGGGGGAAAGAGAGTCCAGGGAAAAGAGACAGGACAGGGAAGAGAGAGGGAAAAGAGGGAGTGGAGGAAAGGGAGGGAATAGAGGAAGGCGAGTGGAAGCGGGAAAAATGAACGCCGAGAGAACAGAGGTGAGAGAGACAGGCAAGGGGAAACAGGGAAAAGAGAAAAGCGGGGGGAAAGAGAGAGTCCAGGGAAAAGAGACACGACTGGGAAGAGACAGTGAAAAGAGAGAGTTGAGGAATGAGAGGGAAAAGAGAGGGGCGAGTGAAAGCGGGAAAATGAGACACCGAGTGAAGAGAGGTGACAGACACAGGAGAGGGGAAAGAGGGGGAAGAGACAAGCGGGGGAAAAGAGAGAGTCCAGGGAAAAGAGACAGGACAGGGAAGAGAGAGGGAAAAGAGGGAGTGGAGGGAAGGGAGGGAATAGAGGAAGGCGAGTGAAAGAGGGGGAAATGAACGCCGAGAGAACAGAGGTGAGAGAGACAGGCGAGGGGAAACAGGGAAAAGAGAAAAGCGGGGGAAAAGAGAGAGTCCAGGGAAAAGAGACAGGACAGGGAAGAGAGAGGGAAAAGAGGGAGTGGAGGAAAGGGAGGGAATAGAGGAAGGCGAGTGGAAGCGGGAAAAATGAACGCCGAGAGAACAGAGGTCAGAGAGACAGGCAAGGGGAAACAGGGAAAAGAGACAAGCGGGGGAAAAGAGAGAGTCCAGGGAAAAGAGACAGGACAGGGAAGAGAGAGGGAAAAGAGGGAGTGGAGGGAAGGGAGGGAATAGAGGAAGGCGAGTGAAAGAGGGGGAAATGAACGCCGAGAGAACAGAGGTGAGAGAGACAGGCGAGGGGAAACAGGGAAAAGAGGCAAGCGGGGGAAAAGAGAGAGTCCAGGGAAAAGAGACAGGACAGGGAAGAGAGAGGGAAAAGAGGGAGTGGAGGAAAGGGAGGGAATAGAGGAAGGCGAGTGGAAGCGGGAAAAATGAACGCCGAGAGAACAGAGGTGAGAGAGACAGGCAAGGGGAAACAGGGAAAAGAGAAAAGCGGGGGGAAAGAGAGAGTCCAGGGAAAAGAGACACGACTGGGAAGAGACAGTGAAAAGAGAGAGTTGAGGAATGAGAGGGAAAAGAGAGGGGCGAGTGAAAGCGGGAAAATGAGACACCGAGTGAAGAGAGGTGACAGACACAGGAGAGGGGAAAGAGGGGGAAGAGACAAGCGGGGGGAAAGAGAGGCCAGGGAAAAGAGACAGGACAGGGAAGAGAGAGGGAAAAGAGGGAGTGGAGGAAAGGGAGGGAATAGAGGAAGGCGAGTGGAAGCGGGAAAAATGAACGCCGAGAGAACAGAGGTGAGAGAGACAGGCGAGGGGAAACAGGGAAAAGAGACAAGCGGGGGAAAAGAGAGAGTCCATGGAAAAGAGACAGGACAGGGAAGAGAGAGGGAAAAGAGGGAGTGGAGGGAAGGGAGGGAATAGAGGAAGGCGAGTGAAAGCCCGAAAAATGAACGCCGAGAGAACAGAGGTGAGAGAGACAGGCGAGGGGAAACAGGGAAAAGAGGCAAGCGGGGGAAAAGAGAGAGTCCAGGGAAAAGAGACAGGACAGGGAAGAGAGAGGGAAAAGAGGGAGTGGAGGAAATGGAGGGAATAGAGGAAGGCGAGTGAAAGCGGGAAAAATGAACGCCGAGAGAACAGATGTGAGAGAGACAGGCGAGGGGAAACAGGGAAAAGAGACAAGCGGGGGAAAAGAGAGAGTCCAGGGAAAAGAGACAGGACAGGGAAGAGAGAGGGAAAAGAGGGAGTGGAGGAAGGGGAGGGAATAGAGGAAGGCGAGTGGAAGCGGGAAAAATGAACGCCGAGAGAACAGAGGTGAGAGAGACAGGCGAGGGGAAACAGGGAAAAGAGACAAGCGGGGGAAAAGAGAGAGTCCATGGAAAAGAGACAGGACAGGGAAGAGAGAGGGAAAAGAGGGAGTGGAGGGAAGGGAGGGAATAGAGGAAGGCGAGTGGAAGCGGGAAAAATGAACGCCGAGAGAACAGAGGTGAGAGAGACAGGCGAGGGGAAACAGGGAAAAGAGGCAAGCGGGGGAAAAGAGAGAGTCCAGGGAAAAGAGACAGGACAGGGAAGAGAGAGGGAAAAGAGGGAGTGGAGGAAAGGGAGGGAATAGAGGAAGGCGAGTGGAAGCGGGAAAAATGAACGCCGAGAGAACAGAGGTGAGAGAGACAGGCGAGGGGAAACAGGGAAAAGAGAAAAGCGGGGGAAAAGAGAGAGTCCAGGGAAAAGAGACACGACTGGGAAGAGACAGTGAAAAGAGAGAGTTGAGGAATGAGAGGGAAAAGAGAGGGGCGAGTGAAAGCGGGAAAATGAGACACCGAGTGAAGAGAGGTGACAGACACAGGAGAGGGGAAAGAGGGGGAAGAGACAAGCGGGGGGAAAGAGAGGCCAGGGAAAAGAGACAGGACAGGGAAGAGAGAGGGAAAAGAGGGAGTGGAGGAAAGGGAGGGAATAGAGGAAGGCGAGTGGAAGCGGGAAAAATGAACGCCGAGAGAACAGAGGTGAGAGAGACAGGCGAGGGGAAACAGGGAAAAGAGACAAGCGGGGGAAAAGAGAGAGTCCAGGGAAAAGAGACAGGACAGGGCAGAGAGAGGGAAAAGAGGGAGTGGAGGGAAGGGAGGGAATAGAGGAAGGCGAGTGAAAGCGGGAAAAATGAACGCCGAGAGAACAGAGGTGAGAGAGACAGGCGAGGGGAAACAGGGAAAAGAGGCAAGCGGGGGAAAAGAGACTATCCAGGGAAAAGAGACAGGACAGGGAAGAGAGAGGGAAAAGAGGGAGTGGAGGAAAGGGAGGGAATAGAGGAAGGCGAGTGGAAGCGGGAAAAATGAACGCCGAGAGAACAGAGGTGAGAGAGACAGGCAAGGGGAAACAGGGAAAAGAGAAAAGCGGGGGAAAAGAGAGAGTCCAGGGAAAAGAGACACGACTGGGAAGAGACAGTGAAAAGAGAGAGTTGAGGAATGAGAGGGAAAAGAGAGGGGCGAGTGAAAGCGGGAAAATGAGACACCGAGTGAAGAGAGGTGACAGACACAGGAGAGGGGAAAGAGGGGGAAGAGAGAAGCGGGGGGAAAGAGAGTCCAGGGAAAAGAGACAGGACAGGGAAGAGAGAGGGAAAAGAGGGAGTGGAGGAAAGGGAGGGAATAGAGGAAGGCGAGTGGAAGCGGGAAAAATGAACGCCGAGAGAACAGAGGTGAGAGAGACAGGCAAGGGGAAACAGGGAAAAGAGAAAAGCGGGGGGAAAGAGAGAGTCCAGGGAAAAGAGACACGACTGGGAAGAGACAGTGAAAAGAGAGAGTTGAGGAATGAGAGGGAAAAGAGAGGGGCGAGTGAAAGCGGGAAAATGAGACACCGAGTGAAGAGAGGTGACAGACACAGGAGAGGGGAAAGAGGGGGAAGAGACAAGCGGGGGAAAAGAGAGAGTCCAGGGAAAAGAGACAGGACAGGGAAGAGAGAGGGAAAAGAGGGAGTGGAGGGAAGGGAGGGAATAGAGGAAGGCGAGTGAAAGAGGGGGAAATGAACGCCGAGAGAACAGAGGTGAGAGAGACAGGCGAGGGGAAACAGGGAAAAGAGAAAAGCGGGGGAAAAGAGAGAGTCCAGGGAAAAGAGACAGGACAGGGAAGAGAGAGGGAAAAGAGGGAGTGGAGGAAAGGGAGGGAATAGAGGAAGGCGAGTGGAAGCGGGAAAAATGAACGCCGAGAGAACAGAGGTCAGAGAGACAGGCAAGGGGAAACAGGGAAAAGAGACAAGCGGGGGAAAAGAGAGAGTCCAGGGAAAAGAGACAGGACAGGGAAGAGAGAGGGAAAAGAGGGAGTGGAGGGAAGGGAGGGAATAGAGGAAGGCGAGTGAAAGAGGGGGAAATGAACGCCGAGAGAACAGAGGTGAGAGAGACAGGCGAGGGGAAACAGGGAAAAGAGGCAAGCGGGGGAAAAGAGAGAGTCCAGGGAAAAGAGACAGGACAGGGAAGAGAGAGGGAAAAGAGGGAGTGGAGGAAAGGGAGGGAATAGAGGAAGGCGAGTGGAAGCGGGAAAAATGAACGCCGAGAGAACAGAGGTGAGAGAGACAGGCAAGGGGAAACAGGGAAAAGAGAAAAGCGGGGGGAAAGAGAGAGTCCAGGGAAAAGAGACACGACTGGGAAGAGACAGTGAAAAGAGAGAGTTGAGGAATGAGAGGGAAAAGAGAGGGGCGAGTGAAAGCGGGAAAATGAGACACCGAGTGAAGAGAGGTGACAGACACAGGAGAGGGGAAAGAGGGGGAAGAGACAAGCGGGGGGAAAGAGAGGCCAGGGAAAAGAGACAGGACAGGGAAGAGAGAGGGAAAAGAGGGAGTGGAGGAAAGGGAGGGAATAGAGGAAGGCGAGTGGAAGCGGGAAAAATGAACGCCGAGAGAACAGAGGTGAGAGAGACAGGCGAGGGGAAACAGGGAAAAGAGACAAGCGGGGGAAAAGAGAGAGTCCATGGAAAAGAGACAGGACAGGGAAGAGAGAGGGAAAAGAGGGAGTGGAGGGAAGGGAGGGAATAGAGGAAGGCGAGTGAAAGCCCGAAAAATGAACGCCGAGAGAACAGAGGTGAGAGAGACAGGCGAGGGGAAACAGGGAAAAGAGGCAAGCGGGGGAAAAGAGAGAGTCCAGGGAAAAGAGACAGGACAGGGAAGAGAGAGGGAAAAGAGGGAGTGGAGGAAATGGAGGGAATAGAGGAAGGCGAGTGAAAGCGGGAAAAATGAACGCCGAGAGAACAGATGTGAGAGAGACAGGCGAGGGGAAACAGGGAAAAGAGACAAGCGGGGGAAAAGAGAGAGTCCAGGGAAAAGAGACAGGACAGGGAAGAGAGAGGGAAAAGAGGGAGTGGAGGAAGGGGAGGGAATAGAGGAAGGCGAGTGGAAGCGGGAAAAATGAACGCCGAGAGAACAGAGGTGAGAGAGACAGGCAAGGGGAAACAGGGAAAAGAGAAAAGTGGGGGAAAAGAGAGAGTCCAGGGAAAAGAGACACGACTGGGAAGAGACAGTGAAAAGAGAGAGTTGAGGAATGAGAGGGAAAAGAGAGGGGCGAGTGAAAGCGGGAAAATGAGACACCGAGTGAAGAGAGGTGACAGACACAGGAGAAGGGAAAGAGGGGGAAGAGACAAGCGGGGGAAAAGAGAGAGTCCAGGGAAAAGAGACACGACTGGGAAGAGACAGTGAAAAGAGAGAGTTGAGGAATGAGAGGGAAAACAGAGGGGCGAGTGAAAGCGGGAAAATGAGACACCGAGTGAAGAGAGGTGACAGACACAGGAGAGGGGAAAGAGGGGGAAGAGACAAGCGGGGGAAAAGAGAGAGTCCAGGGAAAAGAGATAGGACAGGGAAGAGAGAGGGAAAAGAGGGAGTGCTGGAAAGGGAGGGAATAGAGGAAGGCGAGTGGAAGCGGGAAAAATGAACGCCGAGAGAACAGAGGTGAGAGAGACAGGCGAGGGGAAACAGGGAAAAGAGAAAAGCGGGGGAAAAGAGAGAGTCCAGGGAAAAGAGACACGACTGGGAAGAGACAGTGAAAAGAGAGAGTTGAGGAATGAGAGGGAAAAGAGAGGGGCGAGTGAAAGCGGGAAAATGAGACACCGAGTGAAGAGAGGTGACAGACACAGGAGAGGGGAAAGAGGGGGAAGAGACAAGCGGGGGGAAAGAGAGGCCAGGGAAAAGAGACAGGACAGGGAAGAGAGAGGGAAAAGAGGGAGTGGAGGAAAGGGAGGGAATAGAGGAAGGCGAGTGGAAGCGGGAAAAATGAACGCCGAGAGAACAGAGGTGAGAGAGACAGGCGAGGGGAAACAGGGAAAAGAGACAAGCGGGGGAAAAGAGAGAGTCCAGGGAAAAGAGACAGGACAGGGAAGAGAGAGGGAAAAGAGGGAGTGGAGGGAAGGGAGGGAATAGAGGAAGGCGAGTGAAAGCGGGAAAAATGAACGCCGAGAGAACAGAGGTGAGAGAGACAGGCGAGGGGAAACAGGGAAAAGAGGCAAGCGGGGGAAAAGAGAGAGTCCAGGGAAAAGAGACAGGACAGGGAAGAGAGAGGGAAAAGAGGGAGTGGAGGATAGGGAGGGAATAGAGGAAGGCGAGTGGAAGCGGGAAAAATGAACGCCGAGAGAACAGAGGTGAGAGAGACAGGCGAGGGGAAACAGGGAAAAGAGAAAAGCGGGGGAAAAGAGAGAGTCCAGGGAAAAGAGACACGACTGGGAAGAGACAGTGAAAAGAGAGAGTTGAGGAATGAGAGGGAAAAGAGAGGGGCGAGTGAAAGCGGGAAAATGAGACACCGAGTGAAGAGAGGTGACAGACACAGGAGAGGGGAAAGAGGGGGAAGAGACAAGCGGGGGGAAAGAGAGGCCAGGGAAAAGAGACAGGACAGGGAAGAGAGAGGGAAAAGAGGGAGTGGAGGAAAGGGAGGGAATAGAGGAAGGCGAGTGGAAGCGGGAAAAATGAACGCCGAGAGAACAGAGGTGAGACAGACAGGCGAGGGGAAACAGGGAAAAGAGACAAGCGGGGGAAAAGAGAGAGTCCAGGGAAAAGAGACAGGACAGGGAAGAGAGAGGGAAAAGAGGGAGTGGAGGGAAGGGAGGGAATAGAGGAAGGCGAGTGAAAGCGGGAAAAATGAACGCCGAGAGAACAGAGGTGAGAGAGACAGGCGAGGGGAAACAGGGAAAAGAGGCAAGCGGGGGAAAAGAGACTATCCAGGGAAAAGAGACAGGACAGGGAAGAGAGAGGGAAAAGAGGGAGTGGAGGAAAGGGAGGGAATAGAGGAAGGCGAGTGGAAGCCGGAAAAATGAACGCCGAGAGAACAGAGGTGAGAGAGACAGGCAAGGGGAAACAGGGAAAAGAGAAAAGCGGGGGAAAAGAGAGAGTCCAGGGAAAAGAGACACGACTGGGAAGAGACAGTGAAAAGAGAGAGTTGAGGAATGAGAGGGAAAAGAGAGGGGCGAGTGAAAGCGGGAAAATGAGACACCGAGTGAAGAGAGGTGACAGACACAGGAGAGGGGAAAGAGGGGGAAGAGAGAAGCGGGGGGAAAGAGAGTCCAGGGAAAAGAGACAGGACAGGGAAGAGAGAGGGAAAAGAGGGAGTGGAGGAAAGGGAGGGAATAGAGGAAGGCGAGTGGAAGCGGGAAAAATGAACGCCGAGAGAACAGAGGTGAGAGAGACAGGCAAGGGGAAACAGGGAAAAGAGAAAAGCGGGGGGAAAGAGAGAGTCCAGGGAAAAGAGACACGACTGGGAAGAGACAGTGAAAAGAGAGAGTTGAGGAATGAGAGGGAAAAGAGAGGGGCGAGTGAAAGCGGGAAAATGAGACACCGAGTGAAGAGAGGTGACAGACACAGGAGAGGGGAAAGAGGGGGAAGAGACAAGCGGGGGAAAAGAGAGAGTCCAGGGAAAAGAGACAGGACAGGGAAGAGAGAGGGAAAAGAGGGAGTGGAGGGAAGGGAGGGAATAGAGGAAGGCGAGTGAAAGAGGGGGAAATGAACGCCGAGAGAACAGAGGTGAGAGAGACAGGCGAGGGGAAACAGGGAAAAGAGAAAAGCGGGGGAAAAGAGAGAGTCCAGGGAAAAGAGACAGGACAGGGAAGAGAGAGGGAAAAGAGGGAGTGGAGGAAAGGGAGGGAATAGAGGAAGGCGAGTGGAAGCGGGAAAAATGAACGCCGAGAGAACAGAGGTCAGAGAGACAGGCAAGGGGAAACAGGGAAAAGAGACAAGCGGGGGAAAAGAGAGAGTCCAGGGAAAAGAGACAGGACAGGGAAGAGAGAGGGAAAAGAGGGAGTGGAGGGAAGGGAGGGAATAGAGGAAGGCGAGTGAAAGAGGGGGAAATGAACGCCGAGAGAACAGAGGTGAGAGAGACAGGCGAGGGGAAACAGGGAAAAGAGGCAAGCGGGGGAAAAGAGAGAGTCCAGGGAAAAGAGACAGGACAGGGAAGAGAGAGGGAAAAGAGGGAGTGGAGGAAAGGGAGGGAATAGAGGAAGGCGAGTGGAAGCGGGAAAAATGAACGCCGAGAGAACAGAGGTGAGAGAGACAGGCAAGGGGAAACAGGGAAAAGAGAAAAGCGGGGGAAAAGAGAGAGTCCAGGGAAAAGAGACACGACTGGGAAGAGACAGTGAAAAGAGAGAGTTGAGGAATGAGAGGGAAAAGAGAGGGGCGAGTGAAAGCGGGAAAATGAGACACCGAGTGAAGAGAGGTGACAGACACAGGAGAGGGGAAAGAGGGGGAAGAGACAAGCGGGGGGAAAGAGAGGCCAGGGAAAAGAGACAGGACAGGGAAGAGAGAGGGAAAAGAGGGAGTGGAGGAAAGGGAGGGAATAGAGGAAGGCGAGTGGAAGCGGGAAAAATGAACGCCGAGAGAACAGAGGTGAGAGAGACAGGCGAGGGGAAACAGGGAAAAGAGACAAGCGGGGGAAAAGAGAGAGTCCATGGAAAAGAGACAGGACAGGGAAGAGAGAGGGAAAAGAGGGAGTGGAGGGAAGGGAGGGAATAGAGGAAGGCGAGTGAAAGCCCGAAAAATGAACGCCGAGAGAACAGAGGTGAGAGAGACAGGCGAGGGGAAACAGGGAAAAGAGGCAAGCGGGGGAAAAGAGAGAGTCCAGGGAAAAGAGACAGGACAGGGAAGAGAGAGGGAAAAGAGGGAGTGGAGGAAAGGGAGGGAATAGAGGAAGGCGAGTGGAAGCGGGAAAAATGAACGCCGAGAGAACAGAGGTGAGAGAGACAGGCAAGGGGAAACAGGGAAAAGAGAAAAGCGGGGGAAAAGAGAGAGTCCAGGGAAAAGAGACACGACTGGGAAGAGACAGTGAAAAGAGAGAGTTGAGGAATGAGAGGGAAAAGAGAGGGGCGAGTGAAAGCGGGAAAATGAGACACCGAGTGAAGAGAGGTGACAGACACAGGAGAGGGGAAAGAGGGGGAAGAGACAAGCGGGGGAAAAGAGAGAGTCCAGGGAAAAGAGATAGGACAGGGAAGAGAGAGGGAAAAGAGGGAGTGGAGGAAAGGGAGGGAATAGAGGAAGGCGAGTGGAAGCGGGAAAAATGAACGCCGAGAGAACAGAGGTGAGAGAGACAGGCAAGGGGAAACAGGGAAAAGAGAAAAGCGGGGGGAAAGAGAGAGTCCAGGGAAAAGAGACACGACTGGGAAGAGACAGTGAAAAGAGAGAGTTGAGGAATGAGAGGGAAAAGAGAGGGGCGAGTGAAAGCGGGAAAATGAGACACCGAGTGAAGAGAGGTGACAGACACAGGAGAGGGGAAAGAGGGGGAAGAGACAAGCGGGGGAAAAGAGAGAGTCCAGGGAAAAGAGAAAGGACAGGGAAGAGAGAGGGAAAAGAGGGTGTGGAGGAAATGGAGGGAATAGAGGAAGGCGAGTGAAAGCGGGAAAAATGAACGCCGAGAGAACAGATGTGAGAGAGACAGGCGAGGGGAAACAGGGAAAAGAGACAAGCGGGGGAAAAGAGAGAGTCCAGGGAAAAGAGACAGGACAGGGAAGAGAGAGGGAAAAGAGGGAGTGGAGGAAAGGGAGGGAATAGAGGAAGGCGAGTGGAAGCGGGAAAAATGAACGCCGAGAGAACAGAGGTGAGAGAGACAGGCGAGGGGAAACAGGGAAAAGAGAAAAGCGGGGGGAAAGAGAGAGTCCAGGGAAAAGAGACACGACTGGGAAGAGACAGTGAAAAGAGAGAGTTGAGGAATGAGAGGGAAAAGAGAGGGGCGAGTGAAAGCGGGAAAATGAGACACCGAGTGAAGAGAGGTGACAGACACAGGAGAGGGGAAAGAGGGGGAAGAGACAAGCGGGGGAAAAGAGAGAGTCCAGGGAAAAGAGAAAGGACAGGGAAGAGAGAGGGAAAAGAGGGTGTGGAGGAAATGGAGGGAATAGAGGAAGGCGAGTGAAAGCGGGAAAAATGAACGCCGAGAGAACAGATGTGAGAGAGACAGGCGAGGGGAAACAGGGAAAAGAGACAAGCGGGGGAAAAGAGAGAGTCCAGGGAAAAGAGACAGGACAGGGAAGAGAGAGGGAAAAGAGGGAGTGGAGGAAAGGGAGGGAATAGAGGAAGGCGAGTGGAAGCGGGAAAAATGAACGCCGAGAGAACAGAGGTGAGAGAGACAGGCGAGGGGAAACAGGGAAAAGAGAAAAGCGGGGGAAAAGAGAGAGTCCAGGGAAAAGAGACACGACTGGGAAGAGACAGTGAAAAGAGAGAGTTGAGGAATGAGAGGGAAAAGAGAGGGGCGAGTGAAAGCGGGAAAATGAGACACCGAGTGAAGAGAGGTGACAGACACAGGAGAGGGGAAAGAGGGGGAAGAGACAAGCGGGGGGAAAGAGAGGCCAGGGAAAAGAGACAGGACAGGGAAGAGAGAGGGAAAAGAGGGAGTGGAGGAAAGGGAGGGAATAGAGGAAGGCGAGTGGAAGCGGGAAAAATGAACGCCGAGAGAACAGAGGTGAGACAGACAGGCGAGGGGAAACAGGGAAAAGAGACAAGCGGGGGAAAAGAGAGAGTCCAGGGAAAAGAGACAGGACAGGGAAGAGAGAGGGAAAAGAGGGAGTGGAGGGAAGGGAGGGAATAGAGGAAGGCGAGTGAAAGCGGGAAAAATGAACGCCGAGAGAACAGAGGTGAGAGAGACAGGCGAGGGGAAACAGGGAAAAGAGGCAAGCGGGGGAAAAGAGAGAGTCCAGGGAAAAGAGACAGGACAGGGAAGAGAGAGGGAAAAGAGGGAGTGGAGGAAAGGGAGGGAATAGAGGAAGGCGAGTGGAAGCGGGAAAAATGAACGCCGAGAGAACAGAGGTGAGAGAGACAGGCGAGGGGAAACAGGGAAAAGAGAAAAGCGGGGGAAAAGAGAGAGTCCAGGGAAAAGAGACACGACTGGGAAGAGACAGTGAAAAGAGAGAGTTGAGGAATGAGAGGGAAAAGAGAGGGGCGAGTGAAAGCGGGAAAATGAGACACCGAGTGAAGAGAGGTGACAGACACAGGAGAGGGGAAAGAGGGGGAAGAGACAAGCGGGGGGAAAGAGAGGCCAGGGAAAAGAGACAGGACAGGGAAGAGAGAGGGAAAAGAGGGAGTGGAGGAAAGGGAGGGAATAGAGGAAGGCGAGTGGAAGCGGGAAAAATGAACGCCGAGAGAACAGAGGTGAGACAGACAGGCGAGGGGAAACAGGGAAAAGAGAAAAGCGGGGGAAAAGAGAGAGTCCAGGGAAAAGAGACACGACTGGGAAGAGACAGTGAAAAGAGAGAGTTGAGGAATGAGAGGGAAAAGAGAGGGGCGAGTGAAAGCGGGAAAATGAGACACCGAGTGAAGAGAGGTGACAGACACAGGAGAGGGGAAAGAGGGGGAAGAGACAAGCGGGGGGAAAGAGAGGCCAGGGAAAAGAGACAGGACAGGGAAGAGAGAGGGAAAAGAGGGAGTGGAGGAAAGGGAGGGAATAGAGGAAGGCGAGTGGAAGCGGGAAAAATGAACGCCGAGAGAACAGAGGTGAGACAGACAGGCGAGGGGAAACAGGGAAAAGAGACAAGCGGGGGAAAAGAGAGAGTCCAGGGAAAAGAGACAGGACAGGGAAGAGAGAGGGAAAAGAGGGAGTGGAGGAAAGGGAGGGAATAGAGGAAGGCGAGTGGAAGCGGGAAAAATGAACGCCGAGAGAACAGAGGTGAGAGAGACAGGCGAGGGGAAACAGGGAAAAGAGAAAAGCGGGGGAAAAGAGAGAGTCCAGGGAAAAGAGACACGACTGGGAAGAGACAGTGAAAAGAGAGAGTTGAGGAATGAGAGGGAAAAGAGAGGGGCGAGTGAAAGCGGGAAAATGAGACACCGAGTGAAGAGAGGTGACAGACACAGGAGAGGGGAAAGAGGGGGAAGAGACAAGCGGGGGGAAAGAGAGGCCAGGGAAAAGAGACAGGACAGGGAAGAGAGAGGGAAAAGAGGGAGTGGAGGAAAGGGAGGGAATAGAGGAAGGCGAGTGGAAGCGGGAAAAATGAACGCCGAGAGAACAGAGGTGAGACAGACAGGCGAGGGGAAACAGGGAAAAGAGACAAGCGGGGGAAAAGAGAGAGTCCAGGGAAAAGAGACAGGACAGGGAAGAGAGAGGGAAAAGAGGGAGTGGAGGGAAGGGAGGGAATAGAGGAAGGCGAGTGAAAGCGGGAAAAATGAACGCCGAGAGAACAGAGGTGAGAGAGACAGGCGAGGGGAAACAGGGAAAAGAGGCAAGCGGGGGAAAAGAGAGAGTCCAGGGAAAAGAGACAGGACAGGGAAGAGAGAGGGAAAAGAGGGAGTGGAGGAAAGGGAGGGAATAGAGGAAGGCGAGTGGAAGCGGGAAAAATGAACGCCGAGAGAACAGAGGTGAGAGAGACAGGCGAGGGGAAACAGGGAAAAGAGAAAAGCGGGGGAAAAGAGAGAGTCCAGGGAAAAGAGACACGACTGGGAAGAGACAGTGAAAAGAGAGAGTTGAGGAATGAGAGGGAAAAGAGAGGGGCGAGTGAAAGCGGGAAAATGAGACACCGAGTGAAGAGAGGTGACAGACACAGGAGAGGGGAAAGAGGGGGAAGAGACAAGCGGGGGGAAAGAGAGGCCAGGGAAAAGAGACAGGACAGGGAAGAGAGAGGGAAAAGAGGGAGTGGAGGAAAGGGAGGGAATAGAGGAAGGCGAGTGGAAGCGGGAAAAATGAACGCCGAGAGAACAGAGGTGAGACAGACAGGCGAGGGGAAACAGGGAAAAGAGACAAGCGGGGGAAAAGAGAGAGTCCAGGGAAAAGAGACAGGACAGGGAAGAGAGAGGGAAAAGAGGGAGTGGAGGGAAGGGAGGGAATAGAGGAAGGCGAGTGAAAGCGGGAAAAATGAACGCCGAGAGAACAGAGGTGAGAGAGACAGGCGAGGGGAAACAGGGAAAAGAGGCAAGCGGGGGAAAAGAGACTATCCAGGGAAAAGAGACAGGACAGGGAAGAGAGAGGGAAAAGAGGGAGTGGAGGAAAGGGAGGGAATAGAGGAAGGCGAGTGGAAGCCGGAAAAATGAACGCCGAGAGAACAGAGGTGAGAGAGACAGGCAAGGGGAAACAGGGAAAAGAGAAAAGCGGGGGAAAAGAGAGAGTCCAGGGAAAAGAGACACGACTGGGAAGAGACAGTGAAAAGAGAGAGTTGAGGAATGAGAGGGAAAAGAGAGGGGCGAGTGAAAGCGGGAAAATGAGACACCGAGTGAAGAGAGGTGACAGACACAGGAGAGGGGAAAGAGGGGGAAGAGAGAAGCGGGGGGAAAGAGAGTCCAGGGAAAAGAGACAGGACAGGGAAGAGAGAGGGAAAAGAGGGAGTGGAGGAAAGGGAGGGAATAGAGGAAGGCGAGTGGAAGCGGGAAAAATGAACGCCGAGAGAACAGAGGTGAGAGAGACAGGCAAGGGGAAACAGGGAAAAGAGAAAAGCGGGGGGAAAGAGAGAGTCCAGGGAAAAGAGACACGACTGGGAAGAGACAGTGAAAAGAGAGAGTTGAGGAATGAGAGGGAAAAGAGAGGGGCGAGTGAAAGCGGGAAAATGAGACACCGAGTGAAGAGAGGTGACAGACACAGGAGAGGGGAAAGAGGGGGAAGAGACAAGCGGGGGAAAAGAGAGAGTCCAGGGAAAAGAGACAGGACAGGGAAGAGAGAGGGAAAAGAGGGAGTGGAGGGAAGGGAGGGAATAGAGGAAGGCGAGTGAAAGAGGGGGAAATGAACGCCGAGAGAACAGAGGTGAGAGAGACAGGCGAGGGGAAACAGGGAAAAGAGAAAAGCGGGGGAAAAGAGAGAGTCCAGGGAAAAGAGACAGGACAGGGAAGAGAGAGGGAAAAGAGGGAGTGGAGGAAAGGGAGGGAATAGAGGAAGGCGAGTGGAAGCGGGAAAAATGAACGCCGAGAGAACAGAGGTCAGAGAGACAGGCAAGGGGAAACAGGGAAAAGAGACAAGCGGGGGAAAAGAGAGAGTCCAGGGAAAAGAGACAGGACAGGGAAGAGAGAGGGAAAAGAGGGAGTGGAGGGAAGGGAGGGAATAGAGGAAGGCGAGTGAAAGAGGGGGAAATGAACGCCGAGAGAACAGAGGTGAGAGAGACAGGCGAGGGGAAACAGGGAAAAGAGGCAAGCGGGGGAAAAGAGAGAGTCCAGGGAAAAGAGACAGGACAGGGAAGAGAGAGGGAAAAGAGGGAGTGGAGGAAAGGGAGGGAATAGAGGAAGGCGAGTGGAAGCGGGAAAAATGAACGCCGAGAGAACAGAGGTGAGAGAGACAGGCAAGGGGAAACAGGGAAAAGAGAAAAGCGGGGGAAAAGAGAGAGTCCAGGGAAAAGAGACACGACTGGGAAGAGACAGTGAAAAGAGAGAGTTGAGGAATGAGAGGGAAAAGAGAGGGGCGAGTGAAAGCGGGAAAATGAGACACCGAGTGAAGAGAGGTGACAGACACAGGAGAGGGGAAAGAGGGGGAAGAGACAAGCGGGGGGAAAGAGAGGCCAGGGAAAAGAGACAGGACAGGGAAGAGAGAGGGAAAAGAGGGAGTGGAGGAAAGGGAGGGAATAGAGGAAGGCGAGTGGAAGCGGGAAAAATGAACGCCGAGAGAACAGAGGTGAGAGAGACAGGCGAGGGGAAACAGGGAAAAGAGACAAGCGGGGGAAAAGAGAGAGTCCATGGAAAAGAGACAGGACAGGGAAGAGAGAGGGAAAAGAGGGAGTGGAGGGAAGGGAGGGAATAGAGGAAGGCGAGTGAAAGCCCGAAAAATGAACGCCGAGAGAACAGAGGTGAGAGAGACAGGCGAGGGGAAACAGGGAAAAGAGGCAAGCGGGGGAAAAGAGAGAGTCCAGGGAAAAGAGACAGGACAGGGAAGAGAGAGGGAAAAGAGGGAGTGGAGGAAAGGGAGGGAATAGAGGAAGGCGAGTGGAAGCGGGAAAAATGAACGCCGAGAGAACAGAGGTGAGAGAGACAGGCAAGGGGAAACAGGGAAAAGAGAAAAGCGGGGGAAAAGAGAGAGTCCAGGGAAAAGAGACACGACTGGGAAGAGACAGTGAAAAGAGAGAGTTGAGGAATGAGAGGGAAAAGAGAGGGGCGAGTGAAAGCGGGAAAATGAGACACCGAGTGAAGAGAGGTGACAGACACAGGAGAGGGGAAAGAGGGGGAAGAGACAAGCGGGGGAAAAGAGAGAGTCCAGGGAAAAGAGATAGGACAGGGAAGAGAGAGGGAAAAGAGGGAGTGGAGGAAAGGGAGGGAATAGAGGAAGGCGAGTGGAAGCGGGAAAAATGAACGCCGAGAGAACAGAGGTGAGAGAGACAGGCAAGGGGAAACAGGGAAAAGAGAAAAGCGGGGGGAAAGAGAGAGTCCAGGGAAAAGAGACACGACTGGGAAGAGACAGTGAAAAGAGAGAGTTGAGGAATGAGAGGGAAAAGAGAGGGGCGAGTGAAAGCGGGAAAATGAGACACCGAGTGAAGAGAGGTGACAGACACAGGAGAGGGGAAAGAGGGGGAAGAGACAAGCGGGGGAAAAGAGAGAGTCCAGGGAAAAGAGAAAGGACAGGGAAGAGAGAGGGAAAAGAGGGTGTGGAGGAAATGGAGGGAATAGAGGAAGGCGAGTGAAAGCGGGAAAAATGAACGCCGAGAGAACAGATGTGAGAGAGACAGGCGAGGGGAAACAGGGAAAAGAGACAAGCGGGGGAAAAGAGAGAGTCCAGGGAAAAGAGACAGGACAGGGAAGAGAGAGGGAAAAGAGGGAGTGGAGGAAAGGGAGGGAATAGAGGAAGGCGAGTGAAAGATGGGGAAATGAACGCCGAGAGAACAGAGGTGAGAGAGACAGGCGAGGGGAAACAGGGAAAAGAGGCAAGCGGGGGAAAAGAGAGAGTCCAGGGAAAAGAGACAGGACAGGGAAGAGAGAGGGAAAAGAGGGAGTGGAGGAAAGGGAGGGAATAGAGGAAGGCGAGTGGAAGCGGGAAAAATGAACGCCGAGAGAACAGAGGTGAGAGAGACAGGCAAGGGGAAAGAGGGAAAAGAGAAAAGCGGGGGGAAAGAGAGAGTCCAGGGAAAAGAGACACGACTGGGAAGAGACAGTGAAAAGAGAGAGTTGAGGAATGAGAGGGAAAAGAGAGGGGCGAGTGAAAGCGGGAAAATGAGACACCGAGTGAAGAGAGGTGACAGACACAGGAGAGGGGAAAGAGGGGGAAGAGACAAGCGGGGGAAAAGAGAGAGTCCAGGGAAAAGAGAAAGGACAGGGAAGAGAGAGGGAAAAGAGGGTGTGGAGGAAATGGAGGGAATAGAGGAAGGCGAGTGAAAGCGGGAAAAATGAACGCCGAGAGAACAGAGGTGAGAGAGACAGGCGAGGGGAAACAGGGAAAAGAGACAAGCGGGGGAAAAGAGAGAGTCCAGGGAAAAGAGACAGGACAGGGAAGAGAGAGGGAAAAGAGGGAGTGGAGGAAAGGGAGGGAATAGAGGAAGGCGAGTGAAAGAGGGGGAAATGAACGCCGAGAGAACAGAGGTGAGAGAGACAGGCGAGGGGAAACAGGGAAAAGAGGCAAGCGGGGGAAAAGAGAGAGTCCAGGGAAAAGAGACAGGACAGGGAAGAGAGAGGGAAAAGAGGGAGTGGAGGAAAGGGAGGGAATAGAGGAAGGCGAGTGGAAGCGGGAAAAATGAACGCCGAGAGAACAGAGGTGAGAGAGACAGGCAAGGGGAAACAGGGAAAAGAGAAAAGCGGGGGAAAAGAGAGAGTCCAGGGAAAAGAGACACGACTGGGAAGAGACAGTGAAAAGAGAGAGTTGAGGAATGAGAGGGAAAAGAGAGGGGCGAGTGAAAGCGGGAAAATGAGACACCGAGTGAAGAGAGGTGACAGACACAGGAGAGGGGAAAGAGGGGGAAGAGACAAGAGGGGGAAAAGAGAGAGTCCAGGGAAAAGAGACAGGACAGGGAAGAGAGAGGGAAAAGAGGGAGTGGAGGAAAGGGAGGGAATAGAGGAAGGCGAGTGGAAGCGGGAAAAATGAACGCCGAGAGAACAGAGGTGAGAGAGACAGGCAAGGGGAAACAGGGAAAAGAGAAAAGCGGGGGAAAAGAGAGAGTCCAGGGAAAAGAGACACGACTGGGAAGAGACAGTGAAAAGAGAGAGTTGAGGAATGAGAGGGAAAAGAGAGGGGCGAGTGAAAGCGGGAAAATGAGACACCGAGTGAAGAGAGGTGACAGACACAGGAGAGGGGAAAGAGGGGGAAGAGACAAGCGGGGGAAAAGAGAGAGTCCAGGGAAAAGAGATAGGACAGGGAAGAGAGAGGGAAAAGAGGGAGTGGAGGAAAGGGAGGGAATAGAGGAAGGCGAGTGGAAGCGGGAAAATGAACGCCGAGAGAACAGAGGTGAGAGAGACAGGCGAGGGGAAACAGGGAAAAGAGGCAAGCGGGGGGAAAGAGAGAGTCCAGGGAAAAGAGACACGACTGGGAAGAGACAGTGAAAAGAGAGAGTTGAGGAATGAGAGGGAAAAGAGAGGGGCGAGTGAAAGCGGGAAAATGAGACACCGAGTGAAGAGAGGTGACAGACACAGGAGAGGGGAAAGAGGGGGAAGAGACAAGCGGGGGGAGAGAGAGCCCAGGGTAAAGAGACAGGACAGGGAAGAGAGAGGGAAAAGAGGGAGTGGAGGAAAGGGAGGGAATAGAGGAAGGCGAGTGGAAGCGGGAAAAATGAACGCCGAGAGAACAGAGGTGAGAGAGACAGGCAAGGGGAAACAGGGAAAAGAGAAAAGCGGGGGGAAAGAGAGAGTCCAGGGAAAAGAGAGACGACTGGGAAGAGACAGTGAAAAGAGAGAGTTGAGGAATGAGAGGGAAAAGAGAGGGGCGAGTGAAAGCGGGAAAATGAGACACCGAGTGAAGAGAGGTGACAGACACAGGAGAGGGGAAAGAGGGGGAAGAGACAAGCGGGGGAAAAGAGAGAGTCCAGGGAAAAGAGATAGGACAGGGAAGAGAGAGGGAAAAGAGGGAGTGGAGGAAAGGGAGGGAATAGAGGAAGGCGAGTGGAAGCGGGAAAAATGAACGCCGAGAGAACAGAGGTGAGAGAGACAGGCAAGGGGAAACAGGGAAAAGAGAAAAGCGGGGGGGAAGAGAGAGTCCAGGGAAAAGAGACACGACTGGGAAGAGACAGTGAAAAGAGAGAGTTGAGGAATGAGAGGGAAAAGAGAGGGGCGAGTGAAAGCGGGAAAATGAGACACCGAGTGAAGAGAGGTGACAGACACAGGAGAGGGGAAAGAGGGGGAAGAGACAAGCGGGGGAAAAGAGAGAGTCCAGGGAAAAGAGAAAGGACAGGGAAGAGAGAGGGAAAAGAGGGTGTGGAGGAAATGGAGGGAATAGAGGAAGGCGAGTGAAAGCGGGAAAAATGAACGCCGAGAGAACAGATGTGAGAGAGACAGGCGAGGGGAAACAGGGAAAAGAGACAAGCGGGGGAAAAGAGAGAGTCCAGGGAAAAGAGACAGGACAGGGAAGAGAGAGGGAAAAGAGGGAGTGGAGGGAAGGGAGGGAATAGAGGAAGGCGAGTGAAAGCGGGAAAAATGAACGCCGAGAGAACAGATGTGAGAGAGACAGGCAAGGGGAAACAGGGAAAAGAGAAAAGCGGGGGAAAAGAGAGAGTCCAGGGAAAAGAGACACGACTGGGAAGAGACAGTGAAAAGAGAGAGTTGAGGAATGAGAGGGAAAAGAGAGGGGCGAGTGAAAGCGGGAAAATGAGACACCGAGTGAAGAGAGGTGACAGACACAGGAGAGGGGAAAGAGGGGGAAGAGACAAGCGGGGGAAAAGAGAGAGTCCAGGGAAAAGAGATAGGACAGGGAAGAGAGAGGGAAAAGAGGGAGTGGAGGAAAGGGAGGGAATAGAGGAAGGCGAGTGGAAGCGGGAAAATGAACGCCGAGAGAACAGAGGTGAGAGAGACAGGCAAGGGGAAACAGGGAAAAGAGAAAAGCGGGGGGAAAGAGAGAGTCCAGGGAAAAGAGACACGACTGGGAAGAGACAGTGAAAAGAGAGAGTTGAGGAATGAGAGGGAAAAGAGAGGGGCGAGTGAAAGCGGGAAAATGAGACACCGAGTGAAGAGAGGTGACAGACACAGGAGAGGGGAAAGAGGGGGAAGAGACAAGCGGGGGGAAAGAGAGGCCAGGGAAAAGAGACAGGACAGGGAAGAGAGAGGGAAAAGAGGGAGTGGAGGAAAGGGAGGGAATAGAGGAAGGCGAGTGGAAGCGGGAAAAATGAACGCCGAGAGAACAGAGGTGAGAGAGACAGGCGAGGGGAAACAGGGAAAAGAGACAAGCGGGGGAAAAGAGAGAGTCCAGGGAAAAGAGACAGGACAGGGAAGAGAGAGGGAAAAGAGGGAGTGGAGGGAAGGGAGGGAATAGAGGAAGGCGAGTGAAAGCGGGAAAAATGAACGCCGAGAGAACAGAGGTGAGAGAGACAGGCGAGGGGAAACAGGGAAAAGAGGCAAGCGGGGGAAAAGAGAGAGTCCAGGGAAAAGAGACAGGACAGGGAAGAGAGAGGGAAAAGAGGGAGTGGAGGAAAGGGAGGGAATAGAGGAAGGCGAGTGGAAGCGGGAAAAATGAACGCCGAGAGAACAGAGGTGAGAGAGACAGGCAAGGGGAAACAGGGAAAAGAGAAAAGCGGGGGAAAAGAGAGAGTCCAGGGAAAAGAGACACGACTGGGAAGAGACAGTGAAAAGAGAGAGTTGAGGAATGAGAGGGAAAAGAGAGGGGCGAGTGAAAGCGGGAAAATGAGACACCGAGTGAAGAGAGGTGACAGACACAGGAGAGGGGAAAGAGGGGGAAGAGACAAGCGGGGGAAAAGAGAGAGACCAGGGAAAAGAGACAGGACAGGGAAGAGAGAGGGAAAAGAGGGAGTGGAGGAAAGGGAGGGAATAGAGGAAGGCGAGTGGAAGCGGGAAAAATGAACGCCGAGAGAACAGAGGTGAGAGAGACAGGCAAGGGGAAACAGGGAAAAGAGAAAAGCGGGGGGAAAGAGAGAGTCCAGGGAAAAGAGACACGACTGGGAAGAGACAGTGAAAAGAGAGAGTTGAGGAATGAGAGGGAAAAGAGAGGGGCGAGTGAAAGCGGGAAAATGAGACACCGAGTGAAGAGAGGTGACAGACACAGGAGAGGGGAAAGAGGGGGAAGAGACAAGCGGGGGAAAAGAGAGAGTCCAGGGAAAAGAGAAAGGACAGGGAAGAGAGAGGGAAAAGAGTGTGTGGAGGAAATGGAGGGAATAGAGGAAGGCGAGTGAAAGCGGGAAAAATGAACGCCGAGAGAACAGAGGTGAGAGAGACAGGCGAGGGGAAACAGGGAAAAGAGACAAGCGGGGGAAAAGAGAGAGTCCAGGGAAAAGAGACAGGACAGGGAAGAGAGAGGGAAAAGAGGGAGTGGAGGGAAGGGAGGGAATAGAGGAAGGCGAGTGAAAGAGGGGGAAATGAACGCCGAGAGAACAGAGGTGAGAGAGACAGGCGAGGGGAAACAGGGAAAAGAGGCAAGCGGGGGAAAAGAGAGAGTCCAGGGAAAAGAGACAGGACAGCGAAGAGAGAGGGAAAAGAATGTGTCCACTGAAAAGAGACACGACTGGGAAGAGACAGTGAAAAGAGAGAGTTGAGGAATGAGAGGGAAAAGAGAGGGGCGAGTGAAAGCGGGAAAATGAGACACCGAGTGAAGAGAGGTGACAGACATAGGAGAGGGGAAAGAGGGGGAAGAGACAAGCGGGGGAAAAGAGAGAGTCCAGGGAAAAGAGAAAGGACAGGGAAGAGAGAGGGAAAAGAGGGTGTGGAGGAAATGGAGGGAATAGAGGAAGGCGAGTGAAAGCGGGAAAAATGAACGCCGAGAGAACAGAGGTGAGAGAGACAGGCGAGGGGAAACAGGGAAAAGAGACAAGCGGGGGAAAAGAGAGAGTCCAGGGAAAAGAGACAGGACAGGGAAGAGAGAGGGAAAAGAGGGAGTGGAGGGAAGGGAGGGAATAGAGGAAGGCGAGTGAAAGAGGGGGAAATGAACGCCGAGAGAACAGAGGTGAGAGAGACAGGCGAGGGGAAACAGGGAAAAGAGGCAAGCGGGGGAAAAGAGAGAGTCCAGGGAAAAGAGACAGGACAGGGAAGAGAGAGGGAAAAGAGGGAGTGGAGGAAAGGGAGGGAATAGAGGAAGGCGAGTGGAAGCGGGAAAAATGAACGCCGAGAGAACAGAGGTGAGAGAGACAGGCAAGGGGAAACAGGGAAAAGAGAAAAGCGGGGGAAAAGAGAGAGTCCAGGGAAAAGAGACACGACTGGGAAGAGACAGTGAAAAGAGAGAGTTGAGGAATGAGAGGGAAAAGAGAGGGGCGAGTGAAAGCGGGAAAATGAGACACCGAGTGAAGAGAGGTGACAGACACAGGAGAGGGGAAAGAGGGGGAAGAGACAAGCGGGGGAAAAGAGAGAGTCCAGGGAAAAGAGATAGGACAGGGAAGAGAGAGGGAAAAGAGGGAGTGGAGGAAAGGGAGGGAATAGAGGAAGGCGAGTGGAAGCGGGAAAAATGAACGCCGAGAGAACAGAGGTGAGAGAGACAGGCAAGGGGAAACAGGGAAAAGAGAAAAGCGGGGGGAAAGAGAGAGTCCAGGGAAAAGAGACACGACTGGGAAGAGACAGTGAAAAGAGAGAGTTGAGGAATGAGAGGGAAAAGAGAGGGGCGAGTGAAAGCGGGAAAATGAGACACCGAGTGAAGAGAGGTGACAGACACAGGAGAGGGGAAAGAGGGGGAAGAGACAAGCGGGGGGAAAGAGAGGCCAGGGAAAAGAGACAGGACAGGGAAGAGAGAGGGAAAAGAGGGAGTGGAGGAAAGGGAGGGAATAGAGGAAGGCGAGTGGAAGCGGGAAAAATGAACGCCGAGAGAACAGAGGTGAGAGAGACAGGCGAGGGGAAACAGGGAAAAGAGACAAGCGGGGGAAAAGAGAGAGTCCAGGGAAAAGAGACACGACTGGGAAGAGACAGTGAAAAGAGAGAGTTGAGGAATGAGAGGGAAAAGAGAGGGGCGAGTGAAAGCGGGAAAATGAGACACCGAGTGAAGAGAGGTGACAGACACAGGAGAGGGGAAAGAGGGGGAAGAGACAAGCGGGGGGAAAGAGAGGCCAGGGAAAAGAGACAGGACAGGGAAGAGAGAGGGAAAAGAGGGAGTGGAGGAAAGGGAGGGAATAGAGGAAGGCGAGTGAAAGCGGGAAAAATGAACGCTGAGAGAACAGAGGTGAGAGAGACAGGCGAGGGGAAACAGGGAAAAGAGACAAGCGGGGGAAAAGAGAGAGTCCAGGGAAAAGAGACAGGACAGGGAAGAGAGAGGGAAAAGAGGGAGTGGAGGAAAGGGAGGGAATAGAGGAAGGCGAGTGGAAGCGGGAAAATGAACGCCGAGAGAACAGAGGTGAGAGAGACAGGCAAGGGGAAACAGGGAAAAGAGAAAAGCGGGGGGAAAGAGAGAGTCCAGGGAAAAGAGACACGACTGGGAAGAGACAGTGAAAAGAGAGAGTTGAGGAATGAGAGGGAAAAGAGAGGGGCGAGTGAAAGCGGGAAAATGAGACACCGAGTGAAGAGAGGTGACAGACACAGGAGAGGGGAAAGAGGGGGAAGAGACAAGCGGGGGGAAAGAGAGGCCAGGGAAAAGAGACAGGACAGGGAAGAGAGAGGGAAAAGAGGGAGTGGAGGAAAGGGAGGGAATAGAGGAAGGCGAGTGGAAGCGGGAAAAATGAACGCCGAGAGAACAGAGGTGAGAGAGACAGGCGAGGGGAAACAGGGAAAAGAGACAAGCGGGGGAAAAGAGAGAGTCCAGGGAAAAGAGACAGGACAGGGAAGAGAGAGGGAAAAGAGGGAGTGGAGGGAAGGGAGGGAATAGAGGAAGGCGAGTGAAAGCGGGAAAAATGAACGCCGAGAGAACAGAGGTGAGAGAGACAGGCGAGGGGAAACAGGGAAAAGAGGCAAGCGGGGGAAAAGAGAGAGTCCAGGGAAAAGAGACAGGACAGGGAAGAGAGAGGGAAAAGAGGGAGTGGAGGAAAGGGAGGGAATAGAGGAAGGCGAGTGGAAGCGGGAAAAATGAACGCCGAGAGAACAGAGGTGAGAGAGACAGGCAAGGGGAAACAGGGAAAAGAGAAAAGCGGGGGGAAAGAGAGAGTCCAGGGAAAAGAGACACGACTGGGAAGAGACAGTGAAAAGAGAGAGTTGAGGAATGAGAGGGAAAAGAGAGGGGCGAGTGAAAGCGGGAAAATGAGACACCGAGTGAAGAGAGGTGACAGACACAGGAGAGGGGAAAGAGGGGGAAGAGACAAGCGGGGGAAAAGAGAGAGTCCAGGGAAAAGAGAAAGGACAGGGAAGAGAGAGGGAAAAGAGGGTGTGGAGGAAATGGAGGGAATAGAGGAAGGCGAGTGAAAGCGGGAAAAATGAACGCCGAGAGAACAGATGTGAGAGAGACAGGCGAGGGGAAACAGGGAAAAGAGACAAGCGGGGGAAAAGAGAGAGTCCAGGGAAAAGAGACAGGACAGGGAAGAGAGAGGGAAAAGAGGGAGTGGAGGGAAGGGAGGGAATAGAGGAAGGCGAGTGAAAGAGGGGGAAATGAACGCCGAGAGAACAGAGGTGAGAGAGACAGGCGAGGGGAAACAGGGAAAAGAGAAAAGCGGGGGAAAAGAGAGAGTCCAGGGAAAAGAGACACGACTGGGAAGAGACAGTGAAAAGAGAGAGTTGAGGAATGAGAGGGAAAAGAGAGGGGCGAGTGAAAGCGGGAAAATGAGACACCGAGTGAAGAGAGGTGACAGACACAGGAGAGGGGAAAGAGGGGGAAGAGACAAGCGGGGGGAAAGAGAGCCCAGGGAAAAGAGACAGGACAGGGAAGAGAGAGGGAAAAGAGGGAGTGGAGGGAAGGGAGGGAATAGAGGAAGGCGAGTGAAAGCGGGAAAAATGAACGCCGAGAGAACAGAGGTGAGAGAGACAGGCGAGGGGAAACAGGGAAAAGAGGCAAGCGGGGGAAAAGAGAGAGTCCAGGGAAAAGAGACAGGACAGCGAAGAGAGAGGGAAAAGAATGTGTCCACTGAAAAGAGACACGACTGGGAAGAGACAGTGAAAAGAGAGAGTTGAGGAATGAGAGGGAAAAGAGAGGGGCGAGTGAAAGCGGGAAAATGAGACACCGAGTGAAGAGAGGTGACAGACATAGGAGAGGGGAAAGAGGGGGAAGAGACAAGCGGGGGAAAAGAGAGAGTCCAGGGAAAAGAGAAAGGACAGGGAAGAGAGAGGGAAAAGAGGGTGTGGAGGAAATGGAGGGAATAGAGGAAGGCGAGTGAAAGAGGGGGAAATGAACGCCGAGAGAACAGAGGTGAGAGAGACAGGCGAGGGGAAACAGGGAAAAGAGGCAAGCGGCGGAAAAGAGAGAGTCCAGGGAAAAGAGACAGGACAGGGAAGAGAGAGGGAAAAGAGGGAGTGGAGGAAAGGGAGGGAATAGAGGAAGGCGAGTGGAAGCGGGAAAAATGAACGCCGAGAGAACAGAGGTGAGAGAGACAGGCAAGGGGAAACAGGGAAAAGAGAAAAGCGGGGGAAAAGAGAGAGTCCAGGGAAAAGAGACACGACTGGGAAGAGACAGTGAAAAGAGAGAGTTGAGGAATGAGAGGGAAAAGAGAGGGGCGAGTGAAAGCGGGAAAATGAGACACCGAGTGAAGAGAGGTGACAGACACAGGAGAGGGGAAAGAGGGGGAAGAGACAAGCGGGGGAAAAGAGAGAGTCCAGGGAAAAGAGATAGGACAGGGAAGAGAGAGGGAAAAGAGGGAGTGGAGGAAAGGGAGGGAATAGAGGAAGGCGAGTGGAAGCGGGAAAAATGAACGCCGAGAGAACAGAGGTGAGAGAGACAGGCAAGGGGAAACAGGGAAAAGAGAAAAGCGGGGGGAAAGAGAGAGTCCAGGGAAAAGAGACACGACTGGGAAGAGACAGTGAAAAGAGAGAGTTGAGGAATGAGAGGGAAAAGAGAGGGGCGAGTGAAAGCGGGAAAATGAGACACCGAGTGAAGAGAGGTGACAGACACAGGAGAGGGGAAAGAGGGGGAAGAGACAAGCGGGGGAAAAGAGAGAGTCCAGGGAAAAGAGAAAGGACAGGGAAGAGAGAGGGAAAAGAGGGTGTGGAGGAAATGGAGGGAATAGAGGAAGGCGAGTGAAAGCGGGAAAAATGAACGCCGAGAGAACAGATGTGAGAGAGACAGGCGAGGGGAAACAGGGAAAAGAGACAAGCGGGGGAAAAGAGAGAGTCCAGGGAAAAGAGACAGGACAGGGAAGAGAGAGGGAAAAGAGGGAGTGGAGGGAAGGGAGGGAATAGAGGAAGGCGAGTGAAAGAGGGGGAAATGAACGCCGAGAGAACAGAGGTGAGAGAGACAGGCGAGGGGAAACAGGGAAAAGAGAAAAGCGGGGGAAAAGAGAGAGTCCAGGGAAAAGAGACACGACTGGGAAGAGACAGTGAAAAGAGAGAGTTGAGGAATGAGAGGGAAAAGAGAGGGGCGAGTGAAAGCGGGAAAATGAGACACCGAGTGAAGAGAGGTGACAGACACAGGAGAGGGGAAAGAGGGGGAAGAGACAAGCGGGGGGAAAGAGAGCCCAGGGAAAAGAGACAGGACAGGGAAGAGAGAGGGAAAAGAGGGAGTGGAGGGAAGGGAGGGAATAGAGGAAGGCGAGTGAAAGCGGGAAAAATGAACGCCGAGAGAACAGAGGTGAGAGAGACAGGCGAGGGGAAACAGGGAAAAGAGGCAAGCGGGGGAAAAGAGAGAGTCCAGGGAAAAGAGACAGGACAGCGAAGAGAGAGGGAAAAGAATGTGTCCACTGAAAAGAGACACGACTGGGAAGAGACAGTGAAAAGAGAGAGTTGAGGAATGAGAGGGAAAAGAGAGGGGCGAGTGAAAGCGGGAAAATGAGACACCGAGTGAAGAGAGGTGACAGACATAGGAGAGGGGAAAGAGGGGGAAGAGACAAGCGGGGGAAAAGAGAGAGTCCAGGGAAAAGAGAAAGGACAGGGAAGAGAGAGGGAAAAGAGGGTGTGGAGGAAATGGAGGGAATAGAGGAAGGCGAGTGAAAGAGGGGGAAATGAACGCCGAGAGAACAGAGGTGAGAGAGACAGGCGAGGGGAAACAGGGAAAAGAGGCAAGCGGGGGAAAAGAGAGAGTCCAGGGAAAAGAGACAGGACAGGGAAGAGAGAGGGAAAAGAGGGAGTGGAGGAAAGGGAGGGAATAGAGGAAGGCGAGTGGAAGCGGGAAAAATGAACGCCGAGAGAACAGAGGTGAGAGAGACAGGCAAGGGGAAACAGGGAAAAGAGAAAAGCGGGGGAAAAGAGAGAGTCCAGGGAAAAGAGACACGACTGGGAAGAGACAGTGAAAAGAGAGAGTTGAGGAATGAGAGGGAAAAGAGAGGGGCGAGTGAAAGCGGGAAAATGAGACACCGAGTGAAGAGAGGTGACAGACACAGGAGAGGGGAAAGAGGGGGAAGAGACAAGCGGGGGAAAAGAGAGAGTCCAGGGAAAAGAGATAGGACAGGGAAGAGAGAGGGAAAAGAGGGAGTGGAGGAAAGGGAGGGAATAGAGGAAGTCGAGTGGAAGCGGGAAAAATGAACGCCGAGAGAACAGAGGTGAGAGAGACAGGCAAGGGGAAACAGGGAAAAGAGAAAAGCGGGGGGAAAGAGAGAGTCCAGGGAAAAGAGACACGACTGGGAAGAGACAGTGAAAAGAGAGAGTTGAGGAATGAGAGGGAAAAGAGAGGGGCGAGTGAAAGCGGGAAAATGAGACACCGAGTGAAGAGAGGTGACAGACACAGGAGAGGGGAAAGAGGGGGAAGAGACAAGCGGGGGGAAAGAGAGGCCAGGGAAAAGAGACAGGACAGGGAAGAGAGAGGGAAAAGAGGGAGTGGAGGAAAGGGAGGGAATAGAGGAAGGCGAGTGGAAGCGGGAAAAATGAACGCCGAGAGAACAGAGGTGAGAGAGACAGGCGAGGGGAAACAGGGAAAAGAGACAAGCGGGGGAAAAGAGAGAGTCCAGGGAAAAGAGACAGGACAGGGAAGAGAGAGGGAAAAGAGGGAGTGGAGGGAAGGGAGGGAATAGAGGAAGGCGAGTGAAAGCGGGAAAAATGAACGCCGAGAGAACAGAGGTGAGAGAGACAGGCGAGGGGAAACAGGGAAAAGAGGCAAGCGGGGGAAAAGAGAGAGTCCAGGGAAAAGAGACACGACTGGGAAGAGACAGTGAAAAGAGAGAGTTGAGGAATGAGAGGGAAAAGAGAGGGGCGAGTGAAAGCGGGAAAATGAGACACCGAGTGAAGAGAGGTGACAGACACAGGAGAGGGGAAAGAGGGGGAAGAGACAAGCGGGGGGAAAGAGAGGCCAGGGAAAAGAGACAGGACAGGGAAGAGAGAGGGAAAAGAGGGAGTGGAGGAAAGGGAGGGAATAGAGGAAGGCGAGTGAAAGCGGGAAAAATGAACGCTGAGAGAACAGAGGTGAGAGAGACAGGCGAGGGGAAACAGGGAAAAGAGACAAGCGGGGGAAAAGAGAGAGTCCAGGGAAAAGAGACAGGACAGGGAAGAGAGAGGGAAAAGAGGGAGTGGAGGGAAGGGAGGGAATAGAGGAAGGCGAGTGAAAGAGGGGGAAATTAACGCCGAGAGAACAGAGGTGAGAGAGACAGGCGAGGGGAAACAGGGAAAAGAGGCAAGCGGGGGAAAAGAGAGAGTCCAGGGAAAAGAGACAGGACAGCGAAGAGAGAGGGAAAAGA
Source organism: Haliaeetus albicilla (assembly GCF_947461875.1). Classification (NCBI taxonomy): domain Eukaryota; kingdom Metazoa; phylum Chordata; class Aves; order Accipitriformes; family Accipitridae; genus Haliaeetus; species Haliaeetus albicilla. Next base: position 42,580,740 of record NC_091515.1, read on the forward strand.
ATGTGTCCAGGGAAAAGAGACACGACTGGGAAGAGACAGTGAAAAGAGAGAGTTGAGGAATGAGAGGGAAAAGAGAGGGGCGAGTGAAAGTGGGAAATTGAGACACCGAGTGAAGAGAGGTGACAGACACAGGAGAGGGGAAAGAGGGGGAAGAGACAAGCGGGGGGAAAGAGAGAATCCAGGGAAAAGAGATAGGACAGGGAAGAGACAGGGAAAAGAGGGTGTGGTGGAAAGGGAGGGAATAGAGGAAGGCGAGTGGAAGCAGGAAAAATGAACGCCGAGAGAACAGAGGTGAGAGAGACAGGCAAGGGGAAACAGGGAAAAGAGAAAAGCGGGGGAAAAGAGAGAGTCCAGGGAAAAGAGACACGACTGGGAAGAGACAGTGAAAAGAGAGAGTTGAGGAATGAGAGGGAAAAGAGAGGGGCGAGTGAAAGCGGGAAAATGAGACACCGAGTGAAGAGAGGTGACAGACACAGGAGAGGGGAAAGAGGGGGAAGAGACAAGCGGGGGAAAAGAGAGAGTCCAGGGAAAAGAGACAGGACAGGGAAGAGAGAGGGAAAAGAGGGTGTGGAGGGAAGGGAGGGAATAGAGGAAGGCGAGTGAAAGCGGGAAAAATGAACGCCGAGAGAACAGAGGTGAGAGAGACAGGCGAGGGGAAACAGGGAAAAGAGGCAAGCGGGGGAAAAGAGAGAGTCCAGGGAAAAGAGACAGGACAGGGAAGAGAGAGGGAAAAGAATGTGTCCACTGAAAAGAGACACGACTGGGAAGAGACAGTGAAAAGAGAGAGTTGAGGAATGAGAGGGAAAAGAGAGGGGCGAGTGAAAGCGGGAAAATGAGACACCGAGTGAAGAGAGGTGACAGACATAGGAGAGGGGAAAGAGGGGGAAGAGACAAGCGGGGGAAAAGAGAGAGTCCAGGGAAAAGAGACAGGACAGGGAAGAGAGAGGGAAAAGAGGGAGTGGAGGGAAGGGAGGGAATAGAGGAAGGCGAGTGAAAGCGGGAAAAATGAACGCCGAGAGAACAGAGGTGAGAGAGACAGGCGAGGGGAAACAGGGAAAAGAGGCAAGCGGGGGAAAAGAGAGAGTCCAGGGAAAAGAGACACGACTGGGAAGAGACAGTGAAAAGAGAGAGTTGAGGAATGAGAGGGAAAAGAGAGGGGCGAGTGAAAGCGGGAAAATGAGACACCGAGTGAAGAGAGGTGACAGACACAGGAGAGGGGAAAGAGGGGGAAGAGACAAGCGGGGGAAAAGAGAGAGTCCAGGGAAAAGAGAAAGGACAGGGAAGAGAGAGGGAAAAGAGGGTGTGGAGGAAATGGAGGGAATAGAGGAAGGCGAGTGAAAGCGGGAAAAATGAACGCCGAGAGAACAGATGTGAGAGAGACAGGCGAGGGGAAACAGGGAAAAGAGACAAGCGGGGGAAAAGAGAGAGTCCAGGGAAAAGAGACAGGACAGGGAAGAGAGAGGGAAAAGAGGGAGTGGAGGGAAGGGAGGGAATAGAGGAAGGCGAGTGAAAGAGGGGGAAATGAACGCCGAGAGAACAGAGGTGAGAGAGACAGGCGAGGGGAAACAGGGAAAAGAGAAAAGCGGGGGAAAAGAGAGAGTCCAGGGAAAAGAGACACGACTGGGAAGAGACAGTGAAAAGAGAGAGTTGAGGAATGAGAGGGAAAAGAGAGGGGCGAGTGAAAGCGGGAAAATGAGACACCGAGTGAAGAGAGGTGACAGACACAGGAGAGGGGAAAGAGGGGGAAGAGACAAGCGGGGGGAAAGAGAGCCCAGGGAAAAGAGACAGGACAGGGAAGAGAGAGGGAAAAGAGGGAGTGGAGGAAAGGAAGGGAATAGAGGAAGGCGAGTGAAAGCGGGAAAAATGAACGCTGAGAGAACAGATGTGAGAGAGACAGGCGAGGGGAAACAGGGAAAAGAGGCAAGCGGGGGAAAAGAGAGAGTCCAGGGAAAAGAGACAGGACAGCGAAGAGAGAGGGAAAAGAATGTGTCCACTGAAAAGAGACACGACTGGGAAGAGACAGTGAAAAGAGAGAGTTGAGGAATGAGAGGGAAAAGAGAGGGGCGAGTGAAAGCGGGAAAATGAGACACCGAGTGAAGAGAGGTGACAGACATAGGAGAGGGGAAAGAGGGGGAAGAGACAAGCGGGGGAAAAGAGAGAGTCCAGGGAAAAGAGAAAGGACAGGGAAGAGAGAGGGAAAAGAGGGTGTGGAGGAAATGGAGGGAATAGAGGAAGGCGAGTGAAAGCGGGAAAAATGAACGCCGAGAGAACAGAGGTGAGAGAGACAGGCGAGGGGAAACAGGGAAAAGAGACAAGCGGGGGAAAAGAGAGAGTCCAGGGAAAAGAGACAGGACAGGGAAGAGAGAGGGAAAAGAGGGAGTGGAGGGAAGGGAGGGAATAGAGGAAGGCGAGTGAAAGAGGGGGAAATGAACGCCGAGAGAACAGAGGTGAGAGAGACAGGCGAGGGGAAACAGGGAAAAGAGGCAAGCGGGGGAAAAGAGAGAGTCCAGGGAAAAGAGACAGGACAGGGAAGAGAGAGGGAAAAGAGGGAGTGGAGGAAAGGGAGGGAATAGAGGAAGGCGAGTGGAAGCGGGAAAAATGAACGCCGAGAGAACAGAGGTGAGAGAGACAGGCAAGGGGAAACAGGGAAAAGAGAAAAGCGGGGGAAAAGAGAGAGTCCAGGGAAAAGAGACACGACTGGGAAGAGACAGTGAAAAGAGAGAGTTGAGGAATGAGAGGGAAAAGAGAGGGGCGAGTGAAAGCGGGAAAATGAGACACCGAGTGAAGAGAGGTGACAGACACAGGAGAGGGGAAAGAGGGGGAAGAGACAAGCGGGGGAAAAGAGAGAGTCCAGGGAAAAGAGAAAGGACAGGGAAGAGAGAGGGAAAAGAGGGAGTGGAGGAAAGGGAGGGAATAGAGGAAGGCGAGTGGAAGCGGGAAAAATGAACGCCGAGAGAACAGAGGTGAGAGAGACAGGCAAGGGGAAACAGGGAAAAGAGAAAAGCGGGGGGAAAGAGAGAGTCCAGGGAAAAGAGACACGACTGGGAAGAGACAGTGAAAAGAGAGAGTTGAGGAATGAGAGGGAAAAGAGAGGGGCGAGTGAAAGCGGGAAAATGAGACACCGAGTGAAGAGAGGTGACAGACACAGGAGAGGGGAAAGAGGGGGAAGAGACAAGCGGGGGGAAAGAGAGGCCAGGGAAAAGAGACAGGACAGGGAAGAGAGAGGGAAAAGAGGGAGTGGAGGAAAGGGAGGGAATAGAGGAAGGCGAGTGAAAGCGGGAAAAATGAACGCTGAGAGAACAGAGGTGAGAGAGACAGGCGAGGGGAAACAGGGAAAAGAGACAAGCGGGGGAAAAGAGAGAGTCCAGGGAAAAGAGACAGGACAGGGAAGAGAGAGGGAAAAGAGGGAGTGGAGGGAAGGGAGGGAATAGAGGAAGGCGAGTGAAAGAGGGGGAAATTAACGCCGAGAGAACAGAGGTGAGAGAGACAGGCGAGGGGAAACAGGGAAAAGAGGCAAGCGGGGGAAAAGAGAGAGTCCAGGGAAAAGAGACAGGACAGCGAAGAGAGAGGGAAAAGAATGTGTCCAGGGAAAAGAGACACGACTGGGAAGAGACAGTGAAAAGAGAGAGTTGAGGAATGAGAGGGAAAAGAGAGGGGCGAGTGAAAGTGGGAAATTGAGACACCGAGTGAAGAGAGGTGACAGACACAGGAGAGGGGAAAGAGGGGGAAGAGACAAGCGGGGGGAAAGAGAGAATCCAGGGAAAAGAGATAGGACAGGGAAGAGACAGGGAAAAGAGGGTGTGGTGGAAAGGGAGGGAATAGAGGAAGGCGAGTGGAAGCAGGAAAAATGAACGCCGAGAGAACAGAGGTGAGAGAGACAGGCAAGGGGAAACAGGGAAAAGAGAAAAGCGGGGGAAAAGAGAGAGTCCAGGGAAAAGAGACACGACTGGGAAGAGACAGTGAAAAGAGAGAGTTGAGGAATGAGAGGGAAAAGAGAGGGGCGAGTGAAAGCGGGAAAATGAGACACCGAGTGAAGAGAGGTGACAGACACAGGAGAGGGGAAAGAGGGGGAAGAGACAAGCGGGGGAAAAGAGAGAGTCCAGGGAAAAGAGAAAGGACAGGGAAGAGAGAGGGAAAAGAGGGTGTGGAGGAAATGGAGGGAATAGAGGAAGGCGAGTGAAAGCGGGAAAAATGAACGCCGAGAGAACAGATGTGAGAGAGACAGGCGAGGGGAAACAGGGAAAAGAGACAAGCGGGGGAAAAGAGAGAGTCCAGGGAAAAGAGACAGGACAGGGAAGAGAGAGGGAAAAGAGGGAGTGGGGGGAAGGGAGGGAATAGAGGAAGGCGAGTGAAAGAGGGGGAAATTAACGCCGAGAGAACAGAGGTGAGAGAGACAGGCGAGGGGAAACAGGGAAAAGAGGCAAGCGGGGGAAAAGAGAGAGTCCAGGGAAAAGAGACAGGACAGGGAAGAGAGAGGGAAAAGAGGGAGTGGAGGAAAGGGAGGGAATAGAGGAAGGCGAGTGGAAGCGGGAAAAATGAACGCCGAGAGAACAGAGGTGAGAGAGACAGGCAAGGGGAAACAGGGAAAAGAGAAAAGCGGGGGAAAAGAGAGAGTCCAGGGAAAAGAGACACGACTGGGAAGAGACAGTGAAAAGAGAGAGTTGAGGAATGAGAGGGAAAAGAGAGGGGCGAGTGAAAGCGGGAAAATGAGACACCGAGTGAAGAGAGGTGACAGACACAGGAGAGGGGAAAGAGGGGGAAGAGACAAGCGGGGGAAAAGAGAGAGTCCAGGGAAAAGAGATAGGACAGGGAAGAGAGAGGGAAAAGAGGGAGTGGAGGAAAGGGAGGGAATAGAGGAAGGCGAGTGGAAGCGGGAAAAATGAACGCCGAGAGAACAGAGGTGAGAGAGACAGGCAAGGGGAAACAGGGAAAAGAGAAAAGCGGGGGGAAAGAGAGAGTCCAGGGAAAAGAGACACGACTGGGAAGAGACAGTGAAAAGAGAGAGTTGAGGAATGAGAGGGAAAAGAGAGGGGCGAGTGAAAGCGGGAAAATGAGACACCGAGTGAAGAGAGGTGACAGACACAGGAGAGGGGAAAGAGGGGGAAGAGACAAGCGGGGGGAAAGAGAGGCCAGGGAAAAGAGACAGGACAGGGAAGAGAGAGGGAAAAGAGGGAGTGGAGGAAAGGGAGGGAATAGAGGAAGGCGAGTGGAAGCGGGAAAAATGAACGCCGAGAGAACAGAGGTGAGAGAGACAGGCGAGGGGAAACAGGGAAAAGAGACAAGCGGGGGAAAAGAGAGAGTCCAGGGAAAAGAGACAGGACAGGGAAGAGAGAGGGAAAAGAGGGAGTGGAGGGAAGGGAGGGAATAGAGGAAGGCGAGTGAAAGCGGGAAAAATGAACGCCGAGAGAACAGAGGTGAGAGAGACAGGCGAGGGGAAACAGGGAAAAGAGGCAAGCGGGGGAAAAGAGAGAGTCCAGGGAAAAGAGACACGACTGGGAAGAGACAGTGAAAAGAGAGAGTTGAGGAATGAGAGGGAAAAGAGAGGGGCGAGTGAAAGCGGGAAAATGAGACACCGAGTGAAGAGAGGTGACAGACACAGGAGAGGGGAAAGAGGGGGAAGTGACAAGCGGGGGGAAAAGAGAGAGACCAGGGAAAAGAGATAGGACAGGGAAGAGAGAGGGAAAAGAGGGAGTGGAGGAAAGGGAGGGAATAGAGGAAGGCGAGTGGAAGCGGGAAAAATGAACGCCGAGAGAACAGAGGTGAGAGAGACAGGCAAGGGGAAACAGGGAAAAGAGAAAAGCGGGGGGAAAGAGAGAGTCCAGGGAAAAGAGACACGACTGGGAAGAGACAGTGAAAAGAGAGAGTTGAGGAATGAGAGGGAAAAGAGAGGGGCGAGTGAAAGCGGGAAAATGAGACACCGAGTGAAGAGAGGTGACAGACACAGGAGAGGGGAAAGAGGGGGAAGAGACAAGCGGGGGAAAAGAGAGAGTCCAGGGAAAAGAGAAAGGACAGGGAAGAGAGAGGGAAAAGAGGGTGTGGAGGAAATGGAGGGAATAGAGGAAGGCGAGTGAAAGCGGGAAAAATGAACGCCGAGAGAACAGATGTGAGAGAGACAGGCGAGGGGAAACAGGGAAAAGAGACAAGCGGGGGAAAAGAGAGAGTCCAGGGAAAAGAGACAGGACAGGGAAGAGAGAGGGAAAAGAGGGAGTGGAGGGAAGGGAGGGAATAGAGGAAGGCGAGTGAAAGAGGGGGAAATGAACGCCGAGAGAACAGAGGTGAGAGAGACAGGCGAGGGGAAACAGGGAAAAGAGAAAAGCGGGGGAAAAGAGAGAGTCCAGGGAAAAGAGACACGACTGGGAAGAGACAGTGAAAAGAGAGAGTTGAGGAATGAGAGGGAAAAGAGAGGGGCGAGTGAAAGCGGGAAAATGAGACACCGAGTGAAGAGAGGTGACAGACACAGGAGAGGGGAAAGAGGGGGAAGAGACAAGCGGGGGGAAAGAGAGCCCAGGGAAAAGAGACAGGACAGGGAAGAGAGAGGGAAAAGAGGGAGTGGAGGAAAGGAAGGGAATAGAGGAAGGCGAGTGAAAGCGGGAAAAATGAACGCTGAGAGAACAGATGTGAGAGAGACAGGCGAGGGGAAACAGGGAAAAGAGACAAGCGGGGGAAAAGAGAGAGTCCAGGGAAAAGAGACAGGACAGGGAAGAGAGAGGGAAAAGAGGGAGTGGAGGGAAGGGAGGGAATAGAGGAAGGCGAGTGAAAGCGGGAAAAATGAACGCCGAGAGAACAGAGGTGAGAGAGACAGGCGAGGGGAAACAGGGAAAAGAGGCAAGCGGGGGAAAAGAGAGAGTCCAGGGAAAAGAGACAGGACAGCGAAGAGAGAGGGAAAAGAATGTGTCCACTGAAAAGAGACACGACTGGGAAGAGACAGTGAAAAGAGAGAGTTGAGGAATGAGAGGGAAAAGAGAGGGGCGAGTGAAAGCGGGAAAATGAGACACCGAGTGAAGAGAGGTGACAGACATAGGAGAGGGGAAAGAGGGGGAAGAGACAAGCGGGGGAAAAGAGAGAGTCCAGGGAAAAGAGAAAGGACAGGGAAGAGAGAGGGAAAAGAGGGTGTGGAGGAAATGGAGGGAATAGAGGAAGGCGAGTGAAAGCGGGAAAAATGAACGCCGAGAGAACAGAGGTGAGAGAGACAGGCGAGGGGAAACAGGGAAAAGAGACAAGCGGGGGAAAAGAGAGAGTCCAGGGAAAAGAGACAGGACAGGGAAGAGAGAGGGAAAAGAGGGAGTGGAGGAAAGGGAGGGAATAGAGAAAGGCGAGTGGAAGCGGGAAAAATGAACGCCGAGAGAACAGAGGTGAGAGAGACAGGCAAGGGGAAACAGGGAAAAGAGAAAAGCGGGGGGAAAGAGAGAGTCCAGGGAAAAGAGACACGACTGGGAAGAGACAGTGAAAAGAGAGAGTTGAGGAATGAGAGGGAAAAGAGAGGGGCGAGTGAAAGCGGGAAAATGAGACACCGAGTGAAGAGAGGTGACAGACACAGGAGAGGGGAAAGAGGGGGAAGAGACAAGCGGGGGAAAAGAGAGAGTCCAGGGAAAAGAGACAGGACAGGGAAGAGAGAGGGAAAAGAGGGAGTGGAGGGAAGGGAGGGAATAGAGGAAGGCGAGTGAAAGAGGGGGAAATGAACGCCGAGAGAACAGAGGTGAGAGAGACAGGCGAGGGGAAACAGGGAAAAGAGACAAGCGGGGGAAAAGAGAGAGTCCAGGGAAAAGAGACAGGACAGGGAAGAGAGAGGGAAAAGAGGGAGTGGAGGGAAGGGAGGGAATAGAGGAAGGCGAGTGAAAGCGGGAAAAATGAACGCCGAGAGAACAGAGGTGAGAGAGACAGGCGAGGGGAAACAGGGAAAAGAGGCAAGCGGGGGAAAAGAGAGAGTCCAGGGAAAAGAGACACGACTGGGAAGAGACAGTGAAAAGAGAGAGTTGAGGAATGAGAGGGAAAAGAGAGGGGCGAGTGAAAGCGGGAAAATGAGACACCGAGTGAAGAGAGGTGACAGACACAGGAGAGGGGAAAGAGGGGGAAGAGACAAGCGGGGGGAAAGAGAGGCCAGGGAAAAGAGACAGGACAGGGAAGAGAGAGGGAAAAGAGGGAGTGGAGGAAAGGGAGGGAATAGAGGAAGGCGAGTGAAAGCGGGAAAAATGAACGCTGAGAGAACAGAGGTGAGAGAGACAGGCGAGGGGAAACAGGGAAAAGAGACAAGCGGGGGAAAAGAGAGAGTCCAGGGAAAAGAGACAGGACAGGGAAGAGAGAGGGAAAAGAGGGAGTGGAGGGAAGGGAGGGAATAGAGGAAGGCGAGTGAAAGAGGGGGAAATTAACGCCGAGAGAACAGAGGTGAGAGAGACAGGCGAGGGGAAACAGGGAAAAGAGGCAAGCGGGGGAAAAGAGAGAGTCCAGGGAAAAGAGACAGGACAGCGAAGAGAGAGGGAAAAGAATGTGTCCAGGGAAAAGAGACACGACTGGGAAGAGACAGTGAAAAGAGAGAGTTGAGGAATGAGAGGGAAAAGAGAGGGGCGAGTGAAAGTGGGAAATTGAGACACCGAGTGAAGAGAGGTGACAGACACAGGAGAGGGGAAAGAGGGGGAAGAGACAAGCGGGGGGAAAGAGAGAATCCAGGGAAAAGAGATAGGACAGGGAAGAGACAGGGAAAAGAGGGTGTGGTGGAAAGGGAGGGAATAGAGGAAGGCGAGTGGAAGCAGGAAAAATGAACGCCGAGAGAACAGAGGTGAGAGAGACAGGCAAGGGGAAACAGGGAAAAGAGAAAAGCGGGGGAAAAGAGAGAGTCCAGGGAAAAGAGACACGACTGGGAAGAGACAGTGAAAAGAGAGAGTTGAGGAATGAGAGGGAAAAGAGAGGGGCGAGTGAAAGCGGGAAAATGAGACACCGAGTGAAGAGAGGTGACAGACACAGGAGAGGGGAAAGAGGGGGAAGAGACAAGCGGGGGAAAAGAGAGAGTCCAGGGAAAAGAGAAAGGACAGGGAAGAGAGAGGGAAAAGAGGGTGTGGAGGAAATGGAGGGAATAGAGGAAGGCGAGTGAAAGCGGGAAAAATGAACGCCGAGAGAACAGATGTGAGAGAGACAGGCGAGGGGAAACAGGGAAAAGAGACAAGCGGGGGAAAAGAGAGAGTCCAGGGAAAAGAGACAGGACAGGGAAGAGAGAGGGAAAAGAGGGAGTGGGGGGAAGGGAGGGAATAGAGGAAGGCGAGTGAAAGAGGGGGAAATTAACGCCGAGAGAACAGAGGTGAGAGAGACAGGCGAGGGGAAACAGGGAAAAGAGGCAAGCGGGGGAAAAGAGAGAGTCCAGGGAAAAGAGACAGGACAGGGAAGAGAGAGGGAAAAGAGGGAGTGGAGGAAAGGGAGGGAATAGAGGAAGGCGAGTGGAAGCGGGAAAAATGAACGCCGAGAGAACAGAGGTGAGAGAGACAGGCAAGGGGAAACAGGGAAAAGAGAAAAGCGGGGGAAAAGAGAGAGTCCAGGGAAAAGAGACACGACTGGGAAGAGACAGTGAAAAGAGAGAGTTGAGGAATGAGAGGGAAAAGAGAGGGGCGAGTGAAAGCGGGAAAATGAGACACCGAGTGAAGAGAGGTGACAGACACAGGAGAGGGGAAAGAGGGGGAAGAGACAAGCGGGGGAAAAGAGAGAGTCCAGGGAAAAGAGATAGGACAGGGAAGAGAGAGGGAAAAGAGGGAGTGGAGGAAAGGGAGGGAATAGAGGAAGGCGAGTGGAAGCGGGAAAAATGAACGCCGAGAGAACAGAGGTGAGAGAGACAGGCGAGGGGAAACAGGGAAAAGAGGCAAGCGGGGGAAAAGAGAGAGTCCAGGGAAAAGAGACACGACTGGGAAGAGACAGTGAAAAGAGAGAGTTGAGGAATGAGAGGGAAAAGAGAGGGGCGAGTGAAAGCGGGAAAATGAGACACCGAGTGAAGAGAGGTGACAGACACAGGAGAGGGGAAAGAGGGGGAAGAGACAAGCGGGGGGAAAGAGAGGCCAGGGAAAAGAGACAGGGCAGGGAAGAGAGAGGGAAAAGAGGGAGTGGAGGAAAGGGAGGGAATAGAGGAAGGCGAGTGGAAGCGGGAAAAATGAACGCCGAGAGAACAGAGGTGAGAGAGACAGGCGAGGGGAAACAGGGAAAAGAGACAAGCGGGGGAAAAGAGAGAGTCCAGGGAAAAGAGACAGGACAGGGAAGAGAGAGGGAAAAGAGGGAGTGGAGGGAAGGGAGGGAATAGAGGAAGGCGAGTGAAAGCGGGAAAAATGAACGCCGAGAGAACAGAGGTGAGAGAGACAGGCGAGGGGAAACAGGGAAAAGAGGCAAGCGGGGGAAAAGAGAGAGTCCAGGGAAAAGAGACAGGACAGCGAAGAGAGAGGGAAAAGAATGTGTCCAGGGAAAAGAGACACGACTGGGAAGAGACAGTGAAAAGAGAGAGTTGAGGAATGAGAGGGAAAAGAGAGGGGCGAGTGAAAGCGGGAAAATGAGACACCGAGAGAACAGAGGTGACAGACACAGGAGAGGGGAAAGAGGGGGAAGAGACAAGCGGGGGAAAAGAGAGAGTCCAGGGAAAAGAGATAGGACAGGGAAGAGAGAGGGAAAAGAGGGAGTGGAGGAAAGGGAGGGAATAGAGGAAGGCGAGTGGAAGCGGGAAAAATGAACGCCGAGAGAACAGAGGTGAGAGACACAGGCAAGGGGAAACAGGGAAAAGAGAAAAGCGGGGGGAAAGAGAGAGTCCAGGGAAAAGAGACACGACTGGGAAGAGACAGTGTAAAGAGAGAGTTGAGGAATGAGAGGGAAAAGAGAGGGGCGAGTGAAAGCGGGAAAATGAGACACCGAGTGAAGAGAGGTGACAGACACAGGAGAGGGGAAAGAGGGGGAAGAGACAAGCGGGGGGAAAGAGAGGCCAGGGAAAAGAGACAGGACAGGGAAGAGAGAGGGAAAAGAGGGAGTGGAGGAAAGGGAGGGAATAGAGGAAGGCGAGTGGAAGCGGGAAAAATGAACGCCGAGAGAACAGAGGTGAGAGAGACAGGCAAGGGGAAACAGGGAAAAGAGAAAAGCGGGGGAAAAGAGAGAGTCCAGGGAAAAGAGACACGACTGGGAAGAGACAGTGAAAAGAGAGAGTTGAGGAATGAGAGGGAAAAGAGAGGGGCGAGTGAAAGCGGGAAAATGAGACACCGAGTGAAGAGAGGTGACAGACACAGGAGAGGGGAAAGAGGGGGAAGAGACAAGCGGGGGGAAAGAGAGGCCAGGGAAAAGAGACAGGACAGGGAAGAGAGAGGGAAAAGAGGGAGTGGAGGAAAGGGAGGGAATAGAGGAAGGCGAGTGGAAGCGGGAAAAATGAACGCCGAGAGAACAGAGGTGAGAGAGACAGGCGAGGGGAAACAGGGAAAAGAGACAAGCGGGGGAAAAGAGAGAGCCCAGGGAAAAGAGACAGGACAGGGAAGAGAGAGGGAAAAGAGGGAGTGGAGGAAAGGGAGGGAATAGAGGAAGGCGAGTGGAAGCGGGAAAAATGAACGCCGAGAGAACAGAGGTGAGAGAGACAGGCGAGGGGAAACAGGGAAAAGAGGCAAGCGGGGGAAAAGAGAGAGTCCAGGGAAAAGAGACAGGACAGGGAAGAGAGAGGGAAAAGAGGGAGTGGAGGAAAGGGAGGGAATAGAGGAAGGCGAGTGGAAGCGGGAAAAATGAACGCCGAGAGAACAGAGGTGAGAGAGACAGGCAAGGGGAAACAGGGAAAAGAGAAAAGCGGGGGAAAAGAGAGAGTCCAGGGAAAAGAGACACGTCTGGGAAGAGACAGTGAAAAGAGAGAGTTGAGGAATGAGAGGGAAAAGAGAGGGGCGAGTGAAAGCGGGAAAATGAGACACCGAGTGAAGAGAGGTGACAGACACAGGAGAGGGGAAAGAGGGGGAAGAGACAAGCGGGGGGAAAGAGAGGCCAGGGAAAAGAGACAGGACAGGGAAGAGAGAGGGAAAAGAGGGAGTGGAGGGAAGGGAGGGAATAGAGGAAGGCGAGTGAAAGCGGGAAAAATGAACGCCGAGAGAACAGAGGTGAGAGAGACAGGCGAGGGGAAACAGGGAAAAGAGGCAAGCGGGGGAAAAGAGAGAGTCCAGGGAAAAGAGACAGGACAGCGAAGAGAGAGGGAAAAGAATGTGTCCAGGGAAAAGAGACACGACTGGGAAGAGACAGTGAAAAGAGAGAGTTGAGGAATGAGAGGGAAAAGAGAGGGGCGAGTGAAAGTGGGAAATTGAGACACCGAGTGAAGAGAGGTGACAGACACAGGAGAGGGGAAAGAGGGGGAAGAGACAAGCGGGGGGAAAGAGAGAATCCAGGGAAAAGAGATAGGACAGGGAAGAGACAGGGAAAAGAGGGTGTGGTGGAAAGGGAGGGAATAGAGGAAGGCGAGTGGAAGCAGGAAAAATGAACGCCGAGAGAACAGAGGTGAGAGACACAGGCGAGGGGAAACAGGGAAAAGAGAAAAGCGGGGGAAAAGAGAGAGTCCAGGGAAAAGAGACACGACTGGGAAGAGACAGTGAAAAGAGAGAGTTGAGGAATGAGAGGGAAAAGAGAGGGGCGAGTGAAAGCGGGAAAATGAGACACCGAGTGAAGAGAGGTGACAGACACAGGAGAGGGGAAAGAGGGGGAAGAGACAAGCGGGGGAAAAGAGAGAGTCCAGGGAAAAGAGAAAGGACAGGGAAGAGAGAGGGAAAAGAGGGTGTGGAGGAAATGGAGGGAATAGAGGAAGGCGAGTGAAAGCGGGAAAAATGAACGCCGAGAGAACAGATGTGAGAGAGACAGGCGAGGGGAAACAGGGAAAAGAGACAAGCGGGGGAAAAGAGAGAGTCCAGGGAAAAGAGACAGGACAGGGAAGAGAGAGGGAAAAGAGGGAGTGGAGGGAAGGGAGGGAATAGAGGAAGGCGAGTGGAAGCGGGAAAAATGAACGCCGAGAGAACAGAGGTGAGAGAGACAGGCGAGGGGAAACAGGGAAAAGAGACAAGCGGGGGAAAAGAGAGAGTCCAGGGAAAAGAGACAGGACAGGGAAGAGAGAGGGAAAAGAGGGAGTGGAGGAAAGGGAGGGAATAGAGGAAGGCGAGTGGAAGCGGGAAAAATGAACGCCGAGAGAACAGAGGTGAGAGAGACAGGCAAGGGGAAACAGGGAAAAGAGAAAAGCGGGGGAAAAGAGAGAGTCCAGGGAAAAGAGACACGACTGGGAAGAGACAGTGAAAAGAGAGAGTTGAGGAATGAGAGGGAAAAGAGAGGGGCGAGTGAAAGCGGGAAAATGAGACACCGAGTGAAGAGAGGTGACAGACACAGGAGAGGGGAAAGAGGGGGAAGAGAAAAGCGGGGGAAAAGAGAGAGTCCAGGGAAAAGAGACACGACTGGGAAGAGACAGTGAAAAGAGAGAGTTGAGGAATGAGAGGGAAAAGAGAGGGGCGAGTGAAAGCGGGAAAATGAGACACCGAGTGAAGAGAGGTGACAGACACAGGAGAGGGGAAAGAGGGGGAAGAGACAAGCGGGGGGAGAGAGAGCCCAGGGAAAAGAGACAGGACAGGGAAGAGAGAGGGAAAAGAGGGAGTGGAGGAAAGGGAGGGAATAGAGGAAGGCGAGTGGAAGCGGGAAAAATGAACGCCGAGAGAACAGAGGTGAGAGAGACAGGCAAGGGGAAACAGGGAAAAGAGAAAAGCGGGGGAAAAGAGAGAGTCCAGGGAAAAGAGACACGACTGGGAAGAGACAGTGAAAAGAGAGAGTTGAGGAATGAGAGGGAAAAGAGAGGGGCGAGTGAAAGCGGGAAAATGAGACACCGAGTGAAGAGAGGTGACAGACACAGGAGAGGGGAAAGAGGGGGAAGAGACAAGCGGGGGAAAAGAGAGAGTCCAGGGAAAAGAGACAGGACAGGGAAGAGAGAGGGAAAAGAGGGAGTGGAGGGAAGGGAGGGAATAGAGGAAGGCGAGTGAAAGCGGGAAAAATGAACGCCGAGAGAACAGAGGTGAGAGAGACAGGCGAGGGGAAACAGGGAAAAGAGGCAAGCGGGGGAAAAGAGAGAGTCCAGGGAAAAGAGACACGACTGGGAAGAGACAGTGAAAAGAGAGAGTTGAGGAATGAGAGGGAAAAGAGAGGGGCGAGTGAAAGCGGGAAAATGAGACACCGAGTGAAGAGAGGTGACAGACACAGGAGAGGGGAAAGAGGGGGAAGAGACAAGCGGGGGAAAAGAGAGAGTCCAGGGAAAAGAGAAAGGACAGGGAAGAGAGAGGGAAAAGAGGGTGTGGAGGAAATGGAGGGAATAGAGGAAGGCGAGTGAAAGCGGGAAAAATGAACGCCGAGAGAACAGATGTGAGAGAGACAGGCGAGGGGAAACAGGGAAAAGAGACAAGCGGGGGAAAAGAGAGAGTCCAGGGAAAAGAGACAGGACAGGGAAGAGAGAGGGAAAAGAGGGAGTGGAGGAAGGGGAGGGAATAGAGGAAGGCGAGTGGAAGCGGGAAAAATGAACGCCGAGAGAACAGAGGTGAGAGAGACAGGCAAGGGGAAACAGGGAAAAGAGAAAAGTGGGGGAAAAGAGAGAGTCCAGGGAAAAGAGACACGACTGGGAAGAGACAGTGAAAAGAGAGAGTTGAGGAATGAGAGGGAAAAGAGAGGGGCGAGTGAAAGCGGGAAAATGAGACACCGAGTGAAGAGAGGTGACAGACACAGGAGAGGGGAAAGAGGGGGAAGAGACAAGCGGGGGAAAAGAGAGAGTCCAGGGAAAAGAGAAAGGACAGGGAAGAGAGAGGGAAAAGAGGGAGTGGAGGAAAGGGAGGGAATAGAGGAAGGCGAGTGGAAGCGGGAAAAATGAACGCCGAGAGAACAGATGTGAGAGAGACAGGCAAGGGGAAACAGGGAAAAGAGAAAAGCGGGGGAAAAGAGAGAGTCCAGGGAAAAGAGACACGACTGGGAAGAGACAGTGAAAAGAGAGAGTTGAGGAATGAGAGGGAAAACAGAGGGGCGAGTGAAAGCGGGAAAATGAGACACCGAGTGAAGAGAGGTGACAGACACAGGAGAGGGGAAAGAGGGGGAAGAGACAAGCGGGGGAAAAGAGAGAGTCCAGGGAAAAGAGATAGGACAGGGAAGAGAGAGGGAAAAGAGGGAGTGGAGGAAAGGGAGGGAATAGAGGAAGGCGAGTGGAAGCGGGAAAATGAACGCCGAGAGAACAGAGGTGAGAGAGACAGGCAAGGGGAAACAGGGAAAAGAGAAAAGCGGGGGGAAAGAGAGAGTCCAGGGAAAAGAGACAGGACAGGGAAGAGAGAGGGAAAAGAGAGAGTTGAGGAATGAGAGGGAAAAGAGAGGGGCGAGTGAAAGCGGGAAAATGAGACACCGAGTGAAGAGAGGTGACAGACACAGGAGAGGGGAAAGAGGGGGAAGAGACAAGCGGGGGAAAAGAGAGAGTCCAGGGAAAAGAGATAGGACAGGGAAGAGAGAGGGAAAAGAGGGAGTGGAGGAAAGGGAGGGAATAGAGGAAGGCGAGTGGAAGCGGGAAAAATGAACGCCGAGAGAACAGAGGTGAGAGAGACAGGCGAGGGGAAACAGGGAAAAGAGAAAAGCGGGGGAAAAGAGAGAGTCTAGGGAAAAGAGACACGACTGGGAAGAGACAGTGAAAAGAGAGAGTTGAGGAATGAGAGGGAAAAGAGAGGGGCGAGTGAAAGCGGGAAAATGAGACACCGAGTGAAGAGAGGTGACAGACACAGGAGAGGGGAAAGAGGGGGAAGAGAGAAGCGGGGGGAAAGAGAGTCCAGGGAAAAGAGACAGGACAGGGAAGAGAGAGGGAAAAGAGGGAGTGGAGGAAAGGGAGGGAATAGAGGAAGGCGAGTGAAAGCGGGAAAAATGAACGCTGAGAGAACAGAGGTGAGAGAGACAGGCGAGGGGAAACAGGGAAAAGAGACAAGCCGGGGAAAAGAGGCTATCCAGGGAAAAGAGACACGACTGGGAAGAGACAGTGAAAAGAGAGAGTTGATGAATGAGAGGGAAAAGAGAGGGGCGAGTGAAAGTGGGAAATTGAGACACCGAGTGAAGAGAGGTGACAGACACAGGAGAGGGGAAAGAGGTGGAAGAGACAAGCGGGGGGAAAGAGAGAATCCAGGGAAAAGAGATAGGACAGGGAAGAGAGAGGGAAAAGAGGGTGTGGTGGAAAGGGAGGGAATAGAGGAAGGCGAGTGAAAGCAGGAAAAATGAACGCCGAGAGAACAGAGGTGAGAGACACAGGCGAGGGGAAACAGGGAAAAGAGAAAAGCGGGGGAAAAGAGAGAGTCCAGGGAAAAGAGACACGACTGGGAAGAGACAGTGAAAAGAGAGAGTTGAGGAATGAGAGGGAAAAGAGAGGGGCGAGTGAAAGCGGGAAAATGAGACACCGAGTGAAGAGAGGTGACAGACACAGGAGAGGGGAAAGAGGGGGAAGAGACAAGCGGGGGAAAAGAGAGAGTCCAGGGAAAAGAGATAGGACAGGGAAGAGAGAGGGAAAAGAGGGAGTGGAGGAAAGGGAGGGAATAGAGGAAGGCGAGTGGAAGCGGGAAAAATGAACGCCGAGAGAACAGAGGTGAGAGAGACAGGCGAGGGGAAACAGGGAAAAGAGAAAAGCGGGGGAAAAGAGAGAGTCCAGGGAAAAGAGACACGACTGGGAAGAGACAGTGAAAAGAGAGAGTTGAGGAATGAGAGGGAAAAGAGAGGGGCGAGTGAAAGCGGGAAAATGAGACACCGAGTGAAGAGAGGTGACAGACACAGGAGAGGGGAAAGAGGGGGAAGAGAGAAGCGGGGGGAAAGAGAGTCCAGGGAAAAGAGACAGGACAGGGAAGAGAGAGGGAAAAGAGGGAGTGGAGGAAAGGGAGGGAATAGAGGAAGGCGAGTGAAAGCGGGAAAAATGAACGCTGAGAGAACAGAGGTGAGAGAGACAGGCGAGGGGAAACAGGGAAAAGAGACAAGCGGGGGAAAAGAGAGAGTCCAGGGAAAAGAGACAGGACAGGGAAGAGAGAGGGAAAAGAGGGAGTGGAGGGAAGGGAGGGAATAGAGGAAGGCGAGTGGAAGCGGGAAAATGAGACACCGAGTGAAGAGAGGTGACAGACACAGGAGAGGGGAAAGAGGGGGAAGAGACAAGCGGGGGAAAAGAGAGAGTCCAGGGAAAAGAGACAGGACAGGGAAGAGAGAGGGAAAAGAGGGAGTGGAGGGAAGGGAGGGAATAGAGGAAGGCGAGTGGAAGCGGGAAAAATGAACGCCGAGAGAACAGAGGTGAGAGAGACAGGCAAGGGGAAACAGGGAAAAGAGAAAAGCGGGGGAAAAGAGAGAGTCCAGGGAAAAGAGACACGACTGGGAAGAGACAGTGAAAAGAGAGAGTTGAGGAATGAGAGGGAAAAGAGAGGGGCGAGTGAAAGCGGGAAAATGAGACACCGAGTGAAGAGAGGTGACAGACACAGGAGAGGGGAAAGAGGGGGAAGAGACAAGCGGGGGAAAAGAGAGAGTCCAGGGAAAAGAGATAGGACAGGGAAGAGAGAGGGAAAAGAGGGAGTGGAGGAAAGGGAGGGAATAGAGGAAGGCGAGTGGAAGCGGGAAAAATGAACGCCGAGAGAACAGAGGTGAGAGAGACAGGCAAGGGGAAACAGGGAAAAGAGAAAAGCGGGGGAAAAGAGAGAGTCCAGGGAAAAGAGACACGACTGGGAAGAGACAGTGAAAAGAGAGAGTTGAGGAATGAGAGGGAAAAGAGAGGGGCGAGTGAAAGTGGGAAAATGAGACACCGAGTGAAGAGAGGTGACAGACACAGGAGAGGGGAAAGAGGGGGAAGAGAGAAGCGGGGGGAAAGAGAGTCCAGGGAAAAGAGACAGGACAGGGAAGAGAGAGGGAAAAGAGGGAGTGGAGGGAAGGGAGGGAATAGAGGAAGGCGAGTGAAAGCGGGAAAAATGAACGCTGAGAGAACAGAGGTGAGAGAGACAGGCGAGGGGAAACAGGGAAAAGAGACAAGCGGGGGAAAAGAGAGAGTCCATGGAAAAGAGACAGGACAGGGAAGAGAGAGGGAAAAGAGGGAGTGGAGGGAAGGGAGGGAATAGAGGAAGGCGAGTGGAAGCGGGAAAAATGAACGCCGAGAGAACAGAGGTGAGAGAGACAGGCGAGGGGAAACAGGGAAAAGAGACAAGCGGGGGAAAAGAGAGAGTCCAGGGAAAAGAGACAGGACAGGGAAGAGAGAGGGAAAAGAGAGAGTTGAGGAATGAGAGGGAAAAGAGAGGGGGGAGTGAAAGCGGGAAAATGAGACACCGAGTGAAGAGAGGTGACAGACACAGGAGAGGGGAAAGAGGGGGAAGAGACAAGCGGGGGAAAAGAGAGAGTCCAGGGAAAAGAGATAGGACAGGGAAGAGAGAGGGAAAAGAGGGAGTGGAGGAAAGGGAGGGAATAGAGGAAGGCGAGTGGAAGCGGGAAAAATGAACGCCGAGAGAACAGAGGTGAGAGAGACAGGCGAGGGGAAACAGGGAAAAGAGGCAAGCGGGGGAAAAGAGAGAGTCCAGGGAAAAGAGACACGACTGGGAAGAGACAGTGAAAAGAGAGAGTTGAGGAATGAGAGGGAAAAGAGAGGGGCGAGTGAAAGCGGGAAAATGAGACACCGAGTGAAGAGAGGTGACAGACACAGGAGAGGGGAAAGAGGGGGAAGAGACAAGCGGGGGGAAAGAGAGGCCAGGGAAAAGAGACAGGACAGGGAAGAGAGAGGGAAAAGAGGGAGTGGAGGAAAGGGAGGGAATAGAGGAAGGCGAGTGGAAGCGGGAAAAATGAACGCCGAGAGAACAGAGGTGAGAGAGACAGGCGAGGGGAAACAGGGAAAAGAGACAAGCGGGGGAAAAGAGAGAGTCCAGGGAAAAGAGACAGGACAGGGAAGAGAGAGGGAAAAGAGGGAGTGGAGGGAAGGGAGGGAATAGAGGAAGGCGAGTGAAAGCGGGAAAAATGAACGCCGAGAGAACAGAGGTGAGAGTGACAGGCGAGGGGAAACAGGGAAAAGAGGCAAGCGGGGGAAAAGAGACTATCCAGGGAAAAGAGACAGGACAGGGAAGAGAGAGGGAAAAGAGGGAGTGGAGGAAAGGGAGGGAATAGAGGAAGGCGAGTGGAAGCGGGAAAAATGAACGCCGAGAGAACAGAGGTGAGAGAGACAGGCAAGGGGAAACAGGGAAAAGAGAAAAGCGGGGGAAAAGAGAGAGTCCAGGGAAAAGAGACACGACTGGGAAGAGACAGTGAAAAGAGAGAGTTGAGGAATGAGAGGGAAAAGAGAGGGGCGAGTGAAAGCGGGAAAATGAGACACCGAGTGAAGAGAGGTGACAGACACAGGAGAGGGGAAAGAGGGGGAAGAGAGAAGCGGGGGGAAAGAGAGTCCAGGGAAAAGAGACAGGACAGGGAAGAGAGAGGGAAAAGAGGGAGTGGAGGAAAGGGAGGGAATAGAGGAAGGCGAGTGGAAGCGGGAAAAATGAACGCCGAGAGAACAGAGGTGAGAGAGACAGGCAAGGGGAAACAGGGAAAAGAGAAAAGCGGGGGGAAAGAGAGAGTCCAGGGAAAAGAGACACGACTGGGAAGAGACAGTGAAAAGAGAGAGTTGAGGAATGAGAGGGAAAAGAGAGGGGCGAGTGAAAGCGGGAAAATGAGACACCGAGTGAAGAGAGGTGACAGACACAGGAGAGGGGAAAGAGGGGGAAGAGACAAGCGGGGGAAAAGAGAGAGTCCAGGGAAAAGAGACAGGACAGGGAAGAGAGAGGGAAAAGAGGGAGTGGAGGGAAGGGAGGGAATAGAGGAAGGCGAGTGAAAGAGGGGGAAATGAACGCCGAGAGAACAGAGGTGAGAGAGACAGGCGAGGGGAAACAGGGAAAAGAGAAAAGCGGGGGAAAAGAGAGAGTCCAGGGAAAAGAGACAGGACAGGGAAGAGAGAGGGAAAAGAGGGAGTGGAGGAAAGGGAGGGAATAGAGGAAGGCGAGTGGAAGCGGGAAAAATGAACGCCGAGAGAACAGAGGTGAGAGAGACAGGCAAGGGGAAACAGGGAAAAGAGACAAGCGGGGGAAAAGAGAGAGTCCAGGGAAAAGAGACAGGACAGGGAAGAGAGAGGGAAAAGAGGGAGTGGAGGGAAGGGAGGGAATAGAGGAAGGCGAGTGAAAGAGGGGGAAATTAACGCCGAGAGAACAGAGGTGAGAGAGACAGGCGAGGGGAAACAGGGAAAAGAGGCAAGCGGGGGAAAAGAGAGAGTCCAGGGAAAAGAGACAGGACAGGGAAGAGAGAGGGAAAAGAGGGAGTGGAGGAAAGGGAGGGAATAGAGGAAGGCGAGTGGAAGCGGGAAAAATGAACGCCGAGAGAACAGAGGTGAGAGAGACAGGCAAGGGGAAACAGGGAAAAGAGAAAAGCGGGGGAAAAGAGAGAGTCCAGGGAAAAGAGACACGACTGGGAAGAGACAGTGAAAAGAGAGAGTTGAGGAATGAGAGGGAAAAGAGAGGGGCGAGTGAAAGCGGGAAAATGAGACACCGAGTGAAGAGAGGTGACAGACACAGGAGAGGGGAAAGAGGGGGAAGAGAGAAGCGGGGGGAAAGAGAGTCCAGGGAAAAGAGACAGGACAGGGAAGAGAGAGGGAAAAGAGGGAGTGGAGGAAAGGGAGGGAATAGAGGAAGGCGAGTGAAAGCGGGAAAAATGAACGCTGAGAGAACAGAGGTGAGAGAGACAGGCGAGGGGAAACAGGGAAAAGAGACAAGCGGGGGAAAAGAGAGAGTCCATGGAAAAGAGACAGGACAGGGAAGAGAGAGGGAAAAGAGGGAGTGGAGGGAAGGGAGGGAATAGAGGAAGGCGAGTGGAAGCGGGAAAAATGAACGCCGAGAGAACAGAGGTGAGAGAGACAGGCGAGGGGAAACAGGGAAAAGAGACAAGCGGGGGAAAAGAGAGAGTCCAGGGAAAAGAGACAGGACAGGGAAGAGAGAGGGAAAAGAGAGAGTTGAGGAATGAGAGGGAAAAGAGAGGGGGGAGTGAAAGCGGGAAAATGAGACACCGAGTGAAGAGAGGTGACAGACACAGGAGAGGGGAAAGAGGGGGAAGAGACAAGCGGGGGAAAAGAGAGAGTCCAGGGAAAAGAGATAGGAGAGGGAAGAGAGAGGGAAAAGAGGGAGTGGAGGAAAGGGAGGGAATAGAGGAAGGCGAGTGGAAGCGGGAAAAATGAACGCCGAGAGAACAGAGGTGAGAGAGACAGGCGAGGGGAAACAGGGAAAAGAGGCAAGCGGGGGAAAAGAGAGAGTCCAGGGAAAAGAGACACGACTGGGAAGAGACAGTGAAAAGAGAGAGTTGAGGAATGAGAGGGAAAAGAGAGGGGCGAGTGAAAGCGGGAAAATGAGACACCGAGTGAAGAGAGGTGACAGACACAGGAGAGGGGAAAGAGGGGGAAGAGACAAGCGGGGGGAAAGAGAGGCCAGGGAAAAGAGACAGGACAGGGAAGAGAGAGGGAAAAGAGGGAGTGGAGGAAAGGGAGGGAATAGAGGAAGGCGAGTGGAAGCGGGAAAAATGAACGCCGAGAGAACAGAGGTGAGAGAGACAGGCGAGGGGAAACAGGGAAAAGAGACAAGCGGGGGAAAAGAGAGAGTCCAGGGAAAAGAGACAGGACAGGGAAGAGAGAGGGAAAAGAGGGAGTGGAGGGAAGGGAGGGAATAGAGGAAGGCGAGTGAAAGCGGGAAAAATGAACGCCGAGAGAACAGAGGTGAGAGAGACAGGCGAGGGGAAACAGGGAAAAGAGGCAAGCGGGGGAAAAGAGACTATCCAGGGAAAAGAGACAGGACAGGGAAGAGAGAGGGAAAAGAGGGAGTGGAGGAAAGGGAGGGAATAGAGGAAGGCGAGTGGAAGCGGGAAAAATGAACGCCGAGAGAACAGAGGTGAGAGAGACAGGCAAGGGGAAACAGGGAAAAGAGAAAAGCGGGGGAAAAGAGAGAGTCCAGGGAAAAGAGACACGACTGGGAAGAGACAGTGAAAAGAGAGAGTTGAGGAATGAGAGGGAAAAGAGAGGGGCGAGTGAAAGCGGGAAAATGAGACACCGAGTGAAGAGAGGTGACAGACACAGGAGAGGGGAAAGAGGGGGAAGAGAGAAGCGGGGGGAAAGAGAGTCCAGGGAAAAGAGACACGACTGGGAAGAGAGAGGGAAAAGAGGGAGTGGAGGAAAGGGAGGGAATAGAGGAAGGCGAGTGGAAGCGGGAAAAATGAACGCCGAGAGAACAGAGGTGAGAGAGACAGGCAAGGGGAAACAGGGAAAAGAGAAAAGCGGGGGGAAAGAGAGAGTCCAGGGAAAAGAGACACGACTGGGAAGAGACAGTGAAAAGAGAGAGTTGAGGAATGAGAGGGAAAAGAGAGGGGCGAGTGAAAGCGGGAAAATGAGACACCGAGTGAAGAGAGGTGACAGACACAGGAGAGGGGAAAGAGGGGGAAGAGACAAGCGGGGGAAAAGAGAGAGTCCAGGGAAAAGAGACAGGACAGGGAAGAGAGAGGGAAAAGAGGGAGTGGAGGGAAGGGAGGGAATAGAGGAAGGCGAGTGGAAGCGGGAAAAATGAACGCCGAGAGAACAGAGGTGAGAGAGACAGGCGAGGGGAAACAGGGAAAAGAGACAAGCGGGGGAAAAGAGAGAGTCCAGGGAAAAGAGACAGGACAGGGAAGAGAGAGGGAAAAGAGGGAGTGGAGGGAAGGGAGGGAATAGAGGAAGGCGAGTGAAAGCGGGAAAAATGAACGCCGAGAGAACAGAGGTGAGAGAGACAGGCGAGGGGAAACAGGGAAAAGAGGCAAGCGGGGGAAAAGAGACTATCCAGGGAAAAGAGACAGGACAGGGAAGAGAGAGGGAAAAGAGGGAGTGGAGGAAAGGGAGGGAATAGAGGAAGGCGAGTGGAAGCGGGAAAAATGAACGCCGAGAGAACAGAGGTGAGAGAGACAGGCAAGGGGAAACAGGGAAAAGAGAAAAGCGGGGGAAAAGAGAGAGTCCAGGGAAAAGAGACACGACTGGGAAGAGACAGTGAAAAGAGAGAGTTGAGGAATGAGAGGGAAAAGAGAGGGGCGAGTGAAAGCGGGAAAATGAGACACCGAGTGAAGAGAGGTGACAGACACAGGAGAGGGGAAAGAGGGGGAAGAGAGAAGCGGGGGGAAAGAGAGTCCAGGGAAAAGAGACAGGACAGGGAAGAGAGAGGGAAAAGAGGGAGTGGAGGAAAGGGAGGGAATAGAGGAAGGCGAGTGGAAGCGGGAAAAATGAACGCCGAGAGAACAGAGGTGAGAGAGACAGGCAAGGGGAAACAGGGAAAAGAGAAAAGCGGGGGGAAAGAGAGAGTCCAGGGAAAAGAGACACGACTGGGAAGAGACAGTGAAAAGAGAGAGTTGAGGAATGAGAGGGAAAAGAGAGGGGCGAGTGAAAGCGGGAAAATGAGACACCGAGTGAAGAGAGGTGACAGACACAGGAGAGGGGAAAGAGGGGGAAGAGACAAGCGGGGGAAAAGAGAGAGTCCAGGGAAAAGAGACAGGACAGGGAAGAGAGAGGGAAAAGAGGGAGTGGAGGGAAGGGAGGGAATAGAGGAAGGCGAGTGAAAGAGGGGGAAATGAACGCCGAGAGAACAGAGGTGAGAGAGACAGGCGAGGGGAAACAGGGAAAAGAGAAAAGCGGGGGAAAAGAGAGAGTCCAGGGAAAAGAGACAGGACAGGGAAGAGAGAGGGAAAAGAGGGAGTGGAGGAAAGGGAGGGAATAGAGGAAGGCGAGTGGAAGCGGGAAAAATGAACGCCGAGAGAACAGAGGTCAGAGAGACAGGCGAGGGGAAACAGGGAAAAGAGAAAAGCGGGGGAAAAGAGAGAGTCCAGGGAAAAGAGACAGGACAGGGAAGAGAGAGGGAAAAGAGGGAGTGGAGGGAAGGGAGGGAATAGAGGAAGGCGAGTGAAAGCGGGAAAAATGAACGCCGAGAGAACAGAGGTGAGAGAGACAGGCGAGGGGAAACAGGGAAAAGAGGCAAGCGGGGGAAAAGAGAGAGTCCAGGGAAAAGAGACAGGACAGCGAAGAGAGAGGGAAAAGAATGTGTCCAGGGAAAAGAGACACGACTGGGAAGAGACAGTGAAAAGAGAGAGTTGAGGAATGAGAGGGAAAAGAGAGGGGCGAGTGAAAGCGGGAAAATGAGACACCGAGAGAACAGAGGTGAGAGAGACAGGCGAGGGGAAACAGGGAAAAGATAAAAGCGGGGGAAAAGAGAGAGTCCAGGGAAAAGAGACACGACTGGGAAGAGACAGTGAAAAGAGAGAGTTGAGGAATGAGAGGGAAAAGAGAGGGGCGAGTGAAAGCGGGAAAATGAGACACCGAGTGAAGAGAGGTGACAGACACAGGAGAGGGGAAAGAGGGGGAAGAGACAAGCGGGGGAAAAGAGAGAGTCCAGGGAAAAGAGATAGGACAGGGAAGAGAGAGGGAAAAGAGGGAGTGGAGGGAAGGGAGGGAATAGAGGAAGGCGAGTGGAAGCGGGAAAAATGAACGCCGAGAGAACAGAGGTGAGAGACACAGGCAAGGGGAAACAGGGAAAAGAGAAAAGCGGGGGGAAAGAGAGAGTCCAGGGAAAAGAGACACGACTGGGAAGAGACAGTGTAAAGAGAGAGTTGAGGAATGAGAGGGAAAAGAGAGGGGCGAGTGAAAGCGGGAAAATGAGACACCGAGTGAAGAGAGGTGACAGACACAGGAGAGGGGAAAGAGGGGGAAGAGACAAGCGGGGGGAAAGAGAGGCCAGGGAAAAGAGACAGGACAGGGAAGAGAGAGGGAAAAGAGGGAGTGGAGGAAAGGGAGGGAATAGAGGAAGGCGAGTGGAAGCGGGAAAAATGAACGCCGAGAGAACAGAGGTGAGAGAGACAGGCGAGGGGAAACAGGGAAAAGAGACAAGCGGGGGAAAAGAGAGAGTCCAGGGAAAAGAGACAGGACAGGGAAGAGAGAGGGAAAAGAGGGAGTGGAGGGAAGGGAGGGAATAGAGGAAGGCGAGTGGAAGCGGGAAAAATGAACGCCGAGAGAACAGAGGTGAGAGAGACAGGCGAGGGGAAACAGGGAAAAGAGGCAAGCGGGGGAAAAGAGAGAGTCCAGGGAAAAGAGACAGGACAGGGAAGAGAGAGGGAAAAGAGGGAGTGGAGGAAAGGGAGGGAATAGAGGAAGGCGAGTGGAAGCGGGAAAAATGAACGCCGAGAGAACAGAGGTGAGAGAGACAGGCAAGGGGAAACAGGGAAAAGAGAAAAGCGGGGGAAAAGAGAGAGTCCAGGGAAAAGAGACACGACTGGGAAGAGACAGTGAAAAGAGAGAGTTGAGGAATGAGAGGGAAAAGAGAGGGGCGAGTGAAAGCGGGAAAATGAGACACCGAGTGAAGAGAGGTGACAGACACAGGAGAGGGGAAAGAGGGGGAAGAGACAAGCGGGGGGAAAGAGAGGCCAGGGAAAAGAGACAGGACAGGGAAGAGAGAGGGAAAAGAGGGAGTGGAGGAAAGGGAGGGAATAGAGGAAGGCGAGTGGAAGCGGGAAAAATGAACGCCGAGAGAACAGAGGTGAGAGAGACAGGCGAGGGGAAACAGGGAAAAGAGACAAGCGGGGGAAAAGAGAGAGCCCAGGGAAAAGAGACAGGACAGGGAAGAGAGAGGGAAAAGAGGGAGTGGAGGAAAGGGAGGGAATAGAGGAAGGCGAGTGGAAGCGGGAAAAATGAACGCCGAGAGAACAGAGGTGAGAGAGACAGGCGAGGGGAAACAGGGAAAAGAGGCAAGCGGGGGAAAAGAGAGAGTCCAGGGAAAAGAGACAGGACAGGGAAGAGAGAGGGAAAAGAGGGAGTGGAGGAAAGGGAGGGAATAGAGGAAGGCGAGTGGAAGCGGGAAAAATGAACGCCGAGAGAACAGAGGTGAGAGAGACAGGCAAGGGGAAACAGGGAAAAGAGGCAAGCGGGGGAAAAGAGAGAGTCCAGGGAAAAGAGACAGGACAGCGAAGAGAGAGGGAAAAGAATGTGTCCAGGGAAAAGAGACACGACTGGGAAGAGACAGTGAAAAGAGAGAGTTGAGGAATGAGAGGGAAAAGAGAGGGGCGAGTGAAAGTGGGAAATTGAGACACCGAGTGAAGAGAGGTGACAGACACAGGAGAGGGGAAAGAGGGGGAAGAGACAAGCGGGGGGAAAGAGAGAATCCAGGGAAAAGAGATAGGACAGGGAAGAGACAGGGAAAAGAGGGTGTGGTGGAAAGGGAGGGAATAGAGGAAGGCGAGTGGAAGCAGGAAAAATGAACGCCGAGAGAACAGAGGTGAGAGACACAGGCGAGGGGAAACAGGGAAAAGAGAAAAGCGGGGGAAAAGAGAGAGTCCAGGGAAAAGAGACACGACTGGGAAGAGACAGTGAAAAGAGAGAGTTGAGGAATGAGAGGGAAAAGAGAGGGGCGAGTGAAAGCGGGAAAATGAGACACCGAGTGAAGAGAGGTGACAGACACAGGAGAGGGGAAAGAGGGGGAAGAGACAAGCGGGGGAAAAGAGAGAGTCCAGGGAAAAGAGAAAGGACAGGGAAGAGAGAGGGAAAAGAGGGTGTGGAGGAAATGGAGGGAATAGAGGAAGGCGAGTGAAAGCGGGAAAAATGAACGCCGAGAGAACAGATGTGAGAGAGACAGGCGAGGGGAAACAGGGAAAAGAGACAAGCGGGGGAAAAGAGAGAGTCCAGGGAAAAGAGACAGGACAGGGAAGAGAGAGGGAAAAGAGGGAGTGGAGGGAAGGGAGGGAATAGAGGAAGGCGAGTGGAAGCGGGAAAAATGAACGCCGAGAGAACAGAGGTGAGAGAGACAGGCGAGGGGAAACAGGGAAAAGAGACAAGCGGGGGAAAAGAGAGAGTCCAGGGAAAAGAGACAGGACAGGGAAGAGAGAGGGAAAAGAGGGAGTGGAGGAAAGGGAGGGAATAGAGGAAGGCGAGTGGAAGCGGGAAAAATGAACGCCGAGAGAACAGAGGTGAGAGAGACAGGCAAGGGGAAACAGGGAAAAGAGAAAAGCGGGGGAAAAGAGAGAGTCCAGGGAAAAGAGACACGACTGGGAAGAGACAGTGAAAAGAGAGAGTTGAGGAATGAGAGGGAAAAGAGAGGGGCGAGTGAAAGCGGGAAAATGAGACACCGAGTGAAGAGAGGTGACAGACACAGGAGAGGGGAAAGAGGGGGAAGAGAAAAGCGGGGGAAAAGAGAGAGTCCAGGGAAAAGAGACACGACTGGGAAGAGACAGTGAAAAGAGAGAGTTGAGGAATGAGAGGGAAAAGAGAGGGGCGAGTGAAAGCGGGAAAATGAGACACCGAGTGAAGAGAGGTGACAGACACAGGAGAGGGGAAAGAGGGGGAAGAGACAAGCGGGGGGAGAGAGAGCCCAGGGAAAAGAGACAGGACAGGGAAGAGAGAGGGAAAAGAGGGAGTGGAGGAAAGGGAGGGAATAGAGGAAGGCGAGTGGAAGCGGGAAAAATGAACGCCGAGAGAACAGAGGTGAGAGAGACAGGCAAGGGGAAACAGGGAAAAGAGAAAAGCGGGGGAAAAGAGAGAGTCCAGGGAAAAGAGACACGACTGGGAAGAGACAGTGAAAAGAGAGAGTTGAGGAATGAGAGGGAAAAGAGAGGGGCGAGTGAAAGCGGGAAAATGAGACACCGAGTGAAGAGAGGTGACAGACACAGGAGAGGGGAAAGAGGGGGAAGAGACAAGCGGGGGAAAAGAGAGAGTCCAGGGAAAAGAGACAGGACAGGGAAGAGAGAGGGAAAAGAGGGAGTGGAGGGAAGGGAGGGAATAGAGGAAGGCGAGTGAAAGCGGGAAAAATGAACGCCGAGAGAACAGAGGTGAGAGAGACAGGCGAGGGGAAACAGGGAAAAGAGGCAAGCGGGGGAAAAGAGAGAGTCCAGGGAAAAGAGACACGACTGGGAAGAGACAGTGAAAAGAGAGAGTTGAGGAATGAGAGGGAAAAGAGAGGGGCGAGTGAAAGCGGGAAAATGAGACACCGAGTGAAGAGAGGTGACAGACACAGGAGAGGGGAAAGAGGGGGAAGAGACAAGCGGGGGAAAAGAGAGAGTCCAGGGAAAAGAGAAAGGACAGGGAAGAGAGAGGGAAAAGAGGGTGTGGAGGAAATGGAGGGAATAGAGGAAGGCGAGTGAAAGCGGGAAAAATGAACGCCGAGAGAACAGATGTGAGAGAGACAGGCGAGGGGAAACAGGGAAAAGAGACAAGCGGGGGAAAAGAGAGAGTCCAGGGAAAAGAGACAGGACAGGGAAGAGAGAGGGAAAAGAGGGAGTGGAGGGAAGGGAGGGAATAGAGGAAGGCGAGTGGAAGCGGGAAAAATGAACGCCGAGAGAACAGAGGTGAGAGAGACAGGCAAGGGGAAACAGGGAAAAGAGAAAAGTGGGGGAAAAGAGAGAGTCCAGGGAAAAGAGACACGACTGGGAAGAGACAGTGAAAAGAGAGAGTTGAGGAATGAGAGGGAAAAGAGAGGGGCGAGTGAAAGCGGGAAAATGAGACACCGAGTGAAGAGAGGTGACAGACACAGGAGAGGGGAAAGAGGGGGAAGAGACAAGCGGGGGAAAAGAGAGAGTCCAGGGAAAAGAGAAAGGACAGGGAAGAGAGAGGGAAAAGAGGGAGTGGAGGAAAGGGAGGGAATAGAGGAAGGCGAGTGGAAGCGGGAAAAATGAACGCCGAGAGAACAGATGTGAGAGAGACAGGCAAGGGGAAACAGGGAAAAGAGAAAAGCGGGGGAAAAGAGAGAGTCCAGGGAAAAGAGACACGACTGGGAAGAGACAGTGAAAAGAGAGAGTTGAGGAATGAGAGGGAAAACAGAGGGGCGAGTGAAAGCGGGAAAATGAGACACCGAGTGAAGAGAGGTGACAGACACAGGAGAGGGGAAAGAGGGGGAAGAGACAAGCGGGGGGAAAGAGAGGCCAGGGAAAAGAGACAGGACAGGGAAGAGAGAGGGAAAAGAGGGAGTGGAGGAAAGGGAGGGAATAGAGGAAGGCGAGTGGAAGCGGGAAAAATGAACGCCGAGAGAACAGAGGTGAGAGAGACAGGCGAGGGGAAACAGGGAAAAGAGACAAGCGGGGGAAAAGAGAGAGTCCAGGGAAAAGAGACAGGACAGGGAAGAGAGAGGGAAAAGAGAGAGTTGAGGAATGAGAGGGAAAAGAGAGGGGCGAGTGAAAGCGGGAAAATGAGACACCGAGTGAAGAGAGGTGACAGACACAGGAGAGGGGAAAGAGGGGGAAGAGACAAGCGGGGGAAAAGAGAGAGTCCAGGGAAAAGAGATAGGACAGGGAAGAGAGAGGGAAAAGAGGGAGTGGAGGAAAGGGAGGGAATAGAGGAAGGCGAGTGGAAGCGGGAAAAATGAACGCCGAGAGAACAGAGGTGAGAGAGACAGGCAAGGGGAAACAGGGAAAAGAGAAAAGCGGGGGAAAAGAGAGAGTCCAGGGAAAAGAGACACGACTGGGAAGAGACAGTGAAAAGAGAGAGTTGAGGAATGAGAGGGAAAAGAGAGGGGCGAGTGAAAGCGGGAAAATGAGACACCGAGTGAAGAGAGGTGACAGACACAGGAGAGGGGAAAGAGGGGGAAGAGAGAAGCGGGGGGAAAGAGAGAGTCCAGGGAAAAGAGACAGGACAGGGAAGAGAGAGGGAAAAGAGGGAGTGGAGGAAAGGGAGGGAATAGAGGAAGGCGAGTGAAAGCGGGAAAAATGAACGCCGAGAGAACAGAGGTGAGAGAGACAGGCGAGGGGAAACAGGGAAAAGAGGCAAGCGGGGGAAAAGAGAGAGTCCAGGGAAAAGAGACACGACTGGGAAGAGACAGTGAAAAGAGAGAGTTGAGGAATGAGAGGGAAAAGAGAGGGGCGAGTGAAAGCGGGAAAATGAGACACCGAGTGAAGAGAGGTGACAGACACAGGAGAGGGGAAAGAGGGGGAAGAGACAAGCGGGGGGAAAGAGAGGCCAGGGAAAAGAGACAGGACAGGGAAGAGAGAGGGAAAAGAGGGAGTGGAGGAAAGGGAGGGAATAGAGGAAGGCGAGTGAAAGCGGGAAAAATGAACGCTGAGAGAACAGAGGTGAGAGAGACAGGCGAGGGGAAACAGGGAAAAGAGACAAGCGGGGGAAAAGAGAGAGTCCAGGGAAAAGAGACAGGACAGGGAAGAGAGAGGGAAAAGAGGGAGTGGAGGGAAGGGAGGGAATAGAGGAAGGCGAGTGAAAGAGGGGGAAATTAACGCCGAGAGAACAGAGGTGAGAGAGACAGGCGAGGGGAAACAGGGAAAAGAGGCAAGCGGGGGAAAAGAGAGAGTCCAGGGAAAAGAGACAGGACAGCGAAGAGAGAGGGAAAAGAATGTGTCCAGGGAAAAGAGACACGACTGGGAAGAGACAGTGAAAAGAGAGAGTTGAGGAATGAGAGGGAAAAGAGAGGGGCGAGTGAAAGTGGGAAATTGAGACACCGAGTGAAGAGAGGTGACAGACACAGGAGAGGGGAAAGAGGGGGAAGAGACAAGCGGGGGGAAAGAGAGAATCCAGGGAAAAGAGATAGGACAGGGAAGAGACAGGGAAAAGAGGGTGTGGTGGAAAGGGAGGGAATAGAGGAAGGCGAGTGGAAGCAGGAAAAATGAACGCCGAGAGAACAGAGGTGAGAGAGACAGGCAAGGGGAAACAGGGAAAAGAGAAAAGCGGGGGAAAAGAGAGAGTCCAGGGAAAAGAGACACGACTGGGAAGAGACAGTGAAAAGAGAGAGTTGAGGAATGAGAGGGAAAAGAGAGGGGCGAGTGAAAGCGGGAAAATGAGACACCGAGTGAAGAGAGGTGACAGACACAGGAGAGGGGAAAGAGGGGGAAGAGACAAGCGGGGGAAAAGAGAGAGTCCAGGGAAAAGAGAACGGACAGGGAAGAGAGAGGGAAAAGAGGGTGTGGAGGAAATGGAGGGAATAGAGGAAGGCGAGTGAAAGCGGGAAAAATGAACGCCGAGAGAACAGATGTGAGAGAGACAGGCGAGGGGAAACAGGGAAAAGAGACAAGCGGGGGAAAAGAGAGAGTCCAGGGAAAAGAGACAGGACAGGGAAGAGAGAGGGAAAAGAGGGAGTGGGGGGAAGGGAGGGAATAGAGGAAGGCGAGTGAAAGAGGGGGAAATTAACGCCGAGAGAACAGAGGTGAGAGAGACAGGCGAGGGGAAACAGGGAAAAGAGGCAAGCGGGGGAAAAGAGAGAGTCCAGGGAAAAGAGACAGGACAGGGAAGAGAGAGGGAAAAGAGGGAGTGGAGGAAAGGGAGGGAATAGAGGAAGGCGAGTGGAAGCGGGAAAAATGAACGCCGAGAGAACAGAGGTGAGAGAGACAGGCAAGGGGAAACAGGGAAAAGAGAAAAGCGGGGGAAAAGAGAGAGTCCAGGGAAAAGAGACACGACTGGGAAGAGACAGTGAAAAGAGAGAGTTGAGGAATGAGAGGGAAAAGAGAGGGGCGAGTGAAAGCGGGAAAATGAGACACCGAGTGAAGAGAGGTGACAGACACAGGAGAGGGGAAAGAGGGGGAAGAGACAAGCGGGGGAAAAGAGAGAGTCCAGGGAAAAGAGATAGGACAGGGAAGAGAGAGGGAAAAGAGGGAGTGGAGGAAAGGGAGGGAATAGAGGAAGGCGAGTGGAAGCGGGAAAAATGAACGCCGAGAGAACAGAGGTGAGAGAGACAGGCGAGGGGAAACAGGGAAAAGAGGCAAGCGGGGGAAAAGAGAGAGTCCAGGGAAAAGAGACACGACTGGGAAGAGACAGTGAAAAGAGAGAGTTGAGGAATGAGAGGGAAAAGAGAGGGGCGAGTGAAAGCGGGAAAATGAGACACCGAGTGAAGAGAGGTGACAGACACAGGAGAGGGGAAAGAGGGGGAAGAGACAAGCGGGGGGAAAGAGAGGCCAGGGAAAAGAGACAGGGCAGGGAAGAGAGAGGGAAAAGAGGGAGTGGAGGAAAGGGAGGGAATAGAGGAAGGCGAGTGGAAGCGGGAAAAATGAACGCCGAGAGAACAGAGGTGAGAGAGACAGGCGAGGGGAAACAGGGAAAAGAGACAAGCGGGGGAAAAGAGAGAGTCCAGGGAAAAGAGACAGGACAGGGAAGAGAGAGGGAAAAGAGGGAGTGGAGGGAAGGGAGGGAATAGAGGAAGGCGAGTGAAAGCGGGAAAAATGAACGCCGAGAGAACAGAGGTGAGAGAGACAGGCGAGGGGAAACAGGGAAAAGAGGCAAGCGGGGGAAAAGAGAGAGTCCAGGGAAAAGAGACAGGACAGCGAAGAGAGAGGGAAAAGAATGTGTCCAGGGAAAAGAGACACGACTGGGAAGAGACAGTGAAAAGAGAGAGTTGAGGAATGAGAGGGAAAAGAGAGGGGCGAGTGAAAGCGGGAAAATGAGACACCGAGAGAACAGAGGTGACAGACACAGGAGAGGGGAAAGAGGGGGAAGAGACAAGCGGGGGAAAAGAGAGAGTCCAGGGAAAAGAGATAGGACAGGGAAGAGAGAGGGAAAAGAGGGAGTGGAGGAAAGGGAGGGAATAGAGGAAGGCGAGTGGAAGCGGGAAAAATGAACGCCGAGAGAACAGAGGTGAGAGACACAGGCAAGGGGAAACAGGGAAAAGAGAAAAGCGGGGGGAAAGAGAGAGTCCAGGGAAAAGAGACACGACTGGGAAGAGACAGTGTAAAGAGAGAGTTGAGGAATGAGAGGGAAAAGAGAGGGGCGAGTGAAAGCGGGAAAATGAGACACCGAGTGAAGAGAGGTGACAGACACAGGAGAGGGGAAAGAGGGGGAAGAGACAAGCGGGGGGAAAGAGCGGCCAGGGAAAAGAGACAGGACAGGGAAGAGAGAGGGAAAAGAGGGAGTGGAGGAAAGGGAGGGAATAGAGGAAGGCGAGTGGAAGCGGGAAAAATGAACGCCGAGAGAACAGAGGTGAGAGAGACAGGCAAGGGGAAACAGGGAAAAGAGAAAAGCGGGGGAAAAGAGAGAGTCCAGGGAAAAGAGACACGACTGGGAAGAGACAGTGAAAAGAGAGAGTTGAGGAATGAGAGGGAAAAGAGAGGGGCGAGTGAAAGCGGGAAAATGAGACACCGAGTGAAGAGAGGTGACAGACACAGGAGAGGGGAAAGAGGGGGAAGAGACAAGCGGGGGGAAAGAGAGGCCAGGGAAAAGAGACAGGACAGGGAAGAGAGAGGGAAAAGAGGGAGTGGAGGAAAGGGAGGGAATAGAGGAAGGCGAGTGGAAGCGGGAAAAATGAACGCCGAGAGAACAGAGGTGAGAGAGACAGGCGAGGGGAAACAGGGAAAAGAGACAAGCGGGGGAAAAGAGAGAGCCCAGGGAAAAGAGACAGGACAGGGAAGAGAGAGGGAAAAGAGGGAGTGGAGGAAAGGGAGGGAATAGAGGAAGGCGAGTGGAAGCGGGAAAAATGAACGCCGAGAGAACAGAGGTGAGAGAGACAGGCGAGGGGAAACAGGGAAAAGAGGCAAGCGGGGGAAAAGAGAGAGTCCAGGGAAAAGAGACAGGACAGGGAAGAGAGAGGGAAAAGAGGGAGTGGAGGAAAGGGAGGGAATAGAGGAAGGCGAGTGGAAGCGGGAAAAATGAACGCCGAGAGAACAGAGGTGAGAGAGACAGGCAAGGGGAAACAGGGAAAAGAGAAAAGCGGGGGAAAAGAGAGAGTCCAGGGAAAAGAGACACGTCTGGGAAGAGACAGTGAAAAGAGAGAGTTGAGGAATGAGAGGGAAAAGAGAGGGGCGAGTGAAAGCGGGAAAATGAGACACCGAGTGAAGAGAGGTGACAGACACAGGAGAGGGGAAAGAGGGGGAAGAGACAAGCGGGGGGAAAGAGAGGCCAGGGAAAAGAGACAGGACAGGGAAGAGAGAGGGAAAAGAGGGAGTGGAGGGAAGGGAGGGAATAGAGGAAGGCGAGTGAAAGCGGGAAAAATGAACGCCGAGAGAACAGAGGTGAGAGAGACAGGCGAGGGGAAACAGGGAAAAGAGGCAAGCGGGGGAAAAGAGAGAGTCCAGGGAAAAGAGACAGGACAGCGAAGAGAGAGGGAAAAGAATGTGTCCAGGGAAAAGAGACACGACTGGGAAGAGACAGTGAAAAGAGAGAGTTGAGGAATGAGAGGGAAAAGAGAGGGGCGAGTGAAAGTGGGAAATTGAGACACCGAGTGAAGAGAGGTGACAGACACAGGAGAGGGGAAAGAGGGGGAAGAGACAAGCGGGGGGAAAGAGAGAATCCAGGGAAAAGAGATAGGACAGGGAAGAGACAGGGAAAAGAGGGTGTGGTGGAAAGGGAGGGAATAGAGGAAGGCGAGTGGAAGCAGGAAAAATGAACGCCGAGAGAACAGAGGTGAGAGACACAGGCGAGGGGAAACAGGGAAAAGAGAAAAGCGGGGGAAAAGAGAGAGTCCAGGGAAAAGAGACACGACTGGGAATAGACAGTGAAAAGAGAGAGTTGAGGAATGAGAGGGAAAAGAGAGGGGCGAGTGAAAGCGGGAAAATGAGACACCGAGTGAAGAGAGGTGACAGACACAGGAGAGGGGAAAGAGGGGGAAGAGACAAGCGGGGGAAAAGAGAGAGTCCAGGGAAAAGAGAAAGGACAGGGAAGAGAGAGGGAAAAGAGGGTGTGGAGGAAATGGAGGGAATAGAGGAAGGCGAGTGAAAGCGGGAAAAATGAACGCCGAGAGAACAGATGTGAGAGAGACAGGCGAGGGGAAACAGGGAAAAGAGACAAGCGGGGGAAAAGAGAGAGTCCAGGGAAAAGAGACAGGACAGGGAAGAGAGAGGGAAAAGAGGGAGTGGAGGGAAGGGAGGGAATAGAGGAAGGCGAGTGGAAGCGGGAAAAATGAACGCCGAGAGAACAGAGGTGAGAGAGACAGGCGAGGGGAAACAGGGAAAAGAGACAAGCGGGGGAAAAGAGAGAGTCCAGGGAAAAGAGACAGGACAGGGAAGAGAGAGGGAAAAGAGGGAGTGGAGGAAAGGGAGGGAATAGAGGAAGGCGAGTGGAAGCGGGAAAAATGAACGCCGAGAGAACAGAGGTGAGAGAGACAGGCAAGGGGAAACAGGGAAAAGAGAAAAGCGGGGGAAAAGAGAGAGTCCAGGGAAAAGAGACACGACTGGGAAGAGACAGTGAAAAGAGAGAGTTGAGGAATGAGAGGGAAAAGAGAGGGGCGAGTGAAAGCGGGAAAATGAGACACCGAGTGAAGAGAGGTGACAGACACAGGAGAGGGGAAAGAGGGGGAAGAGAAAAGCGGGGGAAAAGAGAGAGTCCAGGGAAAAGAGACACGACTGGGAAGAGACAGTGAAAAGAGAGAGTTGAGGAATGAGAGGGAAAAGAGAGGGGCGAGTGAAAGCGGGAAAATGAGACACCGAGTGAAGAGAGGTGACAGACACAGGAGAGGGGAAAGAGGGGGAAGAGACAAGCGGG
Source organism: Haliaeetus albicilla (assembly GCF_947461875.1). Taxonomy (NCBI): domain Eukaryota; kingdom Metazoa; phylum Chordata; class Aves; order Accipitriformes; family Accipitridae; genus Haliaeetus; species Haliaeetus albicilla. The sequence goes on from NC_091515.1 coordinate 42,616,156, forward strand.
GGGAGAGAGAGCCCAGGGAAAAGAGACAGGACAGGGAAGAGAGAGGGAAAAGAGGGAGTGGAGGAAAGGGAGGGAATAGAGGAAGGCGAGTGGAAGCGGGAAAAATGAACGCCGAGAGAACAGAGGTGAGAGAGACAGGCAAGGGGAAACAGGGAAAAGAGAAAAGCGGGGGAAAAGAGAGAGTCCAGGGAAAAGAGACACGACTGGGAAGAGACAGTGAAAAGAGAGAGTTGAGGAATGAGAGGGAAAAGAGAGGGGCGAGTGAAAGCGGGAAAATGAGACACCGAGTGAAGAGAGGTGACAGACACAGGAGAGGGGAAAGAGGGGGAAGAGACAAGCGGGGGAAAAGAGAGAGTCCAGGGAAAAGAGACAGGACAGGGAAGAGAGAGGGAAAAGAGGGAGTGGAGGGAAGGGAGGGAATAGAGGAAGGCGAGTGAAAGCGGGAAAAATGAACGCCGAGAGAACAGAGGTGAGAGAGACAGGCGAGGGGAAACAGGGAAAAGAGGCAAGCGGGGGAAAAGAGAGAGTCCAGGGAAAAGAGACACGACTGGGAAGAGACAGTGAAAAGAGAGAGTTGAGGAATGAGAGGGAAAAGAGAGGGGCGAGTGAAAGCGGGAAAATGAGACACCGAGTGAAGAGAGGTGACAGACACAGGAGAGGGGAAAGAGGGGGAAGAGACAAGCGGGGGAAAAGAGAGAGTCCAGGGAAAAGAGAAAGGACAGGGAAGAGAGAGGGAAAAGAGGGTGTGGAGGAAATGGAGGGAATAGAGGAAGGCGAGTGAAAGCGGGAAAAATGAACGCCGAGAGAACAGATGTGAGAGAGACAGGCGAGGGGAAACAGGGAAAAGAGACAAGCGGGGGAAAAGAGAGAGTCCAGGGAAAAGAGACAGGACAGGGAAGAGAGAGGGAAAAGAGGGAGTGGAGGAAGGGGAGGGAATAGAGGAAGGCGAGTGGAAGCGGGAAAAATGAACGCCGAGAGAACAGAGGTGAGAGAGACAGGCAAGGGGAAACAGGGAAAAGAGAAAAGTGGGGGAAAAGAGAGAGTCCAGGGAAAAGAGACACGACTGGGAAGAGACAGTGAAAAGAGAGAGTTGAGGAATGAGAGGGAAAAGAGAGGGGCGAGTGAAAGCGGGAAAATGAGACACCGAGTGAAGAGAGGTGACAGACACAGGAGAGGGGAAAGAGGGGGAAGAGACAAGCGGGGGAAAAGAGAGAGTCCAGGGAAAAGAGAAAGGACAGGGAAGAGAGAGGGAAAAGAGGGAGTGGAGGAAAGGGAGGGAATAGAGGAAGGCGAGTGGAAGCGGGAAAAATGAACGCCGAGAGAACAGATGTGAGAGAGACAGGCAAGGGGAAACAGGGAAAAGAGAAAAGCGGGGGAAAAGAGAGAGTCCAGGGAAAAGAGACACGACTGGGAAGAGACAGTGAAAAGAGAGAGTTGAGGAATGAGAGGGAAAACAGAGGGGCGAGTGAAAGCGGGAAAATGAGACACCGAGTGAAGAGAGGTGACAGACACAGGAGAGGGGAAAGAGGGGGAAGAGACAAGCGGGGGAAAAGAGAGAGTCCAGGGAAAAGAGATAGGACAGGGAAGAGAGAGGGAAAAGAGGGAGTGGAGGAAAGGGAGGGAATAGAGGAAGGCGAGTGGAAGCGGGAAAATGAACGCCGAGAGAACAGAGGTGAGAGAGACAGGCAAGGGGAAACAGGGAAAAGAGAAAAGCGGGGGGAAAGAGAGAGTCCAGGGAAAAGAGACAGGACAGGGAAGAGAGAGGGAAAAGAGAGAGTTGAGGAATGAGAGGGAAAAGAGAGGGGCGAGTGAAAGCGGGAAAATGAGACACCGAGTGAAGAGAGGTGACAGACACAGGAGAGGGGAAAGAGGGGGAAGAGACAAGCGGGGGAAAAGAGAGAGTCCAGGGAAAAGAGATAGGACAGGGAAGAGAGAGGGAAAAGAGGGAGTGGAGGAAAGGGAGGGAATAGAGGAAGGCGAGTGGAAGCGGGAAAAATGAACGCCGAGAGAACAGAGGTGAGAGAGACAGGCGAGGGGAAACAGGGAAAAGAGAAAAGCGGGGGAAAAGAGAGAGTCCAGGGAAAAGAGACACGACTGGGAAGAGACAGTGAAAAGAGAGAGTTGAGGAATGAGAGGGAAAAGAGAGGGGCGAGTGAAAGCGGGAAAATGAGACACCGAGTGAAGAGAGGTGACAGACACAGGAGAGGGGAAAGAGGGGGAAGAGAGAAGCGGGGGGAAAGAGAGTCCAGGGAAAAGAGACAGGACAGGGAAGAGAGAGGGAAAAGAGGGAGTGGAGGAAAGGGAGGGAATAGAGGAAGGCGAGTGAAAGCGGGAAAAATGAACGCTGAGAGAACAGAGGTGAGAGAGACAGGCGAGGGGAAACAGGGAAAAGAGACAAGCCGGGGAAAAGAGGCTATCCAGGGAAAAGAGACACGACTGGGAAGAGACAGTGAAAAGAGAGAGTTGATGAATGAGAGGGAAAAGAGAGGGGCGAGTGAAAGTGGGAAATTGAGACACCGAGTGAAGAGAGGTGACAGACACAGGAGAGGGGAAAGAGGGGGAAGAGACAAGCGGGGGGAAAGAGAGAATCCAGGGAAAAGAGATAGGACAGGGAAGAGAGAGGGAAAAGAGGGTGTGGTGGAAAGGGAGGGAATAGAGGAAGGCGAGTGAAAGCAGGAAAAATGAACGCCGAGAGAACAGAGGTGAGAGACACAGGCGAGGGGAAACAGGGAAAAGAGAAAAGCGGGGGAAAAGAGAGAGTCCAGGGAAAAGAGACACGACTGGGAAGAGACAGTGAAAAGAGAGAGTTGAGGAATGAGAGGGAAAAGAGAGGGGCGAGTGAAAGCGGGAAAATGAGACACCGAGTGAAGAGAGGTGACAGACACAGGAGAGGGGAAAGAGGGGGAAGAGAGAAGCGGGGGGAAAGAGAGTCCAGGGAAAAGAGACAGGACAGGGAAGAGAGAGGGAAAAGAGGGAGTGGAGGAAAGGGAGGGAATAGAGGAAGGCGAGTGAAAGCGGGAAAAATGAACGCTGAGAGAACAGAGGTGAGAGAGACAGGCGAGGGGAAACAGGGAAAAGAGACAAGCGGGGGAAAAGAGAGAGTCCAGGGAAAAGAGACAGGACAGGGAAGAGAGAGGGAAAAGAGGGAGTGGAGGGAAGGGAGGGAATAGAGGAAGGCGAGTGGAAGCGGGAAAATGAGACACCGAGTGAAGAGAGGTGACAGACACAGGAGAGGGGAAAGAGGGGGAAGAGACAAGCGGGGGAAAAGAGAGAGTCCAGGGAAAAGAGACAGGACAGGGAAGAGAGAGGGAAAAGAGGGAGTGGAGGGAAGGGAGGGAATAGAGGAAGGCGAGTGGAAGCGGGAAAAATGAACGCCGAGAGAACAGAGGTGAGAGAGACAGGCAAGGGGAAACAGGGAAAAGAGAAAAGCGGGGGAAAAGAGAGAGTCCAGGGAAAAGAGACACGACTGGGAAGAGACAGTGAAAAGAGAGAGTTGAGGAATGAGAGGGAAAAGAGAGGGGCGAGTGAAAGCGGGAAAATGAGACACCGAGTGAAGAGAGGTGACAGACACAGGAGAGGGGAAAGAGGGGGAAGAGACAAGCGGGGGAAAAGAGAGAGTCCAGGGAAAAGAGATAGGACAGGGAAGAGAGAGGGAAAAGAGGGAGTGGAGGAAAGGGAGGGAATAGAGGAAGGCGAGTGGAAGCGGGAAAAATGAACGCCGAGAGAACAGAGGTGAGAGAGACAGGCAAGGGGAAACAGGGAAAAGAGAAAAGCGGGGGAAAAGAGAGAGTCCAGGGAAAAGAGACACGACTGGGAAGAGACAGTGAAAAGAGAGAGTTGAGGAATGAGAGGGAAAAGAGAGGGGCGAGTGAAAGTGGGAAAATGAGACACCGAGTGAAGAGAGGTGACAGACACAGGAGAGGGGAAAGAGGGGGAAGAGAGAAGCGGGGGGAAAGAGAGTCCAGGGAAAAGAGACAGGACAGGGAAGAGAGAGGGAAAAGAGGGAGTGGAGGGAAGGGAGGGAATAGAGGAAGGCGAGTGAAAGCGGGAAAAATGAACGCTGAGAGAACAGAGGTGAGAGAGACAGGCGAGGGGAAACAGGGAAAAGAGACAAGCGGGGGAAAAGAGAGAGTCCATGGAAAAGAGACAGGACAGGGAAGAGAGAGGGAAAAGAGGGAGTGGAGGGAAGGGAGGGAATAGAGGAAGGCGAGTGGAAGCGGGAAAAATGAACGCCGAGAGAACAGAGGTGAGAGAGACAGGCGAGGGGAAACAGGGAAAAGAGACAAGCGGGGGAAAAGAGAGAGTCCAGGGAAAAGAGACAGGACAGGGAAGAGAGAGGGAAAAGAGAGAGTTGAGGAATGAGAGGGAAAAGAGAGGGGGGAGTGAAAGCGGGAAAATGAGACACCGAGTGAAGAGAGGTGACAGACACAGGAGAGGGGAAAGAGGGGGAAGAGACAAGCGGGGGAAAAGAGAGAGTCCAGGGAAAAGAGATAGGACAGGGAAGAGAGAGGGAAAAGAGGGAGTGGAGGAAAGGGAGGGAATAGAGGAAGGCGAGTGGAAGCGGGAAAAATGAACGCCGAGAGAACAGAGGTGAGAGAGACAGGCGAGGGGAAACAGGGAAAAGAGGCAAGCGGGGGAAAAGAGAGAGTCCAGGGAAAAGAGACACGACTGGGAAGAGACAGTGAAAAGAGAGAGTTGAGGAATGAGAGGGAAAAGAGAGGGGCGAGTGAAAGCGGGAAAATGAGACACCGAGTGAAGAGAGGTGACAGACACAGGAGAGGGGAAAGAGGGGGAAGAGACAAGCGGGGGGAAAGAGAGGCCAGGGAAAAGAGACAGGACAGGGAAGAGAGAGGGAAAAGAGGGAGTGGAGGAAAGGGAGGGAATAGAGGAAGGCGAGTGGAAGCGGGAAAAATGAACGCCGAGAGAACAGAGGTGAGAGAGACAGGCGAGGGGAAACAGGGAAAAGAGACAAGCGGGGGAAAAGAGAGAGTCCAGGGAAAAGAGACAGGACAGGGAAGAGAGAGGGAAAAGAGGGAGTGGAGGGAAGGGAGGGAATAGAGGAAGGCGAGTGAAAGCGGGAAAAATGAACGCCGAGAGAACAGAGGTGAGAGTGACAGGCGAGGGGAAACAGGGAAAAGAGGCAAGCGGGGGAAAAGAGACTATCCAGGGAAAAGAGACAGGACAGGGAAGAGAGAGGGAAAAGAGGGAGTGGAGGAAAGGGAGGGAATAGAGGAAGGCGAGTGGAAGCGGGAAAAATGAACGCCGAGAGAACAGAGGTGAGAGAGACAGGCAAGGGGAAACAGGGAAAAGAGAAAAGCGGGGGAAAAGAGAGAGTCCAGGGAAAAGAGACACGACTGGGAAGAGACAGTGAAAAGAGAGAGTTGAGGAATGAGAGGGAAAAGAGAGGGGCGAGTGAAAGCGGGAAAATGAGACACCGAGTGAAGAGAGGTGACAGACACAGGAGAGGGGAAAGAGGGGGAAGAGACAAGCGGGGGGAAAGAGAGTCCAGGGAAAAGAGACAGGACAGGGAAGAGAGAGGGAAAAGAGGGAGTGGAGGAAAGGGAGGGAATAGAGGAAGGCGAGTGGAAGCGGGAAAAATGAACGCCGAGAGAACAGAGGTGAGAGAGACAGGCAAGGGGAAACAGGGAAAAGAGAAAAGCGGGGGGAAAGAGAGAGTCCAGGGAAAAGAGACACGACTGGGAAGAGACAGTGAAAAGAGAGAGTTGAGGAATGAGAGGGAAAAGAGAGGGGCGAGTGAAAGCGGGAAAATGAGACACCGAGTGAAGAGAGGTGACAGACACAGGAGAGGGGAAAGAGGGGGAAGAGACAAGCGGGGGAAAAGAGAGAGTCCAGGGAAAAGAGACAGGACAGGGAAGAGAGAGGGAAAAGAGGGAGTGGAGGGAAGGGAGGGAATAGAGGAAGGCGAGTGAAAGAGGGGGAAATGAACGCCGAGAGAACAGAGGTGAGAGAGACAGGCGAGGGGAAACAGGGAAAAGAGAAAAGCGGGGGAAAAGAGAGAGTCCAGGGAAAAGAGACAGGACAGGGAAGAGAGAGGGAAAAGAGGGAGTGGAGGAAAGGGAGGGAATAGAGGAAGGCGAGTGGAAGCGGGAAAAATGAACGCCGAGAGAACAGAGGTGAGAGAGACAGGCAAGGGGAAACAGGGAAAAGAGACAAGCGGGGGAAAAGAGAGAGTCCAGGGAAAAGAGACAGGACAGGGAAGAGAGAGGGAAAAGAGGGAGTGGAGGGAAGGGAGGGAATAGAGGAAGGCGAGTGAAAGAGGGGGAAATTAACGCCGAGAGAACAGAGGTGAGAGAGACAGGCGAGGGGAAACAGGGAAAAGAGGCAAGCGGGGGAAAAGAGAGAGTCCAGGGAAAAGAGACAGGACAGGGAAGAGAGAGGGAAAAGAGGGAGTGGAGGAAAGGGAGGGAATAGAGGAAGGCGAGTGGAAGCGGGAAAAATGAACGCCGAGAGAACAGAGGTGAGAGAGACAGGCAAGGGGAAACAGGGAAAAGAGAAAAGCGGGGGAAAAGAGAGAGTCCAGGGAAAAGAGACACGACTGGGAAGAGACAGTGAAAAGAGAGAGTTGAGGAATGAGAGGGAAAAGAGAGGGGCGAGTGAAAGCGGGAAAATGAGACACCGAGTGAAGAGAGGTGACAGACACAGGAGAGGGGAAAGAGGGGGAAGAGAGAAGCGGGGGGAAAGAGAGTCCAGGGAAAAGAGACAGGACAGGGAAGAGAGAGGGAAAAGAGGGAGTGGAGGAAAGGGAGGGAATAGAGGAAGGCGAGTGAAAGCGGGAAAAATGAACGCTGAGAGAACAGAGGTGAGAGAGACAGGCGAGGGGAAACAGGGAAAAGAGACAAGCGGGGGAAAAGAGAGAGTCCATGGAAAAGAGACAGGACAGGGAAGAGAGAGGGAAAAGAGGGAGTGGAGGGAAGGGAGGGAATAGAGGAAGGCGAGTGGAAGCGGGAAAAATGAACGCCGAGAGAACAGAGGTGAGAGAGACAGGCGAGGGGAAACAGGGAAAAGAGACAAGCGGGGGAAAAGAGAGAGTCCAGGGAAAAGAGACAGGACAGGGAAGAGAGAGGGAAAAGAGAGAGTTGAGGAATGAGAGGGAAAAGAGAGGGGGGAGTGAAAGCGGGAAAATGAGACACCGAGTGAAGAGAGGTGACAGACACAGGAGAGGGGAAAGAGGGGGAAGAGACAAGCGGGGGAAAAGAGAGAGTCCAGGGAAAAGAGATAGGAGAGGGAAGAGAGAGGGAAAAGAGGGAGTGGAGGAAAGGGAGGGAATAGAGGAAGGCGAGTGGAAGCGGGAAAAATGAACGCCGAGAGAACAGAGGTGAGAGAGACAGGCGAGGGGAAACAGGGAAAAGAGGCAAGCGGGGGAAAAGAGAGAGTCCAGGGAAAAGAGACACGACTGGGAAGAGACAGTGAAAAGAGAGAGTTGAGGAATGAGAGGGAAAAGAGAGGGGCGAGTGAAAGCGGGAAAATGAGACACCGAGTGAAGAGAGGTGACAGACACAGGAGAGGGGAAAGAGGGGGAAGAGACAAGCGGGGGGAAAGAGAGGCCAGGGAAAAGAGACAGGACAGGGAAGAGAGAGGGAAAAGAGGGAGTGGAGGAAAGGGAGGGAATAGAGGAAGGCGAGTGGAAGCGGGAAAAATGAACGCCGAGAGAACAGAGGTGAGAGAGACAGGCGAGGGGAAACAGGGAAAAGAGACAAGCGGGGGAAAAGAGAGAGTCCAGGGAAAAGAGACAGGACAGGGAAGAGAGAGGGAAAAGAGGGAGTGGAGGGAAGGGAGGGAATAGAGGAAGGCGAGTGAAAGCGGGAAAAATGAACGCCGAGAGAACAGAGGTGAGAGAGACAGGCGAGGGGAAACAGGGAAAAGAGGCAAGCGGGGGAAAAGAGACTATCCAGGGAAAAGAGACAGGACAGGGAAGAGAGAGGGAAAAGAGGGAGTGGAGGAAAGGGAGGGAATAGAGGAAGGCGAGTGGAAGCGGGAAAAATGAACGCCGAGAGAACAGAGGTGAGAGAGACAGGCAAGGGGAAACAGGGAAAAGAGAAAAGCGGGGGAAAAGAGAGAGTCCAGGGAAAAGAGACACGACTGGGAAGAGACAGTGAAAAGAGAGAGTTGAGGAATGAGAGGGAAAAGAGAGGGGCGAGTGAAAGCGGGAAAATGAGACACCGAGTGAAGAGAGGTGACAGACACAGGAGAGGGGAAAGAGGGGGAAGAGAGAAGCGGGGGGAAAGAGAGTCCAGGGAAAAGAGACACGACTGGGAAGAGAGAGGGAAAAGAGGGAGTGGAGGAAAGGGAGGGAATAGAGGAAGGCGAGTGGAAGCGGGAAAAATGAACGCCGAGAGAACAGAGGTGAGAGAGACAGGCAAGGGGAAACAGGGAAAAGAGAAAAGCGGGGGGAAAGAGAGAGTCCAGGGAAAAGAGACACGACTGGGAAGAGACAGTGAAAAGAGAGAGTTGAGGAATGAGAGGGAAAAGAGAGGGGCGAGTGAAAGCGGGAAAATGAGACACCGAGTGAAGAGAGGTGACAGACACAGGAGAGGGGAAAGAGGGGGAAGAGACAAGCGGGGGAAAAGAGAGAGTCCAGGGAAAAGAGACAGGACAGGGAAGAGAGAGGGAAAAGAGGGAGTGGAGGGAAGGGAGGGAATAGAGGAAGGCGAGTGGAAGCGGGAAAAATGAACGCCGAGAGAACAGAGGTGAGAGAGACAGGCGAGGGGAAACAGGGAAAAGAGACAAGCGGGGGAAAAGAGAGAGTCCAGGGAAAAGAGACAGGACAGGGAAGAGAGAGGGAAAAGAGGGAGTGGAGGGAAGGGAGGGAATAGAGGAAGGCGAGTGAAAGCGGGAAAAATGAACGCCGAGAGAACAGAGGTGAGAGAGACAGGCGAGGGGAAACAGGGAAAAGAGGCAAGCGGGGGAAAAGAGACTATCCAGGGAAAAGAGACAGGACAGGGAAGAGAGAGGGAAAAGAGGGAGTGGAGGAAAGGGAGGGAATAGAGGAAGGCGAGTGGAAGCGGGAAAAATGAACGCCGAGAGAACAGAGGTGAGAGAGACAGGCAAGGGGAAACAGGGAAAAGAGAAAAGCGGGGGAAAAGAGAGAGTCCAGGGAAAAGAGACACGACTGGGAAGAGACAGTGAAAAGAGAGAGTTGAGGAATGAGAGGGAAAAGAGAGGGGCGAGTGAAAGCGGGAAAATGAGACACCGAGTGAAGAGAGGTGACAGACACAGGAGAGGGGAAAGAGGGGGAAGAGAGAAGCGGGGGGAAAGAGAGTCCAGGGAAAAGAGACAGGACAGGGAAGAGAGAGGGAAAAGAGGGAGTGGAGGAAAGGGAGGGAATAGAGGAAGGCGAGTGGAAGCGGGAAAAATGAACGCCGAGAGAACAGAGGTGAGAGAGACAGGCAAGGGGAAACAGGGAAAAGAGAAAAGCGGGGGGAAAGAGAGAGTCCAGGGAAAAGAGACACGACTGGGAAGAGACAGTGAAAAGAGAGAGTTGAGGAATGAGAGGGAAAAGAGAGGGGCGAGTGAAAGCGGGAAAATGAGACACCGAGTGAAGAGAGGTGACAGACACAGGAGAGGGGAAAGAGGGGGAAGAGACAAGCGGGGGAAAAGAGAGAGTCCAGGGAAAAGAGACAGGACAGGGAAGAGAGAGGGAAAAGAGGGAGTGGAGGGAAGGGAGGGAATAGAGGAAGGCGAGTGAAAGAGGGGGAAATGAACGCCGAGAGAACAGAGGTGAGAGAGACAGGCGAGGGGAAACAGGGAAAAGAGAAAAGCGGGGGAAAAGAGAGAGTCCAGGGAAAAGAGACAGGACAGGGAAGAGAGAGGGAAAAGAGGGAGTGGAGGAAAGGGAGGGAATAGAGGAAGGCGAGTGGAAGCGGGAAAAATGAACGCCGAGAGAACAGAGGTCAGAGAGACAGGCGAGGGGAAACAGGGAAAAGAGAAAAGCGGGGGAAAAGAGAGAGTCCAGGGAAAAGAGACAGGACAGGGAAGAGAGAGGGAAAAGAGGGAGTGGAGGGAAGGGAGGGAATAGAGGAAGGCGAGTGAAAGCGGGAAAAATGAACGCCGAGAGAACAGAGGTGAGAGAGACAGGCGAGGGGAAACAGGGAAAAGAGGCAAGCGGGGGAAAAGAGAGAGTCCAGGGAAAAGAGACAGGACAGCGAAGAGAGAGGGAAAAGAATGTGTCCAGGGAAAAGAGACACGACTGGGAAGAGACAGTGAAAAGAGAGAGTTGAGGAATGAGAGGGAAAAGAGAGGGGCGAGTGAAAGCGGGAAAATGAGACACCGAGAGAACAGAGGTGAGAGAGACAGGCGAGGGGAAACAGGGAAAAGATAAAAGCGGGGGAAAAGAGAGAGTCCAGGGAAAAGAGACACGACTGGGAAGAGACAGTGAAAAGAGAGAGTTGAGGAATGAGAGGGAAAAGAGAGGGGCGAGTGAAAGCGGGAAAATGAGACACCGAGTGAAGAGAGGTGACAGACACAGGAGAGGGGAAAGAGGGGGAAGAGACAAGCGGGGGAAAAGAGAGAGTCCAGGGAAAAGAGATAGGACAGGGAAGAGAGAGGGAAAAGAGGGAGTGGAGGGAAGGGAGGGAATAGAGGAAGGCGAGTGGAAGCGGGAAAAATGAACGCCGAGAGAACAGAGGTGAGAGACACAGGCAAGGGGAAACAGGGAAAAGAGAAAAGCGGGGGGAAAGAGAGAGTCCAGGGAAAAGAGACACGACTGGGAAGAGACAGTGTAAAGAGAGAGTTGAGGAATGAGAGGGAAAAGAGAGGGGCGAGTGAAAGCGGGAAAATGAGACACCGAGTGAAGAGAGGTGACAGACACAGGAGAGGGGAAAGAGGGGGAAGAGACAAGCGGGGGGAAAGAGAGGCCAGGGAAAAGAGACAGGACAGGGAAGAGAGAGGGAAAAGAGGGAGTGGAGGAAAGGGAGGGAATAGAGGAAGGCGAGTGGAAGCGGGAAAAATGAACGCCGAGAGAACAGAGGTGAGAGAGACAGGCGAGGGGAAACAGGGAAAAGAGACAAGCGGGGGAAAAGAGAGAGTCCAGGGAAAAGAGACAGGACAGGGAAGAGAGAGGGAAAAGAGGGAGTGGAGGGAAGGGAGGGAATAGAGGAAGGCGAGTGGAAGCGGGAAAAATGAACGCCGAGAGAACAGAGGTGAGAGAGACAGGCGAGGGGAAACAGGGAAAAGAGGCAAGCGGGGGAAAAGAGAGAGTCCAGGGAAAAGAGACAGGACAGGGAAGAGAGAGGGAAAAGAGGGAGTGGAGGAAAGGGAGGGAATAGAGGAAGGCGAGTGGAAGCGGGAAAAATGAACGCCGAGAGAACAGAGGTGAGAGAGACAGGCAAGGGGAAACAGGGAAAAGAGAAAAGCGGGGGAAAAGAGAGAGTCCAGGGAAAAGAGACACGACTGGGAAGAGACAGTGAAAAGAGAGAGTTGAGGAATGAGAGGGAAAAGAGAGGGGCGAGTGAAAGCGGGAAAATGAGACACCGAGTGAAGAGAGGTGACAGACACAGGAGAGGGGAAAGAGGGGGAAGAGACAAGCGGGGGGAAAGAGAGGCCAGGGAAAAGAGACAGGACAGGGAAGAGAGAGGGAAAAGAGGGAGTGGAGGAAAGGGAGGGAATAGAGGAAGGCGAGTGGAAGCGGGAAAAATGAACGCCGAGAGAACAGAGGTGAGAGAGACAGGCGAGGGGAAACAGGGAAAAGAGACAAGCGGGGGAAAAGAGAGAGCCCAGGGAAAAGAGACAGGACAGGGAAGAGAGAGGGAAAAGAGGGAGTGGAGGAAAGGGAGGGAATAGAGGAAGGCGAGTGGAAGCGGGAAAAATGAACGCCGAGAGAACAGAGGTGAGAGAGACAGGCGAGGGGAAACAGGGAAAAGAGGCAAGCGGGGGAAAAGAGAGAGTCCAGGGAAAAGAGACAGGACAGGGAAGAGAGAGGGAAAAGAGGGAGTGGAGGAAAGGGAGGGAATAGAGGAAGGCGAGTGGAAGCGGGAAAAATGAACGCCGAGAGAACAGAGGTGAGAGAGACAGGCAAGGGGAAACAGGGAAAAGAGGCAAGCGGGGGAAAAGAGAGAGTCCAGGGAAAAGAGACAGGACAGCGAAGAGAGAGGGAAAAGAATGTGTCCAGGGAAAAGAGACACGACTGGGAAGAGACAGTGAAAAGAGAGAGTTGAGGAATGAGAGGGAAAAGAGAGGGGCGAGTGAAAGTGGGAAATTGAGACACCGAGTGAAGAGAGGTGACAGACACAGGAGAGGGGAAAGAGGGGGAAGAGACAAGCGGGGGGAAAGAGAGAATCCAGGGAAAAGAGATAGGACAGGGAAGAGACAGGGAAAAGAGGGTGTGGTGGAAAGGGAGGGAATAGAGGAAGGCGAGTGGAAGCAGGAAAAATGAACGCCGAGAGAACAGAGGTGAGAGACACAGGCGAGGGGAAACAGGGAAAAGAGAAAAGCGGGGGAAAAGAGAGAGTCCAGGGAAAAGAGACACGACTGGGAAGAGACAGTGAAAAGAGAGAGTTGAGGAATGAGAGGGAAAAGAGAGGGGCGAGTGAAAGCGGGAAAATGAGACACCGAGTGAAGAGAGGTGACAGACACAGGAGAGGGGAAAGAGGGGGAAGAGACAAGCGGGGGAAAAGAGAGAGTCCAGGGAAAAGAGAAAGGACAGGGAAGAGAGAGGGAAAAGAGGGTGTGGAGGAAATGGAGGGAATAGAGGAAGGCGAGTGAAAGCGGGAAAAATGAACGCCGAGAGAACAGATGTGAGAGAGACAGGCGAGGGGAAACAGGGAAAAGAGACAAGCGGGGGAAAAGAGAGAGTCCAGGGAAAAGAGACAGGACAGGGAAGAGAGAGGGAAAAGAGGGAGTGGAGGGAAGGGAGGGAATAGAGGAAGGCGAGTGGAAGCGGGAAAAATGAACGCCGAGAGAACAGAGGTGAGAGAGACAGGCGAGGGGAAACAGGGAAAAGAGACAAGCGGGGGAAAAGAGAGAGTCCAGGGAAAAGAGACAGGACAGGGAAGAGAGAGGGAAAAGAGGGAGTGGAGGAAAGGGAGGGAATAGAGGAAGGCGAGTGGAAGCGGGAAAAATGAACGCCGAGAGAACAGAGGTGAGAGAGACAGGCAAGGGGAAACAGGGAAAAGAGAAAAGCGGGGGAAAAGAGAGAGTCCAGGGAAAAGAGACACGACTGGGAAGAGACAGTGAAAAGAGAGAGTTGAGGAATGAGAGGGAAAAGAGAGGGGCGAGTGAAAGCGGGAAAATGAGACACCGAGTGAAGAGAGGTGACAGACACAGGAGAGGGGAAAGAGGGGGAAGAGAAAAGCGGGGGAAAAGAGAGAGTCCAGGGAAAAGAGACACGACTGGGAAGAGACAGTGAAAAGAGAGAGTTGAGGAATGAGAGGGAAAAGAGAGGGGCGAGTGAAAGCGGGAAAATGAGACACCGAGTGAAGAGAGGTGACAGACACAGGAGAGGGGAAAGAGGGGGAAGAGACAAGCGGGGGGAGAGAGAGCCCAGGGAAAAGAGACAGGACAGGGAAGAGAGAGGGAAAAGAGGGAGTGGAGGAAAGGGAGGGAATAGAGGAAGGCGAGTGGAAGCGGGAAAAATGAACGCCGAGAGAACAGAGGTGAGAGAGACAGGCAAGGGGAAACAGGGAAAAGAGAAAAGCGGGGGAAAAGAGAGAGTCCAGGGAAAAGAGACACGACTGGGAAGAGACAGTGAAAAGAGAGAGTTGAGGAATGAGAGGGAAAAGAGAGGGGCGAGTGAAAGCGGGAAAATGAGACACCGAGTGAAGAGAGGTGACAGACACAGGAGAGGGGAAAGAGGGGGAAGAGACAAGCGGGGGAAAAGAGAGAGTCCAGGGAAAAGAGACAGGACAGGGAAGAGAGAGGGAAAAGAGGGAGTGGAGGGAAGGGAGGGAATAGAGGAAGGCGAGTGAAAGCGGGAAAAATGAACGCCGAGAGAACAGAGGTGAGAGAGACAGGCGAGGGGAAACAGGGAAAAGAGGCAAGCGGGGGAAAAGAGAGAGTCCAGGGAAAAGAGACACGACTGGGAAGAGACAGTGAAAAGAGAGAGTTGAGGAATGAGAGGGAAAAGAGAGGGGCGAGTGAAAGCGGGAAAATGAGACACCGAGTGAAGAGAGGTGACAGACACAGGAGAGGGGAAAGAGGGGGAAGAGACAAGCGGGGGAAAAGAGAGAGTCCAGGGAAAAGAGAAAGGACAGGGAAGAGAGAGGGAAAAGAGGGTGTGGAGGAAATGGAGGGAATAGAGGAAGGCGAGTGAAAGCGGGAAAAATGAACGCCGAGAGAACAGATGTGAGAGAGACAGGCGAGGGGAAACAGGGAAAAGAGGCAAGCGGGGGAAAAGAGAGAGTCCAGGGAAAAGAGACAGGACAGGGAAGAGAGAGGGAAAAGAGGGAGTGGAGGAAAGGGAGGGAATAGAGGAAGGCGAGTGGAAGCGGGAAAAATGAACGCCGAGAGAACAGAGGTGAGAGAGACAGGCAAGGGGAAACAGGGAAAAGAGAAAAGTGGGGGAAAAGAGAGAGTCCAGGGAAAAGAGACACGACTGGGAAGAGACAGTGAAAAGAGAGAGTTGAGGAATGAGAGGGAAAAGAGAGGGGCGAGTGAAAGCGGGAAAATGAGACACCGAGTGAAGAGAGGTGACAGACACAGGAGAGGGGAAAGAGGGGGAAGAGACAAGCGGGGGAAAAGAGAGAGTCCAGGGAAAAGAGAAAGGACAGGGAAGAGAGAGGGAAAAGAGGGAGTGGAGGAAAGGGAGGGAATAGAGGAAGGCGAGTGGAAGCGGGAAAAATGAACGCCGAGAGAACAGATGTGAGAGAGACAGGCAAGGGGAAACAGGGAAAAGAGAAAAGCGGGGGAAAAGAGAGAGTCCAGGGAAAAGAGACACGACTGGGAAGAGACAGTGAAAAGAGAGAGTTGAGGAATGAGAGGGAAAACAGAGGGGCGAGTGAAAGCGGGAAAATGAGACACCGAGTGAAGAGAGGTGACAGACACAGGAGAGGGGAAAGAGGGGGAAGAGACAAGCGGGGGAAAAGAGAGAGTCCAGGGAAAAGAGATAGGACAGGGAAGAGAGAGGGAAAAGAGGGAGTGGAGGAAAGGGAGGGAATAGAGGAAGGCGAGTGGAAGCGGGAAAATGAACGCCGAGAGAACAGAGGTGAGAGAGACAGGCAAGGGGAAACAGGGAAAAGAGAAAAGCGGGGGGAAAGAGAGAGTCCAGGGAAAAGAGACACGACTGGGAAGAGACAGTGAAAAGAGAGAGTTGAGGAATGAGAGGGAAAAGAGAGGGGCGAGTGAAAGCGGGAAAATGAGACACCGAGTGAAGAGAGGTGACAGACACAGGAGAGGGGAAAGAGGGGGAAGAGACAAGCGGGGGGAAAGAGAGGCCAGGGAAAAGAGACAGGACAGGGAAGAGAGAGGGAAAAGAGGGAGTGGAGGAAAGGGAGGGAATAGAGGAAGGCGAGTGGAAGCGGGAAAAATGAACGCCGAGAGAACAGAGGTGAGAGAGACAGGCGAGGGGAAACAGGGAAAAGAGACAAGCGGGGGAAAAGAGAGAGTCCAGGGAAAAGAGACAGGACAGGGAAGAGAGAGGGAAAAGAGAGAGTTGAGGAATGAGAGGGAAAAGAGAGGGGCGAGTGAAAGCGGGAAAATGAGACACCGAGTGAAGAGAGGTGACAGACACAGGAGAGGGGAAAGAGGGGGAAGAGACAAGCGGGGGAAAAGAGAGAGTCCAGGGAAAAGAGATAGGACAGGGAAGAGAGAGGGAAAAGAGGGAGTGGAGGAAAGGGAGGGAATAGAGGAAGGCGAGTGGAAGCGGGAAAAATGAACGCCGAGAGAACAGAGGTGAGAGAGACAGGCAAGGGGAAACAGGGAAAAGAGAAAAGCGGGGGAAAAGAGAGAGTCCAGGGAAAAGAGACACGACTGGGAAGAGACAGTGAAAAGAGAGAGTTGAGGAATGAGAGGGAAAAGAGAGGGGCGAGTGAAAGCGGGAAAATGAGACACCGAGTGAAGAGAGGTGACAGACACAGGAGAGGGGAAAGAGGGGGAAGAGAGAAGCGGGGGGAAAGAGAGAGTCCAGGGAAAAGAGACAGGACAGGGAAGAGAGAGGGAAAAGAGGGAGTGGAGGAAAGGGAGGGAATAGAGGAAGGCGAGTGAAAGCGGGAAAAATGAACGCTGAGAGAACAGAGGTGAGAGAGACAGGCGAGGGGAAACAGGGAAAAGAGACAAGCCGGGGAAAAGAGGCTATCCAGGGAAAAGAGACACGACTGGGAAGAGACAGTGAAAAGAGAGAGTTGATGAATGAGAGGGAAAAGAGAGGGGCGAGTGAAAGTGGGAAATTGAGACACCGAGTGAAGAGAGGTGACAGACACAGGAGAGGGGAAAGAGGGGGAAGAGACAAGCGGGGGGAAAGAGAGAATCCAGGGAAAAGAGATAGGACAGGGAAGAGAGAGGGAAAAGAGGGTGTGGTGGAAAGGGAGGGAATAGAGGAAGGCGAGTGAAAGCAGGAAAAATGAACGCCGAGAGAACAGAGGTGAGAGACACAGGCGAGGGGAAACAGGGAAAAGAGAAAAGCGGGGGAAAAGAGAGAGTCCAGGGAAAAGAGACACGACTGGGAAGAGACAGTGAAAAGAGAGAGTTGAGGAATGAGAGGGAAAAGAGAGGGGCGAGTGAAAGCGGGAAAATGAGACACCGAGTGAAGAGAGGTGACAGACACAGCAGAGGGGAAAGAGGGGGAAGAGACAAGCGGGGGAAAAGAGAGAGTCCAGGGAAAAGAGATAGGACAGGGAAGAGAGAGGGAAAAGAGGGAGTGGAGGAAAGGGAGGGAATAGAGGAAGGCGAGTGGAAGCGGGAAAAATGAACGCCGAGAGAACAGAGGTGAGAGAGACAGGCGAGGGGAAACAGGGAAAAGAGAAAAGCGGGGGAAAAGAGAGAGTCCAGGGAAAAGAGACACGACTGGGAAGAGACAGTGAAAAGAGAGAGTTGAGGAATGAGAGGGAAAAGAGAGGGGCGAGTGAAAGCGGGAAAATGAGACACCGAGTGAAGAGAGGTGACAGACACAGGAGAGGGGAAAGAGGGGGAAGAGAGAAGCGGGGGGAAAGAGAGTCCAGGGAAAAGAGACAGGACAGGGAAGAGAGAGGGAAAAGAGGGAGTGGAGGAAAGGGAGGGAATAGAGGAAGGCGAGTGAAAGCGGGAAAAATGAACGCTGAGAGAACAGAGGTGAGAGAGACAGGCGAGGGGAAACAGGGAAAAGAGACAAGCGGGGGAAAAGAGAGAGTCCAGGGAAAAGAGACAGGACAGGGAAGAGAGAGGGAAAAGAGGGAGTGGAGGGAAGGGAGGGAATAGAGGAAGGCGAGTGGAAGCGGGAAAATGAGACACCGAGTGAAGAGAGGTGACAGACACAGGAGAGGGGAAAGAGGGGGAAGAGACAAGCGGGGGAAAAGAGAGAGTCCAGGGAAAAGAGACAGGACAGGGAAGAGAGAGGGAAAAGAGGGAGTGGAGGGAAGGGAGGGAATAGAGGAAGGCGAGTGGAAGCGGGAAAAATGAACGCCGAGAGAACAGAGGTGAGAGAGACAGGCGAGGGGAAACAGGGAAAAGAGGCAAGCGGGGGAAAAGAGAGAGTCCAGGGAAAAGAGACACGACTGGGAAGAGACAGTGAAAAGAGAGAGTTGAGGAATGAGAGGGAAAAGAGAGGGGCGAGTGAAAGCGGGAAAATGAGACACCGAGTGAAGAGAGGTGACAGACACAGGAGAGGGGAAAGAGGGGGAAGAGACAAGCGGGGGAAAAGAGAGAGTCCAGGGAAAAGAGACAGGACAGGGAAGAGAGAGGGAAAAGAGGGAGTGGAGGGAAGGGAGGGAATAGAGGAAGGCGAGTGAAAGAGGGGGAAATGAACGCCGAGAGAACAGAGGTGAGAGAGACAGGCGAGGGGAAACAGGGAAAAGAGAAAAGCGGGGGAAAAGAGAGAGTCCAGGGAAAAGAGACAGGACAGGGAAGAGAGAGGGAAAAGAGGGAGTGGAGGAAAGGGAGGGAATAGAGGAAGGCGAGTGGAAGCGGGAAAAATGAACGCCGAGAGAACAGAGGTGAGAGAGACAGGCAAGGGGAAACAGGGAAAAGAGACAAGCGGGGGAAAAGAGAGAGTCCAGGGAAAAGAGACAGGACAGGGAAGAGAGAGGGAAAAGAGGGAGTGGAGGGAAGGGAGGGAATAGAGGAAGGCGAGTGAAAGAGGGGGAAATTAACGCCGAGAGAACAGAGGTGAGAGAGACAGGCGAGGGGAAACAGGGAAAAGAGGCAAGCGGGGGAAAAGAGAGAGTCCAGGGAAAAGAGACAGGACAGGGAAGAGAGAGGGAAAAGAGGGAGTGGAGGAAAGGGAGGGAATAGAGGAAGGCGAGTGGAAGCGGGAAAAATGAACGCCGAGAGAACAGAGGTGAGAGAGACAGGCAAGGGGAAACAGGGAAAAGAGAAAAGCGGGGGAAAAGAGAGAGTCCAGGGAAAAGAGACACGACTGGGAAGAGACAGTGAAAAGAGAGAGTTGAGGAATGAGAGGGAAAAGAGAGGGGCGAGTGAAAGCGGGAAAATGAGACACCGAGTGAAGAGAGGTGACAGACACAGGAGAGGGGAAAGAGGGGGAAGAGAGAAGCGGGGGGAAAGAGAGTCCAGGGAAAAGAGACAGGACAGGGAAGAGAGAGGGAAAAGAGGGAGTGGAGGAAAGGGAGGGAATAGAGGAAGGCGAGTGAAAGCGGGAAAAATGAACGCTGAGAGAACAGAGGTGAGAGAGACAGGCGAGGGGAAACAGGGAAAAGAGACAAGCGGGGGAAAAGAGAGAGTCCATGGAAAAGAGACAGGACAGGGAAGAGAGAGGGAAAAGAGGGAGTGGAGGGAAGGGAGGGAATAGAGGAAGGCGAGTGGAAGCGGGAAAAATGAACGCCGAGAGAACAGAGGTGAGAGAGACAGGCGAGGGGAAACAGGGAAAAGAGACAAGCGGGGGAAAAGAGAGAGTCCAGGGAAAAGAGACAGGACAGGGAAGAGAGAGGGAAAAGAGAGAGTTGAGGAATGAGAGGGAAAAGAGAGGGGGGAGTGAAAGCGGGAAAATGAGACACCGAGTGAAGAGAGGTGACAGACACAGGAGAGGGGAAAGAGGGGGAAGAGACAAGCGGGGGAAAAGAGAGAGTCCAGGGAAAAGAGATAGGACAGGGAAGAGAGAGGGAAAAGAGGGAGTGGAGGAAAGGGAGGGAATAGAGGAAGGCGAGTGGAAGCGGGAAAAATGAACGCCGAGAGAACAGAGGTGAGAGAGACAGGCGAGGGGAAACAGGGAAAAGAGGCAAGCGGGGGAAAAGAGAGAGTCCAGGGAAAAGAGACACGACTGGGAAGAGACAGTGAAAAGAGAGAGTTGAGGAATGAGAGGGAAAAGAGAGGGGCGAGTGAAAGCGGGAAAATGAGACACCGAGTGAAGAGAGGTGACAGACACAGGAGAGGGGAAAGAGGGGGAAGAGACAAGCGGGGGAAAAGAGAGAGTCCAGGGAAAAGAGACAGGACAGGGAAGAGAGAGGGAAAAGAGGGAGTGGAGGGAAGGGAGGGAATAGAGGAAGGCGAGTGAAAGAGGGGGAAATGAACGCCGAGAGAACAGAGGTGAGAGAGACAGGCGAGGGGAAACAGGGAAAAGAGAAAAGCGGGGGAAAAGAGAGAGTCCAGGGAAAAGAGACAGGACAGGGAAGAGAGAGGGAAAAGAGGGAGTGGAGGAAAGGGAGGGAATAGAGGAAGGCGAGTGGAAGCGGGAAAAATGAACGCCGAGAGAACAGAGGTGAGAGAGACAGGCAAGGGGAAACAGGGAAAAGAGACAAGCGGGGGAAAAGAGAGAGTCCAGGGAAAAGAGACAGGACAGGGAAGAGAGAGGGAAAAGAGGGAGTGGAGGGAAGGGAGGGAATAGAGGAAGGCGAGTGAAAGAGGGGGAAATTAACGCCGAGAGAACAGAGGTGAGAGAGACAGGCGAGGGGAAACAGGGAAAAGAGGCAAGCGGGGGAAAAGAGAGAGTCCAGGGAAAAGAGACAGGACAGGGAAGAGAGAGGGAAAAGAGGGAGTGGAGGAAAGGGAGGGAATAGAGGAAGGCGAGTGGAAGCGGGAAAAATGAACGCCGAGAGAACAGAGGTGAGAGAGACAGGCAAGGGGAAACAGGGAAAAGAGAAAAGCGGGGGAAAAGAGAGAGTCCAGGGAAAAGAGACACGACTGGGAAGAGACAGTGAAAAGAGAGAGTTGAGGAATGAGAGGGAAAAGAGAGGGGCGAGTGAAAGCGGGAAAATGAGACACCGAGTGAAGAGAGGTGACAGACACAGGAGAGGGGAAAGAGGGGGAAGAGAGAAGCGGGGGGAAAGAGAGTCCAGGGAAAAGAGACAGGACAGGGAAGAGAGAGGGAAAAGAGGGAGTGGAGGAAAGGGAGGGAATAGAGGAAGGCGAGTGAAAGCGGGAAAAATGAACGCTGAGAGAACAGAGGTGAGAGAGACAGGCGAGGGGAAACAGGGAAAAGAGACAAGCGGGGGAAAAGAGAGAGTCCATGGAAAAGAGACAGGACAGGGAAGAGAGAGGGAAAAGAGGGAGTGGAGGGAAGGGAGGGAATAGAGGAAGGCGAGTGGAAGCGGGAAAAATGAACGCCGAGAGAACAGAGGTGAGAGAGACAGGCGAGGGGAAACAGGGAAAAGAGACAAGCGGGGGAAAAGAGAGAGTCCAGGGAAAAGAGACAGGACAGGGAAGAGAGAGGGAAAAGAGAGAGTTGAGGAATGAGAGGGAAAAGAGAGGGGGGAGTGAAAGCGGGAAAATGAGACACCGAGTGAAGAGAGGTGACAGACACAGGAGAGGGGAAAGAGGGGGAAGAGACAAGCGGGGGAAAAGAGAGAGTCCAGGGAAAAGAGATAGGACAGGGAAGAGAGAGGGAAAAGAGGGAGTGGAGGAAAGGGAGGGAATAGAGGAAGGCGAGTGGAAGCGGGAAAAATGAACGCCGAGAGAACAGAGGTGAGAGAGACAGGCGAGGGGAAACAGGGAAAAGAGGCAAGCGGGGGAAAAGAGAGAGTCCAGGGAAAAGAGACACGACTGGGAAGAGACAGTGAAAAGAGAGAGTTGAGGAATGAGAGGGAAAAGAGAGGGGCGAGTGAAAGCGGGAAAATGAGACACCGAGTGAAGAGAGGTGACAGACACAGGAGAGGGGAAAGAGGGGGAAGAGACAAGCGGGGGGAAAGAGAGGCCAGGGAAAAGAGACAGGACAGGGAAGAGAGAGGGAAAAGAGGGAGTGGAGGAAAGGGAGGGAATAGAGGAAGGCGAGTGGAAGCGGGAAAAATGAACGCCGAGAGAACAGAGGTGAGAGAGACAGGCGAGGGGAAACAGGGAAAAGAGACAAGCGGGGGAAAAGAGAGAGTCCAGGGAAAAGAGACAGGACAGGGAAGAGAGAGGGAAAAGAGGGAGTGGAGGGAAGGGAGGGAATAGAGGAAGGCGAGTGAAAGCGGGAAAAATGAACGCCGAGAGAACAGAGGTGAGAGAGACAGGCGAGGGGAAACAGGGAAAAGAGGCAAGCGGGGGAAAAGAGACTATCCAGGGAAAAGAGACAGGACAGGGAAGAGAGAGGGAAAAGAGGGAGTGGAGGAAAGGGAGGGAATAGAGGAAGGCGAGTGGAAGCGGGAAAAATGAACGCCGAGAGAACAGAGGTGAGAGAGACAGGCAAGGGGAAACAGGGAAAAGAGAAAAGCGGGGGAAAAGAGAGAGTCCAGGGAAAAGAGACACGACTGGGAAGAGACAGTGAAAAGAGAGAGTTGAGGAATGAGAGGGAAAAGAGAGGGGCGAGTGAAAGCGGGAAAATGAGACACCGAGTGAAGAGAGGTGACAGACACAGGAGAGGGGAAAGAGGGGGAAGAGAGAAGCGGGGGGAAAGAGAGTCCAGGGAAAAGAGACACGACTGGGAAGAGAGAGGGAAAAGAGGGAGTGGAGGAAAGGGAGGGAATAGAGGAAGGCGAGTGGAAGCGGGAAAAATGAACGCCGAGAGAACAGAGGTGAGAGAGACAGGCAAGGGGAAACAGGGAAAAGAGAAAAGCGGGGGGAAAGAGAGAGTCCAGGGAAAAGAGACACGACTGGGAAGAGACAGTGAAAAGAGAGAGTTGAGGAATGAGAGGGAAAAGAGAGGGGCGAGTGAAAGCGGGAAAATGAGACACCGAGTGAAGAGAGGTGACAGACACAGGAGAGGGGAAAGAGGGGGAAGAGACAAGCGGGGGAAAAGAGAGAGTCCAGGGAAAAGAGACAGGACAGGGAAGAGAGAGGGAAAAGAGGGAGTGGAGGGAAGGGAGGGAATAGAGGAAGGCGAGTGGAAGCGGGAAAAATGAACGCCGAGAGAACAGAGGTGAGAGAGACAGGCGAGGGGAAACAGGGAAAAGAGACAAGCGGGGGAAAAGAGAGAGTCCAGGGAAAAGAGACAGGACAGGGAAGAGAGAGGGAAAAGAGGGAGTGGAGGGAAGGGAGGGAATAGAGGAAGGCGAGTGCAAGCGGGAAAAATGAACGCCGAGAGAACAGAGGTGAGAGAGACAGGCGAGGGGAAACAGGGAAAAGAGGCAAGCGGGGGAAAAGAGACTATCCAGGGAAAAGAGACAGGACAGGGAAGAGAGAGGGAAAAGAGGGAGTGGAGGAAAGGGAGGGAATAGAGGAAGGCGAGTGGAAGCGGGAAAAATGAACGCCGAGAGAACAGAGGTGAGAGAGACAGGCAAGGGGAAACAGGGAAAAGAGAAAAGCGGGGGAAAAGAGAGAGTCCAGGGAAAAGAGACACGACTGGGAAGAGACAGTGAAAAGAGAGAGTTGAGGAATGAGAGGGAAAAGAGAGGGGCGAGTGAAAGCGGGAAAATGAGACACCGAGTGAAGAGAGGTGACAGACACAGGAGAGGGGAAAGAGGGGGAAGAGAGAAGCGGGGGGAAAGAGAGTCCAGGGAAAAGAGACAGGACAGGGAAGAGAGAGGGAAAAGAGGGAGTGGAGGAAAGGGAGGGAATAGAGGAAGGCGAGTGGAAGCGGGAAAAATGAACGCCGAGAGAACAGAGGTGAGAGAGACAGGCAAGGGGAAACAGGGAAAAGAGAAAAGCGGGGGGAAAGAGAGAGTCCAGGGAAAAGAGACACGACTGGGAAGAGACAGTGAAAAGAGAGAGTTGAGGAATGAGAGGGAAAAGAGAGGGGCGAGTGAAAGCGGGAAAATGAGACACCGAGTGAAGAGAGGTGACAGACACAGGAGAGGGGAAAGAGGGGGAAGAGAGAAGCGGGGGGAAAGAGAGTCCAGGGAAAAGAGACAGGACAGGGAAGAGAGAGGGAAAAGAGGGAGTGGAGGGAAGGGAGGGAATAGAGGAAGGCGAGTGAAAGAGGGGGAAATGAACGCCGAGAGAACAGAGGTGAGAGAGACAGGCGAGGGGAAACAGGGAAAAGAGAAAAGCGGGGGAAAAGAGAGAGTCCAGGGAAAAGAGACAGGACAGGGAAGAGAGAGGGAAAAGAGGGAGTGGAGGAAAGGGAGGGAATAGAGGAAGGCGAGTGGAAGCGGGAAAAATGAACGCCGAGAGAACAGAGGTCAGAGAGACAGGCGAGGGGAAACAGGGAAAAGAGACAAGCGGGGGAAAAGAGAGAGTCCAGGGAAAAGAGACAGGACAGGGAAGAGAGAGGGAAAAGAGGGAGTGGAGGGAAGGGAGGGAATAGAGGAAGGCGAGTGAAAGAGGGGGAAATGAACGCCGAGAGAACAGAGGTGAGAGAGACAGGCGAGGGGAAACAGGGAAAAGAGGCAAGCGGGGGAAAAGAGAGAGTCCAGGGAAAAGAGACAGGACAGGGAAGAGAGAGGGAAAAGAGGGAGTGGAGGAAAGGGAGGGAATAGAGGAAGGCGAGTGGAAGCGGGAAAAATGAACGCCGAGAGAACAGAGGTGAGAGAGACAGGCAAGGGGAAACAGGGAAAAGAGAAAAGCGGGGGGAAAGAGAGAGTCCAGGGAAAAGAGACACGACTGGGAAGAGACAGTGAAAAGAGAGAGTTGAGGAATGAGAGGGAAAAGAGAGGGGCGAGTGAAAGCGGGAAAATGAGACACCGAGTGAAGAGAGGTGACAGACACAGGAGAGGGGAAAGAGGGGGAAGAGACAAGCGGGGGAAAAGAGAGAGTCCAGGGAAAAGAGACAGGACAGGGAAGAGAGAGGGAAAAGAGGGAGTGGAGGGAAGGGAGGGAATAGAGGAAGGCGAGTGGAAGCGGGAAAAATGAACGCCGAGAGAACAGAGGTGAGAGAGACAGGCGAGGGGAAACAGGGAAAAGAGACAAGCGGGGGAAAAGAGAGAGTCCAGGGAAAAGAGACAGGACAGGGAAGAGAGAGGGAAAAGAGGGAGTGGAGGGAAGGGAGGGAATAGAGGAAGGCGAGTGAAAGCGGGAAAAATGAACGCCGAGAGAACAGAGGTGAGAGAGACAGGCGAGGGGAAACAGGGAAAAGAGGCAAGCGGGGGAAAAGAGACTATCCAGGGAAAAGAGACAGGACAGGGAAGAGAGAGGGAAAAGAGGGAGTGGAGGAAAGGGAGGGAATAGAGGAAGGCGAGTGGAAGCGGGAAAAATGAACGCCGAGAGAACAGAGGTGAGAGAGACAGGCAAGGGGAAACAGGGAAAAGAGAAAAGCGGGGGAAAAGAGAGAGTCCAGGGAAAAGAGACACGACTGGGAAGAGACAGTGAAAAGAGAGAGTTGAGGAATGAGAGGGAAAAGAGAGGGGCGAGTGAAAGCGGGAAAATGAGACACCGAGTGAAGAGAGGTGACAGACACAGGAGAGGGGAAAGAGGGGGAAGAGAGAAGCGGGGGGAAAGAGAGTCCAGGGAAAAGAGACAGGACAGGGAAGAGAGAGGGAAAAGAGGGAGTGGAGGAAAGGGAGGGAATAGAGGAAGGCGAGTGGAAGCGGGAAAAATGAACGCCGAGAGAACAGAGGTGAGAGAGACAGGCAAGGGGAAACAGGGAAAAGAGAAAAGCGGGGGGAAAGAGAGAGTCCAGGGAAAAGAGACACGACTGGGAAGAGACAGTGAAAAGAGAGAGTTGAGGAATGAGAGGGAAAAGAGAGGGGCGAGTGAAAGCGGGAAAATGAGACACCGAGTGAAGAGAGGTGACAGACACAGGAGAGGGGAAAGAGGGGGAAGAGACAAGCGGGGGAAAAGAGAGAGTCCAGGGAAAAGAGACAGGACAGGGAAGAGAGAGGGAAAAGAGGGAGTGGAGGGAAGGGAGGGAATAGAGGAAGGCGAGTGAAAGAGGGGGAAATGAACGCCGAGAGAACAGAGGTGAGAGAGACAGGCGAGGGGAAACAGGGAAAAGAGAAAAGCGGGGGAAAAGAGAGAGTCCAGGGAAAAGAGACAGGACAGGGAAGAGAGAGGGAAAAGAGGGAGTGGAGGAAAGGGAGGGAATAGAGGAAGGCGAGTGGAAGCGGGAAAAATGAACGCCGAGAGTACAGAGGTCAGAGAGACAGGCGAGGGGAAACAGGGAAAAGAGACAAGCGGGGGAAAAGAGAGAGTCCAGGGAAAAGAGACAGGACAGGGAAGAGAGAGGGAAAAGAGGGAGTGGAGGGAAGGGAGGGAATAGAGGAAGGCGAGTGAAAGAGGGGGAAATGAACGCCGAGAGAACAGAGGTGAGAGAGACAGGCGAGGGGAAACAGGGAAAAGAGGCAAGCGGGGGAAAAGAGAGAGTCCAGGGAAAAGAGACAGGACAGGGAAGAGAGAGGGAAAAGAGGGAGTGGAGGAAAGGGAGGGAATAGAGGAAGGCGAGTGGAAGCGGGAAAAATGAACGCCGAGAGAACAGAGGTGAGAGAGACAGGCAAGGGGAAACAGGGAAAAGAGAAAAGCGGGGGAAAAGAGAGAGTCCAGGGAAAAGAGACACGACTGGGAAGAGACAGTGAAAAGAGAGAGTTGAGGAATGAGAGGGAAAAGAGAGGGGCGAGTGAAAGCGGGAAAATGAGACACCGAGTGAAGAGAGGTGACAGACACAGGAGAGGGGAAAGAGGGGGAAGAGACAAGCGGGGGGAAAGAGAGGCCAGGGAAAAGAGACAGGACAGGGAAGAGAGAGGGAAAAGAGGGAGTGGAGGAAAGGGAGGGAATAGAGGAAGGCGAGTGGAAGCGGGAAAAATGAACGCCGAGAGAACAGAGGTGAGAGAGACAGGCGAGGGGAAACAGGGAAAAGAGACAAGCGGGGGAAAAGAGAGAGTCCAGGGAAAAGAGACAGGACAGGGAAGAGAGAGGGAAAAGAGGGAGTGGAGGGAAGGGAGGGAATAGAGGAAGGCGAGTGAAAGCGGGAAAAATGAACGCCGAGAGAACAGAGGTGAGAGAGACAGGCGAGGGGAAACAGGGAAAAGAGGCAAGCGGGGGAAAAGAGAGAGTCCAGGGAAAAGAGACAGGACAGGGAAGAGAGAGGGAAAAGAGGGAGTGGAGGAAAGGGAGGGAATAGAGGAAGGCGAGTGGAAGCGGGAAAAATGAACGCCGAGAGAACAGAGGTGAGAGAGACAGGCAAGGGGAAACAGGGAAAAGAGAAAAGCGGGGGAAAAGAGAGAGTCCAGGGAAAAGAGACACGACTGGGAAGAGACAGTGAAAAGAGAGAGTTGAGGAATGAGAGGGAAAAGAGAGGGGCGAGTGAAAGCGGGAAAATGAGACACCGAGTGAAGAGAGGTGACAGACACAGGAGAGGGGAAAGAGGGGGAAGAGACAAGCGGGGGAAAAGAGAGAGTCCAGGGAAAAGAGAAAGGACAGGGAAGAGAGAGGGAAAAGAGGGTGTGGAGGAAATGGAGGGAATAGAGGAAGGCGAGTGGAAGCGGGAAAAATGAACGCCGAGAGAACAGAGGTGAGAGAGACAGGCGAGGGGAAACAGGGAAAAGAGACAAGCGGGGGAAAAGAGAGAGTCCAGGGAAAAGAGACAGGACAGGGAAGAGAGAGGGAAAAGAGGGAGTGGAGGGAAGGGAGGGAATAGAGGAAGGCGAGTGAAAGAGGGGGAAATGAACGCCGAGAGAACAGAGGTGAGAGAGACAGGCGAGGGGAAACAGGGAAAAGAGGCAAGCGGGGGAAAAGAGAGAGTCCAGGGAAAAGAGACAGGACAGGGAAGAGAGAGGGAAAAGAGGGAGTGGAGGAAAGGGAGGGAATAGAGGAAGGCGAGTGGAAGCGGGAAAAATGAACGCCGAGAGAACAGAGGTGAGAGAGACAGGCAAGGGGAAAGAGGGAAAAGAGAAAAGCGGGGGGAAAGAGAGAGTCCAGGGAAAAGAGACACGACTGGGAAGAGACAGTGAAAAGAGAGAGTTGAGGAATGAGAGGGAAAAGAGAGGGGCGAGTGAAAGCGGGAAAATGAGACACCGAGTGAAGAGAGGTGACAGACACAGGAGAGGGGAAAGAGGGGGAAGAGACAAGCGGGGGAAAAGAGAGAGTCCAGGGACAAGAGAAAGGACAGGGAAGAGAGAGGGAAAAGAGGGTGTGGAGGAAATGGAGGGAATAGAGGAAGGCGAGTGAAAGCGGGAAAAATGAACGCCGAGAGAACAGAGGTGAGAGAGACAGGCGAGGGGAAACAGGGAAAAGAGACAAGCGGGGGAAAAGAGAGAGTCCAGGGAAAAGAGACAGGACAGGGAAGAGAGAGGGAAAAGAGGGAGTGGAGGAAAGGGAGGGAATAGAGGAAGGCGAGTGAAAGAGGGGGAAATGAACGCCGAGAGAACAGAGGTGAGAGAGACAGGCGAGGGGAAACAGGGAAAAGAGGCAAGCGGGGGAAAAGAGAGAGTCCAGGGAAAAGAGACAGGACAGGGAAGAGAGAGGGAAAAGAGGGAGTGGAGGAAAGGGAGGGAATAGAGGAAGGCGAGTGGAAGCGGGAAAAATGAACGCCGAGAGAACAGAGGTGAGAGAGACAGGCAAGGGGAAACAGGGAAAAGAGAAAAGCGGGGGGAAAGAGAGAGTCCAGGGAAAAGAGACACGACTGGGAAGAGACAGTGAAAAGAGAGAGTTGAGGAATGAGAGGGAAAAGAGAGGGGCGAGTGAAAGCGGGAAAATGAGACACCGAGTGAAGAGAGGTGACAGACACAGGAGAGGGGAAAGAGGGGGAAGAGACAAGCGGGGGAAAAGAGAGAGTCCAGGGAAAAGAGAAAGGACAGGGAAGAGAGAGGGAAAAGAGGGTGTGGAGGAAAGGGAGGGAATAGAGGAAGGCGAGTGAAAGCGGGAAAAATGAACGCCGAGAGAACAGAGGTGAGAGAGACAGGCAAGGGGAAACAGGGAAAAGAGAAAAGCGGGGGAAAAGAGAGAGTCCAGGGAAAAGAGACACGACTGGGAAGAGACAGTGAAAAGAGAGAGTTGAGGAATGAGAGGGAAAAGAGAGGGGCGAGTGAAAGCGGGAAAATGAGACACCGAGTGAAGAGAGGTGACAGACACAGGAGAGGGGAAAGAGGGGGAAGAGACAAGCGGGGGAAAAGAGAGAGTCCAGGGAAAAGAGATAGGACAGGGAAGAGAGAGGGAAAAGAGGGAGTGGAGGAAAGGGAGGGAATAGAGGAAGGCGAGTGGAAGCGGGAAAAATGAACGCCGAGAGAACAGAGGTGAGAGAGACAGGCAAGGGGAAACAGGGAAAAGAGAAAAGCGGGGGGAAAGAGAGAGTCCAGGGAAAAGAGACACGACTGGGAAGAGACAGTGAAAAGAGAGAGTTGAGGAATGAGAGGGAAAAGAGAGGGGCGAGTGAAAGCGGGAAAATGAGACACCGAGTGAAGAGAGGTGACAGACACAGGAGAGGGGAAAGAGGGGGAAGAGACAAGCGGGGGAAAAGAGAGAGTCCAGGGAAAAGAGAAAGGACAGGGAAGAGAGAGGGAAAAGAGGGTGTGGAGGAAATGGAGGGAATAGAGGAAGGCGAGTGGAAGCGGGAAAAATGAACGCCGAGAGAACAGAGGTGAGAGAGACAGGCGAGGGGAAACAGGGAAAAGAGACAAGCGGGGGAAAAGAGAGAGTCCAGGGAAAAGAGACAGGACAGGGAAGAGAGAGGGAAAAGAGGGAGTGGAGGGAAGGGAGGGAATAGAGGAAGGCGAGTGGAAGCGGGAAAAATGAACGCCGAGAGAACAGAGGTGAGAGAGACAGGCAAGGGGAAACAGGGAAAAGAGAAAAGTGGGGGAAAAGAGAGAGTCCAGGGAAAAGAGACACGACTGGGAAGAGACAGTGAAAAGAGAGAGTTGAGGAATGAGAGGGAAAAGAGAGGGGCGAGTGAAAGCGGGAAAATGAGACACCGAGTGAAGAGAGGTGACAGACACAGGAGAAGGGAAAGAGGGGGAAGAGACAAGCGGGGGAAAAGAGAGAGTCCAGGGAAAAGAGAAAGGACAGGGAAGAGAGAGGGAAAAGAGGGAGTGGAGGAAAGGGAGGGAATAGAGGAAGGCGAGTGGAAGCGGGAAAAATGAACGCCGAGAGAACAGATGTGAGAGAGACAGGCAAGGGGAAACAGGGAAAAGAGAAAAGCGGGGGAAAAGAGAGAGTCCAGGGAAAAGAGACACGACTGGGAAGAGACAGTGAAAAGAGAGAGTTGAGGTATGAGAGGGAAAACAGAGGGGCGAGTGAAAGCGGGAAAATGAGACACCGAGTGAAGAGAGGTGACAGACACAGGAGAGGGGAAAGAGGGGGAAGAGACAAGCGGGGGAAAAGAGAGAGTCCAGGGAAAAGAGATAGGACAGGGAAGAGAGAGGGAAAAGAGGGAGTGGAGGAAAGGGAGGGAATAGAGGAAGGCGAGTGGAAGCGGGAAAAATGAACGCCGAGAGAACAGAGGTGAGAGAGACAGGCGAGGGGAAACAGGGAAAAGAGAAAAGCGGGGGAAAAGAGAGAGTCCAGGGAAAAGAGACACGACTGGGAAGAGACAGTGAAAAGAGAGAGTTGAGGAATGAGAGGGAAAAGAGAGGGGCGAGTGAAAGCGGGAAAATGAGACACCGAGTGAAGAGAGGTGACAGACACAGGAGAGGGGAAAGAGGGGGAAGAGACAAGCGGGGGGAAAGAGAGGCCAGGGAAAAGAGACAGGACAGGGAAGAGAGAGGGAAAAGAGGGAGTGGAGGAAAGGGAGGGAATAGAGGAAGGCGAGTGGAAGCGGGAAAAATGAACGCCGAGAGAACAGAGGTGAGAGAGACAGGCGAGGGGAAACAGGGAAAAGAGACAAGCGGGGGAAAAGAGAGAGTCCAGGGAAAAGAGACAGGACAGGGAAGAGAGAGGGAAAAGAGGGAGTGGAGGAAAGGGAGGGAATAGAGGAAGGCGAGTGGAAGCGGGAAAAATGAACGCCGAGAGAACAGAGGTGAGAGAGACAGGCGAGGGGAAACAGGGAAAAGAGAAAAGCGGGGGAAAAGAGAGAGTCCAGGGAAAAGAGACACGACTGGGAAGAGACAGTGAAAAGAGAGAGTTGAGGAATGAGAGGGAAAAGAGAGGGGCGAGTGAAAGCGGGAAAATGAGACACCGAGTGAAGAGAGGTGACAGACACAGGAGAGGGGAAAGAGGGGGAAGAGACAAGCGGGGGAAAAGAGAGAGTCCAGGGAAAAGAGACAGGACAGGGAAGAGAGAGGGAAAAGAGGGAGTGGAGGGAAGGGAGGGAATAGAGGAAGGCGAGTGAAAGAGGGGGAAATGAACGCCGAGAGAACAGAGGTGAGAGAGACAGGCGAGGGGAAACAGGGAAAAGAGAAAAGCGGGGGAAAAGAGAGAGTCCAGGGAAAAGAGACAGGACAGGGAAGAGAGAGGGAAAAGAGGGAGTGGAGGAAAGGGAGGGAATAGAGGAAGGCGAGTGGAAGCGGGAAAAATGAACGCCGAGAGAACAGAGGTCAGAGAGACAGGCAAGGGGAAACAGGGAAAAGAGACAAGCGGGGGAAAAGAGAGAGTCCAGGGAAAAGAGACAGGACAGGGAAGAGAGAGGGAAAAGAGGGAGTGGAGGGAAGGGAGGGAATAGAGGAAGGCGAGTGAAAGAGGGGGAAATGAACGCCGAGAGAACAGAGGTGAGAGAGACAGGCGAGGGGAAACAGGGAAAAGAGGCAAGCGGGGGAAAAGAGAGAGTCCAGGGAAAAGAGACAGGACAGGGAAGAGAGAGGGAAAAGAGGGAGTGGAGGAAAGGGAGGGAATAGAGGAAGGCGAGTGGAAGCGGGAAAAATGAACGCCGAGAGAACAGAGGTGAGAGAGACAGGCAAGGGGAAACAGGGAAAAGAGAAAAGCGGGGGAAAAGAGAGAGTCCAGGGAAAAGAGACACGACTGGGAAGAGACAGTGAAAAGAGAGAGTTGAGGAATGAGAGGGAAAAGAGAGGGGCGAGTGAAAGCGGGAAAATGAGACACCGAGTGAAGAGAGGTGACAGACACAGGAGAGGGGAAAGAGGGGGAAGAGACAAGCGGGGGGAAAGAGAGGCCAGGGAAAAGAGACAGGACAGGGAAGAGAGAGGGAAAAGAGGGAGTGGAGGAAAGGGAGGGAATAGAGGAAGGCGAGTGGAAGCGGGAAAAATGAACGCCGAGAGAACAGAGGTGAGAGAGACAGGCGAGGGGAAACAGGGAAAAGAGACAAGCGGGGGAAAAGAGAGAGTCCATGGAAAAGAGACAGGACAGGGAAGAGAGAGGGAAAAGAGGGAGTGGAGGGAAGGGAGGGAATAGAGGAAGGCGAGTGAAAGCGGGAAAAATGAACGCCGAGAGAACAGAGGTGAGAGAGACAGGCGAGGGGAAACAGGGAAAAGAGGCAAGCGGGGGAAAAGAGAGAGTCCAGGGAAAAGAGACAGGACAGGGAAGAGAGAGGGAAAAGAGGGAGTGGAGGAAAGGGAGGGAATAGAGGAAGGCGAGTGGAAGCGGGAAAAATGAACGCCGAGAGAACAGAGGTCAGAGAGACAGGCGAGGGGAAACAGGGAAAAGAGACAAGCGGGGGAAAAGAGAGAGTCCAGGGAAAAGAGACAGGACAGGGAAGAGAGAGGGAAAAGAGGGAGTGGAGGAAGGGGAGGGAATAGAGGAAGGCGAGTGGAAGCGGGAAAAATGAACGCCGAGAGAACAGAGGTGAGAGAGACAGGCAAGGGGAAACAGGGAAAAGAGAAAAGCGGGGGAAAAGAGAGAGTCCAGGGAAAAGAGACACGACTGGGAAGAGACAGTGAAAAGAGAGAGTTGAGGAATGAGAGGGAAAAGAGAGGGGCGAGTGAAAGCGGGAAAATGAGACACCGAGTGAAGAGAGGTGACAGACACAGGAGAAGGGAAAGAGGGGGAAGAGACAAGCGGGGGAAAAGAGAGAGTCCAGGGAAAAGAGAAAGGACAGGGAAGAGAGAGGGAAAAGAGGGAGTGGAGGAAAGGGAGGGAATAGAGGAAGGCGAGTGGAAGCGGGAAAAATGAACGCCGAGAGAACAGATGTGAGAGAGACAGGCAAGGGGAAACAGGGAAAAGAGAAAAGCGGGGGAAAAGAGAGAGTCCAGGGAAAAGAGACACGACTGGGAAGAGACAGTGAAAAGAGAGAGTTGAGGTATGAGAGGGAAAACAGAGGGGCGAGTGAAAGCGGGAAAATGAGACACCGAGTGAAGAGAGGTGACAGACACAGGAGAGGGGAAAGAGGGGGAAGAGACAAGCGGGGGAAAAGAGAGAGTCCAGGGAAAAGAGATAGGACAGGGAAGAGAGAGGGAAAAGAGGGAGTGGAGGAAAGGGAGGGAATAGAGGAAGGCGAGTGGAAGCGGGAAAAATGAACGCCGAGAGAACAGAGGTGAGAGAGACAGGCGAGGGGAAACAGGGAAAAGAGAAAAGCGGGGGAAAAGAGAGAGTCCAGGGAAAAGAGACACGACTGGGAAGAGACAGTGAAAAGAGAGAGTTGAGGAATGAGAGGGAAAAGAGAGGGGCGAGTGAAAGCGGGAAAATGAGACACCGAGTGAAGAGAGGTGACAGACACAGGAGAGGGGAAAGAGGGGGAAGAGACAAGCGGGGGGAAAGAGAGGCCAGGGAAAAGAGACAGGACAGGGAAGAGAGAGGGAAAAGAGGGAGTGGAGGAAAGGGAGGGAATAGAGGAAGGCGAGTGGAAGCGGGAAAAATGAACGCCGAGAGAACAGAGGTGAGAGAGACAGGCGAGGGGAAACAGGGAAAAGAGACAAGCGGGGGAAAAGAGAGAGTCCAGGGAAAAGAGACAGGACAGGGAAGAGAGAGGGAAAAGAGGGAGTGGAGGAAAGGGAGGGAATAGAGGAAGGCGAGTGGAAGCGGGAAAAATGAACGCCGAGAGAACAGAGGTGAGAGAGACAGGCGAGGGGAAACAGGGAAAAGAGAAAAGCGGGGGAAAAGAGAGAGTCCAGGGAAAAGAGACACGACTGGGAAGAGACAGTGAAAAGAGAGAGTTGAGGAATGAGAGGGAAAAGAGAGGGGCGAGTGAAAGCGGGAAAATGAGACACCGAGTGAAGAGAGGTGACAGACACAGGAGAGGGGAAAGAGGGGGAAGAGACAAGCGGGGGAAAAGAGAGAGTCCAGGGAAAAGAGACAGGACAGGGAAGAGAGAGGGAAAAGAGGGAGTGGAGGGAAGGGAGGGAATAGAGGAAGGCGAGTGAAAGAGGGGGAAATGAACGCCGAGAGAACAGAGGTGAGAGAGACAGGCGAGGGGAAACAGGGAAAAGAGAAAAGCGGGGGAAAAGAGAGAGTCCAGGGAAAAGAGACAGGACAGGGAAGAGAGAGGGAAAAGAGGGAGTGGAGGAAAGGGAGGGAATAGAGGAAGGCGAGTGGAAGCGGGAAAAATGAACGCCGAGAGAACAGAGGTCAGAGAGACAGGCAAGGGGAAACAGGGAAAAGAGACAAGCGGGGGAAAAGAGAGAGTCCAGGGAAAAGAGACAGGACAGGGAAGAGAGAGGGAAAAGAGGGAGTGGAGGGAAGGGAGGGAATAGAGGAAGGCGAGTGAAAGAGGGGGAAATGAACGCCGAGAGAACAGAGGTGAGAGAGACAGGCGAGGGGAAACAGGGAAAAGAGGCAAGCGGGGGAAAAGAGAGAGTCCAGGGAAAAGAGACAGGACAGGGAAGAGAGAGGGAAAAGAGGGAGTGGAGGAAAGGGAGGGAATAGAGGAAGGCGAGTGGAAGCGGGAAAAATGAACGCCGAGAGAACAGAGGTGAGAGAGACAGGCAAGGGGAAACAGGGAAAAGAGAAAAGCGGGGGAAAAGAGAGAGTCCAGGGAAAAGAGACACGACTGGGAAGAGACAGTGAAAAGAGAGAGTTGAGGAATGAGAGGGAAAAGAGAGGGGCGAGTGAAAGCGGGAAAATGAGACACCGAGTGAAGAGAGGTGACAGACACAGGAGAGGGGAAAGAGGGGGAAGAGACAAGCGGGGGGAAAGAGAGGCCAGGGAAAAGAGACAGGACAGGGAAGAGAGAGGGAAAAGAGGGAGTGGAGGAAAGGGAGGGAATAGAGGAAGGCGAGTGGAAGCGGGAAAAATGAACGCCGAGAGAACAGAGGTGAGAGAGACAGGCGAGGGGAAACAGGGAAAAGAGACAAGCGGGGGAAAAGAGAGAGTCCATGGAAAAGAGACAGGACAGGGAAGAGAGAGGGAAAAGAGGGAGTGGAGGGAAGGGAGGGAATAGAGGAAGGCGAGTGAAAGCGGGAAAAATGAACGCCGAGAGAACAGAGGTGAGAGAGACAGGCGAGGGGAAACAGGGAAAAGAGGCAAGCGGGGGAAAAGAGAGAGTCCAGGGAAAAGAGACAGGACAGGGAAGAGAGAGGGAAAAGAGGGAGTGGAGGAAAGGGAGGGAATAGAGGAAGGCGAGTGGAAGCGGGAAAAATGAACGCCGAGAGAACAGAGGTCAGAGAGACAGGCGAGGGGAAACAGGGAAAAGAGACAAGCGGGGGAAAAGAGAGAGTCCAGGGAAAAGAGACAGGACAGGGAAGAGAGAGGGAAAAGAGGGAGTGGAGGAAGGGGAGGGAATAGAGGAAGGCGAGTGGAAGCGGGAAAAATGAACGCCGAGAGAACAGAGGTGAGAGAGACAGGCAAGGGGAAACAGGGAAAAGAGAAAAGCGGGGGAAAAGAGAGAGTCCAGGGAAAAGAGACACGACTGGGAAGAGACAGTGAAAAGAGAGAGTTGAGGAATGAGAGGGAAAAGAGAGGGGCGAGTGAAAGCGGGAAAATGAGACACCGAGTGAAGAGAGGTGACAGACACAGGAGAAGGGAAAGAGGGGGAAGAGACAAGCGGGGGAAAAGAGAGAGTCCAGGGAAAAGAGAAAGGACAGGGAAGAGAGAGGGAAAAGAGGGAGTGGAGGAAAGGGAGGGAATAGAGGAAGGCGAGTGGAAGCGGGAAAAATGAACGCCGAGAGAACAGATGTGAGAGAGACAGGCAAGGGGAAACAGGGAAAAGAGAAAAGCGGGGGAAAAGAGAGAGTCCAGGGAAAAGAGACACGACTGGGAAGAGACAGTGAAAAGAGAGAGTTGAGGAATGAGAGGGAAAACAGAGGGGCGAGTGAAAGCGGGAAAATGAGACACCGAGTGAAGAGAGGTGACAGACACAGGAGAGGGGAAAGAGGGGGAAGAGACAAGCGGGGGAAAAGAGAGAGTCCAGGGAAAAGAGATAGGACAGGGAAGAGAGAGGGAAAAGAGGGAGTGGAGGAAAGGGAGGGAATAGAGGAAGGCGAGTGGAAGCGGGAAAAATGAACGCCGAGAGAACAGAGGTGAGAGAGACAGGCGAGGGGAAACAGGGAAAAGAGAAAAGCGGGGGAAAAGAGAGAGTCCAGGGAAAAGAGACACGACTGGGAAGAGACAGTGAAAAGAGAGAGTTGATGAATGAGAGGGAAAAGAGAGGGGCGAGTGAAAGCGGGAAAATGAGACACCGAGTGAAGAGAGGTGACAGACACAGGAGAGGGGAAAGAGGGGGAAGAGACAAGCGGGGGGAAAGAGAGGCCAGGGAAAAGAGACAGGACAGGGAAGAGAGAGGGAAAAGAGGGAGTGGAGGAAAGGGAGGGAATAGAGGAAGGCGAGTGGAAGCGGGAAAAATGAACGCCGAGAGAACAGAGGTGAGAGAGACAGGCGAGGGGAAACAGGGAAAAGAGACAAGCGGGGGAAAAGAGAGAGTCCAGGGAAAAGAGACAGGACAGGGAAGAGAGAGGGAAAAGAGGGAGTGGAGGGAAGGGAGGGAATAGAGGAAGGCGAGTGAAAGCGGGAAAAATGAACGCCGAGAGAACAGAGGTGAGAGAGACAGGCGAGGGGAAACAGGGAAAAGAGAAAAGCGGGGGAAAAGAGAGAGTCCAGGGAAAAGAGACAGGACAGGGAAGAGAGAGGGAAAAGAGGGAGTGGAGGAAAGGGAGGGAATAGAGGAAGGCGAGTGGAAGCGGGAAAAATGAACGCCGAGAGAACAGAGGTGAGAGAGACAGGCGAGGGGAAACAGGGAAAAGAGAAAAGCGGGGGCAAAGAGAGAGTCCAGGGAAAAGAGACACGACTGGGAAGAGACAGTGAAAAGAGAGAGTTGAGGAATGAGAGGGAAAAGAGAGGGGCGAGTGAAAGCGGGAAAATGAGACACCGAGTGAAGAGAGGTGACAGACACAGGAGAGGGGAAAGAGGGGGAAGAGACAAGCGGGGGGAAAGAGAGGCCAGGGAAAAGAGACAGGACAGGGAAGAGAGAGGGAAAAGAGGGAGTGGAGGAAAGGGAGGGAATAGAGGAAGGCGAGTGGAAGCGGGAAAAATGAACGCCGAGAGAACAGAGGTGAGAGAGACAGGCGAGGGGAAACAGGGAAAAGAGACAAGCGGGGGAAAAGAGAGAGTCCAGGGAAAAGAGACAGGACAGGGAAGAGAGAGGGAAAAGAGGGAGTGGAGGGAAGGGAGGGAATAGAGGAAGGCGAGTGAAAGCGGGAAAAATGAACGCCGAGAGAACAGAGGTGAGAGAGACAGGCGAGGGGAAACAGGGAAAAGAGGCAAGCGGGGGAAAAGAGACTATCCAGGGAAAAGAGACAGGACAGGGAAGAGAGAGGGAAAAGAGGGAGTGGAGGAAAGGGAGGGAATAGAGGAAGGCGAGTGGAAGCGGGAAAAATGAACGCCGAGAGAACAGAGGTGAGAGAGACAGGCAAGGGGAAACAGGGAAAAGAGAAAAGCGGGGGAAAAGAGAGAGTCCAGGGAAAAGAGACACGACTGGGAAGAGACAGTGAAAAGAGAGAGTTGAGGAATGAGAGGGAAAAGAGAGGGGCGAGTGAAAGCGGGAAAATGAGACACCGAGTGAAGAGAGGTGACAGACACAGGAGAGGGGAAAGAGGGGGAAGAGAGAAGCGGGGGGAAAGAGAGTCCAGGGAAAAGAGACAGGACAGGGAAGAGAGAGGGAAAAGAGGGAGTGGAGGAAAGGGAGGGAATAGAGGAAGGCGAGTGGAAGCGGGAAAAATGAACGCCGAGAGAACAGAGGTGAGAGACACAGGCAAGGGGAAACAGGGAAAAGAGAAAAGCGGGGGGAAAGAGAGAGTCCAGGAAAAAGAGACACGACTGGGAAGAGACAGTGAAAAGAGAGAGTTGAGGAATGAGAGGGAAAAGAGAGGGGCGAGTGAAAGCGGGAAAATGAGACACCGAGTGAAGAGAGGTGACAGACACAGGAGAGGGGAAAGAGGGGGAAGAGACAAGCGGGGGAAAAGAGAGAGTCCAGGGAAAAGAGACAGGACAGGGAAGAGAGAGGGAAAAGAGGGAGTGGAGGGAAGGGAGGGAATAGAGGAAGGCGAGTGAAAGCGGGAAAAATGAACGCCGAGAGAACAGAGGTGAGAGAGACAGGCGAGGGGAAACAGGGAAAAGAGAAAAGCGGGGGAAAAGAGAGAGTCCAGGGAAAAGAGACAGGACAGGGAAGAGAGAGGGAAAAGAGGGAGTGGAGGAAAGGGAGGGAATAGAGGAAGGCGAGTGGAAGCGGGAAAAATGAACGCCGAGAGAACAGAGGTCAGAGAGACAGGCAAGGGGAAACAGGGAAAAGAGACAAGCGGGGGAAAAGAGAGAGTCCAGGGAAAAGAGACAGGACAGGGAAGAGAGAGGGAAAAGAGGGAGTGGAGGGAAGGGAGGGAATAGAGGAAGGCGAGTGAAAGAGGGGGAAATGAACGCCGAGAGAACAGAGGTGAGAGAGACAGGCGAGGGGAAACAGGGAAAAGAGGCAAGCGGGGGAAAAGAGAGAGTCCAGGGAAAAGAGACAGGACAGGGAAGAGAGAGGGAAAAGAGGGAGTGGAGGAAAGGGAGGGAATAGAGGAAGGCGAGTGGAAGCGGGAAAAATGAACGCCGAGAGAACAGAGGTGAGAGAGACAGGCAAGGGGAAACAGGGAAAAGAGAAAAGCGGGGGAAAAGAGAGAGTCCAGGGAAAAGAGACACGACTGGGAAGAGACAGTGAAAAGAGAGAGTTGAGGAATGAGAGGGAAAAGAGAGGGGCGAGTGAAAGCGGGAAAATGAGACACCGAGTGAAGAGAGGTGACAGACACAGGAGAGGGGAAAGAGGGGGAAGAGACAAGCGGGGGGAAAGAGAGGCCAGGGAAAAGAG
Organism: Haliaeetus albicilla; assembly: GCF_947461875.1. Lineage (NCBI taxonomy): Eukaryota > Metazoa > Chordata > Aves > Accipitriformes > Accipitridae > Haliaeetus > Haliaeetus albicilla. The sequence goes on from NC_091515.1 coordinate 42,654,569, forward strand.
ACAGGACAGGGAAGAGAGAGGGAAAAGAGGGAGTGGAGGAAAGGGAGGGAATAGAGGAAGGCGAGTGGAAGCGGGAAAAATGAACGCCGAGAGAACAGAGGTGAGAGAGACAGGCGAGGGGAAACAGGGAAAAGAGACAAGCGGGGGAAAAGAGAGAGTCCATGGAAAAGAGACAGGACAGGGAAGAGAGAGGGAAAAGAGGGAGTGGAGGGAAGGGAGGGAATAGAGGAAGGCGAGTGAAAGCCCGAAAAATGAACGCCGAGAGAACAGAGGTGAGAGAGACAGGCGAGGGGAAACAGGGAAAAGAGGCAAGCGGGGGAAAAGAGAGAGTCCAGGGAAAAGAGACAGGACAGGGAAGAGAGAGGGAAAAGAGGGAGTGGAGGAAAGGGAGGGAATAGAGGAAGGCGAGTGGAAGCGGGAAAAATGAACGCCGAGAGAACAGAGGTGAGAGAGACAGGCGAGGGGAAACAGGGAAAAGAGAAAAGCGGGGGAAAAGAGAGAGTCCAGGGAAAAGAGACACGACTGGGAAGAGACAGTGAAAAGAGAGAGTTGAGGAATGAGAGGGAAAAGAGAGGGGCGAGTGAAAGCGGGAAAATGAGACACCGAGTGAAGAGAGGTGACAGACACAGGAGAGGGGAAAGAGGGGGAAGAGACAAGCGGGGGAAAAGAGAGAGTCCAGGGAAAAGAGATAGGACAGGGAAGAGAGAGGGAAAAGAGGGAGTGGAGGAAAGGGAGGGAATAGAGGAAGGCGAGTGGAAGCGGGAAAAATGAACGCCGAGAGAACAGAGGTGAGAGAGACAGGCAAGGGGAAACAGGGAAAAGAGAAAAGCGGGGGGAAAGAGAGAGTCCAGGGAA